>NC_142851.1:3760000-5010000 GCF_061612785.1 Hesperophylax consimilis | reverse complement strand
TCTTTAGCGTATACTACAATTCCACTATTTTTATTAATCTGATAATTTGTATTGTAATTTTTGTAGTTTGGGATGATTGGTATATTTATGTTTGCATGTATGTGCGCCTCGGATAGTATTATGAAATCTGGCTGTGAACATAATGTATTTAGGGATACCAAAAGTTCATCCATGTTTTTATTTATACTTCTAATGTTTAGGTGCAAGATTGTTAGTCTATTTATTATATTGTCATAGATCTTATTGCATTCACTGGCTGCTTCACATACGTATTCTTCTATATTTAGATTTTTATCAATTTCGCTTAAGTTAAAATTTTCCATTGTATTTATTTAGGTGTGATAAAATATGTATATAAAATTCTACGAGTAAATGAATAAGTAATAATGCTCATAATTAGTGTAACACTATTCTTGCTCGATTTCAGTTCATATCTAAAATTGTAGGTTTTGATTTTTTCTATAAGATTTATTTTATGTTTAGATAATACTCGGAGACATAGTGAGTGTTTGTTTAATTGACAGAAATAATTAATTTGATTCGTTCTTCTTTTTATAATAATTACAATAAAAAAAAGCGTTTGTAAGAATATATCAATAGTACAAGTGAACATATAGTGTAGAGATTTATTGCATATAGAATATTGGCAGCATGATATATGGATTAGTAATGTATATAATAATAATTTTGACAAATTAATATATCTATAATTAGACTTTAGTATTCTGTAATTTACTAGCATTCGATAAATGCAGTTGTGGATTGTTATTGTATTTTCTATTTTCTGGTAGGAATATACAAATGTAGAACGTAGATGTAATGAATTGTAAAAATAAACATAAAAGTGTAGTAAGTAGAGATGTGTTATCATGAAGAAAATATTTAGGTTTTTTATCTTATATATAGAGAATGATTTAAATTTTTTGGTTTTAAATACATATATCCTGACTTTAAAGTATGTAGAATGATGAAAGATTTGTCGGTTTTTTAATGTATAGACTATATTATTATTTTTTTTTATAGCTTATGGATATTCAAAAGTACATGCGTATTTGTAAGACATTGAGAATAGATATGAAATATTTTTATAGACATCTTTAAAATTTATAACAATATTCCAGTTTTTGTTCCGTGAGAGCAAGTATTTTTTTGTAATATTGACAGTTCGTTTGATTATGGACATTTTTTTTTTAATTGTTAGTATCATTTTTGAATATTTCTTAGAATTTTCAGTTTTAATAGTAAGTATACTTGTTTTATATACTGGAGATTGATAGGGAACATCATGTTTTTTTAAAGAATATGTCATAGCATTATTAATTTTGTTAGTTTTTAAAATTTTGAAAGTGCAGGTACATGCATAATATATTGACAATAAACATGAGTTACTATGAAAAATATACCTTGAATCCAAATTAGTATTCAATTTTCTGTTGTGCGAATGCCAGCATTTTTTTATAATATAAACAGTTGGTTTTATCATTCGCATTATGATTGGTAGGAAATGACAGTTGAAATCTCTCATTTTGAAAAGTGCAGTTTACACACCTCGGTTGATTTGTTGAGGCACATTCTTTGAACAAGTGAGCAGCTCCACAGTGCGAGCAGGAAGGCGAATTGTTTTTCTCTTTCTGGTTGCAGTTTCTTGATGTATGTCCGTAACGTAGACAGAAGTAGCATTGTATTACTGGGCAGGCGTCGCCAACCGTAACTCGCTGGTAGCCAATGTTTATTTTTTCTTTATTTAATAGAATCTTCCTGGTTGTGCTGTCTACTTCTACTATGTAGTTAGCGGTGTCATTGTATTTGTTTTTAATTATTGCTTTTATGTTAAAAATAGAATTTTTTTCTGTTTCTTGCGTTACAATTTTGATATCCTCATTTTTGTTCAAGATATCGTCAGTAAAATCTTCTTTGATAAAGTCGTTGAAAATTCCCTTGAATATCATTGTTGGTTTTTTCTTTGTTAATTCTTTGCAGTCAATATCATGTAGATCTTTAGTAATTAAAGTTTGTAGTTTTTTAGCGTCTTCTTTATTAACACAATCGATTACAATTCGATTTTGGGAGATTTTTTTAATGCCTTCAATGCATATTCCTAATTGGCTGGTTTTAAAGTGCCTTTGAATTTTATTTTGTATTTCTGTTGATGTATCTTTATTTTTTGGAGTAATTAAGATACTGTACTTGTTTTTTATATTTTTTTGTTTTTTTATATCAGCAGGTTGATTATTCTCCAGAAAGCCCATTTTGGTAGCAACAAGGCTTATATTCCCTAGCAGTTCTGTGAGTTTTGGTGACAATTTCCCCATTTGTTCTTTTGTAAACTTATTGCTTGGGTCCATTATAGTATTTTGTAAGGAATTTATAATTTGGTTTGCCGCAGAGATGAAAGAAAAGGTGTCACTGGTGTCCATGGTACTGCTTCGAAATGTAGAGCGGTAAAAGGTTTAGCGGCCCTGCGTGGACGATGTTGGTCGGCGGTCGAACGTCGTAGCACGTACACACACACACACACAAACTGAGTTCAACACTGGCCTATTACCGAGTAAATCGCTGTTTATCAAATGTTTTGAGAGCAAACTTTTTTTTCAAAAATTCGGATTTAGGTTATTACAGATGTACTAGTACAGCTTGACACTTCTTTACTACACTGCTACTGCAATTCCGCATATATTAGTGCACTATTTTTTGTCAAATACGTTTAGAATATTTACTTGTTTGATTTTAAACAGGAACGAAATTCACAGCGTGTTTCTGTACAGCGGTATTATTGTTGTCCTGTTTAAATGTAATAAAAATATAGAGAAAGGCAAAATTGTAGATGGGGACGAGAGTATATTTAGAAATTTCCAAATTACTAGTATGAAAAGGGATGAGGTTTATAAGTATTTAGGATACCCACAATTAAATAGATTAGACCATACTAGTATTAAAAATGATATTAGGATTAAATTTCAAACTAGGATCAGGAAAATTTTAAAATGCAATCTATCTGCTAAAAATTTAGTAAAAGCAATAAATACTTGGGCAATACCTCTATTAACGTACTCATTTGGCATAATTAAATGGTCTAATACAGATTTAGAAAACTTAGAAAGATTAATTAGAACTACGCTAACAAAGTTTAATTGCCATCATCCAAATTCAGCTATAGAATGAGTTAATTTACCTAGAAATTTAGGAGGTAGAAGTATAGTCAAAATAACTTCTTTGAAACATAATCAGGTAGAAATGCTAAGAACTTTTTTCCATAGGAAAGCTTATAGCTCAGAAATGCACAAAATAATTTGCAAGGCAGATAGAAATATTACACCTTTAAATTTATACGATCAGAATGCCAAAATTTTTATAAATCCCAACCAGGAATTATTAGATTCCTGGTCAAATAAAATTTTACACGCAAAACACTTCAATTATCTCAACCAAACGTATGTTGACAAATTTTCGTCAAACAAATGTTTGAGTATTGGAGAGTTGAGCGCAGAAATAGAAGGATTTATGCTTGCCATTCAGGATAGAGTCATTAATACTAAAAATTATAGAAAGCATATAATCAAAGATACAAATCAAATAGATGATTTGTGTAGAAAATGTTTGGCTTTTCCGGAAACTATAGAACATATTATATTGGGATGTTCTATATTAGCACCGTCCGAGTATACATTTAGGCACAATCAAGTTTTAAAAATAATTCACCGAAATTTGGTAATTAAACATAACTTGATTGACTGCCGTAATATAGTACCATATTATGAATACGAACCAAATTCATTTTTAGAAAACGAATTTTATAAAATATATTATGATAAAACTATACTAACAGATCGAGCGATTAGTCATAATAGCCCCGATATAGTTTTACATGACAAAATTAAAAAAAATAACTTATATCATTGATGTCGCTATACCAAATTCCTGTAATATTCAAAGATCTGTTAGCGGAAAAATAAGAAAATACACAGATTTAGGAAATAAAATAAAAAGAATTTGGCATTCTCAGACTATAAAAATATTACCATTCGTTATTTCGGCTACTGGCATTATACCTAGCTCTCTAATTAAAAATTTAGGCGTATTAGATCTATCAAAAAATTTATATATAAAGATGCAAAAGTCGGTCATTTTGAATACATGTAGGATAACAAAAGATTTTTTAAATATTTATGTTGAGGGATCAGTAGTATTTATAGGCCCTGTTAGAAGTTCTACCGAGCCGAACCCTCTGATATGAAAATATCTGGAGACGGTGAATTTTTTTCCCATTTGATATCTGGTGAGTTGACGTGTTGTTGTTCTTGTATTGTTTTATATTTATTTTACTTATATAATGCACTTACATAGTGTTGATTGACTAGCTGATCATTTGTGGAAAAGTGAGTGGAAGGGTTTAGTTTTTCCTATGGGGAAGATTTAACCCGGACAACAAAATCGGAAGCATAAAAAAAAGAATAACCAACAATGAAAATAACAGTTTAATTGTCAAAATCAGTTAAAAACGGGATTGCAGCCTTTAACGAATGAATTAATAAGTTTTCCGATAAACTTTTAGTACATTTAGGTAAGTTTTTAGTACATTACCTATTAGTATTATCACGATGTCGGAACACATGTGTTCCGACACGTGTTCGTTGACTGCAATCCCGTTTTTAACGGGATTACCAATAACTTGAAGAGTTTCATAATAGATTAGCAATAATTATTTTTCTCTGTGTACTTGTACAGGAGAAAATTTAATGAGAAAGTTTTATAGCTGAATTTACGTTTGTGATTTTGATTGTTATTTAGATCTCAGCCCGACCTATTGGACTTACACAACATTTCGTGGTATAATTTGTAGCCCGTTAAACTAATTTCGCATCAAATCTACAGCATTTGTTATGAATAGATTTTACAATGACCTCTTTTGTTCCGTTGTCCAATTCATTCGCAGACAAACAATCAGAGGAGTACTGTCAGTCAATTGGCGATGCACATTAGCTGAGGATTCGCAACTGGCAGAGATGAATCATTGACTGGAGCTATAAATCACTGCACTGGACCATTATCCCCGGTCCTACCATCCCAACATGGGGCGAGGCGAACCAGCTCTGTCACTTGCAGCGGGAGAGATGGCCCTGGTTTTAATGAAATATTTCCTTATTCAAAGGAAAAGCCCAGAGTTAAACCGTGGCTAGATAGATACATACAACTATCAGATGGATTGTATTAAATACGGTTTGATGGTCGTTAGATAAGTACATAGAAATAAATTATGTTAATTGAAATAAATCACTTTATTTGAGATGACCCAGAAATAATATGTTTTCTTGAATATCCCTATGTAGAAAATAATGAAAAGGTAGCATAGTTTATTTATTGTGGTTTAAAACCATTAACCGACATTTAGACAGCCAAAAAGTGTGAGTATGATTAACTATTGCGTACCCAATTAATACAACTCTAGACTTCATGCTTTCATGTAGTTGCTTCTCGCACTGATTTTATGAAGGTACAATTCTTCTTCACAGAGATATTGCATCGTGTGGGGAATGAATATTGCTTACTTTAAAAAGCAAATATGCTCAAATACAAAATTTAAAACAGTCAGTCATGTAGGTATCAGTTTGTTATTATAGAGACATTAAATAAAATATCATCTGATATTCGTGAGTTGGGTACTTTTTATTTATCACACAAGAAACTCAACTGTCCAAAGCCAGTGGAACTATGGCGTCTCCAATTGGAGTAAGTTGTGAAGCTGTAGGGAGAGGTGAGGGGAAGAGGGTGTGGAAGAGGAAATTCGGGATATACCCGGCTATAGTAGGCTATGATGTACCCTCGTTAATACACCTACCATATTGGGAATATGGGAACTTAGTCACCGTGTTCCCAGGCATGCCATTATTACAATCTAACAAAATTATTATCATTTATATTCCAGATTCATTTAGTTTATTCCGTTAAACGTACCGTACTCAAATTTAATTAAATAAAATCCACGAGGCTTTACTTGAGAAGAATATGGAGATTGATCCTCATCCGTTCCGGTCTCTGACAAAAATTTGCCTCCGTAACGAGACTACAATATAGATATTAATTATAACTACCTGGACTCGCTGATCTTCCGCTGTGGACCGTGGGATTTTACCTGAGACGTGTAACTTGTAACCCGTTCACTTAAATGAAAATCGCGATTATTGAGTGACCCTCCAATATTATTATGCATTAAGGTTTCTTGTATCGTCATGTCAGCATCATCTGCGCTGCAACCAAATCATTCTGGTTCAAATCTACATAGTTCTGGTTTCATAGTGTCTCGCCTTGTTTCATTTGTACGCTGAGAACGACCTAAATTGAAATAAGTTATAACAAAAAATAGTGTTCTGTGTAAAATTTGCATTACTTTATGAGACTATACTCATTTCGTTCTAGGTACTTTGCTTAGTACCGGTATAATGTTTAATTTCATTTCATAACACCTTTAAAAAAATCTTCACATAGGATGCCTTGGGGTTTCCCGTCATATTTGAGAATGCTTAGTAGAGGGTATTAAATAAAAGAATTAATTGGAATAAAATATAAGAACTAGCAAATCATTCCATAGTCGAGTAGTAAATGTGAATCGCGTACAAATGTTGAGCACGCGTTTGGCGCGTTTCCCGGATAGTGACGATATTAACATTATATATGACATTTGTCTTTCAGAGAATTTCCCTTTCAAATACCAGTAGAACAATTACAGCATTCTCATTTAAAATAGAGGGTTTAAAATATAATGACTGCGATCTCTCCGATATGCATTCTATTTCTGTGGGCCCTTTTCCAGTGTGTTTCAGGTTGTAGAAATAACGTAGTCCTTAAAAGGACTTATTATTCCCGACGTTTCGGAGAGATCTCACTGTCCATCTTCAGAGGCCTTATGTCCTGAATTTTGTCTCAAACTGAACGTTTTCGCGTGTCTGTTCGGTCCAGAAGTTAAAATACAAGTGGGTGCTTATCAATTCTTATGTCTAGGACGAAGTATGCGTGTTGAGAGTGATTTGATGGTAGAGGGGGTGGGGGCGGGGTTGGCAATATCAAGCAGTATATAATGCGTGTAGCGACCTTATTGGATTGCTTTGAATTAGTTGGAAGTACTTCTGAGAATTTTGGAAATGCCGGTGTTGGGTTATTTTGGTCAATTATATCTTTCCAGGTGTTGGGAATTCTAATTGAGTCATTTCTGGTATTCATATTATTTTTATGTTTATGAATTTCAATTGCTTCGCGGTAAATTCTTTTTGATTCATTGTATATGCTAGCTATTGTTGTGGAATTATTAAAGTCTATTTTATGACCTTCATTAAGGACGTTTTGAACTATGGATGAAGTTAAGCGTTTATTAGTGACATCCACCTTATGTTCTGCAATTCTACATGATATTTTTCTATTACACCGTCCAATATACACCTTTTCACATGCCACACAGGGTATTTTATAAATACCATATGACTCAAGTGGAATGTGGTCTTTCGGACTTTTTAATAGAGATGAGATTTTATTTTTCGATTTATGAATGGTTTTGATTTTATTGCTTTTGAGGATACGACTAATTTTATCTGTTGAGCCTTTGATGTATGGCAGAGTCGCTATAGAAAGGGGGGGGTTCTTCTTCCGTTTCAGGATTAGTTTTTTTGCGTCTAGGTGGACCGATCAGACACGCGAAAGCGTTCAGTTTGAGACAAAATTCAAGACATAAGGCCTCTGAAGGTCGACAGTATATATGTCTGACAAACGTGTACAAACAATATTCGGCAAAAAAACCTACAGTCGACTTTACCCTAGCAGGCCTAGAAGATCAATCATTCCGCGGGTTTTTTATCACTATGGAAATATTTGAGATTTTAGTAATACGTTTATCAGAAGTAATGTAAATGCAAGCGTCGAGCAAACCTCCATTATTAGTCTTATATCGCCTGTAAACCGTTATTTACGATGCTTTGCTACGATTAAGGAACGGCTGCAACATTGCAGATTACCATATTTGTTCAAATAAAAAAAAAACGTAAATGACAGCTGACTACATATTGTTAAAAATAAAGAAACCCCACAAGATAAAAATAACTATTTGAATACCATATGCTACTTTGACAATACAATCAAAAGTTATAATTCACATTTTTGCAAATGGCTTGAACAAGGTCCGGTAAATCATATGAAAAGTATGGTATGAATGATATTCCTGTGCATAATAAATACATAAGTAAAAGTCAGGTAGCGTTTTATTCAAATTAATTTTATTACTATGCAAACATTGGTTCCATGTTTGGCAGGAAGCTCGTTTAGGGACTATTACTAACTTCCTGTCAATTAAAATAAAACGCTTTCTATATAAGGTTGGATTCATTAGATAAAACTTTTGAAATAACAATGGCATAGAAAAATCGATCACAAAAAATAAAACAAAGCAATCTGCATGTGAATTATGCGTGAACCCTGAATAAAACCGCGACATAATTTAGTTTATTTTTGTTCAGTTCGATGCTTAAGGAATAATGAGAATGTTTAAGGCGATGCCATACGTAGTAATGCAAAATCATGTGTTTTTGGTTTGAAAATTTGGTCGCCTTGAAATGTTTCAGATGCTTTAATTAAATACTGCGAGTAGAATACATCTTGACTTTTGAAATAATCGAGTATTTTTTATATAAGTCTTTTTATATGCCCAGAAAAAAATAATGTATCGGCATATGAAAACTGCTTTAAAGTTCAAAATCTCCTACTTACGAACCCAGTTTCGGTTATGATTTTATTGTATAATGTGGCAAATTAAGTTATTTATAAAGTGATCGGAAAAAAATTAAATATTTATGCCTGAACATCCACAAAATAAAATAAGAGGCACTTTTTGGCCATGTTTTTTCTTGCATCGCCATCTACGTAAGGGTACACTACACGACGTAGTGCATCGCCTTAACCTATAGGTTGTAAGGAATTAACTAACTAAACGAACACGCCGCCCGTTTCTACCTTTTACATTTTGATGGCGGAATAATAGTTAATAGCATGAATTACTACCCACCTTTCTCTTCCCCATCTCATTCCCCTCCCAGCTACCAACAGCCTCGAAACATTCCCCAATTGGGTATACCATAGTCTCGCTGGCTCCAGACGGTCCATTCCGGTTGGGAGCAGTTAGTACTCTTGTACGGTATTCACATTTAAAAAAAATGACTTAACGATGATATGGCACCGGACAACTCAGGGTTGTGTTACAACTCTTTAAATAAAAACTCCACGGGTAACCAAACACTTTAGACTTTTATTGATGATAGATGAGCTAGGATGGCTTTATTAGCAGGTGGTAGGAATGATTCTGGGACCTGGCCTTGGGTTCCCAATCGCATTTATCTATGCCTCAATCCCTACATTACCGACAGATTTATTGTTACTATTGATCTAGGATATCACACATGCTTCAGCGTTTGAAAAAAAAACTTTATTCGGAAAACATACGGTTGTATCAATACATATTTTGATTGGTTGCATTAACCAGTGACGTTTTCGCTTCTCCCTCTGT
Source organism: Hesperophylax consimilis (assembly GCF_061612785.1). Lineage (NCBI taxonomy): Eukaryota > Metazoa > Arthropoda > Insecta > Trichoptera > Limnephilidae > Hesperophylax > Hesperophylax consimilis. The sequence continues at coordinate 5,000,459 of NC_142851.1, read as the reverse complement.
TATCTTGTTGTCTCTCTCATCACGTCTCTCTTATGTCAACTGCCCGAAGTTATAAAGTCAAACATGCTTTCCGCTGCAAAATTATTAAACTCCACTATCGGGGCCTCAAAATCCTCCCACAACTACGTGCCAACAACATGTCTGGTCCCGGGGTAATTCAGGTTTAATTGACGCCACAACTATAAATTAATAATTGCTCACGAGGGGCAAATGGGTACCTAACTTTAGTTGATGATGATATGAGGCCACGTACAGATGGGAAGTAAAATATTTCAAAGCCGAAAGTTGGCTCTTGGCCATTCCTAGATTAGGCGCTTTTTGCTAGAAACAAACTGTCATGTTATTTTTTCGTTTAAATTTAGAACATTGAAGAGATAATTAACATTACAGAGGGGTGTCAGTATGCCCCAAGTAAGTATATTTTTTTCTCACATTTGGTAAAATTAATAAGACATTTTCAAAGATCTAGATTCTTTCGTGAACACATTGCCAATTTTATTAGTATATCTAGGGCATAAGAGTCAAAAGGACTTAATGCAAATTGAAGGGGTTTAGATCTCACATCTAGGATTTATCTGTTGCATATCTTTCAAAGACTTGGGAGACGGAATTATTAATATCAATTTTTTAAATTTATTTATTTATTATCATTCAAACCTGCGAAACTACTCGTGAAGTTTGTCAGCAGGCACCTATTGACAACATTTTATGTAATTACATTATACATTTTCAAACATTATATATAAATTATAATAATGATTAATTGCGGTATTAAGTTAACAGAATCGTATAAATAATATATTAAAAATCAACCGAAAATCTAAGACGATATTCGGAAAACCAAAATTCAGTCGCATCGGAGGTCTGGAGATATCTTGAGTATAGAATTTATAGTAGCCATAATGGAATAACCATTGTGCGAATAACTTATTGTTATATTTCATACAAATGCAGAATGGTGAATATTGCGTCCAACGAGAAGATTTCTTTTCAGAATCAGCCTTTAGAATGTGTGTTCTAGAATTCTCGAGTATTTTTTGATACAAGAATAGTCGCGTACAAAACCTCCAACCACTTTATATGTATACATACATTCTACCACGTTACAAGTATACCACGAAATCAACTCCACACGAGGTGTAAATTTACCATCCCGATTGTACCACTGGATTCCGGACACCACGCACCTTTAAACGAATTAATTATTTTCAATTAATTCATATTAATCTTTCAATCAAATATGATCCCAGTGCTTGTGTGTGTTAACATATGAATGTACGGACAATTTAAATTACTAACGAGGGAATACGTAAATAATGCTGGGTTGACGTGAGCTAATGAATAAGATTAAGAAAGTGACGCTTCAATGGTTTGGTCACGCACAGCGAGTTCTGTCAGGAAAATCAACATATGTACATAATACGTATATCTTGATAAATAGCGACTCGAGAATATTCATAAAAGAGTGTCAGGAAAATCAACATAATATGTACATAATACGTATTTCTCGATAAATAGCGACTCGAGAATATTCATAAAGGAGTGTCAGGAAAATCAACATATGTACATAATACGTATATCTCGATAAATAGTGACTCAAGAATATTCATCTCCACTTTCGATAGTTATCTCTCTTGTATATATCGGTAATAATCGCAACAATCGTCAAAGCTTTGTTTGGCTATCTGGAGAATCATTAATAGAATTGTTGTATTTCTCTATCACGAACTCTATTAAATTCTAAATCTGATATGAAACTTTACGCGTCGTGGCAGTTTGGGAGATCGAAGGAAATTCTAATTACAGTTTGATTCAAACTTTAAAGTTATTCGTAAATGCGAGTAAATAGAGTCTGTCTAATTTGTTTTCTCGTGGATTTTGACGGTAAATGCTATTGATTAATATCACAGAGGATATTCGTTTTGAAATTCCTATGTTTAGTGAAGAAATATCATTAATACGGAGGATGACGTGAATGTTGCCTTTTGTATGCTGATAGTTAACTGTACACAGAGAGAAATAAAGTCTAACTTATTGCTAAAATAGCAAAAGGTTTTGCTGCTGGTGCAAACCAGAGCATGACCATTTGGACACACTAACCTTTTGCAGAATTAGCAAAACTCGTATTGCAAACAAGGTGCAATATGTATTGCAGCTTTAGCAAAACCTTTTGCACGTACTGCAAAATACGTATTGCTAATGTTACAGAATGGTTTGGTAGTTTAGCAAAACCTTTTGCACGTACTGCAAAATACGTATTGCTAATGTTGTAGAATGGTTTGGTAGTTTAGCAAGACATATTGCACGTACTGCAAAATACGTTTTGCTAATGTTGCAGAATGGTTTGGTAGTTTAGCAAGAAATATTGCACGTACTGCAAAATACGTTTTGCTAATGTTGCAGAATGGTTTGGTAGTTTAGCAAGACATATTGCACGTACTGCAAAATACGTTTTGCTAATGTTGCAGAATGGTTTGGTAGTTTAACAAGACATATTGCAAACCTTCAAATACTTTATTGCTAAAGACCAGCTAAACATTATGCAGCTCCTGAAGAACATTGTTTAAGACCTGCACAACATATTGCTACTCCTTTATCTTGTCCATGGATGCTGTACAGAAAACATTTTAATACATTTATGTACAGGTCAACATTACAATTACAACAATGGAAAAATTATAACAGCTTGGCTCATCAAGACAATTGAGGATCAATATTTATTGAGATAAAACAAGAAACATCTGCTAAAATGTAGTAAAATGTGGACTCTGACTGGGTATTGCATGTATTATTAGTAAAACAGATTTATTTATTTAATTATTTATTTTTTTTAAGAAAATCTACAGGTATTATTACATATACATGAAATACAACTTGTACACGCGGGCATGGGACCCTAGGGGGTTGCCTGTTTCATATTCATCAAAATACAAAAATATAGGGATCACAATATCCTCCGCTTGGAAGTTTAGTTTTTTTTTTCTCCATAAGGGCCCTTGAACGAAGTTAAGGTTAAACGCAACGCTTGTTATATTCTACGAGTTCATAGATGGCGTTAATTAAATAATTTTATTAAAATACGCTTTTGCAAAGTATTTCTTTACAATATTAAGAAAAATCATTTGTTTGCGCCCGTATATACGCAATATGAATATGAATCAATAGTTTTGTTCGTTTAAAAACTCAATTCTTTCGAGAAAGGCGTACAAATACAATATTGTACCGATTATTCAATCCAATATTGTATTTGCATGCCTTTCTCGATAGAATTGAGTTTTTATATAGACAAAACTATTTATTCGTATTAATATTTCGTATATGCGGGCGCAAACATATAATTTGTCTTAATACTGTAAAGCAATACCTTGCAAAAAGCGAATTTTGATCAAATTAATTAATTACGCCATCTATGAACACGTAGAATATAACTAGCGTCGCGTTTAACCTTAACATAAATTCTTAAATCATTTGACACTGCATGCTTGTACGAAGTAGTCAAAGTTAAGACATTGGGCATTTCAAAAAGCTTTTTGAGAACTTTGCGCATGGGAATAAAACTGCCATTTATGAGAGTTTTTACAGCAAACCCACTTTTGTCGGGTAACATTCGGTGACCTAAAATATACTTTTCTGGTGGTATGGTAGTGCCAAGAAGTTTAAAATGCTCCAATCTCAAATATTCTGTAGATAAATGCTCAAAAGGATTGCTTAAATGGTTAAACATAATGTTAATGCTGTCAATATCAACATTTGACGCCCCAGCCCTATCAAGTACTGTACAAACTGAATTTTTAAGTAATTCTAATGGATTTCTCAACAGCTCCGTTATGTTAGTTATGATTGCCTGTACCTGAGTTCTAGCGAATGTGGATTCGTTATAAAGACCTGCCACTGATAAATTAACACTACGACTCAACGAACTATAAAAGTCTATTGGTATTCTATTCTCTGCAGGTAATTGTTGAGTTTCGACTATGTTGGGAACGGGAGCCTCATGTCTGTTTTCATTTTCATACTCCGGGGTGTCCTCTTGGTCATTCTCGCCATTGATAGGTGGAATATTTTCGGGGTTTGGAATGTTATTTGAGTGCCGCTCGACATGCTTACGAAAAGAATTTAGGGTTTTGAAACTCCGCGCACATGAATCCCGGACACTTCTGTAATCCGTGCTAAATTCGTGAACGTTATGAATGGCCGTTAAATGGCGCAAGAGAAGTTTAAACGATGTGTGGATTGACTTACACACAAAACACGTAGGCATTATATTTACGAGTTATAGTAAATAGTATTATAGATATAGATAGATATTATAGTTACACGTTCGGTACTGCAGATTGAACACCTTCTATGTCAGCAATAAGTGCGTTTACTGCAGGACACTCTCTATCGTAAGTTGTACGTATTTTGTAAACGTACTGTTGCAGCCACAACCACACAGAGTTGGACTCAATTGGGTAACAAGCATGTAGGGCCTGGAAACATTCAAATGCTACATCTACGGCACGTACCGCCGAACTTAACTTGTACATAAGTTCGTGGTTGATGACTACATAGAACGCTTTTTCGGTGTCACCAACGACGAGGACGAAAGGCTGAATTGTCTGCTTCCACTTCCTCATGTTGGCCATTTTTTGGTCGAGTTTGGATTGAAACTCGCCCATTACCTGCAAACAAAGTAATAGAGGGTATTATTTTAGGAAAAAAGGAACTAGGATTAAAAGAATAAATTAGAACTCAGAGTATGTTGCTACAAATTGGAAGAAGGAATATTTTATAAATAGGACCAATTCTGTATAATAAGCTCCCAAAGGTTTTAAAAGAAGTGACTAAAAGTAGAAACAGTTTTAAAAGAGAGGTAAAGGATTTTTTTAAATCACGTTGTTTTTATAGTTTGGACGAATTTATAGTCAGAAAGGATTGCACTTGTAAATATTGTGGGAATTTAGGTTAGGATATATGCAATAAATGTGTATTTATAGATTGACTAGTTTCAAAGCCTGTAAATCTAGAAAGAATTTACAAAAGGGCGTGTACTTGTACAATGAAACAAAAAAAATAATTGAAATGAAATGAAATTTTGTTAAGACAAGTGTCTATTCTCTCCAGCCGTGTACCCGTAGATAGAAATTGTGTTTAAAACTCACGCGAATGTGAAGCAGGAAGCCCTCCTGCGACTCCAACTGGCTTGGCCGCCATGACGTCTTGGCCTTCGATTTTTTTAAAGAGAGGACAGGGAACATGTACGGCAAAAGTTTCAACGAGGTGATCTCGGTGCCCACTGTAACAAAATAAAACCGAAAATGATTTGCAATTCAAAATGTTTAGTTAAACTTTAATCTTTCAGCTAAAGCTGTAAAAATACTTTCATAGTAGGTATAATAGGTGTACTATAGTTACTACTTATAGTTGCTGTCAGCAAGGATTGCCTGAATCTGCTTGGACCTTTTCGATGAAGCAAACTTCAACACGGCTTCGGAAAGCTGCGGCCACCCTACAAGAAGCTTGTCCCCCTGCTTCGGGTATAAGTAATTAAAGTCGTCTTCAAGCTGAAATAAGTAAGATCGTGATTAGGCCCGTGTTGTAGATATTGTAATCTAGGTACGTCATATGAGGTTTCATCAATTTCTGGAAACATTAATTTAATATACAGAATATTATCTTACTTAAGCGTATCCAAGTGGGGATTTTAGCGGCGGGTACTTGCTAAAGTACTCGGAGATTGTTTCAACCTCAGAAAGTCTTTCCTTTGAGGTATTCTTCCAATAGGCTTTGACTTTTCTCCAAGGTTCACTTGAAACTTGGAGGAATCCAAGAAACTCTTTCACGTCATCGTCGCTGAACTCAGATACAGCTATGTCAGCTGTCACTTCTGTTGCAGTTTTAGCTGCAGAAACAGAGGATGCTGTAACAGACATTGAAATAGGTATAAAAAATAACATTTCTTGCCCACAATTAGATTTTTGGGAAGGTAATGATTTACCTATGAACTATAGTTATATAGGTTTGTTTTAGGCTGTGCACCTTGTTTACGAGCTTTCCTCTCGCAGCCAATTTTGGTGGCCCTTTGCAGTATGGTATGTAATATATTTCTTGTTGTTCGCATGGGAACAAGTGGCATATCTCCTTGATCCAGGCTAAATATTCGCTTTCCCCAATGCTGGAAATAAGTATACGATTATAAATAACTATACATGTATATATTGGTAAACGATACAGCTAACATGTAGCGTTAAATGACCGAGCGGCGAACAAAGACAGAGCTGCAGATTATGGGGATGACTGCGTTTTTATAATTTTCTTTATAAAAACCGATCAACTGAAATTAACATTAAAAGGATGGAATTTATATTTAAAAAAAATTTATCATGATTGGTCAAATCTGGTGACCTGTACTACCTACTGGGCTGACAAAAAATCAAAACAACAGTGCATTAGAGTTGAATGGAGATGCTTCGTTTGCTCGATGATCTGCAATACTCAGATCGATATCTATACTTTAAATAGGATAGGTATAGAACTGTATTTGCTAGAGATCTATCATTTTCAGTTAATGCATGAAGCCATTAGGTACTACTTAACCATGCAGAGATCTACCAGTTAATTATCTTAATTAACTTGAGAAATGTCATGTCTGCAGTTATAAAGTTAGTCGGTATCTATACATAGCAACAAGGTGGCATCCGTAGACCAGGGTTCAAGTTCTCGACAAGCCAGACATTTTTGAAGGGAAATCAACATTTAAAAATCTGATGTGTGCTTACATTCGATTGTTGTCTGCGTGGAGAATGTGTGCCGCGATCGCGATGCACAGCTTTGACCTAGCCTTCGGACTCAGTGTCCTGTTGCTTATGCAGGCTGGGATAATCTTTCCACAGATGTTGGATAGTTCCTGAAATCAGTAGCAGCCGGTTTTATAGGGCAGTATAGATTCTGTAGGGTCTAATTGAGTTATTCACAGTGTGAATTTTGGCAGAGAGAAATATTGGATTATTTATTATTTACCTTTGCAATGCAGGTTGAGTCGTTGTCGCTTGATCGCTGACGCTTATGCGATGAGCTCAGGTCACAGATACCAGCAAATGTTGTATCAGCCTCCAAAACGTCAAAAACCTCATGGTCGTCTTTGCTTTGGTCTAAAATATAAACAAAAGAAAGCAAATTGGATTAAAAATGTCACACAAAACTAAAACTTATGTAAGTAAGTGTGGTAGTATAGGTATAGTATTAACAAATAAAGTAACTATTAAATGCTTACGCAATGACGATAGCGGCAGAAATTCCTCCGATGAGTTGATAATGCTGCTTACATTTACATGTGAAAACGAAGTTGACGTAGAGGGTCTTGACAGCTGTTACTAAGAAAAAAACAATTATGAAGTATTGACCTGTATTCGAATGTCTTCTCACTCAAAACTACCTTGAAATAAAGGTGAATATGATCTACAGAAGAATCCACTTTATAGGAAATAGATTTTTAAAAAATATATGCAAATACCATGATAAAAGTTAGGTATTGAAAGTTAGTGGGTCCCAATACCAACCTCGTGGCTTCTTTTCTTGGTTGGACTGGAATAGGTGTATTCATAAATGAACCTACACCGGTGTATTATATTATGTAACTGTATAGGGTATGATGATTCTGTGATTATATTATAACGATCCACATACCTTCAAAGTTATCGAGCGTCGCAGAGTCGTATCCATAAATATAAAACTTGTCGGCCATGATGAAAAACGCACTATTGCGCGCGCACCATAAACAAACAGCTGACCGGACGAGCAATGCCGATAAAGGCCGAAGTGGGCCGAACTCGAACGAACACCCGAAGTCCAGCAAAACGTATTGCTAAATTTGGCGGCAATATGAAATCTGCTAAATGTTTTGCACCGTCTACAATACGTTTGTCTCTCTGTTAATCTCCAAAACATTTGGCAGATTTAGACAAACTAGTTTGCTAAACATTAACTTGGAGTCTAGCAAAACATGTTCTTCAGTTCGTGATGCTCCGCTTTGCTAAAAATACCATAACTATTGCTAAAACAGCAAAACTTTTTTTTGCAAAGCTAGTTTGGTTTTTATTTCTCTCCGTGTATGAAAGATCTACAGTCTTTCATGTCTAGGAAAAACGAAGTATATGTGAAGAATGAGTAAATGATTAATGAATGTAAGTCTAAAGTCATGGTGTTTGAAAAATAGAGCATGAAAACAGTGTGCAATATAGTTGTGAATTATAAAAAAATTGAAAGTAGGTGAATGAGTTTGTGTAGTATGTTTACGTGACATGGGAAGGCTGACAGTGATATTGAAAGAAGGTAAATGCAGGTAACTCCGTTAATGGAAGACTGAACGGGATTGACGCTAGTAAAAAAATGTCCACAGAAGTGATGCTAGCAGTCCACAATGTGGACTGTGGTGTTACTTAGCCTGATGTATGGCAGTGAGGTATAGAACTAGCAAAGGAAGGGTGAAAGTAGACTAAATACTTTAGAAATGAGATCCCTGAGGCGTATGTGTGATAAAAATGCAAGGCTGATGTTAGCGTAATGAATTAGATTAAAAAAGGTACGCTCGTACGGTTTGGGCATGTAGAGCAAAGGAGAATGCTAGAAGAAGTCGGGGATGCCCGAGAAAGACAAAGTACGATCAATTGAATCAGATTCTTGAGCCAGGCCATGTCAAGGGTCAGAATAGAAGAGTATGCATGAGATGATGTATGAATGTGAATGAGGCAATGAGTGTGTGCTAAGACTGAGGTATTTGTACCTCCGTCCGTCTTCTCTGCCTACTCGGCAAAAAACGGGTGATGGTTAGTTAGTTAGTTATGAGGTGAATGTTCTGGTTTATCGAAGATAGGAAATTTATCACTAGAGGGGGCCTTACGTGAAAACTATATCATTGATGTTAATAAAAAATGCATTTTTGTGAAATGCTGTGTCTTAACAAAAGCAGGTAAATTTGATTTTAATTTATTTATCGATTAATTTAAATTTTAATGGTATATTATGAACATGTGGTACAAATTTCCATTTGCCTGCGCGAGCATTAGGAAATTTACAATGGAAACGCTTCAATTATTGAAACGCGAAAACATATTCAATTGGAACACGGAATATTTCAAATTCGAAAATTGAATTTCAAATCCACATGGATATTTACAATACTGGGCAACTGATGAATAAAATTACTCTACATAATTTAAAAGGATGCTATTGAATGCTAATGACAGCTTTAAAATGGTGACTTTGGTAGATATTACATAGTTGCTACCCGACTTTGTCCGAGTATCAACAACGCATAATAAATACATAGCTTGCAAACTGTACAATACACTAACTACCAGCCACGATAAGACAAACAGAGTCAAATTGATAGTCAGAAATGGATAACAAGTATTGGACGTCCCACTATCGCAAACATCTGTAAACCAAATTACACGTAAACAATTCACATACAAAATAAAATAATAGAATCAATAATTTTATAAAAGCCCCTTTGTAAGTATTTACTCCAACTAGATGCATTATTTTCCAGATACATTTATAATACTGTCGTCCCTGTACCTACACTTTCTATTGTCTCCATGGTTTAGAGTGTATACAACTTTGTAATTTGTATTTTGATTTAAATTTAAGTAAATATTCTTTAAGTATCTGAATACGTCTGTCTCGACGCAGGTGTACCCTAGTGAGACATATGTCGAAATACACACGTAAAAACTTTATATTGATAAATAAAAAAAAATTTAAATGTGTTTGAAAATAAAAAATAAAAAATTTAGTACCTCCTTAACAAGAACTAAATGTTTACAGTTATATTGATGTTAAAGACCAATAGCTCATAATGGAAATTACATTGAGAGCTATACAGAGTGTATCGGCAAGTACCCGACAAACTTTAACCAGCACATTTGGAGTAAAAAATGTTATGGGCGCTTTGCTGTCCATTTGTCATGTAACATTTAAATAAATAAAAAAATCCACACTCCGTCACTGTCATTTGCATTGTTTCTCGTGTTCAACAGCTGTTATTAGCAAGTGTGTCAAAAAGTGCCCTCGCTCTTTCATACACACTAAATAATAATAGTTGAACATGAGACGAATGGTGCAGTGCCATTTCGTTGTGATTGTAAAAGCGCGCCAACGTAGGTACGTACGTACATTATTCAACGAAACTCGAAAAAAATATTGCCAGATGGGTTTTCAAACTTTGACAAAGGATGAAACATTGGTGACATGTGGTGGGTACTCCAAATGAGCTAAGGAATAGCTGGTTAAAGTTTGTCGGTTACGTGCCGATACACCCTGTATAATTGAGCCTTCCTATAAATATTATCAAAGGCAGAGACAGCTAATTTTTGTATTGGAGAGTTTCTGCTGCCTCGGAAAACAGATTTCTGCTTTATGGTTAAGATTTAAGAGTATGTAGGTACTTCGGAAGGCTTAAACTTTGTGACATTTCAGTTTATTGATATAAGTTGTCCGTGTGTCCATATTGAAAAGGGTCAAGCACCTCAATCGTTCCTCTTCATACTTTTATGGCTTAGATGCGGTTATAAATACGACTCACGGCGTTAAATGAGATTCTTCGAGGTGGAACCAGTACGATATGTTTTAAGGTTCTCACCGAAGGAAGAGGAGGACTTTTTTTCGTTGTTTGAAGCAAAATGCACAGTTGTTTAAATCTAAGCTAAGCACTACATAAAATAATCACTCACACATGGAGAAAAATGAGTTTTGCTAATTTGTTAAGAATCTTTTCTAAATTTATTTATTTGTTAATTTAACATCCACTGTATAAATATACCATACACAATAATTACATGTCACAGAATACAAGCATAATCAAACACTGGTAATAATTTAAACAAAAATAACGATTAACTATGGAATTTGATCATAAAATGACAACAGAAAGTATAAAATTAACACAAGCTCTAGAAGAAGATACAAGTACATAACAAAATATTATAAACAAGTATGAATAGACTTGGGTTTAATTAATAATGATATGAAAGGTATGGTAGTATATATATTCTAAATTCATATTTGATGTACACATTAACGACATTAAGTGCAAATCATTAAAAATGATGGGATTTATTCACAGAATATGTAAACCTTTCCAAGATCCTCAATCAATTCTAATTCTTTACAATGCCTTAATTAGATGTAAACTTGAATATGGAAGCTCTATTTACATTACTGCAAATATGAAAACATTGTAGAATCCGTTAAAAAAAATGCTAAGAATGTTATCCTTCAATTGTGGATTACATGACCATATTAGATCATATGATGTACGTCGTGATTAATTCAAGATTGATACACTTAAAACTAGAAGGCAATTGACTGATCTCATATGTTAACATAAAATTATTCACGGTCAACTTGATACTACATTATGTCTTAGCAATATTAAAATAAATGTCCCCAATTCCCTAATATTTTTCACCTCAATACATTTATAAATAATATCGCCTACTTTAGCCCTCTGACCCAGATGTGTCGACTATATAACAAGATAGAGTGTGCTGAAATAGATATTTTCGTCGACAATTTGTACGGATTCAGAAAAAAAGTTCTGGCGCTATTAAAAAATATTAGCAAATTTATTGTGTCAATTTTCTCTCTATGCATACCTCTCATATTTCTTATGCCTTTACCACTTGTAATAATGTATAATGTAATGTGTTACTTGAGCGAGCTTGTATATGATTGTGCATTTTATTTTTATTTTTTGATGTTTTTGTTTTCTAATTTTATGTATCTGTATTTAATTGTATGTATCTGTATTTAATTGTAGATTTTTGTAATCGTACAATAACTGAGTTTTTATAAGTGGATTGTTCTCACGTAAGTGTGATCATCTGTAAAACCCAGTATAAATAAATAAATGATAGCCTTTTTGTAATAAGTATTGGTAATTCATTTAAAAACGAGATTGCAGGCCGTTTCCCGATAAACTGAACATCGAACACGTGTTCATGCACCTGCATTTGCTTTGATAATATAAATGAGGGAATGCGATTTAAATAGGATTTTTAGTTAAACGTGTTCCGACATAATGATAATATCTTCGTATTTTTACTAGAAAAATATTAGGAAATCTGGCAACTCATTAGTAAAGGGCCTTCAATCCCAGTTTTAATCGGATTACAAATAATTTGAAAAAGATTCTTAATAGATAAGTGATGTTTAATATTAGTACTGTTCCCCATGTACCTGCTCTCAAATTCTTACAGTCTTGAAAAACATCTTGAAATAAATCTTGATCTTATATACTAGTGGGTCCGAAAAACAAAACCCTTTCAAACACTTTTCCACAAATAATCATCTAGTCAATCAACATTATGCAAGTGCATTAAATAAACAAAATAAATAATAAAAACAAAACAAGAACAACACGTCAACTCACCAGAGATCAAATTGGAAAATAATTCACCGACTCTAGATATTTTCATATCAGAGGGTTCGGCTCGGTAGAACTTCTAACAGGGCCTATAAATCCTACTGATCCCTCAACATAAATATTTAAAAAATCTTTCGTAATCCTACATGTATTTAAAATGACTGATTTTAAATACATTTAGGGCAGACAATGTCCTCCCACAAATCGCCTTCTATGCAGTGAAGTTAAAATTTGTGGTTGTATGTATTTTTGGATGAAAATAAGAAGAAAAAAAAAATTTTTGGAATTTTTTTTTTCTTCATTTTTTTTCATCAGCACCACCTATCGGGTCCAAAAATATCTTAAATTTCAAGCTGGAAACAACTACACACATTCACAATATTTCATTGAATTCGGTTGGGCGGTTTCGGAGATTAGCGTGTACGAATGAAGTGACACTTGATTTTTGTATGTTATATTCAAATACACAGTCAAAACCACCCGAAGCTTCAGAATCCATTAAATGAATATGACATATTATTTTACCTTAAGGTATTTTAAAAACGGGAATGCAATATGTGAAGTATTTTTAAAATAATAGTCTACGGATATTGAGGGAGTAGAATGCAGAAATCTCTTTGGTTCTGTTTGACTTCCAAAGACACACAGACATTTTTATGAAACGAAGAATTTCAATGCGCCGTCCTTCATGAATTTTGAAAAATTGAAAGCTTTCAAAGAGAATTTTAGAAAAGTCCACGACGTCCGTTCTTTTGTCAAAGCTCTTTTAAAAATCCGTAAAGTTATTCCTTTTACTTATTAAGCTCGGGTTTATTTGACTCCCTTCAAAAAGCCCAGGAGAACTCAACTGGAAAATGTGTGAGATTTTTCACGCGAAGAAATAATGTCACAGCGAAGAAAAATTGTCAAAGCGCCAACGGGCAGTGTTAAGTGTTAAAAATGTATTTTGTTTGTTTTTATTATTGTGTTTCGAGTTAAAAGAAAACATTGTTGCTTTAAAAATGTTAAAGTTGTTCGTAGATTATGTGAGAGACAGTCAAGAAAGACGTGCACTATTTAAGCAAACAAAATAAAATAAAATCGAGGATTTGGAATGAAGAAATCAAAGTTTATGTAATGTAGCTAAAACGAGTATATCGGGGCAATAAATTGTGTGAGTTGAAATGTTGTTTTCGCTGCTTCTTTTAACCTTCTGGCCTTCAAAAAAATAGACATAAATCTTCGTTAGAATTTTTGTGGATGCTTCATATCAAAAGAAATTGCCTAGCCACAAAAAATCTAATAAGAAATATGCAAATCCGGTAGCCTAAAGAAACCAATTTCGCGTCAGTATTTCAAAGAGTTAGAATTTTAATAAAAGTTAATTGATTAATTGTGAATGAAAATCTAAAAAAAAAATCTTTATTTCAATCGAATGCGAAATGTAGAAAAGAAATGATTAGAAAATCTTCTATGCAGCTTCTTTCGCATTTGCTGTATTCTGAAAGCTTTATTAATGATCGTTTTAAATCTTTCATTTCTCCTTAAGGATTGAATTCCTAAGGAAAGTTAATAAGCTTACTTACTTTAGTTTTATCTGGCTTTCGCTATCTCCCATTTTCTCATATATTTGTTCACGGAAACAACAACTTTACTTCATTTATGAATCAACGGTAGATAAAACAAAAATAAACAAAGAACAGAGTGACCAGATGCACGTGTTGTTTGTTTATCCATTTGGTACTAGTATTCCAATAATCTAATTTGTCAGTTACATACAAGAAGACTACATAATTTTTAGGCTTGGAAGAATCGATAATTAATAAAAATCGGCCACATTCACTTTCCGACACAATATTGCAAAATGCATTACCTACAACAGCCATCCATCAAATATAATACGTAACATATTTATATCAATTAAAACAATTAATAATTTGTCACCAAAAAGATTTTATAAGAAAAATGGTGATATTGCCATTAACACCTCTTGTATAAAATCAGTAAATTTAGAATATGATCATAATATATTTCTTTACAGAAAAAATCAGAATCAAATAGGACTTTATGAGGAGACAACGATGTTCCTCTAGACCCCAACTTCGTACTTCAACTAGGAATGATGAATGATTTCTTACAATAATATAAACCAATTCAATGGCTACAAAAAAAACAGATAAAATACGCAATCAAATGTGTACTTAAGGAACTAATAAATCAAACTTATCTTCAGACGTTATTTAAAGTCAGTTGAAAACGATGGCCAACTGTCGGGGCCCGTTTTTTCCAAGTCCAAGATCGTTTTTGACATATCAATCAGACTGTAACGTCAGCTTGACGAAAAAATTACGTTAAAAAAATGTTTCGGTTTCGTGAACCAGAAATTCGTTCTCGTTTTAGCGACTATTGTTGGGCGACTAGTGACATGGAATTCACGACTTGACAATTTGCCAGAGCGAGGATTTGCGGCAAAACATGTGACGTAAATGCTGCCATTAGAATCAGCTGCTACTCTTTATTGATACGTTTTTTTAACGTTATTTGGGTAGGCGTGTCATTTAAAAAAACGCCAACGTTTCCAGTTTTATTTTATCTGAAAAATAAACATGCGACACTCAGAGATGCGGCACATTTCACGAGTAGCCCATTGAAATAGCAATTATTTATTTAGTAATATTATTTTTGAAGATTGTACGTATTTACAATGATTTATTTTTATTTTTCTGTGAAACCGCACAAGAATCTCAACTGCTGCCAACCATCTGGAGCCAGTGAGACTATAGCATCCCCAATAGGGGTATGTCACGAGGCTGAAGGTAATATGGGGGGCGGAGTGATGGGGAAGTACCAGGCTATTCAGATATGGTCGTTTGGTGACCACATCTGAATGACCAAAGTCATTTTAAGCAACATTTCAATTCTGAAAAGTGGTCTTACACCAGGGCGGTACTGGTAGCATTCTTCCATTCTGCAGCTTGCCGTATAGGTATAAACTATATATGATTTTAAAAGTATTATACTCGACCACGGATGCCGTCTTTGTGATGGTTTTGTCAGTGAATTAAGCGGAAAAATACCTTTTTTGTTACCAACTACACAAGAGTCTTAACTCTCGCAACCGTCTGGAACCAGGGATACTATGGCATACCCAATGCTGTGAGGCTGAAGGAAGTGAGCTAGGAGGGGAAGGAGATGTGGAAAACGAATTAATAAAACGGGGTGAAGTACTTGGCTATTTAGATTTTGTCACTAAACAGGGCTAAAACCTTTTCAAACAATTTATATTCTGAATGAGGGTCTTTCACCAGGACTATACTGAAGATACTATTACACTTTTTCTATCTAAGAATATACAGGATGCCTTAGGAAGACGATTGGGAATAAACAAGGAATATCAATTCAAGACAAATTTGCTTAAATCAGAATTGAACGTTTTTGTGTGTGTATTTTGTTACTGACATTCTTTGTTAATGCTTTTTCCCGCCGTCATCAATGTAGCGGATGTTCATGATGTTTGTCTACCGTAAATAATTATAATATTTGGCAGATAATAGCGCCGTTTTCGTGAAAAATCACCCTAACGGCGAATACAAATACAAATTACATCGCATAGTGCAACTTGCATAATAAATATATAGCTGGCTTACAACTGAGATTCATAATAATAACTAGAGACTTATATCTAAGACATTTATAAACCGCAGTCAAAAAAATTTGCAGTATAAAAATAACTTGTTAAAATATTTGTTACATCAATTTGTGATTTAAACTGACATTACTTGTTTTCCCCAATGGTCTCCGAGCAGTTGGAAATTTTCTGCAGTACCACAATAAAATAAAGATAGTGGTAATGAATATTGTTTTTTTAATGGCTTAATCCGTATGACAAAGCTCATTTCTGGCAGCCACACTATTCAAAGCAAAACACATTAAAGCCATTAAATATTTTGTGGTTTGCGCGGCGTGTTCCCCAAGCCATGCAATTGGAGAGAAGCGCAATTATTTACGTTGAGTTGGGGCGCCTTGGCCCTAATGCGCTTCCTGGGAACTAATTTTAATCTAAATTTTCAGGCGATTAGGGCGGGGAAATGCATTTTGTCTTTAATGTTACATGCAAACTTAATGTGACTGCAAACGGATGAATGTCGCTAGATAAACTCAAATGTCGTACTTAACTATTTACTTCTTGGGAAGGGGACGGTTTGCGATAATAATAATAATAATAATAATATTGGACAATTTTTATAGCGCCGCTTTTGTGAGTTATCACCTCAGGGGCGATGTTTACTTGGTTCTATTTAACGATTCGTGATCAATAAATCATTGTAATGTCCTCCATTAAAAATAACGAAATTTGCTCAAAATTCTACCTAGACATAAATAAACACGAAAAAAGCGTTTATTCAGTGGCGTTGCAACAAATTTGCAGTCCCGGGTAAACAATATATCTAGATAAATATCATTTATCCGAGTGTAGCATATTAAAAATTTACACAATTAAACATTTCTAATATTGGTGTCGCTGTTGGTTGTCGTAATATCCCAAAATATCAATACTCTTTTAAAGGACAGAAAAAAAACACTCCCTTTATGGTTGCTGTAGAGTCTTATTTATTTATTTCTTGTATTTGTTTCTCTTTCAAACGGATGTTTATAGTTTATGCAGATAATAAGCAGCAGAAATAAAAAAAAGGTTAATAATCTGTGACTGTATGTTTGGGGATCAGGTAGCGGAGACACAATGAAAGAGGTTGTTGAAGGTCGCAGTGTTTTTATTGAGTCAGGATGCAGTATGGGAGATGACTTCGGAACCGATGGCGATGACACCGGATGCAGGCAGTGAAGTGGCCTAGGCGGTAGTTGGCAATGGCGCGTTGAGACCGGACTCGTGGATGTGTCAGAAACTGGTGAAGACCGTGGGTCTTCCGGGTGCTCCAGTGCCGAACAAGGTAGCCGAAGATACGAAGGATCTAGTCGGCGGCTGAGCGGGATATGCAGACCGGCGATGATGTCACGGGATGATGCGCAATAGGGTTGCATGTTTTCTGTTTCAGGAAATCAAAAGAAGAAAGAAGATTATACTCACAAAAAATACAACCTTGTTATAGACAGTCACCGATTATTATTTTTTTAGTATTTCTGTTAGTTATTTTCTGCGTAAACTGTAGACATCTCTATTAAAGAGAAACAAATACTAATAATGTAATATTAGCACTCTGGTACACCCAAAAGTCACGAGCCGCCACTGGTTGATAAGTAGTAGTGTATTGTGAACACTTCACTAGGAGAACCCGTGCTGATGTGATAATATGTTTTAGATAAAGTGTTTTTCTGCCGTCATAAGTAAAACAAACACCATCGTCCTTGTGATTATCAATGAGGACACAGCAGAAGTATTGTATATTTTGTTAGTAACAGTTAAAGTACATCGTATTATTATATAGACACAATGTAGTGAAAAGAAAATAAAAAACTCTACCTGAGGTGAACTTAACGAAGCAGTTAGACGAATAGAGAATATCTTGATAATTTACAGTAAATAAGTAGAAATGTTATTTGTGACAACTTTTAAACTAAGCATGTATCATTAACGAGGCTGACAGCGCATAATATAACACACAAAATGAAAAACAATACTTCTAAAGAGTGCGTAGAATACTGCTAAAATTACTTGATCATACATAGCAAACCTAATTTCTCTTCCATTTCAAAATGGAGAGAAAAGGCACTATCTTTAGTATTTTGTATTTGATGTGATGTGTCCTGTCGAGGGGCGGCCATATCGGCATTGTGTTTATTTGCATAATTTAATCAATTACGTATTTTTGGGATTTCCACTCTATTGAGGTGTAAGCGCAATGAATGAAACATTGTTATAACCGAATGCTTCAGACGAGTCCGATCTTTCAACAATGAAGACTTTATACTAATTCCAACTCTTACAAAAACAGAAACTAAAATATAAATTTACAGTTCAGAACCACCTACGATTTTAGCTCGAGCAAACACTTAAAATAATAATGAATAACGAAAATATAATACGTCTCATTCACGCGTTAGAAAGTTTTTCGTTTTCTTTTGAAAATAAACTCGGACATTTTAATGTTCAAACTAATGGATACATAAAAAACAGGATATCTCTTTACGAAACAAACACCCACGAGACGTACAAAATTCTTAGATATGTAAATGTTTTATTTTATTTTATTTTCTTCCGAATTTATTTTATACCCGTAATTAAGAAGTTCTTAATATAACACGTACCTTAATCATTATTATGTGTTCTTATGTTTTAAAATCTTGTTGGAGGTCTTTTCTGAAAAACTCAGTTCCTTATTAAGAAAAACAGAATTATAACAGTAATAATAATTAGGTGTATAATAAAAACAACAGATATGTTTTCATTTTAAATCTTTGTTTTCAGAAAAACGCAAAAATAGAATTAAATTAAGCGTATTGAAATCGGGGTTTCTCAGAAATCTAGAACAAAATACGAGTAAATTCGGTTTTGTTGATTCATCAAGCAATTATTTTAATTGCTTTGAATTTAATTACTGAATGAAATGGTTTGTATTTAGAGGTTTGAAGTTGAAGCAACATATTCCTACCTACAAAAGAGTCGCTACCCGCATTTCGATTTGATTTTAATTTCGAAAAGGAACAGAAGACAAAATGTAACATTCTTCTGCAATACATATACAACCAACTAACCAATAGGATGCATGATCTGGGCAACAAGTTTGGGGATACTATTGATATATTTACTTTCTATATTTATAGAATTAGGGGTTATCTGTAATCTGTTCTTTGTTGAATCCTATAATTTATAGTGGTGTTAATAATGTAGTTTTAGTGATTTGTCTTATATGTAGCATGGTTCTAGTTTCTATATTATTTAATGTTACTGTAACACGTTTTACTAATTTTTTTTCGTATTTAGTTTATCAGTTTAACGTTATTTCACGCTTTAAAAACTTTGTGTATATTTTTCGATAGCTCACCAGATATAATAATAATATTTGAATGATTTGTATAGCGCCGTTTTTGTGCGAAATCACCTCAAGGGCGCTGTACAAATATATAATACTACTATTACTCTTATTTATTTATATTTTGTACAGGCGGATTATATACAGTACCATAGTTACCTGGTAGGTTCTGTTCTTAAAATCCATGTAAAAGCCGGAAGGGGCGTAAAACCAAATAAAATTACTAAAGTACAACTAACCATGTGCTCTATGGGAAGAGAAAATGGAACCCCAAAGTAAAAAAAATAAACCGGTGAAAAACGTTTTTTTACTTAAATATTTAAATAATTTTTTAATTTAATTTTTTTCGTAATAAATTAGCAATACTCGTATTTCTCCGTGTTTGTTCTGGTTTGACTGAGGATGGAACCTTCGTACCCAGTAATTGGAGTCGATAACTCTACCGAACGAGCTAAATCCCGATTGGTTAGGCTGACATTTATTGCGTACATTAAAAGCTGTAAAGCCATCGAATTTCTGAGAAATACGTATGTGTCGACGCGTGTATGCGTTATTGCCACCAAAATTTGATATAACGCATTGTCATCGACAACGAATCTATCTGCCGAGCGTCACTTCGATCAGATCTCGGGAAGCGAGTTTATTTTTACTTCAAAGATTTGCATTCATTCACGAAAACAAACGTGAAATTCAAATAAATATAATATATCGCGTTATTCAAAGAGTCGAAAAAGTTTTTTTTAAATATCATTTTTTAATAATATCTTCTAATAACGCGATTACAGTACATATTTCATTCACATGATCGTACCACGTCATTCAGAAGCATTCCCAACGTCATTACTGATCTTGAGCGTTATATATTTTCCTTATAATTCTTTTTCCGCTCGTCCACTATCCATATTCAGACCGCCAAAGCGTCCTTTTCTATAAACCTGTTCACTGAATTTACGTATCCGGACAATTCAGGACAGTGACAAATAAGCACACTATTGAAAAGTTTAGAGTCATGAAAAGTGAGGAAAAACTAGGTTAAATGGGTTAGGTTAGATTTTATAGTTATTTGCCATTTTTTCAACACTTTTAATGACTTTACATCACTTTTCAAAGGTGTGTTGATTTGTCACTGTCCTGAGTTGTTATAGACTTCAGGGCCAATATGTGTAGGCGCAATTTAGCAGTTCGCTCAGAGTGCTGACTTGCCAAGGAACCACGGAGCTAAGGCCCTGATAATAACACGCCTCACCTAATCAGCGCCCTTAAGGTTTTTACTTGGCTCCAGACCGGCCCTGATGGAATCGTATTTAATCCACACACACACACACCCACTCACACACAGAAGATGCAAAACTTCATACTAACTTATCGCAGTTTGACAAAATAATTTGACTTAAGGCTTTGTAGTTGCGAGTTTGCGACACACGCCATTTGTAATCAGGGCCGGCCTTGAATCAAACGGCGCCTGGCGCTAGAAAAAACCTCAAAGGCGCTGTGTTAGGTTAGGTATTATAAGAACCATACCTTATTGGCGCTTTGACAAGTCGGCGCCCGGAGCGAACTGCTCCAATTACGCATGCATATGACCGGCCCTGGTTGTAGTTGACTCTTACTAAATTCTTTGTTATAACTCCAACAATACTCTAGCTAGTGATCGAATTGAATACTTGACTAATTAAAAAATAAACAAAAGTATGCAATTACGTATACGAAGTTAAAAAAAGCCGCCCCTGCTGTGCCTTTACGATTTATTAGGAATCTCGCGTCAGTACGAACAACGAAATTTGCACCAGCGCGCATTTAAAGATAAAATCCCAGTAGTTTATTCAAGTCTCCGTGTAATTAATCTTGATGAAGTTGAGGGATATTCAGACTTGTAGAGAGCAGTTCGTGCTCGGCATAAACTATAAACTGTGTAAGAGGATTGTTTTGATGTCTCGGTGTCTATTATTAGTGGAAGACCGAATCGTTGTTCTAGTATCTGAATACAAAAATTGCACAATTAAAATAGTTGATGTTATGAAAGGAACAAATAGTCATGAAAAGCAGTTTTGAGTTCCGTAGAACGTGATGTAAAGTTGAAAAATTGTCTAATGATCTGAGTGGTGTTGTGGTTACGATTTAGATTGGTTGCTTGAGGTTCGGAGGTTGAAAATAACCCAACCTAACATGACCTCTAAGGAAACTTTATTTATTTTATATATTATATATATATATATATATATAGATATTAAAATTTGGTTCTGATTTATTAGTCATCTGTAAGTGCGAAACGTTTGAGTTGAGATGGCAATTTACAAGAGTAACTTATAAACCTAGCTTAACAAGGTTTATAAGTTTTATATGTTAGGTATATAATAACGACAAGCAGATTAAATTTCACTTTTTAATTTACATCAATTTAAAAATACAAAAGATTGAATGGAAATGTGAAACTGTTTTTTTTTATTTAAAAAAAATGTAGTTAAATTTACAACAGCAATAAAAAATTAGGAAGAATACGGAATAAAATAGAAAAAATATACCAAAGTAAATATAAACAGGCAGTACATATTACAAATTTTTACAATAAATAATTCAAATTTAATCATAAAACATCACTTTGTATGCACCACATAACTGTGTTAGTGATTTATTTTGATTAAATTGAATTTGCCACAATGTGGATTTGCGATTATTGGTGAACATAATACAATATATTCCTAGGTTTACAAAGATAAACTTGCATAATGTCAGCATTGATTAATTATTCACCCTACATTTTATTCTTATTTTTTGTTAATGCTATCTGCAGTAACTTTGTTTTTCTTTTTTTCACATTCTCATATATACCAATACCCCCAAAAAAATCATGATAATTATTATGACCGTGAAAATCCGCTGATGTGAATAAACCAATTTACTAACTAACATGTCGCCGCATGCAGAGAGAATAGACCGTAATTCAACTATATTTCGGCACACTCTCTTTGCCTCATTCACATGCATAAATCGACCCGTACATGCTCTTCTGTTATTGGGTAAAATATTTATAGATCGCTAAGTAATTGACTTTATACAGTTAAAGTATTTCTAGTTTTCGGAAACAGCACTACTTTGCAGTCGTTAACCATCTGACTAAAAAATAGGTTCCTATTCGACATTGTAAAATATTTGAACGCTATTATTAATACATTTTTCATATCCTCCCCTGAGCTCAACAGAAAACTCAACAAAAGAATTTGAGCAATTTAGCAACTCACGTTTGTCGGTGGGGTTCTTTGAAAAATAGGACGTCCATCCCTTATTGCTATTTGTATGTGTACTTATGTATGCAGGATGAACAACACGGTTGCTGCACTGTTTAAAACTGAACATTGTACACATTTGTTCTCATCCCCTACGGCTCAAGGCTCTTACGGACAAATGGGTAGCGAAATTAAATTAAGAATTATTACAGGATTAGCAATGAAAAAAGAAACTAAGGGTATCTAGCAACCCCTTACTTAATTTAATAGAGCGCAGTGTTACCCCATATAGGAAACTGAAAAAGGCTTAGCTGATTTAATAAAATTATTAATAGATATCTCCGCGAACAATCAGTTTGATTAAAAATGCGCTTTTAAAATGTTACACATCAATCGCATACATTAAAAGCTCAGGCTAATTTGTTCTGTTTTATTATAAAATAAAACACAAACACTTTGTATTTAACCACGAATTTATTATTTCATATATCAAATAATATAGATATAGATATATGAAATAATAAATTCGTGGTTAAATACAAAGTGTTTGTGTTTTATTTTATAATATAATGTCTAACCACAAAGTAATTGCTTCCTATGAAAAAAAAAAAAAAAAAAAAAAAAAAAAATGTTCTGTTTTAGGAACAAACATATATAACCCATATTATCAATTTATTCGATATTCGTAACAGCTCATAATACTGTCCCAGTGAAATAGTTGTGTCTCCCTTACCGTCATAGTTACATATATTAACTAGACGGTATTAAAAAGAGACAACACCAAACTTTATATACAAATATAGAAGTTAACCACAGAATAATTCAAATGTACACATCTTTGAAACCAAAGGTTTCGACAGGAATTTGAGAAAAAATTGTGATTTTTTAATGAATTATTTTTATATTAAATAACAGAAAAATGTGAAAACAATACTATTTTAAATACATTTATCTGATAATATATGTATTTTGTGTTGTTGTTATGAGTAATTTAAGTTCAGTTTTTAGACGAAGCCATTTTAAAAACTTTTTTACATTTTTTCCAAATTTTTATATTTAAAAGCTTGCTTCATCACCTTTCGAAAAGAGATTTCGGATACGTTCATAAATATTCGATTTCTGTGGATTTTATTGAGAAACAGAAATACACAAAAATTTTCCGACTTTCTGACTGCATTTGAAATATAACAGTCAATATGCCAGAGGAATAAAGGGTTAAGGAAGAAACGTGGTAATGCAAATCCACAAAAAAGCAAATCAACTATCAGGCATACAAAATAGAAAAAAATAACCTAGAATAATGTGGATTTGTTTGTGCGCTCAAAAAAACGTACTACTGATGTCTTGATCGGTTGAGACACCATGAAAAAGATACGACAATGTATTTGTTTTAAAAACATATAAAAACCAAAATACGTAATTCTTGTCGTGTTCTACTTTGTTTTGTCTCTCTTTCTCTCTCCTTTTCTATCCCCTGTATTTGTAATCGAGCACTACCTATTTTTACCAATGTATTAGTGGGTAAGTAACTTCTTCTAAATTCCTACCTTGACTCCGTGCTTATGTGTATATCCATGTCTGTTTCCTTTTTGGTTTATTTCTTGTTTGTTCTACTTAACCCCCCTTTTTCTATTTTTTTATTGTTTTGTGAAACTTATAATTTTGATATCAAAATATGTATTGTAAGTTCCTCTCTTCGTACAATGAGTTTTACAACTCACAGGGATTGCTATTGCAAGAAAAAATATAGTAAAAAATAAAATAAAATTATGTATGGATTCTTTCTAAATCCTGGCCAGGGCTCATAACAATACCTTTTCGTGTGTCTAACTAACTAGTACTGCGGCTCATTTGGCATTATCACTATAACCGTCTGATGGTTGTTTTTGCTTGACTGATTAGAAGACAATGTATGTATATGAGAGCATGCAAGGTTGTCCGATGTCTCTTCGTCATCTCTTATCATCCAAGATTATAAGATTCATTGTGCTTATTACAGTCTATTGACTATTATTATCCCGCCATCCTAATATTAGAGAGAATATTAAATTTAAAATGCTTTTATATAAAAGACAAAGACATTCATCACTTTAATCCATGTGAATTTTTATTTTATTTTAGTAAATCAAGTTTAATAGTGTTATTCCCATGTTATTCAAGTAATTTAGGGTATATTATTGTGACAGCTGTTTCGACTTTCGAGGTCATTTACCTACAAACTGTGGTTATGCCACATTGAAACGACTTTTTTATGAGATTATATCCCTACCCCTTTTTTATGTGTTAAAATGATTGATTAATAATATTTTCGGTAATAACCGGTTTACTCAGTAAATCAATTGTGTGGGTTGCACTTAGAATTAATGATTAAGTACCTATCTAATGATGAATATCATAAAATAAAACTCAACTTATATGGAGTTCCCCTAATTTAGCATAGTAACAATAAAATCACCTGAAATTAATGAAACATTTTCATCCATAGAAATTCTTTCTTTGAAATTCGCCGATTGAGTTTGAAAACGAGGCAAGGAAAAACTTTGATTAAGAAATTTTTTTATCATAAACTAGCGCCGACCCGTGAAAAACACGAATATTATGAATTATCAACGGACGAGTTCCAATTTTTAAAATGCCATTTAAATATTTTTCTATAAAAAATATTATGTTATATGTAGCTAAATAGAATAATTAAGATCGGTAGGTAGGTACTTTATCACTCTACAAATAAATACTTCAAGCTTTGGAAATGATGACATTTATATTTGAAGTAAATCCCGAGTTCCAGAATTCATTGATTCGGGGTTCAGACACTCAAATCGGGGATATCTTTATCTCAGTAAATATGGTGCAAAAGCTGTTATTTGATTTCTGAAGTAACAATATATCATAGATTCATTCTAACTCTCCTTACCTCTTATATCATTCACTATGCACATTTTAAATGTATTATTGATCATACGATGTACACAATTCTAAGGCAACAATATATCATAGATTCAGTCTTACTCTCCTCACCTCTTCTATCATTCACTATGCACAGTTTAAATGTTTAATCGATCATACGATGTACACATTTCTAAGCTAACAATATGTCATATATTCTGTCAAACTCTCCTTACCTCTTTTATCCTTCACTGTGCACATTTTAAATGTATAATTGATCATTCGATGTACACATTTTAACACCCATTACTTGTTTAACAAACCTTTATTGTTCCCCATAAAGAGTAATAATATAGATAGATATTATCATCATTAACCTCAGTGTAATTTCTTGTCAGTTGTTCAATAAAATTATAAACGTCTGAAAAAAATAATATAATATGCTAATTGCTACCATTTTGGAAATAAAATTAAATGCCGACTATTCGTGAGTGAAAATAAAACAGAAAAAAGACATTCTTAAAGAACACACATATCGTAATATTATATTTTTACATCAACAGAAACTATAATTGAATTTAATAAAAACAGTTTGAAGTTTCACGGATTGAAATCGATTTTTTTCCCTCGCGATAAATTAACAGGCCTTATTAATAAAACATGAATTTAATAATGTTTTATTGATTTGCTTTGACGATGCAAAAATTTTTGGTGTCTTATTAAAATATTCAGATTTTCACGAAGACTTATAAGAGAAGACAATATGTCAGATTTTCGACGTCATGATAATATATTCATAATTTACCAAAAGTTTATCAGGAAACCTAAAAGGTCTACAATCCAGTTTTAATCGGAATTACCGATAATTTGAAAAGATTCTTAACAAATTAGCAATAGTCATTTTTCTCCATGTAGTACTAAATCCATAGTATACACATGATATTATGCAAATTTTCAATAATATTCCATTTACGGATTTGTATAACTTCTAAAAACTTCATACTAACCTCACACCATTTAACAAGATGACCCTTTATTTAAATATGAACTAGGCTTTTGTATTTTTAGTATGATAATTATATAACACCATGTGTGTTCGCCCTATTTTGGGATTCTAAGATCGGTCGCCAAGGGAATAATACCCTTACCACCCCGAACAAACGGTCTGTAATCGTTCGAACTGAAACACTTAATTGTGTACTATTGTTTGCGTAGAATTATTCATACCCTTGGAGTGTATATTATTACTCTAAGTTCATACCCCATAGGTTTCTTGAACCCCCCTATACAGAGTGTTGTCAAAACCCTATTTTTTAAATATACCTACGTCCACAAATATACTAGAAAAATAATTTATAAAAACAAATTGCTTTACAAAGGGTGTTGGTTTATGTTGGGAAAGGTTAGGTTGGGTAGGTGTTGAGTAGGTAGGTACCTACCAACCAAACTCCTTAAATTGAACTCTCATGTTGTTACCCGAGGTTACTGAAGAATTTATAAAACGGTAGTGTTGAAGGCATGTGGGTAATGTTGAAGTAAGTTCAATTTGACGTTAATTAACGAAAAATACTTTCAAATACCGAAATTCTTTCATGTACTAATAATCAATTTCACTGTCTATCTGGGGCCTAGGAGTCCAGAAGTCTTGTGTAAATTGGCGACATCAGCTTTATTTCAAATGTGAAACAGAACAAGACACGGAAAAAAAACTAACGGTCTCAACTGGGAATCGAACCCAGGGTCTCTGTATTACCAAAACAGCGTCTTTATCCACTCGACCATTGGGAAATAATTATTGTACATCATTTTTCAAAATCAGAATTAACAATATTATCTTGCAACTAACTTTTACCATGCATAACTTTCTAAAGTTCCAATAAAAATTGAATGTTATTATTATTATATCGGCTTATAAATTCAGTGCCTGAGCTAGTAACAGCTGTGTTTTTCCCCATTGACTGCTTAGGAATATTCAATATTGAAAATATTGTTCAAATTGTGTGAAGTGAAAAAGTGAACTTTTTTCAAATAGCAATATTTTAAGGAAATCAAAAAGCAGCTGGTAAATTCGAAATAAAAGTCAGAATAAAAACATTTGCTTTTTTTAAAACTTTATGTGATAATTCTATGGATATAAGTTTTTAAAAGGAATGGTACGAATGAAAAGAATATAACATTTTTTCGTTTTGTATGAACACATTGCGCAAATATTTATCGAGCAAATGTGGTGGTATAAATACATATTTGCTTTTTTGAAACATCGATGGTTGAAAAATAAATCTTTGTTGATTCTGTATTCATTTTTGCATTCGTGTGGTTTATGAAACGATAACTTATCAACACAAATAATATCTTTAGGAAAAGCAAATATTTAATAAAAATACATATTAATTTCTAGCGTGGTGTTGATTCAAATATTGCGTGTTATAAACGCGATAAGTGTTAGAATATACTTTCTGTATTAATATGCATATTTTTAAAGACACAATCTAAATTATAGAAATAAATATTATTTTTGCTATCAAGTAATACATTTATCTAAAGGTTGTTTACGACCCTCTCACTCGTCTTATCTTACTCATTACGATTATATCAGCTTTGCATTCTTTGCGAATCTCCACATATATCACACGATCATAAACTGTTTTAGCGCACGTACGCCTCAGGGATCTCATTTCTACAAAATTCAGTCTACTTTCATTATTTCTTTGCCAGTTCCTACCTCACTGCTTTACAACCGAGTAATAATTATCACTCCACTATGGACCGCTAACTTAGCTTCTTTATGTTAGATCCATAATATTGATGTTTTGCGATTTATATCATAGAATTTCGAACGTGCTGTGGAATGAAGTGTAAACTAAACAACACTCATTTCTGTCTGAATACCAAGATAATTCAGATACTAATATCTGTATCTGTGATTTTATCGGTACTCAGTGTAGTCGAGTCGGTATGCATGTAGGTCTCATTACGGTAGGATGTGAATCCGTGCTTGGCGCAAAGTGGGCGGAGACAGGATGCTGAACTCATTCGAACCGATGCTTGATACTGTGGTGGCATAGACTAAATACAACACATCAATGTGTGGTGGAGATGATCGGTGGCGAATCCTCCAGGCCGATTGCTCGGTGGCTCAACGCCGTGCGGGCGGAGACCAGACTGGAAGGTGATGTTCATCACTGGTGGTGAAGACTACGGATCTTCATGATTCTCCAGTGAGATGATGTTTGGTCCTCGACGGCGAGCATGGCGTGGTGGGTAGTTGTAGACTGAGTTCTAAGACTAAACTATGTGGCTGCGTTTAATATAGCAACCTTTATATGAACGCATTCGTCTTCTAGAGCTGGGAATATTCCAGAAGTCGCAGGTAGATCTATTGCGCTTTCGCAGTTAATTCTATTTTCCGTTGCCCATTCTGAAATTCTCAAACGTTCTAGGTTGCATCGCGAATAATAATAAAAAATATATGTATTTTATGTCATTTTTATCCTTCCAAAAAATATTGGTACCATAGGGAAAATATTACATTTCAATTTCGTATACCTCTATTATACCGTGATAAAAAAATGTACCCATACGAATTATCATTTATAAAAATATAGGGTCGTTACCTCGAAGGGATCTTTTGTCGGCTTGTCCTTTCAAATTGGGTTACAAAATATCCCGTTGACAATACACATTCAATAACAAACAATTTTTACGAAAAAAACGATAATGTGCTTTTGAGGAAACCCCTATCAATTTGACGCAGCCTATATCGAATTTTCTCAGTTTATACTTCATAATATTAAATCTATTATCTGGTGTTCACATTTCAAACATACATATTTATAAAAAATAACGCTATGGAGACTGGAATCGTCAATTTGGTAAGGTTATGCGGGTTAGGTTTTTTGTATTGATGACATTCGTGGCAATCAAAAGATATTTATATTATTTGTGTGTGTCTTATCACCACTAATATAACAGGAAATAGGCATGAAAATCGCTTGGCAAGCGAAGTCTAGAAGTGGTAAAGTTAAGCGCGGAAGTGGCTTTTTATTAATTTGTAAATATATTTTTTCTAAAAAAGTTAATCAAGGAAAACTGTCACAAATAATCTTTGTCATAAAACACTTTTTTTTCTTATAAATTTTTTAATTAAAAAATAAATTATGTAGCAGTTAACGCTTATATATTTTTATAACATAATTGACTTTTTTATTTTAATTCTACTCAAGTGAAACTGAAGGAAAGTTTCAATTTATCCAAAACAAGGATGACGGCCTCCGTGCGGGATAAGGCTATCGACTAGCAACCCGGAGGTCACGGGTTCAAATATCGCAACTAAATTTTATTTGACAAATTTGTGTTATTTCACAATTTACTCATTTTAAATAATATATAGTATTTTTATTTTTCGGAATAACTTTATTGAGTAAAACCTCAAATTGTAATATTTCATTATTGAAGACAATATTAGCGATTTCTAAACGAAAATCTGAAACAGAGAAATCAGAAAAGGATACGGTCACATCTAGGACTCGAACCCAGGACACTTGCCTTGCCGGGGCACCGCTCTACCAACTGAGCTAATGGGACCCTATCCCCCTCGGTCACTTTTAACTGTATCATACTTCGAATAAGAACTACCAACATTGTCTTCATTTTTTCACCGCACATTTTTATTGGCAACTATCTTTATGTATGATCGCAAGATTCAACCCGAACTAAATGCAATCTAGACAGCGTCTTTTTTAGATAAACCTATCTTATTTTCGAGTCCTAGATGTGACCGTATCCTTTTCTGATTATACTAGAGATATTTACAAATACGCTATAATTATTTTTTAAAATAATAACACTATCGATAACATTGATGACGCAACCCATTTAATAAATTGCGTACGTTGTAAATCATTCGCAACCGGATAATCAATAATGTTTGGACCATCGACTCCATTATTTACAATACTGACACGAATCACGATCTCCACATGACAGTAAAACATATTTGTTTGCATTGAACATATTTTCGAGGGAGCTCAATTCCTTCCATACGCAATTCAATAATTATATTTAGCTTCTTCTGCGTTAATCTCTTCAGTTCGTATGATAATTTTTTGTTTATTAAAATTATTGTAAGATTAATTATCCACGTACAGTACCTACAAGATTTCTAATTTTAAGATTCTTAACACTTGGGAAGATAGGGAGGTAAAACCAGTTTAGTGCATGCTTACTTAACCCCCCCCCCCCCCCCCGACTTAAATAGTTGTCTCAATTACATTTTTAAGTTGAAATCAAGTGTTTTCTGCTTTAAAAATCTTTTGAATTCAAAATTTCAAGCGTTTGAAGAATTGAGACTTTGATAAATGTGTATTTCGAAGAACTGCCATTAAAAAAACTGTTCTTCGATTAATTGATTTCGAAGAATAATTTTCGAAGAATTGATTTCGAAGAATTGATTTGTAAGAATTGATTTCAAAGAATTGATTTTCAAACAATTTATTTCGAAGAATTTATTTTCGAACAATTGATTTCGAAGAATTGATTTTCGAGCAATTGTATTCGAAGAATAAATTTACCTATAATCATTTTAAGGTTGTTAAAAGAATATTGAAATATATCCACTTTTTTCGAAATTTCTAATTTTTAATTTTTTTTTTTTTTTTTTTATTAACGGCAATTCATTCCTATGTTTTTCTGGAACATCCGTTCTGCCATGTGTTATCTTGAAAAAGTCGTGGTGACAACTACGGCTAGTTTCCAGGCAAGTATAAACCATATCCATTCCAAGAGGAATAGGCTATCAATAGGGTTAGCCATAATAATAACATGGCATTTATATAACGCAGTTTAGTGTCATTTCACTTCAAGTGCGCTAAAATAATAATAACTAATAACGTTAAAACGTTATGAAACTAAGTATTGCAAAATGTTTGCATACAAATACTACAAATAATATATTAACTTACAAAAAACGTTAATTGTAGTTATATATTGTTTCTACACAATCTGCTCAATAATAAAATGGATAGTCGCGAAAAGCTATCCATCATTGGTTTAAATGTTACAATACACACACACACAGACACACACTACGATTCTTCTTGTAGAAACCACAACACCAACGCAGCAAATTACTCACCAATTACTCGCGCAATCACAAATTATACCTTATACTACACTTAGACATTTTTCATGATTATTTGCTAACAAATAAAAGTAGTTTATAACTTCTTTCTGATTTAAGTAAATTTAAAACCACTTACGATTTGTCAATAAACTTTTATTAACAGTCATAAACAATTCGTAAGCATTTAATTTTTTTGTTTCAATTTTTTTTACTCCACACACATTCTTTCTTTTACCTTCATACCTTCATACCTTCATTTATTAGTTAGGATTAAGATCTTTTTTCATCCCTGACGAAATTACCAAGTTATTGAATGGAATACGTAATTGTTACATTAACTTCGTAAAATTTAACATACCTACCCACTCATTTGTATTAAATTATTGTGCTAATGTCTAAATAAACAAATAAATATGGCAAGTTCTCAAATAAGAAGTTTATTGTTTTGTTTTTTTTTTCGAAGGAAGCAAATACTTTGGGGTGTGACATATTGAATGAAAAAAAAAATTTAATAATAAAAATGTAAATTTTCAGGATGATTCTTATAACCAAACAAAGTTTTTAACAAAAAACCCCAAAGCACCAAAACTTTACGGATTTCTGAAAATCCATAAAAGTAATTGCCCCATTCGCCCTGTAGTGTCCTGTTGTAATTCCCCCAATTTTAAATTATCTTCATTTATAACAAAAGTATTTAACGATGCCAACGTGTTTTTCCCAAAATATACTATCAAAAACTCATTAGCATTAATCGATGAACTAAAGGACCTGGTTCTTCCCAGTAATTGCAAATTAATATCTTTCGATGTAGTCAACTTATTCCCTAATGTACCTGTCACTGAAAGCAAAACCCTAATTTCTAATTTACTGAATAATTCTCACTTGTCTAAAGATTTAGCTAATGATTTATCTCGTCTTTTTAATATTTGTTTGAATCAAAATTACTTCCAATACAATAATGTTATTTACCAGCAGAGAGAGGGACTAGCAATTGGCGCTCCTACAAGCCCCCTTATCGCTGACATCTTTATGAATAACTTAGAAAACAATATTTTTGCTTCAAATTCACCTCTCTTAAAGAACATTTTACTATAGAGAAGATATGTTGACGATGTTTTTTGCATTTGGACAGGCACTGAAAGACAATTAAACTCTTTTCTTAAAATATTAAACTCCTTTCACAAACAAATTCAATTCACTGTAGAATTAGGTACAAACTTAACCTTGAATTTTCTAGACCTAACTTTAAGTATAATTAACAATAAATTTGAATTTAATATCTATCGTAAGCCCACGTATACTGATATTACAATTCACAATTCATCCAACCATCCTATATCCCACAAACATTCAGCATTTCACTCCATGATTCATAGATTGGTTACCGTTCCGTTGAATAATAATAATTTTTGCAACGAATTATCCATCATTAAACAAATCGCTTTAAACAACGGGTATGATACAAAACTAATAGACAATATTCTTAATAAAAAAAGTGGGTGTGTCAAGCCTACGCAAGACAGAAGTGAAACTTCTAGTTTCAGCTGATGCTTGGCGTGGCGCAGTTCGCTGGTGTCTGAGAGAGAGGAAAGAAGAGAAGAGAGAGAACGTTCGTGAGCGGCTCCCCCACCTCAACAAGGTTTCACTTCAAAAATGCCACAGCCGAGAATCGAACCTCGCTTAACTGATTGAAAGCCAACCACGCTGAGCACCAACTGTAAGCAAAGCCGCATAAATTGATTATATTATGTAGGTTCTGAAAATATGAGAGCTTGTTATGTTTTATAATGTTACCTACATCACACCCAAAATATAATATATTTTTAAAAATAATGTACAATGTACAGAAATAGAATCCCACACAAGATCGCGTAGTGCGCTCTAGCGAACGGATATTTTATCAGAGGGAGATAGTTTTAATTTTTTTTTCTGTAAATTATTACATATTATCAAAATAAATAAATTAATTAAATAAATGTAATACAATTATCATAATATACGGATTAGATAATAATTTTAATCCAACACAATAACGCAAAGCGCGCTCTAGCGGAGTAATGTTTTATCACAGTGAGATAAGTGTTTTTATTATTTTGCAATATTATTTTCTTTTAAAAAATGTTCTGACCTACTAAAAAATAAGATATTGAATGAAAAAGGCGTTAAAAACAAAAAAATAATGTGCGATGGCCGAGAATCGAACTCGGATCAACTGCTTGGAAGGCAACTATGCTGACCATTACACCACCAACGCCAGTTGTCGGGATGAGCTAAGAAGCATTTATATGTTACTTCAAAACTTTGACTAGATCAAATGAACTTTAATCGGTGGTGGGGGTACCCGCATTTTCGTTTCGGTCATGAGTCGGTTTTACTCCGGTCCTCGAAATTGCATGACGCGCGTAAAGAAGTTTCACTTCAAAAATTGAAACAAATAGCATCAAATAAATTCCTATTTAACAAATCTTATAACCCTAATAATATAAATATAAATCAAACATTCCAATGGCGTAGAGTTCTGTATACAAATAACTTTTCTTCTTTAAGCGTTAAAAAATTCCCATCTGAAATAAAACCCGCTTTTTACACTAATAATAATTTAAGTAAATACTTAATTAATACTAAAGATAAAGACGACAAACTAAGCCACTCGGGCATATATAAACTTAATTGTAATGATTGTTCTGCTTTTTATATCGGAAAAACGGCCCGGAATGTCAACTTAAGAGTAAAAGAACATTTACGATGTTTAAACAATAATGCCTTTTCAGAATTCGCGAATCATTTAATAGAATCTAATCATTCATTCGATAAAATCTCGGGAACTAAAATATTGCATAAAAATGGATCTGGAATTAGATTAAACAACTTAGAAGCCCTTGAAATAAAAAAGCAGTTAATAATAATTTAAATATAATTAAAAATTTAGGCGTATTAGATCTATCAAAAAATTTATATATAAAGATGCAAAAGTCGGTCATTTTGAATACATGTAGGATAACAAAAGATTTTTTAAATATTTATGTTGAGGGATCAGTAGGATTTATAGGCCCTGTTAGAAGTTCTACCGAGCCGAACCCTCTGATATGAAAATATCTGGAGACGGTGAATTTTTTTTTCCCATTTGATATCTGGTGATTTGACGTGTTGTTGTTCTTGTATTGTTTTGTATTTATTTTACTTATATAATGCACTTACATAGTGTTGATTGACTAGCTGATCATTTGTGGAAAAGTGAGTGGAAGGGTTAAGTTTTTCCTTTGGGGAAGACTTAACCCGGACAACTAAATCGGAAGTTTAAAAAAAAAATAAATAAATAAATAAATAACCAAATTAATTTATCTGATAGTCCCATATTAAATTTATTCCGCCGCTGAAACTGTTATTTCCTTCCCCCCCACCCTCCTCATCATCCTTAATAATTTGTCTCCACATTTTCTATTTGCATCTCTTTCTATCTGTTTTGTATCTCTTTCACTCATTGTTTTCATTTACCTATATTTATATGTGCCTGTATCTAATTTGCTTTAGTTGATATTTAGTCCTGATGAAGCTTGGGACAAGCGAAACCCGGTTGGCTATTGTTATTAATTCAAAAATAAAGTGGTGTCTTACTAAGTGTATGTTTTTTTCATTTATTGTTTTGTTTTATAACACGTGATAACCCAGGAGTAGTTTGTTGGAAGACAATACAAAGCCAGACACCACACTTTTTGGCTTCGAAACCTATGTAACTGTGAAAGTGTATTTCGCTGTTTCATTTTGCAATCTGCATGTTAAAATAGGCATGTTATTAGAGTACCAGAAGAAGATGAATATAATTACCGCACAAGATTCTTAACTGCAAGATGCCAGTGGGACATAATACGGAATGTGGGACATAATAAGGGGAATACGGGGAATGCTATGAGACTGACAGAAATAAGGAGGCAAGAGTTGAGGAAGAGGATGATTTAAATTTTTTATGAAAAGTCTTGTGCAAGCCCTTAAAAACCGGCTAGTTAATAAGACTGATTAAATATCCCGTTTTTCATGGTTAAATATGTTATATTTTTGATCACTTTGAACGTGATGTTAGAATATCTATGAAAGCAACTACTATTTTTGTTGTATTAAAACACACAAAAACTTCGTTTACATCACTTAAATATATATATCCTCTAGATGTTTCATGAACAAAGTTCACCTCGTCAAGAGTAAGTATATAATAAAGTCAAAAATTAAATATAGATTAAAATTGAACAGTGGAAGGAGTGGGGAGGGGGAAAAGTGGGCGGAATTTTTCAGAATTAGGAATTACAATATTGTTAGACGGGAAAGACCAGTAAAGTGGGAAAATATTTAAAAGAGGGTTTATCATTTTTTTTGCTTATTACTTAAGTCTGATTCTTTATTAACATGTGTTCTAATTTTTAAATTATTTATTTGCATATTCCAGTATGCAGTATTTTTTGATCAGAGTTTTTATCAAAAGTATGATCGTTATTCAAAAGATGATCTGCAAACTCAGTTTCACTATTTCCATTTAGAGCTCTGAGATGTTCTTTAGTTATGACTTCAAAGATTCTATTGGTTCTACCTATGAAGAAGAAATTGCAATCATTGCAGTTAGGTTTATAAACTCCTGATTTTTTTGTTTGACTATCGCTAACTTTATTACTAAGAATATATTTCTTTATTTTCTTATTGGTGTAAAATGCCGGTTGAATAGTATCAGGATTTTTTTTATTTATATATTTGGAAGTATTTAGATAAGATAAGATTTATTTCTATTTTTAGAAATAGGGTAAATATACCGTTTGAAGATATTATGTTTAATTTTTTTTATTTAGTATTTGGGTCCTAAGTTAAGTAGGTTGCGATAAAACTTTACAGCTGTATCATTAAAAATGATACTATTTGCTTAACTGTAACTTTAGCTCTATAAGGCATTCAATTAAAACCATTTCAATTTGATACACGCCAAAAATAGATCGGTCATTATTTAATGCCAAATTGATTATGTTTGAGACGCATTACGTTTGAAAATGACGTGGGTCCTAACGAAGTACTATGTAGGTACGTAAAAAATATATTTTAATAGTTGAAATTAAGCCAACGGTAATGTAATTATTCGGTTGAGCAGAAAACCATTTGTGTGCTTAAAATCTAAAAATAAGAAGAAAAAATCTGATGTTTTAGTGAGACGTTTAATCTTATAATTGATTCTGCTAGATGAATTATTAATGTTATACCTATATTGATGGGAATTGCTTCGTAAAACTGATGAACACGACATTTCTTGAAAATATATAACCAATTGTTATTAGTACACAATAATTTATTCTTAATTTTGATTTCAACTATAACGTTTCAACGTTTAGAACCATTAGTAGAACTACCCATCTGTTAATTATTTATTTTTATAAACTTTTAAATGCAAATACAAAGCACGGGATTTCTTCTTACTAACACTGCTTACATTATATATCTTGCCATAGTGCAAAATGAGATTTTTATACAAAAAACGAGATACTTATACGAGAAACTAATTTTATACAAGAAACCATTCCTATCGATGTATTGAATGAATCCTACAAATTATAGTAGCGGTGGTAATGGGGTTTTAATGATTTGTCTTGTATGTATTATTTTTCTAGTTTTTATATAATTTTATGTTACTCTTACGTGTTTTACTAATATTGTTGCATATTCAGTTTATCAGTTTACCGTTATATTATGCTTTATTCGATAGCTCTCTAGGTATATTCTGATCTTAAAATCCATAGAAAGGGACGGCAAGGCGTAAAACCAAATAAAATAAAATAAAGTATTGTGCTATAAAAGGCACGAAAATGCCCAACGGGTTAAGAAGAAATGCTGCAAACTTTTCAGCAAGTCTTATAAACGTCCATATTACTGAATATTATTTCACCAGACAATGGGCAAAGCGCAAATAACTTTTCCTTGAATCTACTCATTCTTTAGACATTTTTTCATAACGGCTACTTACGTCTTTCATAAAGCGCCCCAGAAATATTTTCAAACAAACCAAGAATTCTAAAGCCATTTTTACAAAGGAAGCCTTCCTCCGTCGCAAAATTAATTGCTATTTCTGAAACTTTCATATCATAATAATACGATGTTTCCCTTTCTTACCCCAGAAATCATTTGTCTTAAAATTCTTTGAATCCAGATAAAAAGCCATTGAAAAAATATTAAAAGCATTCAAATTTACATATTAGGTATATTATTATTCGTATTCCTATGAACAGCTACAGTCGTTCGAAGTAAATAGTAAAAATGTGTTGTTTACACAAAATTTTCCATAAAAAGATTTTATTTCGGCTTTGGTCAATAGAATTTGTTTTCCAATGGAAAACTTACTAACTAAAAATATTGCTAAATTATTAAGAATTTCTTCAAATTAATCGTAATCCGGTTAAAAACGTGATTGCAGCCCATTAACGAATAAATTGATTAAGTTTCCTGATAAACTTTTAGTAAAATACCAATGCTTTATCACGATATAAAAACACGTTTTCATAAAAATCCTCACATTCCTTTATTATTATTACGAATTAACTAAAAAGTTTATCAGGAAGCGGGCTGCAGTCCCGTTTTTAACCAGATTACCAATAATTTTAAGAGATTTTTTAATAAATAAGCATTACTCACTTTTCTCCGTGTATGTACCAGATCTTTGACATGGTTTTTGTACTGTCTGGAAAAAATCATGTTATATTTATTCATAAGTAACGTTCTTTTATCCGACACTGAATATTTTTTGCATTATATGAGACTCATTTGCAACCCCAATGTTGTTGGAACATACAAATATTTTTTAGTAACCTTTTTGAAATAGTTGGCTTACAGACTTTTAATTTAAAATGTGTTTGTTTTCTTGCGAATCAGTGGCAGTTGAACAATGCTTATTAATTTTGTCCGTTCAACTACGCATTGACATTACTTTATAAATACATTTTTGTGGAGTTTTTAAATAGGAATTTGTCGATGTTCGCTACTACAGCTGTAAAGTCATATTAAGGTTTATAAAACAACATGGAGACAGTTTTAGCTAATATAAAAAAGGGCATTGCCCAACGAAAGCCCTAAAGTACCAATGGTAATATTTCTGCCACGTCACGCCACAATGTCACGCTTTGCGAGGTGGAATTAAGTTTACTATTCGTAAAGCAATATTTTGTTGGAAAGTTAATAAATATAAAATCTGGTTATTTTTGGAATGGAATCACGAACGTGTTTGACAAATTTTAAGCAACGTAATAAGTAACATCATTGTGGCTTGGAATGAAAAAGCATATATACGTCTACCTACTTTATTATTATATATATAAGTAGAAATTCATTACAGTTTGTTAATTTAAACTGTAATGAATTATTAACAAATTGTGATGAATTTCTACGGTTAGGTAAGTTTTCGAAAAGTGGCAATTTGCAAAAACATTTTTAGTATTTGCATATGTAACAAAAAATCATTATAGGCTACAGAATTTACTGGAGAAATGGGTAGAAGAAAGTCATCATTTTGCTATCATCATGAAGTTTCCCTACTCGCAACATTGTACTACTGTAATATTGTAACTTAAGACTTGAAGCGAGCATAGGATTCATCCTCTGACTCCTGCATGAGAAATCTATGCTTTGGAACAAGAGGAAAAAAATCATCATCACGATGATCATCATCATTAAGGTCATCATGGCCGTAGTCATCATCACAGTCATCATTTTTATCATAATCATCAAGGTTATTATCGTCATGGTCATCATCACGAACATATTTATCATGATCATAATCGTCTCGGTCATTATTCATCTTCATGGTGATCATAATAGTCATAATCATTGTCGTTATCACAATGATCACCATGGTCATAGTAATCAAGGTCATTGTCACCATGATCATCATCGACATGGTCATCATCGTCATGGTCATCATCATCATGGTCATCACGTCGTCATAATGATCATAATCGCATAGTCATGATGACCATGATCATCATCATAATAATGTGATGACTATCCATTACGTCATTATCGCTACGATTGTCATCATCTTTGCCATCATCACCATGGTCATCATTACAGTCACCATTATGATCATAATCAGCAAGGTCATTATTACCGTGATCACTATGGTAATTTTCACCGTGATCATCATCAGCATGGTCACCATCATTATGGTCATCATCATCAAAGCCATCATTATGATCATAATCATCTCCATGGTTATGATAATTGTGGTTATTGTCATTACGATCATCATCGTCATGGTCATCATAATGATCATAATCGTATATTGATAGACATAGTCATTATCAGTACGATTATCAGGGTCATCATCATGGACTTAAAAATGAAAATTATGTCAATGATATACTGTATTTTTTATGGATTTCTCATAGACCAGGATTATGAATTACACAAAAAAACATTCATCAGTACCCACCACCCTATTCGTACAAAGAAGCATTCGTCCATCGCCGATACTAGCTATCAACAATGAAAAAGCAATAAAACGAAACTGAATTTATCTGTCTCCCTCCAACCATTCCACCCATCTCCATTTCCTCTCCCCATACAGACCCGATTCACGACTCCAGTTCGGGCGTAATCGATTTTTGATTGTGTTTATTCAAGCTTTAACAATAACCGATTTTGTCGAGTAATCGATTTAAATAGTACCTACGGGAACTTGAGTGGGATTCCTTAATTAGGTTTTTTTAGAGAGGTGGCTTCGATGAAGCGATGTTGTTTTCAGATTTATTACTCATTTAAATAGGGATGGTTTTCAAAACTAGAATATATTCATACACGTTTCTATAGTGGTACTTTAATACACGGCTTCGGGGGTAATATTTTGCGCAATACCTTTTGCCGGAAGAAGCGCATTATAATACTTCATTCTTTTGTATACAGTAAACTATTTTGCGTATTCACTTTGTCCTTTTTGGTAGCCTGATTTCATTGCACGCGAATTTCATTGCATGTGAATGTCCTTTTTGAATATAATTTTTTTATTGATTTTTTCATGTACTCCATAAAACGGTTATACACCAATATATCATGGAGAAGATTACTAATTAAAAAGTTTACAAAGGCAATTTTATTATTTTGTGACATGTATATTGTGACATAATTTTATTTATAAAGTATTTTGGTAACAGGGTGTTGTATAAATATCATCGCCAGGTCAGCAACTAGCTAATTT
The DNA here is from genome assembly GCF_061612785.1 of Hesperophylax consimilis. Taxonomy (NCBI): domain Eukaryota; kingdom Metazoa; phylum Arthropoda; class Insecta; order Trichoptera; family Limnephilidae; genus Hesperophylax; species Hesperophylax consimilis. The sequence continues at coordinate 4,959,640 of NC_142851.1, read as the reverse complement.
AGTTCCTTTAACAAGTATTAATCATTGCTCTATTTTGGAGAATTTCCAACTTATTTTTTCTCTGTCGTTATACAAGAAAAAAATCGTTGAGCAGTAATTGAAATGTGGAGCAATAATTAAGTTATATATTATAATAAATGTAGTATACCTTAGTATATTGTAATACTCTTTCTTAGATATCAATCAATAATTTAACCACTAAAGGATGTCAGTGCAAGGTATCTCAAAGCTCCATAAATAAATAATTATGGATTTGACGTTTCAAGGTGAACATATTTATATTAATAATTCACTATTCGACAGGTTTCGATCAAATTTCAAGAGTCCTATTAATAAGATGGCATGTATGAGACGATGTATGATTGTGAATGAAGAAAGGAGTGCCAAGACCCAGTTTTTTGGCGTCCGTTCTCTCTGCCTACCCCCACGAGGAAACTGAGTGAAGGTTAGATTGGGTTAGATTAGGTTAAGTTAGGTTGTTAGTAATAAAGGATTTGTATTGAATATAGAAATACTAATTTCTATTCTATTTCTCTATTTGTGTCTCTTTCTTTTCGCTACAATGTGATTTTCGTATAATTTTATAAATCTGTATTTATTTTAAATTTGTTTTATTTTTAATTTTTATTTAGATGTATGAAAATTAATGTATTCTATATCTAAGTAGATTTTAGTAATTGTTGTAGCTATTAAAACTGGATTGTTGTCATGTAAGTGAAATCGTCTGGAAAAACCCTGTTTAAATAAATAAATTAACATTCATACAAACTAATTAGCACAAATAATAAATTCAGAATGACAAAAAGCTTCATTAGTGTTTTTAATCAAAATAATCCGCGTTTTAATACATCAACCGCGTTGTGTTTTTGTTCCCCAGATACAGTAGCGATGCCTCCATGTACTTGTAGGGGCGAATTACCGGCTTTGCCGCAAGTATGAGGGTGGGAGGAATAAGGGATGGAATATGCACCTCGGAGAATGCTTTCATCATGGATTCCGGTCTCGTTCCAGATTCCAACATCGACGCATTTTGATCACAATGATATTATTGGCTCTCTCAGAGTTGTAGAATACCGTAACAATATTGTTAGTGAATTTATTTATTAATAATAGTTGAAATAATTTATATAGCACCGTTTTTCATAAAAAATCACCTTAAGGGCACTATATTTTTTTTAAACTATCTATTTATACTCTACTAACTACTGTAGATAATTTATCATAACTTTGGGCAAGATTGCAATCAACGACATTATAAATAACTATATTTACAGTGATGAGCGTGGTGCTGCATAAAAATGTACATTAATTATTTATATTATTATAAAAATATATAATGATTGTAAAAGACCATACTTACCTGATAGGTCACTTTGGTATTGTTAGGGAATGTTATGTACAGTTTTACACGCAGGGGACGTAACATTGGAAACATTATATTGTGGATATGTAGAAACTATTTATTTATATATTTTAGGAAAAGTTAACAGCAAATCTGTTATTATATAACAATACAATAATAATATAATTAATTATGCCAATTACGAACTTTCCACTGATGAGTAGTTAATGGTAAGGTGTACAATGTCACAGGGGTGTTTTCTTAAATTAATTTCTTTTTTTAGTTACAAAATATGAAAATAAAGGGCAGGGGAGGAGGAGGAACCATAGGATTAGGATTAAGAGGCAAAGGACGGCAATATATAGGGATTGAACTTCTAGTTTGAGTTATATTGATCAGTAAGTTTTTGTTTTTGTAAGTTAAAATTGTCAATATGGTAATGTTAGATGAATGTGTGGATCTGTAGAAAAATGAGTTTTGTTTGGAATTGGTCTTACAAAAGGGGAGATTAAAAGTAAGCGACTGTCTGCTGTAGCAATTGGGAACATGGAATAATAAGCGTTGAAGAAGATCAGGACTATCGATTAATTTATGTGTAATTTTAAATAACATTACCGAATCTGCTATATTTCTTCGGCAAGTTAACGTCTGTATATGCAAAAACTATTTTTTTATTCCTTATTTTTATGTAAACATCTCACAAAAGCGCTCCTGTCTGTGCAGTGTAAAGACAGGGGAACTATATCGCCATCGTTTTGAAGCGGTTTTTAAGGTATGACTTGATTTATTAATGCGCGTCTTAAAAAGGCCCGGATTATATGAATAAGAAAAAAAATACCAGTAAATCGCTCCACGAGCCGACTTACACAAAAACTTGTCGTGAAGCAAACATTCACTGTGAACGGGTGTTCCGTTCGTGTCCGTCGAGTTTCGCATACGAGTACCGGTGCACAGGGTATCAATGCTGCTAGCTCCTTAGGGCAGGTTTTATTGTAATACCTGTATAACAGAATCAACTTGACTACATTCTGTCTGTAAGGGAAAGCAAATTTTGCATTCAGCGGTAGCGGATTTGATTAGAATTTTCTTTATATATGTGAAGAGTCGCTCATTGAGAAACTGATTGTGGTGAAAAGCTTTGAACAGGTGTTATTGATATGAATCCAATAAGATAAAGTATCATAAAGTTATAAGATTAACTTCACAAATACAGTGTTACATATATAGATTAAACGGGACGTTCCGGCGTACACGAAAACTGATATTTACATGCATAAATTTGTGGATGTCCAGGACTGTCATGGTTTGAAAAGCCACATATCAGTAGTATAAAATACCTTAAATATGCATACCTTACATATGCATAAAACGTGGGTAGATTTATTTATTTGTAAAATCCAATTGATGTTCATTATATATTTCTACGTTTGATATTCAAGTCGATTAGAACATGATATTCATTGACATTTATTACCAAACAAATAATATTACCATACAAACATAACTACCTCAATAACCTTCCGAATCATTTGTATTCTGTACCTATATCTAAATAATATTTTTTCATTTGAATTATTATTGGGAGGGACTTGTATGATTCCACTATCCTTACCATATATTCAAGAAAGAAAAAATAATAACCGCAGTGAATTAACATGAAATACCGATTACTTTTATTCGTAATATCGCAATAGGTGGGTATGAGTACCGCCACCCCAGAAACCATTAATTGGATAACCAACACCTTTGCCATAGGTCACCGCAAGTTATTCGCTACATTTCGTTATTTAGCAGGGGTGCCCGGGTTCACAGAGTGAGGATTATTTATTTATTTATTTAACGCCCAGAGGGCTTTTACATGTAGGTGGTACAATTTTAATGACAGTTTTGAAACATAAGAAAAAAATTAATAAAAATAAAATTACATTAAAAAATAATATATGCAAGAAACAAAAATAAAAATAACAAGAACATAAATTTAAAAAAAAAGCGATTTACAAAAATAAAACGTCCGTTTAGGAATAGTGTTGAAATACGTCTTTAACGTAATCCACAAAATTCGCAAAGTTAATATTGAATATATCAAATAAATAATAATAATAATATGTTAATATTTAATATATTAAAGTTAATATTAAATACATTTTCCAGATATTGGCAGCGAACTGCGTGGCGGGCCGGTTCGAGTTAGAGGGAGACCCTTTCACCCCTCCAGCTGGACTCTATCGATCCGCCTTGCACCACATTGGTAGGGGTTGGATGTATTCATAAGTCTGTCCCTCCTAGTCATACTGACCCCCCGAGTCTTACCAACCCCTTATACTTCCTCTTCTTCATTAAAAATAATAATAATAATAATAATTGAATGACTTGTATAGCGCCGTTTTTGTGCAAAATCACCTCAAGGGCACTGTACAAATTTATACTTCTACAGTGATCTATGTTATTACTAACTATTTATGGAGATAATATACAGTACAATACTAACCTGGTAGGTCACTTGAGATTAACAGTTAATTAAAATTATCTAATTGTTTATTAGCGAAATTAAGAAACAGGATTTAGGACATAATTAGAAAATTGGATATAACTGGACTTTCTCTCAGGAATGGTATATTTAATTTAAGGGTTTGACAGCTTAAAAAGGTAAGTTTTTAGTTTAGACCTGAATTCTGTTGGACTTACTTATTACTCTCCACACAGCATTTCTAAAGATGTCACAGGCCTCGAGGGAATTTTTTTGTTGTCTTCTGTGTGGAGCTAATGAAAAAAAAAATTGTGGTCTTCTGTGTGGAGCTAATGAAAAAAAATAAAATTTTTGTTGTCTTCTGTGTGGAGCCAATGAAAAAAAATATTTTTTTTGTGGTCTTCTGTGTGGAGCTAATGAAAAAAAATATTTTTTTTGTGGTCTTCTGTGTGGAGCTAATGAAAAAAAATATTATTTTTGTGGTCTTCTGTGTGGAGCTAATGAAAAAAAATAATCCGCTGCCGGCTAAGTCCTTCAAGCAACATTTTTCACGTATATTAAAATGCGAAATGAGGAATTTAGGTATATTGTTTAGACCATTTATACCTTTATTTTAAACCAATTGTACAAATCAATAGTGAGTCGGTAATGAATCTTTATTTATGAATTCAACCGGACGTACGTATTAAAGTGATTTATCCTTCTTTAGTCGACTTCTGGACAGCATTACAGTGTCTATCAACAGGGAAAAAAGTTGGTTAAAGAAGAAGGTAGCGCAACACGGCATAGTACCCCAAAAATAAATTACCATAGTACGTGAAAATTTCAGATCATATCAGACGTAGGTAGGTATATTTATGGGTTCCATGATAACTCAACACAGTGACAATTCAACACACGTTAAAAAGTGATATAAGGGTCATTCCGCCGTTTCGTTAAAATTTGCCTGTTTCCGCGGATTTTTTTTTTTTTGCCTTTTTACTATATATTTTTATAGAAATGGGTTCCCGTACCTATCAGATGTATAAAAGTGAAAAGGGCACCTTTGTGCGACACTTGGATTCGAAGAAAATTGATGGAAGGTAATGAAGGTGTGGATGGTAATGAAAAACTGTTGGATGGTAATTTAAAAATTTGGATGGTAATGAAGTTTGGTAATGAAATATTAATAGATGGTAGTGAACATGTTTAAGGTTCTTAAAATGTCTGTGAATAATGAAATTTGAATAGAAATTGAATAATAAAATAGATTTCAAATCATGCTAAGTATCATTTGACGTGGTGAGCGGATTAGGAAAAAGAAGAAAAACCTATTATAGTGAAAAACTAAATGCTTTATTCAGACTTTTGAACATTGGAGACAAGAAATACATTTTTTCATACGTAATCAGTTCTGCTTACTTATGCTTTTGCAATATCTGTATGAATTGTTAAAAAATAATGGAAAAAAATATCAAAATACAAATTAAGAAAAGGCAGCTGGAACATCAAACCCAACACAACTAAAATTTTCCTATTATACTACTTACCCAGAAATTATAAGGAATAGTCAAATTCTTTATAATTACGTTTTATAAGTAGGTTTGTACACAAGAAATACAAAATTTTCACATTCCTAAGCAAACATTGTAATATTTGAAAAATAGAAATAATAATTAAAAATAAGAAAAAATCAGAAGTCAATTGAAATGCAGTTTAAAATGAAATCAGAGATACTTAAAACAAACACAACATATGTAACTAATAAGTACAAGATAAAGGTCTTACATCTAAATAGGAACATAATATTTAAGGAACTTGAGATCATTCTTGTGAAAGTTTTTGCTGGAAAACTATTTCAAATCAAAGTTCGGCAAATTTTTGAAAGTGAATTGTCCTCTTTCATTCTCATCTGGATCTTGCAAGCGCTGAAGAATTTGTGATTCCAAAATGAAATCGTCGTCACTAATTGTTGGCCAGACAAATTTTTTGGAATTCCCTTGAGCTTTTTTCAAAAAAATTACTTTGTACTCTAGTGTGTACTCATGTTTTCCAATAATTTTCCCAATGAAATGATGTGTCGTGTTAGTTATTTTATATTGAACCATTATCCAGTCATCTAAGTAGTATTTGAATGGCGCCTCCTTATCCTCTTTGTTGGTTTCCTCGTCAATGTCCATGTGTGGGAGTTCCACAGTTTTGGGGGACTGCTGTTTTGATTCATCGAAATCAGGATATTCTACTCTTAGGGATCGGATGAACTTCTCGAACTCACATTGATCGAAAGGATTGAATTCTTGCGTACTATTTTTATAAAGGGAATAATGCTGATAGTCGAACGGGACGTTTGAGAGTATTTTCACTTTACATTTCTTTTCTATAGTTTTAGCAGGCTCTGGCGTTGAAGCAATAGTATCGTCCAAAAACATGGAGCCGTCGAATTCGCTCAATAGCATATTGTCATCAATATTATTGAAAATAGTAGGCGAGTCAATTTGTAGGCTTAAGTTTTCAATATTCATGTCAACTGTGACATCTACCCGTCTGGCTGTCTACATAGTAAAGTACTCCTGTATGAAGAGAGACTTGTCCTCGGCTGCCACCAAAATGAAAGGACTGAATTTCTTCATGGTATTTCAACCAATAGTTCTCGCTAAAATCAACATGTATGAGAACCTCCGTGTCTGTCAGATTATCTTTCAATTCTCTGATAGCGGAGTACTGCATTACGATGTTTCGTGTGTGTTTTAAGAAAACATCCATGGTGGCATCTAACTTTTCGATTATTTTACGAGGGTTGTCCTCGAGCTTCTTTTTAGTTGTTATGGTTTTCATTTTCTGGATTCCATCCTTTCCCCTGTAGGTTTGTTTTTCTATTGTCCACTCATAGTAGTTAATGTTTGTGCTGTTATTAAATTCTCCGTAATTATATCATTGAATACAAAAATCGATTTTCAAATAAAAATTCGCAGGGTAAATTTTAACAGATTGTTTTTCCATATCAGTAAATAGATAAAACGAAAATATGTATTTCACCAAAACTGAAATTGTCCGACGCTAGAGCGCAAGAAACTGCTTTTATTGATAATATTAACTTTTATGAACCCCCAAACATGGTCCCAGATGCACGTAAAAATAACCCTTACAAATTTATCATTACCCTCCACACCTCTAAATTACCATCCGGCAAAAAATTTTACGAAACGGAAGGTAATGAGACGGAGGGTAATGAGGTTTTGACAATCTTTCCTTAATAACTCGCTTAATAATGATATTACAAATCTTTATGTTTCAATAAAAAATAGTCCGACTAATTATAGTTTATAGGTTCATGATTCGAATTTTTAAAACATGTACTTACTTTAAAAAATGCTGGAAGGTAATGATGCCTGGTCGGTGACAAAGTCGTTTTCGAGCACGGAGATCGCAGATATTTCTTTATTCAGCGACGCACGTCCTCCCCCGTCCAGATATAGCGGTACACTGATTAGTAACGGAGGCGCGGGGTGGGGTACAGCTGACGAACAGTGACAAACACGGTCACAATTTTAATTACCGCTTTGGCGGAAGACGACAGCGATTTTTTCTGGACAAAAACAAAATCTCAATTCTTTCTATGATACAGTAACTTTAAAAATAAATTAAACACCAATAAATATGCAAAATTAGTTGTACATTCAGGTCGATTAATGAATGTAGTGATTTTACTAGTGTACAATGTTCTTATTTATTGATCAATTTACCGGTCCCTCATTTACACGGGGAAGGTAATGAGATTTTAGCATGTTTTTTGTATACCATAAAGTTATTAAGTAACAAATGCCTAATCCGGTAAATACTACTTTTTCCTTTTTTAAATAACTACATTTTCCAATAAAACTTTCTTGAAAAACATTATTTTTCATATGACTTTTTTGCAAGAACATGCGATTTGAACGAAACGGCGGAATGACCCATAAAGTCATTAGAAACGATGAAAAAAAAATTAATCTAACCTAACCTAACCTACTTAACCCAGTTAATAAAATTTTTGTTTCATCACTTACCATAACTTTATATAACTTTTTAAAGATGTGATCAATTATCATTGTGATGATTTATCCGGTCACCATATTATGGTAACATACCCACATAATAATAATAAACCCTCTCAATAAAATAAATGGCAGTGCTGACGTTCTCCATGATTATGCCATCAGTGACATTATCCTTTGCGAGCGAGGGTTTGTTTACTGTACACCGCCCACTGAACTAATGCGATCCTTGTAACGTAACAAAAAATAAAGCCCTTTTCTTCAATCATTTAGAGAACTTACCACAAATGCAAGCAACACCTTCCTACAGAAATGCCAACACACTTACAGCCAACATAGGCATATTATATTATCAATTTTACATATACAAAGTTAGTATATTAATTATAAAAATATTTGGATTATTTGTACAGGGCCGTTATACATTATATATTTGTATAATGCTCTTTCTTATTACTGGATATATTTAAGACAAATTATTTATCAAGAGAATGCATTTCGTCAATCACTAATACAAAACTATATGTACCATTTGACCAATGAACGTGATGCTGCGTTAGAAAGTACATGCATTATTATTTATTTATATTCTGTACAGGTATATAATATACAAGATCATTCTTACCGGTGAAGTCACTTGAGATTAACACTGTTTATAGAGACATTTAGAAACAGTTCGCACTCAGATGACACAATGGGGAGAACACGTAATTGGAAACGCTATTATTAATTCTGGTATTTATTTAAATACTAAATATTTCTGTTCTTTTGAATGTGTTTAGGAGAGGAAAAATAAATTTTATTTTTGGCGGTATAACAGTCTAGGGATTTGATAAGAATTTATCTTTCTAAATGTGATTCGTCCTTTGGTATGAGAGAGATGGAGGTGCAAGGATTCGAATAACGTAAAACCGATAAGAAACGAAAAGAAAATGGTGCAATATAACTTCTTTTTTTTTTTTTTAATTTATTAACGAGGCTTCTGACTCACATAATGCTGTCATTTTTTGCCTCATCTGTTTTTAAAATTACAATATTAAAATATGTTAATTATAATTTATAAGTTCTTTAAAAGGTGCCTTTTTATACTTGACATTGATAGCATCACTTATCGTTAGAATCCGCTAACAAGTTATAAGATATAGCAAAGTTATTAAGTGCTAAGAACAAAAGCTTTATGGTATGAGTTTTAATAATTAACTTATTTAACGTCATCTCGCACACTAATCACTAAACAGTTATAAGTTGTGAAGAATTTAGATAGCTTCGGGTTGCAAGAAATTAGTTATGTTTGTCACTTTAGTTGTAAGTTGTAAGACATAGCTTTTTTTTATTTTTCTTATATAAGTATTTGCTGCTCTTTATATTTGCCTTTTTTTAAGTTTCCGAAATGAAGTTTGTATACATCGGCCGCTGGAGGAACTGTCAATGTTTGGGCATTTATTTAAGAAGGTGTTGATAAATTCTCAGGTCTTACATAGGATTTAGGCATCTGGGGGGGTTTGTATGGGCAATTCTTCCTGGACAACTGCACATAAACCCTGCATTACAGCGTCCGTGTCCGGTTTGTACCGGGTATTCCCCCCAACCAAACCAATCCTAACCACCCACCTCCAACCCTTTCGTGTCCGCGTAATCCCCCCTGACGGGCAGATTATAGTCCGGACCCATTTGGAATCGTTAAGGGGGTCTGGCCATGACAAGGTTGGTCAAGGCTCAGTGGAGCTCAAATCAGGCTAGGATCATAAAATATTAAAAATAAACTTAGCTTGAACACTGATAGCTCGCGCTCGTAAAAAAAATAATGTTATGTTCAATAGTCTAAGAAAATAATAATCAACGAGTATGAAATCTCTGTAGCAATTCAATATTAAATTGAAAAGTTTAGTGGAATACAATACACATGAATCATAGGCATTTTACACGACAACACGAACAGCGATCGCCCACAGATGAGATGGACTGAGAACACAAATAGAACCGCGGGCTTTGGATGGGTAAGAGTCATAAATAATAATCGATAAAAATTGAGACATTTGAAATTAGCCCGTGAAAGACGAATTAAATTTGCTTAAATTATTTTTAAATGTTTATTTTGTACATTTGAAAAAAGCATGGGTGCCTTATTGAAACCGATTTGCTCCAAGCGTTTCTACCTTTTGATGTTTGGTCAGCTTTTTCAATAGATACAATGTTAGTTAAATTACAATTTTATTTTACTTTCCAAAATAAGGCCCATGATTGATACCCCTGGCAGAGGCAAGACGGAGAACTTATAGATGTGAGACGAAAAAGTTTTTCTTTCTGATATTTCATATTTCTCTCCCAATTTTTTTCTGCTGAGAGCGTACTTCAAGAAACAAAATGACAACAAATGAGGTCCATCAATTTCCCAAAGCGCTGTGATATTAATTCCACTATTTTCTTGCGTTATTTTTCCGTCTGTTGTCGACCAAAAAGCTGCTAACCAAAATAACTTCTAACTCTCTACCGAATATACTGAATATTTCTTTGTGAAATGTTCATTTAAATGTAGTGTGTTAAAATTTTAAAAAGTTTAAATAGTGTGAAATGGGTTTATTTATTTTACGAAAATTGTGTTTTTGGCTTACATTCAAAATCCTGGTCGACAGTAGTTTAAAAAAACGACAATAGGTCTGTTCCGAGAACAGAGTAATTATCACGTCAAAATCAGTTGCAAAGTCAAAAGTAATGACGTCAATAATTAACTCGTAGATCTAGCACGCGTTTCCAGACAAAATGGGCTAGATAATATTAGTTGGTTTTAGCATATATTCTATTTAACGCCCTACACAAGAGAGATCAAATTCTCTTTGAGTATTCAATAATCTAAGATTCAAGCGAAGCAATCAAGCAAGCAAAATAAAGATTCCTTACCCTTTTATAATATTAATTAATACGCACCAATTCTTAAAAGGACAAAGGGTTTCAAATTAATTGATTGATAATAGAGAAGTCCATTTTACACTCGACCGTTTGGCATTTCATGTGTACCATTTCCGGATCAGAATGTGGCTATGTTAGATACTACATTTTATGTGACTGGAGTTTGAATAGGCGTGGATTCTATGACATTCTGTCGAATTTGAATAATCAAAATTATGGTCGGCACCTAAGTGCATGAAAAAAATTTGAAAAAATAATTATCATTGATTGTGATGTTTCATTGATTTTATAATTCCTTATATTTTTGTAAATAAAAATAATATGGTTTATAATAAAGTAGGTAAGTATTTATATTCACATTTACAAATCATAAGATTCTTTTTTGAACACGAATATTTACGTCGGGGGAGTTACAAAAAAGTTTTATAATTCATAATTGGTAAAAATTTTTTTAATCGAAAAGACAACGCTTGAAAATATTTCGTTTAAAACGTTTTTTTTATTCTTATTAGGTTAAACTGTATTTAAGAAAAGCTCAGTTGAGGTGAAATGTTGAATAACCACTTGTCTAAAATAAATGGAATTCATTAACTGATTTTTTTAATAATTTGAAAAATATGTTAAAATTTTATCCATGAATAGCACAACCATCAATGACAAAAAATAATTTCCCAACGTTTCCAGCCTTCAGGCTTCGACGAATTTCAACAATTGAGTGCGCAATGTCAACTAGCCCAAAAAAATGTATGTCACTGGCAAAAGTGACAACATGAAAAGTATCTGCCGACATAAAAACGAATCTGTTCAAAATTGATTTCCAGTGACCAATTTATCCGTTTTGGCGTATTTCGTAATATTCTATGAATTGTGATGTTAAAATAGAACACGGTGTTAAGCAATCTATGAAAACTGTCGCTCAATTTTTATGCAATGAACTATGAAAAATTAACCTTACTTCAGGTTTGTAACAAAAGTGAAAATTGTCGGAAAAGTCGTTGGTTTGCAATCTAAATCCTTACGAGAATTATGTTATCATTACGTTCTTATATTATTTAACTGGCACCTTAACCATAAAGTAGGTTACCGTTTCCTGAAACAGACAAAAACTAAAAAATCTTGATAATACAGTTTTTTATGATCTCAATTCCTAGGTACCCAAACTATTTTCAGTTCACGAGGTCAATTTCATTAGCTTCATGGAGCTTTAAAAACAAATTTATGAAGGGTGCTTCGGATAACTACGTGGTTTCGTAATTTACGTGACTGGTAAGAGTGCAGTTCCGCAGAGTTGTTCCAGGCTGCAGTCTGAATATAACCCTGATGATAGCCGGCCTTTGACTGGAGACACCTGAAAAAAATGTTTTTTTAATGTACTCAATGGTAATACTTAGTCTTATTTTCAGCGAACGTTACAGACAACCAAGTAATATTCATCATCAGGTGAGATGTAAATAAAATTTATATAATATTTGTTTTGTGCTATTTCATTTCAAGTGCGCTTTACTATAATAAACTTTAATTTAATATTCATTGAAGACAATATTGATAAATCTAATGAAACATTAAGCAGAAAAAGAAAAAAAATAACGGTCACACTAGGAATCAAACGAAAGATCTGCCGCAACTCGTCCACTGCGACTTAATTATTTTACATTATTTTTGTCGACCTCGTATTTCAAATTCAGAATCAACAATAGATATAATCTTCAACTATTTTTTCACATTTTTTTTGCTGCTATCTATCTTTTTGTCTTGTTCTATTTTACGTTTCATTTAGATACACCGTGTATCTGGTAGTAAAAATCAGTTTTACTTCCATTCAAGACCGCATCGAAGCGCCTAACGAAAACAAACATTAATTCAGATCATGTCGAATCCGCAGATCGGGAAAAAAATATAGTGTCGATTTTGTAACCGTTTTATTTGGGTCAGGTATGGGAAATGGGCAATGGGCACTCTGGGCAGCCAATCATCGTTCAACGATCCGTATCTGTCGGGTCCATTCGGGGGGAGAGAGACTGATGGAGAACGCCGCTATCTTGAGACTGGGCGCTTTGTCAATGGCTTTGCAAAAGAAGTGTGCTTTTTTATTCAAATAAAGAATAGCGCAGCTTAACTAGGATAGCTTTGCAGGCGGCCAGAAGAGGAACTGAAGATGAAAACATAGAAATCCATGGAAAAAAATTGTCATGTTAAGTAAACAGAACTTCATTTTTGCTCTTAAGTGTATATGGTAGTTCGTGTATAGAGCAGTTGACTCTACGGATTAAAGAACCCAGCCGTAAGATTTAAGAAATAAGTATGATTCTGTTGTCATAATAAATAATACATTATTTCTAGCAACGATGAAATGTTTCAACTTTCTGTATTCCTCCTTTTCATATATTTATTTACTTATGTTTATTTACTCATTATTGTATGGAAGTATTGATGGTGATGTATGGAAGTGAGGCATGGAACTGGCGAAGAAATGAGTGTAAGGAGAATATACGATGCAAATGTGAATGATAGCAGAAGTCGGGGACATGCGACGACCAAGTGAATCAGATACTTGAGTCGGGCCATGTCAAGAGTCAGAACAATAGAAGAGTATGTATGAGACGATGTATGGTATAGTTAGTTTACGTTAAGTCAGTAGATTTTTATTGTTGCCAACTTTATACGTACCGCCTGAAATTTATGTTTGAATAACTTATGTGTTATTTTTGTATAAATAAAAATAAATTTTAGGATATATTTTCAATATAATTTTAAGTTCACATGTATTAAAAAAAATACTATGAAAGCTGCACATCTCGAACAAAAATTCTGTAGTGAGATGAGGGGCTTAAGATTTTATTGTAATATAATTTATTTTATAAATAAATATATTATTACGGGCGTTGCAGAATTAAGATTCTGAATGAGAAAGTAATGCTGATTATAATGTTTGATGAACGACAGATGATTAATAATAACGAAATTATATTAGTACCTTTCATCAAAGGCCTTGTAGTTATTTTCAAAAGAAAACTTACATTTTATCGTTGCTGGGAAACAATTTCCACCAAAGCCATTAAAATTTTAGGTTTTGTAATACGTAACACAAGGACTTTTCATAGTGTCGAGTCGATGAAACTACTATACTGCTCCTTTGTGAGATCGCAGCTAGAGTATGCCTACTTCTTTCGGTGCCCTTATATTTATTTGTAAAAAATTGAGACAACCTGTAATTAATATCTGCAACAAAACATTAACGTCCAATTTAAAACTTCCGCTAAATTGTACCCGGAGAACGATTAATAACATTCTTGTACTTATTACTGAATAACTTCACTGACCGTTCCGAAATATTAATCGTTATAAATATCAATGTCCCTGTTAAATCTCTTCGACTCCACAATCTTTTCTGCTGTGACATTTATATCACTCAACACTAGCACGATTTCACCGAACTGCCAATACATACTTGTCGATACAATATTCAAAATCTCTCCTTCCTGCATCAAAGCAAAAATAATTATTAGTGAATGTATCTGATTTATGTATTTCTGTAATAGTTTTAGTGTCTACTTTTATTTTTGTAACGTTTAACTAACCAATGTGCATATTCCTTTTACCCTGGGCGTGCAATAAATAACCATTTTAAACTGGTTCTTCTTGCATTTTTTAACAGAGCAATGTTGTCAATGTGAGCAATATGGTGATGCTAATATAAAAATTTACGTAATTTTTCATTTCATTTATCACTCTCCCGTAACGACAACAACTATGTTACCAAAATTCAAAAATCGAGTGTGTTAAGTTATACGTATTACGTTTGGTTGTAGATATGTATTGTGTATATTTATTTTTGAGTTATGTAAGTATTACGTTTGATTGTAGGTATGCATTTTGTACCTTTAGTTTTAGGATAAATATTAAATTTGGTTGTAGTAATGTGTTATATACCTTTATTTTTAAGTTAAGTATTACGTTTGGTTGTAGGTATGCATTCTATACCTTTAGTTTAAGCATATAGGATGTATTACATGCCTTTAGTTTTAAGCTACGTGTTAAGTTTGATTGTAGGATGTATTACGTTCCTTTACTTTCGCTTTAAGTATTAAGTTTTGCTGAATAAAGTATTTTAACCCCTCAGGCTAATTTGTTCGCGGGAACAGCTCACATGGGTTTAATAGAAAACTTCCCAGGTCTAAGTCCAAGAAAACGTCTTCCTTACTGCAATGGTGATTAATATGATCTAAACGGTGTTAGAATGAAAAAATACCAGGCTTTATATTTAAATTTAACCACAAAAAATCAAAATATACATTTGAAACCTATGTTTCCGACTGCAATTCACAAAAAATATATGAATCTTTGTAATTTTTTTAAAATTATTTTTTTTAAATGCAACATGAAGTGAGGCCACTATAACATTTGAAATACATTTGTCTCATAAGATGTGCGGATTTTGCTTTCGTTATCAGTAATTTTATTTGGAAAAAAACGTAAGATGAGTAATTTTAAAATCTGTTTTATGTTTGCATTAATTTTTTTTAAATGTTTTTAAATATATTTCTATTAATATAATTTAAATGTGTAAAACATCGCCTTTCAAAAAAGTTTTTAGATTTCGGATACTTTTAGAAATATTCCATATATTTGAATTTTGCAAAGCGGAAATATTCCAACCTTCTGATAGAATATTATTTTAACCCCTCAGGCGCCAGACGCCTGAGGGGTTAAAATACTTTGTAGGCGGCCGTTTGAAAGCCTATTGTGGATGCCTTGCTGCCGAAAAAATAACTAAGTTTACAAACGAGAAAATGATTTTGATTGTTAATTTCGATGGACCCTACTCAGTCGCCTAACTCATTTAATTATATATAGTCAGATATAGCTATTAACCCTTAAATGCATACTGCTGCAAAACTGCAACATACCGTTCAAACCACCTTTAACTCTTTGGTGTATACTTAATGCATGCCGTTTTAGAATTATTAAGTTCACGATAATATATTTTATCGAGTGGCATCACCTTTTTTTTCTTTCGTGAATGTCAAATGTCACTTTTTCTTTAACAAAGTGAAGATTCTTGAAAATTGGTTGGAGGTTAGAATTACAGTTTGGTTTTGCTGTTATAATTTTGATTTTCTTAGGTAAGTAGATACAATAATACAATACTTATATGTAATAACTCGTATTTTTCCGGTAGTTAGTATTAGTTTTGAGAAATTTTTTTAGGTTTTTTATTTTTTTTTCGTACGTAAATTGTTCATATTATTTTTTATTAATACATGGTGTTGTAAATCTGCAACAATTTTTTTTTTATCAAATATCATTAAAAAAATTACAAAAAAAAAAATTCTTTATATTTCCTTGCATATGCATGTAAATATCTACAAAATATATTTTTTTCCAGAAAAATTAATAAATCATGCATTTAAGGGTTAAGTTGCATTCGAACATTCCTTTAGCATTTCTGGCGACACTTTCAATTTAATTTTCGCTGTGGCGCGTCGACCGGCGGCCGAGTAATTTATTTCCTTCACGGATATTTTAGCTTTCAAGTACGCGTATCGAATGGTTCGTTTTGCGCGGGGAACGGAACCGTTAATTGGACACGGCCAAAATATATTATTATTCATCATAACCCACTAAGGTTTTTCTGTTCCGTTTTTTTAGTTTGTCATGGCCGTGTTGGAAGAATGACTGCACGTATTATTTATTTTTTTAATGGTTATTGCCGTTTGTGTTTTGTCAATTCACGGTGGGAAGTTGAAAAAATTCTATGTGAGCAAGGATACCTAGATAACTACTTCATTTTTTGTTTTATTTTTATTTATTATATTGTGCTTACATTTACGAGCATTTTCCCCTTTTTACCCCTTTCCTGCATTTCTCAGGAGTGTTGAAAATACACGCAGCGAAGGTGAATGATATAATAAGACCGGGAAGACCGTGGAAGACATATTATATCGGATCGCTAAGAATAACACTCCTTATGAACGTTGCAATCAGGTTTAAATTCCCGCTCAACACCTACCAACTAATTTGAATTATGCAAGAAATAAAAATATTATTTTATTTTATTTTGCAAAGTTAAGACACAAATATTTAAATGTTTTACGCCAATTTTCTAAAGAACCTAACTTGCTACATTATACAATAAAACCATAAGCGAAAATGGGTTCGTAAGCAGGTGATTTTCAACATAAAGCAATTTTTATAAGCTTGATACTTAAAATTTTTCAAGGCTTATAAAAAAACTTTAAGCCAAAAAAATTATCGATTATTGAAAAGGCGCACAGCATTTAATTTAAGTATGAAAAATATGTCAAAGCGATCAAATTTTAAAACCAAAAAGACATGATTTTGCATTACTACGTAGTGTTTCAACTTCAATACTATTTTCCTATACCCCAAAACATTGCAAATATTTAAAAAAGATATTTTAAATGAAGCTGCACCTTTCAAAAACACAAAATATCTCTGGAAAAAATACGTTCACGATTCCGAAATGTAAAAAAAAACTTTGGGTCAACGAAACTTACGTAGGAATAAAAGTCTTCAATAAATTATCACAAAATATGCGATTCATTGAAAATAACTTGAACTAATTCAAAATACAACTAAAAAAATATAAGTAATGAAAACAAACAACAACAACAACAATAGATAAAAAAAACTTAATTAATAATAAAATAATAACACCACCCACACCCCCACCCAGTTTTTCATGGGGCAATACTTTTATTTCAAATATACTTACAAAACTATATATTAAATGTTAATAATGAAATGTTACAGTTCCTGCCCATGAATTATTACTCCGTTCAATATAAAGTTGCGATTGTTACAAAAGTTAACATAACACAATAAAATATGTTCATTAAAATTTACATACATAAGACTAAACATATCATTGGAACCTATGTACGAACGGTCACTGATTATTTACCTTTTCTGTATTACTGGAACTTATCTTAAGGCGATGCACTACGTAGTAATGCAAAATCATGTGTTTTTGGTTTGAAAATTTGGTCGTCTAGAAATGTTTCAGATACTTTAATTAAATACTTCGAGTAGAATACATCTTGGCCTTTAAAATAATCGAGTATTTTTTAGATAAGTCATTTTATAAGCCCAGAAAAAAATAATGTATAAGGCCTATGAAAACTGCTTTAAAGTTCAAAATCTCCTACTTACGAACCCATTTTCGGTTATGATTTTATTGAATAATGTGACAAATTAAGTAATTTATAAAATGATCGGTAGTAAATTAAATATTTATGCCTGAACATCCACAAAATAAAATAAAAGGCACTTTTTGGCCATGTCTTTTTCTTGCACAAATCAAAACAGGCGGATGGTGTTAAGCGGGAATTCAAACCTTATCGCCATCTACGTAAGGGGTGTTATTGATAGCGGCTCGATTTAAAATATTAAACGACGTAGTGCATCGCCTTAATATATAAAAATAACGAGTCACTGTGTTCGTACACGCTGATCTCCGAAACCGCCCAACCGATTTCAATAAAATTGTGAAAATGGTTGGTTCCAGCTTGAAATATAGGATAATTTAAACTCGATAAGTGACGCCGTTATTGAGATACAAAAGTATGAAACAAAAAAATCTTCCCTACATAGAAGGCGGTCTGTGGCAGGACAATGTCTTATATTATAAGATGTATTCCAAAAGGTTGAATTAAATTCTAACTGGTTTCTAATTTTGATATATAAAAAAATCAGTTTACGTATGTTTGTGCTCGCAAAATCGAAAATTAGTTTATAAACCGATATCGCTCTGAAAATTTCAAAGTTTGTTGTTATTAGTGCCAAGAGTGTTTAGAGATGTTTAAATGCTAGAAGAAGTCTAGGACTATCTCTGCACCGCAATGAGATACGGAGTGGAATTAAAGTCGATGTAATGTAGTTTTTTAACAGTAACATTGTGTATACAGTAGTTAATGGTGGATCAAGTCGGAGGCGCCTGAGAAAGACATTAGCAATAGCGAAGCATTGCGGGGAATCCACTAGTTCTGTATATAATCTGGAAAAATATGTACGAGAATGGAAATAAAAACTTTTATACGTACGTTTTAAACTTTTATACTTTACTTCCGAACTTTTATTCAAACAATTTAAGATCAGAAAATTAAGTGCATTATACTTCTACCATGCAACATTACAAATTTATAAAAACAATTTTCAAAATAAAGTTGCACCCTTTAAAAATAACAGAAATCTTAGACAAACGTACACACTTCCTACTCCTAAATGTAAAAAAAACAATAGGACAGTTCAACCATGAATATCTCGGAGTTAAATTTTTTAACTCATTACCAGAAAAAAATTAGAAACATGAATGCAAATATAAACGAATTCAAAAGCCACCTTAAAAAGTATTCCGAACAGTTGAACTGAATCATATCAAATATAAACCTATATAACAAAACCCCCCATACACACAAGCCCTGCTTATTTATGGGGGTAAATTAAATACTTATATTATATTATATTATGTAATTAATAACTGTTTTATATTGTGTAATGTAATTCGTGTATCTTTTTTTACTAATACTAAAAACTTTCTACTAAAAAAAAAAAAGAAATAATAATGGTTTTGCATGATGTTGATGAAGTTAATACCAAGTTGAGTCTTGTAATATCAAGAGCCAGAACAACAGAAGAGTTAGTATAATTGTGAATGAAGCATGGAGGCTGTACCAATACTGTGTTGTGGGTCAGTGCATACTTTTTGCTTGTCTTTCAGAAACGACATGGTCTGAGTTTGAAGAAAATAATACTAAACATTTTTTACTAATTGAAAATTATATACAGAAAAAATAGGTTGTGGCCTGTAAAAAACATTTTTTCTCGTTAAAATGTAAATAATATTACTTAGACAGGTACCGTTTTTCTCTGATTTATTGTAAAAAATCTTATAGGAGAAATTCACATCGCTGTGCAGCTTTGTAAGTAGACAATTCTAGAGGTATAAATCTGTTTAGTACAAAGAAGAAAGCCAAGAAAAAGGAAAGGAAGGATACACCGAAGACCCAAGTAGAAGGTAGTTTGTTGGGAGGACTTTAGAAACTGCTTCCTTCCAGGAAAGGACGTAATAATAGAAGGAGATAAACCAATATATGGGCCTGACGTCAAAATATGAGAATTTATTTACATCAGCGTTTATAGGTTACCTAAATATTAAACACCATAACATAATTAACACATGTCCATGAAAATATATTCGTCATTTACTAAAAGCTTATCAGGAAACCTATTAATTCATTCGTTAAGGCCTGCAATTCCGTTTTTAGTTTAGTTGGATTACGAATAATTTGAAGAGATTCTTAATAAATTAGCATCCGTGTACGAAGGTACTAGGTACACTATCGGCGGTCGTGCTCTTCCTTCTTACACTTACTGCATGAAAAGAAAAAGACAGAAGATGCTTGAACTATGACGTTATATACGACCGCTCTCTGGGACTACTATATTTTACCTCTTCCTTGTAGTCTGTTCATAACATTGAATTTCCTTATGGTTTTTTCAACTTAGGGTTCAACAATCGTAAGGTTAATGAACCAAAAAAAAAAATTAAATTAACCTAAATTTTTACCTAAGATTTAGATTTTTCAACACCAATAGGTGATGTCATTACACAAATGTGTATCGTATTTTTAGGCATTGTCATTTGGAGGCATTTCCGACACATCAACTTCTTTGAATTTGCGCTATTGGTGTATCCATGCAAGCTTTAATCCATGACATCCCTAGCTGCAACAAATCGACAACGTAAAGGCGTTCCACAATCGAACGGGACCGATCGTATATCCTGGAAGTGACCGACAAAAGAATTGCTGAACATGATTCGTGTTTAGTTAACTCCAGGATGCGACCAATCAATGCGAGCCGTGAACACCTGTTTAAAATGCCGTCCTATCACTGTTCACGTCACTGGATAGCAAAAATCGGATAGTTTTATTATTCTAATGAATGTACGGTTTAGGTTTTTTGTAAACGGAAGTGGCGCCCTCTGTTATTTTTTTAAAAAGAACCGTTGAAGTTTTTAAACTCACTTTGATTGTGGTAATTTGATTACCTTTTGAGGACAAGCGATTAAGATCCAAATAATAATTCATGTAAGCAGTCAGAAAAATGGCGAATTAATTTGATGTTACAAAAACCGTCTTTTAAAACTTCATAAAAGCATATGAACTTTGCTAATTTATTAGCAATTTCTTCAAATTATTCGTAAGCCGTTTAAGAACGGAATTAGAGGCCTGAATTAAAGGTTTCCTGTTAAACTTTTAGTAAATATCGAATAAATTTTCACGATTTTGGAACACGTCTTCGGATGTTAAAGGTCTCCAATCCCGTTTTTAAAAGAGATTCAAAATAAATTAGCAATACTCCTTTTTATCCGTGTATATTTCTGGTTTAACTGAAAATTGAACTTTCCTACCCAAGAACTGAAGTAGACAACTCTACTAACCGAGCCAAATCCCGATAGGATAGGACCGACATTTATTGCGTATATTCATTACTGCTCTAAAGTCACATCGTTTTTTTTTCGTTTTCTAGATTCTTATTTTTCACGAGGTACGTTCATCATATGCGCTTCACAAGTTTAACTTCATATTGGTGTTTAAAATGTTACCTGGCTATTGTAAAAAGTCACCTGATTTCACAGAAATTGACGTACTTCGGCATGTGTGCACACGTGTGTGATCGCAGATTGCAGATTTCCGATTTCATTATTTCCATTTATTCATTAACGAAAACATAATTGATGTTCATATAGATATATTTAAAAATAATTATAAAATATTCTGGCTGAATCAAGACTTTCACTACAAAAATTTAATTATACGACTCGCAGTTGGTCGGTAAAACAAAGTGAAATGATAATCTAAAATAAATAAATGCGGTGTACGTGTAAAGGTTCAACCCAATTATGTGTACCTACGTAGGACGTTAGAATCTTGATCTTCATAAATATATCGACACCTGCTTATAGTGCACTCTGAATATCGTAACGAACATCAGAACGCTTTCGTATTTCTATTTGGACTAAAATTATGTTATTTTAGCATTGTTTTCGTTTATGTAGTAACCCGGAACGAAAAGCAAGCATCGCCTAATATGTATAATGTATTTTCAACCAACTGAATTGGTTAAAACTAAGATGTTTTGATACCTACAAAGGGTATTTCTCACAGATCAACACTGTCTATATTCCTATAAAAATTAGAAAAAGTGTAGTGTCTATAAATTTTATTTTTCTTTAATTGAAATCAGGAAAAAGGAAACAAAATAAATTGAGAATAGTTTTAGACAGAGAAATCGCAAGTGCACAAAGTGAGTATAACCAAGTATGCATACGTTTTTTTACTCTGAACAGTCTGGAGCAAGTGAGACTATGGCATCCCCAATCGGGGTATGTTGTGAGGTTGAAGGTAGTGAAGAGGGGGAGAACCTGCCTATTCAGATCTGGTCACCAAACACGGCTAAAGCCTTTTCAAGCAATATTCCAGTTATGAATGGCAGCCCAACACCAGGGCAATACTGAGTGTATCTTCCACTCTGGAACATGCAGCAAGATTACTATAAATTATTTTTAATGAATAAATTTTAAAATTACTAAATTTTACATGTAAAATTTACTTGCGTACGCAGGAATTTGAACCCTTCGACCACTGATGTCGAGTTCTGAAAACTTTTCTACTAAAAGTACATGTGCTTGTACCTACCGTAATGTATAGAAGTGAGGCATGGAACTGGCAGAGAAAGGATGAAAGTAGATTGCATGCTGTTGAAATGAGATCCCTGAGGCGTATGTGTGGTAAAACCATGTATGACCGTGTGAAAAATGTAGAAATCCGCAAAGAGTGCAAGGCTGATGTAAGCGTAATGAGTAAGATTAATAAAGGGACGCTTACATGGTTTGGGCATGTGGAGAACGAAGAAAGGAGTGTAAGGGGGATATATGATGCAAATGCGAATGGTAGCAGAAGTCTAGGACGCCCAAGGAAGACATGGAACGATCAATTGAATCAGATACTTGAGTCGGGTTATGTCAAGAGTCAGAATAATAGAAGAGTATGTATGAAACGACGTATGAATATGAATGAGGCAAGGAGTGTGTGCCAAAACCGAGTTGTTTGGAGGTCCGTCCTCTCTGTCTACCCCTGCGGGGAAACGGCGTGATGGTTAGTTAGTTAGTTAGTAATTACTTCAATTTATTAAAGAATGTCTTTTGAATGAAACACGTTATTATCACGGTATTTAGTGGGTATTATTTATTAGAATAAAAATTACTCATGTTGGGGAATCAAAAATTATTTTTGATTTTGAACTCAATCATCGAATGAATCATTGATTTCGCGATACGTCAGCGTAAATTTGGTCCTTATAATAGAGGGCCCAAATTGATGCAAATTAATATTACATGCGTGATTATTTTAAAAATTCTGAAGCGTTTTGCTACTTCCCGAGCGGATGGAGTGCCTTTTTAATTGCTACTCCGTTACTTTAATTTCCTGTAGTGATTAGCGTCACGTTTTTCGGCGATCAATTATAGGGAATGGTGCCAAAATTTAACTGCAGTAAAATAAATGGCTCAGTTATCGTTTAAGATAGGTAAAAACTACATTCGTTTTTATTTCGCATATAGAGCCTTACTACATCACATACAAATATATCAAAGGTATCTTGAGGGACATCGGAATCATTTTAATGATAAACTGTAAGTTTATAGCATTCTTATAAAAAAATCAAAATATAAATATTGAAATATATAAAATACTTCGTATACACCACTTTTGATTGATAATGATAAATTTAATTTTCATTATCCCGACGAAGAAGCCATTGGATTTGAAACATGTAGATTATTATTGATTAAAAGTGGTGTACAAAAAGTATTTCAATTTTATATAATTAAAAGTAGTGTAAACAAAGCTTTTCAATTTCATTTAATTAAAAGTGGTATACACAAAGTATTTCAACTTTATATAATTTAAAGTGGCGTATACAAAGTATTTCAATTTCATATAATTAAAAGTGGTGTAGGTATAAAAGCCTTCCAATTTCATATAATTAAATGTGGTATATACAAAGTATTTCAACTTTATATAAATTATTTCAATTTCATATTATTGTAAGTGGTGTATACAAAGTATTTCAATTTATGTAATTAAAATTACGCCAAAAAGTAAATTAACTTTTGACAAAAAGAAAATATAATTAAACTGATTATTATTTCGATATTATTTGAGTTTTTCACGGTCAAAAGTATTATAGTGTTTAATTTTTTTTCTCTTGGCATGATTGAAGCTTCTCTTATTCATTTTCACACTTATTCTGATTTGCTGATCTTCGAGGGAGTCTTGGTAATCTCATATTTTTGGGGTATTATGCCATTTTGCGCTACTTCCTTCTTTAGCCAACGCTGTCTGAAACGTTGGCGAAATAAGAAGGTAGCGCCACACGGCATAGTAAACAAAAATGAATCACTATAATTATTATTTCATGGTCACAAAAAAATTTTGCAATTTTTGAAAACCTAGAAAAATACATTGGTTTTGGGTTGAAGAAGCTTTGAATCACATCAATTTGAAAAGATTCTTCGTTTCAAACCCAATAGTAACACAACAACAATGCAATTGTAACTTCAGCCAATTTAAAAGTTCTCAATAATCACTTTTTGTTATCTTGAATCCTGTACCGACATTATTGATAAACAACAAATTCACTGTTTTCTGAAATACAAAGCATCAGTGTCAGATTCGTAAGTTGCTAATATAAAGATACACTCAGAGGGCTATAAAATTCATTATTTACATTTTATTTTCTCCAAACTTCTGATCGTGAAGCGTGTAACAGAACAAACTTTATTTATTTTACACAAGAAATTGTGTTTAAAACTTTTTACCAGCATAGCGTCGGCTTCGGGGACATTGTCTGCAGGAGCTTCTAAAATGCACAAAACATGCAATGCGCAATGCACTCGTCTAATGTCGAGACATTACGGCGAACATTTTGAAAATTCTGGAGAAGGTTTTCAGAGGAGAGTTTTAAAAAGAAAGGATGGGATGCGCATTGTAGTATGTTGTTGTGTAGGTTGCATTATTATGTTGTTTGTCCTGAATGCAGGTTATGTTTGTCCTGAATGCAGGTTATGTTTGTCCTGAATGCAGGTTACGACATAAACCTGACTTTAGTTGGTCGATTCCTACCAACAGTATTTACAAATTTAATAGGTACCAACTGTGATATATACTTGGGTAAATAACTATCATTAACCCGTGAAAAATCATGCTTTATTATGCTTGTAGGATTTGTGAAACTGAATTTTTAAATAGAGAAAAGATTTTGCTGTAGAATGGATCAAGAATAATATTTACACATAAACTCTTTAAGGCTCCGTAGCAAGTGTTTGAAAATAAGATGGTTTAAAATGGAGATATGTAAAAACAAATATTAGAGCGCGCTAATATAGAAAAAACGGTAATAATTATGCAAAAATAGTGAAAGTATTTAATAAATCACGATTTAAAATAGTGAATAAATCTCTTGACAAATGCCTTAGTTGAATTTAAAGATACAATGTTAATTTTTTCACAACTACAACATATTACGGACGGGTTGTTCGGAGAATTTGAACAATTCTTCAATTTTTAAAGTTAAGTTATGTGAAAGTTCTGTTATTATTTCAGTTCTGTTAAGTAACTGGCCTATAATAATATAATAACAGAACTTGAATAGGACTTTCACGGAACCCGAAAATGAACGTTGGTATTTGATGAATTGTTCAAAATCTATAAAACAAGCCATCCTTAATAACAGAACATATTAGTTTTTAATAATGGTGGGAGTATACAATGCGATTTTTTTGTATTGAGGGAATTTCATATAATTACCATTTTGGTTTTACAAATGTATAGATTTATCTTCAAAAGTAGCATATATTTTTATATGAACTTAAAAACTTAGTGTTTAAGAGAAATATGCTATGAATCGGTAGAAATTCGGAATGTAGGTAAATTAAACTAATCTTAAAATACAATGTTTGTGTTTATATTTACATAAAAAGTGAGACAAAACATAAAATGAAAACAATTGTCTCCTTAGATATAATATTTATTCAATGACGTATTGATTTATCCCATTATGTGCATGACATTATCTGTTTGCTTTCTTTCTCTCTGTTACTAAGTTATATTTTAAATTCATGCTATCTTATGTTATGTTTCGTATCACTTTTATGTATATATAAACACATAAATTGAGTTCTTAGATTAGTTTAGTTTTATACCCTAAAGATGCTTGCACTGAGCCAAAAACCGGTCGGTTATACAGAATTAAATACATAAAAATTCGTGGTTTTAATCAAATTCATTGTTTTATTATCATCAATTAAAGTAGTTATAACAGCGCTCGTTTCAATAGTTCTTCGAACTAATTAAGGTTTCAGAATAATTGGTCATTAGCTAAGTCGATCTGCAGCAGAGCCGGGTTTAGGAAAGACGTAACTTAATACACTTTTAGTAATTTCATAATACATATATCTGAACACGTGTTCATTATAATATACAATGATGAAATGCGAAAATATTAGAATTTTTATGAACACGTATTCTGATAAAACATTCGTGTTTAATGAAAGCTTATAAGAACACCTGTCAATTCTTTCGTTAAGGGCCTCTAATTCGGCTTTTAACCGGATTAGGAATAATTTGAAGAGATTCGAAATAAATTAGCGATAATTTATATCAGTCAGTTTTTTCCATGTGACGGTAAATTTGATGTTGGTATGTAAAGTACGTGATAATAAGTTTAGTTTGAATATTCAGAGACTGATTGACGGTTTTGTTAATAGATCAAAGGATTTTCAATTGGGGGAGGCGCTATTTTCACTTCTACCGGGCGCAAACCATTGTAGTTCCGACCCTGGCTACGAACAATTTCAATTGTATTAATGGCGAACGAAATCACTACTGTGAACAACAATGTCGTTAAAATTTTAATGGGGAATTAAACCCGCGATCTCCTCACGCGAATACAGCTGCGTGTTCCACTTCTCCATAGAGTATTTCAAACGATCAATAATTTAGTTCAATTATTGATCATTTGTCCTTAATCAAATGTTGATAAGTACAGTGTAACTAGGAACTCCGCACTACGCAATACAGTCACCAGCTGTTGTTTTTCCGTTTCTAATGATGCGTATAAACACGCGAGCCGATATGCCGAACAGAACTAATGGGAAAGGAACGAATCAGCCGCAAATGGCGCGAAATGCCGCTTGCGGTTGCTTTGTTCCTTACCCGATTTTTCTCGTGTCTATACGCAACATGGTTTCGAATGTTCAAATTATGTTCATGTTTTTAGAGAATTTGGATTAAGTTCATGGGTGTTCTATCATTAACCAAACTGTTTCGGTTGTGGTCTATCTGTGAGTGATTATAAGTATGGTTCAATGAACTCGGATTGGTTTTAAATTTATGTGTCATTTTCAAAACTGGAACTGATCGTGTCTGAAATTCAGACGAGCGATAAAGTACGTACCAACCTATAAATTATGATATAATAGGAAATTATTCTGATTGTCATTTTCGAAATTGGAACTAACGTGTCAAGAATTCAGACATAATTTGATAATTGACATTAATCAATTTTTTTTCCGCTAAATATTGTTATTAAGCCCCCGTACTCCGAATTTCTACCCCGTACTTCTAATTTATGTATAACATATTTCTATTATGTTGTTAAGTTCCTAAATTTTTTTAAGATAATAACTGTACATTTGTAGAGCCAAAACGGTATTATTTAAAATTCCCTCGACGGAAAAAAATCGCAAATTATGCTCGAAAAATTATTAAAAACACATTTCGTTCTGTTATTTAATACATTGTAGGTATTAAAACATTAACAGTGTATCTTTAAATGCAACATAGGCATTTGTCAAGAGATTTTGCTCTATTTTAGACGAATCGTGTTTTATTAAATATTTTTACAATTTTCGCATAAATAATAATTATTATCGATTTTTTAAGTAGCTCGCTCCTTCTTAATATTCGTATTTACAAATTTCCCTCTCAAAACATCTTCTTTTTCAATGCTTACTGCTGAGTCTTAAAGCGTTTCTTTGTAAATAAGTTTTCTTAATCCTTCTGCAAAAAAATATTGTTCTTATTCTGATGTTTTCTTAATAAAAACTTTCAGCTTCAACAATCCTATATTTTAAAGAAAGGCCAACTGAAAAAATATTGTCACATTATTGTTCTCAAGTATTCTAAAGTATAAGTAACATATCATCTTATCACCTCAAAATATGTAATAGCCCATACGGGTGTATACTATAATAAATAAGAGAGCAAACTGTGATTTATGTAACTTAAAATATGTTTACACGAACTCGTTGGTAATTAAGTCGGGTACGTACTGTCAGATTAAAATGTTTGTGTCATCTGATAAATGTTTGTACAAAAATGTTTTTCATCTTCTTTTAGCGGCGGTTTTAACGTCAAGCATTCCAGTGTGGAAAAAAAGGCGAAACAAAAATGTCTAATATTCCCTTACATAAAATGCCGCAAAAACTTTTTTTAGTGTTCTTTCTAGTTCCGTTCTGAAGACGCCCATACAATGTAACCGTATTCTAGGATAATGTGTCGTAAAGTCGTGAACCCCATCAAAACCTTGATCCTGTCTAGACTTGACATAACCTTTATTGTTTTTTTGTTTTTGTTTTTTAAAACATACAACAAACGATGTTGCACTCCCATGAGTTATCAAACTCATTAAGGGATCGCCAATTGGTAGTTTTGAAATAGAAGAGTAAAAAAATAAAAAAAGAGTTTTGTACAGAAAAATTAGACCCAACCCAACCCAATGTGCAGACACAATGTATGAAGAAAACATTTCACAGAGGCAACATACAGACACAACATTATGAAGAATCACTTTACAGATATGTCACAAAAAAAATTGTCTTATAAGACTTTATGAATTATTATAATCACTCATTTGATTTATTTTACCTGTAAAACAGTAATAAATCAATGTATGCACCTTCAAAATTTACATTTGAAATAGTATAAATACGTCGTCTCAATGTGGACTAACCACAGTTTGAAAATGGCCTTGTAAGCCGAAACAGCTGTCACAATAATAAAAAACTAAAACACTTGCAGAACTTAATAATAATATTATCAAATTTAATCTAAATTAAATTTATAAAAAAATTAAATGGAGTTCTACGAATTAAACACAAAAACAATAAATAAAAAAAAAATACATTTGATTTATGTACTGTTGGTGTCAAAAAGTTAAAAAAGTATCCTCAATGATGGGCTATAGAAATGCATAAAAACAAAATCAGGAAAATACATTAAAAAGTACGGGCTCAAAAATAAACAGACCTAATACAAGATGTTTTACATTCAAAATACATGAGAAGATTAAAAAAGCCCATCATCTCTGGATGTACAAAGTTTGGTATTTGGAGATAATTAGGACGGCTATCAGAACAGAGTTTGTACCTACTTATGACTCGTTTTCCAAATAACATTTGAAAAAATAGGATATCAATATATCGTTTCGAGATTTGTTAGAGGCATATACCTGTCTTAATTCTTCAGGCAATTTGTTATAGTTAGAGATAAAAAGAAATTCAAATATTTTTTTTGTGCCTTATTTTTGCTATAGCATCTTTTATTATAACATTTCTGCTTTATTAACGTTTTATATGTAATGTGTTAATTGGACTTGGTCCGTTAGAAAATAAATAAATATTGAATGTACTTGAAAATCGATAACTTTTCGATTTTTAATTTATTTATTTATTGCATCTCACTATACATAAATCACGTTTTTTCTCATAAAAATAAACCTCTAACTAAGCCTGTATCGAGGTTTTATAGTATAAGGAGTCGAAGTTCGCTAATAATAATAAAAAATCCTGAATCGGAGAAATTTTTATTCGCAGGATTACCTGTGAATAAAAACAATTTGAGTTTTATTTTTGACTGTGATCAATAGCAGGGCTCTTCAACGTTGCGTAGTAAAAATAAGAATTAAATAATGTGGAATTTTGTAGCTGTGGCACTAGAAAACTGATCTAATTTGTCAATTTTCACGAAATTCATAAAAGTAACCAATATCTCGAAAACAAATGAAATTTTAGTAAAGTCGTATTTTGGTATTCTCCTCCCTCATAAGTTGACTTTTGAGCCCTCCAATGGATAACGTTGACTTTTAGGACATCTGCAAAACAGAAATATTCATTAAAATAAAATAAAAAGTAGACTATTTAATAGCTGAAAAGTAAATAGTAAACTAAATAACTAAAAATAAATTATATTAAATCTGCTACATAAATAAGTAAATAATACATTTTGAAATATCTTTATCAATCATCGTGCCGGCTGATCCACAACACCACAAAATGTAAATTACGTTGACCAATGTCTTTATCACTCGGAATCACTTTGGAACAAATTGATTTCAAGTTGCATTTTTACCAACGTGGGCTGGCATTTTTTAAGTTGCCTTTACAATTTGCAATAATGGGTGCCCGTCACAACGCTGCTTAGTGATGAAAGCAAAAATGGACGACTTTACGGAGAAACTTTTTATCTCTTTTGTAGTTGAAAATAAAACCTAGATAGGCGGGTGAATGTTGCCTGTAATAATTTGATAAAGAAAGGTTTGACATTTTTGTCGCGTTGAAAAGATAAAAGAAAAGAACAAGTATTGGTGAAAACGTGCTGATACTACAATTTAGACGACAGACATTTATTTTATCGTTGCCCAATTAACTTTTCAGACATTTTTGGATGTCCTTGATCAAAGCCAAGAATTTGAGATTGTTTTCAAAATTGCTCTTTCAGCATTGAAAAAAGTCGCTACTAAATTTTCTCTGAAATCATAAGATTTGTCGGTAGGTACTTAAACACTTACCTAATTAATTATTATTAAAAGTAATTATGCATTTTGCCCAAGGAAACATCACTACCTTAAATACAATTATTGTATTACATGTTTAATAGTATAGAAAAAATGCAAATAAGAAATTCCTAATAATCACGACTATTGCACATTTGATAACAGAATCTTTACTGAACCTTTAACGGCCACCATCTTGCAACGGAATCGGAACGTTAACACAAATTTACAGACAGACGAAATGCAAAATGGTCAAGTTAAAACAGGACTTCGCTAAGCTCAATAAAAAAGGATAATAGATCGAGAAACTTAAATAAAAAAATAATAAAAGTGTAAATACGTGTATATAGAGGAGATGTACCGAATATGGCATACGTCCCTAATATGAGATGGTCATGTTTCTCAAAATGTATGCGAGAACAGCTTCTATAACCCAGCGTTCCCTATTCCCCACCGAACGATCTTGAACATGTCAGTACTCGTTCGGACGCCGGCCACAACACACGCGCCTGAGAGAGTGATCAAGTTTTTGTGCCACACCGGTATAATATTTATGTAAGTTTCACTTTATTCTTTCTCAAAAGATTTTCTCCACAAAATTGACAATCTTTCACTGATCGACCAAATTATTATTTAAATTTTATGTTTTAAAAATGTTTTGAAGTTAAATTCAAGTAGATTTTGTTCTATAAATATATTTGTTTGAATTGATCTTGTTCCAAATATGGGATTTTTGATGTCCCTAATATGGAATACTATCTCATATTAGGAACAGTGTTTCCAATATGGAATTCTAGTAGAACTAAATTTCTTTTTTGATATTCCAGGTTTATCTATTTTGGCCTACACTAACCTCAAAATGTCGAAGACAAAACAGCGGAAGACGTGGGATAAAGAAAAAATGGTTAAGGCTATGGAAGCTGTAAAGACGAAGACCATGGGTTATCAGAAAGCCGCTATTCTTTACGAGGTTCCTCGAAGCACTTTATTCAGATTATGCAAGCCGAGCGCTGAAGAAGATGCTGTTGAAGCTGCGCTGGGACGAAAGTCAGTCTTGGGACCAGTTTTAGAGGGACAGTTGCGGGATTACCTATTAGAAATGGAAAAGCGGTATTACGGACTGACAAGGAAAGATATCAAAAGACTTGCATATCAACTAGCAGTTCGCAATAATCTACAGCACCCATTTAAAAACGAAACAGCTGGGAGAAAATGGTTAAAAGAATATTTAAATCGCCACAAGGAAATTATTTCTCTTCGTAAGCCAACAGGCACATCGTTTGCTCGCGTTAAGGGATTTACTGAAAATAATGTTCGTTCATTTTTCGACCTTTTAGAGAAGGAATATGAGAAGAAATCCTTTCCCCCATACCGAATTTATAACGTCGACGAATCAGGCCTATCGGTGGTGCAGTCCAAACTTCCAAAAGTTGTAGCTATGAGGGGGAAAAAACAAGTCGGTGCCATCACCTCTGCGGAAAGAGGATCACTTATAACGATTTGTCTCAGCATGAATGCCGCCGGAGATTTCGTTCCGCCAATGATAATCTTTCCCCGGAAAAAAATGAACGCTTTACTTATGAAAGGAGCACCGGCAGGATTCATCGGAGGATGTCATCCATCAGGGTGGATCCAAACAGAACTATTTACGGACTGGTTCCAGCACTTCATCGAACATACGAAACCAACTGAGGAAAATCCGATTCTGTTAATCCTTGATGGACATTATAGTCACACACGCAACATTGATCTTATAGATAAAGCTCGAGAGAATCATGTCACCATTCTGTGCATACCTCCACATTCTACACACAAATTGCAGCCCCTCGACAAGACAGTGATGGGAGCTTTAAAGACGTATTACAGTGAAGAAATTCGGCAATGGCTTCTGATTAATCAGAGGCCTTTGTCAGTCTTTGATATCGTGGAACTTTTTGGAAAAGCATACCTGAAAATACAATGTGCAGCTTTAGCCGTGAACGGTTTCAAAGCTACTGGAATTTACCCCATCAACCGGAATATCTTCAGCGAGCAGGACTTCCTAGAAAATGAGGATCAAGAAAATGATTGTCCCAACTCAATCAGTATTTCAACTAGCATGTCTCTTCCATCTGCTGATCCCAAGCCTGTCCTCGTAAGCCCAAATATAATTGCACCCTACCCAAATAAGAAAAAGACAGTTTCCACTAGAGGAAGAAAAGCAGGAAAAACTTGCATAATTTCGTCGTCTCCTTATAAAATTGAGCTGGAAGGCATGCAGAAGAAAAGGGGCATTGTGAAAAAAGGCACGGAAATATGCGATCAGCCCTCCACTAGTGGGGTCCAAGTGAAAAAAGAAGTCTTGAAGAAACCCATCAGAAGGCTACGATACGACTCTACGTCTTCTTCTGAGATGTCACATATGTCGCTGTCGTCCCATTCTTCTGAAGACATTTCGACAGCAATCCAACCTCGTGATGTTGAGTCCGATGCGGTTTGTGCTTATTGTTCAGGACTATACAGCCATGATATCAGAGGCGAAGAGTGGATACAATGTATAGCCTGCCGCCATTGGTGCCACATTGAGTGTTCGGGAGCCGAAAATATTGATTTTATTTGTGATTATTGCTTGCAAAATTAACAAAATCCGTGCATCCCATAATAGGAGCACTTTTTTCGAAACCTGTTTTTTCTATTGTTTTACTTTTCGTCCAAAATGAAGACCTTTTTGAGTTTATTTTAATATTTCGTAAACATTTTAAGTTACATAACTATATTTCCAAAAAATTCAATGTGTAATACTCAATAAACGATTTAATTATAATTAATGGGATATTTTTTAGCTAAGCTATCCCATATTCGGTACTTCTCCTCTATTATTTACGTTCGTGTCCTTTTTTCACTGCGGGGAAATCGAACCTTCTACTTCTCGATTGAAATTCAAATGAGTATAGAGTAGACCACTTATTCATTGAAACAGTCTCAGATATTTATTGAAATTTTATTAATTACTTAATCCCCCTTCGAATGTTGTTTTCTTGTCGAGTATCTGTGCATCTTCTACTTGTAAAAAAATCAAAGCATCAAGCTCTGAGAGTTACCTATATATAAAGTATAGGTTAAGAGCACGTTTGAACTCTTTGAATGTGCACTTCTTTCACAGTAGGATGCCCGATCGGCGCCGGTCGTCGAACCCCCGACTTTACGGCCTGAAACGCGATACGAAACCTCCAAGCCGACCACACGATCCCAACACAATAACGCACAATATTTCCGTAACAATGGACAATTTTCTATGGTATTTTGAAGAATAGACGGGCCATTGTTTCAAAGGAGGGGCCGTAAAACGGGCAAAAAAGAATCCATTTTTCT
The DNA here is from genome assembly GCF_061612785.1 of Hesperophylax consimilis. Lineage (NCBI taxonomy): Eukaryota > Metazoa > Arthropoda > Insecta > Trichoptera > Limnephilidae > Hesperophylax > Hesperophylax consimilis. The sequence continues at coordinate 4,925,640 of NC_142851.1, read as the reverse complement.
TTCTCATTCCCTTTGTGGAACTTTGCTTTCCAAAGAATGAGCAGACGGACGGAAAAAAAGCAATTCGTTCGCCGTAAAGTTGTAAAGGATGATTCTCTCAATTGTCTGATTTGTATGAAAGGAAACTCGTTCTTAACGCTAATTAGTAAGTTGTTAGGTTTTTTTTTTCATTCGATTAATTTTATTCAATCTTTTCATCATAAAATATAACTGTCTAGTGTCATTTTCAAGTGAATTATAAATATAATTATATCTCTTATCGCACTCAGAAATTAAATCGTTTTGCGATAGGATATCGAGCTAATTAATGATAATTATTGCAAAATATGCACCAAAGGGTACTTAAAATAACTGGGGAATGAATCAGCACTGTAGGTAAATGATATCTTTAAAATAGTATGTTGTTTTATTGTTGACTGTAATCAATGGTTAACACAACTATTGGGGTAGTTGTGGTTAACATTTAGAATTTGGAAGGTATTCTGACTTACCCTTGGTATTTTCAATCGATATTATGGTCTTTAGGGACACTGCTCGTTATCACTGCACAAGTTTCCATAATAGACTCGAATTAAACGCACTGAACGATCAAGTTCATTGCACCGGTTTTCTTAACAGACTGGTAATATATAATAAATTGTTGTCACGTAATTAACGTAGGTAGGTATGTAGTCCACACAATTGGGGGAAGGAATTCAGGAACATATGTTAAAGAGAGATTTATGTAGTTGTGTTACACATTCTACAGTGATCAAAGAGGCTTTTTCAATAGAAATCAATATAAATAAATAAATATTGTGTAAGTGCTCACATTGTTGAATTTTTAAAGATCTGTACAAATTACTATTATGATTTAAAGAATTGCTCAATAATACCAGCAACTAATATAGTCAATTTATCTCTGTAGTTCCTTTTATTTACAAATATAACGATCTTTGTAGATTCCTGTTTTACCGTAGTAAGCATTCGTCTTTTGTTTTACGATACATTATTTCTGTTCAAATTTTCGAATTTAATGAACAACAGCTGGTGACCGAGACGTCCTTCTGTATAATTATCACATAAGGAAAAGGTTTAAGTATAATAAATGTGGTTTAAATACCCAACAGTGCCTTTATTTAACATACATGTTTTCCTTTTTAAGTAAAAAAAATTTCACTTTTCTTTGGCAGCGACTTTTCGAATGGATACCTTGTCACTTTTCCCGTTTTTAGATTACCCCAATACATTTGCATGACAAAATACGTCAAGAGCAAAGTGCCAAAGATATGGAGTGACAGAGGCATAACGAAGACCGCCAAGATGAGACTCGCCCGAGTTATGATTTTTACCATAACCACATGGTGCATAAACATGAACACTTAGATCCAGCGAAAGAAAGCGAATAGACGCCCTTGAAATGTGGTGCTGGAGAACTCAGGAATCCATGGATAGCCAGACGCACAATTGTATCTGTTCTGGAAGAGCTAGGCATCCACAACAGGCTTTCGACTATCTGACTACAATGTAATTTAAAATATGTACTTTGGACTCGTTGTTCATAGCGATAGTCATAGCAGTTTTTTTTCTTGGCAGGGGACGCAGAGGAATGTCTCCAATACGCTGGAGTAACACTGGCGTCCGGTACGGCAGTGTCTTTGACTTTCCACGCAACTCAAAACTGCAAGGAGTTAAAGAGCCTTGTCCACCATGGAAATTGGTGTAGGGATCACAATTCAGCAATGAGGAAGACCCGAATAATCCAAAGATTTAGCATAAATATACATATTTCTCTTTTATTTCCGCTTTGAAGTTAGCAAATAATCAGCGTAAAAAAATAAGAAAAATGTGTTAGTAACATTCCGAAGGTAACGCATTTAAAATTACCCCACCTCGACTCGCGTTTCAGTAGACATTTTAAAAAAGGACCAAACAAGGTTTCGCTTTTACGTGTGATTGATCTTGCGTCATAAAAAACGGAAAAATGTGCAGCGCTCCCTAATACCTTTAATAATGAATAATGTTTGAATGCCCGGGTCTGGAGGTGTCAAACAGGGTTCCGCTACCTTTTATTATGAAAAAAGTTAACAGAAAACTGAAAAAAAAACATGAGACCCATGTCACACCTTTCACAAAAGTACAATTCCCATCTATTTTACGCACTGAAAGTAGCCGACAGAAGCATATTACGGACATGTCGCTGTACCCGAGGTAAGGTCAATTTTCTCTTACTTCGGGTGAAATTGATCAATCTTTTTCAAATATCGATATTATTTAACAGATAATACATTTAATTCAGTGGCCTCTTTTGCGCATAAGATTCAAAATTTATAGAAATTGTCGACAAATTTTTTCTTTCAAATCAGTATCTTTTGATCACTCTTATTGTTATTTTAAAAAATTAGTTCTTAAATATTAATTTTTTCATACCATGCTCCATTATTGTACATTTATTGTTTCATTAATTTCGTGACAAGAAAAGAGTGATGGTAATTTTGAGCTGCAGGCAGGTAGTAATGATTGAAAGTAGTGTCCAATGAACACTGTAACGCTGTCGGGAACGTTGGCTAACGAAGAAACACGGAGCTGAACAAGCTGAACGGACAAAAATAAGTATTGCTAATCTATTAAGAATCTCTTCAAATTATTCGTAATCTGGTTAAGAACAGGGTTGCAGGCCCTTAATGAAAGAATTGGAAGGTTCCTGATAAACTTTTAGTAAAATACAAATGTATTATCACGATAACGGAACACATTTTCGCATTTCGTAATTATATATTATTAGGAATGTACTAATAGTTTATCCCGTGCTTAGTCGGATTAAAAATATTTCTAAGGGATTTTTAATAATAATTATTTTTTCATCTATTTGTCAATTTAATAAAAGTGAATTAACACGCGTACCACTGTTTGTGCGCCCCTGACCCAGGACCTACGTGATTCCATTATCAGGTTTCTGAAGAATCCCAAACAATAAAGATTTCAAGCGTTGTTAGAATAGTCGTTAGTTGAATACTGAAGAACCAGGTTTTTGGAACACGCTAACGAATGTAGCCATTGAGTTATTGAAATCGAATTTATATTCTGAATCCATCCGCGGACTTATTGATTGGCTTCTTGCCATAATCCGATTATGGAAGATTGTTTTTTCGCATTCGGTGTATTTCCATTTCAATGGTCAGACCAGTCATATTTCAAAAATGCTGACTCAATCTACGCTGGTTTGATTATCTTCGTCTTCCATTATTAGATTCAAATAATATCTGCCTTTTAAAAAAGTTCTGAATTTCTGAGTGTTTTTATTTAATTGTAATATTAGATTGGGTAGACAGTGACCTTCCTCTTTAGATTAGTTCTGTTTTATTTGTAATTAACTAACTAACCATCACGCCGTTATCTCGCAGGGGTAGGCAGAGGGCATTGACCGGCCAACAATTTGGTCTTGGCATACATACTCCTTACCTCATTCACATTCATACATATTCTTCTATTATTCTAGCTCTTGACATGGCCCTACTCAAGTATCTGATTTACTTGATCGTGCTATTACTTCCTCGGGGGTCACCGACTTTTTTTACCATTCATTCACATTTGCATTACATATTCTCCTTACATTCCTTTCTTCGTTCATTTATTCTACATGCCCAAACTATCTGAGCGTCCCTTTCTTAATCTTACTCATCACGCTTACATCAGCCAAGCATTTTTTGCCGATCTCCATATTTATTACACATGGTTTTGTCACACATAAAACTCAGGAATATCATTTTTACAACATTCAATCTGCTTTCATACTTCATCTGTCAGTTCCATGCCTCACTGCTATACATCAGGGTATGTACCAGCATCCCATTGTGGACTGCTAGCTTCGCTTCTTTGGACAGTTTTTTTGCTAGCGCCAACCGCGTTCAGTCCTCCAATAATGTAATTACCTGCATTTACCCTTTTTCAATATCTCTTTGTCTGTAAGCCATCCTATCTCTCGTAAAAATACTTCCCAAACGGACAAACTCATCCAACTGCTTCAGTATTCATCATTCGCAATTATATTGCACACTGTTTTCGTACTCTCTTTCAAACACCATGGCTTTAGACTTACTTACATTCATCATTAACTCATTCTTAATACATTACTTCGTTAATCCTCTACAAGCGAGACTGTAGATCTACTGTGATAAAACAACACAGCGTCATCCGCATTTTATTTGAAATATATTTAATTGTGTACAATTTGAAGAAGTAATAAAATATTAGCATATAAATAAATCACAATGTATAATGGAATATTACGTGTGTTATTGAAAGAGTTAGATAATTTGAGTGTGCTGGTGAAATGAAAGCGTTCATTTACCGCTAGCAAAAACTAGGACAAAGGACCCGACGTTAAAAAAATCAAGCAAGGAAATCCCTGAGAGCATTTGGACCCAACAATGGGAGACTGTAAAAGTTCTTTCTCCGCGCTAATTGCATTCAGATTGCATTTTTGTCGGTTTCTGTCCTTCTGGACAAAAGCAGGTATTAAATAGGAAAAATCACAAGTGGGAATAATAATAATGGAAGGTACAAAAGCCAGAGGAAAACAGAATAAACCTTTCAGATGAATAAGGGTAAATAATTATACTAAACGAGCATCGTCTAATGGTTCCGAGTTAATTATCTCGGGGGAACGGATTTGATCTTTGAATGTCTTTCTTCTGGCCTGATCGTGTAATAAATTACCAACGCAATTAGGTTTTTGTGAAACTGAGCGCTGTTAATTAAGTTCCGTGGCCAATCGATCTATTCATACGGCACATCAATTTTATTTTTGATAGTCATGACATCATACCTTCATAGCAGCCAGATGTGTTGGGATGTGTCTTGTATGGCATTATTGATACCTTTGTAATAATAATGCTTGGCTCATTTTATAGCACCGTTCTTTATGAAATACCTACTCGCATTTCCTCAAAAGCATTCTACAAAGCTAAGAAAACAACTTAATTTTCCTATCGTTTTGAACGTCATGTGTGGAAAATTTTGTCAAGTAGTATCAACATTTTGCTTTAAAGACAACCTTGACAGCCACCTTTCTCTCGTTTTGAAATGTAGAAAATTTCATGAATCCAAAAATTAAATTAAACTATAGATTTGCATAAAAAACAAAGCCACGCCGCCCGCCACAGACACTCCTCTTTACATATATAATACATAAATATATATTCCTAACTTATAATATTATAAATACGGAAGTGTGTTTGTCCTTCTTTCACGCCGCAACGGAGCGACCGATAGACGTGATTTCTTGCGGAAGGACTCGGAAGTGACATAGACTACTTTTGATCCCGGAATAAGTTTCATTCCCGTGGGAATGTAAAGTGTACTTTTTTTGTACAGTGATATCTCCCTAATACTACTAGTGTATATTTGGACAGATACTTTAGCCGTTTCTACAGATTGTATTAATGAAGTTTTAAAAAGTCCAAACTTTCAGATGCGGGTCTGTGAAATGGTTCAATCACTGAAAAAATAAACTCTTTAAGTATTTGTGTCGTTATTACCATAGGCACTTATTATTTATAAAGTATGCTTTATACTTACTCATTCCAACAAGATTTATAAATATCTATATAAAATATGCTTAGTAATAACTAATTTAAAAAAAAAAACTTACTCCAAAATCAATTTTATTAAGTACTTAAAATACTTAAAGTGAAATCTTCAGAAATTTGAAAGAAAAATTATGGCCAAGTGAAATAAAAATTTTCTAAAAGACCTATCAACTTCTAAGCCCCAAATACTAAAACAATTAAAAATAATTAGTACTTAATATAGTTTATATGAATTTCTTAGGCAACCAATAGATTTAGCCTAGAGACCAAACGTTACGCAAATTTTGCAATACTTAGTTATAGTATAGTGCATAACTCTAATTATGCCCATTCATTTCGCTTGGAATAATAATAATTATAATTATTGCATAATTTGCACAGCGCCGTTTTTGTGAAAAATATTCCCGAGGGCGCTGTACAATTATGAGTTCTGCAATCTAATTATGCTCTGGCTGTTATGGCTTATTTGTGACTGAAAACTTCAGCCGCAGTCGTCACCTTGTTCAAGATAGCACATGGCAGAACTGAAGTTCTAGCACAGCATAAAAAGCATTGAAGTTTCTAAAAAAATACATATATTCAATCACTCATTAAAGAATATTAAAGTTACAATATCTTCCCAAATGTTAAGAATGCTAAATGGACGATAACTAAATTTAGTTAATAATAATATTTTTAAAGAGGTCTATATACTATATACACGGCTCTATAGCGAAATTTTAGATAGGAACTTGCATACGCATCAACAATTTGGTCTCCCAATTATTAGGTTCATAATTATAGGATTGAATCCATACAAAGGAAACTAACCCGTGTAATTGCTTATCCTGAAGGTTTATCTGGTCAATTTGGAACATATAATGACTGAATTTTGCACTATAAACTACACTCACTGACAGTCAGACGTAATCTTTCTGACGTACTGCTTCTACATAAAATTATACATGCATCAGTTGCTACACCAAACATTTTATCCCAAATTAACATCAATATACCATCAAGAAAATCAACAAGGAGGATGAAAGACATTTTCTATATTAAAGCCTACCATACAAATACAGGATATTTCTCCCCTGTACCGTGAACATTAAAAAATTATAAAATTATACATGGCTATAAAAATAAAATAGAAATTTTTAATGACCAATTTAAACACTTAAAAAAAACGTATTACCTTTAATCATATTAAGCTGATATTGTGATGAAGCCCTTTATTTAGAGAGAAGCAATATTGTATCTACCTAATCAGTGTCTCACCAGTACAGGTGTGACAATAACAAATCGTTTATGAACATATTTGTATTTACTTTTTACCCATTCTTATTTGTCATTTACTTCTGCATATTTAGCTTATTCATTTTGTTACTATTTTTGTTATTATTATGTATTTAAATATCCATGTATGTAGATTTTTGGGCACCATGTCTGTTTTATGTAGTTAAATAAAAATAAATAAATGCACTTATGTTTATGTAAATATCGATAAGAAACTCAGTTAATAAAAGAAAAAGTTATCGAGTTGCTCAATTTATTATTTATGGCATTGAGAGTTGTTTTTAAAGATGTGATAATAAAAAATGTTTCCATTGTAATGCGACACGAAGAGGAAAAGTGATAAATGCCGTATAAAAAGAAGACAGATTGGGTTCCATTAATATAGCCGTTAAACATTGCTGGTGCAGAACAAAAGAGTGCTAAACGAATCGAAGTATTTCCTTTCGTATTATTATTCATTTCGAAAATTTATTGTGGCTGTATATTTATTGTGGCTATATATTTCGTAAATTATTTTATCTGTGGCACTAAAAATGCTTAAAAGAAACATAAATGTTGTTATTTAAAGTTCTTTTGGTCTGCCTATTAATAATGAAAATAATACTATGCATAAAACCAGTTGAACATAATGTCGATAAATGTGTGTACGAATTTATTTCCGTCACTTTTGATTTATGTTATGTGATGGCCACACATGACACACACTCCACTCGCGGAGCACGGTGGGACTATGGTAATCAATGAAGGTATAATTTATAGTGACGTTTTCAAAATTGGTGTCATTAATATACGAGTTAATTATCCCTACAAAATTATTTTGGTACACACCCATTAAACTGCTGAAACCGCTTTCCTTTTCCCAATTTCTTTCCAATCGTCACTACCTTCAGCTTCACAACATAACCCAACTGGAGATTACATAGTTTAACTGGTTCCAGACGGCTGGGAGCAGTTGGGACTCTTGTGCGGTATTCACTTAAAAAAGAGCATCCTCCTACTGCATCCCCAATTGTGAGGCTGAAGGTACCGGGAAGGAAATACTTGCGCACTCCGGGATTTGTAACCTTGACCTCTGGAGTCGTAGCCAAGGATTTATTTATTTATTTATTAATTTACGGACAATATGTCCATTAAAACCATAATATTGATACGAATAAGAAAACATAGAAGATAGTGAATGGAGAGTACCTACATGAATGTGAAGGGCAAAGACAATGTAAAATAGAAAATGTACATATAGAAAATAACTACAAGTCAGAGCATCAATAAGATTAAGTTGTGAAAAATTACACATTACGTATCGCTTTTTGAAAGAATGGTACCCATAGTTAGTTGAGTGGTGTTTGAGGAACAACAATTCATTATTTCGGAGTCTACGATTGTAACTAGGAATTTTAAATACGGAGTCTAGGATGGTAACCACTCAACCATCGAGGCCGTCACAAAGGTAAACAGATGCATTATTAGAGGCAAAGGAATAGGGCAAAAATGTGTGTTCAGATTGTGTACATGGATAATCTTTTATGTTCAAACCACTTTTTTAATTTTTGACAAGGGTGTAAAAATAATTATTATTCAAGAACATTTTAACTTATTTTGAAGGTTATATTCATCAATTTTATTTATCATTGTAGAAGAAGGTAACACTAATAAATCTAAGCAAAACACGAAACAGAACAAAACACAGAAAAATAAAAAGTTTACGGTCACAACCTTCAATATAAGTTAAAGAAAAAGTTGTTTCTGAATATTCATTTAGAGTTTTTTTTAAAGTTAATATGTATCCCATATAAACAAAAATCGGATTTGTTTATCCGAGACATTATCTGGGTTACAAACCAATTTCATTGGAAACTTTGTGACTATTTAAAAAGGTAGATGCCAAAAATTTGGGTAAAATTTGTTGCAAGATGATATAGTTAATTGTGAATTTGAAATATAAGATTGAAAAATATGACTCATAATAAATTGGTACCAATGATCGAATGGTTGAAGACGCCTATCCCGGTAAGACAATAGATGCTGGGTTCGATTCCTAGCTGTGACCGTTATCTTTTAATTTGTCTATGTTTTGTTCTGGTTCGTTTAGATTTATTAGTATTATCTTCTTCTTCAATGATATAATAATGATTTATTCAAAATCCAGATTCGCCACGTGTATTGTTTGTTTCCGTGCATTAAAAATAATATAAAAGTACCAGGCGAATGTGAAGCATGAGAAAGAATTCAAATTTATCACGGACGTAAACCAAGGGGAAACAATAAAATTATTCATGTCCTCAGGTAATACAGTCTCCCCGGGGAGCATGTAATTTGACGTAACGTTTCCTTGCCACGGGACAGTTTTGTGTGCCGGGAGTCATTTATTTCAGGAATACAAAAATGGCGTGGAGGAAGTGGGCTATTACTGAACATGGCAACACCGCTTTGGAAAAAAAAAAGTAAATAGGTGGATGTTTAGAGTTGATGGACAGTTTGGTAATGGTTGGCGCAAAAATTGCAAAAAAATAAAATTTTCTAAGTTTTATTACAAAACAAATGTTGTTTTGGTCAGATACATATATAATATTACAACATTTCTAAATTTGTTGTAAATGTACCGTTAGTTTTGGAGAGGCCAGAATTAAACGAGTCAAAAAACGACCCGGTCACAACATCATCTGTAAACAGATGTTCCTCTAGTGTCCGTTGAGTTTTTCGTATATGTACCGGTTCACAGGGATCAATGCTACTAGCTCTTCAAGCAAGCTCGATTGAAGTGCATGTAGAGCAGACTCTGCATTCCCACATTACCTTTGTGTCTGAAAATAACGTATTGTCAAGCAGACGGACCGCCCTCCTTTGCACAGAATCAAGTAGGTTTATCGGGTATTTTGGGGCTTCAGTCCAGAGGTGGCTTCTAAAAAAATATGACTATTCAAATTATTGGCAATTCTTTAGATTTCCGCATTGCAATTCTTAACGAATGAATTAACAGGTTTCCTTAAAAAATTAATAAATTACGAATTATTATATTATCACGATGTCGGAACGCGTGTTAAAAATATATTCTAAATTTACTGAAAGCTTATCAGAAAACTTGTTCATTCATCATTCGTTAAGATTACCAATAATTTGAATAGATTCTTAAGGCGATGCACAATGTCGTGTAATATTTTAAATTGAGCCGCTATCAATAACAACCCTTGCGTAGATGGCGATAAGGTTTAAATTCCCGCTTAACACCATCCACCTGTTTTGATATAAGCAAGAAAAAAATATGGCCATAAAGTGCCTTTTATTTTATTTTGTGGATGTTCAGGCATAAATATTTAATTTTTTTTTGGATCATTTTATAAATAACTTAATTTGCCACATTATACAATAAAATCATAACCGAAATTGGGTTCGTAAGTAGGAGATTTTGAACTTTAAAGCAGTTTTCATAGGCCTTTACATTATTTTTTTCTGGGCTTATAAAAAGACTTATCTAAAAAGTACTCGATTATTTCAAAGGCCCAGATGTATTCTACTCGCAGTATTTAGTTAAAACATCTGAAACATTTCTAGGCGACTAAATTTTCAAACCAAAAACACATGATTTTGCATTACTACATATGGCATCGCCTTAATAAATTAGCAATACTTACTTTTGTCCGTGCACGTTTGAAACAAACAAGAAACTTTCGTACGAAAGCGGGCGCAACATAGACAATGGACGCCTTAATAAATCCTGCCTCAAATGACACAAAACTGACATAATAATCGTGTCACCCGGTATTATGCTAACTAAACCAGCGCCAGTTTATCTAAATGATACGTTATGGGGCAGGGAAGGAGATAGGAAAGGGGATGGTCGACACCGACCTCTGTCGACGGAGCTGACACGCGTCACGCAGCGACGGAGACCGGAGACACGACATCATGCAATAATTTCTGCGTACCGCTACGGAGATATTGTAGAACGGTTACGAGTTATTATAGAAGTAATAAAGGTTAGTACGTAATACCACATATTAAAAACGATTGAAAAACTTATGATCAAACTTTACGTGTTTTTTAGACATAGATCACAATAATGATTGAGATGACGCAACTCAAGTTTATTTTAGATTAACCTACTTATTTTTTATTGGCTTTTACATTATGAGACAAGATAAACACAGAGTTCATTATCAAGAATATAATAGACGTAATAATAATATCAATAATGAAGAATATGATAGATAGAATACCAAATATCAAGAATATAATAGATATAATAATAATAATAATGATTGGATTATTTGTATAGCGCCGTTTTCGTGAGAAAATTACCTCAAGGGCGCTTAACAACTTAATTTATGCATTGATCACTAAGACTCATAACTAACGCTGTTCAAGATTATAATAGATATAATACCGAATATTAAGAATACAATAGAAATATAAATATAAATAATATCAAGAATCAAAAATAAATCGATAGATTACCAAATATCAAAAATATACTTGATATAATAATTATATCAAAAATCAAGAATATAATCGATAGAATACCAAATATCAAGAATATAATAGATATAATAATAATATCAAGAAACAAAAATATCACGGATATAATACCAAATATCAAGAATATAATAGATACAATAATAATATCAAGAATATAATAGATATAATAATAATATCAAGAATCAAGAATATAATAGATATAATAATAATATCACGAATCAAGAATATAAAAGATAGAATACCAAATATCAAGAATGTAATAGATATAGTAATAATATCAAGAATCAAAAATATAAGGGATAGAATACCAAATATCAAGAATATAATAGATATGACAAAAATATCAACAGTATAATGGATCTAATAATAATATCAAGAATCACAAATATAATGCCAAATATCAAGAATATAATAGATGTTACAATAATATAACCTACAGAGTGCGGTAACAAATATAATGGCATACATTTTTTATAAAGTTATTTATTATTTATTTTGTTGGATGCATCTATTTGAATTTCACTTTTGTTTTTGAAATGAATGAATGCAAATCTTGTAAGCGGAAATTAACCCACTTCCCGACATCCGATCAAGCTGAAACTCGATCAGGCTGATAGACTCGTTGTCGATGAAAATACATTCTATTAACTTTTGGTACACCTACTATATAATGTCATCAAATTTTAGAGAAATCCGTGTATGGGGACGTAAGTGCCATCAAAGTATATCTGCCGAGTTTCAGCTCGATCGGATGTCGAGAAGTGAGTTAATTTTCACATCCAAGATTCCATTTTATTCATTCATTCACTTATTTATTCATTCAATCTTTAAAAGAAAAGTAATAAATGTTTAAGTTGATGGTTACAAACTGAAAGCCAAATTAGATTAAAAAAGCGCTTTATTTCGAATAATAAAATAAAACAAATTATTCATCTTTATTTTTAAGAGATTACTAAAATAAGAACCTAGCTTTGCATAATTTTAAAGATTATAGACAAGAATTTGACATGCACATTATGGCTTATCTTAGTCCGTATGCGAGAGGAATCTATAATGAGATAATAATTTAATATATTCACAATAGAACGCCAAAGAGGTTATTGATTATTCAAATAAAATTTCTAAATAGATAACCAATATAAAAAATATTTAATACTCTATTGCATATTACCCACAAGATTATTATTTTTTAAATAAAATCCTCCTTCTTGTTGAGTGGTTTTGGGTAGGTACAGACATCTTAGATATTCAATAAATTATACAAGATTTTGGTTGCTAATGTGAAGAGCATTGTTTCAACTTTATAGTTTGCTAGTGAAGTCCCGGCGTTGCCTGAACTTTACACAGATATTTTACAAGTGACCTTCCTCTCGTTTTGAAGGCCAAGTGTGCAAAATTTCATCAATCTTGTAATAAACTGTAGATTTCTATAAAAAAATCAAACAAACGCCTACAACTATAGATAGATTTTTTATTTTTGTGTTATGTGCATGGTTAGATTGCGTTGTTTATAAAAATAATAAATTTTTACAGAAAGCATAACAATTTTTTAAAATACATTCCCTTTTCAGACTTTAGTGTATTTTATAACACATTTTTAGTACTCGAAACCTACTTTGCAATTCTTTGACTCTGTTTTACTCATACGCGTCATTCTAATTCTTCATACATTTCTGGTTTCATTATTATAATAATAATATTTGATATCTTAATCACCTCAAGGGCACTGTACATTATTAAATAATAAATACAGTTTGCTTACACCTAGTATTCATTCATTTTTACTAACTACGATTTCATCCATGAAATGACTTTTTTGTATGTGACACCTCACAAGAGCGCCCCTTACATTGTAAAGGCAGGGGAGCTATGTCGCCACCTCGGAGATTTATTGATGCAGGTCTTGAAGACGCCCGGATTATATGTAGGAGGAAAAACAAATGCCGGTAACTCGTTCCACATACCAGCCGTCTTACACAAAAAACGAGTCGAAGAAGCGGCCCGTTCTCAAAAAACCAACATCAACTGTTAACGGATGTTGTGTACGTAGTGCATGTCGGGTTTCACGTACGTGCACCGGTGCACTGGGGATAAATGCTGCTAATTTCTTAGAGAGGCTCCCTTGAAAAAACCTGTAGAACAGACTCAGCATGCCCATATTACGTCTGTGCATTTAAGATGGCAATCCGTCTGTTAAGAACGAATTGTCTATCATACAGACTGGCAGTTGGTTATTCATAATTTTATGTACGTATAAAAATGAACACAGCATATATTTTACAGCAGTCTCTGGAATCCAAGTGAGCGCTTCTCTCATTTGATCCATTTTAGCATATTTGACTTCTTTAGTGCCTATATACATCTGTTTTGAATAGTGTCTAGTTTGTTTAGGTTTCCTTAACTAGTCAAATATAATATTGTAGAGCAGTAATCTAAATGTAGAACAACTATAGTTTAAAAAATGAGTTCGGCAGTGTTACTATTTCGTTAATTATTTAGCACACATTCAAAATGTTCTGTGAAAGTTCATTATGAATCCAATAATACACCATGGTATTTGATTTCATTTGATTTTCCAATTTTATCATCATTAATCGTCAAGTTTAACCATATGTTTTGAGTTTTATAGCCTACGAGCTGTACCGCGCCATGCGTTGCCACGACTCAGTCTGTCTGCGCAGATAGAGAAACATTAGCGCGTGTTGCTCTTAAATCCAACAGATAGCGATCTTTTTCATAAAAGCTGGTTTTTACCTGTCAAAGGTGATATCCATATAACATAAAAACATACGCGTTTGCATATGAGATTTTGAACAATACTATATTATATTATTTACATGTAAGATTTCTTTTTTGTTTCTTTCAGTTTAAACTTATTTATTTTCAACCATTTTCCTACATTTTGTAGGTCTTCCCTTTTGTGTTGCTTCTGTGAACCTACTCTTCACGCGAAACGCGATGCACTACGTCGTGTAACATTTTGAATGGAGCCGCTAACAATAATACCCCTTATGACGGTGGCGATAAGGATTAAACTCCCGCCTAACACGAAAGAGATAAAAACATGCTTTCTTTGGAAAAAATGTTTTTTAAACAGCGCCATCTGTTGGACGTAAAAGCAACTTCTTCTATTTGCACAGACAGACTGAACCACAGAAACCCGTGACTGGGTAAAGCTAGTTACAAATGAATGATTCAGATATTTTATTATTTCCTCTTGCACAGGTCTTATTAGACCCTACTGCATTTTTAATTTTATCTAGATGTACCCCGCCTCGCTGTGGTTTCTACCGAAACTTTCAAGAGCATTCTCGCTCTTTCCGGAACCTTATAGCCTCATCGACACACTCCGCTACTGAGTTTGGAACCTTATAGAACCTTCTTGAACTTTCTCCTTCCAGAACCTCCTAAAGCATTCAAGAAACTTCATGGACTTTTGGAACCTTCCAGACTCGCCGATACAGTCAGCGGGCCCATTCTGAAATAATCTGAAGCATTTATCATAAATCATAACAAACACTCAATGTTTTGAAATTTGCCACATTATACCATAAAACCATAACCAAAAATGAATTCATAAGGAGAATTCGAACTTTAAAGCAGTTTTTATACGCCTGACACATAATTTATTTCTGCTCTTAGAAAGACTTCTCAAAAAAGTTTTAGATTACTTCAAAGGCCAAGATGTGTTCTACTCGTAGTATTTAATTAAATCATTTAAACATTTCTAAGAGATAAAATTTTCTAACCGAAAACAAATGATTTTGCAAAACTAGGTAGTAAATCCCTATTTCTGCGAATAGTTTAATTTCGCAACGCTTTTTAGATTAATCGGATTATCAAGATTACCAGCGTAGATAAAGCCAAGTAAGATAAAAAATCACTTTATCGATTGATCTTTAAAATTGTATTAAATTTGCATGCAAATACTAAAAAATGACATTCAGTTGTACAAAAGTTTCAAGGCTATAAAAGGGAAATCAAGATGGCAGATTCGTGTACAGATTTTTATTTGATATTTAAAAAGTTTGTGGGTAGATTTACAAAAAAAAACGATGAAATCGAAAGCAAATTCAATGAATGGATGCTCGTAATTCAAATACCAAAGCTCGGCGTTCGTATATTAAGTCAGCGACCATTCCAAGCGGCAAACTGTAAAGGAATCTCCATTATATTGCGCTAGGAATGTGAGTTAATAGCGGTTACCAAGTACTAAGCGACGTGAATGAATGACAAGCCTCAATGAATGTGTAAAATGATGCCTCAATTTATTAATTAAATAAATTGTTCCTAGTAATGTTTTAATATTTAATCATGTTGACATTATACAATCAATAAAACGTTCAAACATTTTAATTAAAATTAGTGCAGACCCGTGAAAAATCACGGAATATTATAAATCCAATTCAGAAAAAGAGAATTAAAATATTTTTCTGAAAAAATATTTTATATGTAAGTACCTACTTTATAGCATGTCTGAATTATTATTTAGCTCCAATTTTGATGATGACACTTAAATTCAAATCAAAGTTTAGTTCATTGAACGTGAAATGACGCCCAATTAATTAACGATATCAGGATGTTGGATAGATTTATGATCAGACAGATTTTTTATTTACAGTACTTTTTTGGGTAGCTCATGATAGAAATTAAGTTAGAAGAGTATAATAGATGACATTGAATTTCAAGCCAGATAGTGCTGTGCAAATTTCACGACACTAGGGCTTCCCGTTGGACATTCTTTTTACTTCTTTTATTTTGTAATACCGCAAAATCGATAACTTATTCTAAGATATTTATGGATTTCCGGAGTAATTATTTTTTATTATATATTATTAATCCGGACTATTAAGGAACACACTGTGTTTTTATTTACCACCGCAGTATAATCTAGCAATGAAACCCTATTCAACGAGGCAAAATCACATAGATAAGATAAACTTTTCTGAACCTATCTCTTCATTATTTTACCTGGGAATAAATATCATATTTTTATTTAAAATCGTGCGTTAACCATTTATTTATTATTCGAAGTACCCGCCCCATCAGTTAAAGCCAATCTCACAATCGTGATTAGTGTTTTATTACAATAATTATTATCAGTGGATTCAAGATGGTATTTTTTATTTATTAAAAAATACGGAACCTGTTCCGAATGCCTAACCAGTTCCGGAGCGGTATAAAATAACAGTTACAAAGATAAACAACCCAAAAATACATCCCAGATTCATATTAAGGCCATCGTTCATGCTTCAGGGACGTTTATTTTATATTATCTTTTGAAGCGAACCCATTTTGAAAAGTAGTCATGCGATCAATTCCAAATGGATGTATTTATTATCGCAATACTCAGGGCTGCCACAACTGTTATTAAAAAAATATTAAAATAACTTTGTTTGTGGTTACATCCAAAATTAAGCTATTTTAAGCTTCTTTTTAATTCGAATGGTCGTCTTCAACCAGGACTATGTTGAAAGTATTTACCATCTAGGAACGTGTCGCAAATAATATACTAAGTTAATTATCATAAATATTTATTATAATAATTTGAAGACGCGGGGTTTAGAACTACCCACCTCTGGATCCAGAGCCCAGGACTTAGAGGAATAGAGATAAATAGAGATTTTATGGAGATCACATTGACCAGCTTGAAAAAAAAGAAGAGGAGGAGATTTAAAGTGAACGCAATAAATTATAAAACTCATGATATTAGTGTCATGTAAAATATATGACTAAGAAATTTATGGTAATTTAAAATAAATCCTTTTAATTTCTTGCCGTTTCCGGTAATTTCTTACATTTTCTAGTACCTACTACCTTGCATTTATAGAAAATTTTCATCAATATAATTTGAATTATTCCATTCTCTTACATATTTTCTATCGGTTTGGGTTTGTTTTTATTGTTAATCTGCATTTTTCGAGATTGATAAAATTTTGCACACTTGACCTTCAAAAAATAGGAAGGTACCTGTTTACATTACATTTCTAAAAACCTTCCCATCCCCTCTACCCCCTAACTCCCTTCCCTTTCCCCCTTCCCCATTCCCATTCCCATCCCTTAATGCAGATATTATTTATATTTTATTATTTATTTATTTATTATGATTACCCTTGATACTTCTTGGAGGATTGTTACCATTTATTTTTATTTTAAGATTTAGAAAAATTCTGCTTATAAACCGGGAATCTCCGGGGACTTCAGCTAGTGTTATAAGTTTTACACAAATAACGCATTGTAAGGCATTTAGGGGCACTGGAACCATAATTATAGAATAATATGAATGGACATGAATCCTACAAAAAATATTTTTTATTTATCAACCCTGACAAGGGTCCGTGCCGCGATCCCTGAGGGTATCCATTAACAATGCCGTTCTTTTTTTAATGATTATTTATTAATTATTTTATTATCGTTGTTTACAACCCGTGTAACCAGCGCAGGTAGATAGCTAGGTACCTACCAAAGTATTGGGTAGACAGTAAGGGAAAATCATACCTGGAATGAATATGAATTTTTTTTTAAATTGAAAGTGGGGTATTGATGTGAGAAATTATAGACTTCGAATGAATGGACACTTTATAAGGGGTTTTGACTTCTTATAAAACAAATTAACTATTGCGATTTAATTTTATTTTTTCTCCTATGGCGATCGTGGATGCCTGTCCCTCCCCTTGCTCCATCACAGAAGGTAACGAAGCCCATCACGACGCGGGAAGTCGGGTGTAAAAGCGAACAGTACCTAATTGGTTTCGCCTAATGCCTAGCCTTAAAAATTAAATACAGCCCTGAAATGTTTCCATGGTAAAAGTCTTTTTATTTCCTTTTTTGGCAGTACAGCTTTTTTATGAAGTAGAAGTTGCTACCCAATTTCGCCCTAGTTTCAACACTCTTTTTGCGAAAACTTTATTCTCACAGAAGAATTAAAAAATGGACATATACTTTCATATTATCAGAATCTTAAAATTTTCTCAGTAAGACCAATTCTGTGGTATAAAATTATATTTCAGCATATGAATAGCCCTATATACATAAATAGACTGGACCACACTTACAATACTCGTTTTACGATAAATGAAGGACTAATTGTACCTAAGCATTTAAACAAATATATTTACAAAGAACACTGGACTACATGATACCAAGTTGCTTAAATATGTTACCTGCTGAAATAAAAAACAAATATTATGTTGAAAAATTGGCTCGCTGAAAGAAATAGTTTGTATTAGAGTCTAATACAAACTATTGGTAGATACTATCACTGTTGTGTATATGTTTTTTATATTTTTAAAACAAATTGTTATTTTTTATTATTATCACTGTTGTCATTAAGTAAAATAAGTTTTATCTTTTTTTAATATTTTTTATGTGAAAATTTGCCATCGACAAACTACTGAAAAGTAGTTTATTGGAACTTTTCTGTTTTTTCTGCATTTTATTTTATTATTTACTGTAATATATATTTTTCTCTTGCTTTCTTTAAATAAAAAAATAAAAATGTTGTTCTTAAATTAATATTTATACTTAATTGAACATTTCAAAGCAGTAAACACAACACTAGAGTTCCAACTGCCTGAAGTCATTGTGATTACGGCAAACACAAATGCGATGTGTTTTGAGGACTGCGAAAGTGGGAAGGGTAAGGGAATTAGGAAAAAATAGGTTTAACTATGCAGATTTTGTTCATACTTAGCTAATGCAATTACAACGTTTGAATTTTGAATGGTTTTACTACTATGAAAATATCTACCACCCCAAAATAAACTGAAAGAACTTGGAACGGCTTAAAAATTCCATATTGAAAAAGTTGTGTTAATTTTGTGACGCCATATCTATTTAAGGCGATGCCATACGTAGTAATGGAAAATCATGTGTTTTTGGTTTGAAAATTTGGTCGCCTAGAAATGTTTCAGATGCTTTAATTAAATACGGCGAGTAGAATACATCTTGACCTTTTAAACAATCGAGTATTTTTTATATAAGTCTTTTTATAAGCCCAGAAAAAAATAATGTATAGTCCTATGAAAACTGATTTAAAGTTCAAAATCTCCTACTTACGAACCCATTTTCGCTTATGATTTTATTGTATAATGTGGCAAATTAAGTTATTTATAAAATGATCGGAAATAAATTAAATATTTATGCCTGAACAAAATAAAATAAAAGGCACTTTTTGGCCATATTTTTTTCTTGCATAAATCAAAACAGGCGGATGGTGTTAAGCGGGAATTAAACCTTATCGCCATCTACGTAAGGGTTGTTATTGATAGCGGCTGAATTTAAGATATTACACCACGTAGTGCATCGCCTTAATGGTTGGTTTTTGAACAAGGTTATTCTATGTAAGTAAGGCTTAGACCAGAGGTTCTCAAAGTGGTCTATATAGACCCCTAGGGATCAATTTCGAATTCCGGGGGGGCCATGTCAGCAATCACAAATTTGAGGGTCCGTAGATGGGAGTACATGCGAGCGAACCTTTATTTACATCAACATTCAGGCGTCCAAATATTCATAAGATACGTAACACAGTTCACAGTGTACGTAATACTAATAATAGACATAGAAATAACTTATTTGATCTTTCTTCAATTTTTTTATTGAAGATAAATAGAATATACGTTCCTTTACTGATCAGAATTAATATATTGAAGCAAAACACTGCACATTGGAATGCGCAAATTTTCCCAACTTGTTGACAAGTCCAAAGTAATGACGTTTTGGTCTACGTTCAACATTTGAATGTACTTCACACAGACTTCAAAACTAAGTTTGGACGTTTTGACTATAGAAATGGTAGTTGAAGAATCGGATATCATATGACAAGTAGAACTGATTAGAAGAAGCACTAACGAAGAACTTTAGGGCAATTCTAGCTTCAGAAAGAAATTCCTGTTGCTTATCCTTGCTCTTGGATTTCATTTTTATTTTTGTAACACCTCACAAGGGCGCCCCTGTCTGCACAGTGCAGAGACAGGTGAACTATATTGCCAACCGGTTGTTGGGCAAGCAAGGGAAGGGAAACTACTTAAATGAAAATCACATAAGACATTAAGTCCCGCATTCCCAATTTCTACCGATTTATAACATGTTTCTCTTTAACTCCAAAAGTTTTTAAGTTCCGAAAAAAATAGATGTTATTTTTAAAGACAAAATCTAAGCATTTATTACGCCAAAATAATAATTATATGAAATTCCCTCTATAAAAAAAATTGCAAAGTAAGCTCCAAAAATTATTAGTAACACATTTTGTTCGGTCATTTAATATGTTTTAGGCTGAAGAATATCTTTAAATGCAACTTAAGCATTTGACGAGAGATTTTGGCTCTATTTCAAACGAGTCGTGTTTTATTAAATATTTTCAACATTTTCGCCTAATTTTTATATTTTTTTAATATTAGAGCGCTCCATCTAACAGTCGTGTATACATACCTATCTCCCTTTGAAACCACCTTTGAATACTTGCTACTGGGTCTTAATGGGTTTAGAAACATTCAATATTGATAGGCAGGGGGTCTATGGGAAAAAAATTGGCAAGTGGTCTACGGGTCAAAAAAATTTGGAAACATCTGATTTAGACAATAGGATTTTTTTAATAAATATCGTGATCTCGATAAACGCGATAAAAATGATGATGTAGATTTTTCTCAAAGAATCTGAAAAGGTATCGAAAAAACTGCTTCAAAATGTTGTCGATATAAATAATATTAATTGGGGTAAAGTATAATATCAAAAGAAGCCATTTCTTTGATACTTCTATACAGCTTTGGTTTTCAAAAACCACAGGATGCAATATAGCATGTTATAATACTTGAGAATTATTACTGTTCAGTGAATAATAGCACTTTTTAAAATATGGTATAACTACCGCCCCGGTCTTTATCTCCCGAACTGAAATAAATTACCTATCAGCCCAACTTAAGGGCCATTTTGTTCCCATACTTTATTCACAACCGCTTGGTTGGGAATAGGTATAAAGCGACGTAATAAATTAACAAATTTGTAAGGAGTTTCGTATTGAAAATTCGTTCCACAACTACATTATACGAAACCGTAAACTTGGAAGGGTATAAAACGTGGATTTTAGGACACATGGTTGAAACTTAAAACTAGATTCAATTAGGTATCATAAATTTATGTCTGTGGTGGGTACCTACTTTCAGTATTGCTCTGGTAAAAGACCATCAATCAGGATCGAAACGTTGCTTATTTACTGACCAGAGATCTGAATACTCGGAGAAAAATGATCCCGTTAAAAAAGTGATAACATGTCAATTTCCTGATAAAGTTTAGTCATTCAGAATATACATAGAACACATGTTATTTAACTAATAAATATCCTGACGGAATGCGAAAATATCAGTAGGTACGTCAATTTCAATATCAGTATTTGTATAACACGTGTTCCGCCGTCCTCATAGAACATTCAATTTAGGAGTAGTTGGTTCGCTAAGTTTGATGGTATAGCAGGGGTGCTCAAGTTCATCGGGTGCGATGTGTTCAGGATGCGCCTGCCCACCAGCTGCGTGAGGTGCCAGATCGGGAGAGGCGTTTTGTGTGCGGAGACCCATTGGCCTGTCCAACTGGTCTCTCTCGACCCTTCGCCTTGCGCCGCAGCGGGAGCGATATATCATTTGTCCGTCACTCCTGGAAACACTGATCCCTAGATTCCTACCCACCCCTCATACCCTTTTCCTTCACAGAACTTCCTCTACTTCCTTTCATTAAAATAGCCTTCACACAGCATCCCCAAAGATGACATAGGCCATGAGGAAAATTATATTCTTCAGGGCCTCCTGTGTGTGGTTAATGAAAAAAAAGCTTATAACTGATACTTTGTTAGGGCTACTGTCCCGTTTTTAACATGAAAACGAATAATTTGACCAGATTTAATAAGCTTATTGATTGTTCCTGAAGTCCTGGGAAAACCCATAACAGTATCTTTGACTCAACAAACCGCTAGGCGTACATTCAATGTGGTCATATTTTTTATTTATTTATTTTGTAGAGAGACAAACAGCTTTAACAGAGCAAATATAAATATATATATGTTAATTATAGTCAAGCCAAAAAAGTCTCCTATATTAGAATTGATTGGAGATGGAGTTTTATTGCATAAAAAATATATATATCTATATAAATATATTATAGGTGAGGAGGGGAGGAATAGGAATTTAGGATGAGGATAGGAGATGCTCTGGATACATTCCATACTATTGTATTAATTTTCGATCGTACGAGTTACTTCTAATCGACATTTGTGAAGTGTATTGCTAAAAATGTCTATGTTTTGAAATTTAGTATTATATTGGGCACATATACGTCAAGGTTTGTTATTCGGGAAAAATGAATTTACAAAGTTATTCGTTCAACGCATCCGCCTCATAAATTATTGATCAAAACTCCCAATAAAATACTAAACGGGAGAGATGCGTACGATTTTTCAAAAACAGTAAGTTTTCTCCGTGTAGCCGGGTACTTCCCAACCTTCAACTCTCTTATCTCGTTCCTCTCCTCACTCCCTTCAACCTCACAACATATATTTTGTGCATTAATCACATTTGAAAAAAAACTGTCATGCGACCTAGACCACTAAGACCCTAGCTATAATAGTGGTATTATAAATAAACTTCTATACAATCTGTGTCTATTCTTATAACCCTTACCTAGATATCATGAAAATTTTGTTAATATATATTATATTTACTGATTTTCGCTAATTTCCAAATCGAAAAGTTTATTAAGCCTGAAATCACAAACGAAAACAAACTATTTTCACATGAAAAATGTTAATACTTATCACATGGAGAAGACTGAGGATTGCTGATTTACTAAAGTCCGATTAAAAACAGAATTGCAGGCCGTTTCCTGTTAAACTTTTAGTACATTCCTAATATATCCGAACACGTGTTCATGTACCTGCATTTTCCCTGATACAATATAATGACGAAATTCGAAATATGCAATAGGTTTCCCATTAAACTTTTTTTACAAGGGGAATGTATTATTGTACGCGATGTCGGAACACGTGTTCCTAAAAATAATGTATGGATTCCGTCATTATATATTAACAGGGCAAACGCAGGTGCATGGACACTTGTCCAATGTATTCGGAAAATACGAAATTTTTATTGGGAAATTGCTTGGTTTCCCGTTTTTAACAAGATTTTAATAAATCAGCAATACAAATTGGTAACATCCTTGCTTCTCTTCTAGGTAGTTACCTATACTTGGTTGTATTAATTATAATAATAATATTTTGATGATCTGTATAGCACCGTTTTTTTAAATCGCTTAAAAGGAGCTATTCAAAAATATGATATATTTATACAATGCTCTATCTTAGTACTAGCTATAGACTAGACTAAATATTATCAGCGATTCTTAAACAAAAATTTGAAACAGAAAAATCAGAAAAAAGAAACGGTCGCATCTAGGACTTGAACCCAAGACCCTCGCCTTGCCGGGGCGCCGCTTTACCAACTGAGCTAATGTGACCCTATCTCTTTCGATCATATGCCCTAGATGCAACCGTATCTTTTCCTGATTAAAATCTTCGTTTAAGAATCGCTTATATTGTATTCAATAATTAAATATTACAATTTGAGGTTATACTCACTAAGTTATTCCGAAATATATATATATTTTCAATTTATGGCTAACATATTGCATCCACCGGTTCGTCCATCACTAATACAAAACTAATGCAAATGAACAATGAACGTGATGCTGCTTTAGAATGTATATATTTATTATTGTTTATTTGTTGTTGAATGTGTATTGTTACTAAACAGTTATCTGAGAAACGTATCGATCAATAAAGGAATTTACTTATTTCTCAAAGGCGATTCTAAAACTTTAATTTTCTTTAATCCGCTCTTTCACGAAACATCTGTTTTTCTCCGTATTTTTCTCAATTCTACTTGGTACTGAAGGAGGTTCTTTGGAGAAGATTGGGGATGGGCGGAGGGAGGGGGAGGGAGGATGAGACTTCCTTTTCCCGAACTGGAATTGTTATCTTAATTCGTATCTTTCGTGACTTCTTTACCAAATGGAGAAGGTTAAATACGATTATCCTTTCTACTTATTATCTTCATTCTCTCAATACTATCATACATACACACAAAGTATTTGGGTAGAATTCTACCACTGAGCACCTACACCTACCACCCAGAGGCGGCCCGTGACTGAAATCGCCAGCAGTGCATTTCACGTTTGAAATGTACCAAGGGTGTAATATAGGTGGAGCAAATTATGAAAAGGGGGTACTTACTGCAATTCATTATATCCACCAATGAATATTTGTAATACAATTGATTAAATAATACTGCTAATAATACGTAAGCGTTCCCAAAATCATCTCGAGATGTTAATGTAGTAAATGACACGCAATTTATCGTTGGAAATATAAGGAAACCGTGAAAATAACCGCGCACGAGTACCAATGTGTGAATGTCGTAGCGCTAACATTGTACATTAGTATTATCAAAGTGATACAAAATTCACTATTTTCCTCAAATTGCTTCGATTATGCACGGAATGAGATATATATCTACACTGCTCTAACACGTGATTTGACGTCAAGAGTGTAATCTGTCTAGCTTATGTCACCGTCTCGGCTAGGTCGGGCTTTCTCGATACTGCCAGTAGTGTGATAGAACATTATTTTGTTCATATCGGGGTATGCACGGCCCGCTTGCTCTTGCGCGGGAGTCTTGTACTAGAAGATAGCTCAAATAATGACCTGGCGGGAATTACGACTGGAGCGTACTTTCGTACATCGATGTCGTTGTAAGTTACTATGTGAAGACTGAATACAAGCATTGCAATTCACAAATGCACTTACCGAGGAACTTGTCTTATTTGAATAAGTTTTTTCTACCTATATACTCGTAAGTAGTAATAACATATGAGTACATTCCATGATGATTTAATACATCTGATGTATGAATGTGAATGTGGCAAGGAGTGTGTACGGAGAAAATTGAATAGTCCAACTTTATCAAGAATCTCTTCAAATTATTATCAATTCCGGTTAAAAAACGGATTCCAGGCCTTACGAACAAGTGTTCAGAAAAATCCGAATATCTTCGCAAATCTAACTTGAGCGGGACATCCTTTCACAGTTGGTTTCGTGAGGTCTGGCCTCTTCCTCGGCTTGTTTTTGTGTAAGACAGCTCATATGTGGCATCTGTTTTTCCTCCTTCATATAATCCGGGTCTCTTCAAGACCCAGATTAATAAAACGCTTAACTCGCCTCACGTCCTTTCCTAACCGGGTGGTGCCATACCTCCCCTGATTTTACACTGTACAGACAGGGGCGCTCTTGTGAGATTTACCATTAAAAAAATAAATAATTCGTCGCAAGGCAAATGCTTTGATTATATTATATCATGCACGTTTAATATGAAATTGCACATGCATTTTCCTTGATAACACCTGTTAATTCATTCGTAAGACCTCCAATCCAGTTTTTAAGCAATAATTTTAAGAGATTCATTTTTTTCCGTGTGTGCTTGGACCGTTGAGTTGGCGGTCCGATCTCTGCATACCCCCGCAAGTTAGAAGAGTCATAAATTTGAGTTACTTCAAGTAATTGTAACATCTCGGTATTCGATTTGGATATATATTTTTTGCATCTAGAGTAGTTGCAGAATTTGGCCTAACCCACCTAGGTTTAGGAGTGTTTGAGTAGGACAATAATTAGTTAATTATTCTTGTTTTATTTAATTTTAAACTATTTGCCTATTTTGTATATCAGTATAATGAAAGTAATTTTAAACTTTATTCCACTTGTTTCTTTTTTTCACCACTCCCCCCACCGGTAAATTAAATTACATCTATCACCACTTTCAAATTTCGTTTCCATTTTATTTCGTGTAACGGAACGATGGCAATGCAACTGCAAGGCGCACACCCCAACACATAAATAATACAATGAACTACGATTTCTGAGAAAGAACAGGCCATAGTACCTGTTGTTTATAGTTTATAGCTTCTATCGTGCTGTACAGTATAATACAAAACATTACCAATTTTACAGACCATTTCTTGCTCAGCCACGCATAGCAGAGAGATAATGCTAATAATACCATATAACAAGACTATTGCCATCACTAGCGGTGGGTTATATGGAATAAGGTTTCTTTTCAATGCTTCTTGAAATCAGATTAAATCTGCATGCTAATATAATCGATGCTACACGGTTATGGAATTATCTTAATGCTGAATCTCACTAATATACGAGAACTTATTATCTACACGAGCACCCACGTACCAATGTACAGTCCCCTGATAGCCACCCTCTATACTTTTTCTCTTAATCCTATTTCTAGACCTATTTTTTTAAATAACACATTTATGGAACATGATGTTACCTTCAATAGTCTTAACACACTGGCTATTTTTCTCTGAGTCAGGTCTTTACACTTTCCCATGGCTAAAACTAACGAAACATAAACTGACGTAACACAAAATGTTTTTTTTTAAAGAAAGAAAAATATTCATAGTTTGCGAATAACCTGACAATATTTAAACTATATTATCTCCTACTACCATCACAGTAAGCGGAAAATGTTGCTTGTGTCGTGATGGAGGACTTAGCGAGTCGAGAAATATGCCTACGCCTGGGACCCAGATGCGTTGCACATTCCGCCACTGACCCCACTAGCGGTATTGCCAGCACAATAGTAGAATTGCGTGTGCGAAAGTGTATTTTTCTAATTCTGATCATTGTACTTAAGATGTTTTCATTATTTTCTATTGATTTGAAAAACGGCACATTCCAAAATGGTTTCAACTGGATACAACGTTATTATGACATAGAAAACGCCACTGTAAAACGGCTGGTGAGACGACTCACTAACGTTGCCCGGAGTGACGTCAACACCGCCGAATCTACGACTAAAAACGAACGTGTAGTTTCAGCGATATATAACGAGATACGTAATTTTGAGAACGATTGAGAAGTTCTTAAGATTAAATCATAGAGATATCCAAGAGAAACATTTGAATAGGTGATCCTAAATTCCAAAATAATAGTGTAATATTAATGAAACAAGCGTGGTGTGTTAAAAACGGTGACCGGATAAATCATCACAATCAAAAGTTATATAAAGTAATGGAAAGTGATGAAACAAAAACTTTATTAACTGGGTTAAGTAGGTTAGGTTAGGTTAATTTTTTTTATCGTTTCTAATGACTTTACATCACTTTTTAAAAGTGTGTTTGAATTGTCACTATGTTAAGTTATCATGGAACCGTTAAAAACATATTTTATTATCCATCAAATTTCACAAAAAATACGATCGTCGTTAGCAGTTTCCGTCTCTCCAATGAACAACGATTAATCGTTTACCGGCATCTAAAGAGTTAATATGTGTGAAAGATAAAAACAATTCTTAAATATAAAAAAAATAGTTTTTCTGGCGGGAATCATCATTGTTATAAATTTATTTTATTTAAGCCATTTGTAAATCCAAGTATACAAATGTCTTATTTATTGTTATATAAATTTTGATAACATACATACATTTTTACTATTTATTTAATTTTCTTTTGGTTTATAATATGGCTCCTATAATTTAGCTTTAATCAATCAATTGGTGCAGACTTTATGGTTTTCGGCAGCGCATTATAATATTACATTATTTTGTGTAGTGAAATATTTTGTGTATTCGATTTGTCCTTTTTTGGTAGCCTAATTTCATCGCATATACCTATGATAGTCCTCGTTGAATATAATTTTGTGTAAAAATTATTTTGGGAATAGGTTATTTTTTTTTATTTTATGCATATATATCATCGTATTCAAGGTCAACATCTGTTTCACTGTTAGCCAATTTATATCCTTTAACATTTATAATGCACAATAATAATAATTATAATAACAATTCTGCAAATTTAGTTAAATTACAATGATTATGTGCAGCTCCCGTGTAAGCTGTAAGCGAAGGGGAGACGAAGGAGATTGGAATGGTAGGTAGGTACCTAGTAGGTAGGTACTGCAGAACGTTCAAGCCTTCATTTACATGTAACATGCACCGGACCCGCAGCGATCCACGCCCAAACATGATCAACTACTGATAAAACAACACACTACAGGATGCTGCAACGAACAACTGCCAACAAACTTAATCCAAGCTTTGTAATAATAATCTTAAGGTGATGTAGTAATGCAAAATCATGTGTTCTTCTTTTGCAAATTTGGTCGCTTAGAAATGTTTCAGATGCTTTAAATAAATACCGCGAGTATAATACATCTTGGCCTTTGAAATAATCGAGTATTTTTTATATAAGTCTTTTAAAAAGCCCAGAAAAAAAATTAATAAGGCCTATGAAAACTGTTTTAAAGTTCAAAATTTCCTACTTACGAACCCATTTTAGGTTATGGTTTTATTGTATAACGTGGCAAATTAAGTTATTTATAAAATGGTCGGAAAACATTTAAATATTTATGCCTGAACATCCACAAAATAAAACAAAAGGCACTTTTTGGCCATGTTTTTTTCTTGCCTAAATCAAAACAGCTGGATGGTGTTAAGCGCGAATTTAAGCCTTATCGCCATCTACGTAAGGAGTGTTATTGATGGCGGCTCGATTCAAAATATTACACGACGTAGTGCATTGCCTTAATAATTTTATATATCTTTAACGGCTCTCTACCAGAGACCAAATTTACGCAAATGTGTTGGAATATCTTTATTTCAATAGAAATTTTATGTCGTACGTGAGTACCGCACAAGAGCCCCTAGGCTCTAGTCACAAGGCCAATCGTTTGGAGCCTGTGAGACTATGGCAACCCTAATTAGGATAAGTTGTGAGGCTGAATGATGTGCACCTAACCTAACCTAACCCAACGGCCCCCAATCGTTTGGAGCCTGTGAGACTATGGCAACCGCAATTAGGATAAGTTGTAAGGCTGAATGATGTGCACCTAACCTAACCTAACCCAACTGCTCCCAATCGTTTGGAGCCTGTGAGACTATGGCAACCCTAATTAGGATAAGTTGTGAGGCTGAATGATGTGCACCTAACCTAACCTAACCCAACGGCTCCCAATCGTTTGGAGCCTGTGAGACTATGCTATGGCAACCCTAATTAGGATAAATTGTGAGGCTGAATGATGTGCACCTAACCTAACCTAACCCAGCGGCTCCCAATCGTTTGGAGCCTGTGAGACTATGGCAACCCTAATTAGGATAAGTTGTGAGGCTGAATGATGTGCACCTAACCTAACCTAACCCAACGGCCCCCAATCGTTTGGAGCCTGTGAGACTATGGCAACCGCAATTAGGATAAGTTGTAAGGCTGAATGATGTGCACCTAACCTAACCTAACCCAACTGCTCCCAATCGTTTGGAGCCTGTGAGACTATGGCAACCCTAATTAGGATAAGTTGTGAGGCTGAATGATGTGCACCTAACCTAACCTAACCCAGCGGCTCCCAATCGTTTGGAGCCTGTGAGACTATGGCAACCCCAATTAGGATAAGTTGTGAGGCTGAATGATGTGCACCTAACCTAACCTAACCCAACGGCCCCCAATCGTTTGGAGCCTGTGAGACTATGGCAACCGCAATTAGGATAAGTTGTAAGGCTGAATGATGTGCACCTAACCTAACCTAACCCAACTGCTCCCAATCGTTTGGAGCCTGTGAGACTATGGCAACCCTAATTAGGATAAGTTGTGAGGCTGAATGATGTGCACCTAACCTAACCTAACCCAGCGGCTCCCAATCGTTTGGAGCCTGTGAGACTATGGCAACCCCAATTAGGATAAGTTGTGAGGCTGAATGATGTGCACCTAACCTAACCTAACCCAACGGCTCCCAATCGTTTGGAGCCTGTGAGACTATGGCAACCCCAATCGGGATAAGTTGAGAGGCGGAATGATGTGTGGTAGGAAAGGAGATGTGGAAGAGGAAAGTTGGGAAGTACCTGGCTTTCAGACCTTGTCACCAGACATGGCTTAAGCCGTTTCTTGCATCTGTTTGACATGCACAAGAGTTTCAACTGCTTGAAACTGCTTCCAACTGCTACAACCCTTTAGAATCTTACCTCTTGGCCACAATCAAAAACAATATCAATCACCGTCTACTAAGAACCCCCGAAACTTTCCATATTGCTTTCTGAAGAACAAACGTAACCTTCTCCCAACTTTTTTTGCGAATATATCGTCCATTTATAGCGTCCATTGTAGTGGCATGATTCCGGACGTATTTTAGTGATAGCCCCCAGTATACTAAAATTTCTTCGAATCTCTTGTTTTCACTTGACGCAAACCACATAGCTTTTATTTATTAATTTTCGGGAAATCGACAGTTTACATTTATTTCAGTTTGTATATAAGTATTATATAGCCAAAATAAAACCAATTATGGATTTCCTCCTTGTGACTTCACCTCTACTGAGAGAGAATATGAATTAAAAAAATTATACAGAACAAAAGATTAAATAAAACGAAAAATTTACAAGACAAAACATTTATCAATACATTTATAGCCTCCGAGGGAGGATGTAGATATAAATCAAATCATAATAGAAATATAAACAATAGAGACATAACATTATTCACAAACGATTAGAGAAATCTTCTTTTATGTACCTCTTGTATTTGGTAAGTTCGCAACTGAAAATATCCACCTTGGATAATACGCTATTGTAATTATTGAATAGTCTGTTCAGGCAAGAATTCTGCTTAGGACGGGTTGTTTCGGAGAATTTGAACAATTCATCAAATTTCAACGTTCATTTTCGGGTTCTGTGAAAGTCCTATTCAAGTTCTGTTATTATATCATTGTAGGCTAGTTGCTTGACAAAACTGAAATAAAAACAGAACTTGAAAAATCTTTCACAGAACTTGAAAATGAACGTTGAAATTTGATGAATTGTTCAAATTCTCCGAAACAACCCGTCCTTAGAGTTCGTTTTGCATTGATCCACCCTAAACAGGACAGAAGAGCGTGTTGAACGCGCAGGTACATTGATATGAATCTTATTTAGCAACTCTGGGCATTGATTAGTATTGTTAACTACTTTATACAGGAAAAGTGCATTTGGTTTTTGTTGTCGTAGTTTCACATCCTTGTTGGTAGGTTGATATTTATTCTTTCCTATTTTTTTATGTTAACCCCCTTCTGTTGTATAGGTACATAATAAATAAAATATAACTATTGTATTCATTTATTTTTTACTTGCACCCCAACAGCTACATTGGTGAAGCCATCGGCCGCAATTTTTTCAATCCATAATATGAGAATACAGGCAAGTTAGTAACACCTAAAAATGATCAAGATAAATATGTTTAAATTCGTAAGGCCTAAAAGCTTTACGCCTACGAACTGAACTACCGAGCCAATCTTATTTGATTATCACTCAATCATAAACTGCTTTATCTTCCGACGGCCAATAAGATGATTGATGTAAATCTGACGATGTAGAATATTTTAAGTTTACGAGTCCCAATTTCCGACCTTTCCGCATTTAAGCCCGGCTTAAAAGCTGTTGAATTGGTTTTGGGTTTATCTGAGCGTCACTTAACATTTTTTCCTTCAACGCGATGATTCATAGTTTCCTGCAGGCATTACATGGAACTACATTAATCTAAGACGTAAGAAGATTGGAGATTTAAAAGTGGAATGCTGTTATGTCTAGTTACGATTGTTGGATTTAATGATATGCAGTCGTCAATTGTTTTTATGTTTAATTCTTAGAACTCTGTTTATTGTTTTTTTTATATATATATTGATAAAGTAAGGAAAATCATTTATTTCCGACTTCTACAAAACCTAAACAATATAACATATTCAAATAAGTTAACAATAATCACGTCATTATTAAACAATTAAGATAAAATTAATGTGGGGAAAACAAAGACTTCAAAATACCCCACAGAAAAAGAAATCTATTGTCACAATTACTTTATTAGTAGATCGGTTTAACAGGTGATCAATCATTTTAGACATCAAACAAATTTAATTGCGAGGAGGTAACATAGAATCATAAATAAGTCGTCTAAACGTGGTATGTTCACATTTTGTAAATGATTGTAAGAAAATACAGCTATAACAACAATAAAAACCGAAGTACTTGCGGAACTTAACTATAATTTTTTTTTTTTTTTATAGAATTCCGATTATATGTCCGGGTTAAATCTTCCCCATAGGAAAAACTAAGCCCTTACACACACTTTTCCACAAATGATCATCTAGTCAATCAACATTATGCAAGTGCATTATATAAGCAAAATAAATACAAAACAATACAAGAACAACACGTCAAATCACCAGAAATCAAATGGGAAAATAATTCACCGACTCCAGATATTTTCATATCAGAGGATTCGGCTCGGTAGAACTCCTAACAGGGCCAATAAATCCTACTGATCCTTCAACATAAATATTTAATAAATCTTTCGTTATCGGCATAGTCCAGTGGTAACGCATTGGACTGCCATTCCGAAGGTCGGGGGTTTGAACCCGGCGTGCGCAAATAAATTTTATTTGATTAATTTGTGTTATTTCACAATTAATTAATTAAAATAATAAATAGTATATTTGCGGCACGTTCCAGAGTGGAAGATACTACCAGTATCGCCCTGGTGTAAGACCACCATTCAGAATTGAAACGTTGCTCCTAATGGCTTTAGCCGTGTTTAGTGACTAGATCTGAATAGCCAGGTACTTCCCCACCTTCCTCTTTCCCTTCCCCACTTACCTTCAGCCTCACAACATCCCCCAATTGGGGATGCCATAGTCTCACTGGCTCCAGACGGGAGCAGTTGGGACTCTTGTGAGGTATTCACTATAAAAAAAAATATATATCCTACATGTATTCAAAATGACCGACTTTTGCATCTTTATATATAATTTTTTATTATTATTAAATTTATCTTAATTAGCAATCATAATTAGTTAGAGAAGTTTTTTTATTAAATATGGAAAGGATTCATGCCCACCAATATTTTTACACATATGTATGCAAATCTCAGAAAATTTACCCTCTTGCCGACATCTGATCAAGCAGAAACTCGGCAGATATACTCATTGTCGATGACAATGCATCCTGTCAAATTTTGGTGGCTCTTACGCTTACATACGCGCATACAAGCATTTCTCTGAAATCAAATGGCATTTCAAAAAATTACAGCAGTTAATATACGTAATAAATCTCTGTACCATCGAATAAGGATTTGGCTTAAGTAATAACAGTGTTTACTCATTTAAGTCAGCCCCTGAGGAGAAAAGTTCAATTTTCAGTTATACCATTATTTTTTTAAAGTTTTAAAATACATTTGTAAGCTTCACAGCGGTTAAGAGCTAGTACCTGGGGAAGTAGTTTCAATCCTCAGTAAAAGCAAAAAAAATATAATGCATTAGCCTTGATTTTTATATCTTTTCATCAAAACTTGACCATGAGAATAAAAATAGAAATTGACATATCCATTTTCCTTCCACATAAATGTGGAAGGTAAATGTTACATCACAACCTTAATCTCAATATTTTGGCAGTCCTGAATAATTAAGAGAAGATATTTATTAGGGATCATTAAAGATCCTAACAATTTATTCGTTAAGGTCCTCTAATACCGTTTTCAACAGGATTGCGAATGATTTTGAAGAGATAATTAAGGCCCCGTAGTAAGCGTTCAAAGATGGTTTGTAACGGAGATATAAAAATACGACTGTCAAAGGGAGCGCGCTAATATTAAAGAACGATAATAATTAAGCGAAAATGAAGAAAATATTTAATAAAATACGACTCGTTTGCATTTGAGTAAAAATCTCTCAACAAATGTTTTAGTTGGATTTAAAAATACACTGTGATTTTTTTCATGCCAATGACATATTAAATGACAGAAAAAACGTGCTTTTAATCATTTTCGGAGCTTACTTTGCGGTTTTACCTAGGAAATTTCATATAATTAACGTTTCGGCATAAAAAATGTATAGATATTACCTTAAAAAATAACATATATATTTTTGAACTTAAAAACATAAAGAATTAACGAGAAACTTAAAATTTATCGATAGAAATCGGGTATAATAATAATAATATTTGGCTAATTTATATAGCGCCGTTTTCCTGAGAAATAACCTCAAGGGCGCTGTACAAATATATTTCTTAAATAGTTAATACTAGAACTACTGACTTATCTCTAAGACTTATATCTAGTGACTTACGACTAAGGCCTATAACTACTATCTTAACGACATATATACGAGTATTTACATATTTAGAAACTTACAACTAAAATTAATATTAACAATCTAATCTTACTAACGCCAGAAGAAGAAGGAAGTTCCATTATGCATGGGTAATATAAATTTGCATTATTCAATATTAGTAGACTCTAGATAGTATATTGACTTTGATAGAATTATAGGTAGAGTGATTAGATTGAATAATCAAGTTCTCTATCCTTTATAGTGATGGTAAAACCATTATGAGTTTACTGGGTAGCAACTACCTATATCTTTTTTCCATTTTCGTTTCTCTTATTTTAATTTTTGTTAGTACTTGTTAGTAGGTAGAGTGTGCGGGAAATGAGATAACCACTTAGCCGCCGAGCTTGCTTCGCATTACTTCGAATGCCACTTCAGATGTCATTAGGTTTAACGTGTCAAATGGCATTATAATACCCTACCAGCGAGCCAAACGAGTCAAACCCAAGCAGAATGAAAGCTTCCGGCCATACCAAAAACTCTAAAAAAATAAAATATAAAAACTGGGACAAGTGCGTGTCGCTTCGTCATTTTAAATTTCACTCTCCGGCATTTATTTTTTTAACATTGTTTTTTTTTTCTTACGGGGATAAAACACGAGATGGCCGTCGCGGTTGGTAAAATATCATGTCGTTAATTAACGCGAGCGACAATTTTTACCACATGTCTCACATGGCTCGCGTAATGGCCTGCCAGGGCTACCCCAGCTTTATTACAGATTATTTTATTTTTATTTTACAATCTGTTATTTTATACTGCAATGTTTTTTTTGCTGGTTATTTTTAGTGAAATTACGCTTCGTTTAAACCACGTACACATTTATTCATTCTTTTGTCATACTAAATTTACTTAGATTATTTCTTTCAATCTTTGAATAATGACTTTTGTTGAAATAGTGTTGATATAAACAAAAAAAACTGATTGAATAGAATAGTTTTTTTTAATTGTTGTATGACAGATTAATCATGTACGTAAAGTACCTACCTAAGATTTCTTATTTTCACATTCTTAACATTTGGGAGGATTATTTTCTATGCAAAAAAGATTATTACAGAGTAATTAATTATTTCTATTCTACTGTATTATAAATAGCACCACATTCAATATTACAATTCCTCTTGCTATAACATCTGTTCTGGCGTGTTGTTTCTTGAACAAGTCGTAGTGCCGACGTTTTAGTACGTTGGTTCATTTATTTATACATTACGTAAACAATAAAATAAAATAAAAAAATTCCAGGGATTTTTGTGAATTTTGTGATTTGATGTGTTTTTTTACAATCGAGAATATATTTTTTTTTTTTTGATTTTTTTCGATGTTTTTTGCGGGTTGATAAATGAAATAAAATTGTCAATTCACTCCAATCTCTATGTGATGTTTCAGTTTTCATTTGCTTACCAGTAAAGCAGTGTTATTATTAATTACTCATATTAATCTGTAGAAATAAGCCAATTTTGAAAAGGTACAAGGTCTGTACTTTCACTTGTAATAAACAAGCGTACCTATTCAATTGAACTTATCAGTTTGTCATCACTTACACTTTCTTTTCATAGCCCATTGAATATCCCTTCATAATGGTGCCATTGTGACCTCCACGCATTGTGATATTAAGGCGATGCACTACGTAGTAATGAAAAATCATGTGTTTTTGGTTTGAAAATTTGGTCGCCTAGAAATGTTTTAGATGCTTTAAATAAATACCGCGAGTATAATACATCTTGTCCTTTGAAATAATAGAGTATTTTTTATATAAGTCTTTTTATAATCCCAGAAAAAAATAAATTATAAGGCCTATGAAAACTGCTTTAAATTTCAAAATCTCCTACTTACGAAACCATTTTCGGTTATGATTTTATTGTTTAACGTGGCAAATTAAGTTATTTATAAAATGATCGGAAAACATATAAATATTTATGCCTGAACATCCACAAAATAAGTTAAAAGGCACTTTTTGGCCATGTTTTTTTCTTGCCTAAATCAAAACAGCTGGATGGTGTTAAGCGGGAATTTAAGCCTTATCGCCATCTACGTGAGGAGTGTTATTGATGGCGGCCTGATTCAAAATATTAATTGTGCATTGCCTTAAACTTGCATTATACTGGTGTCTCATTAAAAATGTAAACAACATACTTAAGCCTCCTTAACCTCCCAAATTCTATTTTCTACTGTACTACAATAAATACATAATAATAATAATGAAATAATAATATTTGGCTGATATGTATAGTGCTCTTTTTGTGAAAAATCACCTCAAAGGGCATACAACTTAGGCTTATGATAATAACCATTGAAGTGACTTATTTCTAAGTTTTTCGTCACGAATATAGGTAATAGGCATTCAAATCGCTTGGCAAACGGAGCAAAAAACGCTCAATTTCAAGCGCAAAAGTGGTTTTTATTTATTTTTTTTTTAATCTGTCACAGATAATCTTAGCCTTAATATTGTATTTTTTAAGTTGTTTCATTTTTGGTTTCATACATGTCTATTGAATAAATACATTTTTTAGTATTTTACCTTTATATTTTTTATTGAGTAATTAAAATATTTATTTGTATTCTATTCAAGGAAAACGATAGGAAAAGCTTTAATTTATGTAAAGCAATTTTTTGGTGTTCATAATGTAAACAAATTCATTATAAAGATTAATCAAAATAGTGATTTGGCATTAAGCTTCGCCTTAAGCCGCATTATCTTGGCAAATACGTATTTATATGTGTATATGCATGTATATGTATATATATGTATGTATGTGTTTATACGTGTATATATATATATATATATATATACATTTTCTCTTATTATTTCCTTGTTTTTAACATTTCTTTGTTTTAACCTTTCTTTGTTTTGTTTGTTTGTTTATTGCTTTTTAACATTCTTTATCTTTATTGCATGATGTGAACATTGGTTATTGGGTTGTAACCTAATTCTTTTACTTATTTTTTCTCTCTCTCTATGCATGTTATGTTATAAACCTGTTAATGTTCCTAATAAAATAAAATAAAATAAAAAAAATAAAATACCATTTTCTACTGTATTACAATTGATAAATAATAATAATGCAATTTGGTTGATATGTATAGTGCCGTTTTGTGAAAAATCACCTCAAAGGCTGAATTTAAGGACGTTTCCCATTATTGGCCAGTTGCATCACAAAACTGAAATAAAAATAGAACTTCGATAGAACCGTCACAGAACGAGAAAATCAATTTTGAAATTTTGATGAATCTTTCAAATTGTGTGAAATAACTTACCTTATGAAAATAATCATTAAAGTGACTTACTTCTAAGTCTTGACTTACGACTAAGACATATAAATAGTGACTTAATAACTTACAATTAACATACTTACATTTAAACATTAACGTTTTGTGTTTTGCCCGTGTTGTCAGCATTGAGCTATATAGTTAGAGGCGCTATTACGTAGGTACTAATATCTCCTCGGATCTTGTTCCACCATTAGAACACAAAAAACGGTTCGCGTAGACCGGATTCGGTAGTTTTAGTTAGAGCGTTGGGAGCATTGTAGGTCACTAAGAGGTATAAAAGTGCTTCGTGTCTCATCTAAATATAATACATCAATGGTTGTCAGTGATGACTTAATAAAACAAAACTCTATAAGTATGGGTACGAAAGGTAACCCAGAAGTAAGTTATTTATTTGTTTTTATTATACGCCTATATGGGCTTTTACAAACATGTGATATGCAAAGTAATTTAATGGAACATTATTAAAGAAGTAAAATTTGTTAAAGTTGTAAAAAATACGCATGCAAATGAATAATGGGCGTGGCTTACAGCTAAATCTCGATGACACAAATTGATCTGTAGGGTTTTATATATGTATGTCAGCTTGGGTAATGGATCAACAAATCCGGGTGGATCAACAAATGCAGACGGATCAACAAATACCTGGCCTACCGTCGCACGAGATCAACAAAGTACGAGAGGGGATAAATATATATATATATATATATTTGATTTGAGTCCCGACTGCTTCCTGAGCCAGTGAGATTATGGCATCTTTAATTGAGGTAGGTATATTGTGACGTTGAAGGGGAAGGGAATCCGAAGGTTTGAAAGTCCCTAGCCGGAGCGATACTTTAAGTGCCTAGACGGTAAGCATCCTTTTCAATCGAAACAATTAATGGCGCTGTGATTTCTAAAATCAAGATTACTAAATAAAAAAAATCAGTTTTCAATGTAAACCCTGCTTTTGACGAGTATTTGTCTAAGTACCCAGAGTGCATTATTCATACTTAGTATTTACCTCAATTAATGGGTACGTCACTTTCCTTAGAGAATACCAGCATGACTTAAGTCTGAAATTAGATCTAAAAGAATTATAACTACTTACCTGCGTTTTGAAATGATAATTGCTGTACCTCCTTGTTGGGTACCCCATTCAACATGACATGTTGTGAAAATCAAACATGGATTTCGCGTGATCAGTAAGTGTTTTATGACAAAGCAGATTTCTTAGCGGGTATATCGTATCCCTATCTACTACCTGGCCATGTAATTAGATTTGAAGTTAATTATAACGTAGAAGTTACCTGCTCTGCCTTCTAAATTATATAGAAAATATCCACTTAAAAAAAATACTTTGCGGTTCTAAAAAAACGATCTATTTCTTAAACTAGACAACATGTGTATTAAATTACCGTTTATCATTGTGTGAACCTACTATCATGTAGGTTTAGCTGGTTAATTATCTTTTAGCACGATCGGGAATATATAGAAAAACGCCTTTAAGTTCATCTTATAAGGAGATCTCTATAGTTACCTACAAAATTTAGCGATTAGACGTGGAAAGTGTTATAATTTTAAAATTAATTCCAAAAATTTGAATATATGGATTTAACCAAAGTAATAATTTTTTATTTATTTATTTTTTATTGTTTATCATTTGTATATATCACAAGATGACAAACAGCTGCATTCCGAGACCAAAATGTAAAGCTGAGCATTATTACAAAATAATATGTAACAAACTAATAATCTATTGACCAATAAATGTTTAATTGTTATCTCTGATCTGAGACTCAACTATTTGGAATTCTAGAACTCTGATATTGCTCTGCCTTAGGTATATACGGTGGTTACATTCAAAAAGCCTGTGACAGACTTCGCTATATTCTATAGGCTTGGTCTATTTCAGCGCATTGCTCGCCGTACATTCTCATTGGGATTGTATGGCGAGCGATGTGCCGATATAGCCCAAGCCATTAAGCCATTATGAATATACATATTTTATTTATTTATTATTATTTTTTTTAATTACAGCGACTATTTTAACATTGTACATACAAAATATGATATTAAATATATGTATAGAAAATTGTAATTCTTAGTCCTCCTCACTAGGGTGAGCTGTGCTGAGGCGGACTAAAGTTATTCATTTCTGTTTTATTAGTTTTCTATCTCGTTTTTAATGTTTTTTCATTAATCTCTTTTAGCCAGATTTTATTCTTAATTTGTAATCATTAAAATTTTCTATTCGTTTTATGTCAGGGGGAAGGATGTTGTGGAATTTCGTGGTTTTGAATGTGGTTTTATCACCTGTAATATTTTTCATGTCATTGTAATTTGACCTTGTTTGATGAATACGCAGTATTGTAGAAGATTTAGTATTTTTGAATAGTTTCAATTGTACATTTTAAGTATATATTTGTTGTACATTTGGTACATCAATACCATTGAAAATTTCAATCGAAGGCGTTCTTATGGGTACTTTCAGTATGGTCTTTATGATTCGTTTTTGAATTGTTTTCATTTTATGTATATACTTAGATACAGCAGATCCCCACCCTATAATTCCATATTCAATACAAGAATGACATTAGGCGTAATAGATTTTTTGTCTTTTTTTTTAAAGAAATGTATAAGTTTTGTAAGTTTTTCCGTGATACCTTTGATGTGTAGGTCCCATCTAAGTGTTATTCACTCCTTTTCTGTTTTTATCATTTTTGCTTATTTTGCCTCTTTAATTACTCTGAAAAATGGAATATGTTGCATTCATGTACAGGCGCATTACCTTCGGGAATAAATTACTATTATATGATATATGTATAGACGATTCTACTTTGAACAGTCTGAACTGATATATATATATCAAACTCGGAGCTGAGAATACGCAGACTGCTTAAAGAAATCATTTCCTCTCTCCTTACAATATATCACAAATCATTGAATAAAGCAGAAAAAATGCAGATTTGAATGGAAACTAATGTCGTCAAAACCTATTAATTCTAGGCCATTTAGGAAGCGCTATGTCTCTCTCCAATTTGAATTTGATAATGGCGATGAAAAACAGTTATTCAAATGAAATTAAGCAAAGAATGGAATTTTTTGTGTTCTTTGTATTTCTATGGTCACAGCAATGTGGCTCTCGTAGTTCCACTTAGTCCAGAAGTTGGAACTTTTGTGTGGTAATTGCATTAAGAAAACTTCACCCGCATCATATATTTACATACTTTTCCCAGTGGACCTGGTTCTCGCTATTCGCTACATCCATAAACTAAAAGAATAATCATATTGTAATTCCCGAGACGTTTTAGTTTGCAGTTGTGCAATAGAGTTGCGAGTTAAAGTGTGCAATGCAGTGCAGTGGCGTCTGCTGTGAAGTGGGAGACAAGTCGGACAAAAGAGGAGACAAGTTAGTTTGTAACTTATAACCCCGGGGACAATCATTAGCGCTGCGTGGGCCAGGATAGTAAGGTTTCCGTCCATGCTAGCATAACGGTCACGGCAGGTTTATTACATACAAACGGTCGCATTTGGAACACAACCCACAGCATAAAAATATAATAATCCGCAGTCTTAGCTGTGGTCTAATGAGACGTAGTTGGTAGGCTGGGAATAGATGATGAAATGCATCAAGCAGACGTTATGGACAGCTTAAAGCGATATTATGCTGTTATTATTAAGAAGAAAAACACTTGAAACACATGAAATCACTGCGGCAGTCACTTCATATCGAATATCGACTGCTTCTTTGATAAATGTAAATTATTCAGGAAGAAGAAAAAATCAATACAACATGCTTCCCGCACAAAATCAACCATCGAGTCATGAATTATTTGTACTTTTCACATAACCTTGTAGATATTTCTAAAAGCAATATTTAAATATTTAGAACAAAGATACATTTAGGTTTATTGTCACGTGATGTCACGACATAATAACTGCGAGATAATTGTGGTTCACGGTCTGTATATTTCTTCATCGGAGCTAAATACTAACTAACTAACTAACCATCACGACGTTTCCCCGCAGGGGTAGGCAGACAGGACGGACCGCCAAACAACTCGGTCTTGGCACACACTCCTTGCCTCATTCAAATTCATAAATACTCTTTTATTATTCTGACCTTCGACATGGCCCGACTAAAGTATCTGATTCACTCGGTCGTGTCGCATCTTCCTCGGGCGTCCCCGACTTCTGCTACCATTCACATTTGCATCATATATTCTTCATACACTCCGTTCTTTTCTCATTCGGTCTACATGCCCAAACCATATAAGCGTCCCTTTCTTGATCTTACTCATTACGCTTACATCAGCCTTGCACTCTTTGCGGATCTCCACATTTCTCACACCATCAAACATGGTTTTACCACACATACTAAATACATAGAATAATATACACATACATTTCCTGTTTCTTCACCACCTAGGACTCTTGTTGCAGACTCCATCTTCTATCTTCGTCGAATGTCACAGCGGTGCTGCCAAGGTCTGCTATCTATGTGAGGATATTGTGTCAGCCCTTTATTAGCAGTAAACACATACCTGGACGGATGACGAACCTCGTGCTGGCACTGTTGGAGGACTCTCCCGCTGCAGCAGCTTGTCCATTTTCTTCACCACCTAGGATTCTTGCTGCAGAGTCTCCATCTTCTATCTTCGTGTCACCTGTTCCTGTACTTCATTTTACTTAACTTAACTTCATTTTATTTTTGTAATATTTATATTTTTTGTAATACCTGCATCAACTGTAAAGCGCCCCTGAGGTAATATCTCACAAAAACGGCGCTATACAAATTGTCCACTAAATTAATTAATAGTTATTATCAATATGGTCTGGTATAACGTCCGCCCAAACTGGTAACAGTGTGACGACAACAGCGATTGGTACAGGGACAGGCTACATGAAACATTATGCGATTAGTTCAAATTACTCTCCGGTTCGGTTCGTGTCACAGTTCGCAGTTCTGTCAACGCCATCTGCCCAAACTCCCTACTTCCACGTCCTACTGACTTCTGTCTGACACAGGATAGGAATAATAATTCTAGACTAGCTTTTTGCCCGTTGCAGGCAACTAATGGGTAAAAATGTGGTGCGTGGTGTAGTATTTGAATGTAGATGAGGCGAGGGTGTGGGACTACAAATTTTTAAGTAACATATATTGCCCCTTTAATAACGCCTGCTCGCGTCCCCTTAAGAGTTACATCCCAGTTTTCAAAAAGTATGTGGGCTACGCTAGGTTTGTATAGACTGGTTTGTGATTTAATTCTAATACATATTTTCTGTAACAAAAAATTGCCCCTTTAATAACGCCTGCTCGCGTCCCCTTTAGATTATATCCCAGTTTTCAAGTAGTTTGTGGGCTACGCTAGGTTTGTATAGACTGGTTTGTGATTTGATTCAAATACCTATTTTCCATGTTCTAACCTAACCTAACCTCAAAAATACGCAAAATTTAAAAACTTTTATAAATGTAATATGTATGTTTGCATGTGAATGAAGCAATGAATGTGTGACCACAAATGTATTGAAATATATGTTTGTTTAGAAAGAAATGAATATTTTGAGAAAAAAAGAGCCAAGGAGCTTACCGATCATTTTTTCACCGAGCCGTTCGGATTCTGTGAGTCGAGACGCGTAATTTGATACCCATATCGTATGTACGGTTTTTGTCACCAACATTCTTCAAAAGTTGTTATTTTGGAAAAAAAAAATTGCTCAATTAACACGAAAAATATGTATGCTTGCATGTGAATGAAGCAATGAATGTGTGACCACAAATGTATTAAAATATATTTTTGTTTAGAAAGAAATGAATATTTTGAGAAAAAAAAGAGCCAAGGAGCTTACCGATCATTTTTTCACCGAGCCATTCGGATTCTGTAAGTCGAGACGCGTAATTTGATACCCATATCGTATGTACGGTTTTTGTCACCAACATTCTTCAAAAGTCCCAGCGAGTTTTATTTTGGAAAAAAACATCGCTCTACAAACATGTAAAATGTAAAACTTTTGTTGGAAAAAATTATATAAAAAAAATCTTCAAACTTAATATATTTTAAAAAAAAATTACCAAAAAAATATATTCCTAACGCAATTAGGTACCTACTCGTTAAAAAATAAAGAGACAAAAACTTTAAATATGAATGGCTCCTGGGGCGACGGTACCCATGCCCGCCTCTCAAATTTATTACAAACACTCAAACTGGAAAAATTTTTGATTAAATATGTTTATTTTACAAAACAATAACACCGCTTCACCCTATATAACTTCTGCGCTCTGGGTACAATTTATAAATTTGCGTGACGCTATTGATGTAGTTTTTCACTACGGGGCGACGGTACCACTACTACTACTACTACAACTACAACTACAACTGCAACTACAACTCCTACTCCTACTACTACTCCTACTCCTACTACCACTATCACTACTACTCCTACTCCTACTACTACACCTACTCCTACTCCGACTCCTACTCCTACTCCTACTCGTACTCCTTCTCCTACTCCTACTCCTACTCCTACTCCTACTCCTACTCCTACTCCTATTCCTACTCCTACTCCTACTCCTACTTCTTCTACTACTCCTACTACTACTACTACTCATACTCCTACTACGACTCCTACTCCTACTCCTACTACTA
Organism: Hesperophylax consimilis; assembly: GCF_061612785.1. Taxonomy (NCBI): domain Eukaryota; kingdom Metazoa; phylum Arthropoda; class Insecta; order Trichoptera; family Limnephilidae; genus Hesperophylax; species Hesperophylax consimilis. The sequence continues at coordinate 4,881,208 of NC_142851.1, read as the reverse complement.
CTCCTACTCCTACTCCTCCTCCTACTCCTACTACTACTACTACTACTCCTACTGCTGCTACTACTACTTGGTACAATTTATAAATTTGCGTGACGCTTTTGATGTAGTTTTTCACTACGGGGCGACGGTATCCGTGTCAAATTATTTTTACCAAACTTTATTTTATTTCGTTCAAAAGCATATCGATTTAAAAAAATATATACTGCCAAAGTAAGTACCTACACATATTTTATTGTTTCTTTGAATTCCATCTGTGTAGGTACCTGCACGTACTATTAAAAATTTACCGAAAAAATATTTACATAACGCAATTAGGCACCTACTCGTTAAAAAATAAACACATGAAAACTTTAAATATGAATGGCTCCCAGGCTAACCTTTTCCAATTTCTGCGCTCCTGGTAGAAATTAAAAATTTGCGTGACGCTATTGATGTAATTTTTCACTACGGGGCGACGGTATCCGTGTCAAATTATTTTTACCAAACTTTATTTTATTTCGTTCAAAAGCTCTATCGATTTAAAAAAATATATACTGCCAAAGTAAGTACCTACACATATTTTATTGTTTCTTTGAATTCCATCTGTGTAGGTACCTGCACCATCTATTAAAAAATTACCGAAAAAATATTTACATAACGCAATTAGGCCCCTACTCGTTAAAAATAAACAAATGAAAACTTTAAATATGAATGGCTCGGGGGCTAACCTTTTCCAATTTCTGCGCTCCTGGTAGAAATTAAAAATTTGCGTAACGCTATTGATGTAGTTTTTCACTACGGGGCGACGGTATCCGTGTCAAATTATTTTTACCGAACTTTATTTTATTTCGTTCAAAAGCATTATCGATTTAAAAAAATAAACTGCAAAAGTAAGTACCTACACAGATTTTATCGTTCTTTTGAAGTAACATCCCTAAAATAAAAGTACATCACTTCACTATGGCATTTTTCGGTTCAAATTGCAAATGTCAAAACTTTGGCCGGTTATTGTAGGACATTTTGAACCGAGCACCATATGTAGAACGGCCGATTAACGTTCCTAAACCTTCGGAGGATGAATTTTTTCGATAATTTTAACCTTAGACTGTGCCTTTTTGACGGAATTCTATCATTAGGTTGACCGTGTTGATTTTATAAAAAAATCGTACCACGTGGTTTCGTGTTGACCACGTGACTAAATTTTGTCCAATGATACCACTATTTAAAGAAAAACAATTTCACTTAAATTAAAAATCTTTCCCGGTAAATGAGGAAATTCGTAATATTTATCGTGAAATTAAAATGTTTTTTTTCGTGATATTTAAAAAAAAAATCAACGATACCTGATTAAATCAGACACGACGCTCGATCAAAAATAATCGTCTTTTTAATTTGCGTTCGAGTAATGCGAAAAACGCAAAATTTTCGAGCAAAAAGGCGCAAGAATTTTTTTTTAATGATTTCGCGTTTTGGGTGCGTTCGAAATTGAATAAAAATATAAACGGTGAAGGAAAAATAGTTTTACAGATCGGTGGCGATCGATGAAAACGAAACATTGAGAAAATGCACCAAAATTTGGCCGTTTCGAAACCGTGCGTGTTGCAACACTCGCGGTGAAAAGTTGATTTGTCGCCGGGAAGCTCTGCCGATTGACCGGCCGCGAATTAACTTATTGGAGTGTTGCCGTCCCGGCCGCCGAAGAGCGAGAAAATCAGCGCTCTCGTATGGCGCGCGTCGAGCGCTTCCAGTTTCCGCCGGCAGAGTTCCGGGACGATTTTGACGACATCGATTCCCGAACGAAACCTCTCGAGTTTCCGGGAATTATTTCGATACAAACTCTGGCTTAATTTCGCCCAAAACGCGTCCCGCCATAGTGAACCTCGAGTCGAAGCGGCTCCGTGAGAGCGGCGGTCGATTTTCGCTCGCCAGGAATTCGGCAAAAAACAATTGAATGGGACTTTTTTTCTCGCACGCCAAAACGAACCTAGTGTCCTATGTGACTTTGGGGTCGAGTGGTCGATTTTCGCCTAATTTTAAGCGACCAAATAAAACAAAGAAACTGTGTATTAATATATGTATAGATGAGCCAACTGCTAAATTCTCGTATATAAATTACTGGGTTATCGGTGTGTTTCACGTCAACCAGGTTTATTTGTATGGTTATCTAGGTACGACAAAAAATTACTCCAGTATATCATTCGAGTGATTTTAACTAAGCTAAGGGTGTTCCAACAAAACCTCCTAGGACTTATAGAAAGAATTTTACAAAAAATGTTGATTTATTTTTTTTTTTCAGTTTTTTCTTTTATATTAAAACATCTTCAAATGTTTTAGTTAGTTTAAAAATATATATTAAATTTTTTTTCGGAGGTTTTCATACAATTTAGGTGGCTGATTTGATTCGGTGTCCCGGCTTTATGATCTAGGAGGTTTTGGTTCCAATCTCCGTTATATTTGAATGATAAATGATAATCTAATCGGGAACAATTTTTTAAAGGTTATACCCATCAATGTAATATATCATTGGATTAGAAGATAATACTAATAAATCAAACGAAACATGAAACAGAACAAGACAAAGAAAAAAAAACTGAATGGCTAGATAATCCTCCCCCCCGTCTACTTTCCCTCTAAACTAATTTCAACCTCACAATATACACACGGAGAAAACTTACTGATATAAAATATTTCTAATTTATTAAAACTCTGATCAAATTATTCGTTCCTGTTAAAAACTAGAATGCAGGCGGGAACACGTGTTCCGATGTATTCTTGTATTCTGAATGGTCTAAATTTTTTATTAGGAAATGGCTTGCCATCACGTTTTTAATTGGATTTTAATATAGGTATCAGCCATACTCATTTTTTCCGTGCCCCAATTAATGGTGATAAAGTCTCACTGACTCCAAACGGTTGGAAGCAGTTGTGACTCTTGTGGGGTATAAAAAAATGTCCCTTGATCTAAAGTTGATCTAACTTTCAAAGCGGAGATCGTTCAAATAATCCGATGATAATTCATCTGTTCATTTGAACCAACCATACACATTTCATTATTTTTTAACAATTAGTTGAAATTTTCAAACAACTTACCATAAGGACCATTTAATAAGTTCACCCACAGAGAAGACTTACTTCTATGAAATACTGTTCATTTATTAAAAATCTGGTAAAATTATTCGTTTTTCTGTTAAAAACGGGAATTTTTCTGTGAAAAACAATTGACGAATGAATTGACAAAGTTCCTAACAAATTATCATTTAAAAGCGAATGTTTTATGAGGACGACGTAACACTTGTTCATACAAATATTGATATTGATATTCCTACTAATATTTTCTCATTCCGTCATGACATTTATTAGGAAAAGACACGTGTTCTCCATATACTCTGAATTACTAGTTTTTTATTAATTTTTCTCCGTGCATACGAATTATGTTCAGAACTGAAAGTAACGACTGAATATCATTCAATATCTTCGAAGAAAGATGAGAAAGTTAGGAAAAGCTCATTAGTTATTACTTTAATATCATTCATAGATCGTCTCATAAAAACTCTTCTCTAATGGACTTTTTACACGAACCTTTTTTTATACCGATCTCCACGTGAATACTCTATCGAGACCCATATGTAAACAAATATTTGCTTTACATTCTTTACAAGATCACTTTTTCAAGTTGCCATTAGAGAAGAAATAATATTTTGGGAAGGTACAAAATTTGCAAACAATGGAAACACCTTGAACATAACTATAAATCACGACAGCATGAAAACATCTCTTAATTGCCTTAGCTGTAGCCGTAAAAAAAAAACATTGAAATACAGGCGAAATTCAGAATACCGAACAGTAATACGCGTTCACAAAAAGTAATAAACACATACGATATAGTCTTCCATTTTAATATTTTTTTATTAAAATTAAAGCTAAATTTCCACATAATATAGTTACGTAAAACAATGACAACAGATGATAGACGTTAATTAATGTCCGCCATTTTAAACTGTACCAAAATTGATGACATCCTTTCGTCATTCCGAATCCATACGAAAAAACTATCTTTGTGGTAACTGTACGAAAACAATTATCGTGTAAAATGCCCATAATAACAATACCACAGACATGCCTCACCTATGATTCACCCGACTGTGTCAAGTCTTTCGGTGGCATTCTCGAATATTCGTCCAACCACTTGGACTTCGTCATTTTCCTAACTAATAATACCTACCTATACCTACCTATTTTATTTATTGGACAATTTTTATAGCGCCGCTTTTGTGAAATATAACCCCAGGGGCGCTTTACAATTGATGCAGGTATTACAAAAAATATAAATATTACAAAAAATAAAGTGAAGTTAAGTTAAGTACAATGAATGGTACAGAAACAGGTGACACGAAGATAGACGATGGAGAATCTGCAGCACGAATCCTAGGTGGTGAAGAAACTAGACCAGCTGCTGCAGAGAAAGAGTCCACCGCGTCCACCAACAGTGCCAACACGAGGTTCGTCATCCGTCCAGGTATGTGTCTGCTGCTAATAAAGCGCTGACACAATATCCTCTCTCAGATACCAGAACTTGGCAGCACCGCTGTGACGTTTGACTATTATAACTAACTTACTCTAATGTAACTAGTTATCAGGAAAAAAATAAAAAAAATTAAACTTCGCTGATAAATTACTTCAATTGTGTACAAAGACGTAGTGACCACCCGGGTTTAAAAAAAGTATAACTAAACTAGGGTACAATTTAATACAAAATCAACCTGGTCGTAGATATTATAGTGGTCTTAAAACCAAGCAACCGTAATCCATTAAACTTAATTACGTAGTATTTTACAGACCATTAAAGTAAAGGTGGTAAAAAATCGATGAATTGCTTTACATTATATTGTTTCCATTCCATGATTATCATAACGAGTTATAATTAAATTACTGCGGTTAGATTGAATGTCAATATCTAGAAACGATATCTGTGAAACCTAAAGCTCTTTGGGAAATCTTAGTAGATTTAGTTTCTTGAATTGGATATTTATATAGGCATTCGATACCAAAGATAACTGATAACCCAACAACAACTATGTGTATTGCCTACCAAAACCATGTCCGTAATAAAATCAGATACGCAGGACTGCAAGATATGAATCTAGTTTCTGGTACCTATCCGTGGAACATGACTCTGTATGTATAATAGCGAATAATATAATTGAAATTCCATTTCCTGTAGGCACCTATTGTGCGTTTATTGCTTTCTGTTATGTGTACATACTTGTAACTCCTAATATCAATCTATGCGTAGATCTATTTGATTGTATGGCATTTACAATCTGAAGTGTAACATGATTATCGTTAAAATGAAGAAAAAAGTATGTAACTTTGTAATTACACGACCATGAACAGTACCAAACGAGATAGGCAACTACTTTTCAGAGCTAAACTTAAAACTCACCTTTTTAGACAGTCATGAAGTTAGAAACCTTTGTGCGCGTCATTGTAAATAACTAAACGTGTAAAAAATGAAAACAACTAAGAATTTGTGAGCATTTTAAAGTAAAAAATAATCATAAAAATTCTCCAGTCCTAAAGCGTCTCAAGTTGAAATATCGACTCTGCTTTTGCAAAATGTAATTTCAATAGTAACGGAGGAAAAAATAGAAAACCTAAAATCTATGCACAGTGTTTTTATTATAGTGTCCTCTGCGTACAAAGTCGTAAACTTTCTAATAATTGTGTTATAATAAGTATGTTTTTCTGAAACTGTTTGTACATAATAAAATCATATAAAACATAGGAACTCGTAATAAATTGTATAGCGCCCTTGTGGTGATTTTTCACAAAAACGGCTATATATAATTTATCCAATTATTATTACACAAATGCTCCTTGAGGGCTCCTGTTGTTGTGGGAGTATAAAGTACTTATGGCAGTAAAACACGTGAAGAAGTTGAAGAAACATCAATTTAACGAAGGTTATCAATGTCCCATCTTGATGGAAAAAGGTTTTAGATATCTGGAAGGCAGGAAAAACTAGAAGACATTGCTGAACACCCAAAGATCTCCCTGGTTTTTGAAATAAAAGTTAGTGTCAGAAAGAGGTGGAAAATAAAATATGGGACAATGGGCCTATCAACTGTATTCTTTTTAGAGCTGTGCAGACATGGATATAAAAGGACTTTGACCATGTATATAGGCTGCTTCAAAATCATTGATAAAAAAGCAATCAGTGCTCATAAATTCGTTTAGCACTACGTGCATTCTTGATTACAAAATAATCTTGTTTTGCATCAGATTTACGGACTCGTCCACTGCCGCAGTTAAATTGCGTTTTCATGATCGCGCTTATTTCTTGAATTAATTGCCGGCAATAACTTGTTACAATAAATTCCGTTTTCGAAGCACATTGTAGTGACATGGTGTTAATACATTAAGTATTCGTTACAACGAGATGCCGGCGTTGTAGACTATTGCCGCAGATGAAACTCCGAGATAAGACTCGGACTGTATGGTAATTGTGCTAAAACGAACATTCAAATACTTTAATACCAGCAGATTCAATCTCAGACTGAATAAAGCGATATCATTTGTGTTTTGAAAGGAAACTGGGTCGCAGGCCTTATTGGCGAACCCATACGATTTACACTTCATTGTCGACAAACACAATGGACACGATCTCTGTTGAGCTTATTCCTTAGAATAATCATAGTTCATTCGTGTACTTAACAACATCTACATGTACAAATGTGCACGACAGTGAAATTGTATATTTGGTAGGTGACGCTGTGATTGTGATAGATTATTATATGCAGGATGTGGCGTTAAAGAACTTACATCTACTATTGCTGTGTCTTTCATCAACACACTAGTAGATTTAACAACCTCAAGAAGAACAGGTGGGTGGTATTTTGCATACAAAACTTAAATTTGGATTTGAGGTCAAAATGTTCAACCAAACCGAAAAATTAATCAAAAGATAATTTTTTAATCAAAAGATAGAGCAAAATAATGTCTATTACGAATAAGTGATACTTTATTATTTGTGTTTTAGATTATGATGTATAGGCCATCGATGAATTATATTTTTCATAATATTAAAGGAAATGTTGACAATTTTTGGTGATAAAATGGTAATTATTCAAACACAATCATACCCAACATACTACTTGAATATAATGGCATGTATTTTAAAATAAATAAATTAAAGCATGTTGATAGGCTTACATTTAAATAACATATTTGGGTTTACGTGTGTCGTATGTAAATCGAAAATTTCTAACTAAAGATCGCCCTTTTATGATATTTATTTTATATTTCATTATATTAAAGTATTAGATTAGATAGTTTTATTTTTTCAATAATTAACATATTTTGTACTAAAAAAAATGTAGGACAAATTTATTTTTTAAATGACCTATATTTTATTATTTAAAACGCAAATAAATAAAGTACCACATATCCGTACTAGATATTTATCAATACCTTTTGATTAAAAAAATAATTTTTCAGTTTGCTTGAGAATTTTGCCCGTAAATCCAAATTTAAGTTTTGTATGAAAAAGGTTTGGGAGCCGCTCCTCTTAATAACATCCCGCAATACATTTATCTATCGAAAGATAGTGACGTAAGGCTTGTCTATGTAATGTGGTTTTTTGGCCATCGATCACTGACAATTTGACGGCTTTCAGTGCCGTAAGATTTAAAACTTACCAGTTTTGGGCAGTATAATTGAGTGGTAGATGAGAATTTTCGCCAAAATGTGCACATGTTTTTTTTCATTATTTATATACTTTCCATTACGTTTTATTTAAAAGTTTCCACCAATACCAGATTACAGAAGTCAGGATTTTTCTAGACCAGAAATTGTGGGATTAACTACAATATGTAGTCCTCATTTCCCAGAATACTAATGGAGGGAAATAATGTGGATTCTTCAGTGGACATCGTCAATTTATCACTAAGTTAATACAAAAGATTGTAGCTCTGCTGTATTATGTATAAAAATGTTAAATAGTTAAATAACGGTACATTATTTTATAACTTAAAAGAAAAAGTCATTAAGGGTAAGAAGTGCGTTTCATCGAACTAATAGATTCTTGACCAAATGTGTTAAATTTGATTTTTTTCGTTGCCGGTCCAAATTTATGTATAAGTTGTATATTTAAAAAATATATATACTCGTATTACTATTATATTATATATATACACCTCCTAAAATCTTGCATACCTAAAAGTAAATACGAAATCAGGCTTTGTTTAATTGAATGTAGAAATGGGACATGGCAAAAACAAACTTCCACTTGATCTAAATAATTATTTCAAAATAAATATAGGTAAATCGTTGTATTTAACTGATATTTCAATATTCTACTGTACGTAACTATTAAAAAACCAATCAAAATCGATGAACAAGACAAAAACGCAGTATGCAAACTTTGGCGAAAATGCCCAGATGCTCTCATTATCGTCTTGGTGTGAGACAACCGTAAGGAATCAAAACATAAACAGAAAGATGAATTAGTTGTGTTTCCCATCCTTCCCGTTATCGTTTTTTTCTCTCTCCACAAATGAATAATTCAATTAGAATTAAGAATGAACCTCAGTATTCTAAGACAAACGAGTGATGCAAGATTGATGCTTGTCATCTTTCAACACATTGCATGTGCAAGCAACAACTAAATTACTAGAATTATTCTATTGTCAGCGAAGACCGAAGGCATAGATAGGAATCAATAAGCGATAGATAATAATATGAACGAAGCCGTAGAATACGAAAATAAGTCTCGACTGTGGTAGACAAAGCATTTTAATCAAGTCCCAAGGAAGTCACGTTTCACGAATTTGACTCTATTCAAATGCAAAAACCATTTTTTCCCCTTTTCGGAGAGTTATTATTATGAGTGCTATTTTAGAAAAATGACGTCACTTTAATGGGACAAATATAGTCAAAGGTGATATTTTTGTTTGCTTTGTGTTCTTAATATATAAAAAATCAGCCTGCGTATGCTTGTTTGTTTTTTTTTAATATTTTTTCTCCACACAGGAGTCCCTGAGGAACCCTGAAGAAATTAAGTCCCTCCTGTCATCTTTGGGGATACAGGTGGATGTTGGAGGGGAAGAAGAGGAAGATCTGGAAAGGAAAAATGTATGTGGGGTGGGTAGGAATCTAGGGGTCAATGTTTCCAGGAGTGACGAAATGCATCCGCCGCCAAGACCTAGGTAAAACTAGGCGAACCTCTCCCTATGAACCCGGACACCCCTGCTAAGTCACCTAACGTAGCCACTCGGGGTGACCTAAGGCTGAGCTATTTATTCAATAAATGGTTCCCAAATTGATACACGAAAGGGGTAATTCATTTGAAGTACCTATTCATGTTTCTGCTTATAATGAAATGAATAAAACACGTTCAGTCGTAATCAGTCACCATACATAATCTACTGAGATGCGAACTTACTTTTATGAAGATTGATGATTTCAGCAGATTAGCTGGCTTACGTCATCGCTTTTTTCTCGGTCCCTCCCCTTACTCTTCCCCTTCTGCTCTCCTCTTCTAATCTTCTTCTTTTGATTTCAGCGCCTGTGTTCTTTGCTGTTTAACCTTTCTCGCGCAGAATTGATCTCGAACGAGGACGGATTCACAATTGTATTATTCGTGGTACCTGAGAAGATAACCGCTAAACGTGTGATCTATATCGATTTGAAGCATAACCGATGCCGCCAAATTCATTTATTTAATATCAGCTTTATAAATATACCATAAAACAATACATCATATACCTATAACGACATCAGAAAGTTAAAAAAATACAGAAACTCTCGACGGATATAAAATTAATAGAAACAAGTACATTCAAAACTTATAAGTAGACGTAGGTTAGATTAGTATTGCTTGAAAATGTATAATATTATAACCTTCTTGTACCCACTGTTCATTAGTACAAGATAAATATATCCGCTACATCTGCGTATCTATTTCTTAACTTTATGTAATCTAAAATATTGTTAAATTTAAACATGATTTTGGAACGAGTTGCTCTCAAGAAGAGTTAAGGCGAGCCAAAAAAGCCAAGAAGAGTCAAGAAGAACCACGAAAAGTCAAGAAGAACCTAGATGAGTTATGAAGGGGCAAGAATGATGATGAATGAATGAAAAGATGCAAGAAAAGTCAAAGCGAGCCAAGAAGAGGCAAGAATAGTCAAGAAGGACCAAAAAGAGACAAGAAGAGCAAAGAAGAGCCAAGAAGAGCCAAGCCTTGAGGTGATTTTGCACAAAAACGGCACTGAACAAATCATTCAAATATTATTATTTATTATTATTAAGAAGAGTCAACAAGAACCAAGAAGATCCAAGAAGAGCCAAAAAGGGGCAAAAAAAAGACATAAGAAAAAAACAACGATCAATTAATTCCTTTATTCTTGCCCATCCTAAATTCTAATATCGGCTTATTAGGTTGCCGTGGTTACCAGTCGATTGAACTAATTCACCCTTCCTCTCCTCAGAGCACGTGTTAGAGGTCCGAAAAAATCAGTGCCCCCTGATGTACCGGTCTCACCGGGACAGGAGTGCTCCTGGTAGGGGTGGTGCAATCGTACCGTATCATATCGTATCACACGCAGCGCATTTTAAAATATTGTGTTTTTATTTTCTGACCTTGGACTAAATGGAATGAATTATTGAATATTCCAAAAATGAAAACCCGCAGCGCGATGGATGGCCCCAAATTTCGCACCATTCATATCAGAGGGTTCAACCAGTCTATTCGACATAAATATTAATACAATATTATCATGATTGTTTCAGAGTCATTGTGAAGCGCACCTATGACGGGCGTATCACGCCCGACCGTCACGCATCTCTCAGCCGGGAGTAATTATTATTACGGCGCTCGGCGTTAAGTGAACGTTTGTCTCGTGACCGGGCGGCCGACGGCTGACGGCTGATGGCTGATGGCTTATGGCTGGTGTCTCAGAGGTCCCATCCCACCGTCCGTCCCAGTGTCCCAGCACTCCCACATCCCACGGAGAGCAGTGGGTGGCGAAAAAAACACACCGCGTATATAACGCTATCGGATGCAGCAAAAACTTTGTTTATTTTTATTTTTTATTCTTCATTAGCTTCACTACCAGATCGGTTTATCAGCAAGTCAATTTCAGAATATAAATTATAACACTAAAGTACTCATATAACGAGAAGTCAAAATATAAACAAATAGATACGGAAAAATAACATTCCAAGTGACTACAATACAAAGAAATAAAATACATGGACATATATACATATATAACACAGTCAACATACTCATAAGCATACACACACGCATATGTACAATACATATTTAACACACAATACATATTTAACACACAGTCAATGGATACCAAAATAGTTATAAACAAAATCTATACAAAAATCTTGATCCATTAACCAATTTCAGCATTTTTTTAGATCAATGGTGCACTTCGGTTATTTTTTTACGTGCATTGTCATCATATTAAATATATAAAGTACAAGATAAGTGAATGTTCGTTTCAATATATGTATATTAGTAATTTTTCGAAGAAAACTTCTTCTAACTGAATTTTTAGAATAGACATACCTTCATTTTGCCAATAATAATAATCATTTAAAGAAATTCAATTTCATCAAATAAATAATAAAAATATAATAAGCAGTAATTGTTGATTGAAGTACTAGTACATATCTCTAGCAATGAGCTCTTTAAACAATTTAATGTACTTGATATTCGTCACAACTATATAAAAAAAGGTTATTATCCATGTACATAAAAATCTAGGTAATATTAATAAAATTGACCATAAACATATCACAAGAAGCCACACCAGAAATGACCTTATGATCCCAACGAGCAATACGGCAAAGTATCAAAAGACACACACAAACTTGGGACCTAAACTGTACAACAAAATCCCCCCTGAATTAAACATAAAATCTTGTAATATTTCCTACATAGGCCCAATAATAATTAAATGGTTGATTGGACTGGGTAGAGGAGAATCTGAAAAAATGTTAAAAAAACGTCACATAATAAATAGACATAGTATAGACATAGACTAATCACACACCATATGTATCTTCCACTATTCTAATTATTGCTCATACACAATTGAAACATACACAACAGCTCAACTTCGACTCTATCATAAGATTGTAACGATTAAACATCACAAATTAAAACATTAATGAGATATATTATAGACATAGACAAATCACACACTTACTTTCACATATTTTGGTTCCTTGGAACGGGCAATTCGCCTAGTTAGGAACCAATAATTTCGACCTGATATGGTACAATAATCTATAATCACTAAAAATATTTTGATTATATCTTGTATCATATTGTACTGTGTGTCATCAAGGTCTTAAGGAATACATAAATAAATATTGAATATAATTATTTGGCGTGTTGGAAATAAGACTATGTAGCTCAGTGGTCCAGAGCAACTGACCGGACATCAGAGGGTAAGGGTTCAATTCCCGTCGGCGGCATTTATATTTACTCGGGAGATATTTTCAATTTGTTTGGATATTTCAGGCGACTTGCTTTTAATAATTTGTTATCCTTTGTGCTATGCATAAAAAAACCTTCTTTTATAACATTAGTTTATCATTAAAAAAAGTAATAATAATTAGTTTTTAAATCTAATTTTACAAATAACTTCAATTCAATTCACGAAATGGCCTCGCAGCCCAGCTGTGGCCGAACACAAATACAAATTCATATATAAATACCTTCAATAAACTTACTCAATTAAACGATAAATCACGAAACTCGTATTTCCAACGGGGCGTCCGTTCAATTATAGCTAATTGTATACATTTTAATTAATTGTTTTTCAATTCTGAATAGCGATTCTTTGTTGCTAGGTGGGACAAGAAATATTACGACTGCCCGAGAACCTACACTGTTTTATTGGCTCTTATTTCTGTTCAATCACTGAATAGACATAAGTTTAGTGGTGTTTAATGGGCGTGTCCATCTCCCGGAAGAAAGCTTTATTTTTCCTTAATTCTGGAAAAAATGATTAAATGTTTTCAATACTCAACTTTCCTATTTCACATCAATTCCCTTCACAACTCTCTTCAGCCTGACAACAATCACGGAGAAAAAAATAAATTGCTAATTTATTAAAATATTATCTAATATAGTAATCCGGTTGAAATCATGATCACAGGCCATTTCCTAATAAAGTTTTAATACACTATTTTTTTTAATGATAAACCAATGTTTATAAGACAAGGTTTTATGCATAGCATAAAGGAAAACAAATAATTATTGGCGGGTTGGAAATAAGCCGACATAGCTCAGTGGTTCAGAGCAACTGACCGGACATCAGAAGGTACGGGTTCAATTCCCGTTAGCGGCATTTATTTTTACTCGGGAGATGTTTTCAATTTGTATTGATATTTCAGGCGCTAATTGTTGCTTATAATTGTTTGTTAGTAAATTCGTAATAATATCGGAGCAGGTTTCCATGCACCTGCGTTTGTATTGTAAATATTTAATGACGATATGCGAAAATATTATTTATTTTTATGAACACATGTTCCAACATCATGAAAATATATTCGAATTTTAGTAAAATTTTATCAGGAAACATGATAATTCATTCGTTAAGGGCCTGCAATCCCGTTTTGTCAAAAATCTCTAATTTTATCAATACTTGAACATAATTATAATTGATTCTAAAAACCATTTAAAACCGCACGTTGCTAAACGGTTCAAACTGACAATGGCGTCATTATGTTTTAAAAACGCTACTGGCTGGTAAAACGGCTGTCACCGAAGCTGCTCGGCGTGACGTCAACAACGCCTAAGCTCAACAGAAATGAACATGTCGTGTGGCAACAAACCAAAAATGGCACATTTCAAATTGTAATAGAAGATTTATTCGTCAACATAACAATAAAATAAAAATTCAATTATTTTAATAATTTTATTCTTCTTTTTTAATAATGAGAAAACAAAGAAAATACCTTATTGAGGATACCACACTTCCACTGACTCCATTATTGACGTTCGGAACAGTTGGGACATTAAATACCGATATACTTTCTAGAGAAAATAATCATTTATATAAATCTGTCTGGGTCCTAGGAGTCGGGAATTCTTCCGTAAATAAGTTCTTAAGTAAATTGTTTAAGTAGTATTATTTTCAATCGGTATAAATAACATGTCTAGGGATTAATTATTTCAGTGTGTTGAATGTTATCATTATGGATATTTTTTGTGAGAGAAAAAATCGTAGGTTATTGAGAATTTTATCACTTCTATGCTAAGTAAATACAAATTTTTATTAGTTATGGAAATTTACCTACGGAAAGTTAACTAAAGTTTTTTTATAAATATTTTGCCATTAATTAATCCAATTTTGTCATAAAACTTTAATCACATTTCATTTTGATTAACATTGAATTTTTCGTGTATCACTTTGTACCTACTTTGTTAAATTTAAGTTGTGTTAGGCGACATTTGAACAAGAGCTGGGTCTTGGAAAGTACGAATAATTTATGAATTTTGAAATTTGATTTTCAAGGTTTTATTCAACTTCTGTTGTAATTTTAGGTTTGTGAAGCAATTAACCAAGAACGATGCAATAACAAAACTTGAATAGAACATGAAATACATCTATAAAATTTGATGAATTGTTCGAATTCTGTAAAAACAACCCGTCCTTAGTCACACAAAATAATATCTACTTTACGTCATATTTATCGCGACAATGAATTTTTTCATGAAAGTAATTAATGATGTTCGGTGAACACATCTAGTACAAAATAGTTTCTATAATGTGAATGAAAGAAGACAGATAATATTGTCCTCAAGTACCTATCTATATAATAGCAAAATAATGGTTCTACCCACGCCGATTTTCCAATGTACGAAGTAAATTATAGTTGCCATTTATCAATATCGGCTTTCACGAATGACTGATTGATAATCAGGCTTCAGCTAAAGGTCAAATATTTCTAAGGCCAGCGAAAATGTCAAGATTCCATTTCTAACTGGATTAGATATTAGACGATGCGACGTCAAAGTATCCACTAGAATGGACCGAGAGATGTGGAAGAAGCTGATTTGTGAAGCGGGCATATTAAGAATTATATGACCAAGTAGTGATAATAATACTGAATCAAAATGTAGACCAAATGAAAAGGGGAAGAAGCTTACGAAAGCTTTCACATATCAGAAGATATAAGCTGGAGAGCTTGACAATGTCTCGTAAAGAACTTTTCGCTTGTTACGACTAATAGAAAAATAATTTATTAACATTAAAAACTGTCGTATTTTCAAGTTATTTCAATAGCGCCATTTTCGTCAGAAAACCACCTCAAGGGCGGTTTACAACTTAATTTATTTAACCTTACTTATCATTTAGACTTATATATAAAACTAACACGCTGAGAAAACTTACTGATATAAAATATTGTTAATTTCATAAAAAAATTATTTAATTATATTTTTTTTAATGACTCACCTTACGTTTTATTCGAACTTGAAATCTTGAAGCGTGTTGGAAAAAGAGAATTTGGCGCTTTATTAAAAATCTGGTGAAATTGTTATGTTGAAAACGGGACTGGAGGCCTGTAAAGAATGAATTAACAAATTCCATAAAAAACTGTGGGTCAAGCATGAATATGTTATGAGCAAGTCGGAACATGTGTTCTTGAAAATTATAATATTTTCGCATCTCGTCCATTATATTTAATCGGACTATCTATATGTATACTACCTACGTGAAAAAGTGTTCAGATATATTCTGAATGACTAAATTGTAATTAGGAAATGGTCATGCAGTCATATTTTTTGATTAAAAATCCGTACTCATTTTTCTTCGTGTATCAAAATATTGTTTTTATAGTGGAATAACTTATTGAGTAAAATTAAATATTTAATCATTGAAGATAATACTAACAACTCTCACACGAAAATATGATACAGAAAAAGATTGGGTCGCATCTCGGTATTGAACCCAGGACCACAGATTTGCGGGGTTCAGATGTGCCATATATACCGATATCATTTATAAATATAGCAGCCAAAAAATATGCGTGAAGAAAACGAAGATAATGTTGGTAGTTCTTAGTCGAAGTATATATACAGTTAAATATTACCGAAGCGGATAGGGTTAAATTAGCTGAGTGGTAGAACAAAACCCCGGCAAGTTTAAGATCAATTCTTAGATGCAACCGAATCTTTTTCTGATTTTTCGGTTTCACAATTTGGTTTAAGAGATGTTAATATTATCTTCAATAATTATTAACTTACAAAGTCGGGGACGCCCGAGGAAGACAAGACACGATCAAGTGAATTAGATACCTAAGTCGGGCAATGCCAAGAGTCAGACTAATAGAAGAATATGTATGAGACGATGCATGAATATGAATGAGGCAAGGAGTGTGTGCCAAAACCGAGTTGTTTGGCGGTCCGTCATCTCTGCCTACCCCTTTGGGGAAACGGCGTGATGCTTGGTTAGTTAGTTAGTTAATATATATTACTATTGACTTATAACTTGGTTTTAAAACTAATAACTTATAACTGGGACTTATCGTTAGCAACTAACTACTCAGACTTAAAACAAGTGACTTCAACTATAACTAGTGACTATAACACTTATAAGTAATGACTTAAAAATAATAATTCTTCTACTTCAATAAATTTTGCAAGAAAGCTTGCGCTAGATAGCTCCCTTAAGCTGAGTTTTTTCAACACGAGAGTCCTGTCCGTAGGCTGGGACTATAAGAAAGCGTGAGAAAGGTTGGGGGAAGTATCTAGCTATTTTGATCTAGTCACAAAACGTAAGCCATTTGAAGCAACGCGTAACATTTCGACTCAGAATTATGGTCTTTCGCCAAGTATATCTACCATAATTGATCAAATTATTATTTTTTGTGTACATGTTACAGTAAAACGAAAAATTGTAAATAGATCGTTCATCACATAGTGCTGAGTCACATGTTGTTACGGGGGTGACAAACCAGGTCGAGCAGATTTTAAGTATTTAATTACAAAATTAATAACGGCAAAACACGCCTAAATAATTCTACGTCTAATTTGATTCGGTTTATGGTTAGCCAATGAACTTTGGCATTTCTAGAGTATTCTATTTCAATGGGCAATATACGCCAACTAAGAAATTTGAAACTAAACGCCGTCATTCTCTGACTTATTAAAGGTGATTATTTTGATTGGCTTTATGAGACAATAAATTGGCAATGAGTAAGAAGAAAGTAACAACTCGTATAAAACCGATAGCCGCAGATAGGAGTTCTTACTAAGTGGGAGAGGTAATAATTTTGGTATTATATTGTTCTTAGTAATGCGGGATCATTTAATAACGGAATCGCAATACGGAGAACATATGAAGCCATTGTTTGCGGTTTCCTGGAATATAATTCCATTATTAGGGTCCCTTCTGAACAAAACCATGTCCTAGAAATAAAAAAGTACAAAAGAGTTTAAGCGTTACCTATAAATAGAGTAGGTATATACATACTGTTCATTTCTATATCCATCCTTTTTCCAGGAATGCTCGATTTCAACCCCTAAGTAAAACATTTTTTTAAACTAACTAACTAACTAACTAACTAACTAACTAACCATCACGCCGTTTCCCCGCAGGGGTAGGCAGAGAGGACGGACCGCCAAACAACTCGGTCTTGGCACACACTCCTTGCCTCATTCACATTCATACATCGTCTCATACATACTCTTCTATTATTCTGACTCTTGACATGGCCCGACTCGAGTATCTGATTCACTTGATCGTGCCATGTCTTCCTCGGGCGTCCCCGACTTCTGCTACCATTCGCATTTGCATCATATATCCTCTTTACACTCCTATCTTCGCTCATTCGCTCTACATGCCCAAACCATCTAAGCGTCCCTTTCTTAATCTTACTCATTACGCTTACATCAGCCTTGCACTCTTTGCGGATCTCCACATTCCTCACACGATCAAACATGGTTTTACCACACATACGCCTCAGGGATCTCATTTCAATAGCATTCAATCTACTTTCATCCTTTCTTTGCCAGTTCAATGCCTCACTTCCATACATCAAGGTAGGTACCAGCACTCCGTTGTGGACTGCTAACTTCGCTTCTTTGGACATTTTTTTGTTAGCGCCAACGGCGTTCAGTCCAGTTCAGTTTTTTTAAACTAATTTCTGAAATACAGTTAAAAAATACGTATTTTAATATGCGACATCAAATATGTATATTAACTTATCTCCCAGGTCGAGAGGAATATTTATTTTTGGAATAACTCAATTAGTAAAACTTCAAATTGTAATATTTAATTATTGAAGATAATATTAGATTCTTAAAACCAAATTTTGAAACCTAAAAATCTAGGACTTGAACCAGGATCCTTTGCATTATAGGAGCGCCCATTATTTAATAGATATGGTCACATTAGCTCAATTGGAAGAGCAGCGCGGCAAGGTGAGGGTACAGGGTTCATGTCCTAGATGCGACCGTATATTTTCTGTATTATGTTTTCGTGTAATCTTTGAATTAGCTCCAGGAGCTCATGTTTATAGGAGAAGTCATTTTTAATCTGCAGAATCAAATCAACGGAGAACTGGATTTAAAAAATGTGCATTAAGATAGAAGAAGTAGTCTGGCATCTACCTGGAAGACAAGTCCTGATAACAACGGAGTATACAAAGTAGGTAAGCAAATGAATTAAGCAAGCAGTCTGCAAGAACGTATTATCTTCGTTGTGGGCGTATTATCTTCTCCGTATTCCCTTGGTAAAATGTTTAGATATTGTAAGGTTCAACTTCATCAATGTATTTATGGTATGCTTCTTAAACTTTATTACTGATACACCAATGTTTGAAGCGAAGAAATAAGTGTGGTACGGGCACCCCTATACTCTGGAATCAATCGATTGACAAATGATAATGTACCCACACCGAATAAAATTGATGATACATTGACATCCATAATCGTGCGTTTTCTATTACAAGTCTTGCATCCTAAAGAATACCACTTTCTTCTACAATAGACCAGCATGACTGTGCATGTGCATAATGGTATGATACAGGGTAGCTCAAACTATGGTAGTCGAACCAAACATACCAAGTTATCAGCAGCTTAAATAAATTACTCCGTGAAGTGTTTAGGGTACTTTTTTTACATTTTCATTGCCGGTAAAAGCATATGTAATAATAATAATAATAATAGATCTGTCAAAGAATTTATATATTAATATGCAAAAATCAATCATTTTAAATACATGTAGTATTACGAAAGATTTTTTAAATTTTAATACTGAGGGATCAGTAGGATTTATCAGTCCAGCTAGGAGTTCTACCGAGTCGAACCCTCTGATATGAAAATATCTGGAGTCGGTGAATTATTTTCCCATTTGATCTCTGGTGAGTTGGCGTGTTGTTCTGGTATTGTTTTATATTTATTATGCTTATATAATGCACTTACATAATGTGGATTGACTATATGATCATTTGTGGAAAAGTGTGTGGAAGGGTTGAGTTTCCTGTGTGGAAGATTTAACCCGGACATAAAGTCGAAAAAAAATTTATGTATTTGGATGATTTGTGTACGCCGTTTTTGTGAAAAATCACCTCAAGGGCGCTTTACAAATATGTAATATGATTTATGATTTAATTTTTTAATTCTACAATGATTTATCTTATTACTAACCAAAGACTAGACAAACTATTGTATCCACCGGTTCGTCTATCACTAATACAAGACTCTACGTACAATGCATTTGACCAACGAACGTAATGCTGCTAATGGACATATATATTAGAATTTATTTACATTCTGTACAGATAATAGCAGATAATATATATACTGGACCGTAACCCCCTAACCGCTCCTCTTTACATACGACAGCGTCTAATCTGGGACAGTTCGTCCGTCTGATGCCATATTTTGTTCCCATACTGTCTACTTAAAATTTCAAAACATTTATATATACATGGTCTATTATTAAAATGAGAAGAAGTCCAATTAAAACGGCGATATCACATTTCAGAAAAAAAATATTACTGAACCATTAAAACATGACCATCAACGGAAACGGAACGTGTAAACAATTTTAAATACACATGAAATGCAAAACGGTCAAGTTATAACAGGACTTCGCTACGCTCAGTTAGTTAAAATTTTGCGCAATTACACATACAAAGGACCTCTATACAATTTAATCTAAGCTAAGTAACAGTTAATACATTTTTATTTTATTTTATTTGTGTACAAAAATTTTACAACATTACACATGTTTTATCTAACTAATTGTAAAGTACCATTTTCACAGTGAGAATGTAGTGCCAAAAACCTTACAAACTCATTGAATTTTCTGAAGAATATGTCAAAATTTTTATCTAATATATTTAAATAGCGTATCGTTCTTCCCACGGGTGAATTCGGGTACAGATTTGTACGACTCAATCGGCAATATAATATGTTATGGTGACGTGCCCGAGAGTGAGACTCTGGGACAAATAAATTGATTTGCGCCAGAATCTCACCGTTAGAGACGAGGCCATTCATTAATTGAAAGAAATATTTTAGCAACGCAAAACATCTACGAGTTTCTAGAGAATGGTAGTTAGTCATACCTAGAATAAATCTCGATGGATATGAATATGGATATGTTTCATAGAGGCGTAAAAATAAGAAACGTAGGAATTTTTTATGAACTCTTTCAATGTTTAAAATATAGGATGCTTCAAATGGGGCCCAGATAATACAATTCGACTCCAGTACACTTAGCACCAGTGAGTTGTAAAGTAGCCTAATTGTTAGTGGGTTTTGAAATGAGCGTGAATTGCGAATGACAAAGCCCAGCAGTTTATATGCTCTGTTGCATAAGTCATTTGTGTGCTGGTGGAATGTCATTTTGCTGTCAAAAGTAACCCCTAGATCTTTTATTTGACTAAAGCGATGAAAAATGTTATCGTTAATTGAATATTCAAATATGATCGTCTGTTTTGCCCTTGAGAAAGAGACTACATTGCATTTAGGTGCAATTAATTTTATTTAATTTAATTTAATTTTAGTTAATTTTTGCCCAGTTTGCGACAGAGTTCACATCGATTTGTAGGAGGACACAGTCAGCGAGATTTTTTATTATGCGGTAGAGTTTTAGGTCATCAGCAAATTATCATAAGCAATAATTCGTCGCCTGTAATATCAATACAAATTGAAAATATCTCCCGAGTAAAAATAAATGCTGCCAACGGGAATTGAACCCGCACCTTCTGATGTCCGGTCAGACGCTCTGCACCACTGAGCCACTTCGGCTTATTTCCAACCCACCAAATAACTTAATATGTAGTAGTACTTCAATAAAAAATTACTGCTTATTATATTTTGTTCCACCTGTAAACAACCAACTTTATTTTGTAGGAAAGGCTTTGTTAGTGCTAAATTTCCCACTAGATGGGGTCGAGACATATTGTATCTACATTTGTTGGTGAAATATTTTGACTTGTCAAATATATATTTTTTTATGATAAACTAATGTTTATAAGACAAGGTTTTTAAGCATATCACAAAGGATAACAAATTATTATAAGCAATAATTAGTCGCCTGTAATATCAATAATTATTGCTTATAATTATTTACCATCCTTTGTGCTATGTATAAAAACCGTGTCTTATAAACATTAGTTTATCATTAAAAAAAAAATAACAGTTGATCAAAATATATTTTCAAATGTTGCGGACATCTGCTATAAGATGTTAACATCGCACCGACCACAAGCGCCCGCAGCGGCAGATGCAATCTGTACCCATACACTATTCACCCACAAGCCCAATGCAGTCCGGGACGTGCTTTGTCACGGCTGCTGGGGAGGCATTATTGATGCTAAGTGCTCTCGATTAGTTTTCAATCTAAATCTCCGTGACGTTTACCTTAGTTTCAGCTTCAAGACAACTGATGCTATGGATTTGGTATGCAGGGAAGAAGGTATGAAAAACTGGTAAATAATGGTACACATCTCCCGCTAAAATATATTCCTGCTTTCCCTCGCCATACCTGTAACCCAATAACCAATAATTTACCATGTTACCTCAGTGCGTATAATATCGAAAATTTATTAATATCTCATCACTCTACTGAGAAAACTTGTGCAGTGTACATGTTAACCCTCAGTGTATATAATATCGAATCTGCACGAAGTCTGAGTAAAATGGAACAGCGATTCGAAAATAGTATATTTACCTAGTTGATTGATATATATTTATTAATTTATGTTCTCTTACATGCAGTTTATATTCAAAGTACCAGAATAAAAAGTGTTAATATCAGTAACTATATGGGTTGGTACTAGTGTTTTGTGAACACCTCACTAGGAGAATCTGTGCTGAGGTGTTAACCTGTCATATAATACCGTCATAAGAAAAAACACATTATCACCCTTAAGATTCTCAAGGAGGATTCTGTGATTCCACCCATTCAAGAGTACATCATAATAGACACAATGTAGCAACAATTTGGTTAAATGAAAAGAGAATAAAACATAACAAATTTAGATGATGATAATTAATGCAAATATTTAAAAACATTACCAATTAATTATACAACAGCAATCTATTTAATAGAACTGAAAACATAATATACATGCCAATTTTCGTATTAGCACAGTGGTAGAACAAAGCCCCGGACAGGCTGAGGTCCAGGGTTCAATACCTAGATGCGACCCAATTTATTTCTGATTTTTCTGTTTGACATTTTTCGTTTTAAAGTTGTTAATCCGCAATGATTACATTTTAAAATTTGAGAATAAATGTAGTACGTTACTCAATAAGTTAATCCACTTTAAAAATATTGAATTATTTTAATAAATAAAAAGGCTTTGTTAATAAAACGTCAATCAAAGAATGTTTTATCGATTTGCCTTCGATATATATAACGATAGAAAGAATTTTCGTTGCGATTCAAAAATTCGTAAAAAATATTTTCGTAATGTACTAAAAGTTTATCGGGAAAGCTGCAATCCCGTTTTTAACCGTTTCATTTGTAGATATTCTAAATATATTAGCAATAGTCATTGTTCTCCATGTATAACACCGATATGATAAACAACAAATAACAAATTGCATTTAAGGCGATGCCATATGTAGTAATGCAAAATCATGTGTTTTTTGTTTGAAAATTTGGTCGCCTAGAAATGTTTCAGATGCTTTAATTAAATACTGCGAGTAGAATACATCTTGACCTTTGAAATAATTGACTATTTTGTATATGAGTCTTTTTATAAGCCCAGAAAAAAATAATGTATAGGCCTATGAAAACTGCTTTAAAGTTCAAAATCTCCTACTTACGAACCCATTTTCGATTATGATTTTATTTTATAATCTGCCAAATTAAGTTATTTATAAAATGATCGGAAAAAAAATAAATATTTATTCATGAATATCCACAAAATAAAATAAAAGGCACTTTTTGGCCATGTTTTTTTCTTGCATAAATCAAAACAGGCGGATGGTGTTAAGCGGGAATTTAAACCGTATCGCCATTTACGTAAGGGTTGTTATTGATAGCGGCTCAATTAAAAATATTACACGACGTAGTGCATCGCCTTAAAATGATAAATAAAAAATGTACGTATTATTTTCACACAGCAGTTGAGAAGACAAAAATTTCCCATTGGCAATTTCTCTCATTTATAATCTATGTCATCGAAAAATATTCCCTAGCGAAATCCATTTAGTTTATTTATTTATTCAAAAAACAGTTTTTAACATAAAAAACATACTCTGTACATCTCACTAGGGCATTCCTATATCAAGATGTGCAGCTTTACAATTACATAATTTAAAAAAACACATATTTGTAAACTTAATATAATAATAACATTAAATTTAAACCCAAAAAAGAAAAGTTAATGACACGGTTGTTTCAAGACCGGTAGACAAAAATAAACAAAATTTAAAAACAAATGTATGAAAAATAAAACAAAATTGTCAAAAAAAGAAGCATTGGGCAGTACGTTTATAGTAAGTTGGCAACAATAATATTCTTCTGTTAACTAAAGTACAAGGTACCTGTGCTGGATTATCAGACACAAGCATAGGGTAACCGTACTAACAATTACAAGATGGATATAATGAATAATAAATTATAAGAAAAAATAATATAACTAAATAAAAATAGGCAAATAATAACCGATAGGTAAGTAAATAATATTAATAATAAACAGTAAGTAAGTAAATAATAATACAATGGATTACCATTAACAATTATGCTAACTATGTAACATCAGGTCTATAAAACGATTAGCTGCACTTACACATGCAATGAATCCATAACGTGATAAACACCATCAATTTTTATTGCAAACGAACCAGTTTTAATTATTATTGCCCGAGAATTTACGGACACGAACGTTGTATGTAGAGATTTTCTGGCAGATTCTTCAAGGTAGATAGAAATATATTATATATATAATAATTATAAACTTAAGCATTTTTAAAATATTTGTTCCACGTGATTGTTATGATGGTACCTTTTTTCCATGTTGGTAGGTACCAACGCAAATAGGTATAACGGTATAACCCTAGGCAAGGGCCTAAGTAACTAGATAAAGATCAAGTAATATAGAAAGTACATAATTGATTATAATAATAACATAACGATTGTAAACAGTTTAGTGTTATTTCACTTCAAATGCGTTTTACTATAATAAACATAAAAATAATGATTTTATTTATTTTATAGCGCACCGAGAAAAATAAGTATTGCTAATTTATTAAGAATCTTTTCAAATTATTCGTAATCCTATTAAAAACGATTTGTAGGCTGAATTGATAGGTTTCCTGATAAACTTTTAGTAACATACGAATGTTTGATCAAGATGTCGGAACATGTGTTCATAAATTTTTTTAATTTTCTCATTTCGACATTATATATTATCAAGGCAAAAGCATGTGAATGAACAAGTGTTTCTTTAATTAAGAATTTACTAAAAGTTTATCAAGAAACGGCCTGCAATCCCGTTTTTAACCGGATTACCAATAATTTTAAGTAATTCTAAATGAATACCTCGTACTAGTTTTTCTCCTTATGGTCATTTTTTTTTAGAATTACTCCTACAGTGAGCAATAAGATTAGCCAGGACAAAATAATAACGCCAGAAGCTATTTTAAAAAAGGAGTCAGTTTATGTTCAGCAATAAAACCTTACACATAAACCGTCTTGGTTATAATATAAAATACAGTGGGATAAGAACGGGTTAGTAAAAAACGTTACACATAATCACGCGCAAGCGTACCGGCCGCAATACCGCAGTATCTGTGGTTGGCAGATTTTTAAACCATCCAACCCCTCTATGAAACTGTAATTAATAAGTCCCGGCGTGGCCCAGGCTTTAAGCAGAGTTATTTTGTAAAAAGACAGTTATCATTTTCCTTTTGTTTGGAGTTCTAAGTGTGCGAAATTTCATCAAAAAAATTCTGGTAGAGGTGAAAAAAGGTGATGGGGGTGGTTTACAGAAATCTCATGTAGAAACTGACCTCTTTTTGTTTTGAAGTTCAAATGTGCAAAATTTCATCAATCTCACAGTAAAACTTTAGATTTGTATAAAAATCAAAATCACGCCGTCCGATACAGATACTCTTCAATATATATCTATATATTTATAATTATTATTGTACATTTGATATAGAAAAATTATAAGTTACATATTAGGCAAAATAATGGATATAGGGATATTGCAACAATGCAAAATGATGTGTAATAATATGACAAGTACAATGAACGTCAAAATAAATTGCAATACAGGCGTGAACATATTATGCCATAGTCAGCATTAGATTCTTAATCATGACAATATCTTTTGTTGCTTTAAAAATATATCGTATTAATGCATTTCTATGGGTAATATACTTTAAGCGAATAGAAGAAAAAAAATCAAATTTGAGAGAAAAGAATTAATAGCGAATATACAACTAGGCGCTCGTCATAAATTATCAGATGACATTTTATTATTTCCGAATCTGTCTTTCCTGAAACTAATAACCATTTTGCTATTTTTTGGATCGAAGGATGTCAATGCACCCAGTTTCGGTTCTGAAGGGATTCTATTATATATTTTTGGTCAAAGGTACGAGAATAAATATTTATATAAAAAAATATAGTTCCAGAGTGGTAGGTAATTTCTTTACCCATCGTCCCGGAGTAGACCACAATTCAGAATTGAAATATTGCTTGAAATGGCTTTAGCTGTGTTTCGGTATCAGATCTGAATAGTTAGGTACTTCCCAACCTTCATATTCTCGTCTCAGATCAAAGAATTATATCCAACTTAATATTTTTGTTCGAATTTGTAAATGATAGTATAGACAGCCCTCATTTAATTAACCCCATAGAATGTCATGGACTTTGGAGATCTACTCGTTTGAAAATCTTGTTTAAATGTAACAATACCAGGACTGAGCATTTCAAACACTCGCTTGTACCTAGATTAGAGATGCGCAGATGTGGCGGATCTACTTAACTGCATGGAATGTAGGTACAAGAAGGCTATACTATCATATTTTTTCAATCAATATTAATTAAACTTAAATTAACTTATCCATGTTTATTATATGATGAATGTTATTTTATCTCCTAATTTTATATTCGTTTTCCAATAAGAGGTGTTATTTTGATATTAAATCGTAAAAGATCAATGGTTTAGTTGCTTGTGTGGTACGTAGCGCCGCCTTTGAAAGTAAAAATTGTCCAAATCAATACCATCCAATTTCGGCCCTAAAATTTCATTAATTATCTCTCGATAGCGAAATCCATTCACCGTAACTGTTGCTCCAGCCTCATTTTCGAAAAATTTAGGTCCAATGACTCCGCCGGACCATAAACCGCACCAAACAGTCACACGTTGAGGATAAAGAGGCTTTTTAACAATAACTCTTGGGTTTTCCGAGCCTCAGATGCTACAATTTTGCTTGTTGACGAAGCCACCGAGGTGGAAATGGACCTCATCACTCAAGATGATTTGGATTTGATTCACTCAAGTGAATTTTAATAATTCCAATGCGTTTTTGAAGCGTGTTTCGTTCCATTTTTATTAATGGCATAGTTTTTACTTGTCAAATGTCAAAAAATGACAGCTTCAAAGATAACATCTACCGAAATAGCGGGCTATTCAAAATAACACCTCTTATTGGAAAACCCTGTACTATCTGTCGTCATTTCACGATCAAATGCCACAGTTAATCGCTATATTTTATTAAATTATTTCAAGTTTTTTTATAATGCTTGTATACAATGACATGCAATTATTGTGTATGGTGTATTTATTTATTTATTTATTTTTTTTTTTTACTGAATACCTCACGAGAGTCCCAACTGCTCCCGTCTGGAGCCAGTGAGACTATGGCATCCCCAATTGGGGGATGTTGTGAGGCTGAAGGTAAGTAGGGAAGGGAAAGAGGAAGGTGGGGAAGTACCTGGCTATTCAGATCTAGTCACTAAACACGGCTAAAGCCATTTGGAGCAACGTTTCAATTCTGAATGGTGGTCTTACACCAGGGCGATACTGGTAGTATCTTCCACTCTGGAACGTGCCGCAAATATACTATATATTATTTTAATTAATTAATTGTGAAATAACACAAATTAATCAAATAAAATTTATTTGCGCACGCCGGGTTCGAACCCGCGACCTTCTGAATGGCAGTCCAATGCGTTACCACTGGACTATGCCGGCCGTCAACTTTGTGATTATGAATAGTAATGGTTTAGATTACAGTTTTAATTATACCTTGAAGTTGAAACTGAATTTCAGGTAGTTTACCTTGCCTTAGTACCTGGTTATTGATGTATTTATTTTATACCGTGGTTATTAAATAAATAAATATTGGGAAGTATCTTACTTGCAGGCAGCTGGTTCCTCGAGAAATGCCTCTTCTATATGTATTTCTTATCGTTAATATATTAGCTAAAACATCTTATCGGAAAGTCATGCTATTTGGTCTACCTCGCTATAACTAAAATAATGCCTTCGGAACTTCATGGCAATCGGTCGACATGGCTAATTTTCTCAACAAAGCTCAGAATGACGCTTCACGGTACATGTACACGGTGCACGGTAAATTATACGATAATATTGCTCCGCGTGGCAAATTGAGAATATTATTAAACTCCGCTAAAGAAGTGTGTTTATTTTTTCTACGGAGGAAGCTATTTCATGCATGGTTGAAAGTATTAAATATTATTCCATGCATTTAGTTCGGACCGTTGCGCCTAGTTGTGAATTATTTGCCTATTTAAGCGTCGAGTCGTCAAGGCAATGATTGTTAGAGATCATTAAAAATTAAAAATAGCATTTTCAGTACCAACGTTAAAAGTCGTTAGATTTGCATGCTTAATTTAAACTATATTTAAATTGTTTAAGATATTACATATATATGTGTTAGTTTGTTTTGATCAAATATTAAAAATCCTTTAAATACCAACTATTGTGTAATTTTTGTTTTATTTATTGACATTTATTTGGGTATTTATTACAGAGTTCTTGGTGAGAATTTTAAATTAATAGTTTGAATGTTAAACCATATTATTTTTTATTATAAATTTGTAAGAACAAGTTGAAAAATGAGTACGCAATTTCAAAACAAACTATCAGTACACGTGTTCACGAAGCTGCGCTTATCCTAATAAATATAAAGACGAAATTAGAAAATATCAGAATTTATGTGAAAACGGGTTTCGATATCACCACAACATATTCGCGTTTTACCAACAGTTTGTTAGGAAATCTGTCGATTCATTCGTAGACCTACAGTCCCGTTTTTAACAGGAATACGAATAATTTAATCAAATTTTCAATAAATAAGCACTAATATTTATATCAGTAAGTTTTCTCCGTGTATTAATTACATCAAGTTTTTAAATTAACCCAAAAAGTGTGGTTTGGCTGTTTGTTCTACAACGGCACCCAAAAATCAACTTATTATCACTTTAAAAAAATTATAGATTTTTATCGATAAAAATAAGTTTTCAAAACACGACGTTTCTCCGCAGGAGTAGGCAGACAGGACGGACCGCCAAAAAACTCGGTCTTGGTACACACTTCTTGCCTCATTCACATTCGTACATCGTCTCATACATACTCTTCTATTATTCTGACTCTTGATATGGCCCGACTCGAGTATATGATTTTGAACTGACACTTAATCGTGCCATGTCTTTCTTGGGTATGCCCAACTTCTGCTGCCATACGTTAAATAATTAATTTAAATAAATAAAAATTTAATTTAAAAAAACTAACATTAAATAACATAATAATAATAAACATTAATTAAAACTCTCTTTGAGTGATGTATTGACTAATTACGTTCTGCAAAATGGAGCCCAATTATAAGATTCAGTAGATAATATTGATAGCATACCAGGAAAGCTGGCGGACACAGATGGTGAAGTTATGTTGGCAGAGCCACGTTCAAATTGGCTTGGCGAAGTGAATCAAGTGGAACAAATCTATATCTTAGAGATGGCTTGTAAAAGATTTTTTATGAGATACGTTAAATGAGATATAAGCTTCAATTGAGTACCTCAGTAGAATTTTTGGTTCAGACATTCTTCGTTAACTTTGTGTTTATGAATAGTAATGGTTTCTATGATTTAAGGCGATGCACTACGTCGTGTAATATTTTAAATTGAGCCGCTATCAATAACAACCCTTACGTAGATGGTGATAAGGTTTAAATTCCCGCTTAACACCATCCGCCTGTTTTGATTTATGCAAGAAAAAAACATGGCAAAAAGTGCCTTTTATTTTATTTTGTGGATGTTCAGGCATAAATATTTAATTTTTTTCCGATCATTTTATAAATAAATTAATTTTCCACATTATACAATAAAAACATAACTGGAGATGGGTTTGTAAGTAGGAAATTTTGAACTTTAAAGCAGTTTTCATGGGCCTTATACATTATTTTTTTCTGGGCTTATAAAAAGACTTATCTAAAAAATACTCGATTATTTCAAAGGCCAAGATGTATTCTACTTGCAGTATTTAATTAAAGCATCTGAAACATTTCTAGGCGACCAAATTTTCAAACCAAAAACACATGATTTTGCATTACTACGTATGGCATCGCCTTAAGTAGAGATTACAGTTTTAATTATACCTTGAAGTTGAAACTGAATTGCAGGTAGTTTACCTTGCCTTAGTACCTAGTTATTGATGTATTTATTTTATACTGTGGTCTTACAGATGTCCTCACTTACGTGCGTACAATCCAGATGTAAAAACACAATTATTATCAATGTATAATCGGTACATAAACCTAGGCTGTGATAGGATAAATCATAATACAATATCTAGATATTATCCACAACTATTAACGCAACGTTACGTTCCTGCATTTCCCCACCCAACCTGATACCCAATTACCTGTCACAGTCTGTGGAATACCAGTGTGGGGTATCTACATAAGTGACAATTGCAATAATTTATTTATAAATGACCAACTGTTAAGAAAACAGGTTCAGTCATCGTGTTCCCTCAGTGCGTATAATATCGAATAATAATAATAATAATAATAATAATAATTGAATAATTTGTAGAGCGCCGTTTTTGTGAAAAATCACCTCAAGGGCGCTGTACAATTTATTTCCTAGGATCTACATTTGTTATTTAGACCAACTGTGCCAGCACGAGGTTCGTCATCCGTTCAGGTATGTGTCTGCCGCCAATATAGCGCTGACATGTGTCTGCTGCCAATAAAGAGCGCTGACACAACATATTACGGAAACTTGTGCAGTGATTACCACCAGCAGTATTGTTCTGGGTTATATATATATATTTGAGGAATAGAAAAACATTTTTTTCTGAAACTGTATTTAAAGTATCGACGAAAATGTCTACTTCAGCCCACTTTTTCCTTTTATAATATACACCGAGAAAAAATCTAATTATTCAGAATCCGGTTGTACACGGGTACCCGGCCCTTAACGAATGATTTGAGAGGTTTCCTGATAAATATTTAGTTAAATACGAATGTATTTTTTCCGTGTAGTCGTCACATTTGAGTCAATATTATTTTTAAATGTATTCAGGTGAAATATGCTACGGCGTCTTTAAAGGAAAGGAATTGGGAGCATTTATTTCAATATGCTAAGACATAATGTGGTATAGAGATGACCGGTAATTATTTTATGTAGACATATTAAATCAATCAATTGCCACCTAACTTTGTGTATTACTATTGAAGTATTCAAGACATAATATCGGTTATTATCATATACTGAGGAAACTCGACCTTTGCATATATGCAAAGGTCATTTTTTATGATCTTTTAAGTTCGTAGAAATCGGTGTTAATCCTTAATGGCCCTCTTTAAGTAATAGCATATAAAATTTCAATATATGCAATTAAAAAATAAAATGATATTTTTAAAACTTAAGCATATTATGATTGCATACTCGTTATTTACATTAACTAAAAAGTGCTGAACTAATTTACGTAGCTTTGAATGTGTCAAGAAGTTTATTGCAAGTCTCTATAACATAATTAAACACGAAATTATTGTTGTGAAGTAATCTAGTGTGCTTCGAAGGTACATGTAGTCACAGCAAATGTATAGCGCCAGGGCAGTCAAATCTCGGATTAACAATTTTATACAATAGAAGGAGAAAAAATATTTTTCGCCTTTCCGATAATTTAGAAAAATTAAGTTCACTTCGTAAATTAAATTTTATCAATGATAAAACAAAATAAACATGTTTGTACTGTTTTCGGGTTTTTTATTAAAGATTTTTATCGAATCACTAAAGTGGGCAATCTTTGTCATCATTATGGGAATCACTTAAACAATCACGGTACATTGTTTATTTTCTCTAAAAAAATGTAATTTCATTATTTAGTAAGTAGTTAATTGAATATCATGCAACTATTTATTGTTTCTTAATGTGGTGGGTAGGTAATCTTCACACATCCATTCAAAGTCAAAATTTGCTTGAGCGGGCAATCATTGAAAATATTTTACATTTGTAAAAAGTTTAGTTTTTAAAGAATACTTAAAGTGAAAAAAGACAGTACCTATCAGTGGCTATCTTCTTCCACTTAATGAGTTAACAGATGTTCAAGAAGTCCAAAATAATTACCGCTTTCACAAGCACGGATGGCATGATGACGCTGTTATTTCGTGTTCCCTTTCGGGACGTAGCGTGACTCCACTGATAATTTATACCCTAATGATATATCACACACCGCAGAATGGGCGAACGGTATAAGTATGCAGTGCATGCAGATATTGAGAGACGATGTAGGTATCCTTGTATTGTGTTGTGCCGTGCCCGAATGCGCGATGCATTGTGCCGCTGACGATATAAATCTCAAAGAACAGAAATAGTGCTACGATTTCGTGATACTATTTCACGGTGCTGCCAGCAAGGTCTGGGAACTGATTCTTGAGATTAATGAAAAAAATCGTAGGAATTTAAAAATAAACTTTTTATTATTATGAATTTCTTCCTGCTTCGTTACAGACTTATTAATTTTGTTTAATTTATACAGAGTGTATCAGCACGTACCCGAAAGATTTTAACCAGCGATTCCTGAGTATATTTGGAGTAAAAAGGTTGGGAATTACCTGGCTTCCTGATCAGGTCATCGAATACGGCTGAAGCAATTTCAATGGATTCTAGATGGCGATACTGAAAGTATCTTCCCTCTGGAACATGCTCCAAATATTCTATATATAAGAATAAATTGTTACATAGTACAAATAAATTTAATAAAATTTACTTGCGCACGCCTGGATTTCAACCCGCTACCTCCGGATTCATAGCCAATGATCGTATTAACTTAACCCTCTTATAGTAAGTACCTCGATTAATCTAAGCGAGTGCCACGAATATTTAATGTAATTTCACAGAAGCTTAAGGCGTTTTCCAGCATTGTGAATGGCTCTTGAGGGTATATTTCGTAGGAATATTATTATTACCATAACAAGGTTCAATAAATGAACAATACGGAGGATCTAAATTAATATCATTATAATAAACGAGAAGCATTAAATAGTTTAACGAGAAAACTATTAATCAAAGAATAGTTAGTAGTTTCATTATAGGTTTTGATATCTTTGAAATGATCAACATCAGTTCAGTAAAACCAGACTTTTATTTTTATGAGCACTTCCATTTACATATTATAGGTAATTGATATAACCTCAACCATCCAACTACATATTGTACAGCATAGTTCCCTTGAACTTAAACTGAACAAATATATGTTCTTCTCTATTCAGATAAAGAGTTGAAAAATTAATTAATTAACGATGTTAAGTAAGTCGTTGAAAATGTTGGGATTCATTCACAGAATTTCAAAGCCGTTCAAAAACCCGCAACCAATTGTAACCTTATATAAGTCATTAGTTAGAAGTAAATTAGAATATGAGAGTGTTATAGTGAGCCCACGCTACATGAAATATGTAAATTCTATTGAATCTGCACAGCAAAAAAGTCCTAATATTATGAGAAACCACTGCAATACTTTATCTTCTTAAATTAGCAAAAAGAAAACAATCATCCGAATGATTATGTTAATACAAGATTATTCACAACAAACTATCTCTCGAGTGGTTTATGTAGGTTAAATTATAATAGTTATACCATGAGTGATTTACTAACTAATATTTACATTAAGGTATTGTAATTTAACAATAATGCCTTTAACAATCCAATGTTTTGAATGTGTGTAGATTGTATTATGCCATAAAATGCGATATGCTATAGACATGTAAATATGCCTATGAGAGTGTTGACTGTCTTTTATGTTATCTGTCTATGTTTTGCCCGTCTTTGTATTGTAGTCCCAAAACGTTATTCTTCGGTTTCTATTTGATTGTGGCTTCTCGTTATATAATTAATATTGTGAACATGACCTTCTGACAAACTGTTTTGGCAGTTTAGCGGGTTTTTGAAGAGTAAAAAATTTTATAAACAGCCTTGTATATTTTCATCAATTTGTAGTATTTGAACTAAAAATAATGTTATTTATTTCTCTTTCTCTGTTCTATATACTTACTTTAAAATATGTTTTAAATTTTATTAGCTTATTATTATTTGTTATTTCACTAGTAGCACATCCACCTAGTAACAATTAAGCCTTTATTAAGGCATGCTGTAAAATTTTTAATTGGAGTGTTAATATTAATGCACACCGCAATG
The DNA here is from genome assembly GCF_061612785.1 of Hesperophylax consimilis. Taxonomy (NCBI): domain Eukaryota; kingdom Metazoa; phylum Arthropoda; class Insecta; order Trichoptera; family Limnephilidae; genus Hesperophylax; species Hesperophylax consimilis. The sequence goes on along the minus strand of NC_142851.1, from coordinate 4,847,054 downwards.
GCGATTTCATTAAAGTAATATTTGCTAAGACATGTTATGTAAATGTTTCAAACAATATTTAATTTTTTTTTTGTCAATTCTTCCCCTATTTTAAATAAGCAGGGCCATGCTAAATATTTTTACAACAGTCCCCTACACTCTGCTATTCGTATTTACACATCTTCATTTACACTTAAGATTTCGGCTTATCAGAAATCATTTTCCAACAAACAAACTATCAGAACATTCAAAATATATCTGAACACGTGTTCACACAGCTGCGCTTATCCAAATAAATATAAAAAGAAAATGCGAAACTATCAGAATTTTTATGAACACGTGTTCCGACAACCCCTTAACATATTAATGTTTTATTTATTTATTTATTTATTATTGGATAATTTGTATAGCGCCGCTTTTGTGAGATATCACTTCAGAGGCGCTTTACAGTTGATGCAGGTATTACAGAAAATATAAATATTACAAAAATAGAGTGAAGTTAAGTTAAGTAAAATGAAGTATAGGAACAGGTGACACGAAGATAGAAGATGGAGACTCTGCAGCCAGAATCCTAGGTGGTGAAGAAACTGAACTTTTACCGACAGCTTGCTAGGAATCCTGTCAATTCATTCGTTAAAGGCCGGCAGTCCCGTTTTTAACAAGAATACGAATAATTTGACGATGTTGTTAATAAATTAGCAATCACATCAGTAAGTTTTAGATTTGATTTAATACAGTTTTTAAAATAATTTGATTACTATTTTAAAAACCGTTAAAAAATATTTTATTTGTATCAAAAATATATTAGAGTCTGGACTTAGGAATTATCGCCCTCATACTTTAGCGCTGTGATGAATCAGTTGCAAATATTCAAGCAGATAATAGATCTCCTAGATTAAATGAGTGATCTCTCTCCCAATCATCTTGATTGAATGCGATAGCTACAACAGACACTGCGAATAGTGCATGAGGCATGAGGCATGCACTTGCAGTGTAGTATGCAGTGCAACTGAATGCATCTATTATGTTACGTGCAATGTGCATACTGAATAAGACTGCGCGCATTTTCAGTCTGCAACAAGTTCCTCAGAATGGAATATTTATATCCCACGTAATGCTTCACGGATTTCAAACCGTGGAACTTTAGAACAGGTAATCCATTCACATAAATCAAGTTGGAATTGAATTAATTTAAGCTTAAAAATTTTAACTCATCTTCCAGAGAATATCAGAAAAAGGCGTAATATTCAAGGAATAAAATAAAGTAGTTATCCATAATAATATCAACCTTTTTTTTTAATGTATAGCATCACTGAGGAAATGTATCACTAAATGTATAGCGTCATTGAGGAAATGTATAGCGTCATTGAAAAAATGTATCTCTAAATGTATAGCGTCATTGAGGAAATGTATAGCGTCATTGAAAAAATGTATCTCTAAATGTATAGCGTCATTGAGGAAATGTATCTCTAAATGTATAGCGTCATTGAAGAAATGCATCTCTAAATGTATAGCGTCATTGAGGAAATGTATCTCTAAATGTATAGCGTCATTGAGGAAATGTATCTCTAAATGTATAGCGTCATTGAGGAAATGTATCTCTAATTATATAGCGTCATTGAGGAAATGTATAGCGTCATTGAGGAAATGTATCTCTAAATATATAGCGTCATTGAAGAAATGTATCTCTAAATGTATAGCGTCATTGAGGAAATGTATCTCTAAATATATAGCGTCATTGAGGAAATGTATCTCTAAATGTATAGCGTCATTGAGGAAATGTATCTTTTTATTTATTTTTAATTTTTTTAATTTTTTTATTTTATTTTATTAGGAATATTAACAGGTTTATAACATAACATGCATAGAGAGAAGTATCTCTAAATGTATAGCGTCATTGAGGAAATGTATCTCTAAATATATAGCGTCATTGAGGAAATGTATCTCTAAATGTATAGCGTCATTGAAGAAATGTATCTCTAAATGTATAGCGTCATTGAGGAAATGTATTTCTAAATGGATTCATTCTTCACTCCTGGACACATTGACCCCCAGATTCCTACCCATTCCGGATACCTTTTTTCCTTACCAGATCTTTCTCTCCTTCCTTTCCATTAAAAAACCCTCCACACAGTATTTCCAAATATGACACAGGCCCTGAGGAAAAATATTTTCCTTTGTCGATGACAATGCATTTTGTCAACTGTTGCAATCATGCATGCACACTCGGACATATGAGCTTTTCAGCATTTACCATACGAAATAAATGTCACACCTTTCAAATGTCAATCCCAATCGGGATTTGTCTCAGTTGTAAGCACGTTCGACTCCAGTCTCAGGAGATGAAGGTTCAATCCTCAATCAAATCAAACACATATTTTTAATACATCTATTAATGAAAATGGATGTATTATAGTAAAAAAACTTTTTACGGGTTGATTTATTATTGTTATTGTCACAATACAAAATATAGTCCGAATACAAATAGGCCAGGGTTAAATGAAATTGTATAGATAAATCGTCTCAATATGGTATAGCGAAAGTTTGATAATGACCTTGAACGCCGAAACAGCTGTCAAAATAATACAAGCGAAAATAATTACAGAACTAAATAATAAAATTAACAAGTAAATAGGTGTTTTTACAAAACTGTTCTTCGGGACTGTCTTCAGGATATTGATTTTTTACATCGTTTTTTTCGATTTTCTCAAGCTGGTGGAGTTTTGTAATTCGACCCCTGGGAACAAACGGGAAGCTTGAAACCCAATTCCTTTCAGACATTTAATCCCCGGTGATGACACGTATAAATTGTCGCGTCTGAGCATCTGATGAGACCCATGCGTTCCTGGTACATTGGTAATATTATATTACTAAACGCGAATAGGAGACGATATTAATTTATCGTACAAGACTTAGAAAACGTTGAATGCACTGAAGAAATAAATCCGGTAGAAGTGAATTGTGTCCAAAGTATTTTTTTTACTTCTAGTGAAACTAATCATGGATGGAAAGAAAATTAGTTTCATGTATGAAAAGGTTCTTATTAAGAAACTTTTCAAACTATTGTGTTAAAAACTGGATTTCAGGACGTTTCCTAATAAACTTTTGGTAAATTCCTAATATATTAAAACACGTGTTCATGCACCTGTATTTGAGTTGATAATATGTAATGACGAAATACGAAAAAAATATGACTTTTATGAATACGGGTCCCGACGTCTTGATAATAGATTCGTATTTTACAAAAAGTTTATCAGGAACCCACCAATTCATTCATTAAGGGCCTTTAATCCCATTTTTAACCGGATTACGAATAATTTATTAAATGTTTTATTACTGTTACTATTGTGAACTTACAATCTTCAGAATATTTTTCTTAAGAACTATGTATATAAACTCCCAATGGGCGTATAAATAAATAAATAATTCTTAAGTGCTGTAACGTCATTCCATTTCAGAAAAATAGTATATGTTCGCGTGTATGTACGTGATTGCCACATCGATAGGATGCATTGTCATCGACAACAAGTCTATATGCCGAGTATCAGCTCGATCGGATGTCGGAAAGAGGGTTAATTTCCGATTCCAAAATTTAATTTCATTAATTAGAGAAATCAAATGTGAAATTCAAATAGATATATTTAAAAACTAAAACACATACTCGCAGACCTCAATAATAACTTGATTGAATCTGTTCTACTTTAAATGTGATAATTAATTTTATTTTATTTTCGCAATGTCTAATTTCTAATGCCCTTTGAACCATCTTCATGCTTTGACTTATTATTATCTCCCATTCTTACTTTTATATTATTATTGTCATTGTTATTGTCTTCGCTCCTCATTTATATATGCTCTCCTTTCACTGTCATCTCTGTTTATAAAACTTATTCGTGTAATTAATATGTTGTTAATGGACTATTTGTCCGTAAATAAATAAATAAATAAATAAATAAATTTAAATAAAATTATATAAAAAATTAAAGAAATTAGGTGTATTTAAAAATACAAAAACGATTTTACGATACAAATGTTTTTTGCGATTTGCCCTAAATTGGATGATCTTCGACAAGAATCTTTCGAATTTGACTAAGGATTTTTGGTTTTCGTGTGCAATGTTACAATAGAAAATGGCTCTTCTTAAAATTGAAAATTTGCTAAAATTAGTACAATGTCATTCTACGTAGGCCTCGTGAAATTTGAAAAACTGGCATTGGCCCCTTTAGATGCAATTCACGGATACATTATATTCGGATGTGTCATAGAGTGGTAGTACCTTTACTATCGACAGCTAAGTCCTTAAAAACTGTAGGCATCATGGTTAAGACGCACTAGTATAAATGGTGACGTGCCGAGGACGCAGCTGTTTGGACTATATAATTATACATGCTGCCCAAAGTGTAGAAGATGGTGAAACGTGATGATGGACCGACTTAAGGATACTCATAATCTAGAATAAATTGATACTTTAATTTAGATTCAGACATTTCGTTTAAAAGTCAAATTAATAGGACAGTAAGCACCGGTTTTTTTCACCTAAGACAACTCAAGTCTGTCCGAAGAAACCTTCCTACAGAAGCTAAAAAACTACTTATCAAATCTTACGCAGTCTCACGTTCCGATTACTGCAACGGCATTTATGCCAGCCTTCCAAAATATCAAATTGAAAATTTTCAATCAGTGTTTAATGCGGCAGCAAGGCTCATAACCGGGGTTTCAAAATGTTCGCACATTTCAGAACACCTTCGTAACCTTCACTGGCTCAAGTGCCCTGAAAGAATCCAGTACAAACTGTGCTGGATGGTGTTTAAATCCGTCAATGAAATGGTCCCACCCTACATTTCTGAACTATGCGTCCCGGAAAATACTGGTCTGAGGCAGTCAACTCTTAGATCAGCAACATCATCAGTTGTAGGCAGACTGATAGAACCTATGCGCAAGCCAAATACAAAGTTTGGTGATCGCGCTTTCGGAGTATCTGGGCCGAAGGCTTGGAATAAACTCTCTCCGGAACTAAGATCCATAACAATTCCAACAGAATTCAGGTCTAAACTAAAAACTTACTTTTTTAAGCTGACGCACCCTTAAATTAAATATACCATTCCTAAGAGAAAGTCCAGTTATATTCAATCTTCCAATTATGTCCTAAATCCTGTATCTAAATTTCGCTAATAAACAATTAGATAATGTTAATTAAGTGCTAATCTCAAGTTACCTACCAGGTAAGTATTGTACTGTATATTAGGTATCTCTATAAATAGTTAAGTAATAACATAGATCACTGTAGAAATGTATTATAAGTTTGTACAGCGCCCTTGAGGTGATTTTGCACAAAAACGGCGATATACACTATACAGGTCATCCATTTTTTATTATTATTATTATTATTATTGTACCCGGTAGTACATTGTGCAAGAACAGGAGAAGTAAGTATGCATTATCAAGCTTGTTAAGAACGGCATTTTCATGTAGGTACTTTTATGTGAAGAGAACCCCTAATAAAGAATTTTCCTCTGCCATAATCTGATATTATCATAAACCTTAAAGTTGGTTTAAATTCCAACACATTTTATTACCATCTTAACCATTTGAACTGTCCACGTTTTTATCAAGCTTTAGATCAAATTGTGATTAGTCGTGAAGCGTAGAACTTCTTGCTCAATACGGGCCAAAACAGACCAAGAATCGGTTTTGAACAGTTACGTTCAAATGTGAAATATTAAAAATCGCGCTGAACTATGATTTTCCCATTTGATATTTTACGTGAATCCGATGTAATAAGGAATTCTAGTGAAAAACATTATGGCTTAAAAACATTTATTTTTATTTATTTAGTACGGGATATGTGCATTTGGAAAATGTTTTGATTAAATAAAATTCCCTTTTTAGGACAGGCAATATTATTTATAGTGATCAACAAATATAATTCTGAATATTTAATTTTACGTAGAATTAACAAATTTTCATTAAAAAACGATTAAAACCGTCATAGACATCGCTACCCATTACTATTAACCGACAAAACCGAGGTACATATGACGTCACGCGTATCCCGTCAGATTTCATTCGTTTTGGCGGTCTTTGAAAAATGCGTACTTTGAAAATTATTTTGTACTTTTTTATTTTATTTTGTATTTTATTTTAACTATGAAATCGACAGTTGTAAAAAAATACTGATATTTAAGTTAAAAGGAAAGCTTTCATATTTTTTTACTTGAATTGGAATTATAAAGCTGCAAAGTACGGACCCAATCAATAAGATCTAATTATTAAGCATTGCTAAAGCGATTTCAAACAACCTTTCGATGTTTAACAGTGATCCCTCAACTGAACCACATATGGAGACTTTTCCACTGTGGAAAGATGTAAAAATAAGATTTTAGACAACGTTCCCTCTATTTTTATAATTGTTTGTGCGGTTCATCGCCTTATCTGTGCAAGATATAGAACGAAAGAGGCGAAACCGCAAATACGGACATTCATGGGTAGATAAAAATTAAGTCATCAAAATGTGCCCCAAAATAATGAAATATATTTTTTATATGTTATGTATATTATAAATCCTGGTCACACGTTCCTTTCTTCGAAATAAGTGCGGAAGATGAAAACATGTGTGCGGACAATTTGTAATTTGTAACAAATGTGCGGCCGCACACGCGCACACCTTAGAGGCAACATTGGTTGTAGGTACTGTAATTTAATACATTTAAATTTCTGTTTGAATGAACCCGTGTACAATTTAGTGCCTGCTCGCGTTCTGCGGATTTCGAACCAGGCCTGATCCAAATAACTTTTCGCTCTTTTTTTGTGAATTTGCGGGATAAGAGTTACACGATTAAGTACCCAGCAGAAAAATAGCTATTATCACAGACTGCTGATAGAAAAAAAAGATTTTAGAACGTGATAATAAAAATTGAATCATCACGAATCAACCCACACATTTTTTTCCCACCCAGAAGACCGATAAATTCATTATTTCGTGCTTATTACGATGTTCTTGTCATCGGGGCGGATGTGGAAGATTTAAAATATGATAAAATTATAAATTCTACAGGAAATGAATAGCATAAAGATTATTGGCAAGCAGCAGGAATCTAGAATCTCTTCCGTCGGAATGAATGCTGAGAGTAAAAAATTTATCTTTATTTATTTTATATTATGAGTTGTGGATTACGAGAGTTAAGGTGAGGATACACTGGGTACATGGATACATAGCATACGTACGCAACGTACGCCTTCAAATACGTGTGACCAGTGTATTTCTTGTGCTCATGTATCTACTTTGGGCGTCAGTTGATATGACTTTTATTTTTTAAGTTGATGTTTCTCTTCCCAGAAGACTCACAGTCAGTTTTACCAAAATTCCAAAAACTTAGCGTGGCAGTCATCCTCGCTACATTTCAGACGCCCTTTCGGACACAAGTTGGCGATATGTAGGGTTTCGACAGGATAATGTGTTCTTAAAAAATATTTTTTTATAGAAAATTGGTTGTGAAGGATTGTAAGTTGTGCAGATCTCCTTGGAATGCCAGCGAATTCGTAGCGGATTTGCTAGGAACTTTTTTCAGAAGTCGTTATAGGTAACTTCTTTATTATTTATTCTCTACTTATTTGCAAGAAAGCCTCGTATCACTTACTTTTATTGTGAAAAACGCTTATTTAGCTGGAAAAGATAGAAAAACATAATAATATTTTCTTATTTCTTCATTATAAAACATTAGAGGAAAAAAATATTTATCTGAATATATGTAGCACATGTCCTGGGACTACATGGCATAGATATGTACAATTTTTTATAAATATTTAAAGACATTATCTTTTTTTGTGTGTTTTTATTAAGTTATAAATATATTTTTTTTATCTAGTATAAAACTTTACTGACTACTTATTTCTATGACATTTAGATACACTTTACACTACATCTAAAACTTACTCTTTATAGCATTTAAGCATAAAGCACAAAAAGCACCAAAGCTTTAAGCTTCTTTAAAATCTGTCGGTAGTTCATTAAAATCTTAAATCCTTCAAAATAGAGATTATTTTGGGTTCCCGATAATTTTGTTTTCGAAAGTCAAAAATATATACAAATTCTCGTGGGGTAGCCATGTAATTCTAAATCAAAATTTATATTCCTAAACGTGTATTTCTGGAGTATCTTATGTTTGAGTTTAAATATAGATATTAAGGTATTGTAAGTATACGCTGTCTCACACTTAACATACATAGTTTTTTCTGCATAATAATTATCTTAGAATACCTAATACAATTCAATACTGCTTGCGTGCTTATAAACGGTACAATTTACAAAAACATCATTTTGCACAAACGAGTAGGTTGTTACTAAAATAGTGTCAGCCGGTGTGTGGTGGGCCTCTCGGCATTTTCGGCACTAAGAGTTAATGCGTTTTATACGTTGCGTACGTGGGTCCAGTGTGTCACTTACCTTAATGAATTACTGGACTTCTCTTTTTCTCAAAAGGTGACAATGTTGGGACACCAGAGGACTCGGAACACTGTATTTTTCAAAGTCTTTGAGTCATCATTGTTCATCCGAGAGTAAAAACGAAATTCTACAAGTTGAAGCTCAAAACCAATCACGTAAACAATTTATAGATCGGATGGAACATATTCGTTTTTTGAATTGGTTCCTAGCCTTTCAATATAAGGATGAAATGGGAATATTTATTACCCAAAACGTTATATTTTTTAGAGCACGTAATCTGATACTAAAAAGTTAATGTTATACGTCGACCTCTCGCTTATACAAAATATAAGTAAGATAATATTATTTAGGGCCATCCATGTGGAAAAAATATAACCTTTGGATACGCCATTTTACTTTTATGACGTAACGTGTATAGTTTACGGCGGGATATTATTTTTCTCAAAACGACGGGGTATTTTTCAACGAAATTAAAGGAAATTGAAAAGAGTAATAAAGATGGAGACGACGTAAAGAAATACTCGTAAATCTATGTACTCTTATGAAATCATGTATTTTATGCAAAATTCTTTTCGTAACGGGTAATAAAAACATTTATAATGTGATAGGAAAGATTTGGGTGGCTTTTCAATCTCGAATTAGCGTTGTAAAATCCTGTTTATTAGTCAATTTGCATTTCAGAATAGATTATGCTAAGATATTACACAGTGATCTCCTTTTTTACCGTGTGTTTAGAAAAGCACGCGGAGAAAATTTAGTGATGTAAAATAATGTTATTTTATTGAAAATATTTTTAAATTATTCGTATTTCTGTTGAAAACTGGACTGCAGGCCTTTAACCAATGAATTAACAAACTATAGAATGATGTCGGAACACGTGGTCATAACATCGTCATTATATTTATCAGGATAAGCGCAGTTGCATGAAAAAGTGTTCCGATATATTTTTAATGGACTAATATTTTATTAGGAAATGGCGTGCCATAAGTATTCTTGCGCTGATTGTGAAACGGAAAAGAAACCTCTATAATATATTAGAAACTTGTTATGTGTATCTCATATGACAAGGGAGTAGATGAAAGGGTAACGAAAATATAATTCAGGAGAATATCATATGACAAAGGAGTAGATGAAAAGGTAACGAAAATATAACTTCAGGAGAATATCATATGACAAGGAAGTAGATAAAAGGGTGACAAAAATATAACTTGTCAGGAGAATGTCAAATGACAAGGAAGTAGATAAAAGGGTTACGAAAATATAACATGTCAGGAGAATGTCATATGACAAGGAAGTAGATGGAAGGGTGACGAAAATATAACACGATCTGGTAAAAGATCGAATAGTAGAAACTGTCAATATTTCCCTGTAAGACCATCATTCATAAATTAAAAATTGTGTGGCAATCACATGAAAAATAAGAAAAACGAATATGTATGTATTTTAAAAAAGACAAAGAATTACAACAAGAATAAAATTGTGGCCTTTTGTTCATTAGATACCTAATATAATGGGGTGATATTACAAACTACGAATACCATTAAAAATGTGTAGAAATGAAAAACAGATGTGAAAACAGATTTAAATGTTATTTTTCTGATTACGATTATCGTATTAAAATACGTCATTTTAATATTTTCATTCATAGTTATTGATTTCAAAAACGATCTAAAAACTCAAATTTCTAAACGGTTTCAACCGTCTGCAACATTGATGTAGTCTAATAATAGTCTGCAATGTCATTATAACACAAAAAACGCAAATGTCTGTTAAGACGGCTGTCACTAATGTCGCCCGGTTTGACGTCAACGCCGCTGAATTCACGAATTAAAATGAACATTTCGTTTTGGCGTCAAATTGAAAATGACACATTTAAATGGTTATATAAGACTTTTTCGTCAAGATAAAATACCTTCACTATCGTAATTTTTTTTCAAGAATAAAAAATAGTTAAAATACCCCAAAGCACAGTGGGTAGTCTGGGTAAAGATAGCATTTCGACTTGAGACAGAAGGTTTCGTGTTTGATTTACGCTGCAGCGCAGAGTGAAAATATCGTAAAATTGATTTAATATTTATTAAATATATGTATACATAAATATTTTGGCTCTGCCAGTCTTGTGTTGGATTTGTGGACTTTACAAATGGCTTTGCAGCATGTTTTAAGGAAGAAATATGGTGTAATTGTATATTGAGGGCACGCTTTCGCTGTTATACTTACTGTGAACGAAAAAATAGGGGATAATATCCAAGGAAGACTTGTCACGAACTGTAATTATTGAACGAAATGATTGAGGCGGAACATGTCAAGGGTCAAAACACCTAAAACATGTACGAAGAGACAATATATTTTTTTAAATATGATGTTAACCCAAGATTCCCAACTGCCGGAGTCAGTGGAAACTTAGAGGATGGACGTGGAAATTTTGAAGCTATTCGGGAAGGAATAATAGAACAGAGTAGGTGGCAGAGAAATTGGGAACCATTCGGAAAATTAAATTGCGAATTTGGGGTTTGCTGGAGATAAGAATTGAGAAATTTGGGCAATAATGGAATTGAAATGAGGAATGGAGTGCGAGGTTTTAGAAGTTGAGAAATTGTGTACCAAATGAATTGGGGAAATTAAAGTGATGATTTGAGGACCATTGGTGACTTTGAAGATTTGGGAAGCTTTGTGAGAATAAGGCTTGTGAATTGTTGTTGCATGGCTGAGTTTCAAAATATATTACTTATTGTATTTTTAGTTTATTAATTATTTAGCGTTGTTCAAAAATTTGAACGCACACAAATGCAGGCAAAAAAACATATTATTACTACTAATTATTTCACTATAAAACTTTTATATTCATTACTTTTTTACAATTAAAAACAAAACAAAAACATTCCATCACATGTCGCCACTGGGAACGACTTCGCGCATCACGTGATATGCATTCCGTTTCGTTCCAGCAGCACGGTAATATAAGAGATCACGTGATCTGTTGAAAAACGTGAAACACTTTTATGTTGTTTTTGTATTTAATAGAAAAAATTACATCTAAATTTCCACTCTAAATGTGCTCAGAAATCGCTCGATAAAACTGTCAGGTACAGGCCGATACACCCTCTACCAGAAAAGAGATAACAAATGAATTTTCAAGTAGCAATTGCACCATTCTATACCCTTTGCCTATTACCTGTCGTAAAACTCCATGGGTTGCTAGACGGCTAGAGACACGGCTGGGTACTACAGGATAGATACTTACTTTTATATCTTACGCTCGACTTCATGCCAGTGAACCCCGCATATATTGTTTAACGTATTTTTCATATTACATACACACTGCCTATAATTTCTTTCCTACATTTACAGTCCAACATGCTGCCTTGGTAGTTGGTTGCCTCCGTGGGGGCCCGGGGCGGTCTCTATCATTACGCGCCGTAGAAAAAGGCCCAATCACCGGATACAGTGAGTGGAACAGAACCGAACGAGAAACAGATTAGATGCACGGTGCGTGTCTTCAGCCACTGTGAAATTGCCACCGTGCCGCGGATCGGTTCCCAAATACGACAGATGTTAAAATAACGCAGTTTATTTAAATGGAATGAACATTTTGTATCGGCTGTTGATGGTCAATGATGTAAATTGAACATTTATTGTCCATACAGGTATCTACCGCCGCCCGAGAACCATTTATTGGATAATAACATATGTCAATCCAAGTGGTTTGCTACGTTTGGTGACTTAGCGGGGGTTCTCGGGTTTATGGGGTGAGGTTTTTCTAGGTCTTGGTGGCTGATGCTTTTGCCCACCTTCGATCTGAGATGCCGGTTTGGGGAGACTCTTTGATCTATCCAGCAGGTCTCTCTTGACCTATCGTCTTGCACCGTAGTGGGAGGAATGGATTCATACGTCCGTAACTCACCTGGATACACCGGCTCCTCTTTTTGTTTTTTCTTAAAAAGACCCCCACACAGCATCCCTATGACATAAAGGAAATTATTTCCTCAGGAATTCCTGTGCGGGGTTAGTTTAAAATGGTGTTATTTTTTTAGCGCCAATCAGGAATATAAGTAAATCAAAAAATATATACTAGTGTTCATCTTTTAGCTTAAAAACCAGTATATGTTTTACAAAATGATTGTCGTATTCATAGTTCAATTTTCGATGTTTGAATCCTGTCGAAAACGATCGAAATCTGGTGGGGTACGCGTGACGTCATACGTACCTCGGTTTTGTCGGTTAACAGTGAGGTCAATCCTACTCATTTTGGTGTAAATTCAGCAAACCCCAATTTAAATATTTAGCAAGATTTCCAAAAAACTAGTATACCGCAGTGACGTCAAACCGACCCGTGATGACGCGGTGTTAGTTCTGTCAGAACCAAGATATGTATAATTTTATATGAATATAATTAATGTATTCAGGATCAGCGTTTGTTGATTTATATCTGAATGAATATTATGTCACAATAATTAATCCACAATATTTTTCACTTCCGTTATAGTATCTTTTTTGTATGAACTATGTCTCAGTATAGAAAGTTCCATAGTCACTAAATTCATTATGCACGTATGAGATTCATTTGCGAGTCGCTCTCGGGCAGTATTATGGACGGGTGGATCGTTGGCATGGAATTTGAATAGCGCATTGTTTAAAGTATGGTAAAAACATGATATAAGTTTGTCTTATAAACGTTTCATTTTTATGGGAGTTCACTCACAAACTTAGACACTTCAGAAAACCGCCACCGACCCCAATACTGACAGTCTGTGTCTTGCTTTGAATTTAAGCTTCATTTTTAAAATTGGAAGTGGATGAAACCAGAGAAGCGATAAAGTACCAACACCTACCTATAATGCAATATATTTTGACAAAAAATTAGTTTAATTTCCATTTTCTAAATTAGACCTCATTTTTATGGAATTCAGACCATCCAAATTGAGTGTATCAATTATATTTGGATGAGAAACAAAGCGAGAAATGAATGCACTTTTACCTCCAATTAGTCCAATTTGACTTCCAGCGCTCTAACACCGAACGAACAGAAACTATTCAATCAGGTCCCGCGCACCGCTGCTCGCCTGATAATACACGTTTCGACTAGATAATAGAACGCAATAGCGCCTCTATTTATTTATTTATTTATTATTACACGCCCTAATTGGCTTTTACACTGTACAAAGTTTAATAGTAGAGTATCACAGTTATTATAAATTATACCAAATTAAAACAATAAAGAAAACATAATACAACGAAAAAAGAAAAAATATTAAATGTTACAACAAAAGCATACAATAAAATAAGATACATTAGTAAAAATGATAAGAAGTCTCACATAAATAGATATTCTAAATAAAAATAAAAATATATATATTGCGGAAATTATAGATGTCTATTTGAGTCTCGATATATAAAAGAATTGAAATAAACAATATTTATATTGATTATTTTTAAGATTAAATATATCTACCAGATCAGAGTATTTATTTCCGAGACTGTGAAGTCTTGGAATCGGGGAATTTTGATAAGACAGTGTCCTGGTGTTGTAAAAATAAAAGGGTAGTAAATTTTGGCAAGATCTTTTGGGTATGTGGATGCTGATTAATCGGAGTAACTCAGGACAGTCAATTTTGTAATGAAGTATTTTATGTAGTACGAGTACTATTAAATCTGTGTTTATTCTTCTTTCTGAAAGTTTTAATGGGGACAATTTATCTAGTAAGTAGTTATAATCAATGTTTTCTACAGGAATATGCAATTTATAGTTTATATACTTCAGGAACTTATGTTGAATCTTTTCAATGTTATCGGAATAAATATTGTAAAAGGGAGACCATAACGTAAAGTTATACTCTAGTTGGCATCTAACAAGGGTTTTGTACAACATGATAAATGTGCCTAAATTATTGAAGTCTTTTGAATTATATTATATTATTCTCTATGACTATCCCGTGATTTTTGACGGGTCTGCGCCAGAGTTTTTATTAAAAAATATATTGTAAATACCGCACAACTGCTCCCAACCGTCTAGAGCAACTGCGACCATGGCATCCCCAATCCCAGGGTATGTTGTAAATAACACAAATAAAAATTATTTGCGCACGCTGATGTATGAACTCCCGGACTTCGGATTGCTAGTCGACGACGGAGATCGTCATAAGGCAGAGTTATATAATTATACAGATATTTTTTTGAATTATTAGTTTTTCACCGAGGGGTTGCTTTTTTGGATATCTTTCACTCTGTATTTTGAGTAAGTCTCTATTATGACTTGACGATTTATATAGGGAAATTTTGGTGCTTATTATGATGCAATGGAGACGAAGTGTGGGAGAATAATTAAGCAGACACTTGTAGAGATATGTCCATCACGTATTTAAATGTGGGACAATACTGTTCTATATGTCAAACCGGAGATAGTCGTAAAATGAAATATTATTAACATTTTTAAATAGCAGAAACGTGAGAAAAATATATTCAATGTTGATGAAATAATTTAATTGCTAAAATTAATGATATTCTTTGGTCCGAATATTTTATCTGTGCAAAGTTGTAAAGAGGAAACTTTTGATGAATTCTTCATTCTTATAACAACTTAATTCACAGTTCTTCCATCATTGTCACCATTAATTCCATGTGCCGACTAGGAACACAAGACAAAATGAAACATTCTTCTGGAATACATACACAACCAACTATCAGACACACTCACTAACCAATAGGATGCAACAAGTTTGGAGGTAGTATTGATATATTTATTTACTCCATTTATAGAATCAAGCGTAATCTATAACAGCACTTTGTTGTATCCTACAAATTATAGTAGCGTTGGTAATTTAGTTTTAGTGATTTGTCTTATATGTAGTATTGCTCTAGTTTCTATATTATTTTAGGTTTCTGTTACACCTTTCACCGATATTGTTTCATATTCAGTTTATCAGTATACTATTATGTCATGCTTTAAATTTTTCTTCTTTAATTTTCAATTGCTCACTAGGTATATTCACTTCTTAAAATCCCGGCTTGAGGTAAAACCAAATAAAATAAAATAATCTTTTTATGTAAATAAGAGTCCCAATTACTTCTCGCTGTCCGGAGCTACTGAGTCAAAATTTGGGGCTGAATCGAGTCGTGAAGGGAAGGAGATTGGTATTTGGAAGGTTGGGAAGTACCTGGCTATTCAGATCTGGTCACAAAACACGGCCAAAGTAATTTCAATCAAAATTTTCGTTTTCTAATGGTATCCTTTCACCAGAACGATAGCAATAATAATATTTCGATAATTTGTATGGCGCCGTTTTTGTGCAAAATCGCCTTACAAATATATAATACATTACTACCATGATCTATGTTATTACTAACTATATATGGAGATAATATACACTATACAGTACCATACTTAACTGGTAGGTCACTTAAGAGGAACACTATCATTCAAATGTGAAGCTTCTCGGGGTGATGTCTACTAGGTTCGTTAAATTATACACTTTCATAATAACAGATGTTTAAATATATTTTATGTAAATTGCATAACTATCTTATGATTGAGGTAGGAAAGCGAGTTATAACGATGTTATTATTTGTTTCGCTGTGTATTTCGTGATGTAAAGTGACATGAAGGAAACGTAGGCATCAATATGTATATATTGATGCCTACGTTTCCATCATGTAAATATATCCAATATGGATATATAGGGTTTTGCAATAAGAGGTGTTATTTTGAATTGTCCGCTATTTCGGTAGATGTTACTTTTAAAGCTGTCACTTTTTAACATTTGACAAGTAGAAACTACGACATTTATAAAAATGGAACGATACACGCTTCAACAACCCATTGAAATTATTAAAATTCACTTGAGTGAATCAAATGCAAATCATCTTGAGTGATGAGGCCCATTTTCACCTCGGTGACTTCGTCAAAAAGCAAAATTGTCGCATCTGGGGCTCTGAAAACCCAAAAGTTATAGTTGAAACGCCTCTCTATAATCAACGTGCGACTGTTTGGTGCGGTTTATGGTCCGGCGGAGTTATTGGACCTCACTTTTTAGAAAATAAGGCTGGAGCAACAGTTACGGTGAATGGATTGCGCTATCGAGAGATGATTAATGATTTTTTATGGCCGGAATTGGATGGTATTGATCTGGACAACGATTACTTTCAACAAGACGGCGCTACGTGCCACACAAGCAACGAAACCATTGATGTTTTACGATTGAATATCAAAATAACGCCTCTTATTCGAAAACCCTGTATATATAATTATATATATCTGCTATGTAAAAGTGTACTAAGTCAATATCTCCAGTAATTTTACGAGTGATATTTTAAGCGCTAGGTACATCTTCAAATTCCTACCTTTTTTATTTTTAAGAGAAACCGCACACCCCAACTGCTCCCAACCATCTGGAGCCAGTGAGACTATGGCATCCCCAATTGGGGTAAGTGGTTAGTCTGAAGGTAGTGGAGAGAGGAATGAGATGAAGAATAGGAAGGCGGGGGAGTACCTGGCTTTTTAGATCTGGTCACCAAATACGGCTAAAGCCATTTAAATCAACATTTCAATTCTGAATGGTGGTCTTACACCTGAGCGATACAAAGAGTATATTTAATTCTGGAACGTGCCGCAAGTATTCTATACATTATTTTTAATGAATAAATTGAGAAATAACACAAATTACGCAAATAAAATTTACTTGCGCACGCCGGGATTTAAACCCATGACCTTCGGCTTTCAGTTCAAGAACATTGCGCCTCGACCACGTCGGCCGTCTTACGGAGACAAATATTATTATTTCCCTGTTTACTATCCTTGTTCAATATAGGATATTTCAAAGGAGACGAGTTTTTTAAAGATTACATGAGTTCCTAATAAGTACTGTTTTAAAAAAAACATTCACTATCGTTCTATCGTTTTCCAATCTTTTTCGTATCGCTAAATTTAAATGTCACAATGTGAAGTGAACAACCGAACTTATAATTGAACAATTTTTAGTATTATTCATTTTTCACTCATTTTAATTTAATATTTTTTTCCGTGAATGTACGAGAATTTTAATATCTGACATAACAAAGGTTTGCCAACTACAAACATGTTTCACAACAAACGGTTAATGTCAACAAAGTTACTAGACATTGCTCTGCAACCACTTTCATGGTACCATAAGTACTTATTTGGTACTCTTGTCATTTTGTATAAATATTTATTTATTTAATTATTAATTAACGCCCTTTTTCGGGGCTTTTACATATGCATATTAAGAAATATACATTATTTACTGTACATAACTGA
Organism: Hesperophylax consimilis; assembly: GCF_061612785.1. Classification (NCBI taxonomy): domain Eukaryota; kingdom Metazoa; phylum Arthropoda; class Insecta; order Trichoptera; family Limnephilidae; genus Hesperophylax; species Hesperophylax consimilis. The sequence goes on along the minus strand of NC_142851.1, from coordinate 4,829,361 downwards.
ATTGCTTCATTAACAACATTTTATATTTGTTTAAAGATAAATTGAAGATGTCCACTGACTTAATATAATTGTTTCCCTCCCTTAGTATTCTGGGCAAAGAGTAATACATATGGTAGTTAGTCCCAGAATTTCTGCACTGAAATAAATCCTGACTTCTAGTATTACGTTGTGGAATCCGGAAGCATATCAATTCTAGCAATACCGGACTGTCAACTAAATCATTTACAATTTTATATAGAAATAGCAAGTCAGTGAAAATTCATAAATATATAAATATAAAACCTTTGTACAACAGAACTCTAAATGATAACTTGTATTGTACCTGCTTATATTGTTCATACTCAGCTTATATGTACTATGCATTTATTTTTGCACTCATGAAAAACTTACCTATTACAACTTACCTATTTTCTATAAAACATATTTTAAGGATTCAGTTTAATTTTTATTTCGATTTTTTAAAATATTATTATTATTACATTATACAAGCTTTCTGCATTTTATACGGGCAAGTATAATCGAGAGAATTCTAGTAAATTGTAATATGCGAAAAAAGGTTTGATTTGGTACATTTCTACTTTGGTACGCTCATTCCCAAAAACAACTGCATTATTAAAATGAACATCATTCCGAAACGCCATAAAACAGACAAAACTTGAATCTTCGTTCTATGGTTATATTTTGTCATAAACCGAAACAGAGCCTCGCGTTTTTACTTAGGCCCATTTCCCCTAAATAACCTTCTTTAGTACCGGAACATAAACTTTATAGGCGTTTAGTGGGGCCGCTAAAGTCTAAAGTGTGGAATTTAGTAGGAATACTACCTACTTCTGCGTTACTTCCACTTTATTCAGTGTTTGCTGGTCTTAACCCCGCATTTTCTGGTGAAAAGTTAAGAACCCCGGGAATATTATTAAAAATAAAAACCTCATCTGTACCGAGTGCTCAGTCTTTTCCCCCTTGAATCTTTTAACAGGTATACAGAGAATATCTTACATATTATGTTTAATATAATTATTTAAGCCAGGCATCCTGACTATCGTCAAGGATTTTCATTTAAAATTCCATAAGTAGAGCATAATCAACCAGATACAACCTAAAGTAAGAAACCAAGCTCATCCGAAAACCAACAAACGATGGACTGGACTACACTATAACTAGAAAAACTCACGATATTGCATGAATCTTATATTTCATCAAAACCTTGCTCATAAATCTCAATTTTACTGATGTACGTGTTTGCACAATCTGCCATTGCTTTATTGCATTATTCAGGTGTAGCTAATTTGTACTATCATTTCCAGTTCGTACTATATGTTTTGCACTGGGTTATTATTGGACTTAACTCCTTGGTTGATCACTGGCTCAAAGCAGGCAAGAGGTAGGAAACCAAAGACATAATCTAATCCGCAATGTTGTTCCTCGAGGTCTTTTCTTATCATCGTCACAGCACGTACATAAAATAATAAATTGTCTTCCAAAACAGATACTATACAAAAAACAAAACAAATAATCTGCGGCAGGGCTCAACGAAGGTTTTACGAATGCACGAGAACACTATCGTAATTGCTTATTTGCATGTTCAAGCATATTCTCCTTACAATACATCACATATACGCAATATAAAGCATTACCTAGTAACCTAAAACTTCCAATTATAAATAAATAAAAAATTGGCGAAAGTTATCAAAAGATATGACAGAATCACTCTTTGGAACTCTCTAATTCTGTATATCCCTTTTAAAGTATTTATGAAATATGTTTCAGTGTAACTGTGGTAGGTCTGTCTAGTCTATTTTAAAATCTATGTACACTCTTCATTGAACTCACTCTGTAATCTTATTTAATTTTATCTGTATAAGGTTATCTTTTCCGAAATGAGTTTTGATAAACTCATTTGGGAATAAAGTATTGTTAACATATTCACATATATTTTAAATAAATACAAATAAACTTATCGGTGCGGGTTCAGCGTTTAATCAACAGGGGAATTGGAAAACTGAGATATTTGAAAAGAATAATAGTGATGGATATTTTGGGCAAATTAACTGCAGTTATTCGAAAATAATTAAATCCTATATAGCAACACTAATTAGGCATGACAATTAATTATAATATTTGACTCAGGAAGAATATAAATTAAAGTTTCTTGAAATAGTAGAAAACCTTTTTTTGATTGGATTTTAGGGTTAATAATTCAAGAGGCACTAAGAATTTTTTAACAATCTCCACAGTTATAAAATAAAATTTGAAGTCAGCCTAAGGTGGATGCGTCCATTTTTCCGTAGCGCTTTTTAACGCCCAGCGCTTATTAAAATTAATTGTCGTTCGAGGCGGGTTCCATGGTGTGAGTACTGAGAGTAGGTACTTATATCGTTAGGTATTACTTTTTGCCCAGTTATGAAAAACTGGAAATTTTAATGTTTACGGTATAATTCAACAATGTTTTTTAATGGTTTTAACAGTAGTTTCCGGAACCGAATCTTAAGACCGCCCGTATTTAGAGTGAATTAAAATTAATTATAGGATTCAATTTCACGCTTTAGTTGCCTGAGTAAAAATATTTTTAACAGACTGTCCGTTTACTATACACATGAACAGTAGCAAAAATACAATATTGCGTTATTTCAAAATTAACGTAATTCCTAAATTCTTAAGCCTACATGCAGATAAATTACTGTTGCTATTTTACTAAGAATATCTTCAAATTATTTGTAATTCCAGTTGAAAACGGGATTGGATTAATCAATAGATTTCCTCATAAATTTTTAGTAAATTACAAATATATTATTATCATGGAGGGTGAAATAATACTTAAAAATGTAGGTTAATTTAGATACCTGCACAATTGTTTTGCATGTAATAAATAAAATATAAATTTTGGAACACGTGTTCATGAAAAACCGAATATTTTTTCAAAACATCAAAAATTCTTTGTATCGTCATGGTGTAAATAAAACATTCTTAAATTAATGTTTTATTCATATGGTCATGTAATTTATCGTGAAAAATCGTCTCTGTGTAGTACATACCAAGCATGACATTATTTAAGAACTTTATATGCATGTCTCTTAAAACCTTCAATATGTTGAAGATATCAAAAGATAAATTGTTTACCAGCCCCATACTTCGTGTCATGTTATTCTGAGCCAATACGTCTGTTCTAACATATATGTACCTACGCGTAACATTGCATAACAGATTATGGTGCCGCCACTGGCAGGCTTACAACAGGAAGTGAGCTAAATTTAATAACATCATCCGTATCTGTTGGGAAGTCGCTACAAACTCTCGCTCGAAGGAATGGTTTTTAACAAGCCCGCACAATAGCTCTTCCAAATAGTTATATTTTGGTATATACCTACAACAGGAACGCATACACATAATATGACATAGACCCCCAGCAAGCCGATATCGACCCCTGGGGGTCCATATAGACCACTTTGGGAACCACTGATATAGGTAGATAATAGTCTCGTGTCTAGTAGGAACGAAGTATGTGTGAAGTATGAGTTAATGATGCATGTAAGTAAGTCTAAAGTCATGGTGTTTAAAAGAGAGAGTACGAAAACGGTGTGCAATATAATTGTCAATGATGAATACTTGGAGCAGGTGGATGAGTTTGCGTATTTAGGAAGTATGTTTACGAGATATGGTAAGACTGACAGAGATATTGAAAGAAGAGTAAATGCAGGTAACTCCATTAATGGAGGACTGAACGCAGTTGGCGCTAACAAAAAAATGTTCAAAGAAGCGAAGCTAGCAGTCCTCAATGGAGTGCTGGTACCAACCCTGATGTATGGATGTGAGGCGTGAAACTAGCAGAGAAAGGATGAAAGTAGACTGAAAGCTGTAGAAATGAGTTCCTTGAGGCGTATGGGTGGTAAAAGCATGTATGATCGTGTGAGAAATGTGGAGATCTGAAAATATTACAATGTTAATGTAAGCGTCATGAGTAAGATTAAGAAAGGGACGCTTAAATGGTTTGGGCATGTAAAGCAAATGAGCGAAGAAAAGAGTGCAAGGAGAATATATGACGTAAATGCGGATGGCAGCAGAAGTCAGGAACGCTCGAGGAAGACATGGCACGATCAAGTGAATCAGTCAGAATAACAGAAAAGTTATGTGTGATACGATGTACGAATGTGAATGAGGCAAGGAGTGTGTTCCAAGACCGAGTTGTTTGGCGGTCCGTCTTCTCTGCCTACCCCTGCGGAGAAACTGATTATGGTTAGGTTAGGTTAGGTCATTATGGTTAGTTAGTTATGTTTTATACTTTAATTTAGGTTTTTATAAAAAATAAAAAAAATCGAACCCCCCCCTATTCAAAGAACAGTAAATTAGAGACAGAAAAGAAAAACAGTAAGAGAGAGAAAAATGAGTATGAGTATTCAAAGTAATCAGGAAAAGAGACTGGTTGTACGGGAGATAATTTTTGCCATAAATTCTCTAGAAATTTCCCTGGCGTCGGTAAGTATGATTAAACTGGGACGTCTTATTCAAGTTTATCATCTCGTTATGTTTACAAAGTGTTGAGGCGTATTACCGAAGTGCTGACGTTAAATTAACAAAGAAAATGATTCACTTACAGCTTCTTTATACTAGCGACCTAATCTTGTAAAGGCTTTACGAATTCTAAGATTCCTTCAAAGATCATACTACTTACGTTTTGAATACTTACAAGGTAATTGACTGATCTAATATGTGTACATAAAATAATTCACGTTCATTTTGATACTATATTCTATCAAAATTCCTATTGTTTAAGAAGCTATTCCAAGTTTTACCTGAATACGTTTAAAAATTATGATTAAGATAGTTTGACTCAAGTATTTGGTTCACTTGATCGTGCCATGTTTTCCTCTGGCGTTCCCGATGTCTTCTGCCATTCATATATTCGCCTTACAATCCTTTCTTTGGTCATTGGTTTCAAATGCCCAAAACCATATAAGCTTCCCTTTCTAAAACTAACTCATTTCGCTTGCTCATAAGTTTTGCATTTTTTGAGAATCTCCACATTTTTCACACCATCATTCTTGGTTATACCACACGTACGCCTCAGGTATCTCATTTCTACAACATTCAGTCTACTTTAATTCTTCCTCTGCCAGTTTCATGCCTCACTGACATACATTAGGTTAGGTACCAGCACTTCATTGTGGACTGCTAGCACATTAAAACTGCTGAAACTTGCCGAATAAATTTACTGCCTAAGAATTTTGTTAAAGTATGTCCCAAACTAATATCAAATAAGAGCGTTGTGATGACTGCATATTATTTTTGCAGAAGACTGAGTACATACCTTCCAAAAAAGACAGTTAGGAGTGCAGCTGGGTAATATTTCCACGTTTGAGCTACTGAAAACAAATACGACATCTGGTCGTCAGTGGATTGTTGAACGCATGCAAATATTTGGCACAATAGCACCTTTAATTTGAACAAAAGCAGAAAAAACACAGAATTTCTACCTGACGTTCTCCTGACGGTCTATAGATTAATGTAAACCATATATTAAGCTAGGAGAAACCGTAAACAAATGATTATACGACATAAACGTGCACAATCGACAAACTACTGAAAAGTAGTTTATTGGAACTTTTCTGTTTTTTTCTGTATTTTATTTTATTATTTACTGTAATATATATTTTTGTCTTGCTTTCTTTAAATAAAAAAAAACCTCTGCTGTAAATAAAATATCAGAAAGGAAGGGATCTTCCAAAAAAAGTAAATGCATAAAGTGTCCTGAAAATCTGAAGCTAGGGGTGGAAATAAAGTAGCATCTTTCGCTATGAGAAAACTACGCAAGGGTTTTTGAACAGACAGCCCTTTATTTCGCAAAGAGGTTTTTACGCTTTTCAGATGATTTATCTGACCAAAGAGATGGTTCAAAGAAATACCATATTACGTAGATAGGCACAAGGTCCCTTTTTATTGCATAATAATGAAGAATAAATGACAGTACTCCAAAAATAGAATTTTAAAAGTACCTATTTTGAAATAGAATAATTAAATTAATGGTATTTAGAGGTATTTTGTGGAGGAGTGGTTCGATCTGTCGAGAGCCACTGAAACTAGGACATCCTTGCATCCATAGAATTAGTTCTCAGGCTGAAGATATTGGGAATGAGATCTGGTCATCAAACACGACTAAACCTTTTTTTTTTTTTTTTTTTTTTTTTTTTTTTTTTTTTTTTTTTTTTTTTTTTTTTTTTTTTTTTTTTTTTTTTTGTTATTTGTTTTTGGGGTATTATGCCGTGTTGCGCTAACTCCTTCTTTAGCCAACGTTTCGGACAGCATTGCAGTGTCCATCATCAGGGCAGATGTCTTATTTTTTCAAAATAACAAAATAACAAAAATACTTTTGGCCGTGAAAATCTTAAATCATATACGACTAAACCTATTTTTGTTGTTTGTTTTTGGGGTGTTATGCCGTGTTGCGCTAACTCCTTCTTTAGCCGACGTTTCGGACAGCGTTGCAGTGTCCACACGTTGATGTGTCACATCTTCGGATCTACCGGATCTGCCCTGATGATGGACACTGCAACGCTTTCCGAAACGTCGGCTAAAGAAGGAGTTAGCGCAACACGGCATAACACCCCAAAAACAGACAACAAAAATGCTTTTGGCCGTGATAATCTAAAAACTTACACGACTAAACCTATTTCAAGCGTAAGTAATGTGTAAGATTATTGTTATTGTATAAATTAAGGTCTAAGTTGTAATCTGTAAAAAGTTGTAATAAAAATCCTGTTTGACAAACTACTTAACTGTAGTTTAACGGGATATATATGAAATAAATAAAAAAGCAACTTATCGATTTTAATTTTGATCATCCAGCAGAGCGATACTCAGAATCTGCCAAGATTTATATTTACACGCATTTTTATTTATTTAATGGCTTGATATTTCTCTTTTTTTTAATAATTGGTTCATCATCAGGATTTTTTTAAATTTTACTACCATTTTATGACGCAGCTTAAATTTTCCATGAAAAGTGCATCAATTTTATTTGGCGTCACAAAATAAAATGTTTACTCAAGAATAGAGTATGAACATGTGCTACAGTGTTTTAATAGATAAAATTTTTAAAGGTACTCAACCGACTATCCTGTTAGCATTAAAAGCATTCTACTCGGTACAAAATAAATATTGGGAAATTTATTCGTTCGACAAAATGGAAATTGGAAATTATTTCGTTTGTCGTCCGTGGATGGTTTAAAAGGCGAGTTGATGACGTTGTTACCATTGTAGAATGTTTTTAATACTCTAATATCACAGTAAAAATGTAAATACACGGACAAAAATAAGCATTACCAACTTTAGTACACATAATAAACATCATAATAAACCGGAACTCATGCTCATGCACCTGCGTTTGTTGATAGTACACGACAATGAAGAAATGCGAAAATATAACAATTTTTTTTATGAACGCGTGTTCCGACATGACCATTACACATTTACTGATAGTTGATTAGGAAACCTGTACTTTTATATCAGTTTCAAGTTTTCTCCGTGTGTTATGATAATCCAGTTATGTAAATTTTGTGAGGCGTGGAATTGACAGAGTTAGAAAGAAAATAGACTGAATGCTTTAGAAATGATATACTACCAACACGACTATATTTGTTAAAAAATGGATGCCCGATATATATTATAATGAACGAAGTTAATACATAGGTACCGATACTCACGTTGTATATTCGCGTCGCAAACAACTTGTCACGAACAGTCAATATACGTTGCGACTAAAATCACGAAACGAGCGTCGCACGACGCAACCAATCATTGTGAATTCCCGAAACATCAAAACAAGAATGCTTTCATAACTCCACTCAAAACCAATCAGTTGGTCACAATTGGATTCATATTCTTTAAATTGATATTTTCACTACTTAGTTTTTGACTCCTCAGGCTAATTTGTTCGCTTTTGGGAACAGCTAATGAGACTAAAGTTTCCGTTTTTTTCAATTCATAAATTTTTCTCAAATTGTTGTAAACAATTTGAGAAAAATTTATGAATTGTCGTGGATTTTTTCAATGAATTATTTAAAATGAAAAGACAAAAAAGTTAATGTTTAAGTACGTATGGCAAATAAAATGTGCGTATGTCTTTATTTTTTCATTATCAGTAATTATAGTAAAGTGAGCCATTTTTAAAACCTCTTTATGTTTGCATTAAGAATTTTTATCTAAAAAAAATATTTATTTACTAAAGAAATATTCCTGTTATTTGGATTTGATTGCAAAGCAGACATACTCTTTCCCCTGACTGAATATGCTAGAGGCCTGAGTGGACGGTTCACGTATTTTGTGTGGAGTGTCAGAACTCTGAACGAAGCTAATGAAGTAACGAGACAATTATTTATTAGAAAAGTTCATTGATTGTTAACCACACTGCTCAATTTGGGTTTGTTTTCCAGGAAGTTTCTTGATATTTATAAGTCCTAAGCAGTTATGCACACTAAGTGTAAGCTGGACACAACGGAGAGGCTGTATTCCACATATTAATCGATACGCCAGTAATAAACGTCACATTGGTTAATAAAGCTGACCACGATGAGGCAGGCAGTAAGTTGGGTAAATTGTGTGCTATCTCCCTTGACGAATATCTGCCCCACTTTCCTTTGTCTTCCGTCGTCTTTACGAAATTTACTTTTTACGACCACCAATAAAGATACCGCTGAGTTTTGCCAACATTTTAGTTTCTTACACACACAAAAAATATTTGTTTTATGTCGAAAATAAGTGGAATTCTCTTATCAGCGAATCTCTGAATGTGAAACGTTCTTTTGTAAAAGCGTAACATAATGTTTTAGTATCCAATGTTGTCTCTGGCTTAAAGTGTTATAAAATTACGAAGACGAAAATTGAAGTTCTTCGGGAAATAAAGTTAAATTTTAACTAACTAACAATCACACCGTTTCAATGCAGGGACAATCAGAGAGGAGCCACATATTTCTGTCTTGGTTTTCTGTTGTTGCTTCATTCATATTCATGCATCGTCCCACACATAATCTTGTATTATTCTTGATATGGTTTCAGTCAAGTATCTGAATCATCTAATCGTTCGGTAAGTGATTTATAGCGATCGGATTTTTATTATTCTCTGCAGAAGCCTCAAATTAAAATATCTTGAAAATTTGTCAAAAACATAAAAAAGGTTACGTATTTTAATGCGTGGTCGCCTTTCCTTACAAATAAAGATCTTCATACAAGTTCGCTAGAAGTGTATTTCAGTCCATAATTGGATCTATTTCGGGAGTTTTCTGGGCAATGACGTCAGCTTTCAGTTTCGCAACATCGGTTCAATAAGACTTTTTTAAGATACGCCGTAAATATTCAAAAGCTAAATTCGTCCACAATGACGTACTATTTATTGACGTCACTCTCTTGATTATGTACGAAAACTGACGGCTGTATCTGATTGTTTTCAATTACCCCGGGATATTGAGATGACAGCTGGTAATTTGTAATTCTATAAATTTCTGAATCTCAAATGTTGGATGCTGCTGTGTTGCAAATGAGAATAATTATTGTTATTTGCTTGAATAAGAGGCTTGTTACTAAGTTGAATTGAATGGACTACTCACTCGAAGAAATTTGCTGAGAAAATATTGTTGGTAGGTGCGAGAACACACCACATTTTATTTCGCAGCTCAAAGACTTCGTCACTATAACGTAGAAAACTTTCCATTAATTTCAGTCGCAAACGGTGAACTGATACTTATCATGAAATTTAAGCAGTAAGAGTCTACGGTGTAAGGAACTATCCCCTTAAGCTGACTGGCGTGATGTCACACCCGACATGCCAAGTGTGATAATGCCTTCACAAGGCGAGAAGACACAGCAGAAGAAGGTCGAGAGCACTTGATCGCGTCATGTTTTCTACCTTACACTACTGGACACCATTATGGTATTGTTAAATAATACATAAAGATATTTGAACGCTTTTGTCTGTTGTCTGGATTTTCTAGGTCAAAGCATATATTTTCTGCACGCCACGTCATTTCTGTGAATTATGTAATACTAGTGGACCCCGCAATGCTTCGCTATTGTTAATGTCTTTCTCGGGTGTCTCTGACTTGTTCCCCCATTCACTACTATATACTACAAGTTACCGTTAACAAACTACATTACATCGACTTTAATTCCACTCCGTATCTAATTCCGGTGCAGAGATATTGCGTTCAGTATTCCTCGTGCGTCCTCGACTTCTTATACCATTCAAATCCTTCTCTAAACATTGGCACTAATAAGAACAAACTTTGAAAACTTCCAGTGATATCGGTAGACTAGTTTTCGAGTTTTGCGAGCGTAGGCTGTACGTAGAATGATTTTTTATATATTAAGATTATTGCCTATAAGTAATCACTTGAACTATGTTTTGAATTCAAATGAGTGAACTGCCTCTTCTTTTAATCTTCTTCTGAAGTATGATAACTTCTTTGGAGGCAATGTTGTTTCTGGATTGTTAAAGAAGATACTAATAATAGTAGATACGACATGGAAGCGTGCCGACCGTCGACAAGCTACGACTAAATTGCACGGAATGTAAACACTTTTAGGGCTTTTAGGAATGAAGGCGTGCCACATGTAGATACAATAATTTTCAATATGGCTTATACTTCTACACGGAGAAAAATGACTAATATTAAATATTAACTGTACTGTGGCTCAGTCAACAGATGGCGCTGTTTCAAAAATAAATCACGTTTTTACCTTTCATAGGTTACATATATATTTAATGTAGGTAAATAAAAAAAACGCCCGTGTTCGATTGCAACGTTGTGTCAAAATTCAAAGCAATCGGTGAAGAATTTTCGAGATTTGAGGTTATGAACAAACGAACATTTTTATTTATAGACAGATAGATAGATATATTGCTAATTTATTAAGAATCTCTTCAAGTTAAAAATAACATTGCAGGCCCTTAACGAATGAGTTGGTAAGTTTCCTAGTAATCTTTTAGTAAAATACGAATATATTATCACGTTGTTTTCATGTCATTGTATAAAGGCAAATGCAGATACAAGTATTCCGAATTAAGTATTCAACTGGCTGGCCTTCCGGAACATCGCTTAGCAGGGAGGACACGAACCGCACCATGAGCTGACAAAATTTACGAACGGTGATGACGCCTCAGTTTAATAATTTACCTTTGGTCATCCTTCGTTCTACATATAAATAACAGCAATGCTTACCGCATCGCTTGGCGCCCATTATTACATTCATCAGGTTAGTTTATAATAAATGTCACCATCCAATTGTCGCTTTCAATGCAATTTTTAAATTAGCAATCGTGCTTTCAACCTTCGGTTGTAGCACACGCCTGAGTTATTTGTCATCAATTAAAAGAGTTCTCATGTTGATTAAATGTTGTAGTAATAAATGTTGTATTATGGAATTCATTTTCTCCGTTCTTTTATTTACTACACTTACTGCCCTCGTGGCAATAACCCCTCTTACAATTAATTAAGAATTTACTACAAGTTTATCAGGAAACGGCCTGCAATCCCGTTTTTAACCGGATTACCAATAAATTGAAGAGATTTTTAATAAATTAGCAACACTCATTTTTCTCCGTGTGTGCGCGTGGTTTCGTACGAATAATGGTTCACGGCCCATCTTCCTTGTTTCTATTACCAATCTATGGTAATGAGTTGCGACTAATTTCAGAGCGTACATTAAACATAGCCTAATTAAATAAAATTTATTTAAAACAGGCTTTCCGGCATATTTTGATCCCCTCATTTATGAAAGCAGTCTAGTAAAATCCATTTGTAGGTACAGATAATCAACGCAACGGTTTTAGGAACGCACGGATAGATTGACACTCTGTTTGTTTTCGGTGTGGTAAATATTGGTGTAATCGCTAATGACATGGTTCCGTGCTTTGGAGGTAAACAAGATGGAACAGTGTGCTTTGCGGAACAAAGAATGATTTGCCGCGACCGTTAGGGCTGTAATGTTGAGATAAAAATAATACACCCGTAAAGAATAAACACGTCTATTTACTTCTGGCAAACTCTGGATAGATCTTGGACAAACTTTCCTATAAACCGTTCCTAGAATCTGTTACTAAGTTCTAAAGCATTGTATGTAGTTGTTTGGAGGTGGTTTTCTAAAGGGGAGTTCTGTTATTATTAAGTACTGTGAAACAATCGGCCCAACAAATTGAAACAACATAACAAATTTTAAATTTGACGAATTGTTCAAAATCTGTAAAACAACCCGTCATAAGTATTGCCCTGGTGAAATAAGACCATTCAGAATCAAAACATTGCTAGAAATGGCTCTAACCATGATTAGTGACCAGTTCTGAATAGCCAGGTAAATATTCTAAATCGTCCTTATTTCACATCTCTTTCCTATCCTCACTCATTTGCCTTATTTTTTTTATTGCAGAATTTGAGCAGATTCTTTAATAAATCGCACAAAGTATGGCAAGCATCAGTATAAAAAATACATACACATATACATATCAGTATAAAAATCATAAATCAATAGTGGTAGTATATTGTAAAATAAAGTAAAGTAAATAAATCTATAATGTACATAAAATTGAATAAAACAATTATGTACACGCCAAATGATTGATTTGAGAATGCCAAAGACTCACTGGCTCCCGAAATTTGCAGCTGTTTTTATTCTGTTGGCGGTTTTTATATAAAAACATAAAATATGAAAATTATTCAAACTGATTTGGTACAATTTCCTTCTAATTAATCAAGTTCTCACGAGGGAAATCAACAGACCAGAATCAATAAGATTAGTAGATTTTCATTCAAACAATCGTTGAATTCGCTATTGCTTCCATTCAAAGAGATATAACCTTTCAGGCAAGAAATATCCTATTACATAGCCGCCTACCCAGCCGTACCGCCGCACCGCCCGGCTTGAAAGGATTTCTAGGACGAGAGTGTTTCTGTCAGTGGAAATACAGTTTGCTCTGCAAATGTGGTGCCCATTATTAATTAGGTACATTCATTTATAATGCTCTGCACTAGTAGGTCAGGTTAGGTTAAGATAGAAAGATATGTATAGGTTAAGTTTTTAATAAGATGATACTTTTAACCCCGGTAGGTACTTTTTCATTAAGGCGATGCACTACGTCGTGTAATATTTTAAATTGAGCCGCCATCAATAACAACCCTTAGGTAGATGGCGATAAGGTTTAAATTCTGTGATGTTTTGAATATCCACAAAAATAAACGATAAATAATAAACGAACGTGCTCAAAAAATTTTTTTGTTTAGACAACGACGGAAGATTTATTGACAGACAGGCCTGGAGTAAACAGATTCCCACGGGAAAGGAGAGACCGGAGGGACAGTCGAGTCTTGAACTTGGGTGCATTGACAGTCCCGAGAAATGGATACAAATCAGAAGTGTTGTTTGAAATTACAGTTAATTATTGAATTCAAATGGTATTAGAGAATATTGCGGAATATTGAATTAAAGTGAAAGATTATTGATCCGGTGTTTGTGTGAAGTGAAAGTGGTTCGACTCAGTGAGAAAACAATTAATAATAATGACAATAATAATAATTGGATAATTTGTAGAGCGCCGTTTTGTAAAAACCCACCTCAGGGGCGCCAGGTGTTGTGCAATCGCGATTGTGTTATAAAGTTGTGTTGATTTAAACGTGATTTCGTATACAGTTCGAACTAGATTGCTTGTCTTAAAAACATGAAAATAATAAAAATAATGATTGCGTTTTTAAAACAGAGTGAATGTACTTAAAGGCGGGAAGTGTTTAATCGGGCTAGGTTATTGATTTGGCGAGATGGCATTTATCCACGGAGACCGAAAACCAGAGAAACAAATATATCATTAACTGTGGGTTCGAATCCTGACAGATTAGGGAGGTACAATTTTATTTACAGGAATATTTAATTACCCTTTTATAAGCGTAGGGAGGAGGTCGAAAATTAAAGTGATTTAGCTATATAGTGTAACCAGGTAAGCTTCACGCTGAGAATGAGAGGTGACTAACTGGGTGAGTTTTTTTATATTATTTATTAAATTCCAGAGGACCCCTTTTAAAAGACGGATACAACTAAGTTTACGACACCTGCCGCCCAAACAATGTTATCATTAAAAGGAATACCCTAGACGGATTGTCAATCAGCTGTGAGTGAGAGACAGGCCAATGACCTTTTCATATATAGGCCGAGAGGCGCGGTGTACAGTCAGTCAAAGGGGGAAGTTTTGCTAGCGTATGCCGTCCCGAATTGAAAGCGATCGGATGCAACCAGACGGAACAAAATGAAAACTTTTCTTCTGTTATTTGACTTTCTAATTTAATACTTTTCATCTATTGTTTGACTTTCTAAGTTACGAATTGGGATGCACAAAAACAAATCTCAAGTCGAAAGAGGGAGATGGTAATCTCCGAAATAAAACTACCAACCGAACAACTTTTCTCAACAGGTACCTTTCGAGAAGTAGGCAGCCTCTTTAAATTAAATGCAAAAATCAAACCAATTATCCGTTTATACCTACCTGAGAGGATAGGTATTCAGTAGGAGTTACCCATACCTAATACACGAGGATGCTAGTAACCTCATAAAATAATTACTAGAACCGAATATTAAAATACAGACAGTCCTCATCCTAAATTTGGCATTTCGAGTAGACCTTACATATATCTCACATGATAATTGGCTGAATGGGTAGGCACACAACCTATCGTTAAAAAGCAGGCTAAATGTCGACAAGATCGTCGTGTGTTATCTATGTATTGACCTAGAAAGGGATGTAAATCCCCGACGGCGTGGGAGTTACAATGTTTTCTAGAGGTGGCTCGTAACTTAGGACCTTACGTGTCACATTTTCGCGACTAGATTCGTGACAAGGGATGTCATGGCTTTCCCCTTCTACACTCAGTAAAGTAGGTTATCCTGGAGGTGTTTGAGATTGGGGCAATTCTGAAATTGGTGATGAGACCTGGTTTTCTTTATTCTGGCGTGAAGGTTGCCGATTTGGAACAAGGGGAGACCCGGCCGGTTGTGATATCCAGACACGCAGATATCGATCGCCTTGCTCAAATTATCATCCATCAGTTTTGTTTGGTAAGAGGAGGAGTCAATCTTAGCTTGAAAAAAAATTCATTTCCTTTCTTCTCCTTCCCCTCCCAAAATATATACATGGATGGCGCCGACAACTAACACCATAAACTTATCGTATGTATATCACATATATAAAATCTAACACTTTATTATATTCACATTACCCTACGATAGATAGAATCGATTAGCTAGTGGGGGGGGGGAGCAGGCGACTTAGAAGATAAGGTTTATAAAATAGTTTTAAAACACAGCGGTAATGGATTCAACTCACTCTATCTCAAAAGAACCAAGGGATAACACACATACATAAATAACTAGGTTTCTAAACCGAGAAACAAAAAACCAACACAACGTTCGGTGAAGCCTTTTTATACTGAACCGTCACGTGAAATGAGTACGTTCAAGGTCGTACGTCACGTAGACAAACTAGGATGTACACTCTTGAAGGGGTGTGTAATAAAGAAAAGACGGCAGGGAGGACCTTCCTACCCCGGATATATATATAACCAAAGCCTTATGGAAAAGTTACCTACGGGACTTAAGGAAAATTATCGTAGAAAGAAGAGAAGGAAAAGTTTGAAGTAGAAAGGGCAGATCATTACAATTCCCGCTTAACACCATCCGCCTGTTTTGATTTATGCAAGAAAAAAACATGATCAAAAAGTGCCTTTTATTTTATTTTGTGGATGTTCGGGCATAAATATTTAATAATTTTCCAATCATTTTATAAATAACTTTATTTGCCACATTATACAAATAAAATCATAACCGAAAATGGGTTCGTAAATATGAGATTTTGAACTTTAAAGCAGTTTTCATAGGCCCGTACATTATTTTTTTCTGGGTTTATAAAAAGACTTAAAGACTTATATATAAGACTTAGATCTTGCATTACTACGTATGGCATCGCCTCAAAGCTAATAATGAATGTATAATTTTCTTAAAAAATGCACAACTTCATTTTCATTTCAAATCGGTATGTAGATCATATTTCTAGTGACGTAACTAGATACATTTCTAGTGACCTAACTGGATAAATTCTAATTAAGGTTGTTGTTGAATGGGTTATGTTAAATATTCCTGCGTATTATTCAAGATCAATTTTCAAAATTGGAATTACTCATTGAAACTATATTTCATATCAGACAAACGATAAAGTAGGTACAAAAACTATTCTATTATAGTAAATAATTCTTTATTCGATATGTGTATCTGTTTTGTTTAAATTTTTGTATTTGACTTTGAGATGAATTAATGGAGTGAATATACGTTACTGAGGTAATTCGCGTTGTTCACTGAACTAGATCTAGTAGACATACTTTACCGAGCCGTTCTTATGGCTATTTCATTCGAACACACAATCTTTGAGTGGCTATCTCTTTCATAAGCGGTGCAAATTTTTTATTGGATTAGAATGAATAAATGTGTCTTTCATTTTCAAAATGTCATTCAGTTTACTAAAATTTGATGAAAGATGATCCCGGGGCAAATATTTTTGTTATAAATGCTTCCAGGTTCATAAATCCTTCAATTATAAAATCGCATCCAATTCTGAAATGTCAAAACCTAATAAAAAATAACATGCCAAATATTTTATTATTGACAAATTGAACAATATTTGCGTAAATACTGTAGTTCACACTAACTTGGTCTAGTCTAGCAAGGAAAGGGAATCACGAAAACTGAGAACATGTTGTGGACGTGGTAAGAGCGGTCTGTTTGACCTCTGTATATTTAAAGCATTTTCAATTTCTCGCTATAATGTTAAAGATATATGAATGTAATGGATTCATGTAATTGGAAAGTCTTTCGATTACACTGGTCGACATTTATTTTTTTAAGTGCAGTCCCTTAAGCGTAGATAATTTTTTTATATGTATTTAGTTTCTATAAACACGAAATGAAACAAACAAAAAAAATGTATAGGTCAGGTTTTTTTATTATTTAATAAAGTTCTTTTACATAATTCTTCCATAGTATGACGAGTACTTACTTAACAACATTTCAAAACTAATTCAATTTAATTTTTTTTTTGCTCCTGATTTGCGCTCGTGAGTATCTTGAGAGTCTATCTGCAGGGTCCAGCAATAGTCTGCTAGCATAGATGGACTCCCACTTTCCTTGGTATCACTTTTCCATAGCCGCAATATCCTGGTAAAATCGTTCGCCGTTCTCGTCACTGACATCTCCCATATTTTCGGGGAAAAAATTCAAATGAGAGTGAAGGAAGTGTATTTTTAGTGACATGTTACATCCCATATTTTTATAGGCCGTGAGCATTTCAGATAGAATGCTGATATAGTCTTCACTTTTATGACTTCCAAGAAAGTTCTCGACAACATTCTTGAAGGTTGACCAAGCGGCTAGCTCGACTGGTCTCTCGACTGTTATAAAATTCGGATCAGTCAAGACCTCCCTTATTTGTGGTCCTACGAATATTCCTTCTTTAATTTTTGCGTCGCTGATCTTAGGAAACTTTTGCTTTAAGTAAATCATGCCATTTTCATCCTTAGACAAGCCTTTTACAAAAAATTTCATCAAACCCAATTTAACGTGTAAGGGTGTAAGTAAGATATCTTTAGATTTTACTAAGGGAGCATGTTGAACATTCTTCGTGCCAGGTTTAAGGTGCTTTTTAGTGGGCCAGTCTTTCTTGGCATGATGGTTTTTCCTGCCTCTGGTGTCCCACATACACAGAAAACAACAATACTTTGTGTATCCCGCTTGCAGTCCTAGTAGGAGCCCTATTATTTTTAGATCATCACATATTTTCCATTCGTATTTTACATATTTATTTTTTGTTAACAGCAGCTTCATGTTGTCATAGTTCTCTTTCATGTTTGCAGCATGACCAAGTGGAATGGATGGTCAAAAAATCAAAAAAATCGATGATAACTCAGGAATAAATATGAATTAGGACACATTTTAGTAAAACTTAAAACCCATAAAAACCTGACGTGATAGAAAAAAAAACTAATCACATATCTGAAATCAACGTGAAATTTCCTGTCAGATTTGGCTACTTTCGTTAAAGGGACAAAAAATGTGTTGACCAGTGTTATTGAACTGGTAAGAATGAAGAATTTAAGACCCACGTTGTAGGAGTGAAGAAACAAAGTGGCCGGCTGTTGAATAAGTCAACCGTGTGCACATGTAGTGTTTCCCGACTATGCACCGGCGCTGAAAGGATCATTGACACTAGTTCCTTGGAGCATCTTCGTCAGGTAGGTATGAACAAGGACATCATACCTGCCGGACGCCTGTTCTCTAAAGATTTGCAATCCGTTTTTAGGGATAGAGGAATCTATCAAACGGACCGCCCGTTTCTGCATTGAGCCAAGAGTTTTTTCAGGTATTTTGTTGCTCTAGACCAGAAGTGGATGCCAAATTCAACATTGGGGCGCACTTGCGATCTGTACAGGGTCAGTAGTTGTCTACTATTACAGTATCTGCGGGCCCTGTACAGTACTCCCAGAGGCTAACTTGACTATGGCTTTGATGAGGCCCCCGTGCCTGAGATGGTCACTTAGAGTTACACCAATGGAAGGCTTATTGGGAAGATTGTTTTCATTGAAGGAGACTAGTTTGTCAAGTCGATCCCTTTAAGACGTAAGCAGACATTGGGTCTTTGAAATAACTTAAACAGATTTAAATACGCTCAAGAAGCTAAAATACTTTAAACCTCACACACCAATCTATGAAATATAAACACTTAAAATAAAAAAATTAATTTATATTAAAACAGAATTTTGCCACGAATTTATTAACAGTTGTAAAATTAGAAGAAACATTGTATTATTTCCTCGAATGTAATAATAATAGTTTTATTGGGAACCATCTGGATTTCTACGTATTCTAATTTCTAGTATTAACAAGAAAACAGATTATAAAAACTTTTTTTTTATTATACCATCGTCTGCAGCAAAACAATAACGTGTTGGCATTATTAAACACGGTTTGCCGACTCGAAGCCATGGAATAATTCCTGCTGTCACTTTAAGCCAATAGAATACGCGCTTCGCCGTAAGCCAATCAAATGCCGCGTTCCCAACCGACCAATCCAATTACGCCAATAATCTCGTTACTGACAATGCAAAGACGGAGAAAACCCACAATTTTATATTCTATTATTTTGCAATATTCCTAACACAACTAATGAACTAATACTCAATTAGAGGTTAGTATTCTATATGAAATTAATCCCACAGCTGGCATCAACTATACCATTACACATCAAACTGCGTCATGGCACACGCTCCTTGTTAAATCCACATTCACAAATAATTTGTTTTTTAATTCTTACTTTTGAGACGACCCTAATGCGTACTTGATTCACTTGATCGTTTCATATCTTCCTCGGGTGTCCCCGGCTTTTTCTACAATTCTCTCTCTCTTCTAATATTCTCCATTAAAGTGATCCTTTCTTAATTCCTGAGGCTAATTTTGTCGTTTTTTTACAGCTCTCATAGATATCGTAGGGTCTCCCTTACCTTCATTGTGATAATAATGATATAAACGATGTTAGAGAGATATATAAGCTTTATATTCAAATCTAGAAGTTTGTCAATTTGAGAACAATTTATTAACCTTAGCCAATTTTTTATTTGTTATTTTTATATGAAACCACAAAAACGTGAGGTGACAGTAACGTTTATGATACGTTTGTCTGATAATACGTGTGTGTGCTTTTCTTTTTTCGTTTTCAGTTATTTTAGTTGTAAGGTGAGCCATTTTTGAAAATAATTTAAGTTTACATTAAATTTCATAAATTATTTTTATCACCAGTAGTATCATTTGAAACCGTATTTCTTCAATAATCAGTTTTTAATTTTAGTAAATGCACATTTATAAAATGGTCAAACGGTCACATTTTTTTAATGCTCTAACAAAACTACAGTTGAATCAAGTAGGTAATATGGTTTTATTCATAATTCACAAAATGGCCATTTGCTGAACAATAACTAACCAACAAATAATACAGCTCGATTTCTGATATTGAAGTATTTCTCTTTAAAAAGACTTTCCTGCACCACCAACACGATCATTGTGCATTATTGACAAAAATATTCTAAAAAAACATTAAACCTACTTATTTCGGTTGTGACTCAGGTTTAATGAACTCTAGAACTTTGATTTCATGTGAATTTAAGTGTCATTTTAAAAATGGTAACCAATCGTGGGAAATATACAGACATGACAACGATACAGATAAAGTGGGTACCAAAATTGTTTTCTTTAAATTATTTTTTTAATAATTAGTAATTCTTATATGAAATGGGTATTTTTTCATTTAATTTTTTGTTAGATGATGTAATCTTCGAGTTCACAAACTTGTTAAAAATTCTGTTACAACGGTAAATTTCTAATCGTCTCATGAAAATTGGTAATGTTCATTTTTGAAAGGCAACGAACCCGAAGCATTTTTTTACATTAATACTTTCAGCTTCGCAAATCCCAAAATTGTAGCATTCCGTAATTTTTCACGGATGTGCGCTAGTTCTACATAATACACGCATATTATTGAGAGTTACGCTAAATTAAAAAAAAATGTTACCGTTACAGTAAATTTTGTACTATAAAATCAATTGGGTACATCTGTTCTTAATAGCCATGGTAAAATGCTGATATTATTATTGGGTATTTCCTCGACCCTTCCTTAAATAATAATATAAAGGGGTTCGATCCACCCCCATTTTAAAGCAGAATACTAAACGAAACCACATAAAACGCAAAGTGCATTAATTGAAAATCGATAAAAAGACAATGGATCCATTTCGTGACATGGTTACGCTAGTTTTAATTTAGGGGAAAAGAAAAAATGTAATTTGTATCTTCAAGGTAATAAAAAATGAAAAATATGTAAAATTAACGGTGACCGGATAAATCATTAAAATGATAATTCATCTCATCTTTAAAAATTTATATACATGGAAAGTGATGAAACAAAAACTTTATTAACTGGGTTAGTAAAGTTTAAAAAAAAGAAATTTAAATTTATTTAAGTTTAAATTTTATTTTTTTCATCTTTCTAATGACTTTATATCACTTTTTAAATGTGTGTTGAATTGTCACTATATAATATTATTTTTGAAGAACGTTTACATTATTTGCACACGGCTGCTAGCACTGCCGTCTCTATTACAAGCCGTGCTGTAGATTTGGCGGGAAGTCAAATTTCAAAGTAAAGAGGCCTATTTCCCCAAGAAGCAAAAACATCATTCCAGCTCTGATTTTAAAGGTTCTAATGAATTTAATTTAAAGTGAAGGCATGGATATTTCATATTTATAAATACTTACCTATTTTACCTATGCAAATCGTTTTGATTCATATTAATGAATACATACTCACCTAAATCCTATGGGTAAAAAAATATATTTTTTTTGTGGGAAGTAGATATTTTAGAATTTCATGGATAAATAGTAAAAGATTTTTTTGTACAAGTATATATTTTATTACATTATACACAATACAATACAATTTTTGATGGATAAATAGTAAAAGAATTTTTTGTACAAGTATATATTTTATTACATTATACACAATACAATACAATTTTTCATGGATAAATAGTAAAAGAATTTTTTGTACAAGTATATATTTTATTACATTATACACAATACAATGCAATTTTTCATGGATAAATAGTAAAAGAATTTTTTGTACAAGTATATATTTTATTACATTATACACAATACAATACAATTTTTCATGGATAAATAGGAAAATAATTTTTTGTACAAGTATATATTTTATTACATTATACATAATACAATACAATTTTTCATGGATAAATAGGAAAAGAATTTTTCGTACAAGTATATATTTTATTACATTATACATAATACAATACAATTTTTCATGGATAAATAGGAAAAGAATTTTTCGTACAAGTATATATTTTATTACATTATACATAATACAATACAATTTTTCATGGATAAATAGGAAAAGAATTTTTCGTACAAGTATATATTTTATTACACTATACACAATACAATTATTTTCAATATTTGTATTATAATATATGGATAGGAACATTGGAGGCGATCCACCATACAAATATCTGAGTCCATAAAAATAAAGAAACAAAACACAGGTTACATAAAATGTTACAAAAGTAGGCAACGTAGAATATAAATTAAAGGTGTAAGCGAGTTTTTAATATCGGTTAACGTCTCGGATATATTTTTAAACCTAAACAATTTTCTGACTCTAATTTTTTTCTCTGACTCTACAATTTGTGAATATGAAATATGGTAATTTGTACCCGATAATCTTCTATACAAACTAAATCGCTCTTCGAGCTTGTCGGTTTGAAATTTTCCTGACAAAACATAGGAAATTGGAAAATTGGCAAACGAAAATTCTATTAATTTTATGAAAGTTAAAACACTGCCATATAAGGCATTAAAAGTGTCCCTTGAAAATAAAGTACCACCTGGCAAATTGTTCCATTTATCTAACCAAACAGCAAATTTTTTTAAATGCAACAGTTTCTCATCATTTACCCCCAGTATGGGTGTACAAAATTCATTTCGTTTTATTTTACCCTTCATTGTAGTTTTAACATTCAAAATATCCCACCAATTTCTTATTATTTGTAAAAACATAGCCGTTTCTTTAAATTCGTCAATATTATGCAAAGCAGCAATAGTGGTACAATGAAATATATTATCAACTAAAATCACCTTCTGCCTTTCGAAGCATGTTGGATAAAGAGATTTATAATTTAATTTGAATGCCTTTTTAATTGTACTGTTGCTTTCTATGGTATATATATCTCTCAGATCTTGAAATTGGGCATGTCTTATTATTGAGTTGTCGTCAAAATCTGGATATGAGAATGATTTCTTAAAATCTTTTAAATTGATCCAATTATTTCTAATATTTTTAAATATGTGCACAAAATCATAAAACATAAAATTTGGCAGATTAGTGTGTAAAGGATTAACAAAATTATCCAAGGGAGATATTTGTTTGAACATATTTTGGTTCACCCGATTATTGTCAGTAATAATGCAAGTGACCGTAAAACCAAGTTTTTGAACAAAATTTAAAACATTTAAGGTGATTGTTTTCAAATCACTGCCAGAAATAGAACTAACTGGCATCAGTCGAACGACTTCTTTTAAACCACCAAAACATGAAGTGATCATAAAACATTGCACTGTTTTTGCTATTTTTGAGGAATCATTTGATGCATAACCTGTAAGTTTATTGGATTTATAAGTAATACAACTACTTATGTAAATTTCATCAATCAATAAGGAAACAAACTTTTCACGCTCCGAAAGCTCCTTTACTATATTTTTAAAATATAAATTATTTGAAGAATCGGGTGAAACATCAAACGACGAAGAAATGCTTTGTAAATACCTTTTATGTGGCAAAATAAAAAAATCTTTAATTAATCTGTAACATGTAGGAGACCTCGAGTAAATCATGAAAGCAAAGATTAAAGTGGTAGTACTATATCGTCTCCTTTTTGATGTTAATAAACTAACCTGATCTAAAAGTAGTTCTAAAGAGTTTTTAAATTCATATTCAAGACTACTGGCAGCGTCTAGTGCGGACTTTAAATAAATATGAGCTTTTAATAAATGATTATTTACAGTATTCTGACTCTTGTCTTCATAATTAACATTGTCATCTATATTAATATTATGATATCGTACCAACAAATTTTCTAATTGTGACCATAAACTCAATATCATAGTTTTGGGGAATAACCACTTCAATTCACTATGAGAAAGTTCATTTGTTCCGACAAATACTTTGATATTCAGATTATGGTCAACTACAACTTGAGAACTTAAATATAAATGTTTATCTACATTGTCAAAGTTTGTGGTGTATAAATATGTTATGTCATTTATAGTTTTTACATTCCACTCACCGAGTTTAATTTTTATTTGCATATTTCTAACAAAATCACTATAATTCACTATTGTGTCACTTTGAAAGAAAAGTTCAACTTGTTCCTCGTGTCGGTGTTTTATTTTTAACTTCCTATTTTCGGGATTCACTCTATCCAGTGCCTTTTTCTTTGTTAAATAACTTGGCAAACCTTTAAAAATACTTGGTGTAGCTCCGATGGCCAATTTTGGTTTTTTAGGGTGCGATATAATATCCTTTTTGTCAAAATGATTGATGCAAACGGCAGCGAAAGCACCTGGAATCCAATTTTTGCGAGGAATGGCCCTGATCCATGACTGTCTGCGTTCTTCCTCCGCTGGAAATTTGAAGATGGTAACAGCTCCTTCCTTCTTCAGAGAACTGGTGTAATTTGCTTTGCATCCGGGAACACAGCACTTATGAGGCATCTGAAAATAATATCCACTAATAAATATATTACGTATTTTCAAAACAAATCAAATTTCACTTTGAAAACAAATCAACAATCGAGTTGAAACGAAGTATCAATTCCAAGTGCCTACTAAAAACGTGGCGGCTTATGAATTACCCTATTATTCTCTCAGAAAGCTCTACACATGTTATTACATAGTACTATTATGAAGATTATATTATATTATGTAGATTATATTATATTATCTAGTAAATTACACCATTTCTAATGATAATCTGTACAGATCCAAAGCTAAGCGTCATCCGCCATTATGTAAGTTGTTGAAAACATTATTTACTACGTTAAAATTGTAAATATATTTAAAATTTCTTACCTTGACGATCGTATATAACCACCAACCTATTGTTTTACAAAAATGAAGTATAAATATTGCAGAAACGTGATGTAAAATGTAAAATAACTGCTTAAATCAGTTGCACACACTTTCCAGACGCCTACAAAATCCATACTGGCGCATAGAAAAAAGCTAGCACGAAGTCCGAAAAACAGGACTCTTTGAATGTCAGTTGGTTTTCTACAGCACGGCCTGTGTACAGATGGCAGTGCTGCTAGTGATCTCATCAACATAAAGCTTTTTAAGTGTTCAAATATGCCAATAAACGTGCACATACGGTGCACAGAATATCGTAGTATAAAAGTGTGAATCTGCATAAAATTTAGAGTTGATTTTGTAGTATATTTTTTTTAATACGCTTTTAATTAGCTTTCGTTTTCGGGTAAATCGAGTCCGAAGCTTGTAAGTTTTAGAGCAAATTTGTAAAAAAAATGCTCGTTAGGGGATTAATATCAGCTTTCTAATATTTTTCAAAATGCGTCGAAGAATGGATCTCCAAAAAAATGCCATTTATTTGCCGAAAATAAAGGAAAAAATCTAAGTGCTCAGATCGAAAAAAAAAGGTTTGAGTTCTCTATACTCTATGTGATGTAGATTTACCAGTTTACCGCTTATACTACGAGACTCGAGACACCCATAATATATATTTTTTATTGGTGCCCTTTTTTACTCATTTAAAGTACGCTCTAGCGTGTTTAAATCGCACTTTATGGAACGCGCGTTTTTTTAAGTTACCATGGCAACATCAACAAATCAACAAAATGTGAAGTCTAAATGTCAACTTTTAACTATAAATCCAACTATTAATCTTATGTGACAGATTGCAAATTAATGTTTGTGTTTTTCATTTCCATGACAACAAGATATTGTGATGTCACATCACGAATTCATTAATAGTTCTTATTTCCAAATTTTTAATAATAATATCAATATTTATGTTTTCAAAGTGTACCAATAAAAAAATAGCGCAAAGTATTCGTGGATTACTGGTCTTTAAAACACTTGCTTTATTTCGAGCACTCGGCTACGCCGTCGTGCTCGAAAAATCGCGCGTGTTTTGAAGACCTGTTTATCCACTTATACTTTAATATACTATTTATATAAACCTATTAATATTTCAAGAACTCTTACTACCATCATCATAAACATTAAATATTGATCAATAGAGATGGAGGACTTATCTAGTAGAGGATTGAACCCGCGACGTCTGAGTCGGAATCGGATGCTTTGAACCGATCGACCAACTCTTACCTATTTATGTTTTTTATAATTTTTTTAATTCCTTTTTTTATAACAAGAGATAATGACATCCTCACTGAGATTTCTCGTGCGGAGGATTTTCACTCATTTATTTATTAAAATTTAATACTACTGAGAAATATGGGATAATTATAATCATTATATATTATGTAGTATTTTTTTGAAAGAATTATAAATATATTATGTAGTGTTTTTAGTGAAGTTCTGGAGGTTTCGGCGTCAGCATATTACTAATTCTGATCTTTCAATGTTTCGAATCTACCTTTTATTTGAGATTTAAATGTTATATTATAGTTGCGAGATTTAAATGAGAGTGGGATTTTGCTGTAGAGTTTAGTACCATAGTATAGAAAACTTTTTTACCTGTATATGCAAATGTTGTATTTGTTTTTGCTTGTTGAATATGGTTTTGACCTTGAGTAAGCCTAGTGTTTCTGGTATACTTGTTGGTTGTTATTTCTTGTGTTTTAAGTAATGAACATAAATAGGTACCGTTTTAGAATATAGTTGTTCAATCACTGACATGATGTTAAAATTAATGAAGATTTCGTCAGTGCTAGTTCTTACAAGGACTTTCAGTATGGTTCTCGTTATGGCTTTTTTAGTTGAGAGGAAAATGCAAAATAGTTAAATAGTGATTAATAATAAATTTGTGACGTTTAAGAAACTATTATAAAGGACGAAATTATTATTTTTTTATTTATCGGTTTCCCGCCCTTCGAAAAAACTATTTTACATTAGCTGTAAATTGACATAGATAGACTCAACGCCCGTTTTACGTCATTCATTACGTGAAATTCAAATAAAAAACGTAAACCCATTGTATGCAAGCCAATTATGTAGAATACCATATCTGGAAGACTACAGTAATCCAAATGACCATGCAATTTATTAATGAAAACGGTTTTATTAGATATTATCTCATTAGAGGTTCTCACACAAATTATGTCCAAAATATTATCAAATCAAAAATACTAATTTTGGATGTGGGTCTGTCAGTGATTTTAACTCTGATTCTAAGAACCCGGATTTGTTTTGAATTTAAGTTTTTGTGCGATAATCGCATAGACTATCGACACATGGGTTAGATTATAATGGTTATAATCTAGGCAGTTATGTGCCTATGTAAATTAACGCTCCGTTTGCTGAACCAAAAAGATAAGTATTCGCAAATGGGACTTCCGGAAGAGTTGGTTGTGATGTTCGATGATATGGTTCTTTTGGTAGCGCTCGTATGGTGGAGGAATTCACAGGCACTCGTATAAGCTAGAGCTAATTATAACTCCGGCTAAAATTCGAATTGATACATCGGTTGTTTTATCGGTACGGTGGTTTTGCCAACTGTCATTAGATGACGTTTTCGCTCCAGCGCGGGCGGTTCGATTCCACTCAAAGCAACACTGCGCAGATTCAAACCAGTAAAATTTGAATCCTAGCCTCCTTATTGGTTTGAGCAAAAAAAGCGTTAAAACAATTCAGCGTCACGAAACAATTTTGTTTTCCAAATGGAAACTTTTTACAAAAAAATATTTTAATTCAATATTTTTTTTTGTTTAAATTTTTTGAAGCTGGCAAGTACCTAAAGTCAGATTTCGTGATTTACTAAAGGTTTTCATTCGAAAGGCAAAGGTTGAGGTTTGGTTTGTCGAAAAAAGAGACATAATTACATTACAAACTTCACAATACTTGTAGTTGAACGACTTGGATTATCAGGCAAATATTTCATAAATACTCTGGGCTCCACAAATACTGCGGTAACTATAATATCCCGTGATTGTTCTCGTGTAGATATTACATATTATTATAAGGAGCATAAACTGTTCTGGTAGGTAAACATTTCCATTTATTATTTTCACATATGAAAATTAGTTTAATGCGGTCGCAGTCCCATGAATCTTTCCTAAAAATAATATCGATTAATTCTCATTTTGAAAATTTATGGTGCATTATGTTAATGAATTAAAATCTATGACGTAGGTATCAAAGACAAAATATAGTCTAAATGATTTCTAAGATTGACCGTTCATTACTACAGCATATATTATGATACATTCGTCATTGCTTCTATGATAGAATGACGTGTGTTTTTCATTATGTATGGTTGACGTCAGTTGAAACAGAACGTTTGGCTTTTGCCTTATGCATTTTCTCAGTATTACCAGAGTCGTTTTATGACCCGGATAAACTGATAAACATTGTGTTGAGAATGGAAAATACGATTAAATCTTATTCAATTCACACTGAGAAGGAAAATAATTAAATACAAATACAGAATAGTGCCTTACAGGCGTTTTACACGATGATTTTTTACGTCCATTTTCCAGAAGGGTGAACCTTTGATTAAAAAAAGTATGTTTTCTATTTTGGTACCGATTTTCGTTCAGTTTAACACGGATATTATTTGACGTCTGTAGTCTGTCGTTGTTTTACGTAACCATTATTTGGAAAAGTTTATTTCGTTTTATAGTAAAGACAGTGATGAGATACTGTAATACGTGTTACTTATTGATTGTGAACGTGTATTGTACGATTCGGTATTGTGAATTGCAATATCGCGTTGATTCCATATTATGGGGATCGATATGAAAAGCATCGTGTAAAACGTACATTACCTTATTCGTGCATATTGCTAATAACGGTAGGTACTCTATATTGGCGGCCATGATTGCGAAGGTACCTACATACAACGAAACATGAAATTGTAATAAAAAGTCGGAGATCCAGCAACAAATTGCGAAAAATCGATAATCCAGCCTTAAATAAACAAAAATAAACGTAAAAAATTCCAACGTAATGAGTATAATAAAACCAAAACGTTTTCAATCAATTTCCTTGCATCATGTTTGAAAATTAAATTCTCTAAATACATTTAAAAATATTTGAAATAAGTTGTATATGTATAGTGTTATTATATACATAAATATATTATACATACATACCTACATGTCTAAACTGATACAAAATGTCCGGAGGCAGTGGGTCTATGGCATCTCCAATTGCTGTGAGGCTAAAGGGAGTGTGAAATAAAAGTAGACGAGATATAGACGAGAGGATATACCTGGCTGTTCAAATCTGGTCTTTTACTGGCCCTTAACTATACTCAATCTTAAATTCACCTCTTCAAATGGCGCGGAAGATATACACTTATCTTGAATAAAAATAAATGTTTACTAAGAAAAAAATACTGCTAAAACCTTATGATCAATTTATCTGAGGTTGGCGCCAAAGAAAAACGAATGATAAAAGTTAAAATTCTAAGCAGCATTTCGAAGTATTAAAAATATATGCTCGTCACATTTCGTTGGTTGATGGTTTTTCCAATTTCTTATTAATTTCTCCATATAGGTACTGTAATGTCTTGTATTACCAGTTTAACTTAGATTCTCAATAGCAATGTTAATTATAGGAGACTTCAATGATTTATTCGGTTCGTCAAGATTATAAGGTATTTATATACGTTAAGAATTACAAAAAGTCTTACTGGAAAATACTGGAAATAAGTCCGTCCGAGTCTCTGGATTACAGTTAGATTCGATTAAGCTCTGCCCCTACGATCGGCTAGGTTCGGGTATCAGTTCGGAACCATTCGAAACCTGACTAACGCAAGCGCCGTTTGCTGTATAGGCAGTGCCACCTATGGCTAATTATTAAAACTATCTTTACAATGTACATATTACCGACGCTACATGTATCTACTTCAAACAATTTATTTTTGGTAAACTAAATAAGATTTTATGCATCAATCCTCTGTACTTATCTTACTTAAATACCACGTATTTTATATTTAGAAATACTACTACACCAAAATATAAGCAAGTCTGTGGGTGGAATGAATTTGTTGCAGACAAATACGAAAAATCAAGACAAGCAATGCTCACCTGGATTGATAATGGGAGACCGCACAATGGTCCCATAGCGGAGGATAGAAGGACAAAGCGTGCCGCTTTCAAAACAGCTCTAAAACAATGCCAAAGGAATTCGACACAACTCCAGATGGATAAAATAGCAGCGGACTTAGACAATCGGGACTTCAAATCATTTTGGAATAAATCTAATAAAATGTTGAACATGCGTTCCAAAGTCTCGTGCAACATAAACGGAGAAACGAATCCTGAAGTAATCGCCAATATTTTCAAAAAACATTTCGCGACTACCACGCCGACCATCTCCTCAAACGAAACGCATTTGAATGCCTATGATGACATTGACCCTATAGTCACTGCAAACATGGTGAAAACCGCCATTAAAAACATGAAATCCGGAACATCAGCAGGACATGACGGCTTAAGTACCGAACACGTCAAACATGCAGGGGTAGCGATTCTGAAACTACTGGCAACATTGTTCACCGATATCATAAAGAGTGGTTATCTACCCAAAGACATGACAAAGACAATCATAATACCGATAGTAAAATCTAAACTGACAGACATAACTTTACAGGAAAATTACAGACCGATATCCATCGCCACCGCCACCGCTAGAATATTTGAACGAGTTCTCTTAGATCAAGTCGGACTCCAATTGAAAACGAAAGACAATCAGATGGGTTTTAAAACAGGATGCTCCACGGACTCAGCCATATTCTGCGTAAAACGGACATTGGAATACTACAGGAAGAGAAAAACAACAACTTACGCATGCTTTCTGGACCTTAGTAAGGCCTTCGACAGAGTCTACCATCCATTATTGTGGACCAAACTAAAAGAAAGAGGTCTACCATGGAAAGTAGTACGAATTCTCGACACATGGCACCGTCAACAAGAAAACTTCGTTAAATGGAAAGATGGTTTCTCAGAACCCTTTTTCTTAAAGAGTGGGGTCAGACAAGGAGGTTGTTTGTCCCCAGTACTGTTCAACATATATATGGATGAATTAACTCACAGGTTAAATAACGCTGGGGTAGGCTGCCATATTGGAGGAGAATGCATCAACAACGTGAGCTACGCAGACGATATGGTGCTGATGGCACCGTCAATAAGGGGACTAAGAATTCTCTTGAAGATCTGCGAAGAATACGCACTCGAAACAAACATGTTATATAACGCGAAAAAAAACAGCACTGCTGGTCGTCAAATACAGAGAAGGACCAAAAAAGATTCCCCCAGCGTTTTTTAAATGGAGAACCTCTCATAATAGTAGAAACAACGAAATATTTAGGGCATATCATCACCAACAACTTAACGGATGACGACGACATCGATAGGCAGAGGCGAGCACTGAGCATAAAAAGTAACATGCTCAGTCGAAGATTTCGACTCTGCAGCCCGCAGGTGAAAAGGACGCTATTCTCAGCTTTCTGCACTACCTTGTATACTTGCGAGCTGTGGGCCAATTTCAAAAAGCGAACCATGGAAAGGCTTCGGATTCAATACAATAATGCCTACCGCATAATGTTCGGACTTCCAAGGCACTGCAGTGCCTCCTCGATGTTCATGGAGGGAAGAGTTCCCGGCTTTGCTGCCCTAATGAGATCCAGGGTAGCCGGAACGAGGGGAAGGATCAATAACTCCAGAAACATCCTCATCATCGAATCCCGCCAGACCTCAGGATCGAGCATCGAAAAACATTGGAGAAAAATATTGGCCCCCATAATTATCGCTCCGATGATAAGCTTACAAGATATTTAAATGTTTTATGTTAACACTCTCCATTCTATATAGTTCCTTTTACTTTTTCTTATATTTTATTTGCTCTATCAAACTTACATTTTAAATTATTTGTACTTAATTGTATCTCTGTATATAACATTGTAGTTATATTTTATGGATTGTGTGGGATTGCACTAACCTCCCCACATTCTGGAATAAACAATTATTTATTTATTATTTATTTATTTATTTATTTAAAGATAAATTATAAAAAAATTACTTATAATAAATAGCCGATAAGGAGTATTATTCGTAATATATTACCATTTAACTGGAATACATATATGTCAAAAGTAACACTTACAAGACGATTTTTATTTTCTTTGAAGATTCCAGCTTCGAAGTGGTTCTGCCAAGTTGAACAATAGGCCGACGAGAAAAGCGCTAATCAATAGTGTTTCCTTGTTAATGGCTTGCATTTGTTACCGCTATTGACATTCTAATGAACAATGCAAATAGCGTGGGCATAACAAATAATAAGCATAGAAATGAACCGGCCGACCTTTGTGTTGAATATTTTAACAGCCGTTGTTGACAAAGCAATCGTGAATAATTCTTCGCTTTATTTAGTTGATGCAGTGCTGGCTTGAGGGATCAAAGTCTCAACAAATAATATTAAATGAAGCTTTATTAAAACCCAATTCCTTTAGCACTTGGATTTCCATATACATAAATTTATCAAGAACTAGTGGACCCCGCAATGATTCGCTATTGCTAATGTCTTTCTCGGACGTCTCTGACTTCTTCCACCATTCACTTCTGTATACCACAATGTTACTGTTAAAAAACTGCATTACATAGACTTTAATTCGACTCTGTATCTCATTATTGTGCAGAGATATTGCGTTAAGTATTCCTTGAACGTCCCCGACTTCTTTTACCCTACAAACCACTCTTTAAACACTATTCGTACTAATAAGTACAAACTTTGAAAATTTCAGCGATATCGGTGAACCACTTTTCGAGTTTTGCGAGCACAAACATACGCGGGCTAATTTTTTATATTACAAATTGTACAATAAATCATGAAAATAAGGTTCCGTTGGGGATTAGCAAACGGTCGCTAGTATGGTCTTACATAAATACACAAAGTATGTATTTATGAATGTAGCTATAAAGCCCGGTCCTGCATCGATATAGCTTTCTGCATAGCAGGGCCTCAAAAATTACCATAATTTCCCATTCATTAAATTATTTCGTGAACAATAATTTAAGCCAATTTAGGGGTCTTTCGTTTTAACATGCAGCACACATGACATGCGTGGAATCTCGTTTCAGATTAAGGTATTAAATATCGCAGCCGAGGCATGTTCCGCAAATGACTTTGCGTATTATTTATTGGTGGTAGCCAGTTAATCGGCGATTTATTATTTAAGCTTTATCAGCGATCAGAGAGCGATTATTATTCATTTGAAACCGTTTCACATTACATTATTTACAGTGAGTACTGTTATTCTGCTAGTTATAGAATATTATTTGTCTAAATAAACATTTTTAGCGAAATATACGTCGTAATTTTTTCAAAGATTTTTATTTATGGTACTGCAGTATTTTTATCCATTTACAGCACAAGTTTTCTTATTAACGTTTTCTAACTCTTGACAGGCCAAGATGCCAAACAAAACGTCTGTAACCAAATGGGTCTTATGGGGACCCCATGTTTTTTTCGTCTTATGGGCTTTTTAACTATAGAAATCACAATTATTCAGTCAATTATTTATGGTAACTTATGTATTTGCGCAGAAATACGTAAAATACTAAAATTATATGTCAAGTATTTAAGCTGATTTAAGTAGGATAATAATTTTATGATATAGACATAAAAATAGTTTTAATGTTACAAAGAGTAATTAAATATATCGATAGTTTTAGAAATTTCATTCAATATCAACATTCCTTTTGTCATGCTAGGCTGTGCTTGAACCTCTGGTCTGCTGTGTGGTATCTTGAATTAGTCGTGATGACGACTATGGCAGAAGTTTTGAATAGGTCATAATACTTCAAGAGGAATGGGCTACATCAATACAGTTCTGCATCAGTCGTGATGACGACTGTGGCTGAAGTTTTGTATAGGTCATAATACTTCAAGAGGAATGGGCTACATCAATACAGTTCTGCATCAGTCGTGATGACGACTATGGCTGAAGTTTTGTATAGGTCATAATACTTCAAGAGGAATGGGCTACATCAATACAGTTCTGCATCAGTCGTGATGACGACTGTGGCTGAAGTTTTGTATAGGTCATAATACTTCAAGAGGAATGGGCTACATCAATACAGTTCTGCATCAGTCGTGATGACGACTATGGCTGAAGTTTTGTATAGGTCATAATACTTCAAGAGGAATGGGCTACATCAATACAGTTCTGCATCAGTCGTGATGACGACTATGGCCGAAGTTTTGTATAGGTCATAATACTTCAAGAGGAATGGGCTACATCAATACAGTTCTGCATCAGTCGTGATGACGACTATGGCCGAAGTTTTGTATAGGTCATAATACTTCAAGAGGAATGGGCTACATCAATACAGTTCTGCATCAGTCGTGATGACGACTATGGCTGAAGTTTTGTATAGGTCATTAAGTATTGCATTATTTTCATACCGTTTGGTTTCTAGGCTTAATTTATTCACTGACTTGTTATATAATAATATTTTGAATATTTGCTAAAGATGCTGTCAAAATTTAAAATTTTCTTAGAAGGTATGAAATAAAATAATAAAAGACTACAAAGCACGTTTTTTAACCTAAAGTTGCGTCACATTTACGTTACTGCTCTGCGATATTATATTTGTCCAATGAAGAGAACTTAAACGAACTATAAACTATTTAGAACAGAGCTATACGATGTTCACTCAAGAAAGGCAAATATGAAAAAATTAGTCAAATGACAGAAGAGTTGAATTGGAATTCAATAAAAAAGTTTTACAGCGTTTTAATTTTGGGCATAAAATTATGAATAACCAAATGCCAAAATACTTTAAGAATGATTTTTTTTAAATTAAAAAATACATAATTGTGAAACCAGAAATGAAAATAGAATTAGATTACCGCATATGAGTTAAATAGAGTGACATAACTGTTTAAATTATAGAAAACTAAAATGTATTACAAAATGCCTGAAATTCTGAAGAATGAATGTATTTTTAAGAAGTTGTTAAGCTTACTGTAAAATAATAATTTTATGTTCAATGAAATGTCACCATGTACATATTAGTTGATATGTATAAATGTATTATAAACTAATTCAATATTTGAGTTTTTCACGGTCAAAAGAATTATTGTGATTAATTTGTTAATTATTATGCCGTGTGGCAGATGGACTTCTGCCATGATGATTGATACCGTAACGCTGTCCGAAATGTAGGCTAAGGAATGAGGAAGCGCAACACGGCATAATAACCTAAAAATTTAAATTAACCATAAGATTTAAAACTACCTAGAAAGATGTCTAATGAAATCAAAAACTCATAAGCCAAACATTTCTTAATACATCGATTCTCAAGTCCTTAACAGTTTCCTAAGTGATTAATTAACAATTATTCAATGTTGAAATGACTGATAGATATTTGCCTGTGCCACTTTCACGCTGTTTGATTTCATCGCTTCTTCATTCTTCTTTGAAAACTGGTTTCGCAGTTAGTATGGGCTTGCAATTTTAATGCTTTTCAAAGCACTGTTTGATCAGACCTATCGGCACGTATTTATTTGCATTCGTTGATGGCTCTTAAGATGAGACGGGTTAGGTACAGAATGTGCCAAAAATAAGTGGAAAAATTCAAATATTTATTTTAAATTTTCATACGTGCTTAAGTGCTATCACTTCACACCGTATTTCCAAGGTAGTCCAGTCAAGATGCACATCCGTGCTTGCAAAAGGTCCAGTCATTCTGATTTTTTTATATGTTGTTAGGACCTAAACCAGTATTAAAAAAAAATTTTTGCAACTTCGAAAGTGCTGTGGGAGCGGCGGTGGACCTAAAAAACCAGGAAATTTTCGGATTTTTTTCAGTTTTTGCTCAATATCTCAGTAAAGAAAGGGTCTGACCGGTGTAGTTGTAAATATACTTTTAAAGTAGACTAAATTTTCTATAATTTCAGACCAAAGCAAGCTATATAAAGCCATTGGTTTTCAAGATACAGTTCTTCAAAAATAGGCATTTTTTTCCAAAAAGTGAAATTTTATCGAAATGGTCACTTATTTTGTAAAATAATTTCTAAAATACGCACCTCACGTCAAATATTCCATAAAATAAAGTTGTTGTAAATTTAATAAGCTTTTATTTGAGACTAGATTGATATCTGTAGACTAAACGGTTCTCTCAAAAATGGCAGATAGCCAAAAACAGTCATAAGTGGGTTTTGGGTGAAATGCAAATAAACTGTTTTCGCGTCTTTTTTATGGTTTTATTGTGCTGTGAAGTAAATCCATTAATCATCGTGGGTTTATCCTAGGATTATAATATAATTACGACTATTTAAAATTTCAAGTACCCATTAGTACCTATACCCATGGGTACCCATATGAATGGGCACGCATATTCACGAGCTGTTCGAGCCCACATTTTAGCAAACCTCACACTGGCCAGCATTGTTTTTTATGAGGTTGACATAACTCCTGAGGAGCGAGACGAGACTGAAAAATTGCTGCGAGACACTGAAAGGTCTCTCATTATATCAGCAGAAGAAATTGATATTTACCAAATACTAAAGGCAAAATTTAAAAGTGCCTTGGAGAAAATTAAAGCGAATGGTCCAACATCACAGTTGTGGGTCCAATACTTTCGTATGACCACTTTGATAAAACTATTCATCCAGGCAGAGCGTGTCAGTGTTTGGAACCTTCATTTGTACACTGTCCACAAGATGCTCCCTTTTTTTCCACGCAGCTGGACATTTTTTGTATGCTAAGAGCGCGCACCTCTATCTTCAGGATATGATGGCTCTATAAGATCGGATGGATAAAAGTGAATACGACATGTATCACATGTATCACATGAATCACAAAAGGATCCTTCACCATTTGCCGGTCTGACAAGTTTTGGTCTGGGTTGCGGTCAGACCTAACAACTGAGCAGAAGCTGACGCGATCCATGAAAACCTACGGTGGGTTGACCCAAGGAAGAGGAATCACCGAAAGTGTTCTGGCAAGGTGGACAACAGGAATGGTGTTTATGTTGAACATTTGTGAAGAACTGGAAAGTTTTTGCAGCTTATCATGTCATACTGGAGAGCAGCATGTAGACATGAGACCTTCTTGAATCATCCGAGATAATAGTGATGTGGAAAAACTAAAAAAACTGGTTTGCTCTCCACCCTCCATTTCCAAAAACTGACAGTTTAATTTCTATCAGTGGTGGTTTAGTGGCAGGTTCTGAAATTAATTGCCACACAGCCCAGAGAGTTGGAACGGAAGGAGTAATGAAAATTGTGGGGAAAATGTACGACAAGGTAATAATAAAACGGAAAAATAAAGTTACCACGCTGGCATCGATCACCTCAACCGTTAAACTGCCGGACAAAAACAGAAGCGTGGCTGTGGATCCGCTCACAAGTTTTCAGCGAGTGTGTATTGCAAAGAAATTACAGGATGACTTCAAGTATGAGTTGGCCCCGTTCCCGATGTCTCTCTTCAATGAAAAAGGGATGCGCAAGGGCACAAAATCTACTCTGTGCTCTGCCTTCACTCCTCTTTCCAGCCACACGCCGATAGATGCCAGCACTCACGTCATTTTGGATGTTGGCTACCTCTTGCACAAGGTCGTATGGCAGCGGAAAAGCACGGTTCGAGCACTTTTGGGGCGTTATACCACCTACGTCCGAAACCACTTTGGGAAGAACGTCTCCATCGTTTTTGACGGCTACCCCGAAGATGCTACAAAAAAAAACACCAAAACAGCGGAACGACTCCGGCGCTACGCAGCTCATTCCAGCTACGAATTGACTTTCGATGAATTCACAGTAATTCAAATTGCTCAAGAGCATGTTTTGGGCAATGAAAACAATAAGAGACGCCTTATAACTCTTCTCTGTGACGCCTTTCAGAAGGAGGGAGTAGAAGTGGCTGTTGCCGAAGAAGATGCTGATCGAGAGATCGTCATGATGGCGTTATCAAAAAGAGCAGATGCCGATCGGGTCGTCATGGTGGGAGAAGATGTCGACCTGCTCGTTCTTCTCAATGGTTTAGGCGCTGAAGAGACAAACGTCTATCTTCAGAAGAGCATGAAGAGTGAAACTGGTTGCTGTCACTACTCTACGACCTCCTACAACGACCAGGACTCCCGACAATTACCAGGAACAGTACTATTTACACACGCGTTTGCCGGGTGCGATACCACCTCAGCACCGATTTGGCCAAGGAAAGACCAAAATCAGCACACTTCTGAGCAAGTGGAGGTCTTTCTTCGGCCAGACTCTACCCCACAAGCCGTGAGTGAAGCAGGCATCAAGTGCTTCGTGGCTCTATATGGGGGTGACATCGCGAGGGATACTTTGGATTTCCTGAGGTATAAGACGTTTGTCACTTCAACAAACATGAACCTCGCCCGTTTGCCACCGACGGAAGATGCTGCAGGCCACCATGCAGCAAGGTGCTACCTCCAAGTGCAGAAGCGGCGGGGAGTCAACTTGAATCCCACTGAGTGGGGGTGGAAGCTGTCTTCTCAAGGACTCAGCCCCATCCCCACCACGATGGATCCCGCACCTCCTGCCCTTTTGCGAAAAATTTCGTGTAAATGCAATAAAGGATGCTCTGGGAGCATAGCATATAGCACCGGTGCTAACATCTTACATAAAAACGGGCATGGTAACAGACTAAACAACTTAGAGGCACTAGAAATTAAAAAAGCTGTAAAAACCAAAAGTCAGATACTTAATAATCAATTAGACATATCAAGTAGTCCAATATTAGGTCTGTTTCCAATAAGCCCATAAAAAAATCCCAGTTCTCCTTACCTCCTTACCACCATGCCAGTTGATGCTTTGTTTCTCCCGATTTATTGATATAACCCATTAGTCTACATAATTATCTAGCGGTTTTTTCATTACTTGTGCACTTATGTTAATGTATTTTATGACCGTCTTTGTGTTGCTTATATTTGTATCATGTTGTCTCCCTCTATA
Source organism: Hesperophylax consimilis (assembly GCF_061612785.1). NCBI lineage: Eukaryota > Metazoa > Arthropoda > Insecta > Trichoptera > Limnephilidae > Hesperophylax > Hesperophylax consimilis. Next base: position 4,790,550 of record NC_142851.1, on the reverse strand, counting down.
TTTTGTTATATATATACACACATTATGTACTTCTTGTTTAGTATTAATTTGTACCCTGATGATGCTTAAGTAAAGCGAAACCGGTCGGTTCTTAAATTAATAAATATCGTGGTTTTAAAACAAAAAAGTATTTTATTTTATTAAATATGTCAAACCACAAAGTGATTGCTTTCTACAATAATATTTATTTTTTGTGTACATGTAATTTCTCCTTATAGTAGGTACCATGATGTTTGTACAAGCATTTTGGTATGTAGGTATATAAAACAATGTTTGAAGATGACGTAATTCCCGATAGATGTAATATCTTTTCGTTTGTTCATCAAAAATCTGTTAACTGTTTGATAAATAAAACCATAAAAAGACGTGAGAACAGTTTATTTGCATTTCACCCAAAATCCACTTATGACTGTTTTTGGTTGTTTGCCATTTTTGAGAGAACCGTTAAGTCTACAGATATTAATCTAGTTTTAAATGAAAGTTAATTAAATTTACAACAACTTTATTTCAGATAGTATTTGACGTGGGATGCGTATTTTAGAAGTTATTTTACAAAATAAGTGACCATTTCGAAAAAATTTCATTTTTGAAAAAATTGCCTATTTTTGAAGAACTGTATCTTGAAAACCAATGGCTTTATATAGCTTGCTTTGGTCTCAAATTATAGCAAATTTAGTTTACTTTAAAAATATGTATCTCAATTACACCGGTCAGACCCTACCTTTACTGAGATATTGAGCAAAAACTGAAAAAAATCCGAAAATTTCCTGGTTTTTTAGGTCCACCGCCGCTCGCACAGCACTTTCGAAGTTGCAAAATTTTTTTTTTAATACTGGTTTAGGTCCTAACAACATATAAAAAATTCAGAATGACTGGACCTTTTGCAAGCACAACCCCCGTTTCATGTTTAACTTGACTGGACTAAGGGGATATACTGGGAACATACAACAATGGGCATTATACGATAGCAAATATCTCTTTCTCTCTACACTAAGAAAATTATCTTGAAGAAAGTGCTGATTTTATTGCCAAAAAATGTCGAAGAAGATGAAATGGATATTTTTTTAAAGAATTGAGAAAAAGTTCGACAGCCAAAACAAGTTTACTAATTTATAAAACAATTGTTGCACCACAGACATGTAAACTACTGTTTTAATATTCTCTATCATAGTGATGTAGCTTAAAAATTAAAATAATTCTAAATAGAGCAATTAGACAATTGTAATAAATGTAAAACAAAACAGAAAATGCTTGAGGAATTATTTATAACGAGTGTTAAACACAGTATTTTCTATAATTTTTCTATTTTCATGTAAAAAAATTTTAACAATATATTGTACAACTACCCAACTTACTTTAGAGACAAGCGAAATTACAATAATGTTTTACACACACCCCATACAAGACAGAGAGAACATTAGACTAAAAAGATTAAATAAATCAAAAACACACAATTTTTTACTGAAAAAAATTGCTCAGCTCTCAATGAAATTAAAAATGGATTAGAAAAGATCATAATTTAAAAATTAATTAATTAATTTAATGTAAATGGTTGTGTATCAGTTAAGCCTGTGACAGACCAAGCTATAAGCGCGCTATATTTACGTGGCATGACCTATTTCTGCGGTGACCGGATAAATCATCAAAATGATAATTCATCACATCCTTAAAAACTTATATAAAGTCATGGAAAGTGATGAATCAAAAACTTTATTAACTGGGTTAAGTAGGTTAGGTTAGGTTAAAAAAAAAATTTTTTTCACCGTTTTTAATGACTTTATATCACTTTTTAAAAGTGTGTTGAATAGTCACTGTGTTGAGTTAGCATGGAACCGTGCGGGTTTCGACGATGGGATCTTAACCAGGCCTATTCAAAACTTGCACAAGTCGGCAACCCCTGATCTGAGCTTCAAAGTCTTGGAAACTTGGATAACGAAGTTTATGTATGAATGTAAATTAAGGTAGGACGTGTGTGTAAATCATATTTATTGGGCGGTCCGTACTTTTTAATCCAGCAGGACAAGAAGGGTAATGCAATCCCAGTCTGCCATATTACACAATATAAATAATAGGGAAATAGGAACAATGACAAATAAAAATAACACAGCAGGTAGATACCTAATGACAACATAAAATAAGTTTAAATTAAATTAAATTAAAATATGTTGACGACGTTTGTTGATATCCGTGTCTTGCTGGGGAAGCTGGCTAGTCGGTGGCGAAGTAAGGCAGCGAATGAATGCACCCTCTCTTCTGTAAACATCGTGGAGGCACTGCAGAACCTTGGTAGTTTCATAAGTTACCCAAAAGCTTTGTTGTAGCACACCCTCAGCTTGTCCCATTACGCTACTGGATATTGTGTCAACAGTTCTAACGTGTATATAAGGCAGTGCAGTACGTCTTTGTCGACAACTCGTTTGTCGTTCCAAATCTTCTATATTCTTCGTGTCTACTGTAAGGATGTGTCCAAGACATTTAACCTGTGAGGCCACAGGCAGTTCATTTTCTTCTTGACGGATTGGTGGAACATTTAGTGGCTCCTCGTTATGTTTGAAAACGACGATCACTGACTTTTTGGAATTGTAGTTATGTGAGTTTGCATACTCTTCGCGTATTTGTACAAGTCATCTGACCACTTTAATCAAAGGTACCAGCAACACAATGTCATCTGCGTACTTAATATTATAACCGTTAATACGCAGAAATAGCAACCAATTCGAGAATTCTTGAACTCTTGTAGGAGATCGTTTATGTAAACATTAAATAGATTGGAAGACAAATTACCCCCTCGCCTGACTCCAATTTTAAGGAATGAGGGTGTTGAAGGTGCTCCTGCCCATTAAATGTAATTTTTCTCTCGTTAATAGCCAGAATATTACTAACTACTGCTGGGAAATCTCGCTTTATGAGTATTTTTACATATAAGTGGTGGGAAACATGATCAAAAACCTTGCTTAGGTCAAGTAAATACCAATAAACGGTTGTTTTGCTTTTTTATAGTAGGCTATAGTTTTTGACTGCATAAATGGCCAGATCGGTTGATGAGGTGCTTTTGAAGCCGAATTGGTTATCCAGGGTAAATAGTTTGTCTTTTACCAGAGTGAATAAGATTTTTTTAACATTATGGAAATCATTGTAGCCAAGATCGGTCGGTATTTATTGATTGGCGCCCCCAATTGGGGTACCTACGTTGTGAGTCTGGGGAAGAGGAAGATTGGAAAGTACCTGGGTACACAGAACTATTCGCTAAACACACCTAATGCTATTTCAAGCAACGTTACGATTTTGAAATGTCGTCTTTCACTAGGGCAATTCTGAGAGATTCTACCACTCTGGAATGCGCCGAATATATTATTTTCTGAAGATTTTTTTAAAATAGTAATATTTGCCTAATTTATGAAGCGCCGTTTTCGTGAGAAATCACCTCAAGGGCGCTATACAGGTTAGATGAAATTTCATATAATTAGTTGTATATTTTTCATAAAGGCGTAGTGCACCGCCTGTGCATCGTGTAATATTTTAAATTGAGCCGCTATCAATAAAAACCCTTACGTAGATGGCGATAAGGTTTAAATTCCCGCTTAACACCATCCGCCTTTTTTGATTTATGCAAGAAAAAAACATGGCCAAAAAGTTCCTTTTATTTTATTTTGTGGATGTTCAGGCATAATTTTTTTTTTCGATCATTTTATAAATAACTTATTTTGCCACATCATACAATAATATACATAACCGAAAATGGGTTTGTAAGTAGGAGATTTTAAACTGTAAAGCAGTTTTCATAGGCCTTTACATTATTTTTTTCTGGGCTTATAAAATTTATCTAAAAAATACTCGATTATTTCAAAGGCCAAGATGTATTCTACTCGCAGTATTTAATTAAAGCATCTGAAACATTTCTAGGCGACCAAATTTTCAAACCAAAAATACATGATTTTGCATTACTACGTATGGCATCGCCTTAATAAGTTATTCTGTTTCCAATATTTGAATTCATTCATTACTAAGAACAATAGTGAAAATCAAATAGATTTGAAAATGGTGTTGAAGCTCTGTCGAAGCCGAGAACTTTGTAGGAACATACCTTATTTCTTGAAACAATATAAATTACCAACATTTTTCAATGCTTGTGAAATAGTTTGGAGTTATTAAGCAAAACCCTTCAGAGTTAGACCATAATACTAACAGTTTTGTATAAATTAAACACATGAATAAAGCTAAGCTAAACAAATGTCATAAACACAAAAATTCAGCAATAAATATTACGTAGATAAAGCCAGCCAAAAAAAACATAAAACTGCCAATTTTTGAGTACACATCAGAAAGTGATAACATTACCAACGTGCTGATTTATGTTTTGTATGAATTAATATGTGTTCTTTTACTCGAGGGAGAGAGCATAAATACAACTTTGCTGTTTGGGAAGTCCCCTTAGGAAAATTTATTCCGTCACGCGGTAAAACGTTTAACTCTGAAAAATGAGCCGGAGTAATGAAGCCCGCCCATTCTGGAACTAATTTTGATATGGTTATTTAGTTCCAACTTTACATCAAAATATCGGAGAATATTCAATTTAGGGATGTAATAACGTATGTTGTTTATCTGGGGATAGGGAAAAATGGTATTATTTATGATATGAGTAATGAACTTACCAATCCATTATACAGATATTATTCATGGGATAAAATAGTATTTGACAAAGTGTGATAAGTTAGTTAATTTTAACTCGAGGGTCATTTGAACAATCGATGAGTATAGTTCGTGAATTCTATATATTTTTATTAAATTAACACGACTATCCAATTGTAAATTTCTTGCGAATGTCACCTGTTTTATTTAACTGTGGATGTAACACAGTGACATCTCCAACTTTGGGTATGTTGAGTCGTTGTGAGACTGAGGGGACTGGGAAGTGAATGATATGGGATAAAGCACAGAAGCGATTTTATGGGATAAAGACAGGTAGGATTCACCTTTCAGGTGTCAGTGCCATGGTGCCATTTAAAGATACTCTTCGGTACGGTCAGTGGCTGAGTTGGCATCGCGTTTAGTTCAAACCCATGCGTCGTCAGTTCAATTCCTCGGTTAACTAAGTCCTCCATCATTGCACGGTATGGTTGTAGAAGAAAATTGTCAAATATTGTCAGGTTATTCGTAATCCGGGAATATTTGTCTTTCTTTATAAAAAAAATATGGCTTTTTCAGTCGTTGAACGAAATAAAATATATCGCTGCGTTTATCTGTATTCCTCATAAAATATCTAACGATCAGCCGATTTTTTTACAATGGTAGGCAGAAAGTATCGTTTGCCATCCAGCATTTACCTTACCTAAACACCTTGCTTCATTTGAATTTATACAACGTATCGTTAAGAGCCCTCTGCACGCACGACCAAATTCTTGTAAAATGGTTACGAAATCAAAGATTTAATCTTGGTTGTAAATCGCAGAAATATCTAAAATACACCCCTGTTTTATATGTGCTTTAGTGTTATTTTTAATATTGTTTAATTAACATGCTGACAAACTGCTTCGACAGTTTACCGGGTGCTTTTAATAAAGATATAGGTAATACATGTTTCATGTACAATTCAAAAATGTTAAGATGTTTAGTGAAGTATAATATATTAAGCGAAAAATAAATTTGATTGATTATTCAATTTTATCAGGGATGACTTATTAAAGATTAAACCTCATTGTTTTATTTAATCATTGATGATAGTTATTTCAAAAACTTTCAATGAGCATAAATAATTTATTTTCAGTGATAGTCTGTTTCGTGTTTTCGTTGAGAGTTGTTGATATTACCTGCGTCAATGATTAAAAAAATTATGAAACGGGAGAAACTTTGTTTGCCTTAGTGCAGCGTAGTTTCAATGTACTACTATGTATGATAGCTTGGATAACAAGTTTATAAGAACTGGTTAGTAATTATATTTTGTTTTATTAAGCGCCCTGTATTCCAAAATTCTACAGATTTATAACACGTTCTCTTGAAAACTTTAAGATTTTTATTTCCTAAAAAAATATATTTGGTTTTTAAATATAATATCTATACATCTACAGAGCTGAAACGGTAATTATACTCTCTGAAAATTATTATAAACAAATTATGTTTTCTTATTTTATATGTTATAGGTGAGGAAAAATTCACAGTGTATCTTTAAATGCAACTTAGGTATTTATTGAGAAACATTTTGCTATATTTTAAACAAGTCGCGTTTTATTAAATATTTTCACAATTTTCGTTTTTTTTATGTTAGCGCGCTCCCTCTAACAATCTTATTTTTAAATATTCCTTTCAAACCATATTCTTCTTCCTTTAATACGAAGCCAATGACAAACTTTATTTTTAAATGAAATTTTTCATGGTTTTAGTAGGTACCTACCTATCTTCTTTCCTTTTCCGGCAGCAAAAATAATGGCATGCATTATATGGCACGGCAATTAATACGGCCGGAATGGCATACATTGTACACTGTCCGGGACACCCCATTAGTGGGGTGACCAAGCTCCGCGCGGCGGGACGAGCCCTTATTAATTTAATGCCTTGCCTGAGGCCGTTAAATAATTAACGATGTAAACACGCCTTAACGGGATACGCGAGAGCAGTTTCACGATAAAAAAATCCGTGAAAGGTATAATAATATAATGACGATTTAAAAATATTTTTATGGGTTAAATTTAAAAAGTTATTATGTTAATTAACCGTTTCAAAAAATGCAATTTTTTTTCACATAAACTGCCATAATTAGGCTCTATTTGAAAATTGTTGCATATGTTGTGTCGGAACTAACTTGGAATCTTTAAAAATAAATAATTATCTTACTGTGTACCTATCTACCTGCAATGTATAATTCATGAACAGAAATTATTACGGTTTATGATCTATATTTCAAATATACTTCTCATAAAATATTTGAATTAAAAACATCGAAATTACAGTAGTAATAAATTAGTTAATTTTAAATCTCATAGCTTAATCTAGATAAACTGCATAAAACTTTTGTACCTATCTACTCTTTATTTTTTAATTCGTTTAATTTTTTTATTGTATTCAATCAAAAACTGACGAATGATTACGCCATATATCATTGAATCACTTTTCTGCAGACAAAAAAGATAAATTGTAAAAAATAGAATATCAAAGAATGTATACTTAATTTTACAAAATTGAATAAATTTAGTAAATATGAGCGCCTTTACACAAAAATGGCGCTATACAAATCATGTTAAAAGAATGCTTCAACTTGTTTATTATTCACGTTTATTTATAATGACACAAAATAGATAAAAAGATAGGCCCATCAAAAATGCAAAGAATCCCGCCATCGCATTCGTGAAAACATAAGAAGGATTGTAATCCTAAAATTAGTTTTCGAATTCGCTGATTTTAGCGGCTAAAGGAGTTGAGTTGAATCCCAATAAGGATCCATTCTGTCTTCCGGAAATACACGACGCGCAAAAATATCCCTACCAAAAATATCCCATAATGTGGACTTTAGAACAGTCTATTGATAAATTAGGAAAGCATTATTTCAGCTTTCTACCAATGTTAAAATGGCATATTTTGCCGTGCGATCACTCAAGATGTTTTGCAAAACTTGGCATAGTACGAGTAAACCGAAAATCACTCGAGTCGTTAAAAGTATCTGTGAAAGAGAATTTCATGCACACTGATTCCATTCTTCGTAAAGTTAAATTAGTTATGTAGATATATTGAGTATAAAATTTCAGTTTATGATGTATAAAATTTTTTTAAACAAATCATATTCCTTTAGTGAAACGAGAATTAGAAATTGAATAGATTTAAAAACAAAAAAAGGTATTATAAATGTTTTTTGTTTTTTTTTGTTACATGGTAACCACGTAAAAATTGAAATATTTCACCAATGACATATTGTGACCGAATTCTATTGATTTAAATATTGATCCCTTTATCATAACCTACAGCATCAGCTTCTAATTTAATATATATTTATATGTATATCTTATATTATTAACAACAACTGCCGAATTCCTGAAATTAACAAAACAGTATCAGAACCGCATTGGCAATTGGAGTCACATAAACGGGTGGGTCGCACAAGGGACGTGATATCTGGAATCTGATTTTGCCGATTGTATGCGAGAAGAATTTTAAACGCACAGCGGAATAAATCAATTAAGGCGGAGAGGAGATATTGGATTCCACGTTGAACTTTTATTGCTGGCTCGACGGTCCTGCAAACGCAGATCGGCAGTGCCATCTACCGGCTCGTCGGGAAATTAAAAACGTGAAATAGCGTGAATTTTTGATTTATGATTGCGGAAATTCGTGATGCAAATATCTGACAGATCCATGAAAAAATGAACAAATATCTAGGTTTGTCTTTACCATTCTGCCACCGAACAAAATAAATGCTTTAGCAATATTTCTTTTATATTGTCAATTTTGAAAATATCACTGGACGCTTTAAAAAACAATAAAATTTCTGTATTTAAACGCCTTGATAGGCTTCTTCTACATTTCATATATTTTACAAGATTTACTGCATAATACAGTGACACTAGAAGTTTTCAAATATTTCAAAGATAGCAACAGCAAAAAAACTTTATAAAATGAACATTTTACATGGTACAAATAATGTTTCATTTAAATGAACATAACATTAGAAAAGAGAATAATAAAATAAACAAATTTTAAGTGCAGATGGCATAAAATTAATAGTACAGGTTGATAATACGTAATTTACAAGTGAATTTAGTGAATACAAGTAGTTTACAATAAAAAAGTATATGAAAAAAAATGTAATCGCTCCTAAGCGAAGCTCCTAAATAATAATTTAATGCTAGTAAAAACATCATTCAGGTATTTTATTTTATTTATTAATCTTAAGTTAGCTCACATCTTCGTGTGTGCTAATAGTTTTATAAACATATAAACATGTACATTGTTTGGCAAACATAATCTTTCTTTAAATATTTCACTAAAGTCACAAAAAAAAACATTAATAATTGAGATAGACATATTTGCTTAATTCATTTTTGAACTTATTAATATTTTCTATCACAGCAATTTCCTTCGGGATTTTGTTATAGAGTTGAACGGCCTGGTACATCAGAGATTTTTGGGTGCTTGTTTTTTTCTTGTTGGCAATCTAATTTGCTTAGAATTTCTCGTCCCGTGTCCGTGTATCTCGTTATTGTAATTTATTTTTCTTTTCAGTTCCTTAGACATCATCCCTAAGTTAATTTTATGTATAAAAATAAGTACATTCAAATACACAGTTCAGCTCCTTTAACATGTCTCTTATCCGTGTGTATATGTTGCGCTTAAGTATTATTCGCATTGCTTTATTTTGCAGTATTTGCATTTTTTTCATTTTCTCTTTATTGCAGAGAAAAAGAATACTTGAACAGTAATTAAAGTGTTGTGATATAATTGTATTGTATATTATCTGGCATGTTTCTTTATTTACTTTGTTTCTGATTCTACCAAGAAATTATATTTTTTTGCAATTTTTTTAATTGTATAGTCTGCATTTTTTGAGAAGTTCAATTTTGAGTCTATAATAACACCTAGATATTTAATTTCTTCCACTTTTTTTATGATTTCTCCATTTATAGAAACCTTTGGTTCCTCATGCGTATTTGTTCTGCCTATATGCATGTATTTTGTCTTATTTACATTTAGTTTTAATTTATTTAGTTTGAGCCATTTTGACAATGTTTCTAAGTCACTATTTATCTTTTTGATTGCTTTCTCATAATTATCTTCTGCAATACAAATTAGTGCGTCGTCTGCAAACAGTCTTATTTTGCAATGTTTTAATATTTTTACCATATCATTTATGTAGAGTATAAACAATATCGGACCCAATACAGATCCTTGCGGTACACCCAGCTTATTTTCAATCGGATTTGATATATTGTTTCTTATCTTTGTTGTTTGTTGTCTGTTGCTTAAGTAGTTTTTAAACCATTCCAGTTCTTTCCCTTTTATTCCATATTTTTCGCCAGCCAATTCGGTTGGGAATATGATATCTTTTTCCACATCTTCACATTTATTTTTCATCATTGACTTAAGTGTTTTCCACATTTTCGTTGGATCTCCCCTTTCCCGTTGAATTTTGTTGATGAAATGTTCATTTTTTGTATCCTTTATAAGTTTTGAGTACTTGTTTTGAATTGTTTTAAATCTATTCCAATGTTCGTTATCCTTTGTAATTTTTGCTATTTTATAAGAAGTATCTCGTTCATATTGCATTTGTCTTAGTTTTTTGGAATACCATTGATTATTGGTTTTTATTACTATACGTTGTTCAGGCATTATTTTATTTATTGCATCAGTCATATTGGTTATTATAGTTTCACCTTTTTTGTGAAAATCTAAGTTATTTACATCTTTCCAATCTTGAATCAATAATTTTTGAATCATTTTACTCTTATCGTATCTTTTCAGGTTTCTTATTTTAATAACTTTTTCGATATTTTTGATGTTTTTATTTTTTGCCATCACTATATTAATGATACTATGATCTGTTATTTTAGGTGTATCTAATATTTTTACATTTAGTTCATAATCATTTGATAAAACAAGATCTATGAGTATACAGGTTGATTGTGTTATCCTAGTGTATTCTTTGACCAACTGTTTCATTCCTGTAATGTTGATGATGCTTTTCATTTTCTTTGTATAAAAATCTGTTTCGCATTTCATGTTTATATTAAAGTCTCCAATAATTATATTGAGATCAGTTTCTTTTAAAAAATTTGAACACCAGTTTTCAAAATAATTTATACATATAATTGGCGTATATCTAGTACGTCACAGCTGTTGAATATTTAGTCTGTATCAGTCAGTCTATGTTTTTTTAGTATTACCTTTAAGATCGTTTTCTGTGCGGTTTCTATGTAATTGATAGCTGAGTTTGTTGCTCCTCCCCAAGCAATAATTCCGTATTCTATTATTGATTGGCAAAGTGCAAAATATATTGTTTTCAATTGTTTTATTTTATATATGTTTCTTATGTTTAGGAAAATGTGTATTGTTTTGAGAAGTTTATTTGTGATTTGTTTGATGTGAGGTATCCATCTAAGGTTATGGTCAATTACGATTCCTAGATACTTTATTTGTTATTTTTTTCTAGAGCAAGGTAATTGCAGATGTTGGTGTTTAAACATTCGTGTATTTTTATGGTGTTTGTGTTGTTTTTTGGCTAAAAAAATGTTTTTTAGTAGTGCCATACCCCGTGTTCATGCTGTGCTGAGCCACTACGTTTATTCTGCCATGAGGTATTTTATTTACACGATAGTGGATGATAAAATAGTATGTACAATGATTTCAACTCAACTAAGATCATTTAGTAGTTATCTACAGTTTGTGAGATATGGTGCGTAATATAATATTATTAAACAAAATAGACAGTATCTGTTTGCAAATATTTCCAAAAATCTTCGAAATATTTGATGGATTATACAGAATTAAAATGAACCATGAAGTAATCAAACGTCATTAGATTCTGTTGGTCCCAAAGACCGCAGTGGGCTGGTCCGCTAAATGTGTAGAAAGAATATCATAATATGACAAGGCGCCAACAATTATGACCCTGTTCCCCAATGGTAAAGGTGAATAGACTTCGTGAAGGAACCCTCCTTCAGATACATAATATCCTATAAATAGCAGAACGGAAGGACTGAGGACTGGATGAATGGCGAGAGACCGCAGCCGGTGGAGAAATTTTTTGAAGGAGGTTAAATGCCATCCTGAAATATGGCGCCGTAATAATGTTATTTTCTCAAGTATGGATTTTCAAAGGCCCTTACGAAAGATACTTGGAGTAAATGGAAGGAATGTCATGCCTAAACATGTATGGTTGCTACAAAAACAAAACATAACGGCAAAGTAACCTTACATCCTTTAATCCGTACGACCTTTGGGCCAACTTTCAGAAGAGCAACATAGAAAGGCTTGGCACGCAGTAAAATATTGCCTACCGCATAATGTTCTCATTATGGAATCCCGCACACTGGAGAAAGTTATTGACCTCATCATTCTCAAATGTTACATATCGACCGGCAAAGATTAAGCTAAGATAAAGCGCTCAGCATAAAGACGAAGATACTCAGTAGAAAATTTTCGCTTTGCAGCTTACTTGTAAAAACGACGTTTTTCCTTACGTTCTGTACATCCTTTTATGCATGCGAACTTTGAGTCGATGGAAAATGGAAAGGCTTCGCGTGAAGTTTAATAACGCCTGCAGCATGATGTTTGGCCTTCCCAGATACTGTAGTACTTCCAACATGCTAACGGAGGGACGATTACTTGGTTTTGAAGCTCTTATAAGAACTCGGGTGGCAGGATTAAGAGACAGGATACACAACTCCGGAAATTTTCTCATTATGGAATCGTGCCAGACTTCAGATTCAAACATCGAAGAACACTGGAAAAAATTACAGGCCTCATCAGTCTCGAATACAGACCATTTACGTCTTTTTTGTTCCATATTATATATAATTGTATACATATGTTTTTCACGTATATGTGTATACTTATGTGATCACACTAAACACCCCACATTCCTGAAAACAATGCATTATTATTAATAGTGTTTTTTGGTTCTATATATTTAATACTTTTTCTTTTTCACGTTTAAATATATACTGGGATGTGTGTGATCTCACTAACCTCCCCACATTCCGGAAAAAATAATTAATAACTATTATAAGCATGCACGTGGGTATGATATAGATGTAACCTGAATGAATGAAACCTTATCTGAAACGGCTAAGGTTAATTTCACGATAGCAAGTGTTCGATCGTTGAGCCCAGCCAAGCATTAATTTTTGCGAATTTATTAACCTGTCCTCTCTCTACAAGTCTGCCGTCATAATCTCATTTGACGAAGCCTTATCCTTTACTTAGTCTTAAGTTGTAATAAATTCTCACGTATTAACGAGTATACCTACCGATCTTAATTACCCGAGGGAATGGGATATTTGAACCGGTACAAAACCCGATACAGCCTCCCTCATTCTGATTAATCTTGCCTCGCATGACGTGTCAATGATAAGACTTCTCTTCTCAAATGTCCTCCCATATATTATGTAACGTGGTAAGTAATCTACCTTCATATTATATTTAATGCGATTAGTGAGAAACGAAACTAATTCTCAAACTTGTCGTAAATGATAGATTTTCGCCTCGAATTTGATTATCGCTTTATTTAATCGAATTGTGCTCTATAAATATAATACTTAACCATAGTTAAATAAAAATCAAATTAATGCTGTCAAGAGAACTTCAATATGTTGGTAAAATAACGAGAAACAAGATTGCCCAAATGATATGGAGGGGAAGATTGATGTAACATCACAGGAAGACGCCTAATTTCGCCAATTAAATATGGAATCTGGAGTTTTTTATTTACTTTTTTTTGCCAGGTAGCAGTCACTTTGTGGTTTGACATGTTTACAATGATGGTAACTTTGTTTATGGCCACGAATTTATTAAATTTATTACGGCCGACCGTTTTCGCTTAACGAAATCGTCATCAGAGTAAAAAATTAAACTTAAGCGTTGCTTGAATGGCATTAGCTGTGCTTGTTTTAATAGATCTTATTAGTTAGGTACTTTCTACCGTCCTCTTCTCCATCTCTTTTCCCTCCCCAATGCCTTCAGTCTCAGTCCAATTGGGATGTCATAGGTAGTTTCAATGTTTTCAGGCGGTTGGAAGCACTCTAATGCGGTATACACATTATAAAAAAACTTAATACATTTGTTTTAAAGAAAGACAAACATTCCCGGGTTACAAATAACATGACAATACTTGTAATCTTCTACTAACACCACGGTAAGCGTAAAATGTTGCTTGTGTCGTGATAGAGGACTTAGCCAGCCGAGGAATTGAACGTACGGCGCCTGGGTGGAACCCAAACGCTATGCCAACTCAGCCACTGACCGTCTCTCACTCACCATATCTCTATCTCTCCGTTATAGTAATTTTTTCATAAGTGAGTGAACTCATCTTCTTCTTTTTTTACATTTTTCTTCTCATGTTACCTCCTATCTACGGTTGTCTATCATCAATACATTCTTCAGCCGACAGACTGCTGTATCGATCAACATAACTGAACTATACTCGTAGCATCAACCTATGTTTAAAAGTCATCGAGTCGAGCTTTAAGTATGACAGTTGTCCATGTGTCACTCAATGATAACAGACCGTAAGTTATTTTTAATGAGGTTGACTAGAGCAGGTGGGCCTATTTTCGAGGTAGGGAGATGGCTCTACTGATAACTTAACATGCTATTTTCATAGACCTGCATATTGCGTAGTAATACACACGTTTTTAAAGTGTAACCTTGTTTTTCACGATCGTCCTTGTAAATCTGCGGGCACCTAAAATGACACATATTTATTTATTGTCATGATAATACACCTACTCTAAACTATAAACATATCTACTATTGTATGTGTTTAAAATATTAGAGTAATTAATACAACGAGCCACCGAAGAGATAAAACGTTTTGGCTTGCCTGTTTGTTTGTCCCTAGTATGCTTAATTATTTTGTCTTCGGGTAAAATTGACAAAGACGTAGCTATAGCATTCCCATGGGGGGGTAGACCCTGGGGGAGGGAAAAAGGGAGAGGGGTTGGAAAATTATCAGATAGTTTTTTCGGACCAGAAGATATTACTGACAAATCTAAACGAAACATGAAACAGAACAAGATACAGAAAAATAAAAAGGTTACTGTCTCAACTGGGAATTGAAGCTAGAATATCTATCTTACCGGGAGAACGCCTCTAATCACTCGACCATTGGAACCTAATTTATTTTAATTAGGTTAATTAACTAATGACATATATATATATATATATACATTGATGGGTATAATAATTATAAAATAAATTGATTTAATATTTTCATATGAATCCTTCGTGATAAGATAATCGATTTTACTAAATACTGTGGTCTGACTTAAATTAACGACCTCAAGGTCCCTAGCACAAGCATATCGACAAAGGTTTTATCGAAGATATCGGTCAATATTTGTCAACACTCTGATGACTAATTATGCGTAATTCCATCTAGATGAAATGTTGAGAAATAACCGACATTAACTATAAAGCCTTCATCGATGTGCTTGTGTTATGGGGCCTAGAAATCTTTCATTGGTAGGTTTAAAAAAATTACAGGTCACTCGGAGGAAAAAAGAGTATTGCTGTTATTATTAAAAATATCTTCAAATTATTCGTAATCCGTTAAAAACGGGATTGCAGGCCATTTGCTGATAAACTTTTAGGAAAATCCTAATATATTAGAACGTGTGTTCATACACCATTTGCATTTGCCTTGATAATATATAATGACGAAATGCAAAAATATTATGATTTTTCTGAACACGTGTTCCAATATCGTGATAATACATTCCTCTTTTGGTAAAAGTTTAACAGGAAATTCAAAATTTTAAGGGCCTGCAATCCCGTTTTTAACTGAATTTCGAATAATTTGGAGATATTCTTAATAAATTAGCAATACTCATTTTTCTCAATGCACAATTCTATCGGTTTTTCTCTTTAGTGCAGCCAAAAGTTGAATTTGTATGTAGATACCCGTATTATGGTAGGCGTTTTGTTTTTGTGTATATTTCAACTGTCAAAAAAAGTGACATGTTTTTGTCAAAAATGCGGGCGGACTCGTGAAACGATTTATCAACGATAAGATCCAGTTGTCATGTGGGCTCATTCGCGGTTAACGAATGGCAACCGTCAAAAAATAACAACGAAAAAGTAAAGATAATCGATTACTTTTCACTGTCGCTTAATCACGATTGCTCAGCGAAAGATAATGGATTGATGAAAAGAAGTATTCATTTTTATTATCGTTACTTTTTATGGAAGCATTAGTTGAAGCTAATGCGAGCACAAAATGTAATTTCAATCATAATTTTGTGGTGGGCTCTTGGTTGTTTTAATGAAAACGTGAGTGACACGAGAAAGAGGAAAATGAAAAGTACCTTTTTTAATATCATCTCTATGCAGGAGGCACCGAAAAAAATAATTCGGTAAGCTTTTCGAATTCCGCCGCATGTAAAGGCTCTTTAAGAGGAAGCTACAAGCCAAAAATAATAATGATTGTATTATTTATATAGCGCCGTTTTAGTGAGAAAATCACCTCAAGGGCGCTTAACAACTTAATTAATGCATTGATCACTTAGACTTAATTACTTTTGGTTTATAACTAAGTTTCATAGATAGAGATAGGCTTATAACTAAGACTAATGTCGAGTGATTTACAACTAAGACTTTTAACTAATGACTTAGCTATACATATTTTTATGACCAAGTGGGCATTTACACAATACCGCTATAATACGACTTACAACTACGGCTTAAACTAGAGATTTACGACTAACAAACATATTTAATTTATATTTAAAAATACCGATTGTTATGATTTCTGCCCGTGGTGTCATTTATAAAATATTTAAAAAAAATTGTTTACGCGTAATAAACGGTTAATAACGGTGAAAAAAAAAAATCAAGTAGAAAAATCCCCTGGACTGAGCAATGAAATACTACTGATGAAAAAAAAATAAAAAAGGTCATCATTCTGGATACATCATCTGGATAAAAATGTGTATATTCTTGGTATACCTTATATTGTAGGTAATAGGCAGACAAACGGAGTCTAGAAACGTTCGATTTCAAGCACAAAAATGGATTTTATTTATTTTGAAAATAATTTTATAAGAATGCAAAAAAAGTTAATCAAGTGAAACTGTCACAGATAATCTTAGCTATAATCCTGTTTTTTTTTTTAAGTTGTCTCCTTCACACGTTCATACATTTCTATTGAAAGAATATTTTTTTGTAGCTTACATTTATATTTTTCATTGAGTAATTTATTTGTATTCTACTCAAGCAAAACGATAGGAAAACCTTCAATTTATCTAAATCATTTTTTTTGGTATTCATATTGTACACAAATTCGTTAAAAATATTAATCAAAATAGTGATTTTGCATTAAGCTTCACCTTAAAAACACAACACTTGATTTCAAATGGAGACAACTATTTAGGTCGGGGGTCTAAGTAAACATGCATAAATAAGTTTTTTATGGTTTAGTTTGGGTTATTTTAATAATTTGTGCGAATTTCCTAACCATAAAACCTAACTCATCTTCCTACACATAAATAGTTATTTCTTGTAGTAATTAAGTTGAAACCAAGTGCTGTTTATAATTTTATTGCGTATTAAGCGTGCAGCGGAATTCGAAAAGATTAATAATAATTTCCCTTAGGGCCTATGTCATATTTGGGGATGCTTTGTTAAGGGTCTTTTTAGGAAAGGATGGGGGAGGGGAAGTTCTGGGAAGCAAATAGGTATGAGGGTTGGGTAGGAATCTGGGGTCAATGTGTCTAGGAGTGACGGATGTATAAATCCATCCCTCCCATTGCAGTGCAAGGCGATTTTCTAAGAGCACTGCATCTGACGCCAAGACCTGGATAAACCTCAACCCATAAACTTGGGCACTCCTGCTAAGTCACCAAACGTTGCTAACCACTTGAGGTGGTGTTTTTACAATGTTCGACCGGCGATCTTTCACCAGAGAATACCGAGGACGTGGAGAAAAATGAATTTTGATGATTTATTAATTAAGAATCTTTTCACATTATAGGCGATTCCGGTTAAAAACGGGATTGCGGAATTGGAATAAGCCTTAATAATGAAATTCTTTCTTTTTGCGGAACACCCGTTCATGAAAATCCAAATATTTTTGTATTACAACGAAAATTATTCGTATCGTCGTGATTCAAGATATATTATCAAGGCAAATCGATAAATTGTTTGTAAATTGATGTTTTATTAATAAGGCCTGTTAATTTACCGCGAGGACAAAAATCGATTTCTCTCCGTGTGCTGGCTATCTTGCTATGATAGGAAGTGAAAATATCAGATTTACATCAAGAATAAATTTTGGTACGAAATAATGACAAATAATACGTAAAAAAGACCCACTCAAACCATTTAATTAGGTCTTTTAGGTTAACTTTCTGAAAAGCTCATTAATGCCTTATCCCTTACTTTTCCCTTACATCTGAGTAAAAAACTTCAAACCGTCGTCTCGCTTCGAGCCGGTACTCGAGATGAATAAGCTTCACTCTTGCCTCTTCATTTCTTCTGCTGTCCTGGAGTACACCTTTGTAGGAAGAAATAGGTCGACGTCTTGCACTGCCCTAGAAACATTATTATGAGACGGTCGCGAAACTGGAGAAACGCAAAAAGCCACGTTGAAAAAGGTGGCTTAAAAACGACACTTTGTAGCTATAGATATCTACTTTAATGATGCTGAAAAACTCAACTTTAACGATAACTTCACAGAATTCCTAAAAAGCCGCATTTGGTCTAAAATTACTACATTATCTTATTTCACATCTTTTCGTTAGTATTTTTCCACGTGAAAAAAACACTTAATTCTAAAGTTTAAAAGATCAACAGATCGAGTTATTATTAGATGGAAATATGAGGAGACAGAAAAGGATGTCTTTAGCTGGTGAAGAAGTTGGTTTCTTTTCGGAGTTCTGCTGGTTTCTTGAAGATTCCATCGGTCGCCTATAGTTTCAAGCAACATCAATGTTAGATTTTCACAACACGAACTCTGTTTACATTTAACACACGACGCTATTTAACTTAGGGATGATATACGCACCCTTTAATGAACTTTTCACGGGATTATTGATAAGAGCAACGGAATATCATGCACTTTCAAATGCGACGAAAATTCGTATCATAAAACAAATGTCACTGGTGACGGTTTTCATTTTTCTATTCAAAAATTTCAAATTCAAAAAAATTTTTACTGCACAAAAATACAGAGTACAAAGGGTATAGCTAATAGGTTACATCTTATTTCTTCCAGCCAAACCAACAAATACACATTTCATTACATAACCCAACAATTACATATTAAAAAATGTACGTAAATAAAAAACAGAGGTATTTAATTTATGTAAGGTATTCATTTGAGGTGTAGTGACATTTGTTTATAATAAATGTTTTTAGTGATGATTTAAATTAATTATTATTATTTTAATCAATAATTATTTTTTTCTTCTACGGTAAGATTTTTAGGAAAGAAACAAAAGCATGGAAAAGGGCAATTTAAATATGAACTGCGATGTGGAATAATCACAAAGCTTTTTCAATATTAAAAAACTAAACTTAGTTGCAAAAAAAAACGGAAAATTACATTTCAAAGTTGAAAATAAATACATTAAAATATTTATTTTAATGTATTTATTTTAATGTATTTATTTTAATGTATTTTATTTATTTGCCTTGTCCTTTCTAATGTTGTCTTTCCCGAAATGAGTTTTATAAACTCATTGGGAATAATACATTATTACTTTGTTATCATTTTGTAATGTATTATCTTGTAATAAAAAAAAAAATATATATATATATATTGTAATTAGTTTAGGCCTCTTGAGGTAGACTTAAATATTTTTCAGTGGGCTAAATTTCTTTGTGATCTCAACTAAATATTCCATGTTCATACCGATGCTCATTTAAAGAACTGAGAACTACACTGTACACTTTCCACCCATCCGATGTTGTTATTATATTATTTACTTTCACCCTTGAGATGAAAAGGTATTCAATCAATAATTTAATGATTAAGGGTAACCTTAATATGTGGCACCATAAAGAAAACCTATTTTCAACTTGCAATTTTGAATTCCCCAAAAAAGTTTTTTCGATTCACCCTACTCAAAAGAACCTTTTCGAAACACATACTTAAAACCTAAGCAAATTAATTCTGAACCTATTTTATAATTTTAAGTTTCTATGATTGTTTTTGTAAGGTTTAACTGTAACTAATGTACGTATGTGTATTATGTTTGTAAAAGATCCACGGGCATTCAACAAACAAAATAAATAAATAACGGTTGAAACTCCTTGGGGTATTTTGTTAAGATACATGATATTATAGCGTGAATATTCCCCGAATAGACTGAGAAACTATTGTTGTAAAGGTCATGACTAGAATATCCGAAGACAGAGAGAGACAGCCAACCATTGTAATATTATTGCGGCCAACATAATAAAAAGCAACCGATAAAACTGTAGGCGCAAGAATAATGTTACAATATTATTTATTATTCATTAACGCCCTATCGGGCTTTTACAGAGTAAATCGACAGTTTATGTAAGTGTACATAGATAATAGCATAACTAAATACAAAAAAATAAAAATCAAATGATAATACTAAGATTTTGTAATAATACTAAGACTAATTTCGACCGGTCGGTGGCCGAGTTGACATCGCGTTTGGATCCCACCCAGGCGTAGTGTGTTCAATCCCTCGGCTGGCTAAGTCCTCCACCACAACACAAGCAAAATTTACAGTGGTGGTAGTAGGAGATTTTCAAATATTGTCAGGTTATTCGTAACCTGGGAATGTTTGTGTTTCTTTAAAAAAAAATTAACATAAAATCCAAATAAAGTAATATTGTAAATAAAGCAAAGTTTCAAGTATAAAGTATGTATGTACATTCATATATGCATATAATTATTCATGTTTGTTGCAAAACCAGTGAGACTGAAAACAGTAAAATAATTAACTCGTAAGATAATTACAAAATAAATATATGTAATATACTGATGTGTATTATCAAACAAACGTTTAAATAAAGAATAAAAATAATGTCTTTTGTATTTATAGAGAAAAAAAACTAATAAGTAATGGCAAAATACCAACGCCGAATATAATATTGAATTTGAATAATAGTACTTGAAATGGTAAAGAAAATCAAAGTATAACATACATATCAAGTATGACCGTACATGCATACAGTCATTAATATGCGTCCAAAAATAAATAACAAATAAACTAAAGACTATATGAGTTAAACTTTGGAAGGTAAAGAGACAAGACTTTTTTTTAAAGCTAATAAATAATACAAGTTAATAACTAGCAAATAGGTCTGAAATTAGTTGCCTTTTGAAACTCACAAAGTTATTAACACCAAATATATCAATAAGTTCACAGTATTTGTTGGCAAGGTGATGAATTCTTGGAATTTGTGAATACATAGAGTAGTTAGTATTGAGGTTATTGTTACATTTAAAAGTGTATTTGCTTCGATTTTGTCTGGCAGGTACATTCATATAAATTAATTCCAATAATTCAGGGCTGTCAATTAGAGATTTGATAATTTATAATAAAAATAATATATCAGTTAGAACTCTGCCATCTGATAGTTTAAGAAGTCTGGTTTCGGTACGTATAATTTATAAATTCGATGGAAATATTCATTTTAAAATTGATGTACCGAAGAAATTTATTTTGTACCTTTTCTAAGGCTTGAGAATGGACTTTTTAGAATGGTGACCATACTGTTAAATTATATTCTAATTTACTTCGTACTAATGAGCAATATAGATGTTTTAAAGTTAACACATTTTTAAACTTTGCCTCCATTCTCAAAATAAAACCGAGCATTCTCATTGCATCGCTTGTAGTTTCATCGATGTGTAAGTTAAACTGTAGACTTTCATGGAATAAGACACCGAGATCAAGAATCTGTGAAACTCGAATATAGCATTACTAATGGCTTAGCAATATTCTAGACAGTTTGGTCGCAGTAGGTTCTATTACAGAATACTTTGTAATGAGTTAAGATGTTGTACAACCTCCGATAAGAAGTAAATTCAGAAAAAGAGAAGATTTGATAACGCCAGCTAAAACTGCTGAAGAGAGGGAGATCAGTGAATGTTTATAATTGCGCTAAAATAGGTTTTTTAAAGTCTAAATTGCTCCAAACCGTCTGGAGCCACTTGTACTATGGCATCCCGAATTGGAGTATGTTTTGTGGTTGAAAGTAATCGGGATTGGAACAAGATGGGAAAGAGTAAGGTGGGAAAGTACCTGGCTGTTCAGAAATGGTCACCAAACACGGCCAAAGCCATTTCAAGCAACGATTTAATTCGTGAAATGGTGATCTTACGCCAGGGCGATACTGAGTGTATCTTCCACTCTCGAACGTGTCGCAAATATCTGATAATATTATTACTCCAGCGTCTGGACGGTGTAGGCCCTGTGATTGGTCAAATTCAAATTGTGTTTAAATAAGACTTTAAAGATTAAGACACCATTTCATACTGAAATAGAATCGCCACATGTAATACGATATTTCTTAAAAAATATCGTTTCTGCTTATACAATTTTTGGATAATATCGAAGAAAATATGTCTTAGAAAGTTCATAATCCATTGGATTAATTACATTACAGTGAAAATTATCCACAATTACGTGATTACGTTTGACGTTTGACGAAAAAAGCAAGCGTTAATTCAATATGGCCGATACCCGAATACGCATCGCGGCTAGGTGGCCGACAGAGCGCCCCTCTGGCGGTGAAGAAACGAATCAAATGACTGGCGCGTATATTTAAATATGCAAAATTACTTGAACATCAAGTGTTTAATAATAAGATTTCTTCTGGAAGTTTAGTTCTACTTTGCAATGGCATTTTTCATTATTATTTATAATTTTTTTTTGCTTATTAATTACATCTGATTTTATATTGACATGTTTTCTAATTTCTAAAATTTCTAAATTATTTATTTGCGATGCTTTAATCCTGAGTGAAGTATTTTAAGACCTGAATTTTTATCGAAAGTGTGATTCAAAAGATGATTTGCAAACTCATATTCACTATTTCCATTTAGAACCCTGAGATGTTTTTTAGTTCTGACTTCAAAGTTTCTATTGGTTCTACCTTTGTAAAATAAATTACAATCCAGCCCAATTGAGTTTATAAACTCCTGATTTTTTTGTTTGATTTTCGCAATCTATATTATTAAGAATATATTTATTCATTCTGTTATTAGTGTAAAACGCCGGTTGAATAGTACCAGGAATGTTTATATACATATATAATTTTAGAAGTGTCGTTATCCACAAACAGAATTCTACGCCATTGTTTATTTATATCTTAAGAACTAGGGTAAAAATACCGTTTGAAGATAATATGTTTAATTATTTTATTTAGTATTTCAACTATCAATTTATTAGAATAACCGTTATTAAATGTTATTTGTCTTATGAATATATTGTTTTATGGTTATATGCAAAAAAAAAATTCAGGTCTTAAAATACTTCACACAGGATATAAAGCATCACAAATAAATAATTTCGAAATTTTAGAAATAAGAGAAACATGTTTATAAAAGTAGATGTAATTAACAAGAATTTTTTTTTATAAACTCTCTTTTAAATATTTTCCCACTTAACTGGTCTTTCATATTGTAATTCCTAATTCTTATAAACCCAGCCTACTCTTACCCCTCCCCCCTCTTTCCACTTCTTTTTTCCAATTGTAATCTATATTTAATTTTTGACTTCGGTGTATACTTCGTTCATGAAACATGTATTGGTTGTATATAATAAAGTGAAGTTAAAAAAGTTATTTGTTTTTTAATAAAATAAAGTTTAATCGGATAACATTATTTTATCTATTTCCATTGTATATCAATGCATACGTACATAATAAAATGTAAACATTATATTTATTTATTAATTGGACAATTTGCATGGCGCCGCTTTTGTGAGATATCACCTCAGGGGCGCTATATTGTAATAATCTACCTTTATATATAGATTTTTACTCTCCTGATGAAGGTGTATATATAATCTAACTTTAAACTTTATTAGATACAGTAACAGTTTTTGGAAAAGAATTACCACCAGTTGGAGTAAAATTCACACCTTTTAATTAAACCGACTGCTAATCACATTGCACAATTACCCTCCTTTTATCCATAAACACGGGTACAATTAATCGATATGTAATAATGTATTATTTCAGTCAACTTTGTTGTAACTATCTTTAATTGTTGTGACAAACTATACGATATTGATTCAACTTATAGACATTGACGGTTGTAACACATATTTAAGCACTGCAAGTCTCCTATGAGCAAATTATATTAGGTACCATAACAGTTAATATCAGTTGTAGACATGTAGTCAATAATAGTGTTTCATTTGAAATAATCCATCACAAATACGTAAAATTTCATTTATTCAAACAACTGTCATTCTTATTATGCCTAAATTGAGCATGTTATTATTCATTAACTCCTTCCTGTTCCGTGTTTTAACAATATATACTCACCCTCTCTCTGTGAATGACCTAATATCTATCTATTAAATGTAACTGTTGTTAATATCACTTAAACTGGGCGCAGCCCAAGCAAGTGCCGCCCGCAGGGCCTAGCAGCAAAAACCCGCGGAGCGGGTTTTTAACTGCTAGTACTAAATATTATTTTAAATTAGTAATGCGTGAAATAACACACATTAATCAAATACAAGTTATTTGCACACGCCGGGATATAAACCGACGACCACCAGTTTGCTAGTCGAGGGCCCTTCCCCTCGACCACGGAGGCCTTCAAGGTTCGTCACAAATAAGCATTGAATTCCGTCAAGTCAAAACTGCAATACGAGAAGCACATTTTATATCAGCGCAGTGTTTACTGTGCTTAGTGCAGAGCACGAAGCAGTATATAAATTTAATGGTTGAAAAATTCATATCCACCTTTAGAATAGTGACACTTAGAATAAAAGCATGAACTGTCTTTTTTATTGCTACAGGGTAAGCGGGACATTTTAAAGAGTTGTCTGTGAAAAATTTCTTTGCTTGAAAAATAACACTAAATTTAGAAGAATGATGGAGTTGTACAATATTTGCATACGGATTTCATTTGAGATACGCCAAATAATAAGCGCCCCTCACAAAAACAGAAAAAAATACGCATTTTTCTCCCCACGAATTTTCAAAAAGAAAAACCGCGATAAGCACGGCCCCAAAAAAACAAAAAAAGTAAACGGAATGTTTATAAGTTCTTCATTTTATTTTATATAAAACGTAAGAATTCAGGAGATAATGTCGAGATAAGAAGTTATAAGAAAGACTATTATAATATTTATCTGCCTCTGTCTTGACAGCCAGCGGGACTCTGTCAGTGTCAAAGTGACATTAAATTTTGCGCGAAAATTCTAGCGCCAAATACTCGCCCCCCCAGTAGTAATCTTGCCATATGTTTAATATCTGATGGGTGTTTTCCTTTTGTTACGAGGGGGCAGGGGTATGTACTAGCCGTCCCTAACCACGGAAGGGAGAGCTGAGAAGGGTGAACACTTAATATAGCAGCTCACCAGAGAAAGGGGGATACTTACAAATATTGTTGACAGATATATTTTTATTTACCAGGAATTAGGCAAGTGAAATTGGGTAAGAAAATGTTTTTTTCCCATCCAGATGTCCATATAAAAAGTACATAACTAATTCAATGTCACTTTGACTGTTTTTTTTAAGTTACTTCACAGTGTTATCGTAAATCTTTGATAAAACCATTTATATGGTATTTTATTAATTGCGAAACAGAAAAATTATTTAAATATTATATTGTTTTGCCTTTGTTTAAACCTTTGAATCTTATAACCATATCCAACGCGAATGAGAGCGAACGCATATGTAATAACAAATTATCATTATCTAAAACAGGGCATGAAGCCATTGTTCTTCTGGCATTCAGCCAAATTATGGTTGTAATTCAAATTGATATCAATATATATATATATGTATGTTCGTTTCTTAGTGTTGATATTTTAAGATTACCTATTTAGTACCTATTTAAAGATCAAAATCATCCTTAGAAAAGTTAAAAAATTAGGTATCTTTACAAAATAAACAAATTCATAGAAATATTTCATTTCACAAAGTCACATCAAAATCATCGAATCGAACATAAGTTGTCGTGACGTTATGAGCGTTACAACCACATCAATTTAGTTTCCAGTTCTGAATTGAACCTAACCACGATACTTTCCTTCTACTCCATGATTCCTTTAAAATATAAATTACTTTTTTTCCTACCTTAGTATTATGGTTGCCTAAAAGTTCTATTGAGCTACTTCTACTTGCCAACCAAAAATACATACATTGATACCAACTACCGTCCGTAATGCCCGACATTACAATAAACCCACTGCCGCCGCCGCAAGTTAGAAGATTAAAAAAACACGCAATAATTTCCCAAATGCCAGCATGCATTTTCGTTAAAGGCTATTACATAATACAGGGTTATCCAAGAAATAGTATTCAACCCGATTACTTTCCAGTGTCAGTTTGGGTATATTTTCATAACTTCCGTATAAAGCAATTAGTTATTAGTAATCAGGCATACCACCTTTACACCACTAAAACTATTTAAAATCCCGTCCGGTTTGAGAAGAATTCTTCCTCCTTTAGGACCACTTTTAGCTGGTGTCATATGAAAACCTAAAGTTATTTATCAAGGAATGGAACTTGAATAGAACATTCACTTAACTTGACATATGATGAATTGTTAAAATTCTGTCAAACAACCAGTCCTAAGTCACCTTTAGTGACCACTCCTTTTAAAAATTTACGGTTTCTTTGAAAACCGAATCAACATTAATTAACTACTTGCGGATTTGCCATATACCCTAACCCAAGTTTCTGGCTTATTCTGTCAGAAAGTCGTAGTATTTGCGGTTTACAATAAAATTCAAATAAATGAAATAATACTGATCGTATTCGAAACCTAAAAGCTATTTTTGAAAAGTGATCAAATAGGCTTTCAAATTTTATTAATAGAAATTTCACAGTATTTATTGGTAAAAAAATCAAATTCTAAATGACGTAGAAATCTAAAATGAAGATATAATATCCAAGATTTTTCCAAAACATGAAACAGATTACAGAAAAATAAAATAAATTTTAATCTTATTATTATGCCGATTAAATAAATCTCGGTCACCCGGTATTCCCGTAACGTGTCCGTAGTGGGTTTTATCGTCTTCAAATAGCATACAAATGATAGAAGCAATTATCTTTTGAATGGGCATTGTACCGACAATACAATGGGAGCAGAATTGTTATTAAAGGGCAAATCCACCACACCGCGTGTTCCTGAAACGCCTTCCTAACTATTACTAGTCTCTTGCTCGTTCTACCGAAATAGGAGAACACTGTTGGGTAATAATATGATGTTATACTTTTGTAGATATCAATGCTTACATTGGAAATAGATGTATTTATTTTTAATAACTTCAGTTAATTATTGAAGATAATATTGTAAATATTTAAATTCATACTCCACGGAGAAAACTTATATGAAATACTGTTAATTTATTAAAATCTGGTTAAATAATTCGTTATTAAAAATGGGTCTGCAGGGACACAGGTGTACACAGGTGTACCCTAGTGAGACAGATTTCGATAAATACAAGTAAAAACTTTATATTGATAGATAAATAATTAAATAAAAAAATTGAAGGAGTTCCTAACAAAGTATCAGTCGAAAGCGAATGTTTCATGAGGACGGCGGAACACGTGTTCATACAAATACTGATATTGATATTGACATAATGATATTGTCGAATTCCGTCATGATATCTTTTAGGAAAAGAACACATGCATATTCTGAATGACTTATATTTTATCAGGATGATGGCATGCTGTCACTTTCAACAGGATCATTTTTTTCCCTGTGGATTCTTACATCAGATGTTCAACAATCCAGTTATAAAAACTCAGCTTTTATGCAATAAGGTATAGAAAATTTAAAAAACTTACATAAAATCACAAAATTATAAAAAATCGCTCAAATTACAAAAAATAATACCAAGTGTAGCAAGATACACAAGAGACAGGAATGGAGACAGAAGTGATACATATATAATTAGCTCAACAAAGTATAAAACCATTTGAGCAATAGCAGGACATTTTTTCAGAATCTGTATAAATTATCGACGAAAATGTATACTTCAGCACACTCCATCTTATTATATGGTCGATACATTTGGATCAGAGTCCTAAAATATATGATATTATTTTTAATTACGAGTATATTCAGGTGGAACATGCTACGGCGTCAACAACAGGATTTGGGGACACTTATTTCAATACTGCTGTATTATCTTGATGACCATGGAAAAATCATTGCGATAAAGAGCGATTTAAAAAAACTTTGATTATGTACTTTACGTCAAGTTACATTTGCTTCCAAAACAGTTTTTCATTTTGGGATGCGTTCAAAAATAGCGAAACTATATGAAATTGTATTGTAAGCAGGAATACCTATTTGATGAAATGGTATTATTTTGTCTCGGGTGTGCCTCGAGGGGTTAAAACATAACTGATTCTTGAAATTTTCAAAGTTTTTTATTCTTAAAAGTAATTAAACAATACTGATCATGTAAGCGCATGATTCTCTAAGCACATAAAGTTTGCTTTTTTTTTAAATGCATCTATTTGAAGTTTACTTTTGATTTCGGTAATAAATCGATGCAAATCTTGGAAGCAGAAATTAACCAACTTCTTGACATCTGATTGAGATGAAACTCGGTAGACTCGTTGTCGATGGCAATGTAATTGGTGGCAATCACGAACACACATGCGGAGATATACACATTTCTCTGACATCGGATGACATTACAGCTTTCAATGTACGAAAAAAGTGTCGGTCCTACCCGACCGATTTTGGTGAGGTTGGTAGAGCTGTGGACTCTTGGGTATCTTCCTGGGTCCTTCAATCCGAGGTTAAACAAAAATAGATCAAAAAATTTAATTTTAAAAGATATTTCAAAATAGTTTTTAATAGTAATAGTATTGTTTTTTACGGGTCATTTTTTTTAAATTTTCGAATTCCAATTTCGAAACGTCCTGCGTTCAGCAAAAAAGGCACCGCATAATCCACTTTGCCTTTTCCAATATCGGGCCAGCCCGCATCGCATGTCGCACACAACGCGAGATGGTCGGATAATCGAATATTTATTGTCTTTAGATTATTGAACGTTTATTTATGGCATAGCGTGTCCGTCCCGCTACGAATATACATAATACGTACGCCGTACTTATACGTATAGGTTTATTGTTGTATGTTACTCGTAAATATACAGAGGATGCAAAAGAGAGATCAATCAGCGAAACAAATGGTATATTTTGCAGTATAGAGCTGCATCGTGTGGGGTTCAATTTCGAGTTCGCTGGGCACGATTTCGGAGTGGTGCAGGTTGAATCGAATTCCTTCTGCATTTTCAAGCCTTTTGAAGCCTGGCAAACAATGAGAGCGTGCCCTTATTGAATTTCAACATGGATACCTACATCGTGTTTAGTAGATGTTATTGGTATCTATAATGTATGATATTTAATATTACTGATTACAACTAGTAATAAACTGATGTGATATAAACGATTACTCGAAGTGAAGAAAAGGAACGGACAAGTAACCTAACTTAACCTAACCTTACCTATTAAATTCTCGTGTTCGGTTTAGTCACTTTTCTGTTTTATTCCGTTGTGAATGTACCTACATGTGAGCTAGTAAATTTGCCTAATTTCAAGCATATTTTTCTTGATGAAAAAAATCGCAAAGCGTGTTCCGAAAATAATTAAAAACAAATTTTAATCCGTTATTTTAAATGGTATAAGTTTGACAAAGTCATATCGTATCTCTAAATGTTACTTAGGCATTTGTCGAAATAATTTTGCCCTATTTTAAAAGAATCTAGTTTTATTAATAGTATTCACAATTTTCGCTTGATTATCATCGTTTTTTTTTTTTAAATATTAGCGCGATCCGTCTTACAGTCGTATTTACATATCTCCACTTCAAACCATCTTCTTCTTCTTTTTGAACGCTCCATACCTAGTTGTAAGGTCAGTTTTAGTATGTAAGTCCAAATTTTAGTATGTAAGTAGTAAATAATATTATAGTAGTCCTAGAAAAGAATATATTAGATATAAGATGTAAAATTTTATAACTAAATACTTGAAAAAAAAAAAAAAAATTGAACAATCATTTTAGAAAAAGTACCGTAAATTAATAATCTACGTAAATTAGCGAAATTTATTATTATTGAAATTTATTTATTATTATTATTGAAGTTATCTATTTATGCAACATGCTTTTAAAACACACTGTGTACATATTATTTGAATTGTAGAATAATACAAACGGATATTGCCACCTACTCCGCAAGGAGGTTTTTAATTTTTAATGAGAAAATGATTCGATTTTATATTCGAAGGGTTCACACGGGGGCTTGCCAATTTGTGCCTTTCCTTGGATGGTTCTAGAAATTATTTTAATAAAAATATTTTTAATAGATACTTCAACGAAATTAATCATGGATTCACTGAAACGGGGTCAGATATTTTGTAAGAATCAACACAATATCGTCTTTGACTTTACGTGGATTTTAATATGTTCTTTTATAAACCGTCCTGTTTTCCTTTCACGCGAAGGCATTGACCTTTATAATGATTATGGGTACCTTATCGCCAAATCGGCTTATACATACACACGTTAATTAAATCACCGCAACCTTTTTTTATTTAGAAAACAACAGATTAAAATATTGTTGTTTTATAAATATACATTTATACTTTACCTGATAAATTCATTATAGATTTCAGTACTATACTATACAACTTATGTATTTAATCATTGTACAATACAGCTATTTTCTTTTAAATTACAACAAGAGTTACCCCATAATGCATCTACTTCGCTTTATTTGGGATAAGAATACATTTTTTACAGATATTTTACATTTATTTTCGTTGCAATTGAAGATATTTACTTCAGAGAGAATGTTATTATATTATGCTGAACACAATTTAGGCATTTTGATTCGAATTATTCTACAATTCCATTAAAAATAAATCACAGATGCGTGTGCCGCAAGGGTATTTTCAATTCAATTCATTTAATAATTCAGAACATTCAGTATTCAGACTCTTGTGAGGTATTCACTATAAAAAATAAAAAAAAAGTAAGGTAAAGTTTTTAACGATTTTATATAATAATATCTGCAACGTTTAAGTATACTCAATGAATCAAATTTTGAAAAACACAGTTGCAGCAAGATAATTAATTATTACATCGATTGTGCTATTTGTAAACTTCATAATTTATTTTGTGATTTTATGTAATATATTTTTATATTATATATTATATTATATTATATTATATTATAATTTGTAATGCATAAATGAAACCCACATAGTCGATGCAAAATCTTAATTCATGCATATGCAAAGCATATTTGTTTATACTCATGTTAATGGCGCATGTTGAGCCGTGTGCTTTTAAATAAATAAATCACATGCTTTCGGAGGAATATAGGTACAATTATTATTTTTTTTTAAATTGAGAATATATTTCTACTAAAAAAAACACGCATTTAGGTTTTAATTTGGCAAGGACAGTCGACAATCTACGATATTAAGGTTGATATTATAACGTGCAGCACAATTTCCAGTTTCTAAAGGTTGTTAAACTCATTTTTGTGACACGTGTGCAATCATGTGTATAAATTGGTGGATGTTCATTCCACCGAAAACAAACATAACGTTTGATCGAACACGATAAGTCCCCTTACATTGTAGCATACTTCATTCCCTCTACTGAAAATTGAAACATGAAATATACAATGTATTATCAGTTTATGAATGCCTCGCCCCAATAAACAATGTACAAAACATAAATCAGCCAAATATACCACGTAAAAAATGAATACATGTGGATGACTTTGAGAAAATATTAGAAGACAAGAACAAGTCAAAAATCAGGGAATATTACAATTGTAGGATTGTAAGATACCACACGGCAGAACAGATGTTCACAGCTTAGAATGGCAAGAAGAATGCTGCTATTGAAAGAGATTTCTAAAACTGTGTTATGAATTATAATTGTTATTATTATTATTGAATATTTAACTTCCCAAATTTTAACATATAAAACAAGAAATCTTGTAGTGATGATTTATCTGTGGAACAATAATATAAATTAAAAATAATTATATCTAATACCTGTTTTTCATAATGGCAAGTATTTGAGCCTTTAAAATTTTTGTAAGCACCCCTTAGGTGTTATTCCACATAAAAACGCTTTAGAAATCATCGAAGTATTATTTTTATTTTTGTAGAATTGAAAGCGTGATTTCTCTGCGTGCACATTCTCTACCCCTGCATGTAGTCAGGTACCTTATTTCTGTGTGCCTTTAATTATTCTTTCGACCACCTGGAGTACAGATTACAGACGGGCTGCATGTATGGAAGCCTTACATTCCCTGATTAAAAATCCAGCCCCGTACAATGTATAGAGCCTTCTGGCTTATTCCTACCCCGCTAAGGCTTTGATTGACGATGGTATTAATAGGAAGAATGGGGAACGCAACAACTAACTACGACAATGAGGTTGCTTTATAAAGAAATGATAAAGAAGCTCTGATTGCATGGGATTCTTAATAAAAGCATCATGAAATGTTCTCGATTGAAACAGTTCAATATTGACGGGACGCCAAAGATCAATGTTTCATTTTGTAGTGCTATTTAATTATTATATTATTTTTAAAAAAGTAACGGGGAATGTTCGCCTGAGTGGAAACATTAACTTTGAATAAAGATTAATAAGTTATTTTGGAAGTTACGATAAAAATTGTAAAGATATTAATTTGATAAAAAGAAATCTACAAAGACTCTAGATTACTGATTCAAGAGTTCTTAAGCTTATTTAGCACTATATTTTATTGAGCACACTTAATTCTTAATTGGAAAGAAAGAACATTAGTATGGTAATGTGCAGATTCGGCATATTATGTTTAAAGGACTAAAAAGATACCAAAAATATACATTAACAGTCCCAACGGTCTGATGCCAGTTAGATTATGCCATCCCCAATTGGTGTACGTTGTGAGGTTAAAGGTAGTGGGGAGGGGAATAATGGTGGGAAGTACCTGGCTATTCATAATTTTTAAAAAATATATGTGAATATCGCATAAGAGTCCCAACTGCCCGCAACAGGCCGGAACCAGTGAGACTATAGCAATCCCATTGGGGTTTGTTGCGAGTCTTAATGTAGTGGGGAGGGGATGAAAATAGAGAAGAGAGAGGTGGAGAGTATCAGGATATTCAGATCTGGTCACCAAACATGGCTAACGCCATTTCAAGCAAATTTTTACATCATGGTGGTCTTACACCTGGGGATCTGCACTACGGGATTTGTACCCCCGACCATCAAATTGCTAGTCGGGAGCCCTACTCCCCGATCATGGAGGCTGTAAAATGAAATGCCCTGATGATGATCACTGTAATGCTCTCCGAAACGTAACTAAAGAAGGAGTAAAAACCCCAAAAATTTAACGATATCAAAAAACTTCTTTGAACATTTTTCAATACTGTTTTCGGTAAGTATACGTACTAATAAATAAGATAATCTAAATAAATACGAAGAAATCTACTGAAGGTTGGCATAGCCAATAAAAAATCTAATGAAAATCTCTACCTATTGAGATTACGTAAACTTGTAATAACATCATCCAATGAACCTACTGTGTCTTTAATGTGTTATTGATTTTGCTAAAGTACGATGTCAATTATAGAAGTATATATTTGCTTTGATAAGTTCCTAGCTTCGGGCTCCCGTTCTGCTAACAACATTATGAGGAAACTTGCTTCAGCGTTACACAAATTACTTTCTGTTTACTTAGCTAAATGCGCTTTATATTAGGTAATATTCGTATCTCGGGAGAATATCTCAATTATTGAAAGCTATTCTGAGAAAATTCGTGTGAATTACGTTAATTTTGAACTTATTCATCGTAAAGTAGAAAATCTGGGCAATTAATGCTTAAGCAGTTTATTAAACGGTGAGTTTTTGCTACGTTAAATTTGGATAGTTTTCTCAGAATGGAATTTTTGAAGTAAAGACAAATATTTTCTAATCGAATAGTCATTGGCATCAGGAGCTATGGAGCTCTGAAATGTTAGCTTTGGAATGTAACTACTGAAATATGATAAGAGACGTCATATTGATTATTTCCACAGAAATTTCTGTAAATGTGATTGATTGAAACGAACGAATATCTATGGATGTCAGAGAATAAGCGTAAAAATTTACCGACGCAAGAATCTTTCGTTCCTGGGCCCCAGAAGCTAAAAATTACCTTAGTGTTATTGCACGTCAGACACGCCGCCCATAATACACTTCTTTTGTTTCGTATTCCCATTTTTTAT
This sequence comes from Hesperophylax consimilis, assembly GCF_061612785.1. NCBI lineage: Eukaryota > Metazoa > Arthropoda > Insecta > Trichoptera > Limnephilidae > Hesperophylax > Hesperophylax consimilis. Next base: position 4,756,440 of record NC_142851.1, on the reverse strand, counting down.
TGTTTAATAAGATATTATTCTTAAAGTATGTACACAGGTAAATATAGTGATTAAATAGGGACAAATTTTTTTAGCATAAAACGGAGGAATTTAATTCACATGGATTAAGATGTTATGTGGAGCCCTAAACTAACGCCAAATAAGGTACTAACCTAACCTAACCTCTAAAAACAAATAAAGGATTATAAATGCTTGGCTTCATTCTCCGTAATGACATTACAAATCATATATTCATCTTAATTTATAAGTCAAGTCGAATGTAATTTTTTATCTAGTCCTCTTATTTTAACTCGACTCAATTCCATTTAAAAAATTCAGCATTCATTTCGAAGGGTGACCAGATAAATCATCAAAATGATAATTCATCACATCTTTAAAAAGTTATAAAAAGTCATGGAAATTGATGAAACAAAAACTTTATTAACTGGGTTAAGTAGGTTAGGTTAGGTTGAGTTAGAAAATTTTTTCATCGTTTCTAATCACTTTTAAAAGGTGTTTTGAATTGTCACTGTGTTGAAATTTTTTGTTGAATTATAGACAGCCCTGATTTACTGAGCTGACTAATCACCTTCAACATACATACTAGAACAACAAAACTTATTTTTAATTGCAACAACCATATCTAGACTGAGTAATTTATATAATCGCTAAAATATAAATTGTATTCGGCAATACTTTCGCAGAAATAATTAATACTAGTATTCAAAACTACAAGGAAGATAGTTATAAGAAGACTATAATAACAATATACTTCAATAATACTAATAATACATGTTAGCATAATACTATTCATCTGCATGGGTTCTATACAATTTTAATGGTAAATTTTACTTCATTACTATTCCACAAAATTATAATCGTATTGACGTATAAATAAATAAATATTTTTAGATTTTTATTCAGTCAAAGAAAACACCTGCGTTAAAAACAGTCGAAAACGAAATTAACTCATTTGCTAGATGTGTGTACAAAAGCAGTTAAAATTTTAATTTCTTAGATTTGCATATTCGTAAGTGTCCATAAAAGCATTGCATTCTCAGTCACCCTGTAATATTTTACTGCCCCTCATAACGATACATTTTTTAAAATTCTGTTCGCGTTACAGTTATAATTAAATCCAGCATTTTAACATTCCTCCCTTAATGATATATGATGCGCTTTTGCATTTATGTTTCATTAGGGGCTGAATTCTTTGAAATAAATTATTAATTAAAAAATAATACCCGCCCCTCAAACATTCCTCGGCCTGAAGGAATATGATATGCGCCAACCTATACCAGGATTCCAGAGGCCGAAAGAGATCTTCAGAAGATATGCATTTTTTACAAAAAATGATACCCTTAAATTATGATATTCGTAGTTTCCTGGTACATATTTTGTTTCTTTTGATGCGTTTTATGTTTCAATTTATAATACACCTGTTTTTTTAAAATATCAAATAGGTAAGAACGCATGTTGTAAATTTCCAACTTACGAATGTTGGGATTTATAACTAGGTTAACTAGAAATATCAACAATATTAAGTTAATCTCAGGCAAGTATGGTACTGTATTTTATATGCCTTTACAAAATATGAATAAATTAAAAATATAACATGTACATTCTAGCATCACGTTCATCAATCAAAAGAATTATACATATAGCTTTATAGCATTATAGCATTATACATGTGCAATCTGTTAACATAAATTTGTTATTACATGTTAGACATAAATTGATAATAGTTTGACTAGTGTATAGTTAGTAATAACGTAGAAAATTATTTGTACAGCGCCTTTAAGGTGAGTTTGCACAAAAACGGCTCTATACAAATCATCAAAATATTATTATTATTTGTAAAATATAACAGTGTATTAAACTGCTATATTTTGCCTTTGTTAGAAGCCAACATGAATACAATTCTCCCGTCTGGAACCCACATTACAATATTCATGAACAGGCTATTGAAAGAGTAAAAAATAAATTATAACGTTTTATAAGTTTTAAAATGGGTATTACAGCATTTTTTTGAACTACAACACTCTTTTATATAAAATGAATATGCTTAAATTGTCTCAAATAAGGATTTTCACTGACTTAGTATTTCTATAAAAAATTCTAAATTATGCAATTGAGAGCCCAGAATTGCTTTCATTGATAAGCTTTCGGATTCCACTACGTAATGCTAGAAATCGGGATATATTTCGGTGCATAAAATCTGGTATTAACTACCATGTGTATTCCTCATTGCCAAGAATTCTTATGTACCAGTGTACACCTTAAATTTATCACTTAACAAATACAACAGATTGTTACTGACACATTTTAGCCTATGTATAATAAATATGTGGGTACTGTATTAATATATCATTTTTACTATTCACGAGTAAAAGCTCCTAAAAAAGGCGTCAATAAAGTATTTAATTAATAATCACACTATATGGATATAGATAAAATAAAAGTATGTAACAGAACGCGTCCATTTATAATAAACATTGAACAGTAACAACAATATAATAATGCGTTTTTTTGATATTAAAATAAACTCCATTGGTCCTTAAACCCAATAAGGCCTAATATATTTAAAAATAATATCATGAATTAATACTCCGCATTCCGAATTTCTACATAATCATAACATTAATCTCGTCGAATTTAATATTTCAAAGACCCAATCCCTTCTGATTACGTCTAAAAGGGATCCAAATGATAATCTAGTCTCCTTCAACGGAAGCAATCTTCCGAACAGGCCTTCCATTGATATGCTTGGTATAACTATAAGTGACCAGCTCAGATACGGGGGCTCCATCGAAGCCAGAGTAAAGTTGGCCTCTCAGAAGCTGGGCGTACTGTACAGGGCCCGCAGATACTTTAATAGTACACAACTGCTGACCCTGTACAAATCGCAAGTGCGCCCTACTGTCGAATTTGGCAGCCATCTCTGGTCCGGAGCCCCTAAATACCTGAAAAAAACCCTTGACTCTGTGCAGAAACGGGCGGTCCGTTTGATAGATTCCCCAATCTTAACAAACGGACTGCAATCTTTAGAGCACAGGCGTCAGGTAGGTATGCTGTCCTTGTTCTATCGGTATTACAATGGAAGATGCTCTGAGGAACTAGCGTCATTGATCCCTTCGGCACCGGCGCGTAGTCGGCACGCCCAACATTTGTACACAGTTGACATTTGTCACATGAGAACGGGTCGCTTCTACGATTCGTTCTTAAGTTCAACAGCTCGGCTGTGGAACGAACTGCCGGCCTCTGTGTTTCCTCCCTCCTACAACATGGGACTCTTTAAGACCCATGTTCACTCCTTCCTCTCCACAAAAAGACCCTCCACACAGCATCCCCAAAGATGACATAGGCCCTGAGGGAAATTATTTTCTTCAGAGCCTCCTGTGTGGAGTTAATATAAAAAAATAATCTTTTGAAAACTTCAAGTTTTGTTATTGTTTATTATGTTGTTTTTAATTCTATAATTTCCAAGCTGAAAAAGTAATTATGCGAAGTTCTCACCATAGTAAAAAACTGTATTAGAGTATTTATGCATAAAATACATGGTATTCAATTGACATTTACAAGACATACATTGAATTGCCATACTAGGTAACTGCCTATTTCATGGTGACGCGTGTTTCAAACCCTTCACAACCGTAGAACTATGTCAAGAAGTGTATGTACTAGCCGAAGTGTGCCAGAACCGTTGTTTGGCGTTCCGTCTTCTGTGCCTAACCCAGCGGGGAAATGTCGTGATAATTAGTTAGTAAGTTTGTTAGAAAAATAATAATTTACTTAAATATTGCATTAAAATGTTGCTGCTATCCGAAAAAACACTAATTAGTTGACTATTTCATTAATTTATTAGCTATTGCTCAATTATAAGTAGGTACCTACTTAGGTAGTCTAAAAAATCTCTTTACGTAAATTGATAAAAGAAGGGTGACTGAGAGGAAATTTAATTTAATTAGGGATCTAGGTAAGTAACTACCAATCCTCAACATTTTGAAAGAAATCATGTAGGTAAGCTTTTTCCCGCTTTCAATTAATATTGCTGTCGGAATTAAAAGCAAGTTAAAATTTAATACCATCCAGAGAGAATGTTGCGCAAATAAAAGCATTTTGTTGCCTGTAATTTTGTAACCACATTCGTATTCCCGGGCTGCAAACCGCACAAAACTCTCAAACATGTTTTGAATTTTTACTTGCAAAACTCCCAGAACATATTCATGCCGTAACTTGCCGCACAAACAAACGGAGAGGGGGGTGGTGGTGGTTAAATAATACATAGAAATATGCACTATAAACACACATAATTAGATGTACTAACATAATAATATGGTTATGGGTACAAACATTCCGCTAAAACTCTATTGATTGAATTGGTTTCAATATCATAAATATTTTTACTGTAGTAATTTTCTTCCCTTTTTACTCTTAAGGCGACATAAGACTTTCATAACGGGGTTTGCTCTACGCTCACATTTCAATTATTTCTGATGAACGTATTACTAACATCTCAAATATTTCTTTAGGGACCCCTTCGGATGTAAGTTATTTATATTCGAGATTAATAAAAACAGTACCTTATCATTAAAATATTTTATATTAAATGTTTATTAACTATAAAATTAGCGGTAAACACTAGATTTTATTTTTCCAGTCAATGAAATAGAAACTTCCCGAGGGATCCCTTTAGAAACATTTGAAACTTTAGTAATACTTCATCAGAAATAATTCAAATAAACCCCTCGGAATGATCTATTTTTTAGGTATGCTAGGGCAAAGTCGACCGTAGGTCCGTCCATTCCACTGGGCCGCGTGCCAAATATTGTTTTATGTGGTTAAGTTTCCCACTTTATTTTAGAGATTTGATAGGGCAAATTCAACCGCAGGTCTATCCAATGCACCAGGGCCGTGCGTCGCATATTTTGGCACGTCTTCTTTACTTACGTCGCTAAGATTCTAGCTTCATTTGAGGGTATTGTTTTGTCTACACTAAAACTGACAGAAGATAAATAAAAATAGAATTAAACTACTTTAACCCGACACAGCGCAGGACTCCCTAGTGAGAAGAACTAAGAACTACCATTGATATAATTAAATTCACCATGGTATTTTGAATGTACAATGTTTTATATAGTCGGTAAAATATTTTAAAAATAAATAGTAATATTAGTATTTAATTACAAATCTTATGATTTCAGAGGAAATTTAGGTTTCGATTTTTAAAATAGGTTTATTTGGAAAACATAGGATAGTAATAAGGTATTGTTTTCATTTAACCGCCTTTGAGGCAATTTAGTTTGAAAACCTTTCCATTTACACCGTTTACCCAAAATATGTGAACTGTTGGAAATAAATCGGCGTTGTTCTTGATTCCGGGTTCATACTCCTGAGACTGTCGGTTTGAGAATACCTGATTGGAGAATTTTATCTACATCCATAACCACGATTTAGATTTTCTGAAGGTATCTAGAGACTTCGGGAGATTTATACCCTAATGGCGGAATTACATCGATTTTCTGTTAGTAATCCACAATTGGATGGAGTAACATTAGCCAACTGTGACTCATTTAAGTATCTGGGCTCACTCATCCACAGAGACGGAGGATGTGCAGCGGATGTCAACCATAGGATAGGAGTGGGATGGATGAAATTTAGATCCGTAACAGGAATTTTGTGCGACACGAAAATGCCAATAAAACTTAAAGGAAAGACATACCAGACTATTGTTAGACCCGCGATAATGTATGGCTCCGAATGCTGGACTATGTACAACTCCTACTCTAGGCAACTCGAATCAGCAGAAATGCGAATGCTTAGATAGACGGCAGGAGTATCATTAAAAGATAAAATTAAAAGCTCACGCATTCGTGGTAGCCTGGGTGTCACTGACATAAACAGTAAGCTAGAGGAACGACAGTTAAGATGGTATGGGCACATAAGACGGAGACCACCAGACCACACAGTGAAGCAGGCAATGTCTATAGAGCTTCAAAGACAGTCATCCAGAGGTAGACCAAAGAACTCCTGGATGACCCAATGCTCCAAAATCCTACAAAGAAACGGCCTAGATGAAAGCGACACTCAGAACCGAAGAAGCTATAACCTGAGAACGAGAAGAGCCGACCCCAACAGCCTACCTAGGCAATGAGTTGGGATAGTGCTAGGAAGAAGAAGAAGAATCCACAATAATTGGAGATTTTCAAATTTATGATGAAGGGATTAAAAGAATTTGAACAATTTTCAAAAATAAAACTTAATTTTCAATTTCTGTGAAACTTATAATCAAGTTCTGATCAATTTATTAAAAAACGAGCCTCCAAAATAAAATGCTTCAAACGGTACTCATACGTAATAGATTTTTGTAAGTATGGCAAACTCTCAAAAATTTGTGCATGGAGAAAGCTTGTGCAAAATCGATTGCGCTAATAAAACTTTAGATGTTACTTTTATAATTTGTAATTTTTCATTGTTTTTGCAGATAAATTACCTTTTCTGGTTATTAATGCTCGCGGAAGTTTTTTGCAATGAACTCGGATGTACGATACAGTTTTTTCTTTCAAATATAACAATTACTTCTATTTATGTAGTGTTTTATATGAGTTTTGTTAACCAACCGGCCCATTATGACAGAACTTAAATAGATCCTTCACAAAACTTGAAATTTAACTTTGAAATTTAATGAATTGTTCAGATTCTGCACAAGTCTCGTTGATATCTAAAAATTTGTTATTTTTTTTGATAATTTGAATGACAAATCTAACAAGGTTCGTATTTGCCCCTTAAAGGACCGTCAAATTATAGTATTAAACATACTCAAAAAGACGTCAACAACAGAAATAGTTTCAAGCATACAAAAAATCAATGCCAAATATATCCTGGTTCTTCTCAAAAACTACATAGAGGCAAAAACTTCACTTAATCATAAAGCAAGAGTTAAGCTAGACAATCTAAATATACTCAAGTGTAATACTTCCTTTGGACAAAGAAGCTCTGACTTTTTTGTTGTAAAGTTGTATGTATAACAAAATTTCTACTAAAACAGTTTTTTAAATGCAGACTTACTCGGAATATGCCCATATTTTCTATTTACTATTTTTCTAACTGAACTGATTGAATAACCTCCCGAAGGCTTACTGCCTTTCCGTAGGGTGGTGTTGGAGGGGCGCACCTGCACCAGTAATATCCGGACCTATCCCATGTTCATACGAAGCCGAGCTACCCTTAGCCTGTAGGTAGCCTCTGGCGTGGCATTACTATTCATTATGTCCAGGATTAAAATTGAAACACCGCGGCAGTGAATCCGTACAAATAGACGTGGTTCCGTTTTACTGCAGAGCCGGATTTGCCCCACACATCCCTTCAAACAACAGACTAGGGGTTGGATATAAATTAATACAGGTATTTTATGATTGTCTGCTTTTTGTTACAGATTCTACATAACTAATTTACTATGACTACAGAATAGGCCAAGGGGATATGCCGCCATACATTTCTTGCTTTATTAATTTCTATGCATCGTATAACAGTTACTCTTCTGTGATTGACCACTTTTGAAAAGACCCGACTAAATAACTTGTAATAGTGTAATCTTATTTCATTTAAGTACACGTCATATATATTCTCCTGAGGGCCGATTAGAGTACAAGTCTAGGTATGCGACGGATTTTGTAGTGTGATGTGATCAAGTCAGTGCCATCGATCAACGACAGTAACTTGCACGTTTTACCGCAAGCATATTAAATTAACGTAGCAATAACACTGAATTTGTAATTTAACGGTCGTGCTAGTAAGTTAAATCTAGTAGGCTTTGTATTTTCCTGAAAGGTACTCTTTTCTCCGTCCATACGCTCACGTCGAAACCGTGTTCAGTGGGTTATATTTAATAAGCAGCACATAAATAAAATTATGAATACATTTTGATAACTCCTCATTCACTCCTAAGCCGACGGGTGAGACGAGAATCATCCCAATATTAAAATTCTAAGGCTCAGTTGCATCGAAAATAGTTAAAGTTACTTTTTAGTTAAGGTTAAATAAAAGTAACTTTTTTATCATTTCTTGCTTAAATGGGTTGTTTCAACTTCGTTTAAATAAAAGTTAACTAAATTGTTACAAAATAGTTACTTTTATTTAACCCAGCGATGTTGAGAGTTTAAAGTTAGATTTTGGTCAATTTTAGTTCAGCTGTCATCCGTCACCACCTTTCAAGGAACGAAATATTGTTTGAAGAGAAAATAGTTGAAAAAATGTCCGACAATCCGGGTTTTGATAATCGATTGATTCTAGAATATGTGGGAAATAGATAAAAGAAACAATTTAATCCACGAACCGATCATTTTCTGTGGGAAGAGTTGGATTTTATCGCCAGATTTCGGATGTCGAAAAGTATGGTTAGGCAATTAACATCACTCATTGCTAATGACATCACAACGTCTACAAACAAGTAGGTTTATTTAAACTAATGTATCTAATAAGTTCTATTGATAATATACTAGCATAGTTATATTGTATGTAACTGACAAAATACATTTTTTTGTCATTTCAGAAATCATGCTGTTTGTGCTGTGGACCAGGTTCTAATAACATTGCATTTTTATGCAACAGGAACGATGCAAAGATGCACAGGAGACATCTCTGGGGTGCATAAAAGTACTGTCTCGCGTGTAGTAGACAGGGTTAGCAGAGCAATAGCCCGCCTTCGGTCACAATATATTGTATTTCCTCAAACAGAGAATGAAATTCAGCAGTGTGCCAACGAGTTCTACAGCATTGCTCGATTTCCCAACACAATTGGTGCCATCGACTGCACCCATATAGGAATTCTCTCTCCTGGAGAGAACAATGCTGAGTATTACCGTAATCGAAAAGATTACTTTTCATACAACGTGCAAGCAATAGTGGATGCCAACTGCAAAATAACCAACATTGTGGCAAGATGGCCAGGTTCTACACATGACAGCACCATTTTTAACAATTCCAGAATTAAAGGAAAACTGGAAGATGGGCTCTATGGAGCCAGACACCTAGTTGGCGATCGTGGTTATGCGGTAAAACCGTATTTATTAACCCCACTGGCAAATCCTGTTTCTGACGCTGAACTTTTGTACAATGAAAGCCAAATCAGGACAAGAAATGTTGTAGAAAGGACTTTCGGGATATGGAAAAGGCGTTTTCCTGCAGTAGGAATGAAATTGAGAATCGATGCCACAAGAGTGGAAGCCGTGATTGTAGCCACAGCGGTGTTGCACAACATATGCACTAACAACAATGTCACAGAGCCACCAGACTTTGTCACCATTCTCCAAGAAATTGACGGAGGACATTTTCCTGAAAATGTTGGACAGGGTAATAATGACATACGACAAAATCTTGTCAACAGTTATTTTGCTCATTTATTGTAATTTTTTGTATAAAATAATGTATTAATTAACTTAAAAATAAAAAAGATTTACAAATAATAATAGAAAGAAAGAAAATAAATGTTTTAATCTATTGTAACGGGAAATTCTCCTTTCGGTTTTCCTCTTTGAATTTTTTTACTTCTAACTCGTGTATATGTTTCATGTGTTCAATTTTCAATTCAAAAATAGCTTCACGATGCCTGTCTTCATGTTTCATCTGTTTAATTTTTAATTCAAAAATAGCTTCACGATGCCTGTATTCCTGTTCGTGAAGAATTTTTTAGTGCTCGAGGTCTAAATCTGTAGACAAATCTACAGATTTTTTTTGTGCATCCGCCAACTCCACGAAATTTCTGCGGACATCGTTTGGCGTGGATAATTTTCTTTTTCTTGATAGGCCTAAAAAAATATTACATTACATTAAAAACGTTAGATGGTAAGTACCTACTACCTTTCTAAATTATTTGTCTAAACTACCTAGTTTAGACAAATTTACTGAAACATTTAGTGAGATGCTGTTAAGATAATAAGATTCTATAATACTTAAGGCACAACTAAACTCACTTTTCAGGGATGGTGTTATTGGTAAGCGTTTAGTCGCTACACCTTGATACTCCGATGCACAAGGGAGTGGGGGATCTTCCACTGCCACCTATAAAGACATCATTATTCCATGTTATTGTGGGAAGAATAATTGGCTAACAGTTGGGGGACAAGTTCCATACTCATAGCGGGTAAATGAGTTCTCCCTTTTCAACACGTATTGTGCTTATGGAAAAGTTTTACCAGACGAGAGATCTGGGTTCGAGTCCCAGTAGCAACCGCTATCTTTTATTTTTTCTGTGTCATGTACATTTTCATATTTTAATTTAGATTATTATTATTATCTTCTTCAATGATATATTACATTGATGAGAATAACCTTCAAAAGTTAAAAAGAGAGTTTTCTTATAAAAAAAGTAGAATCAATTTTATTTGTATGTAATTGTGGTGTCATTTCTCAATCAAATGCCACAATTAACTGTTATACTCTATTTTTTTTATTATTTCTTAATTAACAATGATTTTATGATATTTAATCAGTGTTTAGGGTATATTTATACCGTTGATATTAAATAAATAAACAAATTGTAAAAAATATTAACGTCTTTCTTACAAATTCCATCAAAAATGGTGTCTGAACATCCGCTTCTTCCACAGTTGGGTCTTCCGGTGTCTTGGGTCTTATGTGCAGGATCGGGGCGCACGGCAGAATTTCAGCAGCTTAAAACAGAATGTTGGATTTGGTTTTATAACATATTTTGTCATAAATAAATGATTATTCGCAATCCATAACTGTGAATGAAAGTAAAGATGTTTGGAATGCTAATCATACAGTGGATAGTATATAGAACTTACTTATAGAAGCATCGTCATCAAATTCAGAGTTGATCCCTTCCATGGATATTTGCATGGCACCTTGCATCCACGTTGCATTATCGCTGAGCTTGGATGGTGGTGGACCACCCCCAGTCTTTCGGCGTTCTTTTGTGAATTGTGAAGATTCCTGGAAAAAACATTAACTCATCATTTCAATTTTGAAACAATCCATGACTTCATAAAACAATGTGTGACAATCTACAAACCTTTCTAACAGACTTTTTCAAGTTTTCAAACTTGTTTCTAAGCTGTTTAGTGGATCTATAACGGTTTGCGGGACAGGAGGCGTTATATTTGGTTGTCAATAGTTCCCATGTCTGGTCCTTCTCTTTGACATGCACAGCATCGCTTTTTTTATTCAAAAGAATATTCTTGTGGGCCTCCACGAGCTCTCTCAGCAAAATGACATCTTCGGCGCTAAAGTTTGAAGATCTCTCTCTGAAAGTAAAGTTCGTCGTATTGAGAAGAAAATAATATAACAAGTCGAATAAAATACACATACGACAATAATAAAACCTACTTACTTTGTGATTGTTTCCATTTTTATTATTTATGTTTAACTGAGCTGCGAAATAACCTCAAAACTTCGTAAACGTCAAAGATGCGTCAAAGACAATGATAAAGCGCGTTGAACTGCAGTGTTGACACGCGTAAAAATAATTATGTGTTTATTTTTATTAACAAACATCAAATACAAGGAAAATTCGAAGCCATTTCGATGGCAACACTGGTAACTTTAAACTAACTATTTTAATGTTGGTGCAACTCAATTTTGTTGAATTTTAGCTTAACTTTAGTTAGGGCTTAAACTCAGTTTAAATATTTAACTTTAAACCTTACTTTAATTATTTTCGATGCAATTGGCCCTAAGAAACAAGCAAGCTCTGACCACAACCGATGTTCTCCTAATCTTTAACTTGGCAAACTCCAGGGGATTTTGCTAACATCTTAGGATTTTCGGTAAAACCATCGTATAGCCTAATTATCGTGCTTTCGGGGTAGTATAAGTATGTGTACATCATTATACTTATTGTAGAATAACAATAAAATAGTCATTGGTCTGAAGAGATATTACTAAAATCAACCCACGTATCTATGATTAATAGGTTAATAATATAATAATATAATACTACGGTTTTAAAAAGGCCCTTGTCATAATAACATATCGTCATCAGATTTCAGGGAAATTGCCTGTCTGAAAATATGTACCCGAGTGTGTACATGATTGTTATCGATTGATAGAACGCAATATCATCGATAACGAGTCGTCTATCTGGCAAATTTCAGATTGATCGGATATCGGGAGTGGGTTTATTTCCGCTTCCAAGATTTGCATTCAATCATAACCGAAAACAAAATTTAAATTCAAATAGATGTATTTAAAAGTGACATGATATTATTGTCACTAAATAATATAATATCTATATACACATATTATATTATGTTATATATATGTGTGTGTGTATGTGTGTGTGTTTGTGTAAAAGATACATATTAATCTAAGTGATGTGAGTTCAAATCCTATTCTGGTTTATGAAGTACTAGATGTAAAACTTTGCTTGTACTAATTATATTATATCATTCGTAGTTCCTCACTAAACTCTCTTAAGTCTTGTTTCTCAACTGCTACTAACAATAAGTTGATTTTATTTAAAGCCAATATCTCTTCTTAGCATTCCTATACCATTGACTGTCTCCGTGGTCGAGGAGTAATACTATCAACGAGCAAGCCGAAGGCCGCGGGTTCAAACCCCGGCGTGCTCAAGTAAATTTTATTGGATGAATTTGTGTTATTTCACAATTTATTAATTTAAAATAACGTGTAGTATACGTGCGGCACGTTCCAAAGTGGAAGATACTCTCAGTATCGCCGTATATGGTGTAATGATTTTAGCCGTTAAATGGCTTTAGCCGTGTTTGGTGACCAAATCAGCTTTCCTCCATCGCATTTCCACTACCTTCAGCCTCATTCAATCACCGATTGGAGATGCCATAGTGTCACTGATTCCAGACGGTTGGGATCTGTTGGGTCTCTTATGCGGTATTAACAAAAAATAAAAAAATTATCACAAAAACGATTTATCGTAAAGATGCTTTTTTTACGAGCTTATCCATCAAATAACATTCTAGAAAATAGGCATATGTGTATTCTGTATCGATGTAATCTACTATTAGTTGTATAGAATCTCTCACACGACATGTCAACCACCAGTTCGTCGTAGGGGTTTGTTCACAAACAGAGAAAATACTTCCCTTATGCCTCGTTTTCTCAGAGTTACCTGTCAAACATCCTAGGAAGGTTTCTCAGTTTAATTTGTGTCGACGCAATCTAACATACCCCCGTCGAAGTTGAATAGGGGTAAATTTATCCATAACATATAATTGTTTTAGTTGATAGGTTCAACAGAAAAAAAAATCTAGACAAGGTAGACATTATACATTATTATTAAAGTGCCTTTAGGCGAGAAATTTAAGGCCGATGGGCGTAAAAATTTTGTATGAGGTCCGATAGTACGTGACTAGATCAAGAATCTTTAATAGATGCTTGAGGGTGGTTATTAAGGGATGGGATTCAGGTATCGGGCGCTACAATCATACAAGAGGGTGTTATAATCATCCATAAAACTATTTTTGGCCGTACTCGTTGTGTTGCCATGGTTTATTTTGTTATATTGTGATGCTGAAGGGAGTGGGAGGAGGAGAAGATGGGTAAGAATAAGGTCTTAATTTGCATAGCTAGTCCATTCAGATCTCGTCACTAAACACGGTGAAATAATTTTAAGTAATCTTTCGATTTTAAAAGGCGGGTTTTTACCAAAACTATAGTTACAGAAAAATAATTCTGAATTTGAATTGCGAGATCGACAAAAATGACGTGTAATAATTAGATCCTAATGATCGAGTGGTTAAACACGTTGTCCCGGTAAGACAGAAATCCCAGTTGAGACCGTTGTCGTTTTATTTTTCTATGTATTGTTGTGTTTCGTGTTTCGTTTAGATATATTAGTGTTATGTTATTCTTTAATGATATATTACATTGATGGATTTAACCTTCAAAAGTTATTCCAACTAAAATTGAAACATACAGTATATAATATTAATTGTGTATGACCTGTAGTGACTTACCAGGTAAGTATAGTATTGTTTATTATCTATAGGTACAAAATATAACTAAATAATAATAATAACATATGTTCCTTACAGCATCACGTTCATCAATCAAATGGATTATACAGCTTTATATTTATTAGTGATCGACCAACCTGTGGATGCAATCTGTTAGACATTAACTGAAAATAGTTCGACTAGTCTATAGTTAGTAATAAGATTGTAGAAATGTATTACATATTTACAATACAAAAAAATTCTCAGTAAAGTAAAACAGGTAGCTAAACGGAATTACAATAGTAAACGAATTCAAAACGCGCAAAATAAAACCAAAACATCGTGGAACATAATAAAAGAGAACTCAAATAATTCTAATTCTAAAAGTAAACCAAAAATCTGTCTTAAAATAAATGATAACCTGGTATCAGAAACAAAAAACATTGCAAATGAATTTAACATTTTCTTTGCACCACCGCCACCACCACAAAACACATCTCTACATCCACAATCTGCCAAAACAGTCAAAAACAAACAGTCGCGATCATTCTTTATAACGCCTGTAAACAGGGAGGAAATTATTAAAATCATCGTAAAACTGAAAAATAAAAGCAGTGTCGGCACTGACAAAATCCCTATAAAAATTATAAAAGCATGTGCAGAAGCGTTAAGTTACCCGTTGGAAATATTAATTAACAAATCTTTTGAATCAAGAACGTTCCCAGAACAATTATCTATTATTGTACCTTTGTATAAGAAGGGTCCTAAACAGGAAATCTCAAACTACAGACCGATATCCTTATTACCAAACTTTTCAAAAATATTTGAAAGAGCCATGTACAATCGCATTTATAACTTTCTCGAAAACTTTGAGATAATATGTCCACAACAATTTGGATTCCGTAAAGGCCGTTCAACAACACAGGCAGTTTTCAATTTTTTGAACAAAATTCTAGAAAATATTAATATTAGTAAAAAAACTGTAGGTATCTTTCTCGACCTCTCAAAAGCATTCGACAATCTTGATCATGAGCTTCTTCTAACTAAACTTGAACATGTGGGTATTAGAGGTCTAGCATTAAAATGGTTTGAATCGTACTTAAAAAATCGTCAGCAGAAAGTTCAAATTTCAAATATCAATGAAAAAATGGTCCAGTACATGGTAGAATCCAAATGGAGAACAATAAACAAGGGTGTGCCACAAGGAAGCATTCTTGGGCCTCTCCTCTTCCTTATCTATATAAACGAACTTCCAACAATTGCTGGCACAGAATGTTCAATGTTTGCTGATGACACCGCTTTGTTGTTTGAATTTAATGGAGACGTTGACGAATTTAACAAACAAGTTAACGAGACTTGCCAATTAATAGCAAACTGGCTGTTATCGCAACATCTATCACTCAACACAAACAAAACCCAAATTTTAAAATTTTGTCCAGTGCAAGCTACACCTATAAATATAAATGTAAACATTAATAATAATATTATCGAACCTTCCCAAACCTGTTCACTACTGGGAATGGAATTAGATATAAACATAAACAGCATTGTCGTGATATTAAAAGTGACAAGTAACGTTTGAATTTGTCTTGCGAATTTCAGTTAAAATAGTTATTTATAAGCATCATTTAAACAATTGGTTGTGTGAATCACATTATAAAAATCCCTCTAAACACTGTGAAATATAATTATACCATAATCGTAGTGATCCAAACGTATCAATCGGTTATTCACTAAATTCTATAAAATATTATCAGACATTACTGATTCCAGTGCGTGTGAGCGGTGCGACATCATAGTAGGTCACTATCAGAGGCGGCTCTAGGGATTCAGTCGTGGTAGGTCATTTGAAAAAAATGTGTGACTAATCTTTATTTGATATTGTGAAAAATGCCCATATATTATTAACTATATCAATTTGTTATAGAGTTTTAGAGTCGCGGACTCTAAATAAATATTATGTTAATATAATAAATTGGAAATAAATACACAATCCATGTACTTACGGCAAATTATTTTTAAGATATTAAGTTTTAATGTAGTTGTCCACAACATTAAAATAAATAAAATCAGTGTTTGATTCTATTTGACAATGATTTTTGACGTTTTTTGTTTTGTTTCATTCTAAATCGATAACAACATAAATAATTATTCTAATCCTTTCCCGAACTATGCAATTGAAAAACAACCATTGTTCCACACACTACAAGCGTGTAAAATGAAAAAACGACATTTGTTTATGTCACCATCTCTGTAAAACATATAATATTCACCGTGTTGTCTCCCCCACGGTCATAACCTAAGCGTCCCTAAACTTTCTTCGGAAGCTAATTTTTACTTCGACGAAAAATATAGTGCCATCTCGTTTATTCTATGGCGCGCGTAGGGACAGAAGATGCCAAATTGGACATTCTTTAAATTGACCCAGCGAATCGTGTGGACTTGTGAATGAAAGCTTCTATTAGAGACAACAGATGTCACTGCTAGTCACTCGCCGCCGCCGCTGTTTCGCGTTACATTTTAAATGTTTTGATGCACATAATTGATTATTATATTTATTATTGTTGTCTTATAATTTTGGGGGGTCAAACACCAATTGACCTAAGGGAAGAACCGCCACTGGTCACTATCACCCGTAAGTGCAAGCAGCGCAGAAACACTCCGGACGCAGTTGAGTGTGCAGGGTGCAGGGTCATCACTCACTTCCTAACTTAATATTACGAACCTCTAAAATAAAAATGGATGCTAATCAATGTATGGCGAAGGCTCAGGAAATTATTAACCAAATACATTTAATAATTACCGACTCATCTAATAAGTTCAATAAAGAACAACTTGCAAAAATAATGCCAAAAACTACCGAGTTACTGGGCGTCGCGGGACAGATGGCAGTGAAGATGGGGACTATGGAGGGTGAACTATCCGCATACAAAAATATTATTAATAACCAACCTGCAATAACTGGAACTACTCAATCTACTTCAATGGAAATATGTGACGCAATTACCGAGATAACAGAAAGGAATTTACGTTCGAAAAATCTAATTCTGCTGAACGTACCTGAAAGTAGAGACGAGAATCAAACCAACAGGATATCTGATGACAACAACAAAGTATGTTCAACGTTAAAAATTATCGATGATACACTACAGATAAATATTTCTAAAATATATAGGCTTGGCGTAAGAAAAACTGACAAGATCAGGCCAATAAAAGTAGAACTCCAAGATTCATATCAAGCTAAGCAAATAATCATAAATAAATATAAACTGAAAAATGGCATCAAAGTTAAACAAGATCTCACGGAGCTGCAAAGGAAACAAATGACGGATGTTTGGAAAGAGTTTGAAACGAGAAAAGCGGAAGGGGAAACAAACATAACAATTAAGTACATAAACTCTGTTCCAAAAATAATAAAAAACGTGCCAAAAAACTTAAACAGCACCTAAAATTGTTTGGGTACTACCAAAATGTCCGCGGAATGAGAACTAAATTACAACATCTTAAAATAACTTCTCCCACATTCCCACATGATATTTTGTTATTAACAGAAACATGGTTAAATGAGGACATCAATTCATCGGAATTAGGTCTCAATAAATACAACATCTATCGTCTTGACCGTGACCCCATTACAAGCAACAAATCAAAAGGTGGAGGTGTAATGGTGTGCATATCTAAAAACATTTCATCTAAAAAATTGCCAGTTAAACACAAAAGCGTTGAACAGATGTTTGTAATGCTAAATATTTCATCCACAAAAATCATTATCGCTTGTACTTATATTCCACCAATGTCAGATCTGCAAATATACAAGAACCACATCGAGGATGTAGAAACACTAAAATATAAATATCCTAAAGCCAAATTTATAATTGTAGGCGACTACAATCTTCCGAAAATCGACTGGTCTTTCGATAAGAACAATGAAGTGATTATTAACGAAACAGAAGTGCAGTGTGTCAAATCTAAGGAAATGCTTGATATGTCTTTTTTCCTAGGACTAAAACAGTTAAATAAAGTGCATAATTCTTATAACCGAATGCTTGACCTAGTATTTTCTAGTGACTTAAGTACAGTGGTAGAACAATCGGATGAATTGTTGTTACCTTTAGACCAACACCATCCCGCGTTAGATATTACTATCACAAATGAGTCTAGAAAATTGCAGAAATTAAAAACTTCATCGTACAATTTTAAAAAAGCTGACTACCCAAATATAATTGATTATCTTGACCATATAGACTGGTCATTTCTAGAAGATGAAAACAATATTGTGAATCAAGTCCAACAATTTTATTCAATCCTAAACACTTCAAAAGAACGTCATGTTCCAAAAGTTAATTTTATTGCATCCCTTTACCCTACATGGTTTTCAAAAGAATTAAAAGAATTGATTTATACTAAAAAACAAACTCACCGAATATATAAGCAATCTAGAAACGTCGATGATTATATAATGTTTACTAACATAAGAAAGCAGTGCAAAGAATTGTCTAAAAAATGTTATAATGATTATATTAGTTTAATAGAAATGGAGGTTCATGATAATGTTAAAAAATTGTGGAACTTTTCTAATGCTCAGCGTAAAAATGATGGTAGTTTACCAAATATTATGTATCTGAATAACAATTGTGCGGATAATACCGAAGGCATTGTCAATCTTTTTGCAGATTTATTCAAAAGTGTTTATGATGATAATATTACCGATAATGAAATCCCAAATGATATATCACTTGAAGAATCACTTAACCTAAACCATTGTTTTATTGAAATAAACGCTATAGAAAAGGCTATAAAAGCATTAGATACTAATAAATCCGCTGGACCGGATGGTTTCCCTCCAATATATTTAAAATCTTGTGTTCGCAGTTTGACTTATCCATTATTTTTACTATTTAATAAGTCTTTGTCGTCAGGGTGTTTTCCAAAACAGTGGAAAAAAAGCTATCTTACGCCTATTCATAAAAAGGGAGATAAAAGCGATGTATCGAACTACAGACCAATATGTATATTGTCCGCTATTCCCAAACTATTTGAATCGTTAGTCCTAGATGTAATATGTAAACAAATTAATAATATTATTGTACCCAACCAGCATGGCTTTATCACAGGTAAATCCACCCTAAGTAACTTGATCATATACGAAAATTACATAACTGATTCTCTTGCCTTGAAGCATCAAGTGGATTCAATATATACTGATTTTTCCAAAGCATTTGACAAAGTTAGGCGACATATCCTTGTACAAAAATTAAGTATGTTGGGTATCAAGGGTAATCTGTTAAGTTGGATTGAAAGTTATCTTAGTAAAAGAGAGCTATGTGTCAAAATAAAATCTGTGGAATCTTACATTTTCGAAGCCACAAGTGGGGTCCCTCAGGGGTCTCACCTGGGACCAATTCTTTTTTTGTTATTTATTAATGATATTGTTAGCATATTTAAAGATGTAGAAGTTCTTCTTTTCGCAGATGATTTGAAAATATATAAAACAATACGCAGTTTAGACGATTGTTATACTTTGCAACTTAATTTAAATAAACTATATCGTTGGTGCATCATCAACTCTCTGTTTCTTAATATTAAAAAATGTCAGGTCATTCGTTTTTGTAAAATACGAAATCATACAATTTATGAATATTCGCTTAATAATGTAAAATTGACAGCTGTCACTCAAATCAGGGACTTGGGTGTTATATTTGATGAACAGTTAACATTCAATCCGCATATAAATGAAATCACAAATAAAGCCCTAAAAATGCTTGGGTTTATATGTAGAACCGCATGTGACTTCAAGTCACTAGAATGTTTGAACACACTGTACACATCTTTAGTAAGAAGTCAAGTAGAGTATAATTCGCCTATTTGGTCCCCGTTTTATAAAGTACATTCCAACAATATTGAAAGGGTACAACACAAATTTTTAAGATTTATTAACTTTAAACTTAATATTCCAATCCAAAATATAAATTATATCCAACTCATGCATCAACTAAATTTGATTACGCTATCAGATAGGCGAATTATCTCCGACCTTGTTCTACTAAATAAAATTATTAATTATAGAATCGACAGCCCTGAAATTCTTGCCACAATAAAATTATTTGTACCTTCCAAAAATACGAGACAAAATTCCACCTTTTTCTGTAACAATTTCAAATCTAATTATCATGCGCACATATCGTTAAATCGAATACAAAATTTTGGTAATAAATTTGGTAATGTTGTTGATATATTTAGAGATTCCGTAGCAGTGCTCAAACGAAATCTACATAAACACTTTGCTGATATGTATGACTTCTCCACTCCATAGTAAAAAACCCATTTTTTAGCTTCTGTTTTTTCACTCTTTTCTTTTATGACTTTTTTTATGACTTTTTAACTTTAATATATATGTTTTAACTTTACAAATTAATATTGTAATTTAAATAACAATTCGAATATGATTTTAAGTCCCTATAAATGCTGATTAATTTCAATCCATTTATTTTTCTAAGTAAGTAAAAAAAGAAAAAAAAAACTGTTCTCCATAATGGTATTCTGTATTATTTGTAAAACATTTATGTACTACAGATATAATAACTATTTTATTTATATATGTACGTAAACTTTTCAATGTCACATAGTTAATGTAATAAAACTAATAACAATGTATGTAAAAGCCCAATGGGCGTTTAAATAAATAAATAAATAAATAAACTGGAAAGAACATGTCTCAAAAATTGTAGCAAAAATCAGTAGTTTTTCTTATGTTCTGGGTACCTTAAGAAAAATATTAAACACCGAATCAGTAATAGCCGCATACTATGGTTATGTATACTCAATAATAAAATACGGTATTATTTTTTGGGGAAACTCGGTAAACGCTAAAGATGTTTTCATCATACAAAAGAGATGCATAAGAAAAATTACAAACTCTGATCGTTATGATTCATGTAGACCTATGTTTAAAAATGTAAAAATTCTGACAGTCACAGACATATATATATTGGAGTTATGCATGTTAGTGCGATCATCTACAGACAAGTTCCCACTAAAAAAACTCAACACATAAATACGCTACAAGGCTCACAGAAAACTTACTAATACCAAAAGCAAACAAAACAATATTCCAAAAAGGACCATACTACATGGCCATTAAAGTATATAACAACCTTCCACATAACATTAAACAAATACAAGATACACACAAATTCAAAACGTTACTAAACACTTTCCTTGTTAATAAATGTCACTACACGTTGAGTGAATACCTCACGTAAATGAAACACCTATTTTTATTGGTATATATATTTGTATTTTTTTTATTTTTTCATTGGTATATTGTTATTTTATCTGTATAAACATTGTAATTAAATAAATGTGGTTAGCTGGAAGAAATGGGGTCTACCCATAAGCTATACCTTTTGTAATTTTAATTTTACAATAAATAATTTTTGATTTGATTTGATTTGTACACCACTCTTGAGGTGATCTTGCACAAAAACGGCGCTATACAAATCATCCAAATATTATCATAATTATTTCCATTTGTTATTTCGGCTACTGGCATTATACCTAGCTCTCTCATTAAAAATTTAGGCGTATTAGATCTATCAAAAAATATATATATAAAAATGCAAAAATCAGTCATTTTAAATACATTTAGGATAACGAAAGATTTTTAAATATTTATGCTGAGGGATCAGTAGGATTTATAGGCCCTGTTAGGAGTTCTACCGAGCAGAACCCTCTGATATGAAAATATCTGGAGTCGGTGAATTATATTCCCATTTGATCTCTGGTGAGTTGACGTGTTGTTCTTGTATTGTTTTGTATTTATTTTGTTTATATAATGCACTTGCATAATGTGGATTGACTAGATGATCATTTGTGGAAAAGTGTGTGGAAGGGTTTAGTTTTTCCTATGGGGAAGATTTAACCCGGACAAAAAACTCATTACCTCTGGATTTGAAGTCAAAGATCTTAATCGCTGATCCACAAAAATCAAGAAAATAAGTTCATTATGATTGGTTAGGTAGTAAGACCGGAAGCGTTTACGCTGTGGAAACGGTTTTAGAACACTTTTATAATTTTTAAAGCCCCATTTTGGCTACCTAGGTCGTTATTCAAAGATAACTTTAAGTATCAGCCACACACTACGGCTTCACGTGACGATGTATCTACTAAATAATAGTTGATATTCTCTACGTTATGCTGTCCACCATTTATTATATTATATATATTATTTCTCTCAGTTTCTTTGAAAGTACCCCCCAGGCCATACGAAAACAATTCTAGGACCGTCATGTTCCCAGCCAATGCATTTGAAGTTAAGGCCATGAATTATGCAAGGAAATTTTACGGGAAGTCTGCCCCCTGGCTATGAAATTGTTACACCTTCCTACCTATACGTTTACTCGCACTTCTGCTATCCATGTCGCCAAGGAGGTCTTCAGTTTTTGAAAAACTGGATTACCGAAGAGAATTTTATATGGTATCCAATCATTCGATGGAAAAACGTCAAAAGTGTGCATCAAACAAAACTTTCTTAAAGATATCTATTTCATTGGCCAGTCTTGGGCTTAGGAATCAAAAGGTCAATGGAAGGTTAAAGGTAATCTTTTCTCGTCAAAACGTTCACCTGTTTTAATTGGGTAAAAATTTTTGTCCGTCATTTGAAATATATAAAATAACCATATGAAATGAAGAATTTTCAGAGCGCCAGCCCGAAAGACCCCATTGCTTATTAAAAATTCCTCTCGTGTAACCCTCGCCCACCAATTGCATACATTTTACGACAACCTTACTTAAAGGGTCCCTCAAACTATGGGTCCCCCTTACGTCAAATCAACCCCAGAATTACAGCCCCATTCAGAAGGGGGTTGAGTTTTGTTTTTAGTAAAAGTTTTTAGTTTTTCAAAATCATTTCGTCCTAATCACACCCCAATACATATTTTTGAAGGGAATTACTTTTTAGCATATTTACCACCGTGAACCTTTAACATATTTTTTTACACGAAGACCACTCAAAATTGCTAATGTTATGAGGTTTTAAGAATTTGGGATGGTGGGATAGGGAGAAGGAATGCAGAGGATTGCCTGCATCTGGCTACTCATATAAGATCATTGAATAGCTAGTGGCGTTTGTAGCAACATTTTCATATTTTGTTTACTAACTTTGGTCATATTATGAAGAAAGAAAGCTACGAGATTACCAATTTGACATTCCAAGGTGAAATTGATGGAAGACTTAGCAGAAGAGGATACTGAAATGCATCCATCATCTTGAAATATACCAATTTGATTAATTTGTATTTTTTGACAATTTATTTATTTAAAATCATATATTCGGCAGCAAATTCCAAAGTGGTAGATACTCTCAGTAAAGTGACAGACCACCATTCATAACTGAAGCCGTTTTTGTGACCAGATGTGAATAGCCAGATACTCATCTCCTTCCGCTTCTTACTCCCTTCACCCTCACAACATACGCCAATTGGGGATGACATAGTCCAGACGGTTGGGAGCAGTTGGGACTCCTGCGCAGTACAGTACTCATAAAAAAACCAGTAGGGTGTGTATTTCCCGGATGATAAAAATCGATTGCGCCTCTTAGAATAAATGTAAGCGGAAGAGAAGGCATTACTTATTAATAATTTCACGGGTATTTTTGAGATGAGATATAAACATGTTTATTTTATTCTGCACTGGAGCAGATTTTGAAATATTATTTTTAACATTTCATATTTATATTTAATGATTTCAGGACCCTAGGGTTGCGGAACCCCTAACTCGGGAGAACGCACGGAAGCTCGTGCTAGGCCTCTATCTTCCTTATCTATGAAGGGCCGAATTTAAAAAGAACCCTCGTGGTGGGAATTCAAAATAGTTTATGCAGGAATAGGTAGATACTTTTCATCCCTTTATTAGGTAGGTTTAAATTGAAGGGGTTGATTTCTTCCCAACTACTAGATACTAAGTTCAATGGGAGTGGTTTCTGGAATAAATTGCCACACGATATAAGAATAATTAAAGACTCAACAGAATTCAGAGCGAAGTTCATAACTCATCTCTTCAGAAAATCGTATCCAAAAACGGTACACTTACAAACCTAATTTGCATGACTAATAAGCTGGTAAGTACTTACCTAAAGGCACTTACAAACCTAATTTGCATAACTAATAAAGTCACTTTACGATTATACGATAGTACGAAAATGGCTCGATCGTCTGCTACTCAAAAGTCAGAAACTTTTTTAAAATCCGCGACACTTATAACTATATAATATATGAAAATTTGATAAATTATAATTAAAGCATAATAAAATCAATCACGTCGATCCTCAGACTGGTTACCGGTATGAAATTATGATCCTTCCAATATAATGTCTGCATCACGAGCCAAAAAAAGCCAAAAAGATTCAAGAAAAGACAAGAAGAACCACGAAGAGCTAAAAAACACCAAGTTGGGGACACGGAAAAAATGAGTATTGCTGATTTAATAAAATACTATTAAAAAAGAGAGTGCAGGCCTTTTCCGTAAAACCTTTAGTTCATTCCGAAAATGATAATTGGATGATTTCTACGTAAATAATATATCCTTTCAATTCATTCGTTAAGGGCCTGCAGTTCAGAGAGACAAGAAGTAGCAAAAATAGTCAAAAAAGACTTGCAGAGATAAAAAGAGACTATAAAACAAGAAGAGAAGAGAAGAGTTAATCTGTGAGAAATAGTGAAATAGGGTACAAGCGAATTCTTCAGTTAATGTATTATATTGTTGTTTTCATATGTTCAAAGATCCAACAAACCAGAAGTCCCTGGTCTACCGGTCGCACCGGACAGGAGTGGGAGATTGGTGTGGCACAATGGTAATATACCGTTTTTGTATTTGCGAGTACTATCATGTTTGCTTATCATCGAATCTACATCTCTATTATTAAATTTAATTCTCCAAATCAATACACACAAGCTTCGTAAACGTACAAAAAATTGAAACTAAGAACAGTGCACGATCTTGGAATTCAACCCTCAAGTACCCAACTCTCGCAGCGGGATAACATGCGCGCTAAAGCACCTCTTCGGTTATACTAAGATTAGAATCTCCATTATATTGCTTCTGCAAGAACAAAACGCCAGATACGCTCGGGCTCCGAGATCCGACTCGAAGGTTATTAAAGCTATGAGGTTATGACGCTATGCTGTACTAGCTTGAAGGTACTGTGAAGCTTAACCCAACTATATTACGTTTTATAACTATTGAAATAGATTTAGCGAAATTGGAACGATATTAGAAGAGAGAAAACATCGTTAATGCTTACAACAAATCAGTTATCATACAGTATGGCAAAAAATGTAATATGGACAAATTGAAGCTTTCCTATCGTTTTGCTTGAGTAGAATTAAATTATTTTTAGTTTATAAATAAACGCTACAAAATAATGTATTTTTTAACTGTAAAATTATGAACGCGTATGAGAAACAAATATTATTTGTGACCCCTGATAAAATTTTTTCTTCCTTACAAAATTATTCACAAAAAAATTGAAACCACTTGCGCTTAAATCGACCATTTCTAGACTCCGTTTGCCAAGCGATTCTTATGCATAATACGTGTATTCGCGGTTTTATTATGAGATACACTAAAAATCAACCAGTAAAAAAACCTGTTTTTTAACATTTTTTTTTCATTCCATCACGAATAGTAGACACACCGTTTTTTATTATTGACAGAGTGATAACAAATCATACATATTGATAGAAGTAAGTAAGTTCATCAGTAAGTGTACAACAGAGTGTTAACATAAGAAAATTACAAAGTAATAAACATATTCTTTTTGTTTACTGATGTTTTTATTTTGTTACTTCCTTCCCAGGGTCAACCAACTTCTCGAAAGTTTATAGAACACATTGTTATCGACAACGAGTCTCTCTCCAGAGTTTTAGCTTGATCGGATATCGGGAAGTGGGTTGGGTGAGATATGCATTCATTCGTTCCCGAAAATAAAACCGTAGTCACTGAACACGGCTAAAGCAAAGTTTCGACATTGAATGGTGATCTTTGAGAGTATTAATCACTCTGCAAGTTACCAACTTAACCCTCAACTTAACTCTCTAGCTAACTCCCAATTTAACGGCAAAAGCTCTGTAATTGTCGTAGATTGTCTGAATTCTGAAAAACACTGAATATTATTAAATCAATAGAGATATACACTCGTGCATACAATTGGTACTTGTATTGTGTAGTAGGTACGTCCGTAAAAACTTACTTAGTGATTAAAATAATGTTACTGCTTTGAATTCCACGCCTTTCCATATAATGGCATAATTATTACCCGCTTACCCCGAGGGCTAATTCCGAAGTGCAAACAACTGCATTAAAATTTTGCTGAATTAATGTACAAGTACTAAATACCTACTTGGACCATTATTATTTATTTTACCGCTTCTCCTCATTTATTTTCTTCTCGCTTCTTCTCCTATTTTACAAACCTTCGTCGAATCGATTACGCCGAAACACAATAATTGTGCGTAAGTGCCAGAAAACACGGTTAATAATATGTATGTATCTATTAAATTATTCTGGCACTTACGTCTATTTAATTTTCCGGTAGGTGTTCAAAATTACAATCAATTTTTTTGATGCGTTAATTATTATTTTCACGTAACGGGATAATTTTTCACGACCATTTTATAAACACTATTTACAGTTTTATTTCTATAAAAATTGTGTTTTTCTATGAAAATTCCTTAAGCTTCAGCACTCAGAATGGCCCCACGCACCACATCGTTTGTTTTACTAACAATACTAAAAACATTTTGTTTGTAAATTTCTTCCGTAGTTAGGAACATTTCTGAAATTCTATAATATACATCATACATGCCAAATGTCTATAACTGGGGATGATCGAAAACCATTCGAGGCATTTTCAAATGTTTTACCTATAATTACATAACTTATATTATTTCATATGGAACTTAAAAGCTTGTAGTTTAATGAGCATTTTGACTGGAAACCTTAAACACTTTCCTAACATAAAAGTTCACACATAAATTATTCGCAGTATTCCTTGTGTAAACAGACTACAAGGTATGTATTTTTGAGTGATGACCATTAATTAAACACCAAAATGAGTATATAAAACAGTTTCTTTGATAATTCATACCTAGCCCGTTAAATAAACTTGTTATTATTTGTTAAAGCGTAGCTGAATCGACGAAGGTTTGTAATAAGCGCATGTAAAATAAGGTTTGTTACCGGAGTTAAAGCACGTTGGTAATAAAGTGCCTTCTAGTTTAATGGTCACTCACACACTATCACACACATAACACACCAACATAACGTTGCGTATATGTACAAGTTCTATGTATGTTTGTATACGTTCGCTGTATGTTGTTACATGTTTTACGCATTCTATGTGTATGCGTGTACGTGTTCTGTGTTTATGTATTGACTTACAATATTATAAAGAATATAAAACAACAACAGCTTCCCATTTCCGTCGGCGTATTTCACGATACGCCATGCGGAAAAAATACTCGAATTTCATAATTCCATACGCGAATACGACTACACCCCAGAATTTTTCATTCAAGCATCTCGTCCACGAGTAAAAAGGTTACACCAGAAAAATACATCCACGGAAATTATGCAGAAGCATTTTTAAGCTTTTATTCAGGTGCTTTGAAATTGCTCAAAATGTTTAAATATATTAAATTGACGGATTTTCAGAGGGCTTAAAAAAGATACTACCTAATTTTCACGTGTTCCTAATACCGCGATGGAAAAAAATTATGCAAAAATTCGTCTTCAAAATCAAATAAAATTCTTTAATTCTGTGTATAGTTATTTCAGCAAGAGTTTTTGGCACTTACACATATGCATTGCTTGCATACATCCTTTTTAAAATTAGAATCATAACTTTGTTTACATCACTTTAATATATATAACCTCTACATGTTTCATGAACAATGTTCACCTCATCAGGAACAAGTATATACTGATGAGGTGAACATTTTTCATGAAACATGAAGAGGTTATATATTAAAGTGATGTAAACAAAGTTATTTGTGTATTATTCTAATAAATAATGACATCACAAAGTGATAAGCTTTCAGAAGAAATTTTCTTCGAAAAAAAATTCTTTTCTTTTATTAATTTTCAATTAATAAAAAGAACGCGCCAAATCTTTTCGAAAAACGGTAAAAAAATCACAGGACTGTGCTAGTTTTATGTAACAATGTTTGAATATAATATATTATGTAATACCTGAAAAACGATAAAAAAATAAATTAAACCAGCGAAGCTTTCTCGCTGAGCAGATCTTTATAACCCGTAAATTGTTTTAATCTTAATCCATAAATTGAAATCTTTTCGCAATTTAATAACTTTACAATACAAGTTTTGCTTTATGAGAATTTACAATGGTCGCGCCAAAAAATCAGGAAGATTAAATATAAAATATTGGAGAAAGAAACTTTTAAGTCTCTCATAAATTGACCAATAAATTCAACGAACCGGCTGTTGTTAATAAAATATATTTCGAATTTTTTCGCAGCAAAAATAAGATTGGTGTTTTTGTTTACAGTACCTACTTTCAAATAATAAATACTTGATTTTTTCTTTTCGTAATAAATTATCTAGGATAAGATGGGAATGCTCTTCTAAACAAAAATAACACAGTTTTATTACGAACAATAATTTAATAGACATTCTGAGATCTGCTACGACAGATGTCAAAGTTGATTTCGTTTATTAATTTTGGAAGCCATGATACGAGCTAGATAGCTCGTAGCTAAACAAAAATAATCGAAGGCCATGTAGAAATATGAGCTTATTTTGTATTATTAACCCGTGATAATGTTGTTTTATTTATCTGGAAAGGTTTTTACTTTTGAAAAATGAGTATTTTCACTGTAGTTTTACTCTCGAAAAAACATACGATAGTACGATATGTTTATTTTATTTTGTTGACGAATAAATTTTCTTCTACTATTTATAATGAGCCATTTTCGATTTGCCGCCAAAACGACAAATTCGTTATAATTTATGGATTCGTTGGCGTCGACGTCATACCACGCGACGTTGGTGTTAGCCGTCTTACGTTGTAGCCAGTTGGAACCCTTTTGAAAAATGCTGCTTAGATCGTATAAATGTGAATATTAAAACTACACATTTTTAACGAACTTAAGTATTTCACAAATTTATAACGTTATTCATAGTTTGTTCAAATATCCCACTGGAGTATGTTGTGGGGCTTGAGAAAAAAGTTTTTAAGTAGTAGCTATTCAGATCTAGTCAATAAACAAAGCTAAAGCAATTTCAAGCAACGATTATATTCTGTTTTGCCTGGGCTATAATGAGAGTATCTAGCACCCTGGAGTTATTTAATCGCGAATTTCACAAGAACTCACCGTTCATGAATTTTGTCTGCATCGACTTACATATTTTCTGCTCACAAACTAAAAAAACAATCCAGTTTAACATTTGAAATGCGTTTAAAGCTTTTACTAATCGGGCATAATCTTAATTTGCTAATGGATATTCCATAAGCCCGATATGCTCAAAATAGAATCTTTCATTATCCTCGTCTTCTAGACGGCTTTAAATTAAATTTGCAACACTTGTAAATTTGAATAAAACCGGGCGCAAATTCGCGGACATAGGCGGACTTGGGCGGAATCGGGCGGACTCGGGAGGAGTCAGGCAGCGCTGCAGTTGGCAGACTAATATGATTTAATTCCTACAGCCTCCAGCCTCCAACATACATAAATCACAACGCTTTTAATTACTTTCCATGCTTTGATGTAGTTTGCATCGCGCGACGGCCATTGAAAAAAAACCGAATAGAAGAAGTAATTATATGACGTTTCATCGTTTTGACTTATCTCTATGCAGGAGAAGAAATGAAACAATAACACGGGCAGTGTGTTACGAGAAAAACTAAGGTAGGGATTTATCATCATTATAATGTTTTTTCTTGCTGAAATGATCTTGCTACGTTAATTTGTTTTAACCAGGTTCTTGGTTTGAAATTATGAACAGTAAAAACATATTTTTATGCATGTGAAAAAATTTTAAAATAAAATCTTTTTCTTGTGTAAAAGTTGTAAGGAATTTATTTGAAAACTTTAAAAAAAATTGTTCATGTTGATTTAAAACACCGATTATGAATATACGTAAATAATTCTTTTTTCTTCATATGAAGCGGTTACTTTGTGATGTGACATTATAATTTAAAATTAAACAGTAACTTTGTAAACATCACTTATGGGTAAATACTTAATGCCGACCGGGTTTCGCTACAACCGTAGCCTCATCAGGGCAGTATAATACTAAAAATCTAAAAATTAAATTAACATGTGTAGATATCACGGTAGGTGGACAGTCTGAGCTACAGTGGAAGAGGTAGGGATAGTTGGGAGATTGGGAGGCGAGTGTTCTTTGTCAATAGGGAACAATCTGAGTATAGGGCTTTTATTTAGGTTTATTTGGTTGTTGATGACTTTGCTATTGACGTTTATGGCTTTCCTTAACTCTAACGCTTCTAAGTTATCCAACCTAAGACCTATTCCGTTTTTATGTAATAGGCTGACGCCAGTATTTTTGTCGAACGTATGGTTTGTTGCTATGAGGTGATTTGCAAATTCGGAGAATCCATTACTGTTTAAGCATCTTAGGTGTTCTTTGACTCGCGTTTTGATATTACGCGCTGTTTTGCCTATGTAAAACGCGGGACAGTCACTACATTGCAGTGAGTAAATACCTGAGTGATTTAACCGATGTTCTTTGTCTTTAACGTTCATAAAAAATTTACCTATACTATTGTTAGTGTAAAACGCTGGTTTGATATCTGGTGGGAGGTTTTTTATGCTTTTTTGAGAGAAATTATCGATGTACAAAATTCTACGCCATTGTTGAGGTTGATTATTATTAGTTGATATATTATTATTATGAGGGGAGCTGTTAAATAGAAATTTGCTTGTCGATAATCTTTTTAATTTCTTGTTTAGGATGTTATTGACCATATTTGCATTATAGCCATTATTAATCGCGATTTGTTTAATCGTCGCTAATTCTAATAAGAAGTTGGAATTTGATAACGGGACGGTAACTAATCTATGGATCATGGAATGGAAAGCAGAATGTTTGTGGGAGATGGGATGGTTAGATGAATTATTAATAGTTGTATCAGTGTAAGTGGGTTTATTAATAATTATTTATTTATTTATTAATAATTATTTATTAATAACTATTAATAATTCATCTAACCATCCCATCTCCCACAAACATTCTGCTTTCCATTCCATGATCCATAGATTAGTTACCGTCCCGTTATCAAATTCCAACTTCTTATTAGAATTAGCGACGATTAAACAAATCGCGATTAATAATGGCTATAATGCAAATATGGTCAATAACATCCTAAACAAGAAATTAAAAAGATTATCGACAAGCAAATTTCTATTTAACAGCTCCCCTCATAATAATAATATATCAACTAATAATAATCAACCTCAACAATGGCGTAGAATTTTGTACATCGATAATTTCTCTCAAAAAAGCATAAAAAACCTCCCACCAGATATCAAACCAGCGTTTTACACTAACAATAGTATAGGTAAATTTTTTATGAACGTTAAAGACAAAGAACATCGGTTAAATCACTCAGGTATTTACTCACTGCAATGTAGTGACTGTCCCGCGTTTTACATAGGCAAAACAGCGCGTAATATCAAAACGCGAGTCAAAGAACACCTAAGATGCTTAAACAGTAATGGATTCTCCGAATTTGCAAATCACCTCATAGCAACAAACCATACGTTCGACAAAAATACTGGCGTCAGCCTATTACATAAAAACGGAATAGGTCTTAGGTTGGATAACTTAGAAGCGTTAGAGTTAAGGAAAGCCATAAACGTCAATAGCAAAGTCATCAACAACCAAATAAACCTAAATAAAAGCCCTATACTCAGATTGTTCCCTATTGACAAAGAACACTCGCCTCCCAATCTCCCAACTATCCCTACCTCTTCCACTGTAGCTCAGACTGTCCACCTACCGTGATATCTACACATGTTAATTTAATTTTTAGATTTTTAGTATTATACTGCCCTGATGAGGCTACGGTTGTAGCGAAACCCGGTCGGCATTAAGTATTTACCCATAAGTGATGTTTACAAAGTTACTGTTTAATTTTAAATAATTCTTTATTTTTGCTATCAGAATTAATAAATCGTTCTTGAAAAATATTTCAAAAGCCATACTGTACAAACGCTCCGTGATTGGTCTAACGAAATCTGACGTCAAGTGTACTCTGTAGTTTTTAAACTTTAATAATAACGCTATAGAGTTTCTCTTGTGTAGTTTTGTAAGTTAATATGAGGTTCTGGGATGATTTGTGGTCGTCTTTTTAGTTGAATCTATTGTTTTGTCTTAAATGAGGTGACTGTGATCTTCATAAGTGTCCATTAATACAGAAAACTATTTTTAAACATGTCAATATACTGTCATTTTTTAAATTTATTTATTTTATTTAACGGCAATTTAAAGTAAAGTAAAAATGATACAATATTAAGTAAAATAAAGATATAAAGTGATGTAGTTTGTTCTCAGTCCTCCTCAGTAGGTATATCTGTTCCGAAGCGGACTGTAGTTTGTTGTATTTTTGTTCGTAATTTCCTCATCTTTGGTATTTTGGTATATTTGGTATATTTGTTGGTTCCCACAAAATATAAAATTAATTAAGCAAAAAGTATTTATGTTTGTTGTTTGTAGGTTGCGTTGGGGTTACTTCATAAATTTAATGATTTCCTCATCTTCATGTTTAGTTAGCCACAATTTGATGTCTTTTTTAAACTTTTCTATATCTATTGTGTTTTTAATTTCAATAGGAAAGGCATTATATAATTTCATAGCATAGAAACAGTGGTTTTTCTCTCCGAAAGATGTATTTAAGTTTGTAATGTTAATAAAATAACTTGTCAGAATTCTAACATTAAAAAATAATTCGTACCGGCTGCGCCGGTTTGTTTTGATTTCGTTGCAAACACTGTGTCTTGAATACTAAATAACTGCCTGGGATTCAATTTCCGGACTCTGTCACTAAAGCCATCTATGCACAATAATCCGTATCACGGCAGCTATAAGATTTGATCCCAAAATCCAAAAACACGATGTTAAGTGCCTCTAACTTAGTTTAAATAATTAAATCAGTCGTTCTACAAACTTTCGTAAAATTCCATAACTTTATTCAGTCGTGACGAAAAAAAGCACTATTAAATAAATGGATTATTCGGGATTAAAGTGACGGACTTACCAACCCTTTCCGAGCCGTCAAACATTTTAGCATAATTCATCCTCGGTAAATTGATTTGATTCGTTGGACGGAAAAGAACCGGTACTTTGATTTAACGGCGATAAAGGGTTGACGCTGAAAACCTTTCTTACAATGATTTGATAAGCCTCTCCGACAAAAGCCATATTTATACGGAGGTGTTGGAACAAGTTTTTTGTTGTAGACTCATTTAAATAAAACGAGTCTACAAACAAAAACTTAAATAAAGAAGGATTTTTAGTGTTTGGTTTAGTAATTATTTTTGGGAAAATAGTAATAATTTGAGCAACACCATCATTATAAGCGGAAAATATTGTGTGATGATGTAGGAATTAGCTAGCTGAGTAATTGAACCAAGGATGACGCCTGGTTGGGATGGATTGTCCGCTCGGCTGTTAACCGGTCAAATAAAAAAAATAGTCACAAACTGAACTACGTTACTGCCGGAATGAGTTTTTTTTAACTAACTGAGTGTATTGTAGGAACTGATCTCGTGTATTTAAATTTTGGTGACTGGAAAGAGTTATCAGCTTGCCACACAGAAGGGACGCATAGCCTTCGTGGGCAATTTCAAGTATTAATTTTCAATTATTCCTACCCGAAAAGCTGTGTATTCTACATAGGTTCTTACCGCGTTCACGTTCTGGTTATTTTATGTCGCGTGTACATAAAACTTGTGTTTTTAAACAAAAATAATCACCTGAACGATTGTCTATCTTCATTTATTTCTACAACCCGCTACTTTTTTATCACCGCGTTATGGTAAGGCGCAGTTATCCAATGCTAATGTATTATCTTATATTTTTTTAACATAATGTTACGCATAAAAGGGTTAACCTTAGGTTAAAATTTAGGGAGATTTAGACTTGTTGTTTCCAAGAAAATTAGGATAGCAATATTATTATTAGATATACGTACGCCAAAATATAAATCCCTCAAAAACGAAATAACAAGTTAAGAATTTCAAACGATCATCCCGTACAAATCATAAAAACACATTTGTTTTTACATAAGAAACTCTTTATCACAACTTCGTCATCATTTTTTAACTGTTGTCCGTATTTCTATTCGACCTCCAACTCGGTTAACTTTTCCAAAACTTTCCACCTAAACTTTCGTTTCTCCCCAACTACCCCCAACGCGGCCCGTGGGGGGTGGGTGGGAGGGGTGCTCTTGTTAGACCCTGGATTAGGACGATTGTTCCATGTTTGCGGAACAACTTGAGCAAATACTGCTGCCATCGCCAAGACATTGGGGAGGGGAAGAGATGTGGTCTCGTGGGAAATCAGAGGCTCACACGTAACGGTAACCTGCATTCATTACCGATAACGCTGAAAGAATCATATTAGTAATAACGCTTCAGAAACTCACTAAAGATTCGTTAAGTAATGTTTGGGTACAGAATATAATTTATTGACTGAGCATAGCGAAGTCCTGTTTTTACTCGACCGTTTTGGATTTTGTATATCTCTAAATTTGGTTGTGCGTTCCGTTTCTGTTTCAAGATGGTGGTCGTTTCAATGGTTCAGCAAGGATACTTATTTCAATTGTGAAATCGTCGCGTTTATTTGGAATTTTTCATTTGCATTTTTTTTTAATGATAAGAAAGTTTTTAAATAATTGTAATTGATATTTTCGTTTCTTTGAAAAATTGTATATTTCCATATTTGAAATATAAAAAAAATTTTACACAAGAATATGTTGTTTATAATTAAGCAAGTAGGTATTTAAGTAGGAACCTACTTACAAATAGGATGATTTCAGAGGTAATTTTGGTATTGATTTGTTAAATGTGAGAAAATTAGAAAAACACCCACTTATTTGGACGCAAGGTCTACTGTCCACATAACCGGTCAGTTGGCATCGCATCTGGGTCCCACCCAGGTATGGTGAGTTAAATTCCTCGGCTGGCTAAGTCCTCCATCACTACAAAAGCAACATTTTCCGCTTACTGTGCTGGTGGCAGGAGATTTTCAAATATTAACGAGTTATTCGGTAACCCTTGAATGTTTGTCTTTGTTAAAAAAACAAATAAAAGTTTGATTTTAGTATTGGTACATCGATTTTCGAGAAATAAGTAGTTGATGTGAATGCACTATCGATTTCTTTGCGAATTGTATGTCCATTGTACCGGATGCCAGATTTGAAGAGTGTGAAAAGTATTTTTTATAAAGGACTATGTAATTGATTAGATTTTATTGATTTATAATTATTTATTTTCAATTTCACTGTATGTAGTGACTAACGATCTTCCCTTCATAAGATTTGAACTAAACACCGTTTCCAAACAAACCCTTTCTGTCCTACCATGTAATCCCTTCAAAGGACACTGCTGTCATCTACACAGGTGATAGATAGGGGATACAAGGTAGAAGGTATGTACTTATAAATCTATAGAAGTTTGTTTTTGAATGCGGTGAAGATGAAAGCTATATGCTTATTTCTATTGTGTTCAGATGTTGATGTATTGAAATTCAAATCAATGGACTACCCAGTGGATTATTCAAACATTCGGTAGATAGTTGATGTACGCAACGAAATGCAATATCTCATGTATTGAATATTAAAGGGTTAAAAAAGTAGACTTTTGTTTTTGTATTACCTGTCTATTAAAACCAGCAGTATATCACTCGGCTCATTGCGAATGGGTTCGACTTTCGATTTTCTAAGAGAAACGGATTTCAATGTTCCTCATCAACGTTAAAGGTATAACATACAACATCACCCACCCTGGTAGCCTAGTTTTTGTCCATGTTTGATAAATATGTTGTTTTAATTTTAGAAAACGTTTTAAAGAAAGACGAAGGTTACCGCGGGTTACGAATAATTCTACAACATTATTTTTTTCAAACTCTTCCTACCTTCACGCTAAGCGAAAATGTTGGTCGTGTCATGATGGAGGACATGTGTTTAAATTGTTAATTAAAAAATATATATTTATTTAACATCGGTGCACATTGCGTTCTTTGTTTATTGGGTTATATTATATTACTTTTTAAATGTGTATTCCAGAGATATTGTTGAGCTTGAACATTCTTTTAAATGATCTGAATATGCCTAAATTCTCAAACAGGAGAATTATCACTTACTTGGTATTTCTATATAAAATTTTAAATGATGCATTTGAAAGTTCAGAATTGCTTGCATTGATAAGCTTTTGGATTCCACTACATAATAATAGTAGTCAGGATTTATTTCAGTGCAGAAATTCTGGGACTAACTACCATATGTATTCCTCATTGCCAGAAAACTTATGATGGGGAATAATTATACAATTAGTGGACATCTTTAATTTATAAATTTACTGTTACTGAGACAATTTAGTTATGTTTAATAAATACTGTATATTTTTGGCTAGCCTTACCCCTAAAAAGGACGTTAAAATAAATATATATCGTTGGGTATCAACACTAGGTTACGTTAGGAGAAAATCTCGTGGAATAGGCTAGAATTCCTCGTTGCAATTTAATTGAAACGTGAAGTTTATCTACATATTTCTCAACAAACACTCAATATTTTTGGGCTTGCGCTTGGGCATAGATGTTTGAAAAGGAAATAATAGAACGTCCATGTGTACTTATGCCAAGTGTTTGAAGATAATACAACACCACACCAACCCATTGCATCGTGTTGGTTTTCATTTCGCCGTATTAATCACTCACGCTTCTTTTATTGACCCCTCGTCGCCAAACACGAGCACCATCGCCAATAATCCCTCAACGGTTTTATGAACGAGTAGAAAATCCTTTGGGGTCTCCCTTTTGATAATCTCATTGTTATGAAACCATAAGGGGTCCCTTTGCAGCGCAGATATGATATCCTTCCAAAACATTCGCACACCATTATAGTATCAAACTATAATCCTGAAATCCTCCACGTTTAATAATGCCCTGGCACGTGTCGGTTAAATTAAAATTAATGTCCCATCAAAACTAGCGCCCTCTGCAGACGGCAGGCTTTATTATTAACCCAGGCGGTGCTAGAAGGAAATTTAATACAGGAAAGATGATAAAAGAATTCGTGGAAGTTTTTGTTGTTTTTATTTTTTTCACTTTATTGTTATAAAGATTAATGAGCTTTCTTTTGCGTGTTACCTGTGTGTTGGGTTGTTAGTAATAGTATCAACGACGGCAGCCATTTATTCATATAAAGTTAATTGTGTGCGGTACAATGGCGTACCGACAAACTTTAGCGTTCCACACTGCAGGAAGTTTATTATCGTGAGATATTTATAAAGAATATATAACTGGATTTAGTCTGTTTTATAGGATGCTAATCTTTTGCGGGAGTGAACTCGCACTGAGATGCTCTTCTGAAGATCGGCTAGTATCGACTGTACTGAAGTGTCATTCGGGTATGCCCGAAATGTTGTCTCTGTCATGTGGCATTTATAACTGCCACATGCCAGACAATATGAAGACATCTTAAAACTAAAAGAAATACCTGAAATTGACCGGTAAGTTGCTGAGTTAGCATCGCGTTTGGGTCCCATCCAAGCGTCGCGTCGCGTGTTCCGCTCCTCGGCTGGATATGTGCTCCATCATAACACAAGCAACATTTTCCGCTTACTGTGGTGGTATAAGGAGATTTTCATATATTGTAAGATTATTCGTAACCCGGGAATATTTGTCTTTCTTTAATAAAAAAAAATCTGTTGAGCGGTGTGGAAACTATAAATACTTACACTACAAATATTATCAAGACCAAAAAGATCATTGTGATCAATTTTTGGTTTTAATGATTAATTTTGTTATAAACCATAATACGGTCATGTGTCTAGTGTGGTAGTCGAAAAGCATGTAAAAAACTGTATTCAAATATATTTTTGTGAATAAAGGAAAAAAAAATGCCGTGTTGTGCTTTTTCCTTCTTTGACCACTGTTTTGGACTACATAAGAGTGCCAATCACCAGGGCAGAAGATGTATAGATTATGGTGAAGTATATGTTTAGGTATGTAGAAGCACCGAGCATTTGTAGAAGTTATATCGTGTCGAACGCGTCAATCCTCTTGTGGCCGGTATTTCAGTATCATAATCAGTTGAATTCTGGTAGCTTTTGGTGTGTAGTTTTGGCGCAGCCAACAAGTACCTGATACCGAAAACAGTTAAGCTTAGTTCGGTCGTCATCTCATTAATATTAATGGTTTCGTGGAAATTTAAAATGCATCACTATAATATGATATTAGGTACGTTTCTTTACTCTGTTGACTATTTTCAAAAATCTGGCAAACATTCTGTATATGAATCTGCATTATAACGAGCGATACATTTGTACGGCATTATAACCCAAAAATTGATTACTAAAGTGAACACCTTGAATCAACTAATCTGTCTACCCAGTCAAGGAATACTTTTTGAAATTACCCAGAAACGTTTCCTTTGGTGACTACTCAGGTTTTCCAGTCGTAAAGCCACTGGTGAGATAGATAGGTCCCTACGATTTTTATTACTCGGATAGAAAACCACCATTAAGAATCAGAAAACGTTCGATACCTGGTTGCCAGTGTTTTTGATATTGTTTCCAGAGACACGGGGATTTTTCTTTTGATTTCAAAGTTTGATTAACTTTACACGTAAATTAAAAAAATAAATGTATGTTAATAAAACTAATCGTTGTAAAATGCGACTAACTGAAGATTAAACCTTCCTCCCCAGGGACTGACTAAAATAAGTGAGCACTGCTATCACCTAAACTAAATCCTAATTAAATGGTACTAAAATTTATTTAATATATAACTACTGTAATTTTTTATGACGTCATCGACGTAAAATTCGTGTGTGCCCGCAAGTTTTTGTATGATTACCATGAAAATGTTAGAATGTTGTGTCATCGACATCGTTTCAGCCTGATTGGATGTCGGGAATTGGGTTAATTTCCACATCTAAGAAACATTTTCATTCATTTATTTATTCGTTTTAAAAGAAAACATAATCGAAATTCAAATATGAAGATATATTTAAAAAAAAAGAACACAATATTTTCAACTCGATTTTACCAAAAATATTGTTATTTTGTTACAATCCCAGTTACATACTATACATATTCATCAAAGAAGTTTTTTACAAATACTCCAAACAATGTGTTATACTCGTTTGTTTTAACAAATTGTTACCCTTCAGGTAGAGAGAAAGTCTGATATATTTTATATAAAAGCTTAACAGTTGAAATAACTTTGTATTTATTTTTATTTATTAGAAACACAAACTAAATATTTACATGAACACGTCAAACAAAATATATGTATGCAATCGGCGTTAAAATTTCTCAAATCAATGTGGTTCCAACATGTTAGCTATAAAGCCATAATTATTCAGCTGCGAAAATGATGTTTATTTTTCCATGTGAATCTTGATACATGCAACAACACGATAGTACTATTATGTTGGCCAAACAAACGGAGTTGTCACAGATTTGAAGGCAGAATAAAGTCACTACCAAACAGTTCGAACTAAAACTTCATGGACTAGAATGTATTGTTTCTCTTCTGAAATAAGTTTTTGCCTGTCTGAATTGAATCAAACATTGATAAGCTAAGCATTGAAAAATAAATATATTTTATAACTATGTCCACCATTCCACGAAAAAAATTGGCCTTTCGACTCGCATTCAATTCTATGTTAACACAATTGCGATCTCCTTTCCAAACCACCGCCCAATTATACCTACATATTAATATTAAGAACTCCCCAGTCCGTCATGCACAGACACACAAGCGGTGGTCTAAACTAACTTTATCTCTGATAATAATTGCGAAACTACGACTGCTAGTTTTACACTGCACAGGGAATACAGACGTTTCGGTTTATGAAACAGAACCAGTAGTATTTAGTACGAATTTATTCAATGATTCAATTCCCTGTGGAGACAGATGATGTACCAATTTGATCAGGATTATTGTGCCCTCTGATTTGGGGGAATTTTATAAATTTTAAACATTAAGATTAAAGGTAGTGAGGCAGTTCTCAGTGGAAAAACGAAAAATGTGAAACAGGCAAGACAATTGGTTACCGGATTTAAGCAACAAAAAAAAAATTATTATTGCGTAAAACTTACATTCATGTTGTCGGTAGGCAGACTTTAAAAAATAATGATTTAAACATAATAATATTCATCAAACGCAAAGACTTCTGAAGTGGGGGCTAAATAGAGCGAGGGTAGAAAGTGGGGGAGTCATGGACAAAAAAGCCAGCCAAATGTGGCGGAGCATGTTGCAGGAATTTGAAAGGATTATTGAACCAATTAGATTCATAAGTTGGGGGGGATTTAAATCTCTTCCTTTTAGAATCGTGACTGGTTTTGGATTTTAAATGGGGCGGTTTGAAGGGCTGACACTGCATTTCTCGATTTCGGGGAAAACGGGGCAGGCTGCCAACATTTTAGTTGCTCGTTAAAGTCGTGATTTTTTGAGGATTTTGTGTAAAAAATGAGAGAGCACTGAAGGGGTTACCTGCTACGAAATAATTGGATAAACGGAGATTGCATCAGCAATATAAACGTTTTTATATTACTGAAGAACACTTAACTTCCTATGGAATTGAGATGTAAAAACAGTCCATGAGAATTTAGTAGATCCAAACTAAAAACTCACCTTTTCAGACACTCATTTCCGTAAGTCCGTCATTCTATCCAAATATTGCATTTTTTATACC
Organism: Hesperophylax consimilis; assembly: GCF_061612785.1. Taxonomy (NCBI): domain Eukaryota; kingdom Metazoa; phylum Arthropoda; class Insecta; order Trichoptera; family Limnephilidae; genus Hesperophylax; species Hesperophylax consimilis. The sequence continues at coordinate 4,715,565 of NC_142851.1, read as the reverse complement.
TTAATTGTTGATGAACACACATAAATTCTCTAGCGATTCCGTTCAACTACTTATGATAAAGTTAAAATGCTATTGACTTGCCTATCAATGGACAATGAACAATATCACTGGGAACATAACACGTCAATCGGTTTAATTATTGGCAGATGAATCATTTAAATACGGTAAAGATCAACAATTAATTTCATTAATTCACTTCATTCATTTTAGATGTATATCCAGCTAACCAATTGGACGCATTTGGCACCCGTGTTCTAAAATTAATTATAAAAACACCTAAATATTTTAGAACTTCCTTCTTCTTATGGTGCTAGTAAAATTAGATTGTTAATGTTAATGTTAGTTATTACTTTCTACATATGTAAATATATATATGTCATTAAGATAATAGTTATAGGCCTTAGTCGTAAGTCACTAGATATAAGTCTTATATGTAAGTCACTAGTTCTAAGCCTGTAGTTCTAGTATCAATCGATGCCCTTGAGGTTATATTTCACGAAAACGACGCTATATAAATAACCCAAATATTATTTTTATTACCATTAGCTGATTTATGTTCTTACTTAAAATGATTTTACAACAGTCCAATATTTTGCAAATGTTATTGATTTAAGAACAATCAAACTTTTTGGGTTATTGTGGAAATTTAACCCAGAATCTCAAGCCTCCATTGTGTAGATAACTACGTCACGTAGGTCCATGCGTAGGTCGTCTTAAGATTTCCTGTAAATAACAGACTTTGTTGTACCTACGGTATTTTAATGAAACAATGTTTCGGAGAACACTCATTGACCCTTCAGCACAGTTGCACATTGCACGGCAGGTAGACACGCCAAACGCATGAAAAATTAATAAGCAATAATTGTTTACCTGAAACGCAAATATAAATTGAAAAAATCTTCCGAGAAAAAATAAATGCCGCCACAAATTTATTTACCTCATTAAAACACGTATTTTTTGCGTTTAACCCCTCAGACTTATGGCATATTCTGACAGAAGGTCGGAGTATTTCCGCTTTGCAATAAAATCAAAATAAATGGAATACTTCGGAATCTATCCCAAAAAAAAAACTGTTCTTAAATGGTGATGAAATACTCTTTCAAACTGTATTATTACAACGAAACATTTTATTTACGTACTAAAATTATGAATGCACACATAATAAATTTTTTGTAACCAACCGAAAGAAAGTAAAAACATATTCGTTTTATTAGACAAATGTATTACAAACGTTTTTGTCGTTAGGTGTAAAAAAAAATTGATAAATAAATTGCAATTTTTTTTTCAAATTTGTGTTCGGGACCTTTGGTTTCGTGAAGGTGCATATTTCAATTATTTTGTGGTTAACTTCTAGATTTGAATATAAAGCGTAGTTTTTTCTTTTTCTAACACCGTTTAGATCATTTTTTTATATTTCCGGTAACCCGGTCGTTTATTAATATCAATGGTTATTTACAAATCATGGGCGCTACCCGACTCACTAGACTATATCTGTTCTGAGCGGGGTAGCAGTATCGTTACATATATTTTGTAAACAAATCAGGGCTTAATAAAAAATACGAAAGAATACATAAAATAATACAGATATAAAAAAAATTTAAGAAATTTTAGTGTGAGATTTCTTATTGAGATGGAGTAGGTACCCCATAAAAACTTATCATATGTGTAGAATAAATTTGTATTTAAAAATAGTAAGTAAGAAAAATGCTAGCAATTGCATTTAAAACATTAGAAACAGTATAATAGTCTGTGTAGGTGTAAAAATAAAAATAAGTGAAATAATAAAACGCTCAATTGCTTAATAAAAAATAAAAAAGAGAGAGAGAAAAAGAGTATTCAATATATGAGAGACACATTAGAAAACAATTTCGGTGAAAAAATTACATTTACTCAAAAATGATGTTTATTAACACGGGCGGTTTGCAAGTAACTTGTTAATGCAATTTCTATTTTTTTTCATTAACCATGTATTCAAGTTTTTAAATGTATATTTTCTGTTGGTTTGAGTTATATGTTGTGTTTTTTTTAGAAAATGTTGAATATGAAAAAACATAAATATAATATTTCTCACCATGGCAGTAAGGGAGACCCAACGATTTATATGAGACCATACGAGTTGTTCCCGAAAGTGAACAAATTTGAAAGGTCAATAGTTCGGCTGTGGAATCACCTATCCAATTTTGCGTTTCCTCCCTACCAGAACCCTCTTGAAAACCCATGTTTTCTAATTAGAAAGACCATTCGCCACGAAGTACATGCTACTCTACTATCGAAGGTTGGTTATCATTAGGGTAATTTTCGCTGCCGTCCAGAACATCTCAGCAAAACAACAGTGAGATAAAACTAAAGTTTATCAAGACCTACAGTACAAGTCTAGTTCTTACACCACAGTAAACACTATTACAGATTTTCAAGAGGAAATGTATAACATTTTTTTCTATAAGTAGCCTCATTTGAACTCTAGATGGACGCCAAATATCATTAAAACTGTTTCAGTTTCAGGTTCACCCCTTTCGCTAGTTTTTTACATTAGTACATACATTGATTTTGTCCCGACGCGACGGGTGGGAGGTCTGCTCAAAGCGCCACTGATGTTAATGACTCGTGTGTGATTTCGGCAGGGCTATCCCCTTAAACCCTACGAACCCCCTAAACACTCCACCACCCCTTAGTTAAACCTTCAACCCCCATAGGGGCGAAGGGAACGTGCCCAGTGATCAAACACATCGAGCCTGAATAGCTGCCATTACAATGGTTCGGATAACTGGTTCGGAATTATTATCAATTTAATTTGTAACGTTCTAACTAGAGCTTCTGATAAATTTTAATGATTGTCAGCTGGTTGAAAAGCTCGGAAGCACGATGAAAGCTGTTTTACAGGGTGGTTAGGCATTAGAAATTAGGCTCCTTCGTTGTTCTTTGTTCTTCTTTTCTCTTTTTAGTTCTTATTAACTCTTCTTGTCTCGCCTTGACTTTTCTTGCATCTTTTCGCCCTTTAGTAGCTCATATTGGTTCTTTTTGGCTTTTCGTGATTCTTTTTGACCCTTCCTTCACCTTCTTGCAACTTCTAACCCCTTATTTTGCACTGTCTTGTTTCTTTTTGGGTTCTCTTGTCTCTTTTTATCTCTTCTTGCTTCTTCTAGGTTTTTCTTGTTTCCTCTCATATTCTCTTGGCTCATTGGCTCTCATATTCTCTTCCTGCATCTTCTTGCGTCACCCTGCTCTCTGTTTGTATTTAGTAGTTTTTCTTGTCTCTTCTTCCTTCTTTTTGGCTCCTCCATTCCTTTCCCGTTTATTTTGTCTTAGTCTTGCTTTTTCTCTTCTCCTTACTTATCCATGCCTCTTTCGCTTCGTCTTGGCTCTTCTTGCATCTTCTTAAATATTTGATAAAATATTATGTGAGTGTATAAATTTGGGTACGATAAAGAACTTTCTTCTTAAATACAATAAAAGTGCCGAATTTAAATTTGAACAGAATGAGATACAAACTGACTGCAAATAAACATAAACAATTAAGATAAATATTTAAGAAGTAAATAGAAAATATCCTTTTTCAAACCTTATTCCCTTTGTGATTCTGGGCACAGCATTCACAGGGGATGTTCTTCCAGATAAGCAAATACGTAATTATGGGCGCCATCCGGTGCTCGACATAATTTCGTTATTTTATTTTTTATTCCTAAACATTCATCAAATAAGACCAAATCTGAACGTAAACCATGTCGGTCAATGCTTCGAATGCTATCAGAGAACAGAGTTCAGTGCCACACAACCTCTTCTTATCAACCGTACATGTGAATCCTCCAAACTAAAATTAATCCGTGTTACCACGTAATAGCTTTGTCAAATGGCCCAATGATTGAATTTCTCTGACATAATTATGTTATAAACAAACCGTCAAGCATTAAACAAAGCGAAATATGACGGAGACTTATCTTATTAAATGTCTTGATTTGATGAAATCCTTTGTGTCCTATCGAATTCACTTGCAAACTTTAACATCACTTTTACCATAATGCAAAAAAAATCACAATAACATTGTAAAGCTTCCACTAAAACACGTCTTGTGACACATTTTCACACTTGGTCACATTTAGCGAGAATAAATTTGATACCTACCTCAACATAACAATCAATATAAAAACCATCTTAATGAAAAAAGCCTCTATGGTATCCATTGATATTCGCGTCAATTACCAGTCACCCTGTTGTAGTAATAATGACAACTGGTAGAAGAGCTGCACGTAAATGTATTGAAAGCTTTTTGATTTATTTTAGCGGAATGAATAATAACAGATTAGTTTTTTTTTATGTGATAACGGACAAAAATTTCAACTATTCGTCAAAGTCAATGTGATAAAATACTATCCAGATTGAGTAATGCTGTGGGCTGGAGGAAGCAGATAGGTCGATATTGGCACAACTGCTTCACTTGAGCTATTGAACCTATAACAAGTTAATAAATGAACTTTTTTATGAACCTATAAATGTTTCATAAAAAAGCGGCATTTTAATCATAAACCTCAGACATATAAATAAATCACTTTTATACATTTTGCAATGTTTTCTGTGTATTTCAAATGCGCTACATACATTTTATTTTTTAATTTTCCGTAAAAACACAAACTTTTTTTAGAAAGAAGATAAAATTATTTTTACGATGTATGCATTTAAATAAATAATACTGTTGAAATAATAATAAAATTTTAATATAAAACGTGGTCAAAAACGATAACCACATTTTTACTTAAATTTTTTCTCCAATCATAGAAAAATTGAGAGAACTCGATATTTCAAAAACACGTTCGTTTTATTTGGGGAATTTATAAAAAAACTGTATCTTCAATTTTATCACGTTAATACAATAAAAAATAAGAAATAATTCTTAAATTTAAGCCGGTTGTAACGATAGCGGCTTTAGGTTTAAAAAATTAGGTTTTTAAAAAAATTAATATACTTTTATAAAATATGGACGCCCGGTCATATATGACCCTTAAACGCTGGAGGGTTAATTCATCTTACCTTTTGAAGGGTTCGATACACCACATCTTATGCTATTGATTTTCATACTACGAAACTACAATAGACCGCTGCTGCATACGCATTACGTCCATACATGGTATAAGAATCATTTTGTCTTTTTGCGCCAACGCCATTAGTTGTAATAGGATGTGGAATTCAATCCCATAATCCAACCTCTCGCAATCATTTACTGATTTCTTACTCACGATTTCGTATCTACAGATATATACTTGGACAACGAATTGATTTCCAGTTCAAAGCATATCAATAAACAATATATGAAAGGCACAACAGCGTAACTTACACCTTCACAAACTCATTAGTAATTATGAAGTGTAATATTAGAAGTATAAAAAAATTAACGAATTATTATGTACCCTTAGTATTTAAAAAGCTGAACTCGACTGCGAAGTTTCGACTGAGGCCCGTCTCAATATAATAAATGAAATAACATCTATCACAATACTATTACAAAGTTATAAATTTAACTAAGAATACCAAAAAAACCCTATATTCATATAGCATATGTGGTCACAATCTGGAAACAGTTGAATCGATCAAAGATTTAGGAATTATATTCGACAACAAACTAACGTTCAACCAACACATAGAATACATTGTAAATAAATCAAATAAAGTACTAGGTTTTATTGTAAGATCAACTAAACTGTTCAAGAACTCTAATAGCCTAATAATTCTATTCAATTCGTTAATCCGTAGTGTTCTTGAGTACGGGTCAACAGTCTGGAATCCACATTACATTACACAGGTATCTAGACTTGAATCTGTCCAAAGAAAATTTACACGGATTTCGTCTTATCGATCAGGTGTCTATCATCTACTAGACGGTTACGAACAAAGACTTACATATTTCAAATTAGAGAGTCTAGTTAAAAGAAGAAACATAAATGACCTCTTAATGCTTTACAAAATTGTGAATAATCAAGTAGATAGTATCTTAGTCAATCTAATCAAGTTAAACGCCAGGCCCAAATTCACCAGAAACCTTAACATATTTTGGACCGAATTTTTTACCAATAACACTGTTTATTTTAATCCTATGTCTAGAATGTCTTGATTTTACAACAATATTGCTAAAACACATACTTGCATAGATATTTTCGTAAATAATATAACTTGTTTCATGAGATATCTCCACGATTTCGGTACCTGTAAAATAAAATGAAAAACAAATATTGTTTGTCGATTTTTGATGGTTTGATATTTTCTATTACATACCTAAATTAATCATATTTTTTAAATTATTATGTCTTGTAGTTTCTGTAATTTTAAGCTTTGTATAAAAAAATTATGACATTGTTTTGATAGTGAATGTGCAAATGTGATTGCTGCAGATACATTATTCTAGGGACATTTATATTTTAATGTAAATTTATTTTATACCATACAAGAATGTACTTTAAATGTGCTGTTTGTGTCTCAAATAAAAAAATAAACATAAATAAAATAAATAATTACTAATTATTTACATTTATCACCACAAAACATTAAAATTAATTGTTTGGGATTAGCCATGTTACGGTAACTTTTATTGATTAGATATTTAAATCTGAAAAGGTTTAGGTAGGTTCACTATTCTTAAATAATCAAGTTAAAAGTGACCTAATCGACTTAGTACTAAGCACCACAGAAGTTTTAAAAGACGTTTAACTAAGCTCAAAATATAACATGTACATTTCACTGTTTAATTTTGAGCTAATATCAGCTTTAATTTTTCTTGGGCCGTTACTTAAAGAAGGAATCGGATTATAATAAATAGTTAATTATTATTGAAAAAAAGATATTACTAATAAATCTAAACAAAACATGAAACAGAATACCCATAATAATAATATTTGAATGATTTTTATATCGTCGTTTTGTGCAAAATCACCTCAAGGGCGCTGGCCATAGCCATATATACATATACTTAAAAAAGTTGTTCCTGAAAACGTTTACTATTTACTAGTATGCATATCTTCCTAACCGATAGTATAAATAAAACTTTTTAAAAAATCAGCGTTCGGAAATGATTTACAAACTCGTACATTATTTAAAAACCTAAGATTTAAACGATAATATTTTATATCTGGCCACATTTTTTCACGGTTTAGCGAATTCCGCTAAGAAATTATAACGATGAACATCTGCAACATTGGCTGAGGATGAAATATAATATGTCTTGTGAAAGCCTGGCTTAGTGTATTGAAGAATCGGCCTTCAAAGGAACGGAGGTGCTTAGGGAAGGTGTTGGGTTGCAAGTGGAGAACCTCTTTGAGGCGTTGGGTGGCCTTCTTTGAGAATAATTTATAAGGAACTCTTTGCAAAAATAAACGGATATAATATAACATGCAAGCTACAAATTTTCTGTGAATAGAATGAAGCCAGTAGGAATACTGCAACCTGCTATATACAATCTTAGACTTGTAGAAAGGTCAATAGATATCGCACATTAAAATAAAAATTAATATATTTATCTAAGACACTATCTAGATTGCATTTAGTTCGGGAAGAATCTTGCAATCATAAAAATAAATGCCAATAAAAATATGCTTTAAGAAAATGTAGATAATGATTGTAGTTCTTAGTCTAAGCAGGCCACAGTTAAATATGACCGAAGGGGATAGGGTCGAATCAGCTCAGTGGTAGAGCAAAGCCTCAGCGAAACTGAGATTCTGGGTTCAATTCCTAGATGCGACTGAATCTTTTTTTGTTACAAATTTTCGTTGGAGAGTTGCTTATATGTATTTTCGGGAAATGGACAGTTTACATTAATCAGTTTTGTACATAAGTATTATAAAGCCAAAATAAAACCAATTATGGATTTCCTCCTTGTGACTTTACCTCTACTGAAACAGCATAATATGGAATAAATAAATAAAATTTGTAAAAAAAGAATATGAATTAAGAAATTTATACAAAACAAAAGATTATAAAGAACGAAAAAAATAAATTTATCAATGCATTTATGGCCACGAAGGGAAGTTGCAGATATAAATCAAATCATAATAGAGACATAACATTTTTCACAAACCATTAGAGAAATATTCTTTTATGGACCTCTTGTATTTGGTAAGTTCGCAACAGAAAATATCAACCTTGGATAATACGCTATTGTAATCATTGCAGAGTCTGTTCAGGCAAGAATTCTGCTTAGAGTTCGTTTTGCATTGATCAACCCTGAACAGGACACAAGAACGTGTCTTCAATGATAATTTTATTTTTTAAAAAAGCAAATACTTTGCGACGTGACATTATATATTATATTAAATTAAATAACACACTTTGTAATATATTCTAACCAAAAAAATACAAAATAAATGTGTACTTTTAAATGTATATTCGTAAATTTGAGGTTAAACAGCATAATTTTGAAATTTAAAAAAAATGAAAAGTTGAAAATGCTTTATCATAACATAGCAAATAAAATCGTTCTTCTAATTGAACGATGAGCAAAATATGAGTTCAGATATTAGAACTAATATCAAAGAATCGATCTGTTTATCTCGCGGTACCTAATTAATATTATATTCGTAATACAGTGGATTAACTACATCGTAAATCTGCTTTGTAATGCTTAGAACTAATGGGGGCTTAAATTATTTTGAGCTCATCGGCTTAGACGTAAAACGTAAATGCGAACGCATCATGTCGTAATCATTGATTTTACTAGCCAACTAACTAATTAAATACGTGTACCTACGCGTGACACACGACTGACTGCTCTGTATAATGTTCCTAAGTCTGCTAATAGCTGTTTCGAAAATTTGCCTATTCAAATGGTGCACAGACTTGGTAATAAGTATAGTTCAATCGATGTTTACTGCCAGCACTCAGTGTTCATACAAAATTCAGTCATCAGTCATTACAGAACATTTTTTTTCTTTTTCACTCAAACTACTGTCTGTTTAGCGTTATTTGTGTTTTATAATAATATCAGTTACTATACTTTGCTCTGTAACTAATTTCGTGATACCTTTTTGTACTATTGTGACTAAACACATAAAATTAACTTTGTTGTACAACTTTCTATGAAAATGAACTGCATACTTGATTTGTACCTACTTACATCTTAAGTCTTCCGTTTTTATTTTATTTTATGTACTACACACTTAATCTTATACTCCTGGACAACTAGCCTTTAGAAATGTATACAGGTAAAAGCCTTCAAGGAGTCGATATATAAATAAATCATTTTAAATTAACTATCTAAGGAGTGAACAGAGTCGGAGACAGAAAGTCATTCAATACAAAAATAGTAGTAAACACACGCTATTTACATCATTTCCACTTATATATAGTACTCCTGCAACTACTTACATATCTACCCTATTAAAATCAAACTGGAATAACATTTTATAAGTCTTTTTAGTCACACTGTTGCATCCGAAAAGCTGCAGATGCCCTTGTAATGGACGGAAAATAAATAGATGAAACAAAATGAAATGCTGTTTGCTGGAATTGGGTAATAGTATATAATATCGGCACGAACAAGAGATGGAAAGAAGGAAAACAGGATGACCACTGTATCTCTAGCATAAAACACAGCCACAATATAGTGAGTTCCACCGCTATACCCCGATGTAATTATCGCCACAACAAAACGAATGAGTACTTAAACGATATAATACCTGCAATTCCAAGATAGTCAACATCATTCTTTTTGCTTTTCAACAAGATTATGTACCCGAAAAACACCCAAAACTTGGTAGTGCTATTCGTTTTTTTGCTTTCAAATCAATCGAACACTCGAATTCGCACTTGTCCCAAGTTTAATAGTTTTGCAAGCAAGATTATGGTTACTGAGAGTTAGAAACTAGATAAATGGCATTTCCGTAGGAACCAAGCATATTATGATTTCAAGACCAAACACAGTCTTTGGCTGTTTATTGAATTCCATTAAAATATAATCGCGCTCCTCCAACGTTTTTCAGGTTTTAATGTTTCTTTATGGGAGACTTTATTATTTAATTTCGGTCCCAGATATGTATATGTCTTTTGATACTTACTTTTGACTTTATGAAATACTACTGTAATAAGAAATAAGGCAAAAATTATAATTGATAACTTTCCAGATGTGGAATAAATTACACATGATAATATATAATATTTAGTGCGTAAGACTGCATTTAATACTGCACTTGCTACAATTTATATAAAAAGAAAAATAACTTTATCGTCCTGTTTGCGTCTAGGATCATAAAACACTTCTCCCGTGTGATTTTATTTTGCAAGTAATTATTCGACTATTTCACAGAGTAAATAAGTGGGTACCCATTACCTACCTTCCGACTTGTACAATACAATCTACAGTATCTACATTGGTGTGTTTTTTTCTTTATATTTGAATCTATAGTTTTATTTCGAGAGAGAGGAAATATTGCACACTTAACCTTCGAAGAAAGATGAAGGTCACTGTTTATAAGAGATTTCGAAAACACTTTCGAAAAACAATCCCCTCCCTTTTTCCCGTCCTTGAAACAGAGTGTTGATACTTCTTGATGAAATTTTGTACTCTTGACATGAAAAACTAAAAGAAAATTTCTCCACCTAACTTAGAAAAACTCTTTAGGCAACGCCGGAGACTTCAACTAGTTTACAATAAAATACTTTTAGTAGGTATGTTCTTTTTCTAAGAACCTCCAGGAAAACATGTTTCAGTCTGGTATTTTTGTAAGGATTGCCTTAAAACACTATACCCTTGTTCTCTTATTCTGAAATTAATTGCACGACTTATTCAGCCAAATAATAATGTGCGGGCTCCGTCAGCAATGAAGCCATTACAGCGGGTCGAACGTAACAAATTGCACTGGGCACTGGGAACACAGCGAACAATGGCGGGCCGATTGGCGCGGAGAAACGCTCCCTCGATTCTTTTAATATTCGCATTGTTCGCTGCGAGCGGCGAAATTCGCTTTTGTTTTGTGATAAATTGACCCAAAGCTCGCGAGACCGGGCCCCGCGCTGCCAAAACCACATAACTCAACATGCCGGGGAGAAATGCAACACTTTTTTTTCGGTTTCGAGAAGTTTCCTTGTTCATGGGTAGCTACGTTGTGTTCGCGTCATTTTATTTTGATGCTTTTAAAAGTTCCTGAGGAATAACGTTTTTTTACATTTATTTATCACATGAATCCTTTCATAATCCACTAACTAGCTATACCTTATATTATAAATAAATGCCAAAGTAAAATGTATTATAATAAAACAAATAAAAAACTTTATTCCACTTAATTTTATTTTGACCGTAACCGGTTTCAGCTCGTCAAAGCCATCTTCAGACTGGTACACAAAATTCTTAGTCTACGGTTTATATACACAACATATGGGGGAGGGGGGAGAGGGGTAGTTTATAGGGCTTTAAAGCCCTATAAACTACCCCTCTCCCCCCTCCCCCATATGTTGTGTATATAAACCGTAGACTAAGAATTTTGTGTACCAGTCTGAAGATGGCTTTGACGAGCTGAAACCGGTTACGGTCAAAATAAAATTAAGTGGAATAAAGTTTTTTATTTGTTTTATTATAATATATTATAATGGAATTCCACCACGAATTATCGGTCTCAAAAATAGAAATATTAAAAAGTAAAATGTAATCCTTTGGTGATTTTATTACTTATTACTGTTTAGTTTAACAATATTCTCAATCGTCAGCTCCTCAAATCCCCCTACCTTTAGCCACAGAAGATAAAAAACATTAAAAAGTTATTCGTAATATTAAAGCATAAAAGTTAAAACTGATATTAGGGAATGTTTGTTTGTTGTTTGGGAATGTATGAAAGAGACAACCGAGAAGTAATGAGACAATATGCAATAAAAGTGTATGAAGGCTTTGTTCCCCGCCTTTACCACATTTCCTTCCAAGCTTGTAACTTATATCGTAGTACGAATAATAACAGTTTAGCTAGTTCACCCCGCTTCTGAACTGGAGAGGCGAACCTATATACTACAGACATCTTTTGGAGAATTATAATACCATTATCAGCTACTACACTAGTGCCATCTACGCTACGTAGCTCGAACTATCGCACTCTTAAAGCTGGGTTCATGTTAACATTTTTTAAAGATTCGTTCTTTGGTCACTCAGAAAAAAAGTAATTTCGCACAGGATATTGGCTACTAGTTAATTACCACAGTAAATAAAATCAGAAGAAAACATAAACAAAATTTAATCGAATTTGTGATTGATTTATTCTGATTTTTCTTTTAATACTTTAAACTCTTACTTATAAACGCGGTGTAAATATTACGTAAAGTCGGAACAGTGAAAAACTTGACTTATTACGATTGTTTGGTTAAAACTTTCTTAAACCAGGCTCATGGCTGATGTAACGGACGTAGTTGACCACATTATTTAATTTCATAAAAATTGTTTTACTTTTATAAAATGTCCCTACCCCACGCCACTGGCAAAATCACCACTCCCCGCCACTGGTCATTTTGTCCAATTTTCGGCCCAAGCATTTTTTTTTTTTTTTCATTTTCTAGATTCTTATATTCCATGAAGTGGTGAATCATTTAAATTTACTGAATTTAAAGTTAATGTTCTTTATACAAATAGAACGGCGTCATATGCGCCTCACAATTTTTACCTCATATGGGTTTATTCAAATATTACCTGGCTTTTATAGACTTAGAGGCCTTGTATTTTCTCGGTAGGGAAAAAATTTGTTACCTAAAAACCCTACTAAAATTGCATGTATCATCATCCAGCATCAGCACCAGCGGCGACCTACAGCGGCCATATACTACATACGTGTCTGTTTGTGTTGTGTTGGGAATGGGGAGGAAATTTTGGCTGCGCCCTTTTGTTGGAGTCCTTCCGCATTTGCCGTTGGGAGTAAGGAAAATCGCAGAAAACCTTACCCAGGAAGGAGCGGCCGAACGTCAACTTGAAACGTTTGCGGCCTTCAGTAACATCGGTATATGATGTCCTGCATTTTTGAGATGTGTGTGTGTGTGTCTGTTTTTATGTTAATATATACTTATGGGAAGATAGAAAATAAACATACATATACATACAAATTATAAAATATTATATAAATATATAAATAGATATATAAACATTATATATTTGGGAAGAAGGTCGGGAGTTTAGGAAATACCTACTGCTCGCTATTCGTCCGCGTCTAGTTCTGGTATGTGCCATATGTGGTCATGGTCCATGAGGATGTGTTTTGGTAGTCTATGTGTGTATCTGAATGTCAAGTCGCTCGGAGCATTGTATTGTCCTATGTCTCGTATTAGTTGATTTTTACTAAGTGTGAGTGATTTGTAAAAGCGTTCAGTCAGTCTGTGTGTGAATTCGTATAGAGTTGGAATTTGTTCTCGTTCGTGTAATCTCTTCAAGTTTGTTCTGAGTCTCGTGTTGTATGTGATTTTAATGCAGAGATTTTGAAGTGTCTGTAGATTCTTGTGGTCTGAGTGTGAGATGCTGCTCCATACGGGAATCGCATACGAGAGTACTGGACGAATGAGCGAGTAGTAGACGAGGAGTTTGGTTTTGGGAAGTAGCGGACTCCGTCTATTGAAAATTGGCTTCATCATGCCGATCGCTTGTCGCGTGCGCGTGTGCATCTTCGCTTGGTGAGATTTCCAGTTGAGGCGGGAGTCCATGGTCAGGCCCAGATATGTCACTTCATCTTTCCATTCTATGCTGTGTCCTCCCATTTCGATGTTAAAGTCAGGTGTTCTGTTTACACGTTTTCTCGTGAACATGATGGCTTCAGTTTTCGCCTCGTTCAGTTTCAGGCGCCATTTTTTGTAGTATTCTACGAGCGCGTCGAGCGCCCTCTGTAGGTAAATAGCGGCCATATTCGCTTTCAGCGAGGAAACGTATAGTTTGACGTCATCTGCGTAGATAGACAGATTGCATCTCTCGTCTCGGGGGATGTCGAAGGTAAACAGAATGAAGAGAAATGGTCCAAGTAAACTTCCTTGCGGCACGCCTTTTGGAATCTCACGCATTGAAGATAGCACGTTCCTTATGAACACTCTGAACGATCTATTCTTTAGGTATTCCTGTATCAGTCTCGTTAGGTATATGGGCGTGTTAGTGCGGTGCAGTTTATGCACGAGCCCGTCTATCCATACGGTGTCGAATGCCTTCTCTAGGTCGATGAGCGCAGCGGCGGTGAAGCGATGTTCGTTAAATTTTCTTGCGATGTATTCCGCTACTCTGGTGAGTTGATGGGTCGTGGAGTGCCTCTTTCTGAAGCCGAACTGCTCGTCTGGCAACGTTTTGTTGTCGTCGTGGTGCGGTACAAGTCTGTTGAGTATAATTTGTTCAAATACCTTGCTCAGCGTAGATAATAGGCTAATCGGCCGGTAACTTGTCGGCTGCGTTCTATCTTTATTCGGCTTTGCGAAAGGCAGCACGGTCGCCGATTTCCAAATCTGGGGGAAATGCCCGGTCATGAGGCAGGCATTGAACAATTTTGTTGTGTAGATGATGGCTTTTTGAGGGAGATGTTTGAGTAAGATGTTGTGAATTTGATCGCTTCCCGGCGCCTTGTTTGTTCTCAATCGCCTGATTGTGACAGCAATCTCGCTTGGCGTAGCAAAGTGAATATCTTCAGCGTTTGTCTGCTCCGCTTCCCTCAAGTCTCGTAGAGAGTCAGCTACGATCCGGTCCGTAGCCGGGTCGGAAAGGCCGTCTGTAGCGGCGTAGGCTCTCTCGAATCCGTCGGCGAGTGTTTCAGCTTTTTCTTGTAGCGAAAGCGCCGTCCCGGGGCCGTTCAATTTCTGTAGCGGGGGGATTGTGAAGTCTTTATGTCGCAGCGCGCTTGCCATTTTCCATAGGGAATTATCCTTCGGCGTGAGTGATGCGACTTTTTTGTCCCAAAGTTCGCGCTTGAGTTCTGCGATTTCGGTCTTGATTTCCCTCTGCAGGCAGTTATACGCTGTCTTGAAATATTCGTCGCGTGTGCGGTGAAACATGCGTCGCAGGCGATTTTTCTCCTTGATGAGCGATAGAACGTACTCGGGAAGCTTGATCGTGTATGGGTGTATTTCTTTGAGAGGAATGTGTGTATCTTGTGCTGTTTGAAGAATCTCTGTGAGAGTGCTTGTAGCTGCGTCGATTTCTTGTGGTGAGCGCAGAGTTCCCGAAGTGAGATGAATTCGTTCGTTGACTTCTTTTTTGAATCCTTCCCAGTTCGCATCCTTGTAATTGCGCTGTTTTCTGGGGGTCCTTGAAGTTGTGCCGCCTATAGTAAAGCTCACGGGCAGGTGGTCCGAAGACAGTTCGTCTAGTGTGCGCAGTGGAGATATTGTCTTGACATTTTTCTCGAGTACTATGTCCAGTGTACTCGGATATCTAGATCGTTGCGAGTAGTACGTAGGTCTGTCGGGCGCCATTATCGAATAGGTATTTGTCTGCATGTGTGTAAAGAGCGTATTTCCGTTCGCATTTCCTCTGTAGTTATTCCAATAGTTGTGTTTGGCGTTCAAGTCGCCTCCCATCACAACAATCGGTCCCAGATTGAGCAATTTATTGAGATCTTCTCTCACTAGGTTATGTTGGGTGCAGTATACAGAGATGATGGTATGCGCTCTACCCTCTATGGTGACTTCGATAATCGTGGCTTCAGCGTGCTTCAACTTCGGAGTAGGTATTCTTGTGGACGTCATAGATTGCCGAACGAATATTGCGGTTCCTCCGCCTGATCTTCCTTGTCGATCGTCACGATAAATCTCGAAACCTTGCACTCTCAGCGGTACGCTTGGATTCAAGTGAGATTCTGATAGGAGAATAATGTCGGTGTGTAATTCGTTTGCCAAAGCGAGCAGTTCGTCTGTCTTGTTGCGCACGCTAAATGCGTTCCATACGAGGACTTTCACCGTCTCGGTATTAGGCATCGAGGGTGTCTAGGAGCTCAATCAGGATGACGAGCTTGTCTGCTCTTGTTGCGCAGCGGGCGAGCTGTGATCGCATCCTCAGGAGGCCTTGGAGCAGGGCCATCAGGTCCAGGTTGTCATCTGAAGAGGTGGGCGCGCGCACGGGCTCCTGCTGTGGGCGTGGCTGTGGGGGCGGCGCGGTCTCGCGCTGCTCTTGGGCGGGGGCGGTGCCTCCGGCTACGTTGGCCCATGTGCGTCCATCCGTCCTCGGCTGAGGAGGTGGCCTGCTCGGGTTCTGTTCTGCCGGCGGGCGTTGGGCCCTTCTGGCAGGTCGCTGCTGTATTGAGGCGACGTACGCTACCCGCTTGGGGCAGCCTCGGTAATTGGCGGGATGCGGGCCTGAGCAGTTGCAGCATGCGGCGGGCTCATCTCTCGTCTTCTTGGGGCATTCTGCCGAAGCATGCTCCAGTAAGCATTTTACGCACCTTGCTGTGTGCGAGCAGTTTCGGGACCCATGCCCGAAGTCTTGACATCTGTAGCACTGAGTGCCGTGCTGAAGGTGGTTGCTCCTGTGCTTCTGGAGTCGAATTCGGCAGTGGCACAGGTATTTGACGGCCGCGCGCAGCTGTCCCATGTTGACTTCCTTATTGAAGTGCGCTAAGTATATGGGATATTCTATTGAGGCGGTCATCTTGACCACCTTCACTGCTGGGAATCCCTGCGATTCCAGGTCTGCCTTGATATCTTCCACTTCTACGAGCGGCAGGCCCTTGATGACAGCCTTTTTCATCTTTTCTGCTTCGGCCGTGAATGTATGGAAGCCGCGAGCCTCCGCCCGCAGTCCATTGGTGAGGGCGCGATGGTCCTCCATCGTGCGCACGAAGATGTTGGCCGTGCCGCCCCTGTTATACCTGAAAGTAAAATGCTTACCAGCCCCCAGATGTCCTTGCACCGCAGCTGTGATCTGCGCGTGTGTCATGTTCCCCAGGGTCATCACGACCGGGGGAACGCGGTCTCTCCTGCCGGTACCTGCGGGAGAGAAATTATTATTAGTATTGGCACGCTTTATACGCGGCGCGCCGGCGCCTTCGCTTACCTCGGGCAACTCTTCAAAACGGTTGCCACATTGGAGCGGTTGTGGTCCCCGTGGGGACATGGGCCTCTTCACGGGGTTAGACGGCCTCGTCCAGCCTCCATCCTGGGGGGCAGCCGTCTCCATCGGCTGCTGCGGTCTCGGGGGCGCCACGTAGGCCGACGCTGGGCCTATCGGGGGGCGCGTGGGGGCAGAACTGGGTCCTGCTGCCCAAGAGGGGCCTGCTGCGGGCTCCGTCATCTCGGTGGCGTCGGGCGTCGTGGAAGCCGTGGTGGTGGATGGTCTCCGGGTCCTTGGGTCCTCGGGGCGGGGCTGTGGTGCGGGGACCGTATAGCGCACGGTCCCGGTCTTCTTACGCAGCGCGATTTGATGAGCGCCGGGCGGTACCACGACCGGGGAGTCCTCGTGGTCTTCAGGTAGCATCCTCGTCGGGAACATCTTGACA
Organism: Hesperophylax consimilis; assembly: GCF_061612785.1. Classification (NCBI taxonomy): domain Eukaryota; kingdom Metazoa; phylum Arthropoda; class Insecta; order Trichoptera; family Limnephilidae; genus Hesperophylax; species Hesperophylax consimilis. The sequence goes on along the minus strand of NC_142851.1, from coordinate 4,698,166 downwards.
TGCGGAAGTCTGTGTCTCCTCTTAAAAAGAGAGCACGTCTCGGGTGCTTGCGGGCGGTTTGTAGGGGCCAGCGTGGATTTTTATGTTGAGTAATACTTTGCGTGAAAAGTGTTGCCTTGAGAAAGGCAGTTGGGGGGCGCGAGCGCCTGCTCAGTGGGCCGGCGGGATTCCTCCGGCCGGCAAAAGTAGCGGGGCCTGGCTGAGTACACAAGCCAGACAAAAACGATTCTGTGGTTGTGTCACAAACCAAAAAAACTCCCTCTAAACTATCTTTCGGCCCAAGCGGCTTGAAAACTTTGACTCCGAATGGCTTCGATACCACATCGCCGGCTTACCTGCCGCGTGGATCAATGTCCAGCATTTTTTCTATGTAAAATTTACTAGGAAAAATCAATTTTTAAACATTGCAAATATGTATATTTTACTTGTTCATCCCCTCGGCGGTAGTCAAATAAACACTATTTTCGATATACTACCGCTGAGGAGATACTAAAAAAGCTGTTTTTCACCCATATGTAAACCCATTTTTGAACAATATTTTTTACCTTTTTTGCGTGTACAAAAATCCAGGAACCTCGTAGCATAGTGAATCTTATCTCTTTCTGAGCGCTATGTTACGGGGGACCTCGGAAAAATACTAACTTAACATGTTTTACAAATTTGATCGCTTGAGATCATTTTTACACATTTATTTTACAAACATTTCTTATTTTTTGTCGTATCTTGACAAACAAAAAATCTAGTTGTCAAGATACACATTCCTATAACTACTATGCATTTAAACTATGTAATTGTCATTCATGTAAGCGCTCAAAATCTTTTCTAACTCGCAAATTTAAGCGACTACTATCACCATTGCTATCGACAAAATGAATATGCAACATTTTGTCAGAGGCTATAAACGCATTGTTGGCGCGGGTACAACCCCCCACCACTTTTGGGCTCCTAGCCCAATGTCGGGCACGAGTCAGGCTAATTAAATATAAGCAGCCCCATAATTCAAAATAAATCAGTTCATCTTTACCACCGAAACCAAGCGTTTTATTTATCTACAAGTGACTCCTGCCCAACATCTGCCTCACCTCGCCGAGTCTTCTGCTCCAAGATCTTCTGGTGTCACCTCTTCAAGACCAGCCGGCCCTCCTTTGGAAAACCGCCAACACCAGAAGCGAGCAGAGACAACAGCACACCCAGTGCCCAACATTCACCAAGCCTGGGTGCGGGAGGCAGATTTCATCACAATATCAACTACAATCATCATCATCGGCCGTAAAGGAGCATCTCATCGGTTGAAGACACGGTTTGGACCCGGCGCCTAAATCTACAGTCTTGTGCGGACTCCCGTCCAGTACAGCTGACTTTACCACACCAACCGGCGTGTAAGAATCTAATTAATTAAATTAATTGTTTTTGTGTTTAGAACTAGAAGTACATTTAATTTTTTTTAATTTAATAAAATTGATTTTATAATATTATTTTAATACATTATAAGTTCTGTAATTGAACATCCTATTGACAAAATGCTTAATTGCAATAATAAATAAATTTTACCGTGAAATCGCAGCACGAAACCATTACCGCCGCAAAAGGTCGATAACTCCTTTCCACGTCGTTGAGACTACTGAAGAGTCCTGCCGGTTATTGTATCAAATATTCAGCTCGCATAATCAATTGTCAAATATAATCGTTTCATTAATTACGACATCCACCATCAAACGAATTGCTGGTCGGCGAACAATTAGTCTATACTCCACTCGTAATCATCAAAGCCCCCTCCCGCTAGATAAGTAGCTACTGGACAGTGTACGTGCATTCCATTCGAAGCTTTGAACGTCAATAATTTTTGTTAGCAATATAATTATGACTTAATGACTCATTTTAAAATACATTTAGCCTTACTAATGAACGTGGTGAAATTTTTAAATAATTGATTAACAAACGTGTATATTAAAACGCTACTAATAAAATAAAAATGACCAACATTTTACAGCCATAAAAAGTATAAAAATTGTTTATATAGAAGAAGAGATTAGTTTATTTGTTGTATAAACTTGAAATTTCTCATCGAATTTCGGAATACTTCCTAGGTAATTTAAATTTACCTTATATTTCTTCTTTTAAAAGATGTCGTAAAACCAAATACTATTTTAAGAAACAAGATAAAATACCTTTTAGATTTTTGTAAATGCAATAAACTTTAATATTTTTAAGTTAGAATATTTTAATTTAAAACACGAAAAAAGATGAAAAAAAAAACATATTTCTACTCAAAAACGTCGAAAAACCTTAGAGAATAGTACATTTTGGAAAACACATGATTTTTTTAGGGAATCTGTAAGAAAACTGCCACTTTTATCTCGTTTATACAATAATAATTTGAAAAAAAAAACATTTTTAATTTTTCTTTTCGCAATATTACCTATTATTAGTTATTTTTTTATTTATGTTTACCGAAAAATGCACAAGGCATTTATGTTAATTAATCATCTGTATCATGGAATTCTTTTGTTAAATTCACGAGGTAATAGTCGATCAAAAAACAATATTTTAACTTTTCAGGATGGGAAACCTCAAGTGTCAGTCTACCAAAATGCGATGTTACCAGCTCTTTCGCAGCCAGAAACATTTTTTATTGGTACGAATTAGAAAAGTCTAATCTAGAATATGCCTACGTTATTTGGTCTCCATTCTATGATGTTCACATTAATCATATCGATTCCGTACAGCACCGCTTCTTAGGGAGAATTTCTTGGAGGTTAGGGCTAGAAAGAGGCGATTATTTAAACGATGAACTTGAAGTAAATTAAATCTTTCTTCTTGAAAAATGTAGGAAGGACTTTGATCTCATCTGCATTTTCAAAATTATTTACAGTATGATTGACTCGGTTCCATGATAACTCAACACAGTGACTATTCAACACACTTTTAAAAAGTGATATAAAGTCATTAGAAACGTTGAAAAAAAAAATTAAACCTAACCTACTTAACCCAGTTAGTAAAGTTTTTGTTTCATAATTTTCCATGACTTTATATAACTTTTTAAAGATGTGATGACTCACCGATTGACTCACCTACTTCGTTGCAACTAATGGCTTTTAATATCCCTTCCCGTAGACTCATAAATAATGATTTGCTTTTCCTCAATCAACACTCCACCATGGCAAGACTTGTCAACTCAAGTCAGGACCTTGAATTTTTGGGTGTTTGCCTTAAAGAATTTTTTCAGTCTTTACGCAAGTAATATTTTATATTGATGTGGCAGAAGTTGTAAACTCCATCAAAACCTTTTTCCTGTCTTGACTTGATATAATTTTTATTGTTTTTATGCCATATTCTTCAAAATTTCTCCTTGTATTCATTTCGTTTAATATGTAATGTGTTGTTATCGTTAGTAATTAAATAAATTCGAAACAGAAGTTGTACAAATATGTAATTATAACACATTTTAACGGTTGTTAAGTGTTTTTTTTTTTGTGTATGGCTGAATGTGTTAATGGATCTTCGTACGCGCTGCGGATTCGGAAATTTAGCTTTAAAAACAATACTTTGGTTAAAAGTTAATTTGTTTCTGACACAATCGTGCTTTCACGTGGTTATCACCTTAAAACTAAGGAAGATAACTGACAAGTTGACGTAGGTATTATAAATAATTTGTAACACATAAAACAGTATTTTAATCTTTATTCCATACAAATTAGTGACCTTATTGAAGTTAATGAAAACTTATGTCGAAATCTGTGATTAAATAAGATTATAAACGAGATATAAATCGCTAAAACATCGAAAATTCAGCTCTACTGGCTTGATAAAAATATATTTTCTACCGTTTTCTTTTTTAATTTATAATCGCTAAATATCTCATAAAGAACATCGCAATATTAGAAACCAAATACAGTCGGCTAAGATAATAAGTAATCGACCCGGGAGAATATTGATTTTAATTCTACGATAACGTTGTCCACTAAATACGAAAAAATACATTATGCATATCGCATTGTAAACCGTACAACTTGCGAAAGTTTATAACTGAATATCATTGAAGAAGAAGATAATACTGATGAATATTTTTTAGTTTTTTATTTACATACCGCACAAGAGTGTTTCTCCTCTGCTCCCAACCGTCTGTAGCCAGTGAGACTATGGCATCCCCAATTGGGGTATTTGTGAGGCTGAAATGGTGGAGAAGGGAAGGAGATGGGAAAGAGAAAGGTGGGGGAGTACCTGGCTATTCAGGTATGGTCACCAAACACGGCTAAAGCCATTTCAATCAACATTTCAATTTTGAATGGTGGTCGTACACCAGGGTGATACTGAGTGTCTTCCACTCTGGAACGTGCCGCAAGAATGCCATATATTATTTTTGATTAATAAATTGTGAAATAACACAAATTTATCGAATGAACTTTACTTGCGCACGCCGGGATTTGGAGCGACCACGATAAAATATTTTTTTATCCCGCCACCTTCGGCTTGCAAGTCAAGAACGATTATCTCGATTAATCTCCCCTCGACCACGGAGGCCGTCAACATCGAAACATGAAACAGACACATAAAAACAAAAAGGCAACGGTCTCAAATTGGAATCGAACCCAAGATCTCTGTCTTTCCAGGACAACGTCTTTAACAAATCTGTCATTAGGACTTAATTATTATTCGTCATTTTTGCACTTAATTTTTCCCAATTTAATTAATCAACTAAGTAAAAAAAAATATTTTTCCTTGTCTTGTTCTGTTTCATGTTTCGTTTAAATTTATTAAAAATACCTTCAAAAGTTATTCGAATATACAATGTTTATAACTTTGTTTCGAACATGATTTTGATTGATGGTTTTAGAAAAAGGCATCTTTATACACCTATCCAGTTAGTTTATAAATGAATAAAATTATATTACATCGATAAAAGAAAATCCATTTTTTCTTTGTTAAAATTATTAAGAGTGTCTATTGTATATGGCTAGTATATTTCCCAAGGTAGATATTATTTCATTGCGAATATAAAGCATTAATTAAGAATAAATTATATTTGACTTTGGTTTAACATGGATTATTCATATTTACTTGTATCCAAAGCGTCCTTCTATGTAAGTTCAGTAAAACTTTATTTGGCTAGTTTTTGGTACTGTTCTTTTAGTTCTATACGACCGCTTCTTAGTTAGCCCCCACTCTCATCTAGCCATTTACGAAATACTTATTTTTACAGCCCCAGCCTCTGTGGAACTTTTCCTTGTCAGTTGTGTAATAATAAAAATGAATTGTGGACTGAACGCGGTGCACAAACAGACCCCCTTTCCGAGAAGAAAATAAAATTTTATTGCAAACAAAGGCGGTGCCTTTGGTCGTCATACTGTCTAGAGATGAAACTAAGTCATCGCTTTGGAGGATGTTATAAATTCGAAAAGTTTAAAGTTCTTTTGTATCAGTATTATAATAGATTCTGAAGAAGTTTCCATCATCGAGTTCTTGTGAACGGATCCCAATAGTAAGTGGTACATACCTATAGTGCATAGGCTGAATTTGAACGGGCTTAAAAACATATATTTATTTGTAATAAGCAATATTCTCAAGCCTCCGGTAATTGTTTGGTTTCGGTTACTTCCATGTTTTTCTTTTAATGTATAATTTATGTACATAATATATTACTTATTTACTATTTTTAAACACCAATGGGGTTATTACATTGGTTAATAATATTAATAATATTTGGATGATTTGTATTGCGCCGTTTTTGTGCAAAATCACCTCAAGGGCGCTCAAGGGTACATTGAAATGTTTACAATTTTGTACAAAGGGGTTATAAACAATGGTTGCAAAAAATAATTTCTTACATTACAGTGCTTTACAATAGGATTAAATAAAAGAATGTAATTGATATAAATAGAAATTATTAGAAATAATATCTTGGCTTAAAAAAAATTACATTAAAACTGTTGTTATCATTGGTATATTCATTTGCTATTTGTTTGTTTGCTGCATAATACGTGAATAGTACCTAACATTGAAAAAGGTCATTTTGCTTAGTGTATCGAGTAAGTACTCTTAAGAGGAAACTACAAACCAAAAGTGTGTAATATTCTTGGTATACCTTATACTGTAGGTAATAGGCATTAAAATCGCTTGACAAACTGAGTCTTGAAACGTTCGATTTCAAGCAAAAAAATGGTTGTTATTTATTTTGTAAATAATTTTATAAGAAAGTAAAAAAGTTAATCAAGTGAAACTGTCACAGATAATCTTGACTTTAATACTTGGTGTATTTAAAAGTTGTTTACTTTATGCGTTTATACATTTCTAATGAAAAAATATTTTTTTTGCATTTATATTTTTAGTTGAGAAATTTATTATTTTATTTGTATTCTACTCAAACGAAGCGATAGGAAAACCTTCAATTTATCTAAAACTTTTTTTTTTGGTATTCATAATTTACACTGATTCGTTACAAAGATTAATCAAAATAGTGATTTGGCATTAAGCTTTGCCTTAACTTGACCATACTGTCCTGATATTATTGTTAAATATTTTTGTTATTTTTTTTCTACACTATTATTGTTAAACAAATTTAACTTATTTTTGATTTGTATATATAGTACGAATAAACGAGTGATTTTAAGAAAATGACTACATATTTTTTTTATAAAATGACATGATTATTTTTAACTTCTTCTTTAATTGCAAAATCACTTTATGGCTTCATTTTAATTTTAATTGAATAAATACCTTTGTAAACACCACTTTCAAGCTAGAATTATCAAATTTGATAATTTTTGATTAAATAGTGGTGTTCACAGAGTTATTCAAATTTACATTAGTTTAAAGTTTATTATTAAATCGCACTTTAAAAATTGTGTATTTTACTTAGAAATAAAAATTAGAAATATTTGCAATGATTAAACTTAATGATTAAACAACCAATAACGTAGAAATTCTTTCAGATTTAAGCTGACACTGTCCTGAATTCCTGGATTAAAAAATAGAATTTTCGAAACCATGTTTGAATTTTATTTTATAATTTTGATGTTCTAGCATTCTAGCTCATCGTTGAATCTTTTTTCGAAAATAATTAGTTAAATTATTCAGACCCTATAATCTCGGAAACAATGTGACCAACCCATTAAAGAAGGGGAAAAAGTTGGTTGGAAAATAGCTGACTATTGCCAGGTGATTCACATACATAGATGTGTTATCTTAAAGCAACATTTCGATTCTGAATTGTATTTTTCAACCAGGGAAAAGCTGGAAATAACTACAACTGCGTAAATAATAACTTCTTGCCGTAAATTAATAAATTTTCAAGGTAGCCCGTGCATTAATTATGCTGCATGGCATGAAAATAAATCTATTTATGATTCCACGAAGGAAGGCTTCTTCCTCTAGTTCAATAAGGGTTGGCGAGTCCCCCTGAAGAATTTCCACCCCGGTCACGCGCGGGCATAGTCGGTTTGTGGAAATGCGGGAGAATTTTCTCAAGAAGATTATGGAATGACGTCAGACGTGTCCACCGTCACATGAACTGGGTTCAGATAATTAAAAGTAGAGGAAGTTGTATTTTGACAGGTTGCATGCTTTCAATTCCTAGTAATTTGACATTGATGAAATGAATTAGAATTTTACAGGTCTCTCACTTTGCGAGATGGTTTCGACCCTCCCTTCCTTCCTCCGTGTTTCAACCCCAATAAAAAATCTCAGAAATTGGGATTGAAGTATAACAGCACATTATTCAAAATAAATAATTGGAACACTTTATATTTAATTTGAATTTATTTTAATGCATTGTTAAATTACATTTTAATACAACTTTTCTTCATTAAAAACCTTATTTTTTCCCTCCGGTTTATGAAAGCCGTATAAATGTAATACTAACCCACAGTAGACGGAGGCGCATAAATCAGCAGGTGTCAGGAATCCAATCTGCAGAATGTGGGAATTGTTACATGCAATACATAAATGTAGGTGTCAAGGATCCAAACTGAAGAATATGGGAATTGTTACATGCAGTACATAAATGCAGGTGTCAGGGATTCAATCTGAAAAAAGTGGGAATTGTTACATGCAGTACATAGATGCAGGTGTCAAGGATCCAATCTGAAGAATATGGGAATTGTTACATTCAATATTATTAGCATAAAATTGAGAGCTGTTTTCCCAACTCATGGGTCGCATGTTTCATTCTGACTTCATACTGCCAAGTTTTTAGAACTATATTTATTTAGTGATAATATATTACAAAATAATAACAATGCTATTTATAATATTTTATTCCCAGTGATCTTAAAAAAACTCATTCCGGGAAAGACAACAACAATTAACATTATTAAAATAAAAGAAACTTATTTTTACATAAGAATACGTATTTAAGGGCAGTTCAATTAAGAGTGTACATATATTTTAAAACAGATTCGACAGACTTACACAGTTTAATCGAAAATATTTCATAAATTTATTAAAATAAATAAACAATATAATCATGTCTATCCATAATGCAGCAATCTCTTCTTCTGGTTGTAACTGTTTCCTGCGATCATGTTTCCAACACATATTCCTCCCATGGATTGTAATTTGGGAAAATATTGTAAATAGGTATATCGAATTCAAGCACATTTGGGCGAGTCCATTTTTATGAATTTTTAAATTCCTCAGAGTCAGATATAGTATGGTACGTCTATTTTTATTAATAGACGTGTTTAAAAACACACTAACTTTTAGTGACCAGATTTCAACATACGAGTATCTATCCGAACTTCTTCTTCCATTCCACCAGCCTCACGATATATCTCAGATTGGGGATGCCATAGTTCCACTGACTCTGGGCAGTTGGAACTCTTAGTGACGTGCAACGAAATAAAACTACCTATGGTCAACATTTTGCCATCGTTGTGCTGCATCCTGCTCTTAGCAATCTCATTTGTACATCACCACGAAAAGCAGGGAGCCTCAGAAACTATGGAGACTGAAAATTCCACGGAAAACGGAAGAGCAAGTTTCAAAGCCTTACTGGAAATTCAACGGCGAACGTTCTTGCGGCGATGTAATGCCTGTAGTTTCTCGGAAAGTCGTTTTGCAGGGGACATCGCCATGTATAATATGATGGAATGTTATTATTTTTCTCTGCAGTTTGTAACGTGGAACTGGGGGAAAAACTATCACGATAAATACTATTTGAAGCTCAACTTCGTTATTTAGTCTGTAATGAAGTAGTCCGTTGGCATGCTTTAGAATAATAATTATCATGTTTAATACTTCACAAATGAGTGATGATGATGAATGATTTCAAAACAATTAGTGGTTTATGTGAGAGGTATTTTACGTATAAACGCTTCTGTTCTTATTTTAACTTAGTTTATTGCTTTTAATGTCGATTTTTCCACTTCAGCGATAATTTAAATACTATTCCTCAAAATATTAATATTGAATTATATGAAACGCCTTATTGCGGTTTAAAGATAATTAATCCACGTAGATTTCACAGTTTATTACATATTTTTGGTTCTATACATTAGGCACATTGTGCGAGTGATCGCTTAAAACGTTTTTGCAAACTTAGCATAATCTGCCAAATAATGCTCGTTTGGGTTTGAAAGTACTTGTAATATCTATCTTGTACGATGGTCTGGTATAGAAAGAGGCTGGGAGAGATCACGCTACTCTATATAAAGACTCATCCATTGGCGTCTCTCTTTAACACTACGCAAATCAACACAGCATCTTTCTAATTCTGTAAAAATAGAACTAATAAAAGTATTAATAATTTCTATTTTTTTTATTTCCGAGCCTAAGCTCGGATTATATTTAAATTATGCCACACCTTATTCTGTAAATCAAATTAACTTAGAGATAAAAAAGGCTGTGCAAACGAAGCCAAAGCTCGTGTTTCTTCAAAATTTTCTGCTTCGTAGTTTAGTAGGGAGTTAGGTAGGCAACACATTATGCTATACGCATCACGGCTTGGTCTATTTTAGCACATCGCTTGCTGAAATAGGCCAAGCCACGAAAATATAGAGCGCTTATAACGCGGTCTGTCACAGGCTTTTTACTTTCATCTCTCATCAATACACGGTCAAAGCTATCAAGTTTCATGCCATTCAAAGTCGTAATGATCGTGACAACGTCAAATGTAACTATTGGTCAAACAGCTGGCCCTTTCTCACAGCGAAATTTAACATATGCCAGTATTGATAACATACCAATACAATGTACAACCAATTTTTTGTTTGTTTTTCCACATATCTGAGAACGTAATGCGAACGAGTGCCTACCTCGTATATTTTATTTAGGTACCTTCATAATCTATTCGCAGCAACATTGTACATACTAATTATTTAAATATCTCCCCCTTATGGGCTATAAATCATTGGTTACTGGTGTACTCCATAAATAGTAAATAGTTACTCGTTATCGCTAATTATTACATATGTATTAAGGTGATGCGAATCATTGAGGTGATACAATTAATGTTTGGAGTTGGAAATGTAGCGCAAACTCAGAATTCAGCAAATCGCAGCACTTAATAAACTGCACTTGCTATAAATAAATGGTAACGAAGCATCGAATACTTTGCTAAAATTAATTAGTGTATTGGAATTTAAACAAATATTATAAAATACATAAATAAAGTTATAATTTCCTATACTGTTACTGTTAATTCCTTACCGAAGTCACTAGGAATTTGTGATTAAAAAGACATTTACAAAATAATCTCAAAAATTTACTCAAATAATTTCATATTAAATTTGGTTGACTGGATCTTATCGGCTGCGCTAATTTGTAGTTTACTGGATCTTATCGGCTGCGCCAATGTGTGGTGAACTGGATCCTCTTAATACTTCTCGTAATACTTCTGGTAGAAATTCAGTGGATGATCCCGTGTAATACATATACTGATCGGTAATACAACTGGAGTATGGGTAAACTATCTACTATCCATAGTTACACTACAGGTACATTTTACTTTGAAGGAAACTGGAAAAAGGACGTGAAACAAAAGCAGACCTACCCATTTAAACTAGTAGGAATAATCATACTGTCTCTTTCAAACACGAGTGTCTCTTCGAATTCGGGAATCGAATTTACTAAATCAAATGAATTAATTATTTCCGTATGAGCTCAATACAAATCGGTCATCCACTATAATATGAAAATAGTAGAAATTCAAACTCAATTATCACACGGTGTATGTAAAAAATAGACGAATTAAATAAAGTCAATTGATTTATAGTAAAGCTGACTTACTGAAGTGTTATTGTCGTGCTTTCTCAGTCCACTGCTGCTGAGACGGGTTTCCAATTCGAGGGTGTTCTCAGATGTGTAACATAAAATGTTTAATTTAAGAGATTTATTGTAAAGAAATTTTATTAAAATATGTCTTACACATTCATAAGCAACGTTTGGAGATGTCAAGAGTTTCCTAGAAGTTTCTAAACACTAATTTGCAGATAGAGATTACCTTAATTTTTTTATAAAAAATTTTCACAAACTGAGAATTCTTAATATGTTCACAAGTCTTTTTAATTGCAATTTAAAAAATATATTTGTGAAAGCTGCACAAGAGTCCAAACTGCTCCCAAGAGTATAAAGCTAGTGGGACTGTGGCATTCCTAATTGGGGTTTGTTGGGAGGCCAAAGGGAGTAGGGAGGGATATATAATAATTGTGAAGATGATGCGTGGGAAGTACCCAATAGAAGCAGTATCAATTCTGAAGGTCTTTCACCGGAGCAACACTTTGAATCTCTACAACATGTTAACTTCTTCTATTTCTATTATATGTATACACGCTTGCTAAACTCTGAAAACCTGCATGGCACAATGGTATTTTTTTTTCTACAGAATAGTACTTAAAAGGATGATGATTGCGTATAGATGACGTTACGCACGCGTGCTTTTAAAAATAATTACGTTAAAATTCTAATAGTACATGAAAGTCGTGCGTGTCAGACTGCAAAAAATCCATGTTTACCGGTTTTGCTTTTTTTGCTGTTTTTGCTGTTATCGCAAGCTGACTTTATTTATTATTTACAATTTGCGAGCAGTTATGAGTTGTAATTGGCTTGAAGATAAATTCCGATAAGTAGATGAGTGCTTCATAAAGTAGCAGTTAGGAAAAAATTGCGTCCAACAAATGCACCATTATTATCTACCTCGGAGAGGTGGGAACATGGTATTGGCAAATTAAAATAAAATTTATAACTTGGCTCAAAATGAGTTAATTCCTGAACAACTAATTGGGTAATTACAAAAGATTTTTTTTACACCGTGCATAATCCGATTTATAAAGAAGTTTGATAGAGTCATCGTTTCAAAGTTGTGAAACAAATTTGTTTTATATTCTTCCAAATCCTATCACGTCCACCAATTACTTAGTTAAATTTAAAAAGTTACTTAAGATGTTTATATTGACAGGGGATTGTCTTAATATTTGATCATCCTTGTCCTTTCTTAAATAATAAGATTTTAAATAAGCCCCATTTGCTAAAAACCGAATGTCATCCTAGTTGTTTCTTCTTGGGAATAATGATTAATAATTAGTGATTAGTTTTCAAATATCGTTACAACATAATATCAAACTACCCATCAGGCAACTTAACTAACATCTCATGTACCATTTTTTTCTTTATTTTGAAATATTTTGTATTTTTTATATATTTTTTTAAATATTTGGTTATACTTTATATGTTTGTGATTATTTTATTTTTGCCTCTCACAAATTTTAATTTTCAATCTCGATAAGGCTTAGTCTAAGTTAGGTTGATTTTTATGAGGAAAAAAACATGATTTAAGTAAATAAATAGTGATTATTTTGAGTAGGAAATCCACATTTGATCGAGGGGTTTCCTCAATATTCAGGGACAATATTTTAAATTGTTCGAATGATGTGTGAATGTGGTGCGGTGCAGACCACCGAACATGTGGTCAACAAATGCTTGCTCCATTCATTCCCCGGCGGGATTGATAAGGTTCACATGGCGACACCTGACGCCCTAGAATGGCTCGCAGACCTAGATGTCCCCCTCTGACCCCCCACCATACTAAAGAAGAAGAAGCTAACGGCTTTAAATACATATGGGTGCGGAACGGCAGTATTCTGGCGAAGAGGAACGATCTCTCTCGGGTTTTCACCATTCGCCGTGAGGGAGACCTTCAAAAGATAATCACACATGATCAGCAAAACATGTGACTACAAACATGTTACTGCTGTCTTTGGTATCCGCTTTCTCACAGTATTCTGTATCCTGTAATTTGTTTCTTTCAAAGCTACTTTATATTTTTGTTTACCGCGCAATATCCCTATAACTTTAAACCAATACCATGTTTCTCACATATTCATTCACATTCTAAAATGTCAACATATTTCACATTCCTTGATCTAATAAGTAGTCTATGTTTTTTATGTAATTTCGAAGCCTCATTGACGGCCGGCGTGGTCTAGTGGTATACGCTTTTGACTACAGATCCGAAGGTCGCGGGTTCGAACCCGGCGTGCGCAAATAAATTTTATTTGATTAATTTGTGTTATTTCACAATTAATTAATTTAAAATAATATATAGTATATTTGCGGCACGTTCCAGAGTGGAAGATACTCTCAGTATCGCCCTGGTGTAAGACCACCATTCAGAATTGAAACGTTGCTTGAAATGGCTTTAGCCGTGTTTGGTGACCAGATCTGAATAGCCAGGTACTTCCCCACCTTCCTCTTCCCATCTCCCTCCCCTCCCCAATACCCTCAGCCTCACATCTTACCCCAATTGGGGATGCCATAGTCTCACTGGCTCCAGACGGGAGCAGTTGGGACTCTTGTGCGGTAATACTGTAAAAAAAAAAAAAAAAAAAAAATATGCCCTGCATAATGTATCACTCGTGCGATTGTGGAATATGTCAAATAGCACTCCTACTCTGGTAAAATGATCTCATCATCATCTATATCCGTTTATTACCAGAACTGTGGTGGTATTAGAACCAAAACCCAGGAGCTACTAATTAATGTATTATCGAATAACTACGACGTTATAGTTCTAGTTGAAACATGGCTTGTAGCAAGTATAAATACGGCTGAATTCATAGATTCGCGTTACACGGTGTTCCGACGTGATAGGGACCGTACACTCACTGGTAAAATGGACGGAGGCGGTGTGTTGGTAGCAGTGCGCAAGGAGCTTGCATCTTCCCGGCTCGATGACTGGGAAAATGGTCAAATCGAACAAATCTTCATTTCTATTCCGTTAAGGTCTTTCAATCTCATCATATGTGCAGTATACATACCTCCTGCCTCACAACCTACGGTCTATGATACGTTCTCCGAAAACCTGGAATCTGTATATTCATCACAACCAAATAATACTTTTTGTGTACTAGGAGATATGAATCTACCAACTCTGACTTGGTCATTTTCCGAAGACAGCAGTCAAGGTCTCGCCTCTTCAAATACGGCTGCATCGAAAACTTTGCTTCAAGCAATGTCATTGATGGACTTACTCCAATATAACTGTATACCTAACCATAATGAAAAATACTTAGACCTCGTATTCTACAGTCGCGAAACAAATGTTAAACGTAGCAACAACCCTCTCCTCTCAGAGGATAGACACCACCCAGCCCTTGAATTTGATATATCCTTCGTAATTCAACCAAAAATCAAAAACAAAATACAGCGTAGGCGCAATTTCAGGAAAGCTAATTATGCTCAGATTAATGAGGACATTAATTGTATTGATTGGTTATCTGAAATCGCAAATTTATCAGCCAAAAAAGCAGTAGATCGATTCTATTTAAAAATAATGTAATTGATAAGCTTATTCCAGTATTGGCACGACGAAATGACAAATTCCCCATATGGTTTACTCCAGAACTTATTAGGTTATCAAGGAAAAAAGATAAAGTCTGGCTCAAATGGAAGACATATAAAGGTCTTTCTGACTATCGTGAATTTTCCTTCTTACGTGCTACATACAAAAAATTGACTTATGAAACCCGAAGGTTATTTTTTGACAACATAGAAAGTTCATTGCAAAATAATATCAAAAGCTTTTGGTCATACATATCCTTATTAAAATCGTCTGATGGATACCCTGCTGCAATGTCCTTCGAAGGGCGCAAATCTAACGATGCCCAGGAAATTTGTGATATGTTCTCTGAATTCTTTAAGTCAACATTTGAACCTTCCTCTATCAATGACCCAATTATTAACATTGACCAACTTGAGGAAGTTCAGGACTCTGGACTTGCGCACATTCACACAGTTAAACTAACGGAAAAAGAAGTGCAATCGAGTTTAAAATCGATAGACATAAACGAGGGTGCGGGTCAAGATGGAATACCGGCGTTTTTCCTTAGATCTGCTGCGTCGTCACTGTGTGTGCCGCTTACCATAATATTTAATAAATGCCTGGGTGATGGGGTTTTCCCTGATAGGTGGAAGTTGGCTTATATTATACCGGTCCACAAGGGTGACTCGCGTCAAAGAGTGGAAAACTATAGGCCAATATCCATTCTCTCGGCGATCCCTAAACTATTGGAAAGACTTGTCCATGACAATATATATCCCCAGCTTGCTGCCAAAATTACTGAACAACAACACGGGTTTGTAAAAGGCAAATCTACCACGAGTAATTTACTTATTTACTCAAATTTCTTATTTACTAGCATGGATCGAGGTCACCAGGTAGATGCAATATATTGCGATTTCAAAAAAGCTTTCGACAAGGTTGACCACCTTATTCTTATTAAAAAAATTATGTACAACGGAATTAGAGGAAATTTATTACGTTGGTTTATCTCATATTTAACAAAAAGACAACAAGCCGTATCATTACGAGGACAGACTTCTACATGGGAACCAGTTACTTCTGGCGTGCCACAGGGGTCAATCCTGGGTCCGCTGTTGTTTATTCTTTTTATTAACACTGTTACTAAATGTTTCGTGCATTGTTTATATCTTTTGTACGCTGACGACATAAAAATATTTGCCATTGTTTGGAATTTAAACGATTGTCTTCTCATACAAAGCGACTTAGTAAGGTTCGAAACGTTTTGCAATGAAAACAAAATTTACCTAAGTTACAATAAATGTAAACAAACAAGTTTTACTAAAAATCAAAACGCTATCAAACACAATTATTGTATTGGTAATTATTTACTCGAGCGCGTTTACTGTATAAGAGATCTAGGCGTACTTTTTGATTCCAAACTCCACTTCGATGCGCACATAGATAATATTGTGAATAAAGCTTACAGCATGCTAGGATTTGTCATCAGACACAGCCGTGAATTTCGAAAACCTGAAACATATCTTCTTCTTTACCACACTCTGGTCCGTTCTCAACTTGAATACTGCACCTCCATATGGAATCCACTTTACGATATCTATAAAGAAAATATTGAAAGTATTCAAAAGAAATTTCTGCGATGCCTCAATTACAGAATGAGCGCACCCAAACGCGGGTACATAAATATGCTCTCGAGTTATAACGTCTCCACTCTATCTAACCGGCGAACATACCTTGATCTCATGACTCTGTATAAAATCTGTAACAACATTATTGACTGTCCCGACTTACTGAAATTGATAAACTTCAAAGTACCACCCAGAGTAACAAGGCTTAACGACTTATTCCACATTAGCAGGACGCGTACAAATTCTGGTGTCAGGGATCCAATCAGAAGAATGTGCGAATCACTTAATCAGAATCAAAACCTCAAGGACTCTGACTTATTTTTTGATACACGCACTACTTTTAGTAGAAAAATGAAGACTGTTTTCCTACAAAGTTCAAAGTAAACAACTTAGACATACTTCGTTTAAATATATTTATATTTTTTTTAATTTCTGTTTAACATTGTTTATCTATTTATATATATATTTTTTTTTGTTTTACCCTCTAAATTTTTTTAAAAATAATTTGTAAATTCTTAAAAGGATATTGCGCATTTTTTTCATATCTCTATTTGTAAAATAATATTCTTATGTATATATTTTTCCCATATTTATAAGTGAAAATATTTGTAAATGTTTTTAACTGCTGTTTAAGTTAATTCGTGAGAAATAGTTTGGATGCAGGTGAATTCTCTAGTTGATGTTTCGTATATATTTTTGTCAATTGATATCTGTATCTGTTTTTTCTCCTTAATAAAAAAAAAGTAGAAGTAAATAAAAAAAGATATTTCCTAAAATAAGCTTGAAATAGCTTTCAACCGTTGACCACGTCTCAATTGCCCGATACTTTGCAGACACACTCTTCCCCATTTGTTCCCTTCCCTTTCCCCATTCCATCAATTCCCTTATTTTCCTCTTCTCTTCCCTATATATTCCCTTCCCCACTACTTTCTTTCCGACTCCTTATCTTATCATACATTCCCTTTGAAACTCATTTCATCCTCACCACATACCCCAATAGGGAACGCAATATTATACTGGTTCTATACAGTCGAAGACGTTGGGACACCGGTATTCACCTTTTTCAGGTCATTGAAATGATGCTTTATATATCAAATAATTTCAAAATTGAATAATTTTCACCTGCATAGCATTTAAAAAAAAATATGCATAATCTCATAATCATATCAGATTGTGAGGCATCTACGAGTTCGAAAACCGAACTCATTTCATATGAATCGATAATTATCTCCATATTTAGCATAAAATGCTAAACACAGATCTCCCCAGTAAAGCACTTATTAAAGTTCCGTACTTGGAAGCCATTAAGTCGGCATTCCAACTCCCAAGTCCTCAGTCCTCCTGAGAAGGAAGGACATGTTTTATTCATGAGAGCAACTGATGATCGAGAGGCCTTCATTGTATTGGCAGGAATAGTTCATGATTAAGAATTCCCCTGTTAAGGAAACAGAGTGGGGTGACTATTGGCAAAGAAATTAACTCTGTGGCACGCGACGAGAAAAGTTATTTTTTTCTTTTATCTGTATTCTTATATTTTACCATTACACGTTAAGAGTACGAATTTTTATTTGAATAATATGATTATATTTGCGATACTAAAAATATCGCCCTGGTCAAATATAACTATTCAGGTTCGAAATGTTGCTTTGAATGGTTTTAGCCAGTGTTTTTGGTGACCACGTCTGAATACAAATATAAAAGAATGGAAAATTATTTTAAAAGTTATTAAAAGGATTGACGAATTAGTTTTTATTTTTTGTAATTTGTAATCTTAAATAGATAATGCACTTTGTATATAACTTTATTATTCAATTTTTATATTAGCGCATACGTAACAACTGTACATGTTTATATACTATTTCTAGTTAAATATATCAAAATTACTTTTTTTTATGCTAGATGGTATAGATTAAGTAAACATACATTAAGGGTACAATATATCATTTCCCTAATTCAGGGAGTTAATCTGGTTCTTGAATTATTCATATTTCAAAGTTTTGTTTACATTAATTTCGATTTTTTGGACAATAATATATTTTACCATTTCATGCAAGTATTGGTGTTGAGCTGTGGTCATAATAAGTATTGGGATTAAGCCTCTTGTTTTGAATCTATTGCTTATGCTATCTAAGGGTTGAATTTTATTGATGAAATATTCTTTATAAATTTTATATAAGGCGTTTCTTTTATACAATTATTTTATTTTATTTTATTGATTTATTGTGAAAAACAGTATAATCCATTTATATTTCATAAATAACAGTTTATAAATTACAGTTTATAATAAGTAAGTACATACATTTATTTGCATGGGTAAGTACATCAATACTATCTGATTAACCAGATTTGTTAAATAGTATGCTTATTGCCGTCTTAAATTCTCTTTGGTTCAAATTGAAAATGTCAATCACAGAAGAAATGTGATTTAACAAAGTAGTTATTCACCCCAAAGGCATGATCATTGGTAGGTTGGTCCTGCCCCTTGGAATAATAAATAATCTGTGCTGTCTAGCTCTGATGAAATTATCAGGGACATAAAAAGAAATTCGTTCCAGAATATCTGGATTGCAAATGTGATAGATTGTAAGTTAAATTCCCGAAAATACTTACTTAACGATTTTTTAAGAGTTTAATAATTTTAATACAACAAAAATGAATTTAAATTTAAGATGTGTACATAATTGGTATTGGTATTTTAGAAGGAATTTCAAGAATTGGAACAGTATGAATGACGTATGATACGAAGCGGAACCGTGTTCCGGGTTCGCTCCTACCCGATATTAAATGCGATTATATTGTACATTATCATGAGGTTATGGTTTATATGCGCTGGGCAATTACCGCTTACGAAGAATCGCAATGTTGTTTGTACTCGTACGTCAACAACTGTATTCTACATCAGCGGTCCACAACTTCGGGGGTGCGACCCCAAATGGGGTCGCGAATCATTATAATGGGGTCACCGAAAACATCATCAAGATTTTTTACTAATCGAATGGAGAGTAATTAATTACAAGACATTCGGGAATAAATAGATAATTAGTGTAAAGTAAAACTATCAAAAAACAATCTAGTTAACACTAATTTAGTTTTTTGAATAAAATATTTTAAATTAATTGCCAGTTTTATTTAATGCTGATATTTTTTTCGGGTCGCCTGCGCCTCTCCAATTCATATACACATGAAATATTGAAAAAAAACTGCCAGCACCTATCTGCCTGAACCGACCTATGTGAACTCGGTAAATTTGAAGTATTTTTCTTTTTTGTAATTTCTTTGATTTTGGTGTGGCAGGTCAAAAAGGGTTGCTGACCGCTGCTCTACATGACATAAAACAATCAAGTAAAAACAACATCATCATATTCTTTAGTTGGTTGAATGGCTTCAGTTCTAAGAGTCGGTGCATGTGGAGCAGTGATTCTCAAAGTGGGTGATCAATCAAGAAGATTTACCAATATATAGCATACATTTTTTTAAACATTTTACATATATTCCAACACGTGTCATCTTAAAAACAACACGCTTAAAGTTTTTTAATTTGTTTAATAATGTTTTAGCATCCTATAAATTATAAAAACCATATACTATACAATTAGCAGAAAGCACCTGATTTTATTTTTCTAGACGATGAGTTAGTAACTTCCCGAGGGATCCCTCTAGAAACATTTGAGATTTAAGTAATACGTTCATCAGAAATAATTAAAATAAACCCCACGGAAAGATCTTTTTTCCAATCCTGGTAGGGTACAATCGACCGTAGGTCAGTCTATTATGCCGGACCGCGCGCAAAATATTGTTTGCACACTACTTCATCACTTATGTCGTTATTAAGATTCTCACTTTATTTTACAGATTTTATGGGGGCAAAATCAACCGCAGGTCTGTCCAGCACACCATGGTCGCGCGTCGCATATTTTCCAAAGGAAAGAAGAGAAGAGAAGGGCGAAGAGCCAAATAGGTTTACGAACCTCTGGTTTGAAATGTAGAGTACATGATGGAGTGTATGCCTTCTATGTCGTCTACGAGGGTATCTGCTTCGCGTCTAGTAGAATATTTATTTATATTGACAGCTCCGCACAGTCTGCTGCATTTCTGAGGCTTCAGCAAAGAATGCTAGCTGTGAACGGTAACCGGGCACCGATTGACTGTCCGGGAGCGCGGAGTGACGGGCTTCAGGCGAGACAAATGATACGGTGAGAAAAGATTGCTTTACGCTGTACATGAAATAAAAGACAGCACATCCTTGAAGTGTGTAATTAAATGAAACCGACGAGGTTATTAAATAAATGGTTACAATTAGAAATTACCTAAAGATTAAGTGTAATTACACACGTCAAATAATTACATAAGAAGGTTTATCACGTTGGTAGGCGCGGGGTACAAGGATTTATGAATCTATGAAAGAAAATGACATAATCGGTTTAATTTTGTAGGAATAGGTACCTATGTATGATGTACATATTCAAAAATTAAACAATGGACAAATTAAAATTATTTTATGAAGGCTCTCTTGCTCAATGTGAAATATATTTATTGTTTGAAGGCTCCTGCACAATGAGAACTAAATGTATGGTTTGAAGGCTCCATCACAATGCAAAATAAATTTATTGTTTGAATGCTCCTGCTCAATGAGAAATAAATGTTTTGTTTGAAGGCTCCTGCTCAAATAAAAATAAATTTATTGTTTGAAGGCTCCTGCTCAATGAGAACTAAATGTATTGTTTGAAATGTAGGTTTATGTTAATGAGAAATAAATTTATTGTTTGAAGGCTCCTGCTCAATGAGAACTAAATGTATTGTTTGAAATGTAGGTTTATGTTAATGAGAAATAAATTTATTGTTTGAAGGCTCCTGCGCAATGAGAAATAAATATTTTGTTTGAAGGCTCCTGCTCAATGAGAACTAAATGTATTGTTTTTATCAGCACAATGATAAATAAATTTATTGTTTGAAGGCTCCTGCTCAATGAGAAAAAAATAAAACAAAAAAAATATGCAGAAGGTTTTATGTGAATGATTCACCAAATAATTTTATGACAGTAATATTATTTTAATTTTTACATTATACGGCGTACATTGTACAACCTTTTTTCCGCTTGAGATTTATTGATAAGCATAATTAATGTAAAGTTGATTGAGCGTTGTTTTTTCGTCTTATGTCTTCCTTTTCCTTGCCTCTTTTCATCTATTTCAGGTTCATCTTGGCTCTCCTTGCCTCTTCTTATCTCTTAATGTTTCTTCTCGTTTTTCTTGTCTCTGCGAGTTTTTATTCAGTGAAATATAAGGAAAAGTTAAATCGTACCACAAGCCTGTTCATATTCATGCGATACGAGACACACCGAGAAGGTTTTATTAACCTGTGATATGGTATTTTAACCCCTATTGACATATCTCCTTTCGACGCGTACAGAGCCATCAACCTCTTGATAATAGAGGTGATCTTTTTAGAAGCTGCTATAGGTAGGTGTCAAAATCTGTCTCTTCGCTCTTCCCAAAATTTGTGAGGATTATGGAGATTTATTTTGGGATATTACTCCGTGTTATACGGTGCTATAATTTTTGTTCGATTAATATGAATATAACGTATCTTCTAATTTTATTTTGTCAGTTTACCAACATTCGATAGGGAAATTTACTCTTTTGAAGTTTTATTATTATTATTTATTATTATTATTACACGCCCTAATGGGCTTTTACACACTACAAAGTTTAATAGTAGAGTATCACAGTTATTATAGATTCTACAAAATTAAAACAATAAAGGAAACATAAGACAACGAAAAAAGAAAAAATATTAAATGTTACAACAAAAGCATATAATAAAATAAGATACATTAGTAAAAATGATAAGAAGTCTCACATAAATACATATTCAAAATAAAAATAAAAATATATATATTGCGGAAATTATAGATGTCTATTTGTGCCTCGATCTATAAAAGAATTGAAATAAACAATATTTATATTGATTATTTTTAAGATGAAATATATCTCCCAGATCAGAGTATTTATTTCCGAGACTGTGAAGTCTTGGAATTGGGGAATTTTGATAAGACGTGTCCTGGTGTTGTCAAAATAAAAGGGTAGTAAATTTCGGCAAGATCTTTTGGGTATGTGGATGCTGATTAATTGGAGTAACTCAGGACAGTCAATTTTGTAATGAAGTATTTTATGTAGTACTATTAAATCTGTGTTTATTCTTCTTTCAGAAAGTTATAATAGGGACAATTTATCTAGTTAGTAGTTATAATCAATGTTTTCTACAGGAATATGCAATTTATAGTTTATATACTTCAAGAACTTATGTTGAATCTTTTCAATATTATCGGAATGAATATTGTAAAAGGGAGACCATAATGTAGAGTTATACTCTAGTTGGCATCTAACAAGGGTTTGGTACAACATGATAAATGTGCCTAAATTATTGAAGTCTTTTGAAATTCTCAAAACAAAGGTTTTGAAAGGTTTTGAATTCTTTCAGTTTCACAAATCCCAAAATTATAATGTCTCTTGATTTTTCACGGGTCTTAACTAGTAATAAGTAATTAATAACTTTTAACATTATCTGTACACCGATGATTCATTGTGCCCAGACCGTCCAGTACCAACTACCAATGACATACGACGGATATAGAGTTATGCCGATTCTGTTACAGGTCACACATGCGCCGCGGTCGCATGTCGTATCGCGTGTGACGTCACGCTGTCCCGCCAGCCATGACTCCATGCAACACACTGCACAGTGCACAATGCACTATTATGCTATTTCGCCGGCAGGCTGGATGCACGAACTACATTGCACTTAGGAGTAGGTGCAGGCTGTACTAGATGGGATTTACTATATAGGCTACACTTAGATAAAGACCCTAAACATTTTTGACGGCCGGCATAGTCCATTGGTAACGCATTGGACTGCCATTCCGAAGGTCGCGGGTTC
Source organism: Hesperophylax consimilis (assembly GCF_061612785.1). Taxonomy (NCBI): domain Eukaryota; kingdom Metazoa; phylum Arthropoda; class Insecta; order Trichoptera; family Limnephilidae; genus Hesperophylax; species Hesperophylax consimilis. Next base: position 4,674,850 of record NC_142851.1, on the reverse strand, counting down.
GAACCCGGCGTGCGCAAATAAATTTTATTTGATTAATTTGTGTTATTTCACAATTAATTAATTAAAATAATATATAGTATATTTGCGGCACGTTCCAGAGTGGAAGATACTACCAGTATCGCCCTGGTGTAAGACCACCATTCAGAATTGAAGCGTTGCTCTAAATGGCTTTAGCCGTGTTTAGTGACTAGATCTGAATAGCCAGGTACTTCCCCACCTTCCTCTTTCCCTTCCCCACTTACCTTCAGCCTCACAACATCCCCCAATTGGGGATGCCATAGTCTCACTGGCTCCAGACGGGAGCAGTTGGGACTCTTGTGAGGTATTCACTATAAAAAAAAAAAAAAAAACAATATTAACCAAGTTTTTTATGCAGAAGTATTGGGAATTCTTAAAACCAATCAAAAATCGCAGTTCTGCTACCTTAATGTAAATGTTTTTTTTTCAATAATTTACTTTGTAGTTGTATTTACTTTATAATGAACACTTAGAGGCGACTTAGTGAAAGTCATGTGCGACTGCAAAACGTACGAGGAAAGATTTAAAGGCCGATGTGTGACAAGTGTCATGGACAAGATAAATGATATATTTAGACGAACGAGATAGACGGAATGTTTAGACCAGGTATAACAGATGAACGAAGACAGGAGTTTTCGGAGATTATCCTTCCAAAAGTAGGTAAATTCTCCGTTCTTCATCTTACATGGGTGTTTGGGAGACCCGTGTTGTAGGAGGGAGGAAACACAGAGGCCGGCAAATTGGTACAGCCGAGCTGTTGAACTAAAGAACAAAAGAAAAAAACTACCCGGTCACATGTGAAAAATGTCAACCGTGTACAAAAGGGATCAACGAGGCTAGTTCGTCGGAGCTACTTCCATTGAAATACCAGTAGAATTAGGGCAGCATTTCCACCTAACACCTTGGCTCTAAAAAAATACGGAGTCATTATATTTGAATCCTTGTCCAAAAACTCAAAGAAAGGGTAAGCACTTATTTTTGTGGGTACCGTTGAAGCCAATCTTGTGTAAGATACATCAATGGCCCAACACCATATTGCATTTCTGATGCAGCGATGAATGCTATCTAGAGTTTCATCGCGGCTTCACGCATCAAGAAGCGGGGACCGTGGCTACTGGACACTGGGCACTGCTGTAGGTGGTGTGGTAAACGATATGCGACATGTAACAAGTCTTGAAGGACTTTAAACATGATTTTTTACTTCAGCGACTATTAAAACACTGTACATACAACATATTTTAGTGAATTTAGGTACCTATAGTTGTACTTTTTTTAAAATGAAAGACGATATTTTAAAATCTCCTACTACCACCACAGTCAGCGGTACATGTTGCTTGTATTGTAATAGCCAGCTGAGGAATTGAACACACGCCCGGGTGGGACTCAAACGCGAAGCCAACTCAGCCACTGATCGGTCTCACTGTATTTCTTAGACCTGCTCACTAGGGTGTCCTATGCTGATGCGGACTACGTTATTTAGTTCTAGTGCATTTGTCTTCTGTGTAGTTTTTTCATTGTCCCTTTTCAGCCAGATTTTTATTCTTGATTTGTACTGATTAAACCTTTCTATTCGTTTTATATCTGGGGAAGGATATTGCGGAGTTTTGTGGCAAAATAAATGTAGTCTCTTCGTCCGAATGTAGTTTTATGACTTGGAATGTTTTTATGTCATTTTGATACGATTTTCTGCGACGAATAGGCGGTCCTTGTAGAGAATTCCATATTTTTGAATATTTTCTTTGTTATATTTTCGGCATATATTTTTTTGTACATTTTGTACATCAAAACTAGTGAAAATTTCAATGGAAGTCGTTTTTATGGGTACTTTTAGTGTGGACTTTATGATTGCTCTTTAAATTGTGTTCAGGTTATGTATGTACTTAGATATAGCAGATTCCCATCCTATAAATCCATATTCGATACGAGAATGACAAGAAGTGTAGTAATTTTTTTTCATGTCCTTATTTACCAAGATTCTTAGATTTTTAAAGAAATATTGTTTTCAATGTATAACAAAAAACTTAGATAAGCTTTTTTGGACGGTACATTAGAATCATATAAAATATTTTATAACTTTTCTGAGATGGTTTTTCATTCACTTTTTTCATATTCAATTATTGCAGATTCTAGTAAGCTGTAATTTTTAGATGTATCAAAGCTGAAATTAATGGTAAGCTCAATTAATTATTAAAAACATCACATACAAAAGATTTAAATAAAAAATAAGAAAGTTAAATACCATTTATTTATTATGTGTATACATCCATTGACTTTTACATTGCAATTCCTTTCTCCGGATAATAAACAACATCTATCTCCGCCATAATGATGTTGACCTTTTGAAAACCAATCATCGTTGATTGCAGCCGCCCACTACTAACATTAGTTTGTTTTCTATAAATGTGTAATATTTCCAATTTAATATGAAAGCAAAAAAAAATATTACGTAATAGCAATAATACTAAAATCGACACGATGTTTAAGCAACAGTCGTAAATCAGTCAATAAAACTTTTATAAAATAATGTTTGTTTGTCCTGGGAAGGAAAAGGTATGATGGATGTGTAGGAATCTGGGGGGGTCAATGTGTGCAAGAGTAACGGACGTTTGAATCCATTCCTCCCATTGTATAACGATGGGTCTAGAGCGTCCGGCTGGAGAAGTCGAAAGGTCTTGCTGAACTAGTCTCTCTCGATCCGGCCCACCTCGTATTATGTGGGCAAACGCATCCCATGAGCCCGGACACCCCTGCTAAGTCACCAAACGTAGCAAACTACTTGGGATGAACTATGACAGGGGTGTTGGTTGTCCAATGATGGTTCTCTGGGCGGCGGTACCCATACCCGTCTCCCACAATTAGTAGATACCTTATGTTATGATAAAAATCTTTAAATTTTTAAATGGTGTTCTCCTAACCCTCCATTAACACTATGCTCTTTACTTTTCCTTCTCCTTCTCCCCCCAACATCATTCGCCTCTAAACATTTCACAAAAAGGGGCTGCATATTTGAACTATTATTTGCCTTTCCCCCTATCCGATTTAACAAACTTACGAGAAAAGTACGAAGCTAAAAATAGATTCATTTTCATTCAAAAAGATAATACATATTTTTACAAATAATTAAATATCTATATTAACCAACCAACCCAATTTTTAAACCTTTGGTTGCCTCTTTGTAAATATATGTGATCAATTTTTATTATATTTTGATTATCGCTTTCTCGTGTTCTAAGCTATTCAGCATGTCAAAATTCACATTAACGAATAAAAAAACATAGGTAAATATTTTTCTGAATGTTTACTAGAATTATTATTTCGTATTACTGAGTGTAATTGAGTTAATATTTCCTGCCGCATTCTCCAGTTCCGTGTAGGGAATTACAACCATTTAAAATGACTACCATTCCTTTGCCTTAAAATAAATTCAACATTTCTGTAATTTTCGAGTTCGAATGAGTAATTTCAATAGAGATTAATCTAATTATTGCATGTGTTAAAAGTGACTGCGTGCTGAAGCAAGTAATCGCTAAGAAATCCCCGATAATAAATACTATGTCGTGAAAAATAAACGGTTTCAATATTATTATTTATTTAATTGAATATTTGTTTTTTATTGTTGTCAACACGCGTCTTATTTTCACTGACGATGTGGGTAGTTCAATTACCTAAAACACTTTTTTAAATAAATTAACATAGCCTATTACAAGATACCGCAGTGTTTCAAAATATTCAAAAATAATATTTCACCAAATTATCGAAATTCATACGTGGAATTCAAGTCCTAATCTTTTCAAATGTAAACAATAGATAAACATGTGGATTCATTAATAAGAGGAAGCTACAAGCCAAATATGTGTATATTCTTGGTATACCTTGTATCGTAGGTAATAGGCATTAAAATCGCTTGATCAACGGAGTCTAGAAACGTTCAATTACAAGCACAAAACTGTTTTTTATTTATTTTGTAAATAATTTTATAAGAAAGCAAAAAAGTTAATCAAATGAAACTGTTCCAGATAATCTTGGCTATAACACGGTATTTTTTAAAGTTGTTTCCTTTATGCGTTCATACATTTCTATTGAAAACATTTTTTTTTGGTAGTTTGCATTTATATTTTTTATTAAGTAATTTGTTTTATTTTTATTCTACTCAAGCGAAGTGGAAAGGAAAATCTTCAATTTATCTAAAGCATATTTTTTGGTACTCATAATTTACACCAATTCGTTATGAACGTTAACGATTTAACGTTCTTATTCAAAATACTTAACTCTAAATTCGACTGTTGTGAACTCCTGCACCTTATAAACATACATACACCCACAGTAACAACACGACAAAATACAATATTCTACAACAGCACACAAGCGTAACTACATTGCCCACTCTCCGATACAACGACTTCACACCATGGGAAATCATTACTTGGGTGATGTTGACATATTCAATACCAACTTGGCAAGTTTTGTGGATCATTTAAAACATTTATTTCAACAATACTCCTAAACACATCATGTAAACCTACAAATAGCTGTAATTTTCTGTTTTTGTTTCTTGTGTTTGTATGACTTGTTGCATAGCTTTTATCAAATGTAATTTTATTCTTATTTTTTATGTTTCAAAGTATCTGTCAAATTAAAATTATACTACCAACCATGTAAAAGCCCTCTGGGCGTTAAATAAATAAATAAAAATAAAATAAATAAAGATTAATCAAAATAGTGACTTAGCACTAAGCTTCGCCTTAAACTGCTTACTGCGGCTTAAAGCAAACGAATCCGCATAGATTTCGCCGTTAATTCTATATTTTAAGGTTCTACAAATTTGGCATTTATGGTAATCGATCGGTCGAAATGTTTTGCAAACTTGGATTGAATAAAAAGGAATCGTTTTAATAAGGCATGTTAAATTTGCCTGCAGGTCCTTATATCATAACATAAAAGTAATAATTCTGTATTCAAGTATATATGCTGATAGGACATTTAAAACGGGTTATTTCACTGAATTTGAACAATTCATCATATTTCAGAGTTGATTTTCAACTTCTGTGAAGGTTCTATTATTATATAATAACTGACCAGTTGTTTCACAAAACTAAAATAGTAACAGAACTTTGATAGAACCTTCACAAAACTTGAAAAAGAACTATTTGATGAATTGTTCAAATTCTGTGAAACAACCCATCCTTATGATGACAAATCCATCGAATCCAATTTAATATGTAAATGAAATCCTCAGCATGGGAGATCCCATTGAAGATATATTATCAATATCTCAACTTGAAAAAAAAAAATTACAAAACTTATTTGGAGAAGTAGTTAGTTAATTAGTTAACAAAAAATTAGTTAACTTAAAATTTTTAAATTAAAATTTGAAATAGTGGACAGGAAAGAAATCTCTGGTCAGTTATTGTATAGATTTTGCTCTCAGGTAAGTGACAGTAAAATTCAGTCATCTGTGCATTAAACAGCTGGATTCATCTGAATTATGTTGTTTGAAAAAAGAGGGCACCACTATTCCTGTTTGGTCGATTTACGACTAAAAGATTTAAATATTTTTGTCACAAGAAAAGTGACAGTTTTTGAATTACAAATGTGTTAATTCAAATTTCATTCTAAATTCTACTCTCTTGAGAGCTTGTCGTGACAGATCATTTTTTATGGTGCGAATGCAAGTTTTATTGGGCTGATTGCCGTCCGCTACCAAATTTGGAGATTAAGGAATTGCTGCCAATCTCAATGCGAGTGATATATTCGGTGAGTTCTCTGTTTTATGTATTTGGTGGCTGGATGATAATTTGTTACGCTACCTGCAGAGTGAATTTTGTAACCAACCTTTTTTTTAATAGGAAATTAATTATTCCCTGATAGTCTGTGTGGCTTACAATCCAGATCAATACCATTATTTTTATTATTATTACAAGCATTGAAGAAGCAAATATTGCCATTTTTTTATACTGTGTACATAATTATATTTTTCTTGACAAATTAGAGAGATGCTCAAAATTAATTAAATTTTAAAATGAACACTGTTAGTATTGAGTAATCATCTGTCTAAAAATATAACAAAAGAAATACACATTTAAAAAAATAGAATTTTCCGACTGTAGGCAATTTCCTTCTTTATAGATTTTCTATATTTCTTTTGTTAGAATTCACACAATCATCAAATGTAATTAGGTAAAAATATTTCACATCACAGACAACCGAAATTAGAACGTTCCATGATTTATTCAGTATGAAAAGTTGGGCATGTTGCAGTATTCACACACAAAGTGAAATAGTAATTATTTTTTCAAATATTTGTACGAATCGTTCTCAAATTTAACAACCGCTCACTGAACCCAGGGACGTCCACCACAAATTGAAAAAACTTTTTTCATGTTCGTAAAACTAATTTGATGTATTCTACGTGCAAATGCCGCACGCCCACCTCAGTGCTTCGGCAATTCTCTTGTTTCCATTGTCTAGGGCGGACTAAAGATGGCGGCCCGGTGGGCGATGCTGCGCCCATTGTGTTTCGCATGTTCTCTTTTCACATCCCGACTGACTTATTATATAGCGCGAAATAGCCAGATTTATAAACGCATTAACTCACAATCACGCCATGCGCCGTGCACGAAATACAACATAACGAATGGTATGAGATATTGGTTCGAAGTAAGAATTTTATTTTTATAAATCATGAAATAAGCATTTTAGTTTTTGTGGTGTAATTAATCATGGAAGAGAAAAATAATCAGCTAACAAAAAAGGCAATTAAAACAGCAAAAAATACGTTGCGTGCTGTTGATTTATTTTTTTATTTTTCTAAAGCGGTAAAATAAATGTTAACTATTCCTCGGGTGTCCCAGACTTCCTTTTACATTCACTTGAACATCGTATGGCATACCGAATAAATACAACACTAGACTCCAAGCTCCATTTAATAATAATAAGTGTCGATCTTGTATTGTATTGTATTTATTTTGCTTATATAATGCACTTGCATAATGTTGATCGACTAGATGATCATTTGTGGAAAAGTGTGTGGAAGGGTTTAGTTTTTCCTATGGGGAAGATTTAACCCGGACATAAAATCTGATGAAAAAAAAATGAAAAAATTCAGTATTAGTGGTAATATTCTTAAAATTATTCTACAGTGTGCCTTACCCAATACAGATCTAATATTATAACACTAAATATATTGTTTATAGAAATTGATGACAAAACTTAGAATAACAATAACAGCAGGACAGGACAAAACAAGAATATTAAAACTAAAACATAATATAAAACAGGAGGCAGTTTGTGCTCAGAAATGACAATCCTCTGACCAGACATTTTAACAAGGTACAATAAGGAGGCAACCGAAACCAAACAATTACTATAGAACAATTAATTTTGTTGCTTCTCGCACTAATTTCATATCCATTTCTTGTTCTCAGATATGTTATCGTGTGAGGAATGAAACTTGCTCCATCGACATATTTTTACTGTAACAATTATACTGTTTATATTTGGCTTCAATTATTTTATAAATAGATTACACACCACTCGTGTGCTATGTTAGCTGATGTTTTTAATATGCCTCCTTTGAAATATAAATGAAAAAAAAAGTTTCTTCGTCATTTCTTTTAATAACTTTGTGCTAATGTGTACTTTTTTGTGAACTCTATTCTTATAATTTTTCCCTTCTGTCCATATTGTTCTTTGACTGCCAATAACTTTTATGTTTGTAAATGGTACTTGTGCCGTTAATTATAAATATGCTTAAATTAAAAGCAAACAAATATACATGCAGATATGAAATGATCCTTTATCTGTATAATTATAGCAGTTTATTAAAAATAATAAATATTTGGCCAATTTATATATCGCCGTTTTCGTGAAAAATCACCTCTAGTGCGCTGTACAAATATATTTATTAATTAATAAATACAACTGGCTTACAAATTATTATAAGAATTAATTATTGGCCTGAATTATCCATACAAATTGAAAATATCTCCCGAGTAAAAATAAATGCCGCCGACGGGAATAGAACCCGGATCTTCTGATGTCCGGTCAGATGCTCTGGACCACTGAGCTACGTCGGCTTATTCCCAACCGGCAGGCATTTATTTTTACTAGGGAGATTTTTTCAATTTGCTTAATTGAAAAAATCAATTAATGCTTATAATAACTTTTTATCCTTTGTGCTATGCATAAAAACCTTGTCTTATAAACATTACTTTATCATTAAAAAAATAACAGCTTGCTTACAACTAGGCTTGACGGCCGGCATAGTCCAGTGGTAACGCATTGGACTGCCATTCCGAAGGTCGCGGGTTCGAACCCGGCGTGCGCAAATAAATTTTATTTGATTAATTTGTGTTATTTCACAATTAATTAATTTAAATAATATATTGTATATTTTCGGCACGTTCCAGAGTGGAAGATACTACCAGTATCGCCCTGGTGTAAGACCACCATTCAGAATTGAAACGTTGCTCCAAATGGCTTTAGCCGTGTTTAGTGACTAGATCTGAATAGCCAGGTACTTCCCCACCTTCCTCTTTCCCTTCCCCACTTACCTTCAGCCTCACAACATCCCCCAATTGGGGATGCCATAGTCTCACTGGCTCCAGACGGGAGCAGTTGGGACTCTTGTGAGGTATTCACTATAAAAAAAAAAAAAGGCTTTTTAATAACTAGTGACTTATAAGATTGTTATTATGTAAGTACCTACTTCTGTTTTCATAAAACAAAAATATATACCAATGCGCGTGTAAATAAATATTCAGACTTATTCTTTACAAAAGGTCCATAAAGTAATTTAAACTTTAAGACCTCACATTATTGATTTCTAGCGAAATATAACATACTTCCCTTGAACACTTTGAGTTTTTAAGCTCTTAAAAAAATTGTTTCATTTTAAGATAATCTCTATCTCTATATGCCGTATTGAGTAACATACTGTAAAAGTAATTAAATGAAATTATCTAAATAGAAAAAAATCGCAAAGTATGCTACGAAATTTGTAAATAAACGCATATTCTATTATTTAACATGCTTTCAAATGACATACCAGGTAAGTATGGTACTGTATATTATCTGCCTATACAAAATATAAATAAATAAAAATAATAACCCATGTTCATTCTAGCATCACGCTCATCAATCAAATGCATTGTACATATAGATTTGTATTAGTGATGGACGAACTTGGATGTAATCTGTTAGCCATCTAGCCGATAATATTTTGACTATTCCAGAGTAAGTAATATTATAAATCATTGTAGAAAAGTATTATATATTTTGATTAGATTTTGCACATAAACAGCGCTATACAAATCATCCAAATATTATTATTATAATTATGCTGAACGTATGAAAAAAATTAAATCGTTTCGTCGTTTAAATGTCACTTGACTCAGATGTCGAAAGATGTTAGCTCTATTTTAAATAAGTCACGCTTTATTAATTATTTTCGCTTACGCCTATTAATTATTGTAATCGTGTTTAATATTATTACGCTTATTTGTATTTATATTATCTTCGTTTCAAAAAACTTCAGTAAACTTTTTATTTTTAAGCGCTTCACGAATAATATAAATCATGATGAAAATTCATCATTCTTCGAAAAACACCTATAGAAACATGAAACAAAGAAGCACACCAGTAAAAACGGCATTTGAATTCTACAAAATACACATTTTAAACGTGCATAGTAATAAATTGGCATTATTTTCCGCTGGCTGTTTAAGTAGGTTCCGAGTTCATTAATAATATATTCTTTTCAAGACAGACAAGAATAAACTGTCGTAAATTATGAAGAAAATGGACAGAATCGATAGATTTATGTCATTTATTTACCTCGGTATTAGAACAAAAAAAATGGCACACGTTTCAATGGCGAGTTATATATTATTTAGTCCGTACTAGTTTAGAAGTAAAAGATCTACAAATAATAAAGGATCCGGAAAATGATGACAACATGTTTTTGTAAGATACGGGTAGGTACCAAACGTACGATACTCATCTCTTCGCAAGAAATTCAAGTTGTCAAAAAAAAACTTGGTAAAGGAAATTCGTCAAAGACGAGATATTTATTTTATTTGTTCTTTTAAGTTTTAGGTAAATATTGATATTTTATAATTATTTTAACCATTAACTCAATAAAAACTTCAATAAATAAAATACTCTTCACAAAAATATACATTTTGTATTGAAAAAATCAACCGTTAAAAAAAGGTTTTTTACTATAATACATATATTTTCAAAAGTGTTTAAACTTGTTAAAAAAATTGTTTTACTGAGAATTGAACCTTCTTACGTAGGAACTGCAGTCGACAACTCAACCATCCTCGCCAAATGCCGATCGGGTAGGAACGACATGTATTTTTGATATTCCTGTGTAATGTGTATAGCTTGTTTCCTATAGCTTGATTGCTACTAAAGTTTCAGATCGATTGCATCTCGGGAAGTTAGTTATTATTCGCTTCTAAGATTTGCATTCATTCATTACCGAAAACAAAATTCAAATTCAAATAGATGTTTTGAAAAATAACAAAGTTTATAACTTCCGTTTCAGAACCGCGAAATTTAAATATATTTCTAAGCAATATTTTACTTTTGCGCTAGGTACTGGTCACATTTGAATTTTCTACACATTTGAATTACTTATCCCAAATCGTAACTTTTTCTGCAATGCGAAGTAAATCGTTAAATACAAATTTTATTTAGTTAAATCTTTTTACGCGAATAACAAAATGAAGGAATTTAACTATAGTTTTGATTTTTTTCATATAAAAATGTATATATTGCTCATTAGAGAATACTTTTTAAGGGCATTTTAAACATAATTTCAAGTACCTGTAAATATTATTATAAGATAATTATCCAGTCAGTCAGTTAAAGCGCATGTTCAATCATGTGTGAGTAAGCGTAGCAGAAAATAATGCACTGAGAGTTATCATTTTAGGTGGAAATTTGCGGCTCTACGAAATCATAAAGATTTAGAACGTTTTGGCGCGGGTCCCTTTGTAGCCCGACTGGCGCAACGGGCGGTTGCACAGCACATTGCCCAGACCGCCCGAGCCCACGCTATGCCATGCGCCACTGAGATACAAAATATTACTATATTTGACTTAGTTTTATCTCAGAGATTAGTCACAAGTTACAAAATAAAAGTTTTTTTTAATCCCTGGACTGATATGGTAACAATTCATCAAAAGACCCAAGAGAGAATTATTTTGAAATTGTAGGTACCGGAAGGTCTAGCTCGGACGATCGATAAAGCCCTAAGTCAACACAATTTTAATGATATCCGTCATTTGTGGTCGAATAGTGATATTTGTCAGAATATAATTCCGACAGTACCTACGTAGACAAAAAATCGCCGCTTTTAGCGCTGCCCCCAAGGTGTCTGATAAGCAATCAATATGAACAACTTTTTGCATAATGTCGTTCGTTGTGTAAGATAACTGGCTTATTAATGAATGGGGGGTGAACTTACTAAGCTCTCAGAACTGAAAGACATCGTACACGCGATCCGTAGACTTAATAAATTCATCTAAGATCTATTGATTCCGTTCCAGCCTCGAGAAAAAAAAGTTGTTAGTGATAACTAATGACCTCATTAAATAATGAACTTCCTTTTTGGTGTCAACAGTAGGTACATGCGGATTGCCAATGTATATGCAATTTCAAATTTCAAATCTGACATTGTCAATTTGAAATTTGAATGACTTTTGATGTTTGGCGTACGTAAGTATGTACCTTCGACGAGACTCAATAATAATAATAATAATATTTGGACAATTTGTATAGCGCCGCTTTTGTGAGATATCACCTCAGGGGCGCTTAGAATAAGAATGTCGACCAATGTATGCACTTTTGACGGCGATTGCGAGCGGCCTGGATTGGAGAATAGATACCCTGGTGAAAACCAAGATTCAGTATCGAAACGTTGCTTCAAATAGAAATACACGTGCTTAGTTACTTAGTTGTTTACTTTTCAATCTTCTTCTTCCCCATCTCCTTCCCTTTTTATCTCAGCCTCAGCATCCCAATATAGCATATTTGGGTATGCTATAGACCCACTGGCTCTGGACCGGAAACCTGTAATCTTCTATTTATGTAAAGAATATTATGACAAGCTAAACTCTACTTAAAGCTCGTGCGATGCCAGGGACTTCAGCTAGTATGACAATAATAAACCGAATTATGGAAAATATTACTATCAAGTTATTTCATAGTTGCCTATAAACCGATGACGGTTCATTATAAATTTGTCTTTAGTAGAAAACATCTCAAAGCGGTTGTAATTTTTTCTCGGTTATTACAGTAATGACCCAAAGGAGCTATGTGGGCGCAGCACGGGACAAGTACAGCTACAGCTCCTTGGGCGAACACAGAAAGGAGAACGGCAGCTATGGCCGTTTTCTACTTAACCACTTTTTGCGAACACACTGTAGCGGACGATGTGTATTACATACTACAGGGTTACTAGGGAGTCGCTATTTTCTAATCGTACGAAGAGATATTACAAATAAACTCTAAATTGATTAATTACATGATACGTAATGGTGTCTATTATTTATCGTCTAATGTAATGAATTACTGATTGGCCAGCGAAAATCTAAAAGAATAAAGAATAGAAGCGGTTACTAAAAAAGTCATTTAATGTTAAGAGTTCCTAGTATCTCTTTATACTCGTACATATCCTTGGATATTCAAAATAAAAGACGAGCCAATCAGGGGAAGGGAAAAACCAAATTGCGCGGAGCACGGGAGGCGGCGTGACCAGTCCCACTGTCGGTGATTTGTCAATAAATTAATCTTATTTTTCTTGTCTTGTAATATCATCATTCTGTCCTCGAATATAAAAATTGCTTACGAATTATTAGCTCTTTTTACAATAGCGCGCAAATTGCTGGCTGCGTAAAAACTTAAGTAAACTTAAAAACTTCGAGTAAACAAAAGTTCGGGCTCGTTTCCATATTTAATATTTTGTAACACTATTAGTTAGTTAGACATTTTTACTAATGTGATAATTTACCCACCTCGCTCAATTTTAGTGTCGCTACGCCAGACGATTCGTTTAAGAATGGACATTCAGATCCCGCGTAGAAAAGTCGCACAATGTATAGCGCTGCAAATCTTTAGCGAACTGTACTTTTTGCGCATGCTCTGCTTATTTCAATGTGCGCTCTTCGGTGGACAATGTACGATTGATGTAAAAGTTTATTCAAATTATTCTCGACCCTCTATTTCGAATCATCTCGAAAGTCTATTAATCTGAATGTATATGTACCAACCTATCTCTTTTTTTTTAATTTCCATAAGAAATCCTGTTTCCTCAGAAAAGGCCAAAATAAGGACCATTTCTAATTTGATCAGGTTATATTTTAAATAATATAAAGGCTCAAATATGAGTCAACGATAAAATATGCACTCAGGACCAAAAATACTCAATGTTCATTGTGCATATGTAAACGTGCAAATGCCAATTGCTAATGCTAAATATAATTCGATGTCTAGTAATAAGATTATTATTAGTTAATGCGGTTATCTGTTATGCCTAGTAGTCTTTTGAATTCATTAGACTAGAGTCAGAAGGTCATGGTATCGATTCTCATATTAGGAAAAAAAGATACTCATGTTTTTATTAACTTATTAAATGGTCGTTGGGCGTGTAAAGTGCGCTCAGAAAGGCGAACGCTGTAGTTGTAGTTAGCTGGTAATTGGCTTGACAAATATGGTGCCTTAGCAATGCTCCAATTGCGCCCGCAAGTGACTACCTATAGCTATTTTTTTTTACTTAAGTGAGTTAGACGATAGAATGATATTTTTACTAATACATCTCAGATAGGATGTAGATCAAATAGTTGATGCGTTTAATTGATGGTTCACTGCACTCCTTTCTAGCTTAGCTTTTCTAAGAACCGCACTTATATATCTACCATGACAGGGTGATAAACAGGGCCGTATTTAGGAATATGACAACCTAGGCAGCTGCCTAGGGCGGTTAATTATAGGGGACAACATTCGGCCGAAGTTTCAAAGGCTAGATTCTACATTTCCAGCTCTGGTACTTGTGCTATCACCATCTTAACGGCGTCAACTGTTGTAAACAGCAATATACAGGTAATAAATAACACGGGGTAAAGTGTACTTTACTTTTTTCGAAATTCCATTTTTTTTTCTCGTAGAAAAATTATTTAATCTCGTATTTTTCATGAAATTCTTTTTTTCCTAACACATTACTACTTTTTTACCTGAAAACTACCTTAAAACGCTGGAATTTCGAAAACAATTGTTCATCGCTTTTGTACTAACATGTATAATCACTTCCCGAAGTTCACTTTCACGGAAAAAAGATTCTAGATAGCAACGGAATTTTTAAATCATTTTTTTTACTTATTTCGTCATTTAGTAGTATAAAATATATAATCACCTTCCGAATTAGGACACTTTAACCTCGGAAACCCCAATAAAGACACACTGTATAATAATGCAAGTAGATTTTATGCAGCAATCCAGTTTTAAAAACATATTAATTAGAAAGAAAGAATAAATATAAAGTAAGGTTGAGGTGTAGTTACCTGCTTATTTATGGCTAGTCACTGAACATGGGTAAATCCATTACAAGCAATGCCAACCTTTTGATTTGCAAATGGTGGTTTCTCAAACTTAGTTATTTTTTCAAAACCATCAGTAATGTCCTTCTTAAAAAAGTCTTAATTAAGATCTACATGGCTTATGAAAATCACTGTTAAACGTCACCGTTTACGGTATGATTCATAATGAAAATACAGAATAGAAGCAATAATGGAAATTATTCTGAAAGTCCCTGTAAGAACTAGCACTAACAATTTCTTAAACAAACTTAAAATCATGTTTATTACACAAATCTATTCTAAAAGAATACTCCTTTATATTCATAAATACAAAACACAAGAAATAACAACTAAGACATAATAATAAAAAATATATTGATAATTTATATAGCGCCGTTTTCGTGAAAAATCATCTCAAGGGCGCTTTACAAATATATTTACTAAATAATATAGCTGGCTTAAAACTAGAATTCATTTCTTCTTCCGACATTATGTCCGGGTTAAATCTTCCCCACAGGAAAAACTAAACTCTCCCACACACTTTTCCACAAATGATCATCTAGTCAATCCACATTACGCAAGTGCATTATATAAGCATAATAAATACAAAACAATACAAGATCAACAACGCGTCAACTCACTAGAGATCAAATGTGAAAATAATTCACTGACTCCAGATATTTTCATATCCGTGGGTTCGGCTTGGTAAAACTCCAAACTCGACCTATAAATCCTAGTGATCCCTCAATATAAATGTTTCAAAAATCTTTCGTAATCCTACATGTATTTAATATGACGGATTTTTGCACTAGTGACTTACATCTGAGTCTTATTTCTAGTGACTTACGGCTAAGGCTCATAACTGCAGACTTAAAACTAGTGACTTACGACTAAGGACTTAAATCTAGTGACTACTGTTTTAATAACATGATTAAAGACTTACAACTAACATACTTACATTTAAAACTTATATTAGAAACAACTGATCTCAAGGAAAAAATGTATCCATCAATCAATTACGAAATTTGGGCAAAAAGATTCCTTTTCTTTTGTACTATTCAACATCCAAATCCCTCTTTCATTCAAAAATCACAATAATATTTTAACAAATACAATACAATAGATACAAAATACAGGGAGATCAGGAATAGAAAATATACTGACACCAAATACAGACAGAAACCGAAAACACTCAACTGCACTAAAAACACCATGTTATATATTTTTAATTACTCATATTATTCATACTACAAAATTATAATAATTTGTAAATGAAATCCTAGGGAGGATATATAATCTCTCTTTGTTAGAAAAATTGTGAAAACGAAACATTTATTATTATTATTATTGTCGTCTACTCGGAATTGTAGTGCGGTTTCTTTGTTTATAGGACAAGACGAAGCCAAAAAAACTTACTTTCAAATTGAAGTAATTTTTTCATGACCTTAAATACGGTCCTGGTGATTAAACCTGTGGCAAGTGAGAAACATAAATGATAAAACCATCTAAAACAAGAAACCTAGATCTTCGAGTCTAGTTCACTGATCACCTTCCAAAGCCATTATCATCAATCCGAGAATAATTCAGCGTTCTTGCTGCATGATATATTATGGCGTGTTGTCATCGGGTTTTGAATACCTTACAAAGCAGTAACTTGTCTACATTATGGAGTTGATGCAGAACAAACACGGTTTGCAACTCTGTATCCGTTGAAAATAATATTAAATTCCTGGGTATGCTTCCAAGTCGTTCGTGATCAATCGTTAAAGTCCAATCATTTTGTGGAGCACTTGTAAAAAATGCAGTGGGGTTTATCGTGCAATTTCTAAGGCGCATATAAATATTAACACTCATTCGTATTGCACTATATCTTGTGGATGTTTAAAAAGAATATATTTTATTGACCATCGTGACATGTATAGAGTTTGAACAACTTCGTGGAAAGGTGGAAAAAACTGCAGAGATAAATTGAGCGAACACTAACAATTTTTTTTTTATTATTTTTTTATTTTATTTAGAAAATTTTAAATTTAGAAATTTTAAATTTAGAAATTTTTAATTTTAAATTTAGAAATTTTAAATTTTAAATTTAGAAATTTTATATTTTAAATTTAGAAATTTTAATTTAGAAATTTTAAATTTAGAAATTTTATATCTAGAAATTTTATATTTAGAAATTTTTCGCTCACCCATCAGGTAACTTATCCCATCAACCCTAATTCCGGCATCGGAATAAATCTCTTTGCAATAAATAATCTTTGAATTAAACGTTGATGATGATAATAATAAACGATGTTATTAAGTTAACCATTTAAAAAAAATCATCCATGTCCGATGGCCTCCGTGGCTACAATAATCGGCTACGAATCCGGAGGTCACGGATTACAACCCCGGTGTAAATTAATTATAAGTAAATTATATTTTATTGAATCTTTAAGACAATATTAGCGATTCTCAAACAAAAATTTGAATCAGAAAAAGATACAGTCTCATCTTGGACTTGAACTGTGCTAATCCGATCCTATTTCCCTCGGTCATATTTAACTGTATCATAATTCGAATAAGAACTACCGACATTATTTTCATTTTCTTTACGCATATTGTTATTAGCTGCTATATTTATGTA
The DNA here is from genome assembly GCF_061612785.1 of Hesperophylax consimilis. Taxonomy (NCBI): domain Eukaryota; kingdom Metazoa; phylum Arthropoda; class Insecta; order Trichoptera; family Limnephilidae; genus Hesperophylax; species Hesperophylax consimilis. The sequence continues at coordinate 4,657,624 of NC_142851.1, read as the reverse complement.
TGATCGCAAGATACTAAATTACATATATAACTAAATGCAATCTTGATGGTGTCTTGGATAAATATATCATATTTTTATTTTAATGGGCGACATCTATTGACTTTTCTGCAAGCCTGGGATAAATATTTTTTAGTTACTTTTTTTGGAATAACTTAATGAGTAAAATCTCAAATAGTAATATATTATTATTGAAGACAATATTAGCGATTCTCAAATGAAAATTTGAAACAGAAAAAGATTGGTCAATATTTTATGTATTTTATTAATTTCGTTATTTTACAATTTATTAATTAAAAATAATATATCGTATATTTACGGCACGTTTCCCATTTGGGTAGTCTCACTTGCTCCGGACAGTTTGGGACTTTTGTGCAGCAGTCGTGTAAAATAGAAGTAGTATCTAGAGTTACTCACTTTGTTAATCGACCAAGCAACTTTTTGGAGAGTAGAGGTGATCACATTCAGAAGAGACAGTGGGCGAGTTAGTTAAATGAGATACGTTTAAAGTGCTGTTAATATGGTTTCGCGATGGAGGAAAAATAGAAAAATTAAGAGCATTACATTAACTGGCATACCTCACGTCACTGTCACTGGTTACAGTTTGGTTACTGGTAAGTGTCACTGGTTACAGTTTGTCGGTAAAAGTTGATTGAGGTACGATAGCAAAAATTAAACTAACTGAATGCAATCTTGACGATAAAATGTCTAGGCGAAGTTTCACAGGAAGGTTCTTGACTTAAAATACAGTTTATTTAACAAAATATGATTTTTAATATCTTTAATACTGAATTCAAGTCTGAATTTCATGACTATTAAAATGCGTATTTAAACTCATAGTAGATACATTTTTACGAATTGGAGAGATTTTTTAACAGGTTTTGTCTTATATTTGCACTTTGGTTCGATACAATAACATCAAATATATTACATATCAAATATAGATTATTATTCTGGATTATCACGGATTTAAAAAAAATAATCTTAGTGATTCTTTACACCTGCATGTAATTCGTTACACCATTGTACAATTTATTAATATATTCTGCTTATTTATAGGGTTAAATCGAAAATAAATAATGGACTGGTTTTGATGATGTAAAGTTAATACACTACTTAACTGAAGTTCCCAGCATTGCCCGGGCTTTACACAGAGATTTTCGAAATCATACATAGACGTCTTGTTTTGAAGGCCAAGTGTTAAAAATTTCATCAAACTTCGAACAAAAATGTAGATTTGCACAAAAATCGTCCGTTCACGTGGTGATCGCCACGCGGTCGCCACATTCTCGTTTGTAAAAATAGATTTGATAAATATTACAAAAAAACGTCCGTAGGATTTAGAGCCATGGAATACAGTAAGAGTATTTACGGAAATAACCGGCATTGGAATTGGGAAATGTATTTGGGAAAATTATAATTTCAAAGGATCGAATAAATATTAATAATTAAAAATAATATGTTTATTAATAATACAGAGGTCGAGTGTCTTTCATGTTTCATTATTTAACTATAAATCCTATAATCCACGTTCGAAACTTTGAGAGAGCGTTTGGTAGCTGTTATAACATTTTTTTAAAATTATACATATGATTTCCCAACCACTACCTTTCCCTCTCCTTTCCGTTCCCTTAATAAAACTACCCAATTTTGGTTGCCACAGTGTATTCTATTTTGTATTTTACAACAGTCAACTCGTCAACTGTTTACCAATGAATGTTTACGAGGCCCTTATTTCTTCCTGGGGTAAAATCCCTTGCGGTTAGTACACGAATAATACAAGTTCGTGCATAAACAAACATAGAAGCTCTTTCCCTCTGCAACTTTGTTACAAACACAACATGAAACGGGTTTTCTGGAAATTATTGAGACAACGTCGCACAATATTCGCGGGCATGGTTATATCCGTAATAAGGCAGCTGTCACCTTAACTCGGCACGTTGATTGATAAAACGCTTAACTGCTTTATCGGAAACCAGTTTACGAAATTGTCAGATAAATACTATGTTTCGAAAACCAGTTAAGTTAACAACATGTTAAATAGCACCTCGAAATAAATTACCACGCCGTCCGAAAAAAATGTCCTTACAAACCTGATTGCAGACCACGGAGTGTACGAGCATACACACAGGATAAACTAGATTGGCCCGAAGCTGTCGTGTTGTTGGGTAATGTATTTTTGTTTCTAAAATACATTACGCCGTAACTGCTTGAAGCAGTCGATATCGACCATTTGTAGAAGTCCGTGTATTATCAGTATTAGTGATGGGAACAATAAACTAAACAATGAAGAACCGTGATATTACGAAGGCAAGACTACAACACCTACTTGCTGCATAAAAATAAACACTGACATTAAAACATTAATTTGAAAATTTAGTAAACAAATCATCAATAAATAATTGAGTTCTATATAATATCCTCATAGAACTTATTGTTATCATGAGTAAAATCTTGTAAAGTTTTAAGTTATACGATTTTTGTCGAATGGAAGGAAGCTAATAATATAGTAAAACGGTTTAAAAATAAAACCGTCAAAAACGGTAAATGTCGAAAATCACCAAAAACGTCAAAACTGATAAAATGGCAAAATATTCATCAAAAATCGTTAAAACGGGTTAAGATGAACAGAGATCGCCAAAATCGTCAATAACGGTTAAAGTGGACAAATATCACCAAAATCGTCTAAAAACATTAATAATTAAACTAATTTTTTCATCCTTCGGGAAGTAAATACTACAGTAGTGATTTAGGATTAGTTAATCGAATGCTTTAGGAGAAACGATTCTTCAGATAAATATTTAAAATTAATTAATACATTTCATAACTATCAGAAGGCAGAGACCTACAGAATAAAAGGTATTTGGAATAAACAAAATCTGTGATATTCGCCGTGGTTCTAGTTTGGTTTAATACTTACGCTATTCTTACTAGTGAAGGGTTCACCTAGTAATTTTTATATCAAGTTCATACATATTACAACAGTCAATTAATCGCGTCGCGTCGGGCTTCGAAAACGCTCGTTGCCAAAAATTACACTTAAGTGAATGTATTTATGTGTTTTAATTATTGTAGCTTTTTGGATGATTGAGGTAAAGATTTTGGGTCTTGAGAATACATGTAATAAAAACAATGAGACTAGAAGTGCCTTGTGGGCGTGTTGCGTGATCCAAATATAAGCCCAGTTTGGGCATACATTTCCATACAAAGCTATGCTTCACCACGATTACGAAATTCAAATGGGATGTGACAATGATGTTACAATACATGTAGGATCGCTATTGTCTCACAAACTCAAGATTAAATGTGGAAAGTAAGAAATAATCGTATGTTTCCAGTAAATTCTTAACTCAAACGTTTTTCACATATGAAAAAGTAATTCATTCGAATAACTAACGAAATGTGGAATAGCGGGCGTAATTCAAGTATTTACGTCGAATATTATATTACTAGCAGTTAAAGTTTTTTCATTTTTTTGCTTCTAGCTCAGTTTAAGTGATACAAACAACAGTTACATTCAATAGGTAGATATTAGATCATTTACAGAGAGAGGGTGAGTAAATATTGTTAAACACGGAACAACAAAGAGTTAATGGATAATAATAATGTTCAATTCAGACATAATAAGAATGACAGTTGTTTGGATAAATGAAATTGTACATATTTGTGATGGAATCTTTCAAATGAAACACTACACACACAACACACAACAAACAAACATTTGATTCAACTTAATGAGAACAAAAAACTTTTTGCATTTTAAATTAATTATAATTTACGCTAAAATTTGCCAGATGACGCACCGTTTTGACAGAACACCGATATTAAGTTAGCGCATAATTCGCATTTGTTTGTAGGCAGTGTAGACACTGCCAACCTAACAATAAAAAACATGAAACACAATCGGAAGCTACAAACGCAAAAATTTAAATATAATTAAAAATATGTAATAATGTGTAGTAATGTGAATAACGGTTTTTTATTACCTAGATAATGAAAAACATTTTTTTAAATTATGTGTTAATTTATTTTACGATAAAAATAACGTAAATAAAAACCCGTTATTTATTAAAATAAGGGTATTAAGGAAATTTAAAAAAATATTTTTGTCTGTAAAAAAACCCAACTTAACCTTACCTAACCTATCCTAACTTAACCTAACCAAACCTATCCTAACCTAACTTAACCTAACCTTACCTAACCTATCCTAACCTAACCTATAATAGCCCAAGTTAAAAGTTGAATCAAATGATTGCTTTTTTTTAAAGTCGTATTAAAAATGGTAGTTGTAGGTAAAGTTTTACCCAACTTAACCTTACCTAACCTATCCTAACTTAACCTAACCAAACCTATCCTAACCTATCCTAACCTAACCTAACCTAACCTTAACTAACCTATCCTAATCTAACCTATAATAGCCCAAGTTAAAAGTTGAATCAAATGACTGCTTTTTTAAAAAGTCGTATTACAAATGGTAGTTGTAGGTAAAGTTTTACCCAACTGATATCCACTGTTACTGTATCTTATTAAGTTTAAAGTTATAACAAAGAAGAATGAGATAATAGATTACAACAAATATAATGCTGACATTTTATTGCGTACATATGCATTGATATACAACGAAAATATATAAAATAATCTAATCTTATTAAACTTTATTTTATTAAAATACAAATAATGTTCTTTACATTCCTTTATTATATACAAGTTCTACATGATTAATGAACGAAGTTCACCTCATCAGGAATAAGTAGTATTCACTGAAGTCAAAAATTAAATATAGATTACAATTGGAAAAAAGAAGTGGAAGGAGGGGGGAGAGGTAAGAGTGGGCGGGGTTTATCAGAATTAGGAATTACAATATCGTTAGACGGGAAAGACCAGTTAAGTGGAAAAATATTTAAAAGAGGGTTTATATTTTTTTTGCTTATTTATTATATCTTCTTCTTCTTTCGTATGGTGGGGGGTCAGAGGGGGACATCTAGATCTGCGAGCCATTTTAGGGCCTCAGGCGTCGCCATGTGAACCTCATCAATCCCGCCGGGGAATGAATGGAGCGGGCATTCGTTGACCACATGTTCGGTAGTCTGCACCGCACCACATTTACACATCGCCGACTCTTTAAGGCCCCATCTGTGCATCATGTGGGCACAGCGGCTATGGGAGCACCTTAACCTATTGATGGCGGACCAGGTTTTGCGAGGCAGTGAGAACCCAGGCTGTCTCTCGGTGGGGTCCTGTATGAGATGGGCATTACCCACGTTGGCCGTTTGCCACTCAAGTTTCCACCTATTTTCTGGGGTGAGAGGTAGTCGGAGGAGCCTCTCTCCTTCCGCCCAGAAGGGCTTTCGGGACTTCAAGCGGCATGCCGGGTGGGAGACGACATCTTCGTGTAGAGGTATTGCGCTTTTTTGCAGCGCCTTCTTGTATTCCCTCAGTGTTGCAATTTCTCGCCTGATGTTTGGCGGGGTTATGTTTGCAAGTACGGGGAGCCAAGGGAGAGGAGTAGATTTCAAAGTCCCGCTGATGGTTCGCATTGTGGCATTAAGCTGAACGTCTACCATGGAAGTGTGGGCGCTTCTAGCCCATACCGGAGCACAATATTCAGCCGTTGAGAAAACCAGGGCAATGGATGCTGTTCTGAGCGTGTTGGCGTCGCATCCCCAGCTAGTTCCAGCTAGCTTATTAACTAAGTTAAGCCTTGTCCTGGTTTTTTTACCCACTGTTTCCATGTGTTGCCGGTAGTTCAAGCTCCTGTCCAAAGTAACTCCGAGATAGCGGGGGTGGGGGTCATGGTAAATATTTTTTCCATCAAACTGAACACAGAGTTTGGCATCCGCTTGTGAATTGCTAAGATGAAAAGCTGTCGCAACTGTTTTCGACCCATTTGGCTTTAGTCGCCAATTGAGGAAATATTCTTCCAAAGCCTTTAGGTCAGAATTGAGGATATCTTCTGCTGCTTTAAGGGTTTTGGCTTGAGCTGTGACGGCGATGTCATCTGCGTCGTTTTTATGCTGGGCGGTACTACAGTACAAGGTTTTGATCAGAATTCACTTTCCTAAATGTGATTCGTCTCTCTGAACTAATAACTATGGCGTCCACAATAATTAGACGGAGAAAAATGTTAATGAACAAAGGTAATGAATGAATGCAAATCTTGTAACCGGAATTAACTATAAGCCGAACTATTATCAGCCCTGAACTAGATTACATTGAAGCATTGAAGTTCTGCCGGAGCCATTTGGCTTCTGTTATTATGGCACATGGTCGAGTGGTAAAGCACTTGGCTCATATTCCCACGGGACTACTCTCCGCAGTTCGGTAACATCTGCTCTTCGCAAGGCGGAGTATTCTCCTATATCGCAAGTGGCAAAAAAATGTATATCCTTTCAGACGTCCTGTTCTGTTTAGCACGACCTAGATAATATCACTTTACTGTCGTGTGAAATGGTTTAGAATGTAAACAGAAATGTGTGGTTATCGCATCCTCCATCACATTTATTATTGAAAAAACTAAATAGTAAAAAACAATGTTCTTTTACTATCATAGGTAGGATCTATTTTATAATGTATTTTAAAACTTTAAAAAAATGTTTTGAATGAAGTTTGAACCATCCTACCCAGCAACTGGAATCGATAACTTTACCAACCTCTCCAAATGCTGATCGAATAGGACCGAAATTTATTTCGCAAAATAACTGCTGTACTGTCATCCGATTTCAGAGAAATACGTATGTCTCCGCGTGTGCTTATGAAATTGAAAACGAGTCTGTCTCCTGAGTTTTTGCTCGATCCGATGACGGGATGTAGGATAATTTGCATTCATTCATTCACAAAAACACAATCGAAATGCAAATAGTTGCATTAAATAAAATTAGGAAGCTTTGATTTGGGCAACAATTTTTACCATTGCAGACAATTCATTAGAATTCGGGATAATTTAAAAATAAATAAAGTAAAATCTTCTCATTGTCATTTGCAGAATTTCCTTTGTTATTTACTTTTCCAATTGGATAATGTGTTAAATTAAACGTCACAAATGCATGAAGATAAGTATTTTGATCGTCTGGTCGAATCAGTACACGACGACAAATATTGCTGACCACTTACTTATTTATGTAGATTATATCAGCAGAGTTTCCTGCTACAATTTGCCGATGACGTCAGACCTTTAAAGAACAGTTAAAGTAATATATTTCCGTCTTAAAGTAAAATACAGCTGTCCAAATTATTAAGGTAATTAGGAGATTGTTAAATTTTACCACACGGGCAATTACCTTGATGAATTTGAAAGGCCGCAAGTAATTAATTATGCTTTGGATATTCTAAAAATATTAATTATATTGCTTACCTTCAAATAATCTCTACTACAAAATAGTCGGTACCTACCTTACAATAGTAACCTACCTTTAGTCTGCCTCAGCACAGATCGCCCTGGTGAGGAGGACTAATAAAGACAATTTACTATACATATATTTACTATCATATTTTGTATGTACAATGTTGAAATATTCACCATAATAAAAAATTACTCCTTAAAATTTAGTCCTATAGTTTTTTTAAATTGAATTATTTACTTTGACCATTAAAAGTATATATTATTATTAGCAATGTGAATGGTAGCAGAAGTCGGAGACGCCCGAGGAGGCACATGGCACGACCAAGTGAATCAGATACTTGAGTCGGGCCATGTCAAGAGTCAGAACAATAGAAGAGTATGTATGAGACGATGTATGAATGTGAATGAGGCAAGGAGTGTGTGCCAAATAATTTATTTGGGAACTGTAATAACATTTATAAAATTTTCACTAGGCCTATGTAAATACTATACATAATTTTGATTTAAGGTTTTGAAGTCAAGATGAAAGGACGAATACTTAAACAAGTCAGTAAATTTGCAGTAGAACAAGAAAACTGCCACTTATGTCGTATGGAAAGTAATCAGCAACATTTTGTACTTAGTTTTTATACTACATTTTATGACATGTTATAACCTTTTATACTTTTGTAATAAACAACAGTAAAAGCAAATAACATTAGTTTCTTTCAACACCTTTCTCATACAATTTACACCGTCCAACTATCGTTTTTCAGGTATAAAACATATTATATATATATAGTATATATGTGATATATATTTTTAGTGTATGTATATAAGAATTATGTATATATATATTGTCTCATTTTATGCCTTCTGTAAGAAAAGTACAATTAATTCCGGTGGCTTAAACTTTAAAAAAACATGGTTCATATATGTACACAAAATTACAAAATTTCATCAAAATTAACAAATTTTAGGGCTTGTGCGGGAGACCAAAATACCATATTTTATAAAAAAAAACCGTTTCTTACTTATTTTTATGCCCTAATATTACTGTTTTTTAACTTGGAATAAACACAAAAGTTATGAATTTATTTTTTTAAATTTAAAAAAAAATTGATATTTTTTGAAAAAAATTAAAACTTTAAGCCTTGTGCGGGAGACCTAAACATTTTTTTAAAAATCCAAAAAAAAATGTGGTAAGTTGTGGTACCTAGTAGCAACTTTATTTCAACTTGGAATTTGAAAACAAAAAAAAAGTTAAAAATCGATACACCCTAATGTACATTATGTTGATGTATCTAATAAATTTTAGCCAGCGTTAGGTTAGCAGTGTAGTGCCCGAAAATATATTTTTACGACTTGATTATATAACATCGACTTTTTTCTACTTTTAATAAATATTGTATGCATGCATCATATATGTAAACCTTTCATACATTTGTCTAATAAAAAGTGTGTTTTTTTGTTGATAGTAATTTTAGATCAGTGTTAAGACGATCAAACTGAGGTGAGCCATTTTCATTTTTTTTAATGTTTTCATTCAAAATATCAAATAATATTTATTTCTAAAAATAATTTTGTTCATTTTTTCATCACTTTTCAAAAACAGTTTTTTTATGTTTCCGTATACATGTGTTCATAAATATTCTCTTTATGTGGATTTTATTGCATAGCGGAAACGAAAACGAATTCTTCATCCATCTGACAGCGTTATTAGGAAATATAACGGTCAATTGCCAGAGGCCTGAGGGTAGAAATTTCTGGTAAAAATATCACGAATGCACCCACTATTCTTAAGCTCCTATCAGAACTTGTTATTACAACAGAAGTTATGTAAACGGGACCAAAGAGTCTTATTTAGCCATGAAGAGGAGATGGAATTATAAACCAATCCTTGCGACAGTTTATTTTTATTACATATTTAGGGCAACATAAAAGCCAACTTCCAAAAAACCGCTGAAAAACGAATAACCTTTTGGCATGTTGCCATCCGGACTCGGCTTTTAATGTGGAGTTCATTTTATGGTAATTGTGGTTTCCAAAAAACAAAAGTCCTACCCTTTATGCGCGGGAGCTGATGCAAATGCCAGGGAATAATAACATCTGAAGAGATTACTCGACACGAGGTCGGAATTCTGAAACTTTGAATACCGCGTACGGAGCATGTCGAGCTTTTGACAAGCAATTCAAGTTATGCATGAAAAATAATTTCCCGAAAAATTAAAGAACAACTGGCTAATGTTTTAATCGTTACATCATTCAAAAAATGCATTGCTTGTGAGGTTTTTATTTTTTATTCACTTGGGAAATTTAATGTTTAACCTTACTAGGACTAAGTCTGTATTTCAAGCTGAGTATTATAACTAATTATTAATGTAGATGATTTCAGAAATGATGACCTCCGTGGTCGAGAGGTAATGCTCTCGACTAGCAAGCCAGGGGTTGCGGGTACAAATCCCGGCGTGCGCAGGTAAATTTTATTGATTAATTTGTGTTACATCACAATTTACTCGTTTAAAATAATATATATTATATTTGTGGCACGTTCCAGAGTGGAAAATACTCTCAGTATCACCATTCAGAATAAAAAAGTTGCTTAAAATGGGTTTGGCCATGTTTGATGACCAGATCTAAATAGCCAGGTACTTCCCATATCCTTCCACTTCGCGCTACCTCTAGCCTCACAACATACCCCAAATGGGGATTCCATAGTCTCTAGACGGTTGAGAAAAGTTGAGAAGTTGAGAGAGTTGAGAACTGACATCTATGTGTGCTTGAAACACGCGATCCGGAGTGCCGAGCTGAACCACGACTTATGGGGAAGGAACGAAGCAACCTTTGCGGTTCCTTTGTCTTAATAATTTATACTTTCAAAATTGCCGTTTCTGACAACCGTTCATAATTAAATACGTGACCAGAATTACGTTTACATTAACTAATAAAATTTTATATGAACTGTCAATAAAAAACTTTACCTTTTAAGAAACGCCAGTTTCTCCTAATCTTCCGCCTTCCCCCCTCAATATTCCCTAAATATTAGGTTGCGTCTGAGCACAATACCGGTAATACCAAGTAATAACGAAATGGAATATTTTAAATTTATGTGAATTTGAATCGGACCAATAAAGTAAAAGATCCGCAGAAAATCTCTTTCGAACTTGAAACTTGTATACCTTTTCTAGTTTCAAAATAGCTTCTAGCATTTCTGTAACACATTCGAAGGTACTATTTATCGAGGAGGTGTGTGGGGTATTTGTCGCTTTGACAGCGTATTAGAAGACTATTTACACATATACATTTTGCATCTAGAGCACCAACACGTTACTTGGATTATTCTACGAAAACTGCCACCTGCAGTCGACATTTTGGTACTTAACTCTGGGATCGGCACCACCACGCGAGGTATCAATTCTAAATCAATTGGCTGTCTCATCTACCTACATTTATTATTACGTGCACCTAACTACCTTTGTTGAAAGGGGAATAAAACGTGTTAGGCAAATAAAATTACTTTCATACCATAAATAGTGCATGGAAAATATCAAAGATATATTACATAATTAATTAATTCATTAATTATCAATTTTTACTTGACAAGTTGGGGATTCCACACATTTGGCTACATTGCTAAAATTATTTGATTAAAAAGACTGTAAGTAACTGATTCATTAAAACTTTCAGATACTAATATAGTGATACTATATTTTATGATGTATACATTTTTATGCACGGAGAAAAATGATCCTGTAAAAGAAGTGGCAGCATGCCAATTTCCTGATTAAATGTCATTCTGAATATATTGAGAACACGTGTTCTTTTCCTAGTAAATATCATTACGGAAAGCGACAATATCGGTATTTCAATATCAATATAGCCGTCCTCATAATATCAATATAGCCTTCCTCATATCGGTATGTTTTCACCGTGTAGAAACTGAAGAGTAACAGGATGCGACCGGAAGAAGTGGAGACATTTTTTGGAGGCTGCCGGGATTCCTAAATATCCAATGAGTACATAAAATTTTATTTATTTATTTATTTAACGCCCAGAGGGCTTTTACATGGTTGGTAGTATAATTTTAATTTGACAAATACTTTCAAACATAAAAAATAAGAATAAAATTACATTTGATAAAAGCTATGTAACAAGTTATACAAACACAAGAAACAAAAACAGAAAATTACAGCTATTTGTTGGTTTACATGATGTGTTTAGGAGTATTGTTGAAATAAATGTTTTAAATGATCCACAAAACTTGCCAAGTTGGTATTGAATATGTCAACATCACCCAAGTAATGATTTCCCATGGTGTGAAGTCGTTGTATCGGAGAGTGGGCAATGTAGTTACGCTTATGTGTGCTGCTGTAGAATATTGTATTTTGTCGTGTTGTTACTGTGGGTGTATGTATGTTTATAAGTTGCAGGAGTTCACAACAGTCGAATTTAGAGTTAAGTATTTTGAATAAGAACGTTAAATCGTTTATTTTACGTCTATCTTCTAATGTATGTATTTTTAGAGTATTTAATAAGAAATTGTATTTTAAGTCTTCGACAGGGATATTTAATTTAAAATTTATAAAACGTAGAAATTTTTTTTGTATTCGCTCAATGTTGTTGATGTGAATTGTATAAGATGGAGACCAAACTACTGAGTTATATTCAATTAGACTTCTTACTAGAGATACGTATAATAGTTTAATGGCTTGCAAAGAATTAAAGTTTTTAGTTGTTCTTAATACGAAGCCTAGTGTTTTCATACCTTTGTTCACAATTTGATGGATATGATTGGTGAAACTTAGTTTTTCGTCCAAAATAATTCCAAGATCTCTCATTTCCGTGACTCTTTCTAAAGCTATGTTATTGATGGAATATTCGAATAAAACAGGATTTTTGTTTCTGAAGAAAGTCAAGGTTTTGCACTTTACTACATTTAAAAATAAATTATTTTGAACGCACCAATCTCTAAACTTACTAATATTTGACTGTAGTATATGGCAATGATTTATATCAGTTATTTTCTTGTATAGTTTGACGTCATCTGCAAAGAGCAATACCTCGACATCGTTGAAGCAATTGGTTATATCATTGATGAAAATGAGGAACAAAACCGGGCCAAGGTGACTACCTTGCGGTAGGCCACTGGTAGCCCGGAAAGCTTTCGACATCCAAGATTTTATTTTAACGAACAGTTTACGATTTGACAAATAGCTACTAAACCATTTTAGCATGTTATCCCTTATTCCTAGACCAAATAGTTTTTGGATTAGTAGTTTATGGGATACTTTGTCGAATGCCTTCGAAAAGTCTGTATATATACAGTCGACTTGTTTATTTTCTGCAAATGATTGTATAATGAAGTTTTGAAATACCGTTAAGTTAGTTGCGGTGGATCTTCCTTTGATAAAACCGTGCTGTTTTTGATTAATTAATTTTATTAATTTGGGATAGATTTCATCAAGGACCAATGATTCAAAAAGCTTTGGCAGTACTGACTGTATACAAATGGGGTGATAATTAGCTATGTCAGTATCGTCTCCTTTTTTGTAGATCGGTGTAATGAAGCTAGATTTCCAGCGGTCTGGAAAATGTCCAAGGGACAAGAGACGGTTAAATAGTAATGTAAGTGGTTTAGATAATGTATTAGAGCATGTTTTGAAGAATATTGGTGGAATTTTGTCTGGGCCAGCGGATTTGTCAGTGTCTAAGGAAAGTAATTTTTGTTCGCAACACTTTTGTGTGATTTGGCAGTTTGTTAAGTTTGTGGTCATATTAAATTTGTATTCGGGTATTTTATCATCTGGAGTGTCTTCATCATATACATTTTTGAAGAAGTCCGAAAAAAGGTTTACAATATCCTGTGTATTGTTTGCACTGATTCCATTCATATGCATTATTGGCGGGTAGTCTGTGTTTTCATTGTTCATATTTTTAAGAAATTTCCAAGGGTTTTTGGATTTAAAGACAGTGTCCTCGACAGAGGTTATGTACATTTTGTAACATTGTTTGGAAAGATCTTTACATTTTTTCCTAGTTTCGCTAAAGATTATATAATCATTTATGGATTTACTTTGTTTGAATTTTTTGTGTTGACTCTTTTTTTGCTGAAGAGAGGCTGTAAGCTCTGATGAAAACCAAACCGGGTAGGTATAGCTTCTTGGTGTGTAAAAAGGTACATAGGATTCAATAGTATTAGAAAAATATAAATAAAGTTTATCTAACAATTCATCAACGCTTTCATCGGATAAAAAAGACCAGTCTGTATTTGAGAAATGGGAGTTAATTGAGTTGAAGTCGGCTCGTTTAAAGTTTAGGACGCTTTGTGAAAGTTTCCTTTCATTATCACATGTCATATTTAATTTAATGTATAGGGGAGGATGATGATTATCTATAGGTAGAAGTGGATCATTTGAGAGTTCAACAGACATTTTAGGATAGTTTGATAAAGCTAAGTCTAATAAGCGATTGTTACTGTTATATATAAAATTATGTTGATGAAAGTTTAGAAAGTTTACCATGTCCAAAATTTCACGTGCACGATCGTTTTCACTTTCGTTTATGATGAGACCACAGTTATTTGCTTTCCATATTAAGTTTGGTAAGTTATAATCCTCAAGAATAACAATTTTCGAGTGAGGATATTTTGATGAAATTGTTTCGATGTCTTGACAGTGGTTTCTATATGACTGAGGGTCAGAAAGTGGTGGTAGATAGGCCGTTCCAAATATAATTTTCTCGAGAGGAGTCGTTATTTGCACAAAAATATGTTCGATGTTATTGTGTTTCGTGGTTAATTTTCTTGCTGACAACTTATGTTTTATTGCAATTAAAACTCCTCCACCTCTTGACTTGGAACTTGATCTGACGTTTCTGTCGCAACGAAATACTTTGTAGTTAGTAAGACCGAGTTCAGTCGATTTGATTTACGAGTTTAGCCAGGTTTCCGTAAGTATAATGATGTCATGATGATGAGAAGGTAGAGCTGCTTGTAGGTCATCGAGTTTTGATCGCAGTCCGCGGATGTTTTGATAATAGATTTTTATGGTTCTGGTTCGGTTAGGTGGGATTTCTTGAATATTTTTGTAACTTCCTAGTTTTTTGGTCGATTCGGCACGATTCGGGGGGTGGAGTTAATGTATTTTATGGTGACATTTTCACCATTTTCTTTCCTTTTTTCCAGCTGAACCCTCAGATCGCTCAGAAATTTTTGTTGCGCCGGTGTTGAGTCGGGGTAAATTCTAACATTGTTCTTGAGAAGACTTCGTTTGCTTAGAATATTTCTGGATTGTGTTGAATTTTGTAGTTCTATTTTTATTGGTCTAGGCTTGTCATTTAATAATTTTCCAACCCTATAAAATTTTGAAATATTTTCATTTGCTGAATTGTCGATTACACCGATTATACTGGTGACAGCTGCCTGGTCATCCGAGATCCTGCCAGCTTCTGTCGCTTTAATGCTTTCGGGCACATTGCAAATAATAATATTTTTAGATCGCACTTGTTGTTCATTCATTTCCGAAATTGCCTCGCAAATATTAAAGTTGTTTTGCGAAGGATTTGCTCTAATATCCTTGTATGCACGCAGTTCACCTTCTAAATTAGCAGTTTTGGATGCTACAGCTGAAGACATGGTACTTATGGCACTTAAAATTTCACATGCAATTGGGGAAATTTTAGAGATTTGATCCTTGTTAAATTTGTTTGCCGGATCAAAAAGTACTTTATTTAAGGCATTGACAGCTATTTCTGCTTTGGAGATGAAATTTTGCACATCCATTGTGAAACGTTTAAAAATTCACTATTCACTGCTTATCACTGTTAGGAGTCGATGATTTATTTTTGCTTTTGTTGACACAGTACACAAGTTCTTCCAATGCTAAATACTGCTATGTTAGTAAATAAGTGCTGCTTGTTAATATTCGATAATATTTATGTGTAATAATTCACTGTAATTAGTTTAAATGTCTAATTTTGACAGGAGTAGATCAAAATATGTTTGTACTGTCAAAAGAGTATTGTTGTAATCAATTTGTTGTAATGTTATATTCACCTCAAAAAATGTTTTAAATGTGTATATTATGTAATAATTCTTATTGGGTAAATGAGATCTATTGAGTGAAAGAAGAACATCAGCCCTTTTGTGTACAAATAGGTATATGGGTACGCTTAAACCTTAAACGAACCTTCGAAAGGATCGTAAAAATATTTAGCTCGCTTCCTAAAATAGCCGCAGCGTCATCCGCAGAAAACCCCTTGAATAATAAACACAATGTAAATTTCATAAGGAAACGTCACGTCTGCATTTTGGCACTCCAACGCCGCACAAACTGAATTATGCAAGTAGCGCGGAGTAACGCCTTCGCCACAAGCAAGTGACTCTGTTACAAGCGACGCCGACGCCACGCGCCACTATGTCCGGCGGCGTCGCGCGTCGTCTGCCGTACTTCCTTCTCACGTTAGTCACGTACTCTCTTAGCTTACTACTGCGGACTGGGTACTGGGAACTGTGAAGGAGAGCCAGAGGATATGTCAGGCGAATCAAAACGGAAATGAGTTAATTCGAGTTAATTTGTCTACGATCGTATAGTTGCGGATAATCACCGTGCTTATACAGCCTTTCATAATCATGTTAACTAATGATAATTTACGAAAAAAATATGGAATTATTTATAATTTATTGTTTCAACACTATTTTAATTATATTTGTATAACTACTCCCTACAATCTAGTGAACTATGGCATACCAATTAGAGTGTGTTGCGAGGCTAAAGGTAATTAAGAAGAGAAAGAAAAAGGTAAAAAGTAAGGTAAAAAGGTAATTAAAAAGAGAAGAGAAAGAGTTGAGGAAGAGGAAAATAGGGAGATATCTAGCTATCTGGTTACCAAATACAGCTAAAGCCATTTCAAGAAACGTTTCAATTATTCTGAATGATAGTCTTACACCAGGGCGATACTGAGAGTATCTTACACTCTCGAAGGTGCGGCAAACATATTGAACATTATTTTTCAGAAAAAAATTGGGAAAATACATAATACATAGATAAATCAAACAATTTTCCCATTCTAAGCCCGTCTCAGCTTTTGAACAAACCATGATTAGCTGACAAGTACAACTGACCATTACACATTAAGGCGATGCACTTCGTCTTGTAATATTTTAAATTGAGCCGCTATCAATAACAACCCTTAGGTAGATGGCGATAAGGTTTAAATTCCCGCTTAACACCATCAAGCTCTTTTGATTTATGCAAGAAAAAAACATGTTCAAAAACTGCCTTTTATTTTATTTTGTGGATGTTCAGGCATAAATATTAAAAAAATTTTCGATCATTTTATAAATAACTTAATTTGCCACATTATACAATAAAATCATAACCTAAAATGGATTCGTAAGTAGGAGATTTTGAACTTTAAAGCAGTTTTCATAGGCCTGTACATTATTTTTTTCTGGGCTTATAAAAAGACTTATCTAAAAATATTCGATTATTTCAAAGGCCAAGATGTATTCTACTCGGAGTATTTAATTAAAGCATCTGAAACATTTCTAGGCGACCAAATTTTCAAACCAAAAACAAATGATTTTGCATTACTACGTATGGCATCGCCTTAACATGGCTCACTAACATTTTAAAGTTGTAAGTGGGTGAAAGGAGGAACCAAAAGCAAAAAATGGCATGTTTATGACTACTTAAACCGAAGGCAAATAAAAATATTATCATTTAAAATAGTAAGTGTAAATAAACCAATCATGAGGTGATTATATGCAATTAACATTTTACCTTGAATTTATTTATTTTATTTGAGACATTAAAACCGAAAGCAATAGTAAAGTTATGTACATAAATGTTACACGGTTTGAGTTATTTCGACAGTTGTTTGACATGCACGTGCAACTTTCCATTATTCAAGGACTTAGTGTACCCCTTCAATCACATTACCCGACACTTCCGAGTGGGCCATTAACCCTTTGGGTGCCGCCAATCCCGGCAACACTAACAGCTAACAGCAGTTGGCTCGGGCCATAAAACGTGAAACCGAATAAAGGTTTGATCGCTATTTAAAAATAATAATACGGGCTCAGAAGAAAGCCGTCATATCTGCCATTGTTTGTAATTGCAGCGCCAAGCCATTAGCCTGAAACAGAGCGCCCTTATATATTATCCAAGCAATTAAAACTTGAGCGAGTGGGTAAGGAGCTACGCTGTAAGCGACATTTTGTTGAAAATTACTTCCAAATTCGAGAGAGGTATTGCACTTCAAAATTTGAAATAGAATCAAATTTCTAGTGGGAGATTCCCGGAAAACTTGTTCTACCGGTATTTAAATTGAAAGTTCTCCGAAAAAATTACGTCATCAATCCCTCCGGCATAGGTGCATAGTCGGGTAACACGCCAAACGCACACCCAACGTACACAGTTGACATTTTGTCACATGAGAACGGGTCATTTTTACGACTCGTTCTTGAGCTTGACCGTAAAAAATAAGTACGGCTTTTTCAATAAAGATACTGTTAAAAATGTGACTGCATGACCGTTTTCTAATAAAATTTTATCCATTCAGTAATTTATGTGAACATGTGTTCCACGCAGGTTACCTTGTCCGAATAAATATAAATACGACAATATTATTATTTTAAGAATACGTGTTCCGACTTCCTCATAAAATATTCGTGCTTTACAGATAGTTATGAAATTTTTCAAATAATTCATTCTAGGCCTCCAGTCCCGTTTTTAACAGGAAAACGAATAATTTGACCAGATTTTTAATAAATTAACAATATTTCATAACAGTATGTTTCCCCGGCCTCTGTTTTTCCTCCCTCCTATAACTTACTCCTTCACTTCTTTCTTTCCTCTAAAAGAACCTACCCACATCCTCCCTAAAGACGTAATTCCTGAGGGAAATAATTGTTTTCAGGTTATGTGGAGTTAACGTAAAAACAAAAACAAATGTAATTAAGTCGAATAGTTATTATCATAGAAAACGACATACACGAACTGCTACAAGCAGTTGATATTCGAAATACTCAAAACTGTAATGTTGTTATTTTAATGGTTTTTTGTATGATAGCTATGCATTCATTGCATGAAGCTATTGATTTTGACTGCGTTTGTGTTCCCTGTTGAAATGCAGTAACAAGTGTAGTGACATTTTTTTTACTGACTCGTTTGCTACCCTAAACAAACTAAACTAAGGTAAAACCTGTGGGTCAATGCATTCGTACGGTGCGCGATAGAAAGCGCCATTTACGAATCAGAGAAAAGGATTATATCCTCTCTCTGCCTAATAAAAAAAATTGTGATCTGTAGGTTCGTACGGCGCCGAACCATAACACAAAATATTCTGCACTTTTATACTGACCCGCCTTGGTTATCTTGATGATGTGGATTGAAGTCAGGACCTCACTTCTACAATGAAGGCGACATAACACTATAATAACGAGGGTTTATCTTTTAATTATTTCTGATGAACGTTTTACTAAAATCTCAAATGTTTCTAGAGGGATTCCCATGGATGTAAATTATTTTTATTTAAGATTCATATATACGGAAGCTTACCATAAAATCAACAGTAAGCTCGAGATTCTGTTTTTCTAGGAGATGAATTATTAAGTTCCCGAGAGATTCCTCTAGAAAGATTTGAGATTTTATTAAAATGTTCCACAGAAATAATTAAAACAAACCCCACGGAAAGATCGCAAAGTCGACCGTGGGTCCGTCCATTACGCCGGACCGCGATCCAAATATTGTTTGAACACGACTTCATAACTTATGTCGTTAAGATTTCCACTTTATTTTAGAGATTTCGTAGAGCAACTTCAACCACAGGTCTGTCCAATACCCCAGGGCCGCACGTTGCATATTTTTGTGCACAGCTGCTTCACTTACGTCGTTAAGATTCTGGATTTATTTTAGTGTATTGTCTCGTCACGTTAAAACACGAATCACTGCACAAGCACGGCGATCGTCACTTGCAATTATTATGTTTTAAATGATGGCATTACAAAACAACATTTATACAGATAAATAGCAGTCTAGGACACTATAAGAGTTGAAAAGTGGTATTCAACAGTATTTTAAAACTGCTTTGTTTTCGAACGAAATGAATACAGAACAAAACCCATAGAGGACAAAAGTATTGATTAATAAAATGAATGGATATATCTGTGGATAACCATCCATTTTAAAATTGTTTTTCAAAAACAAAGAACCTTAAAAAAAAAAAAATATTGTGCTTGCGACGTTATTCTCGCCGCCTCCAAATTGGTCGCGGACAATTAATTTCCTACCTTCGTTTCGCCGTTAGTGAAACGACGGTATCGTGCTAAAACTTTTATAAAAAATGATGCGCCTATTATTTTTTGCAATAAAACTCATCCTGTTTTAAATGGTCGTCAATTGGAGATATAAAATAGAACGGGCTTACAGCCCTACTTTCTAAATAATTAAAAACTGGGCTTCGTACATAAGCTTTTGAGCACTTAATCCTGAAAGAAAGAAAAAACAATTGCCTGGCAGTGACGCGCCCAAAATTATGCGGCATTCAGAACAAACAATTACTTTATGCGTTTTTTAGAGACAGAAAACATATTTTTAAATTTTCAACTATTCGTACGAAAAAAGCTATCCGTAGATTATTAATTAATTAATTTACTGGACAATTTGTATAGCGCCGCTTTTGTGAGATATCACCACAAAGGCGCTTTACAGTTGATGCAGGTATAACAAAAAATATAAATGTCACAAAAATAAAGTGAAGTTAAGTTAAGTAAAGTGAAGAACTAACTAACTAACCATCATGCCATTTCTCTGTATAGGAAGGCAGAGAGGACGGACTGCCAAACAACTCAGTGTTGGAACACACTCCTTGCCTCATTTACATTCATACATCGTCTCATTCATACTCTTCGATTATTTTGAACCTTGAATTGGCTTAACTCAATAATCAGATTCATTTGATGGTGACATGTCATATTTCATTCTCACTCCTTTACATGCCCAAGCCATCTAAGCGTCCCTTTATTAATTCTATTCATTACGCTCACATCTGCCTTGCCTCAATGCAGACATAATTAATAACTTTACTTCATTCTATATTTACTCCCGATGAAGAGAATATTGCTCGCAAAATATGTAGATTGTGCGTATAAAGTGTTGTAAACCAAGTTATTTGTCTTTTTCTCATTATGAAGATATATCCGTGTATTTTTTTTTATTTTGCTAAATTTATTTAATTGATTTTGCTATCCCTGCCACACTGAGAGTAGTTCCCGTTGAAAAAGGAATTTCATATAAGGATTTAAACTTACTCATAAGATTTTAACGTTCATTGTAATACTTGGATACTATGTTTTAACACCCCGAGTCGATCTGCAGCGTGCATTTTGAGTTCGAGTTAATTGAATTACTTCAGAACGAGCACGAGCTTGTTAAATGGATTTTAGTCTACGCTATGTTTGATAAGTTTTCATTATGTACAATTATTTATTAGTAAGGGGTAAGATCCTGAGACGTCAGAAATAACAGGTTTAATATTAAATTAGTTCTAATTTCAAACACAATTTACTCTTCATTAGAAAGCATTGTGTCAGTATCCAATCAAATCACATACGAAAGTATATTATAGATTAAATTGATTCAATAAATGAATATATATGAATACATACGCACACGAAGAAAAATGAATATAATTTATTAAGAATCTCTTCAAATTATTAGTAATTCAGTTAAAACGGGATTGCAGGCCCTTGACGAATGATTTAATAGGTTTCTTGATAAACTTTTTTGTAAAATACGAATATATTATCACTATTTCGGAACACGTGTTCATAAAAACACAAATATTTTATTTTTATTTTTTTAAAGAAAGACAAACGTTCCCGGGTTACGAATAACCTGATATTTTAAAATCTCCTACTACCACCACAGTTAGCGGAAAATGTTGCTTGTATTGTGATTGTGACTTAGCTAGGCGATGAATTGAACACACTACGCCTGGGTGGGACCCAAATGCAATGCCAACTCAGCCACCGACCGGTGGAATATTTTTGTATTTGATCATTATATGTTATCAAGGCAAATGAAGATGCAGGAACACGTGTTTTAATATATACAATATAATATATACATAGCTGCTCCCAACCGTCTAGAGCCAGTGAGACTATTTTGTTGGGCTGAAGGTAGTAAGAAGGGAAAAGATATGGGGAAGAGAAAGGTGGGGAAGTTCCTGGCTATTCAGATCTGGTCACCAAACACGATCAAAACCATTTTTGGTAACGTTTCAATTCTTAATGGTGGTCTTACACCAGGGCGATACTGAGAATATCTTCCACTCTGGAACGTGCCGCAAATAAACTATTTAATATTTTAAATAAGTAAATTGTGAAAAAGCATAAAATAATCACATCAAATTTACTTGCGCCCGCCGGGATTTGAACCCGCGACTTCAAGCTTGCTAGTCGAGAGCTTTACCCCTCGAACTAGGAGGCCTTTTTTGATTGTCGTGAGTTTTTTTGTTGTCATTTTTATTTTTATATGTTGGTTTATTAGAGGTAAAGTCACAAGGAAGAAATCTGAAATTCGTATGATTTTTTTTAAATATACTCAACTTGTACAAACTGATAAAATGTGAACTGTCAAGTTTCGAAAATGATTGAATATGTTTTTAGTAAACGAGAGTTTGAAGGCTATGAA
The DNA here is from genome assembly GCF_061612785.1 of Hesperophylax consimilis. Taxonomy (NCBI): domain Eukaryota; kingdom Metazoa; phylum Arthropoda; class Insecta; order Trichoptera; family Limnephilidae; genus Hesperophylax; species Hesperophylax consimilis. The sequence continues at coordinate 4,635,613 of NC_142851.1, read as the reverse complement.
AATATAACGGTATAATTCACATCGTAAAAATGGTCCCAAATTATTAAGTTAAGATTTTCATAATTTTTTTTATTACTATTATAAAATATAATATGCAATTCTTTATAAACAATATTTTTGTTTCTTTATAGCTGCATGTTCGATTTATTGTAAAAATCTTCGGTGGAATAGATTGATTTAGATTTTATTACTATAAAACGTGATTTTGGTCATCGATATGGTCGGCCAAAAAGCTAATATTGTTATTACATAGATCAATAAACATGCAGGTGTACCTTCAATGTACTTAGAAGGAAATTTGCCATAGCTTACAGAGTCGAATCACGCCAATCTGTAACAAATGTAAATTACATTATTTTTCAATTAAATATGAAACAGTAATCAGGAAAATACCACAATGGAAAACCGTTGAAAACGACGTTAATTCCGTGCTTCCAAATGATTATATTTCGCATCACTAATCGAACTATTATTTCAGCAGCACCCCATCGAATATACCGGCCACCCCAATCACAAATGGGGCTAAACATTGCAATTTGATTACCATCTGCACCGTCCCACCCCAACCGAGGCTGGAATACAATAAACGCATTTAATTTGTCAGTAGCACTTAATAACTACGGGGCCGGGGAGGTTACAATCGTACTTTCAACTTGCTATGCAGCAGGTTTCAATAATTATTATGAACGAAATATATTGTATTTCTCTGCTTCTATAAGCAAGAAAATGCTAACCAACTACAAACGTTAAGATAAATATATTACGCAGTTTAGCGAATAGAGATCAAGATAAAGTAATGATAAAGACCCTTGTGATTCAAAGTACTAAATATAATAATATTTGGTTAATTTATATAGCGACGTTTTCGTAAAAAATCACCTCAAGGGCGCTTTACAAATATATTTACCAACTAATTAATACTAGAACTAGTGACTTACATACGAGTATAAGACTTATATCTTGTGACTTACGACTCAGGCCTATAACTCTTAACCTACGTACCTACCTTTATAAAAAAATACATAGACATTCGTAACGGGATTGGAATTTGAACCCTGCAATAGTAATATTTCACTTAAATTCCTATCTAGTTTTGACTCTTTAAAAAAATACAGGTTTTACAACGAAAATCACTAAAACATGAAATTTTTGTGGTATCCAAATCTGTTTCAAATGCGTAACACTTAACTTACAAACCACGAATAATAAAAAATGATCTTGCTTTTTAATTAACCTAATTTCATTTTAGCATGTGCAAGTACGAGTCGCTTTAATAACACACACCTTTTTCGAAAACTCCACTTAAAATAACACGAAAATAACGGTCGAAAACTCACCCCTATTAAAATTATAAACCAATATTCCACAGAAATTCTTAACAAACAAGTATTCCAAATTGCACTAACGATACTTGGAAATAATTCGAGGGGGTGGAATGTGGAATCATCCCTGGGGAAGATAATAACCCGCACCCTTCACGGCTATCAAATAAAGCACTTGCCGCTCGCAGGTGGGTATCTCCCACCTACCTACCCCCGAGACTGTTCCCTTTTCACGACCCCTTTTATGAAATGGGGCTTTGAAAACATCCCCATTTTAGGAAATTTGATTCTTTTATATCGGTTCAATCAATGCTGGTGCTATGTGTGATACGCAGCAGACCCTGTAAAGAAGGGACCCTTGTAAAAATAACAAAAAAATTTAAAAGCAATAAATATTTTAAAGTTGTTTCGCAGACTCTATATTTATGGACTTGCTGGCAGTCAGATTGATTCCAATTTGTCATTTGTTTATTCTGTTGAAAGAACGTGTTTATGTTTTGGTTCGAGTGTTATTATATTTACATGCTGTTTCAGCTGATGTTTGCCAAAAAAGCTGGAAGGGATGAGACACAAAACGTTGTAAAAGTAAAACGAAAACTTTACCAAAACTGCCAATCGCATCATAGCATAATTCATCTCTTAAAAGTTAAAGTGATTAATAATAATCGTTTCAGATAGCTTGAGAACAAAGTAAATGTATATAACACTAACTCACTAACTGTGTCCTATACATACCTGAAACGAATACTTGATTGTATTGAGTTATATAGTAACATACTTACTTCAATGGTCGTGCAAATTTTCTGAATTGTAGGGAAAATTGTTTAATTTAAAATGGTAATAATAATAATATTTGGATGATTTTTATAGAGCCGTTTTTGTGCAATATCGCCTCAAGGGCGCTGTACAAGTATATAATACATTTCTACTATGTTATTACTAACTATATATGGAGATAATATACAGTACAATACTTACCTGGTAGGTCAAGGATTTAGGACATAATTGGATATAATTGGACTTTCTCTCAGGAATGGTACATTTAATTTAAGGGTATGACAGCTTAAAGAGGTAAGTTTTTAGTTTAGATCTGAATTCTGTTGTTATGGATATGTAAATGCATAATATGGAAATCATTTTTTTAAAGGAGTAGAAAGTCAACTGGTGTAACTATCGGTAGGTGGGTAGATTTATCTATCTTTTAAAATAAAATTTATTGATAGTTTTTATGAATAGGTGTTTATCAATCGTAATATTGTATTGTCGATATGTATTACTAAGGAAAATGCATGTGCATGAAAACGTTTTTCCGATATATGAGGAATTTACTAAAAGTTTATCAGGAAACGGCAAGCAATCGAGTTTTGAACCGGATTATGAATAATAAGTTTTAAGAGTTTTATAAATCAGTAATACTCATTTTTCTCCGTGTAGTACGTAGGAAAAATCTTACAAAGGCAAAGCCTGTGCCTGCGTATTATAGTAGATTATGACATGTACATCGTGTAAGTATAAATAGTATTAAAACGTTCATTATATTTGTATAATATATAAAAGTAACATAAAAATATGGTACCTACTAATATTTTTAAAAGAAGTTTTATAAAATTTGTGCAAAAAAAAAACAAAACAAAATTGCATAAATAAAAAAATAGGGCATGAATGTATGCACAACCGATGTAAGTTATAAATACGGATGACTGTTGATTAATAAGAAAAAATATTTATATCGATTATTTTAGTTAAGATTTGATGTGTTTTTATAATATATAATGTTTTGACATAACAATGTTTCATCAAAAGTTGTAATAAGTGTGTTGTGTATTTTAGGGGAAATAAAATTAATATGTCTTAGAGTTTATCTGGTTTTACAATGGGTACTGCATGTACACAAGTGCGATGTCTTTGGTTAGACGGTTATCATTTTTTGTGAAATTGTAAAATTAATGTACTGCATTTATTTTATATTTTTGATTGAAAGGTTATTACACACTAGACAAGTTTCTGTTAGCTATTTTTGAGTGTCTTTGGGTTATTTGATGCATTACTGGGCATCTTCGAAGTGATTTTCATTAAAAAAGATGTATTTTTACTATTAATGTTTGCATGGTAATGCTGTCACCATATGGCAAGTGGACACCCCTTTACAGAAGACTGTGAAAAAGGTATAAGGATGCAGGATGTACGGAAAGATAAACCGGTGGTCAGCGAAGGGAGGATAATGAATGAGGTGCAATCGGTTACAAACCGCATCCAGTCGGCCTTCTTATGTAAGAACTTGTATGGTCGTGCCGCTAAGAACTCCATTGTAACAAATCGTTATGTTAGGTACTTGCGTCTTTTATGATAGTTTAAAGAGAGTGAGATAGGTTAAAAGTTACAAGCTAATGAAATACATATCTATTTCTTGTTGAACATAATTTAACCATTTTTTTTTTTTTTTTTTTTTTACAATATTACCGCACAAGAGTCCCAACTGCTCCCGTCTGGAGCCAGTGAGACTATGGCATCCCCAATTGGGGTATGTTGTGAGGCTGAGGGTATTGGGGAGGGGAGGGAGATGGGGAAGAGGAAGGTGGGGAAGTACCTGGCTATTCATATCTGGTCACCAAACACGGCTAAAGCCATTTCAAGCAACGTTTCAATTCTGAATGGTGGTCTTACACCAGGGCGATACTGAGAGTATCTTCCACTCTGGAACGTGCCGCAAATATACTATATATTATTTTAAATTAATTAATTGTGAAATAACACAAATTAATCAAATAAAATTTATTTGCGCACGCCGGGTTCGAACCCGCGACCTTCGGATCTGTAGTCAAAAGCGTATACCACTAGACCACGCCGGCCGTCAATGCCATAAATGCATTGAGCAATAATTTGAGAAATTGAAAAGTTGATAATAAATGCCCGTGATAAAATAATTATAAGCAACACTCGACAAATATTTTTAAATAATGGTTCCATGATAACTCAACATGCCTTTAAAAAGTGATATAAATTCAGTTAAAAAAACGTAAACCTAACCCACGTAACCTATTTAATCTAGTTTTTGTTTTATCACTTTTCATGACTTTACATAACTTTTTAAAAGGTGTGTTGAATTGGACCTAGTTCATTGAAATCGCGCGTTTTCTCTAAAAATAACTACACTCTGTGAATCCACCTAATCATCTGTCAAATATTTAAACGAAAGAAATATACATTTCTCATAAAGATATATATATTAATTAAATAAAATTGGTACTTATTTTACAGCTGTCCTGCTATTATTTATAATTATTAGTTCCAATTTTGAAAGGGCCCATTGCGATGATTTTGCACAAAAATAGCGCTATACAAATTATCCAATTATTATTATTATGTAAGAATCCAATTTCAAATCACGCACCTATGCACCGACAGCCGAAATTAGAATGTTTAATTATATTTTAACTCGACAACCAAACAATCCTTTGAAACCTTTAGATGGATGGTAAATACATACTTGAGTATATTGGGATTTTTCAGGGTGACCAACATGTATTCAAGTTACCATGTAATATACGAGTATACTCGTATATATATACAGAACCTTTTCAGAATAATTTTAGTGAAATGGATAGGTATTCACCTGAATAACTGGCGGACTATTTCAGTCGAATGGACACCATTCCGCTTGACAAGGACCCGAAGATTTAGGCGGAGAAGTACCTACTCTAATAATGTGGTCTTATCTACCTCAAACCGGTTCCTTAAAACATTAACTGCCTGGGTAGGCTGAGAGGGGGGTATCGGGTTTCTAATCTTTGGGAGGAGGGCTCACCCCTTGGTTGGCAGACCGGTATTTATGTGGTTTTAGATTATAATAAGGTAATATGTATACGGTTTATTGTTTTTTTTTCCATGGCAAAAGTCTTGCAGACTTCAGCTTTAATTAAAATGTTTTTTAGAGTAATAAATGAGTAAAACCTCAAACTGTAATATCTAATCATTGGTGTGAGTAAGTTATTCCAGAAAAATTGAATAATATTCATCCTAGACTTGCAGAAAAGTCAATAGATTTTGCACATTGAAAAGAATATTTTGGATTATTATCCAAGACACTATCTACAGGGTTTTCCAATAAGAGGTGTTATTTTGATATTCAATCGTAAAAGATCAATGGTTTCGTTGCTTGTGTGGCACGTAGCGCCGTCTTGTTGAAAGTAAACGTTGTCCAGATCAATACCATCCGATTTCGGCCATAAAAAATCATTCATCATCTCTCGATAGCGCAATCCATTCACCGTAACTGTTGCTCTAGCCTCATTTTCGAAAAAGTAAGGTCCAATGACTCCGCCGGACCATAAACCGCACCAAACAGTCACACGTTGAGGATATAGAGGTTTTCACAATAACTCTTTGGTTTTCCGAGCCCCAGATGCGACAATTTTGCTTGTTGACGAAGCCACCGAGGTGGAAATGGGCCTCATCACTCAAGATGATTTGCATTTGATTCACTCAAGTGAATTTTAATAATTTCAATGCATTGTTGAAGCGTGTATCGTTCCATTTTTATTAATAACGTAGTTTCTACTTGCCAAATAACAGCTTCACAAGTAACATCTACCGAAATAAAGGGCTATTTAAACTAACACCTCTCATTGGAAAACCCGTAGATTGCATTGAAGAATCTTGCAATCTTACATTAAAACGGCAGCCAATAAATATGCGTGAAGAAAATTGAGATAATGTTTGTAGTTCTTGGTTGAAGTACAATACAGAATATACATAATATATAATAGACCGATATATATAATAGACCGCAGAGAATAGGGCTAAATTAGCTCAGTGGTAGAGTAAAGCATCGGCTAGATGGGATCGTTTCATTTCCTTACTTTTCTGTTTCAAATTTTCGTTTAAAAGTCGCTAATATTTACATAAATGATTGAAGATTAATTATTATGTTTTATGCACATTGATTTCGATCTCAGATTGTTGCCTTTATTTTTGAACGTCTTTTTATTTTTTATTTTATTTCATCAATCTTTAGTTAGAAACTGATTCATTAATAGAATAAATGGTAATAGATATTAAATAAATGTAATTTAAATATTGTGGCATTATTTCCCATTTTGTAAAATAAAATTGTTAAGTTAGTTTATTTCGACTAAGACCAACCTAATATTAAAAAAATATTTGAGGTTATACTCAATAAGTTAATCCAATGTAAAAATTAATAATTTCATAAACATTCATAAAATATAGAAGCCGACATCGTTTACACAAAATCTTCAGGATTTAAATACGCCGCTACCAAAATCCAATTTTCCAATTCAATTACCCAACAATCATTTGTCACGCCAGCTATGGGCGCAACTTTAAAATTCGTACCGTTCCCGAACGCCATTTAAATTTCAATATCCGAACGTCATTCGTTATTCAAATGAGGAATATAGTTTATGGTGGCAGTTCGCGCATGCGCAGCTGTAACAACAGAAATAAGCCCATAGGAAAACTTTCAGTACATACACAAACCATAAACAACGAATGCTACTGCTGTTTTCGTGTTTATAAAATAGCTTTTGTTACTCAGGCCGTTTTGTCATGGCGTTGTACTAATATTTCAGGCAGGATATTGATAAACGTGCATTGTCCGAAAAGCTTTTAAGTCATATTAAAAAACAACATTCATTAAATTTAATTATTTTGTTACTTCCTTCGGAAAATTATTTAATATATTTATTGTTATTGTATTAATTTCGTACAGTTCCATTTATCATTATTTGTTTATGTAATAATAATATTTTTTGATTTGTATACCGCCGTTTTTGTGAAAAATCATCCCAAGGGCGATGTCCAAATGTACAAAAATATTTCTACAATGATCTATCTAACTATCAATTATAGACTGGACAAACTATTATGGCTAACAGACTGCAATTTTTTTACAATAACCCCACATAGGAGGCCTTGAGGAATATAATTTCCCTCAGGGCAAATGTCATCTTTGGGGATGCTGTGAGGAGAGAAGTTGGCGATCCAATAAATGATTCCCGGGACGACGGTACCCAAACCCGCCTCCCAAATTGATCGATTGCATCCACCAAATCGTCGATCATTAATATTAAAAATATTCGCACATTTGAGAACACCTTCGTAATCTTCACTGGCTCAAGTGCCCTGAAAAAATCCAATACAAATTGTGCTGGATGGTGTTTAAATCAATCAATGAAATGGCTCACCCTACATCTCTGAACTATGCGTCCCGGAAAACACTGGTCTGAGGCAGTCAACTCTTAGATCAGCAACATCATCAGCTGTAGGCAGACTGATGGAACCTAAGCGCTAGCCAAATACTAAGTTTGGCCGAAGGCTTGGAATAAACTCCCTCCGGAACTAAGATCCATAACAAGTCCAACAGAATTCAGGTCTAAACTAAAAACTTACCTTTTAAGCTGTCATACCCTTAAATTAAATGGTAACCGGATAAATCATCACAATGATAATTCATCACATCTTTAAAAAGTTATATAAAGTCATGGAAAGTGATGAAATAAAAACATTATTAACCGGGTTATGTAGGTTAGGATAGGTTAAGTTAGGTTAAGTTAAAAAAAATAAAATTTTCATCGTTTCTAATGACTTAATATCACTTTTTAAAAGTGTGTTGAATTGTCTCTGTGTTGAGTCATCATGGAACCAAATTAAATATACCATTCCAGAGAGAAAGTCCAGTTATATCCAATTTTCCAATTATGTCCTAAATTTCGCAAATAAACAATTATATAATGTTATTTTTTCGTAGGAAGCAATCACTTTGTGGTTAGACATTTTATATTAAATCAAATAAAACACTTTGTTTATTAACCACGACTTTATTATTATTACATCTACCGGTTTCGCTACGGTCGAGCTTCATCAGGATGTGAAATATAACTAAAAACTAAGACAGAGGTGATGCATATTTATAGGAAAACAGAGGGAGACAGAATATAATACATTATAAAAGTGGGAGGAGTCAAATATTACATAGACATAGTGAATTGAAGATATATAATAACAATTAACATTTTTACATGAATTATACATATAATAATACATTTTAAAGACATAAGAAAAAGCATAAACTTATTATTTAAGAGTGGAAAGGATTCTGGGAAACAAGTTAAATATAGGACTATAGAATGTGTTTTTTTGATTAGATAAATTAACTTGTGTATTTAATAAATGGTCTGATAAGTTACTGTTTATAGATTTCCTGATTTCTAATGATTCTAAATTGTCTAACCTAATGCCTATACTATTTTTATGTAAGAGGCTAGTACCTGTTATTTTATCAAATCTATGGTCTGCTGATATTAAGTGGTTGGCGAGTTCCGAAAAACCTTTACCATTTAAACACCGTACATGTTCCTTCACTCTGGTGTTTACATTGCGCGCTGTTTTACCTATGTAAAAGGCGGGACAATCACTACAGTTGAGTTTATAAATACCCGAATGGCATAACAGGTACTAGCCTCTTACATAAAAATAGTATAGGCATTAGGTTAGACAATTTAGAATCATTAGAAATCAGGAAATCTATAAACAGTAACTTATCAGACCATTTATTAAATACACAAGTTAATTTATCTAATCAAAAAAACACATTCTATAGTCCTATATTTAACTTGTTTCCCAGAATCCTTTCCACTCTTAAATAATAAGTTTATGCTTTTTCTTATGTCTTTAAAATGTATTATTATATGTATAATTCATGTAAAAATGTTAATTGTTATTATATATCTTCAATTCACTATGTCTATGTAATATTTGACTCCTCCCACTTTTATAATGTATTATATTCTGTCTCCCTCTGTTTTCCTATAAATATGCATCACCTCTGTCTTAGTTTTTAGTTATATTTCACATCCTGATGAAGCTCGACCGTAGCGAAACCGGTAGATGTAATAATAATAAAGTCGTGGTTAATAAACAAAGTGTTTTATTTGATTTAATATATAATGTTAATTAAGTGTTAATCTCAAGTGACCTACCAGCTAAGTATTGTACTGTATATTATCTTCATAAATAGTTAGTAATAACATAGATCACTGTAGAAATGTATTATAAATGTGTACAGAGCCCCTGAGGTGATTTTGTAAAAAAAACGGCGCTATACAAGTCATCCAATTATAATTATATTATTATAATTATTAAACAATATGTTCAAAGGGTTTGTTCAATAAACGTAAAGCTGCGTTGAAATGTACATAATATATAATATACAGGACCATACTTACCTGGGAGGTCATTTGAGATTAAAACTGTTTATTGAGAACTTTACTTTAGTTACAGTTCGCAAGCAAAGGACATAATTTGAACACATGTAATTGGAAATACCATTATTATTTCCGGTATTTATTTTAAAAAGATAATTTTTTTTTTTATTATGTTAAAAGACATTTTTTTCTTGAAAAGCGCAAAGGATAGCATACTATTAAAAACATTAATTATTAACCTGAAACACCTCTATAAATTGATATAAATGCCGTCGCCGACGGAAATCGAACCCACAGCCTTCCGATTGCCGGTCGGGTGCACTAAGCCACTAGTATTTTATTCAACATAAATACTAAATTTCCTGAAAGGTGGCGTCTAGATATAAATATGTGTTTTTGTCTTATAATCATTTGATAAATATACAGGGTGTATCGGCACTAACCCGACAAACTTTAACCAGCTATTCCTTAGCACATTTGGAGTAAAAAATGTTATGGGCACTTTGCTGTCCGGTAGCATTTTTTTTCAATTAAAAACAAAAAAAAATAAAATTTCCACACTACATCACTGTCATTGGCATTGCGTTTCGTGTTCAACAGCTGTTATAAGCAAGTATGTCAAAAAACGTCTTCGCTCTTTCGCACACACTAAATAATAATAGTTAAAAATGAGACGAATGGTGCCGTGCCATTTCGTTGTGATTGTAAAAGTGCGCCAATATAGGTACACACGTGCATTATTCAACGGAATTAGAATAAAATATTTGCCAGATGGGTTTTCAAACTTTGACAAAGGATAAAACAGTGGTGACATGTGGTGAAAATATGAATAAAAAAATTTTTACTAAGAAAAAACGTTACCGGACGGCAAAGTGCACATAGGATTTTTTACTCCAAATATGCTAAGGAATAGCTGGTTAAAGTTTGTCGGGTACGTGCCGATACACCCTGTATTTATGTTCCTTGAAGAGAGCGTTAAGGAGAGGAAAAGCAAATTTAACGTTGGGCGGTACAACAGTACAAGGAATTGATTAAAATTTATATTCTTAAATGTGATTCGTCCCTCGGTATGAGACAGATTGAACAGTAAGGCTTCGAATAATTTAAATCCAATAAAAAAGTGTGATTAGGGTGAATTATTACAGGCAATTACAATGATGTTTACAGGATGTTACTCTAAAGCAGGTATGTTTAATTTAAGGGTTTGAGAGCTTAAAAATGTTATTTCAAAGTAAATCATAATAATGTGATGTTTTTATAAGATACACTAACAAATTTAATCATGCCTATTCGCAACCTATTTTTTCTAATCTAAACGAAAAGCTGGAGATAAAAGGAGCTTTCGTCTTAAAGTTCTACTCTTTTGAATGTGGCAAAATAGTTAGCCTAATCGTTTTAATGATTATTTTTTGTCCAATTCACACGAAGGGCCCCTTGGGAAATTTATTCTTGGCACTAAGATAAACTCATTGCTTAAGGCGAAGTGCAGATAAGGGTAAGTATACAGTCACCGAACATATTAACTTAAAGCTTAAAACATCCAAATGCCGACAGCGCTGGGCTTAATATTATTATTTTAAGATAATAGCGTTGCAACGGAAGATTGAAAAGATTCAACAATTACCTTTTTCATTATTATTTTTAAATAAAAACAAACATTCACGTGTCGCTAACAGCCAGCCACTGACCGGTTTCATTAATTTTAATCGATTTCTGATGTCAGCTTCATAAATTAAATTTCACTTTTAAAATCTAAATTTTGTACAAGACTCCAAAATGTTTCCATCCGCCTGAAGCCTGTGGAACTCTGGCATCCCCCAATTGGGGTTTTTTGTGCGGGTGAAGGAGTGGGGTGGATAATAACATGGGAAAGAATTTAATTAGGAAGTATCTGGTCTAAAGCCGTTTCAAGCAAAGTATCAATTCAGAATAGTATCTATCACCATGGAACGTGCCGCAAATACACTATGTATTATAATTACACTAAAATATTCTGTAATTTCTTTACTACATTAAATCTGATACTTAATTTGCAAACATTTTTTCGTAATGTTAAGTTTATCTAAATTAGAAACACAAATATAACCGATCCAAAATTTGCTGTGGCTTCGAAACCACAATAAAATTCAATAACGGTTTAACCTTGCTACGTACCTACTTTATGCCATCGCATATATAAATATATTATCTGAAATACAACCACCAGATTGTAATCTGTATCCTTGAGTGAGTGAAGTGGATAATTTCATGTAGAATTCATGCATTTTTGTGGGCAAATTACCCGAACAGTACACACGTTTTGTAAGTCCGTTTTGCTTTGCATAATTCATTATGTGGTAAAGCTGAAAGAACGACAAATATTCGGCAGTACGAAATTGAACAAAGGTAGTAAAATGATAATTAGTGTAACCCTCTTCTAAATTTTAGGCTTTAGGAGAGTTGACCATCAGATAAAATGCTTGGACGAGGACCACGGGACAGAAAGATGAGCGATGACCTGAAAACGAATAAAAGACTGAATTAGCATGCAAAATTAGTTCAACCAGAGAAGAGCAAAAAGGAGCACCAAAGAACTTTTGCGAGGACAAAAAAAAAACAATAATACCAAGCTTTTAACGCAAGAGAGGCAGACAGAATTTCATTTGCTCAGCGAATAAGTTAAACAAGTTTTGGGTTACCATTCATGATTTTATCTTAGACATGTAATTACGGATTTTATAAAAATACAGAGAAACATTTTTTTCGAAAAGTAAATTACAGCTCAACTTTTATCTCGAGCAAACTGGTTCCAAGAAGTTTTTTTGGTTAATTGAATAAGTTAACTGTTTTGAATTCAACGCACGTGTATTGTGTATTTATCTATGAGGGTTTGGGGGACCTTTTCTCCCCCTTTCTCCCCTAATTACTCGTGTACCTACCAGTCCCCCTATTTCAATGCTTTACCTTAATAAATGTAATGTCAGTTTTAATTTTAATATGTATGTCAATGGAAAGGGTGAGGGGACTTATGGCTTATCATTGTGTGTCTACCTTTTATTGTTCTCAATAAATTAATACCATTTCGGCTGCCCTATAAATACTCCCTTTCTGAATCGCTTTTTGAGTTGTAAATGAGATTTTTTTATAGCTACCATGTTCAGGTAAATCATTCAAAAGAATTGGCTAACTGAAGTGAAAATGGTTTTTCAGTTGTTGATAGACGTTTTTTTCCAATTTATCTAAATATTAACAACTGAAATTTATTGTTTAATGCTTCACAGCATGGCACGAAAGTATATAATTTTACATTGATTATATATGTATCGGACCACATGAATGTTTTTTTATTAAATATGACATAATAATTTCTTACTAGTTGCTTGAGAGCTACGACTTTATTGAGCTCCAACAGCAAAAGCGTTAAATTCACATCACAGAAATTAATTGAAACAGCATCAATAGATACGCTAATTTGGGAGGCGGGGTTGGGTACCGCCTCTCCGGGAATCATTTATTGGATAACCAACACCTTTGCTATAAGTCGCATTAAGTAGTTCGCTACGTTTGGTGATTTAGCAGGGGTCCCCTGTCCCCTGGTTCATCGGGTTCAAGATGCGCCTGCCCACCATTTGCGTTATGTGCCAGATCGGTAGAGGCTGTTTTGGGGAGACACTTTGACCTCTCCAATTGTTTTCTCGACCCATCGCCTTGCGCTGCGGTGGAAGGGATATATTCATAAGTCCGTCACTATTGGACATACTGATCCCTAGATTCATACACAATCCTCATACCTTTTACCTTCCCAGAACTTCCTCTCCATATTTTCCTTAAAAATTACCCTCCAAACAGCATCCCAAAAGATGACATAAGAATTTTTTTTCATCAGGGCCTCCTGCGTTGGGTTAATATAAAAAAATACTCGCATATCCACCTAATGAAAATGTGAAAACATTACTAATTTGTGAGATTGATATCACATGGTATTACTTATTAAAGTGGGTATTTTTTTGGTTAAATAAAGTAAAAAGGCGCGTACGCGTTTTATCTCAGGAATATAAAAAACGTTAGCATGACCGTAACAATATCAAAGCTTCTTTAATTGTATCGTTTTGATCGTAATCATTAATTACTTTTTACTGCGGAAACTATCTTCGAGATGAAGCGATATTGCAAGAGTTTTTACTACCGCATTCTTTATCGTTTTATTTCTTTTCTTCGTTCTTTTAACCGTGCCATAAACTTATATCGATAACTGGCGCTAGTTTATTGTTGATCGATAATTTTTCCAACTAAGGAGAATGGAAGGAATTTTTGGAAAGGGTTAAGGAATTGATATAGGAAGCTCATATTTAACTTATTAGATAATAATTTTAACTCTCTATCAAAGATGCTCGACAAACCTCGAATAAACTACTTTTTATTTTTTAATTCCGTGTTTTGCACGCGATAAAGTGTCGATTTTTGGTTGATTGTCAATCTAATTTTTAGATTTTAAAACGTTATGGTGCTGATTTTTAGTCGTGTTTCGCTTCCTCTTCCTTTAGCCAACGTTTCGGACAGCCTTGCAGCGTTCATCATCGGGGCATCGGACGGCCGGCATAGTCCAGTGGTAACGCATTGGACTGCCATTCCGAAGGTCGCGGGTTCGAACCCGGCGTGCGCAAATAAATTGTATTTGATTAATTTGTGTTATTTCACAATTAATTAATTAAAATAATATATAGTATATTTGCGGCGCGTTCCCGAGTGGAAGATACTACCAGTATCGCCCTGGTGTAAGACCACCATTCAGAATTGAAACGTTGCTCCAAATGGCTTTAGCCGTGTTTAGTGACTATATCTGAATAGCCAGGTACTTCCCCACCTTCCTCTTTCCCTTCCCCACTTACCTTTCAGCCTCACAACATCCCCCAATTGGGGATGCCATAGTCTCACTGGCTCCAGACGGGAGCAGTTGGGACTCTTGTGAGGTATTCACTATAAAAATTAAAAAAAAATCTGCATTATAGTTTTGGTCGTTAGACATCAAATTGTGGCATTGGAACAATATTTTATTAATTTATTTTTGACAGGACGTCATCTTCACACCGGTTCAAACCTTAAACCCAAAACAGATCTGGTCTAATATTGTGTAAGTGGGACGAAATTTGTAACGTAATAATTAAAAAAAAGTTTATTTCTGTCCGATCCTTAATAAGGAACACAAACGAAAATTTGTTTTTGGTGTTACGCTACCTCCTTATTTAGCCAACGTTTCGGACAGCATTGCAGTGTGCACACTTCAGATGTGTCTGCCCTGATGATGGCATAATACCCCAAAAACAAATCACTATAATACTTTTGGTCGTGAAAATCTCAAATCATACCTGGGATTTGTTAATTTCATGCCCAACCGAATGGGATTGACCTTACTGCTAATCGTAAAAACCGAGATACGTATGACGTCACACGTACTCCGTCAGATTTCAATCGTTTTGGCAGGCTTTGAAAAAGCTATGTTATTTATGAAGAAAATATTGAAAGTTGGCTGGAATTATTCTTCATTGTCGAATTAAAAAGGTTGTCGGATCGTTGTGGTTAATTTTGGCAAAAAAGAGAACATTCTAGAATATTCGGCTTCAAAGGTTAGGACGTTTTTCTTTCCAACCCACTATTTAATACTTTTTTCCGTAAAAGTAGGGTTTCATTTTCATACGGAAAGCAATCATTTTATATTGTTAAAAACCTTTTAGGGAATCTGGTTATTTTTATCGATAAAATTTCAAAAGCCGAAGAGCAGAAACCCGCTGCGAAGTAATAATATTATTTTATATGCATATTTTTAGCTTCAACGATAACAGCGGGGATTCATGTTTAAAATATCAGATTTATTTTTTGCAGGTAGGTAGAATAGTTTTTATGGAAATACGAGTATAAGGCACGAAGTTACAGATATATTTTTTATGCTTTTAGATGGATAGGTAGTTCATCATTACCATTTTTTTTCACTTATTTTATTTTTTGATCGTGACGGGTTTCAGCTCATTATAGCCATCTTCAGACTGGCACAATTATTCCTTAAACTATGGTCGATGTACATAACATGTGGGGAAGGATTAAGGATTAATAAAAAACATAACTAATCAAACATGACGAGTTATTTCTATTTATCCGCAGGGGTAAGCAGAGAGGATGGAATGCCAAACAACTTTAGTTTTTAAAAAATTATTTATTCAATTTCACATGAATCCAATGAAGTCCGATTAAACTGATAGATAGCAGTTTGTCAATGGGTTCTTAATAAATTACTTACATTTTTAAATGTAGGTTCCGCTCATCAGTAGGTAATAATCTGTACTTCTTTAATTTTGTTAGGCGTGTATGTGTACCGCCGCCCAGAGAACTATTAATTGGATAACAAACACCTCTGCCATAGGTTACTCCAAGTGGTTTGCTACGTTTGGTGACTTAGCAGGGGTGCCCGGATCCATGGGGTTATGATTGTCTAGATTTTGGCAGCGTATATGTCTGCTCTTCTACTGTGTGACGGGCCGTATTTGGAGACACCGGCTAAGGGAGACCTTTTTAGACACTCAGAACTTTTTCTTTCCCACATCTTTCTCTCTTTCCTTTCCTTAAAAAACCCTCCACACAGCATCCCCAAAGATATATTAAGGAAATTATTTTCTTCAGGGCCTCCAGTACGAGGCTAAAGTAAAAAAAATGTTACATTATTGTTTAAAATCTTAAACAAAAGATATTTAGAGTAAATAAAATTTATAACGAAAAACATAAAATTGAATCAAATTATTTTTCAAGAGTACGATAATATTAACTTGGATAGTACAGAACTTGAAAAGAACATACACAGAGCTTGAATTTTATCTATTAAATTTTATAAATTGTTCAAATTCTTTGAAACAATCAATACTTTATATGTTTCGTTGAAAATTTTTGTTTACCAACGTAAATTTATAATTTCATTAACATTTTAAATTGGTGTCTAAATTGAAAAAATAAAAATTTTAAATGTAAGAAATGAAAAGTGAGAAGTTACGTAAAGCACATTTCAGTGTAAAAATGTGTATTTTCTGGAGAGTAGAAGGGGGGGGGGTATTGGTAAAGAATGGTATTTTCTCACCAGATATTGATACACAATACTCTTACTATCATACCATTACACTATGTAAGTAGTTCCTACCACTCTTTAGCAGAACAAACCCGTTGGTTACTTTAAATGTTGAACCGTTTAATACTAACAAGAAAAGATTTATATAAGCACCTCAAAATCTCAAAACTACTAACAAACACTACTTTCGTTAAAATTACAAGTAATTCTATAAAGTGTACCGCAAGGTTTACGCGTAGGTATTCACTGTACTGTACACTTGTAAAGTATAATCCAAATGAACTCGTATTCTAAATTGGGGACGTTGAAATAAAGGGTTGCCATTTGTATAAGATTTCCTTTTGCGAGTGGTTATTTTTATTCTCTCCACTTCGTTTGGGGAACCCCTCGTAGACAGAATACAACCTTTTACACTTCGGACGGAGTAATTCTACTTTGCATAACATGTAACGTGCCCTTGCTCCATGTTCTACGGGTAGATCGGAAAGCTGGGAGCTCTGATACATATATACATAAATAATGTGTTTCTGCAACGTTTATTCAGGTATCTAACTACGTGAATGATCTGCATACATACATAATGTAGATTGGTAAATACACAAAAGCAATATGGCAAGGCAACAACTGCTTCAAAACCATCCGAAAGCAATATTGACTTTTAAAAATAATAATATTTGAATGATTTGTATAGGACCGTTTTTGCGCAAAATCACCTCAAGGTCGCTACTTGTAACTTCTCACTGATTATAAAATTAATTGGCTTTCTGTATAATTGATGACGTCCATATTCATTTTTGCTTATTTAAAGTTTAGAATGTAACAAAGATTTTTTTTATAAAAGATTGTTCTTAAATATGGTAGTAATAATATTTTATTTACAAATCAACCTGTAAAAGAACAATATTTTTTAAGGCAATGCCATACGTAGTAATGCAAAATCATGTGTTTTTGGTTTGAAAATTTGGTCGCCTAGAAATGTTTCAGATGCTTTAATTAAATACTGCGAGTAGAATACATCTTGGCCTTTGAAATAATCGAGTATTTTTTAGATAAGTCTTTTTATAAGCCCAGAAAATAATAATGTAAAGGCCTATGAAAACTGCTTTAATGTTCAAAATCTCCTACTTACGAACTCATTTTCGGTTATAATTTTATTGTATAATGTGAAAAATTAAGTCATTTATAAAGTGATCAAAAAATTAAATATTTATGCCTGAACATCCACAAAATAAAATAAAAGGTACTTTTTCGCCATGTTTTTTTCTTGCATAAATCAAAACAGGCGGATGGTGTTAAGCGGGAATTTAAACCTTATCGCCATCTACGTAAGGGTTGTTATTGATAGCGGCTCAATTTAAAATACTACACAACGTGTTAGACTTGTTCTATATCTTGACATGTACGTGTTTCTCTGAAATTAGATGACATTACTGCAGTTAATATACGGAATAAATGTCGGTTATATCCGATCGGCTTTTGGAGAGGTTGGTAGAGTTGTTGATAGAACAGTTCCTGAGTTCCAAAGCTCCGTCAAACCAAAAAAATAACTTTGAAATTGTCCACTAGCCGGCCCTAGAGATGGCGCGACTATGGCTATACTTTTCTTATGCCTTTCGTTATTTCGCTTTGCATCCAGAAACTGGAGAGTGCTACATATTTTGTTGTATCAGTATGAACATAACGCGTTCTTGTATTTATGTCAATGTTCTCAACCCACAATTATAAAATACCGGCACAGTTGTTTCTTTCTGTCCTAAGGTCAACCATCGATGTACACAAATAGGTACTAAAATAAGTCGTAATTTTTTTGCTTCCAGGTCCAATTATATAATATATTATAACCACCACGCCATGGTCAATAAATGCGGTGGGAAGTGGTTGTGTTTTCTTCAAGGCGTGGTAAATTAGTAAGATACAGAATATTATTTCAGACAACCAAAGCCGCATGCGTGTATAATTTTCTGCGGTTTATGTATGAGGTTCGCCATAATTACAGTTACCTATAAAATGTATTAATTTTAATACGTATAAAATTTTGATACTTACATACATTTACTTTGAATGTAGTATTGCACAAGTTTGTCTCCGTCCGGAGTCCGTGAGACTATGGCATCCTCAATTAAGGGATATTGTAATTTTGAAAAGTGTGGGGAAGAGAAGTAAATGTAGAAAAGACAGGTTGGGAAATACCTGGCTGTTCAAATCTGGTAACCAAACACGGCTAAAGCAATGTTAAGCAATTGTTTATTTATTTTGTGATAATATGCAAATAATGATTGCAAAGAACAAAAATCAAAAGTAAAATTTATATTTAAAATTATTTAGAACTCATGCTGAAGAATATTGCTATGCTTAACTTAATTGTTATTATTACTAAGGTATGTTATTATAGCCTTCTTGTAAGTATATTCCGTTCAGTTAAACACATCTACAATTTCTGCTAAAGTATTTCTAACTACATGCAATCTAGGTACAAATGAGTATCTAAATGACTAAGTGCTGATATAATTTTTGCAATGAAAAAACTCGAGTTTGTTTATAGTTAGAAATTGATGCTGAATTTTTTAAATGGAATCGGAGTAGATCTTAAAGCGAAGAGACCAGAATTATGTTCGACATGACTTCGAATTAAAGTTGAATACAAGATTTTGAATGTTGATATGTTTTTAAAGTGTCTGCCATTACGGAGAATGAAGCCAAGCACTTTAATCCTTTGATTTTTATCGTATTGTGATGTGAGAAAGAATATTAAACATGGAATCGAATATA
The DNA here is from genome assembly GCF_061612785.1 of Hesperophylax consimilis. Classification (NCBI taxonomy): domain Eukaryota; kingdom Metazoa; phylum Arthropoda; class Insecta; order Trichoptera; family Limnephilidae; genus Hesperophylax; species Hesperophylax consimilis. The sequence goes on along the minus strand of NC_142851.1, from coordinate 4,616,210 downwards.
GTGCCAAAATCATTAATTTTATTAACAGGGGTGAGGGAAACATTGTTAAATTATATTGTTATTTGAAAGGTTGATTTCTTCTGAAAATCTTATTATGTAGCATTTGCTAATGATTAGATGAAGTTTGTTAAGTTTGCACCAGTCTAAAAAATTTCAAAGAGCTTTAGATCGTCGGCGAAAATCAACACTTCAATAATATCATGAAATATGTTTATAAATTTCGATTTTGATTTGTGGTCTTTCACCAAAGCGAAACTGGGAGAAGGTACCTACCACTGAAAAGGGGAGGAAAAGGGGTAAAAATAATATTTTTATCCAATCAAAATGGAAGTAAGGGAAGAAACATATACCTACCTATGGGTGTATGAATTAGATATGTATGTGTGTGTGTTTTGGTATGTAGTACCTATAAGGTCAGAGTCCGTAATGGAATTTCCGTGTTCAGTGTTTATATCAAAGGGATAGGTGTTTAATAGCAAAATATTGTTCCAGATACTTAACTAGGTATCAAAAAGATTTCAAATAAAAATATCATGAGTAATCGAAGGGGTAGTTATTGTGTACAGAACTCCATGAAAACTGGAAACACTTCGTAGATTCTTCAGCCTGGTTTGCCGTATCATGAGAGAAACAAGTTTAAATACTCGTAACATTAGTGTACTTTTTTTATATTAACTCCACACAGGAGGCCCTGAAGAAAATAATTTCCCTCAGGGCCTATGTCATCTTTGGGGATGCTGTGTGGAGGGTCTTTTGGTGGAGAGGAAGGAGTGAACATGGAACATGAACATCTTGAAGAGTCCCATGTTGTAGGAGGGAGGAAACACAGAGGCCGGCAGTTCGTTCCACAGCCGAGCTGTTGAACTTAAGAACGAATCGTAGAAGCGACCTGTTCTCATGTGACAAATGTCAACTGTGTACAAATGTTGGGCGCGCGTTTGGCGTGTATCTCGACTACGCACCGGTGCCGAAGGGATCAATGACGCTAGATCCTCAGAGCATCTTCCATTGTAATACCGATAGAACAAGGACAGCATACCTACCTAACGCCTGTGCTCTAAAGATTGCAGTCCGTTTGTTAAGATTGGGGAATCTATCAAACGGACCGCCCGTTTTTGCACAGAGTCAAGGGTTTTTTTCAGGTATTTAGGGGCTCCGGACCAGAGATGGCTGCCAAATTCGACAGTAGGGCGCACTTGCGATTTGTACAGGGTCAGCAGTTGTGTACACACGATGTTAAGTATTTAAATTTGGAAAACGCAACAGCAGTTACAACAACATAAATTTTTTGTTCCAAAAATAAACAGATATTGGTAGTATGACTAGCACACAAATTCAAGAAAAAAACAACTGATTTCTCGAAACATCATTTTCTCATCACCTTTATAATTTCTAAAAATATTTTTTTTGGGTTAACTCGGCAACATTATTCAATAAGAGTTCTTTGTTTATGGTAAAATAATATGGATCTTAGAATGACAACATCAATGATGAACTTATTGCCCTAGTGAAAATCCAACGTTCAAATTAGAAATGGTTTCAACCATGTACGGTGATCAAATCTGAATACCCAGGCTCTTTCCAACTTTTCTTATCACAGAAATTAAAATCCCCAAAGAATGCTCAACGTACATTTTAATGGAGTGAGAATAAATAGTCAAATAAGGTAAAATAATTGGGGTAGATCATTAATGAAGACCTCTCGCGTGATGATGATATTGAACGGCAATGGAGAAGCAGCACATCGACAATGTTTACGGACCGAGAACTGTAAATTTTTCTTTTTTAATTTACAAGGGATCGCACTAACCTCTCGACATCCTGGAATAATAATAATAATTGTTATTAATAGTCCCAAAGACTTCGGGCAGTTAGGACCCTTACGCGGTGTTAAAAAAGGGCATAGATTTGCAGTAGTATTGGCAAAGATGTAGGCAACATTGTTGTTCATATTAGCCGACGAGTACCAGGCGTTCTGGAGGTTATCCTTTGGACTAAGACATATACCATGACAGACTTTTCTGTAGGTCTTTTTAAACCATACAATTCCGTACACTATTTTGATGTATCTCATGAGGCTTAGACAGCGTTAACAATGTAGTGCCCGAAACTATATTTCTACGACTTGATTATAAAACATCGACTTTTCTCTAATGTCTATAAATAAAATATACATGTATCATATATGTAAACCTTTCGGAAGAAATTCTCTAAATGATAGTGAAAATCCTATCTAAATCCGTTCAGTAGTTTAGAAGAACTAAGCCCACAAACAGACAGACGCGGACGGTGACTTTATTTTATACTATTTAGAGATAATAGTTCATGCCGTTCATGGCTAATCTTCTTTATTTTATTATCTATATGCATTTGGGTCTAGAATCTTTGTTCATCACATTGTATTATAAAACTATCTCGCTCAGAGCAATGCGTAGAATATGAACAATAATTTAACTTGCTGGCAATTTCGAAACATGCCGGGCGATCCTTGCAATATGATTACCATCACAATGGGAACGAGCCCGCATCGATCCAATGGCAATGTGGCCAGAAATTTCACAGCTTCCCCCATTAATAACATTTTTATCTTCCATTATAATTTTACGGTTCGTGTTCAAATCATCTGTTCAACAAATTGTAAATGGGAGCGTGCAGTAGTTATTGGCAGAATTAAATTTATCTCCGCATATGTCGTTATATTTGAGTTCACAACCTAATGGGAGTTCTACATAAATTTTTTTTAACCGACCCCATACTGGAAAGTATATCGGGAACCATATAAAAAAATCTTTAAGTATAATTGCAAGATTTCACCCTAATCAAATTGAATCTTGATAGTGTCTTGGATAAATATATCCATTTTTATTTGAAGATAAAAATTTGCGTTAAGAGAAATTAAAATAATGTTGATAGCTCTCAGTCCAAGTATGAAATGGTTAAAAATGACGTAAGTTTATATAGGCAGAGCACTTTCCGCTAAGAAGGAGGTCCTGGGTTTAATTTCTAGATATGACAATTTTTTATGTGAATATTCACAAGAGTCAACTGCTCCCAACCATAATGGAACCAGTGAGACTATGGAATCCCCGATTGGGGTATGCTGAGGGGCTAAAGGGAGTAAGAAGGGGATTGAGATGGGGAAGAGGATATTAGGGAAGTACCTGGCTATTCAGATCTAGTCACCAAACACGGCTAAAGCCATTTCAAGCAACGTTTGAATTCTGAATGGTGATCTTACATCAGGCGATACTGATAGTATATTCTACTCTCGAACATGCCGCACATATATCTAATATAATTTAAATAATAAAATTATGAAATAACACAATTCAATCAAATAAAATTTACCTGCGCACGCCGGGAATTGAACCCGTGACCTTCGGAACGCTAATCGAGAGCCTTACCCCTCGACCACGAAGTCCGTCATTTATGTATCACATTTTTCGATTGAGAGTCGTTAATGATAAATATTCGATTACGATTAAATAGTCTTCAATGATTAAACATTGCAATTTGAGTTTATACTCATTTTGTTATTTAAAAAAGTAACACCTTTTTGGACCCGAGTTCTGCTACTGTTCACAGAACTACTATTTAGAACTACTAATATTTTATTTTATTAATTTTGTAAAACAGATAACACAATCACAATACGTAGATAGGTACTTAACAATTACTAATTCTCCCAATAAACTATCAATTAATGACAGCTCTAACCTTAATTATGTATAGCTTATAAAGTTAATATGTACCTACATTAAACATTATATGAATTAGTGTAAACTCGTAGTTTAGTGTTAAGTTTCATCCGTTCAAGTCTGATAAATTGTTAAAAAGTAAACCTAATAGTAATTGCATAATGGATACAGCGCAATGGGTACAATATGCAAACAGAAATAAAAAAATATGATTTATTGAAATGTAAGAATATAATATTATATTTCAAATGAATTTGAAGAATCTGTCTTGGGGCATAATAAGACTGGAGAACATTTCCTTTGTGAGTCTAAAAATCTATCCTTTTTAAATTGCTCTGGAAAGATCGTTGTGCCTTTGAATAAATCCGATTTAATGTATAAATAAAGTACAAGCTCTGTTACTGGAGTCTTCCGGACAACCCCTTTAGAGAAGACAGTCAGTATCTCGTGTCCATGTTTGAGACGCCAAGAATCGAATCGGCTGACAAGACATATCGGGTGGATAAACTTAGTTGCAGATAGCAGGGTTTTGTTCAAGGTACACACTGTTTAAAAAGTGAAGGACGTGGAATAAGAATAAGTAATAGTCATTTTATAATATGTCATCGTTAAGGTATTATAAAATTGTCACATAACTAAGCATCAATACAAAATTGGGAGGATAGAAGCATTTAAATGTAAAATGAGATGAACCGTAAGAGCTAGTGACGCAACTATATGCATCTCCCTTTAACATATATTCCTGTATTCTTGCACCCAATTACCTGTCCCTGTCTGACATTGTGGAGACATATACACATTAGTGACATTGCTACAATTCATTGTACATCACCAGTCTGTTAAGAAAACCTGTGGAGTGAACGTGTAAGTGCTCAGTTTGTATAATATCGTGTTCATTACGGAAGCTTGTGCGGTGATCTCCCACAGTATCCTTCAAGGCTATAAAATCGATTTGCAACCAGATGTGTACCAAAGACCAGGGGTACGTCTAAACCCCTTTCGAATTCTAAGTGTTATCTATGGCGACCCAAATAATTGTGTTAAATATTGATTACAGTCCACTTTATGAATATACAATATCATTCTCGAAATTCCCAGGACTGATAAAGGCTAACCAACCAAACTGGAAGTTCTTTGTCGAATGACCAAAAATTTTACGAGGAATAAATGACCGAGAAAGAAAAAAAAATCTTTATCATATCAAAAGAAATAATACATAGATGATTACCTATTGATAATTCTGGAATATTGATAGAAGAGGATACAGCGGAAGACTATAACTTCAAACTATGCAAATGGCACAAGGTATTTGCAGTTTCGCATATTTGTTCCGGGTTCAAACGTGCAGGTGTTTTACACTAACCCAGAGGTGGAACAAACAGACTATTAGGAACTATAGGTCATTGCATCGTGGTTTCAGCAGTTTCAGGTTTGGTATTATTGATATGTGAATCTTGTTTTTAGGAGATTGGGTGAATGAAATTTACTAATAATTGTGAAATAATGAAAACATGCATTTTTTGCTGTGTATCAAATAAATTTACTTTAATAAAATAAAATACTTTTTTGTTTTAAAACCACGATATTTATTAATTTAAGAACCGACCGGTTTCGCTTTACTTAAGCATCATCAGGGTACAAATTAATACTAAACAAGAAGTACATAATGTGTGTATATATATAACAAAATATAGAGGGAGACAACATGATACAAATATAAGCAACACAAAGACGGTCATAAAATACATTAACATAAGTGCACAAGTAATGGAAAAACCGCTAGATAATTATGTAGACTAATGGGTTATATCAATAAATCGGGAGAAACAAAGCATCAACTGGCATGGTGGTAAGGAGGTAAGGAGAACTGGGATTTTTTTATGGGTTTATTGGAAACAGACCTAATATTGGACTACTTGATATGTCTAATTGATTATTAAGTATCTGAATTTTGGTTTTTACAGCTTTTTTTAATTTCTAGTGCCTCTAAGTTGTTTAGTCACCATGCCCGTTTTTTATGTTAGATGTTAGATGTTAGCACCGGTGCTATGACAGAATGTATGATCTTTATCGATCAAAAGATTTGCGAATTCGGAAAACCCGTTATTATTGAGGCAACGAAGAAAAAAAATAAATGCATAAAACAAAAAAGTATTTTATTTTATTAAATATGTCAAACCACAAAGTGATTGCTTTCTACAATAAATTTACTTTACTTTAAATTGCACGATTACGAAAACAATCTAAAAAATTTGAATTGACTTGAGTTTTTCAGTCTTTTTAAAATTTCACAAAAGTATTTTTTAAGGCATGATGCAAGTATTTTCTATCATTTGACAGACATGATATAGGATGGATTCCCTTTTCAAACCTATGTTATTATTGAGGATCGAAAATTGCAATATACCCCTATTCACATGACAGTGACATGTGAGTTTGACGTGTGTTAATTTGATGCAGGGTGCACACATTTGCACACAACTGCACTATAGTCACCATCCAGTTGGAAACGCAATGCCATAATGACAAATGACTCAATTCGTCAAAATTAAAAATATGTATTTCATGCAAAATATAACAATCACCCTGTGTTTTATACTTCAATACATGTAAAAGCCAACACTGAATATACAAAAGGGAATAGCCAAAATTTAATTTACATTTTTTACTCTAAATAATATCAGGAATAACTGGTTGAACTAAGTCACCACCATTTGTATATAGATTTAGGAGAAAAATTATCAGGTAGTAACCATTTTGGTGACACATTTTACGGTAAGCCAAAGGGAGCAAAGTTTTTAGGAACCTAGTTTTTTATACGCTTTAGCCTTAGATTGTTGAAAAAATGTGTTCATTAAAAAAACACTTAAAGTTAACACAGTGGTAGTTTTATTTGCAATAAACGTGACATACTTTATTTAAGGAGCGTAATTGTCAACCTTTGGAAAAGTTATACAGTATCAAATATCTTGCCTTAATAATTGATAGAAATCTAAAATGGAACAATCATGTTTCTATATTAATAAACAAAATAAGAAAGCTAGCCTACATCTGCAAGACTCTAACAAATATATTAGACATGGTTACATTAAAAACTGTATACTATGCGCTTGTTCAATCAATCAATCAATGATTTCATATAATGTTGTATGTTGGGGTTCTTGGACTACCCTAGGGCCTTTAAATGTTGCACACAAATTAATTTTTAAAATAATTTATAAGAAAAGTTTTTTGTATTCATCACAGAGTATCAATCAACCAGTGAATACCAAAACATCATTTGGACAAAGGAGTTTTTCTTGTAAAGCTCCGTTGCTTTATAATATACTCGATGAAAATATAAAAAAAACTGTAGATTCGTTAAATCTATTCAAGAAAATGGTAAAAAATTCCATACTGGCTAAGAGTGGGGATGTTTGTTGGATTGCCCGTGTCGTGGCTGTCACGAATCACTTTAAGAGCCCCATATTTGATGTGATCCATCTGTGTATGTGCTATGTGATTTACTTATATGATTGAATATAATTGTAAAGCTGCTCATATTGACACAGGAATATCCTAGGGAGATGAGCAGCGGAGGACAAAAAAAATCAGTATTAAATACAAAATATTTTTTTATATCCTACCAAATGTCAGAAATATGGGTTGTTTCCTTCCGCCATTTAAAGGTTGATATTCTGCATTCAATACAATGCACGTTGTATATTTTACATAGGTAGCGATAAAGTAATACTTACTTCTAGTATGTAACTTCCTTTGAATCGCAACATGTAGTCTAGAACATTGATCACCAGGCCATACGAGTACTATTCCGACTACATTCACATAAATACACCAAGAATGATGACCACAATGTTTGTTGAAGTGGAGGAATGGGAAGACTTTGTCTAAGAACATAAATAGTTTTATGTTTTCGTAGGAAGATAACGAGATAATACTATAAAGTACAAGAACATGATGTTATTGTACGGACATTATTTTTTTTATGTTTGGTGGACGGGATGAAAATAAATACCTAATATTTTACTAAGCACATAACACAAAAGTGAAGAAAAAGCAATACTTTGTTTGGAAACATAAATATTTTCTAGTAACATAAGTTATCGTATTAATATAGGATAATTGTACAACGCCGTTTTTGTGAAAAATCACCACAAGGGCGCAGAACAATTTATTACTATTTAATTTATTAGGATATATCTAATTTTATTATTTACAAAAGGATAACCATACTTTTATTAAAAAGTTTATAACTTTTCAGGCAGTAAAAAGTTGTAGTAAAAACACCAGACATTGATTTTACATTTGCCATTTTATCCTCCATTACAATTGATATTACATTTATTAGAAGATTACTATTACAAGCTGGAGTTGATATTTACTTAAAAGGACTACGGAATTTAGGACTCTACGACTGGAGAATTTTTATGAAATGACCTTTAAAAGCATACAAATTCTTAGTTGTTTACATTTTTACACATTTAATTTATTAAATACTAGGTGAAAATGTAGCAGAAAATATTGTACCTATATTGTGGCAATAGTTCCTGGCTGATATTAATTATCGTTTGATGATACCATAGGGACACTTTGTCGAAGAACATAGTAAACATGCATGACATAATAAGGGTATCGCAGAAAATAATATGAAAAATATCTTTGTTACATACTGTATAATATTAAAATTATATTGTGTCATATATATTATAGAGTGGGGGGAAATGTATATATGTAACTACTTTGTTGAAGCACAGACGCATAACTAACATAATATTACGTTAACATGAGTTCGCATATTATGTTCATTATATCAACATATTTTATATACAGTATGTGGACACATGATACATTAACCCAGAGGCGGAATGGCTTTAGGTAATCGTTTTAAAATGGAAAGAAAAAACATTCCTTCAGGCATACTTTATTCACTATGCAATTTGATAATGTGTGTTATTTATGGAGTATAATAGAATAAATATCTAAAACTTTTTTGGGACGTGACTGTTGGGAAATATTTCGACATTCATTCAATTTTACAATTTACGTTATTGCTTCTAAGATTGAAAATATATATTGTTAGGACACACATTACACACAAAATATTTGCTATTCAGCGGAAGTTCATTGTATTAAGTGCAAAACTCTACTGGTTTATGCAACAACTTACATAATATCGAGTAGTATTTTATAAAAAAAACGATCTCCCACAAATGAATTCACTTCTTTTTCCTGTTTTTCTCCCTCATATTTTAATTGGCTTTAAATTATTGTATGACAGATGCATAATCAACAGTGCAAGATTTCTGATTTTGACATTCTTAAAATTTGGGAAGGTAAGCACAAAGAGGATAAACTTTCAGAATCACTGGACCCACCTAATACGAATAAATAACAAAAAACCGAAATTTTCAAAACACATTAAATTTTGAAACTTTGATAAAAACATAATGGAATTTGAGTGCATCTTTCCCGACGTAAATATTTGTATTTTGTATTAATCAAGTTGAATAAAAAGTTTTTTCAGAACTTACAACAAATATTCGTATTAACCTGTCCAATGTTCCAGAAGTGTACCCAAATAAGTGTTAAGTTTAGGTTAATTAAATATATCTACTGTATCAACTAGATTCACTCCATAGCACTATTCTTCTAGTCTTGCTAGAACGTTTGTTTTACCTTCAAAAAGTCGTGGTGACGACTACGGCTGAAGTTTTCAGGAACTGCCATAGTATTCTAAGAGGCACCCCTCCAGCTGTCGATATATTAAATAATAATAATTTATCGTAAATCAGCATTGCCTAGTAGATCTACAATACGATAGCTGTCCTCATAACACATTCGCATTTTACGGATACTTTGTTAGATAATCTTTCAATTCATTCTTTAAAGGCCTGCAGTCCCGCTTTCAACAGGAATATGAAAAATTTGACCAGATTTTTAATAAATTTGTAATATTTTATATGAGTAAGTTTTCTCCGTATACCACCCCAGCCAGGAATACTCTTGTTCCGGTGACACCGTGGTACCCCAGGGGGCACTAATTTGTTAGAACTTGAAACACGTGTTCTGAGGAGAGGAAGGATGTTGGAGTTCAATCGGCCGGTGTACATGGCAACCTAATAGGTTTCCATGTATACCGTGTATAAGCCAATATTGGAGTTTTTGGATGGACAGGAATAAAGGAATTGATTAAGTGTTATTTTTTTTCTTATGTTTTCCTTCTTCTTGCCTCTTTTTGATTTTTTATTGGCTCTTCTTGACTCTTCTTGGCTCTTATTTGCTATTCTTGTCTCTTTTAGGTTCTTCTAGACTATTCGTGTCTTTTCTCTCCTCGCCTTGTCTTTCTTTGTATCTTTGGCTCATCTAGGATCTACTTTTGTCTTTATGGTTCTTCTTGACTCTTCTTGGCTTTTCTTGGCTCGCTTTGACTCTTCTTGCATCTTATCTTGCTTATTCTGGGTTTTTCTTGAACCTTCTTGGCTCTTATTTGCTCTTATTGTCTCTTTTTGGTTCTTTTAGACTATTGTTGATTTTTCTTGTATCTTTATAATAATAATAATTTTTATTCCAGGATGTATAGCTCATCTTTAGCTCATCTAGGACTTTCTTGGTTATTTATGGTTCTTCCTGACTCTTATTGACTTTTCTTAGCTCGCCTTGACTCCTCTTTCTCCCTTCTCTTGATTCTTCTTGTCCCTTCTAGGTTCTTCTTGACTCTAGATAAATATTCTTGTACCGCCGCTTCAACGTGTCTCCATGAATTAATTTCGCCCGCATTCCGATACGCTTCTGTTCGCTTGGGGCAGATGCGAACCTGGAAAGCACTGGAATGGGCAATGTTCACTGTTCACTGTATGTTGACGTTGTCATTCGAAAGATCGCCCATGCTCGGCTGGATGTGTAATTAAATCATAACGTAGGTACGCCCTAGACCCCAGCCCTCAGCCCCCGGCCCCCGGGACCGTAGCCCGTTCATGGTTCGTGTAATGTTAAGCACTGGATTTGATATGACGCAGATGTGCGTCGCTTATTCATCAGCATCGGCCTAATGAATAGCCTAGGCGAGATGGAGGCGTTTAATTAAGCCGGTTATAACGCTGTGCTATCGCTCTATTTTTATATAATTAATGTTGTCTTGAAACATAAGAAGCAGCACGCGGCTAAAATGCAAAAGGACAAAGAAAAAATAAATGAAATATTATCTATTGAAAAGAAACACGCTAACATTTTATAAAATATTTAAGTAAATGAAATATTACCCGTTTTTTTGGAAATCATTGGAGGCAAACAGCATGATACGCCTAAATTCTTTCTGAAACCCATCAATGAAGGAATTAAAAGAATTTTGCTTACACAACGAAACAACGTAACCACATCATTGATTTTTTTTTTTTACTGTAACTTAGTGAACTTTTGAATGGACTTTTCAAAGTTTCGTTGTTCGTGATGGTTATTACGATTCGAATCAAAACTAGTGGCATTAACTTAGACAATTCAGACGCAACAGTACTTTAAGAGTTTCTGCAGGATAAGAAAAAGGTGCATGTTTTGTAAGAGTTCCAACTGCCCGGAGCCAGTCTTCCGTGCCATCCTTATTTGAGGTATGTTGCGAGGCTCAAGGTAGCGAGGAGGAGAAAAAGATGTGAAAGGAAAAGGTTGTGAAGTTCCTGGATAATTGACTTGGATCTGGTCAATTAACACAGCAAACGCCGTTTCCAACAATGTTTCTGAATTGTTGTCTTTTGCTAGGCCGATATCGGGTAATAAAGAAGTTGGGAGCAGTTGGTAGCAGTTGGGAGCAATTGGGAGCAGTTGGGAGTTTACTATTGTGCGGTACTCATATAAAAAAATATTTCAAATATCAAATTAGATCCAGAATTTTGGTCATTGCACATTGCGGCATACACACACACACACACACACACACACACATTACGTCTTCCCCCTTTTCATAATACAATTCAGCCTTTGGATAGGTGCGCCACTGCGCTACCCCCGGTGCCCCGCTGTTTATAAAGCACGCCACTGCTTTGATCCCATTAGACATTAGATAAACCCTTTGTACTGGGGGCCCGGTATCAAGTGAATTATTAGCGAAACACTGCCCCTAACGGATATGCACAATTTAACATCGGGGTTGGAAAAAAATTAAGCTGGAGAACAGATTTTATAACCGTTATTTTATGCGGTTGGATTTGGAACAAATATTTTGTGAGTCAAAACGAATTCCTTGTGTGGTTATCGTGGTGACGCTACACTTGTTTTGATATTTGATTTCAGTGCAAGCATAAATGATACACAAACTCGGAGGGCTCTGAAGTCGAGAATTGATGGTTCCCTCGAGCGGGTTATCTCTAGGGCTAGAATAACCAGGTAGAATTTAATTTTTCAAAGACCCAATCATGACTGATTACTTCTAAAAGGGATCGAAATTAAAATCTAGTCTCCTTCAACGGAAGTAATCTTCCCAACATGCCTTCCATTGATATGCTTGGTGTAACTCTAAGTGACCAGCTCAGCCAAAGAGGCTCCTTCGAAGCCAGAGTCAAGTTAGCTTCACAGAAGCTGGATACTGTATTAGTACACAACTGCTGACCCTGTACAAATGGCAAGTGCGCCCCACTGTTGAATTTGGCATCCACCTCTGGTCTGGAGCCCCAAAATACCTGATAAAAACCCTTGACTCTCTGCAAAAATGGGCGGTCCGTTTGATAGATTCCCTTATCTTAGCAAGCGAATTGCAATATTTAGAGCACAGGCGTCAGGTAGGTATGCTGTCCTTGTTCTACCGGTACTACAAAGGTAGATGCTCCGAGGAACTAACGTCATTGATCCCTTCTGCACAGGTGCATAATCGGGAAACATGCCAAACGCTCACTTAACATTTGTACACGGTTGACATTTGTCACACGAGAACGGGTCGCTTCTACGATTTGTTTTTGAATTCAACAGCTCGGCTGTGGGACGGTTTGCCGGCTTTGCTCTTTCAACACTTGTCTCTTCAAGATCCATGTTCACTCCTTGCTTTAATAAAGAAGACCCTCCACACAGCATCCCCAGAAATGACATAGGTCCTGAGGGAAAATATTTTCTTCAAGTCCTTCTGTGTGGAGTAAATTTAAAAAAAAGAGCAATACAAAAGGCAATCTCAAATATTTCTACTGATCAAAAAATTGGAATACATTCGCAGAATAGTAAATGTGTTGTGTGTAAACTGCATGGAAAATGGTAACAAGAAGGTTATAATAGCACATCTCTATTTTTTATGGGGTCTACATAATATTTTGCACTAGCTGAATTCACTCCGTAATTACTATTACACCATATTATTATGGATATCATATTTCCTTTTTTATACAAACTTTTTCTCCTACATTACAATGGTTTACAATTGGATATTTATAATAAACTGTAGGTAATTATTAAAACAATATTCTGTCAAAAAATATCGAGTACCTTAGTTTGTTTAAAACATTGAATTTGTTACATTAAAAAAATGTCGATATCATTGGAATATTCGTTATAGGAATTGACGAGTTTTTTTTTTTTTTTAAACAATATGTACCTATAACACTTTTTATTTAACAAAATAGGTAGACCAACAAAGCTGTCACATGCCAGCTTGTCTGCAGGATCCACCGAATCAAAATATCTTAAGTCTATGTCTATAGCATTGTATGATTATGTGTACATGAGTAAGTCTTATTTCTAAGTAGGTACATTTCACAGATTTTATTTTATTGCAGACATTCGCAAAATATATTTCTAACGAGTAATTGTAAATATATAATATATCTACTATTGCTACATAACTTTTTGGGAACGGTGACATTGAATAGTCCTTATGCCTAGATTGTCGAGTAGTACTCTTACATTGACTAGACTATATGTTCTTGAGTTTAACAGCTCGGCTGAGGAACGATCAACATGAGTCCCTTCAAGGCTCATTTCAATACTTCCTTTCCAAGGAAAGACCCTCCACACCATATCCCCAAAGGTGACATGTCCTGAAGGAAGTTATTTTCGTGGAGTTATGGAGTTCAAGTTTAAAAAATTTCTGTAAAAGCCCTTATGTAAGTATAATATTGCAGTTATATGTCTAATTTAATGAAAATAAATCACTTTGTATTTAATCAAAATAATGGGATATTTTCACAAACTATGAATGCGTGTGTGGAAGATTTAACGATTATTTTTATGATTCTGATAATTACACAAAAATTATGTCATTTTAATTTTTCATTTATAATTATTGATTTTAACTGGCTACAGCGTCATAATGAATGACGGCTTACTCCAACGTTGTCCGGCTTGACGTCAAAGCCACCGAATTCACTAATGAAACCAAACATGTCGTTTTGGCGGCAAATCGAAAATGGCACATCTCGCTATAGAATAATTATTCGTCAACATAAAATTAAAATACCTTGATTATCGTTATTTTTTTCGAGAACAAAACACCCTTTTGATATGTTTCGAAACCTGTTGGTGTTGTGACTAAATTATTAAATTAAAAAGCCATAAAGTGATATTTCGATTATTGAAGAATTAGTATATTATGTCGTTCACAATTATGTAATAGTAGTCACATTTCCTCTCTATCATTAGTACATCCGCCCTTAAGTTCCTCTCACTGCTTATTACTATCGATAAAATCCTCCCCTTCCACAACGTCATACAGAATTTAACGAAGGACATAATGCATGGTCGTAATGAGGTAACCCATTTTCTTCGTCGCGTGATTCGATGGAAATTGTGAGGCGAACCTAATGATAGTTTCCGATGTTTGAACCTGTATGCGGTCACGAAGGGGTTTAACTCTGTGATGAGAGGACTCAAAGGACTCGTGAGGATAAGACAGTATTTGTGAATCATGTTTACTGAATTATAGAATACATATATGAATGCAAATTTATGTAACGGATATGTTCTTATCCTCGAAGACCACAATTGATACAATGTTGGAATTGGAATCGGAGTTTGAAGTATCCGCATTCCGAATTGCTACCGGCATATAACATACCTCCCTTGAAAACTTAAAGCAGTTTAAAAATATTTACATCAAATTCGTCGCACAATATGCTCCAAAAATTATATTAAAACACATCTGTTGCTGTTATTTAACGTGCTATAGTATGAAAAAAATACTCTAGTGATTTTTGTTCTATTTTAAACAAGTTGAGTTTTATTAAATATATTCACGACAGTTGCTTACGACTATTAATTATTATGATCGTTTATTTTATTCAAGCACGCTCCCTCTATAATTAGTATTTACACATTCAGTAAATATACTTATTTTTCTTTTTGATCCCTTAAAGCACGTAATCCTTTATATTGACGGTGACAGTTGTAAAAAATTCTTTATCCCTGATTTTTTAAAATTTAAACGTGAAACTAGCCATCGCCGTTTTTTCTACCACTTTTTCTTGCATTCATAATCGCATCGTATATTGGTTCATCCATGTTTACAAATGTCTAATATATTAAAACTTAAATACACACATTATTACATTTTTATTATTGACAACATTTTCTTTTGATTAATTTGGCTCCTACAATCAAGCTTGAATCTATCAATTGGTGCAGACAATAGTTACCAGTAGCGCATTATAGTATTGTAATTTGTATTCCTTTGTATAGTAAACTGCTTTGTGTATTGGCTTTGTCTTTTTTTGGTAGCAATATCATTGCATGTTCTTGTGTTATGTCTGTGTATGTGCTTGTTGTACATAATTTTGTTTGAGGGGTATTTTGATAATAGGTTATTTATTATTTTATGCATAAATATCATTGTGTTTGAAATCAGCACCTATTTCACTGTTAGCCAATTTAGTTCCTTCAAAAATTTAACTCCTTTTGAAAATCTATTTCGACTGAGTATTATTCTCATTGCTTTATTTTGCAGAATTCGCAAAATATTTTGTCCTCGGTCGTTACATAAGAAAAGAATTGTTGAACAGTAGTTAAAATGTGGAGCAATAATGGTGTTTTATATAGTGATTGTAAAGGCGATGTAAATAAGTTTTTTTTCAATTCGTTTTAGAAATTCTCTGTTCAGTGTAACACTAATTAATATGCACTCTGAGCCGCGATATTTTGTGCACGAAATAAATCAGAATTTACATTTTCCGTTTACACAAACAAATTCAAATACGCGGACGGATTAAATAAAACGTGCATATTTTGTTTACACGGTCGTCCAAATTCAAATATACGAAACTGTTGTGTAAACAAAATAATCATATGCCCCCGCCTGTACCTACTCGTAACGGTACCATGTGGATTGTGGGAGGGTATTATGTGCCTGTTTGTTTATGCTCGCGACTGTAATTGCAATTATTTCAGGCACATGGAAATATTCATGGAATTGACGGTTTGGAAGAATGTGTTTTGAAAATTGCATTTATTTGACGTAAATTAATAATTTAATTTGTTAGATTTTTTTTCAAAGTAGTTTTGTTTCTTTAAATACCCTTTATAGTTTTTTTTATTAATTTTACTATGCAACGGAATTATTGTTAAAATGAATCGAACATCTAATCAAAAATGCTCACGTGTCAGTGTGTTCATGGCATCCTTGATTGGATTATGTTGTGAGGCTGATGGGATTGGGGAAAGCTAAGGAGATGGGATGAAGAAGGTTTGGAAGTACCTGGCTATTCAGATCTTGTCACCTAACACGCGTAAATTTCAAGCATCGATGCCAACCTTAGATTTTATACAAATTCTACAAGAATTTTTGTAGCATTACTGAGCTCCATGTCTTGTAAAATTAAACTCATTATATAGATGGCGATAAGATTCAACTGCATTTTTATGCAAGGATAAACATCCTCAAAAAGTGTGCGTTTGTTTTATTTCGCTAAGTTCTGGCAAAAATATTTAATGTTTAAAATCCTTTTTTTAATTTTCTGAAGAACTTAATTTACACCATTATACAATAAAATTAATCCCGGAAAGGGGTTCAAAGGTAGGAGATTTTGAACTTTAAAGCAATTCGAACACTTTTTTTGTTCTGTCAACAGTATTTAATTAAAACATCTAAAATAATTTTTATCAAATTTTAAAATCAATAACACAAGTGTAGCTTTACTTCGTTACGTCTTAATGCCTATTCGGATATATTTAGATTTTATATATATATAATATATTTCAACAGACTTATCTAATCTTCTCCAAGAATACATCTAAACTTTCACTTACTGGGCGCTTTTAACTTCGACAACGGTGTTTCGTTTCTTTGATACGTGTAAGGTAAAATGTATGATAATGATCACATTTTTCTTTTGGGGTAAGCAGACATATGTTCATTGTTTGTGTCATTTTCAACCGCTCTCTCTTATGCAGGGTTTTTTTTTATTTGAATACCGCACAGGAGTCCCAACTGCTCCCAACCGTTTGAAGCTAGTGAGACTAGGTTATCCTAGTATTAGTATTAAATAGTATTATCCTATTATTTATCCTATAGGTATTGCTGCGGGTTTCGAAACGTGGAACGAATACAGATTTTTCATTGTAGGTAGGTACTCCGGGAACTTAATTTATGGAATCGATCATCAGGATCTATACAGTCGTCCCTTTATCATAATATTGCGACAAGGGTAGTTTTATCTACTAATCACAATTCGTATTAAAAACTATAAACAGTTTTTTTGTTGCGACTATTTTCTTAGTTTTTTTTGTGATGTCAATTTTATTTTCTCGATTGAATGAATAAATGAATTATTTGATTAAATAGAAAACAAATAGTAAACATGAAAATGAAAATTAACCCACTTCCCAAAATCCGATCGAGTTGACACTAAGCAGATAGACTCGTTGTCGATGAAAAAGCATTCTCTCAACTATATTTTGATGCCAATCACACGAGGACATACACGCATTTTTCTGAAATCTGACAAAATTACAGCAGGTAACATACGAAATAAATTTCAGGACTATCCAACTAGTATTTTGCTTAGGTGTTAGCGGTGTTGACTCCAGTCCTTGAAGAGGAAGGTTCAATCCTTCAATGATATATTACATTGCTCTGTATAACCTTAAATTATTTATTTATTATTCATTAACGCCCTATCGGGCTTTTACAGAGTAAATTGACAGTTTATGTATGTAAGTGTAACATATACATGGATAATAGCATAACTAAATACAAAAAGATATAAATCAAATGCTAATACTAAGATTAACATAAAATCAAAATACAATAATATTGTAAACAAATATAAGTTTCAAGTATAAAGTAATTATGTACATTGTACATTCATATATGCATTTAATTATTCATGTTTGTTGCAAAACCAGTATAACCTATGCTGGGTATAACCTTCAATTATATATAACATTGCTGGGTACAACCTTCAATGATATATTACTTCGCTGGGCATAACCTTCAATGATATATTACATTGCGGGAACCTATAACGTTCAAAAGTTAGGGAAAAGTTGCTGGAATGGATATTATTTGTTTCATAAAATAACCGTGTCCCAAGCTCTTTTTTGCCGTAATTTGAAAGCACATGCATGAGTATGTACACTAATTTAAAATTTGTTTTTAATCCAAGGCACGTTCATATTCACATTGAAGTTTTTGTAGGAAAAAATGCAAAATCCATTATTACTCCATAATCTGAAATTAAGCTCCGGAATATTCTGAGTTGCACAAAGCACTAATTGCACATCC
The DNA here is from genome assembly GCF_061612785.1 of Hesperophylax consimilis. Classification (NCBI taxonomy): domain Eukaryota; kingdom Metazoa; phylum Arthropoda; class Insecta; order Trichoptera; family Limnephilidae; genus Hesperophylax; species Hesperophylax consimilis. Next base: position 4,597,829 of record NC_142851.1, on the reverse strand, counting down.
CACCAGGTTAGCACGTGCCAGTTACCCCATCCACGTGCCAGATTAACAACAAGGGTGGCTCCTGCTTTCCGCCATGCACCACACACTACGCACCACGCACGCTAAAATAGGGGTTCAAGTAAGAGACGTATAAATACATATTAAGGATTTCGAACTTTTGTTGGTGTAGATAAAGAGTACGCATACATGAAAATTCATCATTTTCCCAGAGGGATTTTTTAGTACGTTGATCCTGAAATCAAGGGTTTAAAACCAGTCCTATCTAGATACTTATGCATGAAGGTTGGTAGGTAATTATTTCAGATTTTTTTTCTATTAATTTTTGAACAATGCAGAAATCATACCGTCTGAAATAACACCATTCCCTAATACCTGTAGGCATATCTATATAAGTACATAGAGAAAAAGGCCTATTGCTTTTTTATTGAGAATCTCTTAAAATTATTGATAATTCCGGTTAAAAATGGGATTGTAGGCCTTACGAATGAATTAAATAATGTTTTATTGTTTAGCCTTGATAATATATCATGACGATGCAATGAATTTTCGTTGTATTGTATTTGTTATTACTAAAAGTTTTCATGAAACCTTTTAGTAAATATCGAACCAAATTACCAATAATTTGAAGAAATTCTTAATAAATTAGCAACTGTCGTTATTCTGCGAGTAGGTACACATTACTTTTAAACAGCTATTAGCCGTTTAGCTACCAATTTTAATTGTAGTAATAACTCGTATAAATGTACACAAAAACTTTTCACATCGAAGTAACTGCCTGTCGTTTTTTCTCCGGGGAGAGATGCCTTTGAAAATTAATCACATTTACTTTAAGGTACGCATCCGAGAGGCCCTTAAATTAAATTTGCTGTCTCCGACAATACCTACCCTCCACAATCTGAAGGGTATAAAACGTAGTTGTAAAATAGGAGTAACCCTCCTTTACAGAAGTATTTGATGTCTTTCGGAAGGGAGGGGGCAGGGAGGCCAGAGTAACACTGTAGATGCGAATCAAAAAACTAACAAAACCATTGAAAGAACACTCTTGCAATTTCATTAAAAAAAGGTTACGCTTAAGACGGTCTGGCTAGATCGCACGTGTTGTAAGGTAACTGAACTTTTTGATGGAGTGTCTTTATATAACCCGCCACCGTAATTGATTGTGTTGGCGCGGAAACGTAGACAAAAGAACGCGGAAATAAAAATGGACAAAACAAAAGAAAATCGTCCCTTTTCCTGCTTCGCGTTTGGCCATTTTGTGCACCGGATGTGTCGTAAAAAGCAACAATGTGTCTTTCCCGCAATTTTACTTTTGATGGTGGAAACAAGTTGGAAACTTGACAAATCGCATGTGGGCGTGTTTTGAACAAATATTTTCTGTGTTCATGGTATTTATTTGAGAAAAACATCTACCATTTCTTAACTAGTACTAGAGTTTAGTAAAAAATAGAAGAATTAATTTAAAACACTTTTCTTAACACCGACTCATATTTTAACCACTAGATTAATTTTCGCCATACAATGAAGAGTTAGCAAAATGTCTGTAGTGATCGCACGCGATAATATGCCACTTTTGATTGGCAGAATTCGTGCACTTACGATTTTTTTACGGAGGTGGGATGGTTCGGTAAAGAACTTAAACAAAGTAACAAACGTATTGAAGTTGCCTTATATATTATTTACGATAGAGGAAAGATTGCGAAAGGCCAAAAGACTTACCGTTCGGTCTAGTCTTCCGTAGCCCGTAGCCGCTGGTTCCTTGTACACAGATCAGTTCAAATTTAATTAAGGCAATTCCTTTTGACCTTTGTTCACATAACATAAAACAGAGATGTTCACTGAGGCGGGTTAAATGCTTTACTTGACGATGCGATATTCCAAAAAATCACAGTCATGTTCAATATTTGCGGGTATTTATAATTGACACGACAATTCTTCGCGGTGACCAAGATACAACGATAATGGTACCTTGTAGTTTGTCGCGGATTAGGAGGAAAGGGCACAAGGGGAAATGTGGGGGAAGAGTACACCTTTAATGCTATTCAATTAAAACCTCACGCTCAACTATAAGATAAAGGTAAAATATAGGTGAATTCATTAGCTATATAGCACTATAATCAGTTTATATTACTCAGTATTAAAATTCATAGGTATGATTTTTTTTAAATGAGGGCGAGAAAGAACTCGAACGCCAATCACTCAACTCATATTATAGTTATTGACGCGAGCACTCGAGTGGTCATGTCATGGGCGTTTCTTTGGTGTGTAATATGAGGAATGAGTAAAGTCACTAAATATGTATAGACTGAGGTGAGTCACACTTGATGACTATCAAATCGTCACAAACCGTCATCACGATTTTTCGATATTTGGATGGTCCCAGTTAAATGTCTATTCTCACCCCAACTGCGCAATTGATCTAATTTTAACCAGCACAAGCATAACGATCATACTATTGTGCTTGTTATCTCATTACAAATATTTGATCGAAAGCAGTAAAGAGCAGAGAATCAACGTTTAGCAGAGACCGTTAAAAGGCGAAATGTCAAATTGGCGATGATCGACAATTTGTTGGTTTGCAAGTTATAAAGCTTCCCCAAGCTTACTGGGAATTTACGAGAATAAGCAATGAATAGGTAATTCATAACAGTAGATAACCGCTCATCTTCGGAGTTTGTTGCTGCAAATTCTGAGCTTTTTGCCTTCAACCACGAGAGTTAATCTCTTAATCTGACCACTGGGCAAAATTTCAGATGTATTTTATATTTTCGTTCTGTCCTTATAGATATGTTTCTCTCTGCCATTAGGTACATCTAACTAGGCGTGTATCCGCTACTGAGATAAGCTGAATTGAGCGAAGTTTCATACGAGTTTTAGAGTGCGAACCATATTTGGTTTATTGCGAGCTGAGAACGAGTGTAGTAAAGTTGGTTTATGACATTTCCTTTAATTAATGACGGCAAGTAAGCCGGATGGATTTGGATATTACGGTTATTTTTATATTGAAATTGTAACCGGAGCTAAAGATTCTTAGAATAGAGACAGCCGTATGGCAATAGGCAAAAAGTCTTGTTGACCGATCGAGAATGTTAAGAAACATACCGAGAAGACTGTGCTGTGATGGATGGTTTAATATAATAGTAGGTAATAATGTTGCTATACAGGCACTTTATGATTTATTAAACTATTAATAAAAAAACCTCAATGGAACGTAGGTGTACCTGTGTACATAAATAACAAGTTCGGGAATGGAGGGTTCAATTGAAACCGAGTTAAGTTTGCCTCTCGGAAATTTGTTGTCATAGAACAAACAAAAAGATATTTTATTTTATTTGGCTTTACGTGGATTATAAAAACCGAATATGCCCAGTGAGCTATCGAAAATTATACGCAAAGTATTGATAATATGAAATAACATGATACTGATAAACTAAAAATGAAACAATATTATTAAAACTAAACTATATATAAGACAAGTCACTGAAACTACATTACTAACGCTACTACAATGTGTAGGCCTCAAAGTAATTGTTTTTACCGAATCGATAATACTCGACGAATGGACTGTAATTTTTAACGAGAAAATAAGATGAAATAATCGTGTTTATCACAAGGAAAAATAGGAGTGGGAAAGGAGGCCTTTACCTTATCTGTGGGCACTGTAGTTTATAGATGTCCACACTCACACATACTCCCTCTCTCTCTCTCTCTCACACACACACACACACTTATACTCTGCACACATGAATGTACAAACGACATATGCATAACAAGGAAACATAATATCAAATATTTAATATCTGTAAATTGTTTCATCACTGTAATCAAAGTAGCATTGAGCGCCAGCGCCAGCGCCCTTGAGGTGTTTTTGCACAAAAACGGCGCTATAAAAGTCCTCCAAGTATTATTATTTCTTTCTGTTATATCAAATAAATAAAAATAAAAGACGAAAATGTTATAATTTTCACCCAAAATAAGATAAAACTGATCTTAATTCGGACACACATACACGCCCAACCACACTTATATTGGTGTATGATCTAAACAGCAGTGAGTAAAGTAAAGAACCCGCAGTTAAAATCACAGTAAAATACTCTAAACAACTGCTCGAGCCTAGCACTTTGCATATAAAGATTCAAGTCATAAGGAAATTAATTCCATTCAGAGTTACAGAGCCCTTGAGATTTTTCACCAAAAATAGCGCTATGCTAACTATCCAATTAATGTTATCATCAAGTATCTCAAACATACCTCCAAAGTTTACAATTATTTTTCATCATTAATGGTTTCAATTTAGAAAATAGAAGTTAAATTATCTATGACAATCAAGGCCCCATAGTAAGCCTTCAAAGATGGTTTGACAACGAGATACCATATGTAAATACGAATGTTAAAAAACGATAATAATTAAGCAAAAATTGAAAATATTTAATAAAACACGACTTTTTTGAATAGAGAAAAAAATTCTTAACAAATGCTTTAGTTGCATTTAACGATGTACTGTGATTTTTTTTTCATACCTATAACACATAAAATAACAGAACAATATAAGAGAAACTTGTTATAAATCGGTAGAAGTTGGGTACGCTGGGGCTTAAATAACAAATGAAATGAATTCGAGAACTGTGAGATATTTTGTTTATTTATTTTCATAATATTTGTGCAATCCTCTGGGAGGTCTACGAAGCTCTACCGTAAGCTTCCTGTGTGTTTTAACGTTCATTTAATATCTTTTATCAACACATTAAAACTTGTGTATTTTTACGAAATTTATTTCAGATGTTTCATCCCTGGAGGTCGGTTATACAATGAATTTAATATAAATATGCTAAATATGGGTATATTTCTTATAGTTTGAATACCGCACAAGAGTACTACAACTGTCTAGAGATTGGGATATATTATGAGTTGTGAGACTGAAATAATTGGGAAAGGGAAGGAGATGGGGAAGAGGGAGGTTGGTAAGTACCTGGTAAATCAGATCCGGTAACCAAACACGGCTACAGCCATTTTAAGCAACGTTTTGATTCTGAATCGTGTTTTTTTCCGTGGCGAAACCGGATCTCTGGAACACGCCGCAAATATAGGTACCACATATTATTTTGAATTAGTAAATTGTCAATTAATAAAATTTATTTGAGCACGTCGGGAATTGAACCTGCGACATCCGGACCCGTAGCCAAGGATCGTTACCAATCAACCATTGAGGCAATCAGTGAATATTGAAATAGTTTGGCCATAAACGAACAATACTTTGGTTACAGTGTTGAAAAAATTTACAGGTAGGTATTAAATATTTCAATTTATAAAGATATTGTATGTTTCCTTAGAATGTCTTATAAGTGGTATGTATATTCAGTAATTACCGGATGACGTGTGTAGTGTATATGTATGATGTGTGTATGTATGAGTGCGTATGTATATATGCGTATGTATGCGCATTGCACAGTTTATATTATTGACATAATGCTACTTTTGAATTTGGGCAGTAAATCCGAAAAAATCAATGTTAGAATTTAGATAAATGTTATTTAATGTATGAAGAAGACCACGACTAATTGGGCAATTAATGAATTCATTTTTAATATCAACAGACACAGGCAAGGAAAATAAAAAAAGGGAACGGTCGCAAATGGGACTCGAACCCACATCCTGGTCTTAAATCACTAGATGATCGGTTCGAGTCCCACCGATTATTTTTATTTTCTGTGTCTGTCTGTTTCATATTTTTGATTGTCTGTTGACATTAAAAATGAATTAATAAATTCCCCAACTAGCCGTGGTCTTCTTCATACATTCAATAACATTTATCTAAATTCTAACATCGACATTTTTTCGAATCACTACCCAAATTTAAAAGTAGTATTATGTCAATGATATAAACTGTTCAATGCGCATACATATATACACACACTCACACATACACATACATACGTATTAATTGTAAGTTGTTGATAGTATCTTTGTCAATGATAAAACATTCTGCTGAAAACCAGCTGCATTCCCGGAGAGATCCGGAATGCATAGCTGAGCAGTGACATTTTTGTCAATAGATTTTTTTTTTTTTTTTTTTTTTTTATAAATTTAATTTAGATTAAATTTGATAATATTATTATTAAGTTCTGCAAGTGTTTTAGTTTTTTATTATTGTGACAGCTGTTTCGGCTTACAAGGCCATTTTCAAACTGTGGTTAGTCCACATTGAGACGACGTTTTTATACTATTTCAAATGTAAATTTATAAAAAAATTAAATGGAGTTCTACGAATTAAACACAAAAACAATAAATAATAGAATTTATGTTAAAAAATATGTAAAATTTATCTATTGGCAAATAAATGTTTTTATTATTATTATTATCTCTCGACCACATAGGCCATAGTGTATATTAATATAGTAAGGCAATTAGGCTAAAAACTTTTCAAGTAACGTTTTAAGTTTAATAAAATGTATTTATACCATTGTATTTATCTAAAATACTTTGTGGTTGTTCATTTTTTTTTAAATTTCTTTATGGGATTAAATTGGTACAGTTATAATGTATACATATTACAAAGTTGTTTTTTTTTTTTAAATATCAGAAATAGTAAAGTAACACACCTTTTCTTTGAGCAAACGCTCGTGTTAAAAAGGTGGAGAAAAGTAATTAATTACTATTTTAACAATATTATTATTTTAAGCAAAGAAAAATAAAAAATACAATTTACAGACAATTGTTGTAAAAAATTAATAGAAAAAAGGTGGAGAGAACAAAAGAAGAAAGCAAAAAAAGGATATCTAATATTATTTTAGAAATACTGCTGAATTATATTTTTAATTGTGTTTTAGGATTTTAACCAATTTTTTTGTAATCTTACATCTAGAGATAATTCGATAAACCATTTCACTCCACTATATTTATAAAATGTTTGGGCTGTGGTGGTTTTGCAGCACGGGGAGGTTATAGAACTTTGCACGTTTGGTATGTTGCTGTTTGAAAAAAGTATTTGGTTTTCGTTGTTGAAAGAATCTTTATGAAATTGTAAAAGTGATGTTATTTTAAATGATTAGCAGAGAAGGGACTTTAAATTCTATAAATAATCTGATGGTGGAGTAATCATATGTCTTATTTAAAATTATTTTTATTAATATTCTCTGGATGATTTCTCCAGGCAATAGAGAGGTTTTGAATACACCACCTCAGCCAACAATTCCATATTGCAATAATATAGTGAGATGTCATCGTTTTTCTACAAATAAAACAATTTCGCGTACTAAAACTCCACTTTATACATTTTTAAACTTGATTAATTATCTCACTTTACTTTACCTATAACATTTGCGTTAACGTGAATCTTAAACAAGTCTTAATGCCATTGAGTCCTAAAATATACAAGTGAATTTATCTGTGTAATTTGCAGAATGCCGTCGCCGTACAGTTTGGATGGAAACGCATAATAAGCTCCCCGCTCGGAAGCTAAAATGGACCATAATATAGTTATCTCACTACCTGGAAACCTCTGTATTTACTTCTTGTTAGGGTTCGTTAGATAAATGCTGTTATATTGGGGTTGGGAGTTAGAGCTGGCGTGACGGAAAACCTTGAATCTTCAATTCTAAGTAACTTTATATTCAGTGTTCGGATTCATATTATTATGATGACGTTTCGCCCTTGGAGGAATAATACACGGAGAAAATACACTAATATGAAATATTGTTAATTTTCATTAAATATCTGTAAAAATTAATCGTTCCCTGTTAAAAATGGGACTGGAGGCCTGTAACGAAAGATTTGACAAATTTTAGAATAAAAAAACTATCAGTAACGCACGAATATGTTAAGAGAAAGTCGGAATACGTGTTCTTCAAAATAGTCATATTTTCGCTTCTCGTCCATTGTATTTATTCAGAGAAGGCCACCTGCGTTGAACACGTGTTCAGATATATTCTGAACGACTAATATTTTACTAGGAAATGGTCATGCAGTCATATTTTTAACAGAATCTTGATAAAAAAAGCCGTAGTCATTTTTTTCTGCGTACATACAGATAGATGGCTAAAAAAATATCCGATTTATGCAAATTAGTAAGAGAGAAAGATATTCAAAAAATCAAATAACCTCCGGTGGAAACCACGATATTGAAGACAGTTTTCAAAATCGAAACTTCACGTTGGAAATTGTGTATATATTATTTCCTCCGAAGTTTTTCCTGTTCTTTGTGGTGGTAATTATTAAAAGCCTTGCTAGACTCTTAGAGACTTGACTTTCGATATCATTATTAATAAAGGGCGAGGATTCAAATGTAGTATACCGGTGCGCTGTTCCGATATATGGTAAAATGTGAAACAAAAATTACCCAAATAGTGGAAGATACTTCGACATCGTTATTTTGAATGACTACCATCCAGATCCGAGTTTAGTGATCAGATCTATTTGGGAGACGGTTATGGAGGTACCGCCGTCCCGGAAAGCATTCATTAGATAACGAAAAAAGACACTCAGCACAGCATACCCAGTGATGATTAGGTCTTGAGGGAAATTATTTTTCCCAGAGCCACATGTAGGGATGTAATAAAATTGTTGAAAACTACAATATCGCCCTGGTTAATGACCACCATTCAGAAACGAAACGCTCTTCGAAGAAGTCGTTTTTTGTGAGTAGATCTGAATAGCCAGATTATTATCCTTCTTCTTCCTAGTATCCTTTTTTTGTTACCTTTAGTCTCACAACATACACAAATTGGATTTGCCATAATCCCACTGGCTCCTGAGAGTTGACACTCCTAATCCCAAGACAGGCCAAAAAATTTAACTGTTCAAGAAAGAATTTCGATAACTGAAAATTATCGGGCACACGGACACGCCGAAAACATATTTCTATCGTTTTTTATCTGGATTCAAACATCACATGTTTCAAATTAATCAAGAATTTATTTTAATTGAGGAACAAATGGATATGTTCAGATTTACACAGTAGTGTTTCAATTAATTATAACGAATTTCTCTATTATTTAAGAGACTCACGTACACTTCGGAGTGGCGGTACCACGCGCCACTCCAGGCCGCCGCACAGAAAAATAAAGTCCGAAAGCAAGGTAACGGTTTACAGCGAAGTCTATTGCGAGAGTTTTCTGCGCGGCGGCTTGGAGCGGCGCGTGGTATTGCCGCTCCGAAGTGTATCTGTGGCAGAGCCTATTGAAAATCTCATCGCGTTTCATTACATAAAAGAATTTAATGTTTTTCAATAATAAATATAACTGCAACATGTTATGATTACGTTACGTCATTAGTCATTGTATCATTAGTATCGTAAAATACTGTCAACTTCTTGGAAATCATAGTTATAAATGAATTTATTATTAATCTGATAATTTATTTTAAACTTGATCTCGGCAGCCCTGAATGCCCCGAAGTTATTTTAATAGGGTTATAAAAAGTTATTAAGGTAATAATTGTCTCCCCATTACGAGGTTTTTTTTTCCATAAAAAAATATTATTAATGCAAGAACTTTTATGTACGAGGAGATGGGTATTTAATAGGATAATAATAATAAAATCACGATATTTTTAGAATAATTTTATGAGTAAAATTATAAAATGAGCAAATTGTAATACATTGACGCCAATATTATTATCCCGAACTAAATGCAATGTTAGATTTTAGTGTATTATTTTAATTTAGCGAGTTTTCTATAGGTCTACGATGGATTATTTCTTTGTTTTTGTAATTACTTTTGGGTACGATCCTAAATTGTGATATTTAATCACCAAAGACAATATTAGCGATTCTCAAACGAAAATTTTAAACAGAAAAACAAGATTTTTTTTTTAAATTTTCGTTTGAGAATCGCTAATATTGTCTTCAATGATCTGGATAATTTGAATGGCGCTGTTTTTACATAATAAATAAGTACACTAAAAATACGGCGTGGGTGTGTTTCGTGGCAAAACTGTGTTTTGTCATCATTATAAAATTCAACATGGCAAAGGTAAGAGAGACAGAGCGCGTGCTAAATGGACTAGAACCGAAATGGTACAAGTTCAGTGGCGTTTTACCTGCATGGAAGACATTTCTAATATGTTCTGTCAAATCAGTGGCTGTTTTTTTTTTAAATTTTCATCTGTTCGCACCATACATACAAATGCAAGAACCAATTTTTATAAGTTTGCACCATACATGAATATGCAAGAACCAATTTTCATATGTTTGCACCGTACATGAATATGCAAGAACCAATTTTCGTATGTTCGCACCATACATGAAAATGGAAGATCCAATTTTCATCTGTTCGCACAGTACATGAATATGCAAAAACCAAGTTTCATCAAAGCGAGTTGTTTTACTTTTACATTTTATACTTGTTACTTTATACTTTTCTTTGAGTTTTTGTACATTTTTACGGTTCTTACTTTTGTTGATGGCACACGTTGTGTCGTATATGTGAAAAAAGCCTCGAATACTAAGAAAAATGAAGAAGAACTTTTGATTGCGGTTTTAAGTTTTTTTTTATTATTAAAGCATCACAGCTATCATCAAGAACGAAGATCACTTAAAACTATATTATTTTATAGCCCCTTTAGTTTTTGATCCACTTACAAATTCCGAAATTACTGATGTCACGTGATTAAATCCGAACACATGCCGCCAGCGCACTCTACCGGATGTAATTCGAAACATCATGGCAGTAATAATTCCGCCATAAATAATCGATTAAATTATTATTGGCGTGCGTTGCCCATTGGACACACTGTACGCGCCTAATTGATGTGACCGGTTCGGGGGGCGAGGGGAGTACGGTACTCCCAGAACGCGGAAATGACGGCTAACGCAGAAGCGGTCGGATGCAATCGTAAGCCGGGGGCGATGGAAATATGTATGCGGGTGATTTATTGAAATGCATTCGAAAATATATTAACGTTCTGTATTTTATTTCTTGTCATAAATATATCTTTGAAATGACAGTCAATTAACAAAGTCATTTGGCATGCTGAGCTAAATGATAATAATACACCCATTTTTTTCCTAATTTGGAAAAAAAATTATAGTTTAAATTTTCTTCGATTTGTGTTTGATTTGTTCTTGAAATTGCTGTCACTCAAAAATTAATTGGTTTGACTTATTTTTAAAGTTTTATGGGCTTAATTAAAATAAATAATCCCAAAAAATGATTCATTTTGTTATGGCAACTATTCGTACGAAATCATAAGTATTTATTAATGCCATTTTTAGGGGCTTTTCCATTTGAATAGCAAAATATTTACAGTATTTATTATATATAACTAAACGGCCTCGCTAACAATCTTTTGTAATTTTTAAGTGATAAATTGAAGATGTCTACTGACTCGGTATAATTATATACCTCTATAAGTATTTTGGGCAATGAGGAATATGTGTGGTAGTTAGTCCCAGAATTTCTTCACTGAAGTAAATCCCGACTTCTAGTATTACGTAGTGGAATAATGATTGGATTTTTTTCGTGAGAAAATCACCTCAAGGGCGAGAAAGCTTATCAATGCAAGCAATTATGGAATATCAAATGCATCATTTAGAATTTTGTATAGAAATATCAAGTAAGTGAAAATACTTCCATCCGACAATTTATGCCCATTAATTTCATTTAACATAATGTTGTAGTTCAAAAAAATGCTGGATTACCCATTTAAAATATAGAAAACCTAAGAATTTATTTTGTAATCTTTCAATAACTTGAACATGAATATCGTAATGTGGTCTCCAGACAGACGGGAGAATTGTTTAAAAATGATAGATTAAAGCAAAAAAATTTCGTATGGGTCCCGAGATAGTTTCCATATGGGAATCGTTGTGAAAAAAAGAATCGCGTGAAATGTCCATTATGTCCTCGAGATTGTTATCCTTTCAGTGCTTATATTAAGTTGTCGTACCCTTAAATTAAATATACCAATCCTAAGAGAAAGTCCAGTTATATTCAATTTTTCAATTAAGTCCTAAACCCTGTATCTAAATTTCGCCAATAAACAATTAGATAATGTTAATTAAGTGTTAATCTCAAGTGACCTACCAGGTAAGTATTGTACTGTATATTTTCTCCATAAATAGTTAAGTAATAACACTGTAGAAATGTATTATAAGTTTGTACAGCGCCCTTGAGGTGTTTTTGCACAAAAACGGCGCTATAAAAGTCATCCAGGTATTATTATTATTATTATAAGATATTCCTTAATATCGGCAATATGTACATAGTTCCAACGGTTCTGTACATCTGGACTATCAGGCGTACTGTACTAATGCCTACTATGTAAGCATTTTTTTCTTGCTGCTCTTATGAGATGATCACATAAAAAAGCTTGTTATCTGCATTCCCTATTGACGCAAACGTGAAGCTCGTGTAAACGAAATTGGTTTATAGGTAGGTTCCTATTTTGCCGGTGTTTTTTCGGGCATAATGGCCGCCGCCTGCGTAAAAGAGGTAGACTTTTTGTGGTCCGGTGGCGCGAAAGGCTCGCGATGATGGATATAGGTTTGGCGCCGGGAATTTGTCGACCGATAAAGAAGTTTTCGCTGGAAACTCTCCGGGAATGCAAAGCGAAAAGTTCGGCGGACGAGGGGAATGGGTAATGCGCCATCAAAATATTAATCTCTTTAATGGTTCCAAAACTCATTTAATTTTTTTTTTCCTTATATTATTAAAATATATTTATTTTCATATGCTAAGCAATTCAAATCATAAGGTAGGTTAGTTTTTTTTTATAAAGTTGGGCTATAACCTTTATTTTTAAGTAATAATTCCTTCAATCTTCAGATAGCTGATGAAGCTGCTGACCTAAGGGTTGACTGTCGTGATTTGGTATTTTACGGAATATACATTTCCGATAGGTAAGTCAGGGATATTCTGTTAAGTGATTTAAATACCATCCAGCAGAGGTTGAACTGGATTCTTTCAGGACATTTGTCAATGTGGGAATATTTTTTTTAATGATAAACTAATATTTATAAGAAAAGGTTTTTTATGCATTGCACAAAGGATAACAAATCATTGTAAACAATTTCTAGCCGACGTAGCTCAGAGGTCCAGAGCGTCTGACTGGACATCAAAAGTTGCGGGTTCAATTCCCGTCAGCGGCATTTATTTTTACTCGGGAGATATTTTCAATTTGTATGGATATTTCAACCGATTGCTTATAATAATATGGAAATATTTAGATACGCCGGTGATAAGTCTTGCAGTCCTGAATGTGGAATTAAATACACCGTGTCAGGAAACTGGTGGTAGAAGCGGAAAACAAGTGAATCTACTTCACATTTGGAATCGATTTTTTGATTTGAACTTTCATTTTCGAGTAAAGATGGAATTTTTTAGGTCAAATTTGCGAAAATTGGTTGCTAGAGGGTTAATATCAGCTCTTTAATATCTTTTTAATACGTTGAGGCGTAGTATAGTCTTTTTAACTTTTAGGGTCCAAATAGGAAAAATTAAAAAAAAATTTAATGTGGGTTCTTCAAATGATTTATATTGTAGATTTGACGAGTGTCCGTACACCGTGTATAATTATGAGTGTATTATATTGTGGAGTGGAAGACGTAGTTTCCAAAAGATTTTTTCAATATCATCAACAAATGATAATGAGGAGACGTATATTGGTAATGGAAATTACCCTAGTTTTGTCTTGCGACATGATAATTGCAATACAATGACAATATTAATAAATGAATGAACTAATGATATAAAGTGGTGAGTCAATTTTAAGGGTTCTCTTATGACTTGTGCGAATAGAGAAAGATCCGTTAGAGCTGTAATTTTCTTCATTATTTTCCTACTTCTATTGATTTACACCAAGAAATATCAAAAGATTGACGACAGTTGTTAAAAAGTTGCGCTATCACGATAAACTTGGTATCAATGAGATCAATAAATAATGGTTTCTCTGATGTAAACATCCCAATGACAAAAAATCGGTATCCGTGGATATTTTTTTCAACAATAATAATATCTTTACCTAACTCTCCAACAAGAGAATGACAGGATGATAAGGCGATCTCCGACGTCCTCTCAAAATAAAGCGTTCCAGAACACCATTTGTTATCACGTTATCAGCTTCTGGTGCCGGTAGTCGTTATCAACCGTGGTCTTACGTACAAAGTTCCCCAACCGGATGATCTGATGATCAACTGATTAAACTTTGTTTTTAGTAGTTTTAGCTATAATGCTGTGTCTATAAACATATAATAATTTAGTGAAACATTATTAAATAAGTAAAATAAAATAATATTATGAGGTATGTTATTATAGCCTTCTTGTAACTACAGTTGAACACATCTACTATTTCTGAAAAAGTATTGAAAACTGCTTGAAATCTGGGTATAAGCGAGTATCTAAATGACTTTTGAGTCTTGTTATTGTTGTTGCAATTAAAAATAATTTTTGATCGAGTATTTTTAGTTGGTATGGAAGGTAACCAGGTTAAGTAAATCAGGACTGTCTATAAACTACTATTATTCATACCGCGAAACTTTTGGGATTATTCGTGAAAATCTTTTATAAACAAAACAAAAAAGGTAATTAAAATTGTTCACTTTAATGGTAGTTTTACTTTTTGCAAATATTCGATAATATTATCATCCGATTCATAAAAAACAGTTTATTTATACAAATTGAATAATGCTATTTTTATTTAATATGTAAAAGAAAATTTTAAAATTACAATCGTAGTTCTACGAAATCACAAAAAAAGTTTTTTTCGAATTTTTTGAATAGCGACTGAGCGCGTAGAAATAATAATAATTAGTAAGGTTTGTTTATAAGAACGTTTTGTGAACTGCATAAAAATTATAAATCTATCATTTTTTTATTTGGGCACTTATAAAAAACATGTGTGACCACTAATACTAAATTAGCGTTTTTATGTTTGTTACAGTAAAGCGCGTGAAATGACTCTAAACTGCGCTATTTAAATGTCATGTTACGAGTATTATTACTATAAAGAAATAATAAATTCAGGTTGTACGATCAAGATTCCTGTGAAAAATCGGAATATTCTATAATATTCGGAATATTTTCACAAACTATTGATAAAATAAAATGTGTGGAAGATTTAAAGTTTATTTTTCTGTTTCTAATCATTGTACTTACTAAAATGTGTTATTTTAACATTTAGATACATAATTATTGAATATAAAAACGACGTTTTTGTGGCAATTCGAAAACACCACATTTTAAATCGTTGTAGAAAATGTATTCGTCAACATAAAAATATCTTCACTATTGCTATTTTATTTCGAAACAAAATAAAATCGCGAAAATACTGTTTTGCTGAAAGAATTTCTGACATCGTTCAAGTGAATTGAATTTTTTTTTGTCACACATTAGGCTCACAGAAGGCTCTGAAGAAAATAATTTCTTTCAGGGCCCTTGTCATATTTTGGGATGATTTTTGGAGGGTCTTTTTTAAGGGAAGAAAGGAAAGGAAGTTGTGGGAAGGTAAAAGGTATGAAGGCTGGGTAGGAATCTAGGGATCAGTGTATCGAGGAGTGATGGACATAAGAATATATCCCTCTCATGCAATGGGATGGGCAGTTGGAGATGTCAAAGGGCCTCTCCAAACAAGTCTCTCATGATGGGCAGGCGCATTTTGAACACACCTCACCTCAACCCGGGCACCCCTGCTAAATCACCAAACGTAGCGAACCACTTAGGGTGACCTATGGCAGAGGTGCAGATTATTCAATAAATGGTTCCCGGGGCGGCGGTACCCAAGCCTCCTCCCGAAATGATTTTTTGTTTGTTGATAACTTGATAATTTCCCAATCCGGTCCTGGGACAACATAAGACAGAGGACTATAATTATTAGGTTTGACTTTGAAGTTAACGAGATAAGTCTTATCTTGAGTGACGTTGTGGTTGGTAAGTATTATATATCCGCCCAGACTCGGCTCAATTATTGGAATTGGGTTTGATTTGTTTCTGATGTTTAATTATTGTCTATTCATGCATCCATCCTCCAATTAATGTATCAGATCCGACGATCGAACGAAGCCAATTTGTTTCGTTAAGAAAGAGTTTTTTAATAGTGATATTAAATTGTATGCTATTATTTGTTATTCAATTAATAGAAAAGATTTTATTACGTGATCAATAAAATAAATAAAACGACGGGTGGAAGTATTTACGTAACAGGTTTTATCTACATTAAAACATCATTAGCGACTCTCGAAAATTTTAAATGAAAAAATCAGAAAAAAGTTTCGATCACATACAGGAAATGAGCCCAGGACCTCAGCCTCATCCGGGCTTTGCCTAGCTTTTGCAAAGATGAGGTCCTGGGACGAATAACTTAATTATGTAGGATAATTACGAGTACAATGAATATCTAGTAGAAGTCCGTTCTATATAAGACCCACGGTTATTCTTAGGTAGGAAGCAACTCGAACTGAGCTGTTCACCTAGGAATCGGCTAGCGTCGGCTGTACTCGTAATCATTCGAGTACAGCCGACATGTTGTCTCTGTCATGTGGCGCAATTACCGCCACCTATGGAAAGATGTTAAAACTACACAAACTAGATAATAATATCTTCGATCTACGCAATCTGCCGACAAAACCCGCACCTGGTGGGCGGTATTGAAAGTATAACCCAATATCACTAAAGTAAGGCTCAATTTTTGGTATTTAAATTCAGAACGGTGTAGGTTTTAGAAAATTTCCGACAAATTGTTTCGAGTGTTGAAACATGCACAAAATGCCCATGTATCTATGGTTACGTTCAGACTAAACTACACAACGCACCGAGCCGCTAACAACTAGCAAGTACGTTAATAAATATTTGAACATTGAGGGGAAGGCCCGAATACACTATTAAAGTCATAATTGATTTCAAACACTAATGTTTTCCCGTTTGACTGCTTAATTATTTTTTTGGTAGTAAGGAGCGACTCTGTACGATTTGTGGCTTAGTCTGGACGTAGCAAATGGTATGTTATGTATTCGTTTGTTTATCGAAATAATTTTCACAATATTCTGAACCCGTGAACTTTCTCATTTTACGCAACGAGCTTTCCATAAACTTACAACAGCGATGTTCCTTCCTGGCTATAGAAATGCATCAATTCACAAACACAAAGGAGTTAACACTCTACACACTTCATACATTCCATTCAGGGAATCAACATTTGTGAAGAAATACAGCACTGGCATTTGTTTGACAACATTACATAACAGGGCCAAATCCATGTGTCGTTTGAGATTTATGGTGGGTCGGGTTAGTTTGTGAATAGTGAAATGGAACTAACCCAAGGAAGAAAGGACTGAAGATAACTGGAAGTAGGGATTGAACGAACAGTATATATTTATTTAAAAAGCAAGACGTAAAAAAACATGTCATTAAAAGACGTTTTTAATTAGTTTATTTTTCGACTGAGGATTGAACCTTCCTCCCCAGAGACTGACACTTAACTGCTGTGAACTTTGACTGAACAAAATGAGTAAACACCGTGTACACACTTAAGCCAAATTCTAGTTGTTTGATATAGATAATTATTTCGTATATTAAATGTAATTTTTTTAAATGTCATTCCATTTGAGATAAATGCTAGTGTTCGCGCGCGCGTGTGTGTGTTCTGCCACCATATAATACATTGTCATCGACAATGAGTCTATCCACCGAATGATTATAAACGTGCTGGCGACATCATTCAGTCAAATAATGCCAGCTGCATTAATTCCCCGGCGGGATTGATAAGGTCCACAAAGCGATGCCTGAGGCTCTAGACTGGCTCACTAACCTAGATGTTCCCCTCTCACCCCCCCACCATACGAAAGAATAATAAAAAGAAAAAGAAGAAAAACGGAAAAAAGAAGAATAAGAATAAAAAGTAGAAAAAGAAGAAAAAGACCAAAAAGAACAAAAAGAAGAAAAAGAAGAAAAAGAAGAAAAAAAAGGAAAAAGAAGAATAAGAAGAAAAAGTTGAAAAGGTAGAAAAAGAAGAAAAAGCAGAAAAAGAAGGAAACAAAGAAAAGAAGAAAATAAGAATTCATTTAATCGTGAAAGTAAAATCGAATTTAAGAACAGCTTCAGAATTCAACCATTAGTATGTTTCAATATATAACTAGAAACTAACTAACGACGCGACGATGTCGGTAAAAAAAGTGGTGAGAAAGGTAGCGAGAATTGTGCAAATATCCGCAATGATCAAAGTATCCCCAAACTACGTTAATCTAAGTGTGAAGGAGATATGTATATTTCAACAATATAATTTTAACTAAATGATTTTGGGGAGTGAATTTCATAAAATATTTTATTATTATTTATGTATGCACAACTTAGGTATGTTTACGGGCCATAAAAAGAATACATTTATAAATTCTCTTACACAAGTCGTTAATCAAGGTTTTACGTTGAGATGGGGATTAGTTTGTGATTCAAACGCTTTTTGCCGTAAATTATTTACGCCAATGCTTTACAATTCTAAAGAGGAGAAGCTAAACAACCATTAACTGGTTTTGTAAAATTAAACACAAACCTCGAAACGTACTAAATTATACTGGTACTGGTAATTATAAGTAGAAGACTTCCAACTCTCTGTCTTAACTATCTGTTTGTTGTTGCAGAAAAGTTTTAATTACAGAGCTCTAGAATCATGATATTTGCACAAAATTTTATTCTCTACTTTCTACCTAGAAAATGGATGCATTATAGTACAAAAACATTTTTTTACGGGTCCCTTTTTTCAGTGGCAAATAACACCAACAAAATGTTACATTTTGTCACATTCTTGGAAATTAATGTTTATTTTTAAACTCCATAGCACGTAATGGTAATTACACTGCAAGTTCAACATTACAGCGTTTACCTCAACGTGTATTCAATTCATTAAACATTCAGATCAAATTATAATTTATTGCAATGTGATTTTTACTATAATTTCATTTTTCCTATTGCATTGTATCAAAAACTAACCGCTACAAGACGATGGGTAATGTGGTATAATAGTTTTAAATTTCAAATTAACCTGTGTATTCCAATGAAGAAAAAAATCAAAATTCAAACTAGGAACATCCTGTTTATTAAATTACGCGAAGAATTTTACGAAATTATGATTATTAACAAATAATGCTACGATGAATAATTATTACTTATTTTGCTCAGGTAGAAATATCTGCGCACCATAATAAATTAGGGCAATTTATCAAGATTTGCACGTCAGTCTCATACAAAAATAGGTGCTTGTTAGCAGACCAACCAACCATCTCCCTACAAATAAATAATAAAGAACTAGCCGATAGCTGCCGCGGTATGAAAACTTCGATGGTTCTTTTGGAAAATAACAGAGGGCGCCACGTCCATTTACAACAATCCTAAACTGTTCAGTCATTAAGCTAATAACACAATCAGATGCGGGAATACTAGATGGAAGTCGTATTTATTATGGGAGATGAATATTATGATTTATAATGGTTGTTACAAATTAAAACAGTTGGACATATTGTTTCATATCTCGGGTTTTTAAAATAATTACATTTTGATTAATAGTGCTTTTGCAATCAAGTTGAAGCATCAGATAGTCTGACCAGTATAATGGCCTATTAGTGTAACTGGACGATCTGGACCACTCTCGTATTTGTTTTATTTTATTTATAAGAGTAGCAGATACTATTGGTATTGTCCTGGTGAAGGGACGCCATTTAGAATTGCATTAGTGGAATTAAATATTAGAAATGATTGTAGCATATTTGATGACCAGATCTGTGTAGCCCTAAACGTCCCAACATTCTTCTACTTCATATTGTACCCCTCATCACTCCTTTGAGCCTTATAGCAAATCTCAATCGGGGACGCCATTGTATTATTGGCTCGGAATGGCGTATATATAGGGGGTTTCAGGAGGTCCAAACGCCCCCATCAAAAAAAAAAGATAACACAGTTCTCGTTAATTGCATTTCTGGAAAATTTAACAATATTATTGTGTTGGACTGGTTCCAGTTTGCAGTACCTTAGTGTAGTTCTTCTGGCAGACATTTAGAGGATATCTTTGAGTAATATTCAGGATTAGTAGTTTTAATAACAGGTTAGTGTAAGTACGCCATTTACATTTTTTGTTATCGCACTAATTGTATAAGTTGTTTGAAGAAAGGTAAATGGTAAAAGGAAGCAATACGAAAGCAGACATACCGACTTAAACGTCAGCATAATCATGCTATCTCTCTCATATACGAATATCTCGTTCATTCATTTAGACATACGTACATTACAATTATTTGCACAATCTCTTTTATCAATGTGATGTAAATAATAAGTTGTAGTAAGTATAGGTCCCAAAACACATTATAATAAATCTAACATCGCGCGCCCTTTCTCCCTTGCCCCCCTGATGTATGCTATAGCAATCCCTACATCCTGAGCTACGGTAGGTACATACCAAACATATGTCATCTTAAGGGATGCTGTGTGGAGAGTCTTATTATGAAAAGTAAGGAGGGGATGAAAAAGATAACCTAAGTTGAAATATAATTTTGAAAACGCAAAAAATAAGACAGTTCACCATTAAATTTGTTTGTTCCTCAAAATATTGCAAATGCTCAAAATAACAAAGTGGAAAATTAAAATGGTTATAACTTTCTGTAATGTATGAAAATATTCCTCTGTATTCTAGAACAACTTAAACCACGGATGAAGGCCGGATTATAAAACTAGTTAACGCAAAAAATGGACAATTTGTTATTTGTTCGTGGTATTTAAAACGTGTCGTACGGTGACCTTTTGTAGCTGAAAGCTCCTCCCAGCCGAAATGTCAGGCGCAGATTCCGATGTTTAGATAAAACAGCAGAGGGAGCCCACTCGAGCGAGACGGTAAAAAAGTGCCACCTACCACCGATGCTTCTGAATACGTCCAATAAGATCAAATGACAGATAAACGACCAGAAACTTTGCTCTGGGAACATGCATGTAATCTAACATCTCACAACTGTGGAAGATGAAGCATCAACTATAGGTACTTATTCATTATGATATTAGCAGAACTAATTAACCAATATCTTAAAATTCCTTTAGAATTAATAGATTATGGTTTTTATTACATTCATTGAAATAGTTGAAATTGAAAAGAGAAAATCTTTTGATCTCATATTTTTACTTGAAATTGTAAATTAACAATTGTAAATTAGCCCTGATATATTAATTTTTGTTCTCTTTCATGTTCCATCAGATCGAGGTTCCCTATCATGTATTATTGTGACAATTATACTAGGTTCCGTTTTCAGCCTACAATTCTGTTACAAAAAGATTATATTCACCATTGGGAACCCTGTAAAGTATGGGATAAGACTATAAGGATATGACGCGAATGCGAATGGTAGCCGAAGTCGGGGATACCCGAGGAAGACAAATAAATCAGATACTTGAGTCGGGCCATGTCGAGAGTCAGAATAATAGAAGAGTATATATGAGACGATTTATGAATGTGACTGAGGCAAGAAGTGTTTGCCAAGACCGAGTTGTTTGGCAGTTCGTCCTCTCTGCCTACACCTGCGTTAGTTGGTTAGGGAACTCTTATGTTAGGTGATGTTTTTAATACGCTTTTATTGAAGTTTAATGATGTACTGATTAAACATTTTAACAGTGCATATTTGAACGACGTCACAACGTAACAGGTTTTCATTTTGTTTCTTCTTCATTTCTTTCGTTTACTGCATATGTGTATTATTTTTTTTCTTTTGTCTTGTTAACTTATATAATCTTATTTTGTTAATGTTTTTTCTTTCTTCTTTCTATATTATAGTATTACTCTCAGTAACTATGACGTATTTAAATGGTACTTGTGCCGTTAATTCTAAATAAACAAATCACGTAGTTACACCGCAGGGGTAGGCAGAGATGATGGTCCGCCAAACATCTCGGTCTAAAACACGCACCCTTTGCTTCATTCTCCTTCATACATCGTCTCATATAAATTCCTTGAATGCCGTCTCATACATAATCTTTTGGAATGATCGCACCTAAAGCCTGGGGTTTATATACATAAATATGCTCTCGAAATATAACGTCTCCACTCTCTCTAACTGACGAATCTTTGACCTCATGACCCTGTATAAACTGTGCGACTGTCCTAACTTACTCAAAGTAACAACATTCCAATACCAGTCGGAAAAATTGGTTCCACTTTATTATTCCACATTAACTGGACGCTAACAAATGCTGGAGTAAGGGATCCAATCAAAAGAATGTACGAATTATTGTTTAATCAAAATTAAAACCTGAAGGATTCCGACATTTTTTTGAAACGTGCCGTTCTTTTTGTAAAAAGCTGTCTTCTTATAGCAAAAATAAACAACTTAGACATACGAGTACCTCTTAAAAATTTCCAATAAATTCGATTTAATTCTTTCCCTTTGAACGTTATTAAAAATTATTTATATAATTTTATTTATAGACATTTCGCACTTTCTCTTATTTTTAAATAAAAAAAATTCCTTCAAATTTACATTTAAAAAACATTTATGTAGTTTATTTATCTGCTACTAAAATTAATCTTAGAAATAGTTATTGAGGTGAATTTTTCAGTTAATGTTTAACATAATCTTGTTATATTACTGTCTTGATCGGTTCTCTCCAAAAATATTCTTATAACTTTGGTTCTCTCTTTAAATAAATTAAAATAAAAACATAACAAAACCTTTTGTTATTCTGAACCTCGAGATGGCCTGACGTATGTCGTATGTGACGTATGAGTTACTTCATCGTGCCATGTCTTCCTCGGGTGTCCCCGACTTTATCCACCACTCATGTAATATTCTCCTAGTATTCATTTCGTCATTCATTCGCTCTACACGCCAAACCATCTAAGCGCTCCTTTCTCAATCTACCTCAATACTCTTGCATCAGCCTTGCATTATTTGCTAATCTCTTAATATTTGGAAAAATAGTTACCATTGTAAAGCAGGAATCTACCAATATCGCTCTATTTACAAATAAAAAAACTGATTATCATGGTAAAACAGGAATCTACCAATATCGCTCTATTTACAAATAAAATAAACTGGTTACCATGGTAAAACAGGAATCTACCAATATTGCTTTATTTACAAATAAAAGAAACTGGTTACCATGGTAAAACAGGAATTTACCAATATCGCTCTATTTACAAATAAAAGAAACTGGTTACCATGGTAAAACATGAATCTATCAATATCGCTCTATTTACAAAAAAAAGAAACTGGTTACCACGGTCAAACAGGAATTTACCAATATCGCTCTATTTACAAATAAAAGAAACTGGTTACCATTTACCATGGTAAAACAGGAATCTACTAATATAATACTCTACTATTATGTTAAATTATTAAAGGAACTTAAGAGATATCTATTGACAATACTAGTTGCTGGGATTATTGATCACTTAATTATTATTTTTAATATATCAACACTCTCTACGTTTCTTGCATCATTGTTTGTAACGCTGCGGAAAGAAATAATAAACTAACGATGGGGAAAATAAAGCTAAGACTGAGTGAGATAAGTTGGCCGTTAAAAATGATGACATGCGCTTGGTGTTGTGCCATTTCCCAGCGCCAGGGAGCCGCTGAACGTGTCGAGAAAAATATCCCAGGGATAATGCCCCCTTCTAAAGGGCAGAGTAATCAATTTTTGTGACGCCACTGGAATCGGATAGAACGAGTTATCGCTTAGAAGGTTGGCAGTAAATATGTTTTTATTGAAACTAGTTATAGTTAGTACCCGACTTCTCTAGAGTTTCAACAACGTGTTTTTTTGAACGCTGAACGATATATATTTTTATTTATTTTTCGGAATAACTTTATTGAGTAAAACCTCAAATTGTAATATTTAATTATTGAAGACAATATTAGCGATTTCTAAACTTCACACCTAGATGTGACCGTATCCTTTTTTGATTTTCCTGTTTCAGATTCTCGTTTCACACCTAGATGTGACCGTATCCTTTTCTGATTTTTCTGTTTCAGATTTTTGTTTAGAAATCGCTAATATTGTCTTCAATAATTAAATATTACAATTTGAGGTTTTACTCAATAAAGTTTTTCCGAAAAATAAATATTCATTCTAGACTTGCAGAAAAGTCAATAGATGTCGCACATTAAAAATAAAAAAAAGATAGGTTTATCTAAAAAGACGCTGTCTAGATTGCATTTAGTTCGGGTTGAATCTTGTGCTCATACATAAAGATAATTGCCAGTAAAAATGTGCGGTGAAAAAATGAAGGCAATGTTGGTAGTTCTTATTCGAAGTATGACACAGTTAAAAGTGACCGAGGGGGATAGGGTCCCATTAGCTCAGTTGGTAGAGCGGTGTCTCGGAAAGACAAGGGTCCTGGGTTCGTGTCCTAGATGTGACCGTATCCTTTTCTGATTTTTCTGTTTCAGATTTTCGTTTAGAAATCGCTAATATTGTCTTCAATAATGAAATATATTTTTTTGTACATTTGATACAGAAAATTAGAGGTATTTTGCCAAATAATGCATACATGGATAATTATAATAATAATATTGGACAATTTGTATAGCGCTGCTTTTGTGAGATGTCACCTCAGGGGCGCCTTACAGTTGATGCAGGTATTACAAAAAATATAAATATTACAAAAATAAAGTGAACTTATGTTAAGTAAAATGAAGAACAGGAACAGGTGACATGAAAATAGAAGATAGAGACTCTGCAGCAAGCATCCTAGGTAGCGAAGAAACTGGAGCTGCTGCAGCGAAAGATTCCACCGCGTCCACCAACAGTGCCAGCACGAGGTTCGTCATCCGTCCAGGTATGTGTCTGCTGCTAATAAACAATGACACAATATCCTCTCATAGATACCTGACCTTGGCAGCACCGCTGTGACATTCGACGAAGGTAGAGGATGGAGACTCTGCAGCAAGAATCCCAGGTGGTGAGGAAACAGGACCAGCTACTGCAGCGAAAGATTCCACCGCGTCCACCAACAGTGCCAGCACGAGGTTCGTCAATTTCGTCATCCGTCCAGGTATGTGTCTGCTGCTAACAAACAATGACACAATATCCTCACATAGATAACAATTGGATATATCCACAAAGATATGTAATAATATGACAAGTGCAATGTACGTTAAGGATAAGCTGCAATACAGGCGTGAAAGCATTATGTTTCAAAGTCATCAAACATCAGTTTCTAGGTAGTGCCTGTGCTATGACACTAATCATGAATCATGATATCAACTGTTGTTGTTTGGTACGAATTATCTAATTGTAAGGATTATGAAATTTCGTTACATTATTTAATTTGCTTAGGTAATATACTAAAGGCGATTAGAAGTAAAAATTATGTTAAAAAAATTTTTTTTGAAGGAATGATTTAAATGCATAGATACAACTAAGCGGTCGTAATTATCAAATAATATGACATTTCAACGGTAAACGAAACATATCTAACTACAGAGTTTTCCAATAAGAGCTGTTATTTTGATATTCAATCGTAAAATATCAATGGTTTCGTTGCTTGTGTGGCACGTAGCGCCGTCTTGTTGAAAGTAAACGTTGTCCAGATCAATAACATCCAATTCTGGCTGTTCCATTCACCGTAACTGTTTCTCCAGCCTCATTTTCAAAAAAGTAAGGTCCAATGACTCCGCCGGACCATAAACCGCACCAAACAGTCACACGTTGAGGATAGAGAGGCTTTTCAACAATAACTCTTGGGTTTTCCGAGCCCCAGATGCGAAAATTTTGCTTGTTGACGAAGCCACCGAAATGGGCCTCACCACTCTAGATGATTTGCATTTGATTCACTCAAGTGAATATTAATAATTTCAATGCGTTGTTGAAGCGTGTATCTTTCCATTTTTATTAATGACGTAGTTTCTACTTGTGAAATGTCAAAAAATGACAGCTTCAAAAGTAACATCTACCGAAATAGCGGGCTATAAATGGCGTCTAAAGTATAAATTATTATTCATTGGAAACTAGTAGTTAAAACCCGACTTCGCTAGAGTTTCAACAATCTTGTGCTGTATTTTTTTAAAATTTTTTAACTTGCCATATTATGCACTTAGATAGTCTGCGCTTTATGAAATTATAATAGGGAATAGTAGGTACATATTTCAAAATGCCCGTCCAATTAAAACTTTATTATTACGAGACTAGGAAACCAGAATAGTGAAGTTATAAGTGTAAAGCATTGTGTCGGATGGCCGTCGTAGTAATAATTATTATGTTTGTGATGGCCCCAGCAATTAAAAAGTTAGGTTTCTGGAAATGCGATAGATATAAGTTTTCTGAAACTAGGAAGAATGACCCTGCCAACGAATTCAAACAGAGTCGGAATAGGATTTGGCCGGATTAGCACTGACCACGGGCGTAATATTTGAAGGGTGTTAAAATCAGCTGGCGTAAAAAGAACATGAAAATACTAATATAATATAGTTTATCGTCGTTAATAAAAGTGTGTTTATCTGAAATGATAAAGTTTGAATATAAGTCTGTGAAAAAAAAAAAAAAACTTTCTACGACAACACATAAATACCTGCCACACTTAATCACAAACACGTTAACACCTCAGCACAGGTTCTCCTAGTGATGTTCACGTTGCATACAATATCACCCACACACAATTTTACCTCATCAACCTATTTTCTTTATTTTTTGTACCTTCTTTCTGTACTTTTTTTCTGTACTACAATGTAAACCACTGTAATCATTTGTAAAATATGTATTCAAGACATAAATAAATAAATCGAAGCCAAAACCATTTCTAGCAACAATTCGACTCTGAATGCTAGGATGTATTGACAGTGATTCTGGAAATTTTCCCACTCTTGTATAACTTTTCAGAGTGTGCGAAGATGAAAATTGTATTATAAATATATATTTTTATTCTATTTTTCTATCAATTACAAATGCTGTCACAGAAAATATTCCCACCGGTTATAAATGCAGACACGGTACTCCAGACGAAGAAACGATCGGCATACATATAATATTCCAGACATGAATCGTGTTTCGCAGAAGTTTCCGGAAACCGCTGGAACTAATGAATACAGTTGATACGGGGAGTTTCCTTTGCGTATCTGATTGAATAAATTACATTTTTATACTTGTTTACTGTTTGTTTATGACGACAGTACTGTGTCGTCTGTGTATGAAATAGTTTTGCCATATTTAGGACATTTAATATATCGTTTACGCATATAATAAATAACAAAGAGCCTAAAACTGCAACTTGAAAATATTTCTGATAAATAAATAATAACGATTTGAAAAAATTTTAAGAAATAAATATGACATATTTAAGAAATAAATAAGAATTCTTTTCCTTAATTATTCTTAAATTTCCTTTTAAATATTTCTTATTATATATATTTCATATTAAGTCATTATTTATTTCTATCTTTTCTTCTTATTTCTTACATTTATTTTATTCCTTTCTTATTGTTTTCACAAGAAAGAAAAATGTAAAAAATAAATAAGAAATCAATTTTAAAAATATATATGTAAGTAATAAGAAATGAGTAGATCACATAAATAAATAAAAATCAATTTCAATAAATAGAAAAGTCTTATCATTGATAATTAGTTACCTCAATAAAAGACTCCAAGAAGTTAAATTAATTGATCAAGTTAGTGACTCTGAATATAGTGAATTCTCAATACCTCAAGGTACACATAAATATATACATACACATAAATACATGTACCATTAAATCAAAACCACGCAAACACCTCAGCACAGGTTCTCCTAGTGAGGTGTTCACGAAACATATAACATTACCCACCACAGTGTCACCTACTCAAACCTACCTCACACCCAGCATAAAACACCAAATTAACAACAGTTCTAAATTTATGTATTATATACAAATGTAAATATTTGGTAGACACTGTAATGTATGTATAGAAATAAATAAATAAACAGTTTTAGGCCCTTTGCTATTTATCATATGCATAAGCGATATATCTAAATATATTTATGTCACTAAATATGGCAATTTATTTCATACACAGACGACATAGTACTGATTTTAAAAGCTGATACTTAGAAGGAATTCAACAATATGGATAACACAGATTTGAACAAACTAACAATATGGTTTGATATGTAAATTTACTGGTAATACATTTGAATAAAGCTTAAATAATATATAATTACCATTTAGCATAAAAAACCATAAATACCCAAAGAAATACAAATTATAATCCACTCTAGGATAAATACACAACAACCTAACTGCAATAACTTGTGTAATAGAAAGAAAAACCGAAATAAAATACCTAGGCATTACACAGTAGACCAATGCCTAAAATGGTCAATACATATAAACATACTCAAAGGAAAGTAAGGAAACTAACATACAAAGTAAAATATCTAAGACGTATTCTAAATAAAAAATATTTAAGTTTACAAAAATTCTTACTTATTTCTTCAATTTGTCATAATTATATCTTAAATATTTCTTATTTCCTTCTTAAATCTTTTCTTCTAAATTCTTTCTTTTACTTTTATATTTGTATTTAAAAAATAAACAAAAATAATTTAAGAAACTTCTAAGCTACATGTAAAGGAATAAGTACAGATAAATACCTACCTAGAAATGCCTAGAATTCTTTGTGTTTGAATTATGAATTTTTATTTTATTTTAAACGCTTTTCAAATGTCATTGATGTGTTGTCTTGGTTACACATTAAACAGCATTATTGTTTTCTCGCTAGGTATGTGGCTGATATTTGAGTGATTGATATATTTAATTTGTTTGATATGAAAAGATCGACAAATAAAATTTAAATATCGTTTCTTTGTATTCCAGAGCAACACGTGGTTTCATTTTTCTTATATAAATTTATTAAAATTATCTGATATATTAAAGAAATAAAAAAAGTATTTAAGATATAAATAAGAAATTTCACAGAAATATTTAAGAAGAATTTATTTCTTAAATTATTCTTATTTATTTCTTAAATTATTCTTATTTATTTCTTAAATTATTCTTATTTATTTCTTAAATTAATCTTATATATGTATTAAATTATTTTTATTTTTTTCTTAAATTGTTCTTGTTTATTTCTTATATTATTCTTATTTATTTATTAACTTAATCTTATATATGTCTTTAATTATTCTTATTTATTTCTTAAATTGTTCTTGTTTATTTCTTAAATTAATCTTATTTATTTTTAAATATTTTCTTTTTAATTCTTAAATATTTATTTATCAAATATTTCTGATAAACTTCTTAAATTGTCCTTAAATATTTTTGATAAATTTCTTAAATATTTCTAATAAAATTCTTAATTTCTTCTTAAAGTTTTGTTAGTTATTTCTTAATAGAGTTCAGAAAAACAAAATAGTGTGTACGAGACGATGGATGTATGAATGATATTGAAGCAAGGAGTGTGTGCCAAAACAGATTTGTATTGCAGGACATAGGTAGGTACTATTTGATTACTCACGCGGTGAAACAGCATTATGGTTATGATAACCACATTAACCCTAGATTCATAACCTTATCTAAGAGGAACATTATTCATAAACATTCGTCTCACAGACGACTAAATTTAAGTGGCGAGTTTTGGGGTACTTGTAAATAAAATAAATAAATTAAGTATGGCACTCTTTAATATGTTTAATTAGGTAACAAAAATAATAATAAACGAGTTAATATTAAATTTCATCGCTACATTCCACACACATGAGGCCGCGATGGTCCATGCACATATACTTTTTGCATTGCTTGCATTGGAACCTTGTCATATGCCGTTTTTTATAATCACAATAACCACAAACCTTTGAGTACCACTTAGACCAGGTCTGGGAATGGTAGGCATTTCATCTAAAACTTCGGCCATTTTCCTTTTTAGGCATCTCTTCAAAGTAAGCATTTCGTGTCTTTTACGTAACCATGTCGTTATCACTGTCGGAATCTGTCGGGACCATTTCATCTAATTCAACATGATCTTCGACATCACTGATTTCTACGTCCTTTTGCTGACTGGTAAAATCATCATCACCAGAATCAGATAAACGATTCAAATGGTCATCAATTTGCCGATCATCCATTCTAAAATAAAATAAAGATTTGATGTAAAATACACACAAAAATACATTTTGAATGATAAAATAAGATGTAACTATAAATAATAACTCATATAGAATAATATCATATACTTACTTTTACTCTGTATAACCAGAACTCATAAAAAACAATGTTTTCAAAATAACTTGCAGTCTCGTCAAAAGTTACACTATTCATAAACATTCGTCTCTCAGACGTTCAAAGGTCTATAACTTGTCCACGAAACTTCACTGCAAGGCAAACGCACCCCCGATACTAATGAACAAGCGATCTAGGAAGGTACTTGAGAGGTCATCATTCTAGCTCTTTCACTCGAGACACTAGAAACAAATTTACGTTTTGAGCGGTCTCTGGGACGAATGGTTATGAATCTAGGGTTAAGGCCCCGTAGTAAGCGTTCAATGATGATTTGATAGGGTGATATGTAAATACGAATGTTAGAGGGATAATATTTATAAAAAAAAACGATTATAATAAGGCGAAAATGGTGAAAATATTTCATAAAACACGACTCGTTTGAAATAGAGCAAAAATCTCTCGACAAATGCTTTAGTTGCATTTAAAGATAATTTTTTTTTTTTGGAACCTGAAAACTTAAAGAGTTAAGAAACTTTTTATTAATCGATAGATTAACGCTTCACCACTGTACGTTATACATACATAAACACACACTTCAACACGATCTGCAAAACTACCCTGTGTAATGTAAGGCTGTCCGAAACGTTGGTTAAAGAAGGAAGAAGAGCAACTAGCATCACGATAAAGCATTATGGTAAGTTAGTTAGTTTAGAAGCTGTAGTGCGTTGTACTCGTATAAGCAGACTAGCGATGAGTCGTACGAACGAGCCGCACGACTCTTTTTGAAGATCCGTATCCGTAAGACTCCTGATAAACCGTACCACGGCCCAATTGAACGGGTACTCTTTTTTTAAGGCGATATTTTTATAAAAATAGCTCTATTAAAATGATACAAGTATTAACCTACCGGCGGGCGCGCGGTTTTCCAGTTTTTTTTGCATTTTGTGAGGAGAAGCAATAGACAAAATGTTTCGGGACCTTAATGTGAGCCTAGTTCATTTTATTTTCAATCTGGGCACATCACTCTCATTTATTTAGTCATCGACTGTTAGTCACAACGATTGGCTCAAGATCTTAATAAAATGAGTCATGACCCATGAGCCATGAGAAAGAGTCAATTAAAAAGTTCCTGGGAAAATTGTATTTAAAAACATGCCTTAAAACCATCAGTTCCTTGTAGGTTTAAAAAGAGAGTAAAGCAAGTAATTGAGTAATGGCGTAAGTACTTTGTTTTAATGCGTTTTTTCCGGCGCCGCTCGAAACGTGAGTTCATATTTAATCATTGTCAAGAACCACTCAACGCGGATCATCATTATCATTAGCATCGGGTTTTATCGACATGTGGTTCGCTGTTCACTGTTCCCTGTTGTGATCGTATTGCATTGTTATCGTTGCTTCGTGAGCGTATATGGTAAAAGCGCAGACATTCTTTTTCTCCGGAGGAGCGGGGCCGGTAACAGGAAATTGCCTTTTAAGGATCATCACTGGGCTGTCCCGGAGACGGAAATCCATATTAGCTCGTCGTTCATTCCGAAGTTTCTACGTGTAAGACAGAATTAATGGTGTAATTTGCTGTTGAGTTATTTGCGGTTCAAGTCGAAAATGTAAGTTTTGAACTAATCATATTGATGCTCGAAAGCATCAGTACCACAGTCATATGGAGGTATTAATTTCACTAGGAAACTACCAGGATTATACAAATTATATAAAAAAATAATTATCAACTACATGTATTGTTAAAAAAACATATGATTTGACGACCTCCATTACGTTTTCACTTAATAGTTTCTGCGCGGGTTTTTTGCTGCTAGGCCTAGCGGGCGGCACTTGGTTGGGCTTCGCCCAGTTTAAGTGATACTAACAACAGTTATTTTTTTTTTAAATTTTTAAATTTATTAACCAATATACATATAATACAAAATTAAACAATATATATAATATTAGTGGTAACAATACCTCCCTAATTGAGAAATTCTCGTGTTTAGGGAGGGAGTACTATCAAATTGACAGTACTATACATACTTATCAGTTGTTACAATTTGGATGCATGAAGGACTAATTTTTTTATACATAATGAAAATATAAGTTGCAATTTTTTTTTCTTTCTTTGTACATAGTGAAATTTTTTTATACATAATGAAAAATATAAGATGGCATTTGTTTTGTACATAATGTAAATATAGGTTGGCACATCGTAACACATACTTAGAAATTATTTAATAGTAAAATGTTTTTTGAGTTTTTGTTTAAAAATTTCATAATTCCTCTCAGATTGTATTTCTATAGGGAGTTCGTTAAAGCATTTTATTGCTGAGTATGTGTAATGATGTTGGGCTATTGTAGTATTAAGTTTAGGGATTATGATTTGTCCTAAGGTTCTCGGTCTGGTGCTGAGTGACTTTATTGTTAGTTTGTCTTTATGGATTTGTAGTAATGCGTTTTTTTGATAAATTTTATTCATTTGTAATACTTTGAATTCATCAAATAATTTTTGGGTTGAATAGTCTAATTGTTTATTTAGAATTATTTTGATGAGTCTTCTATGTACTATTTCAAGTGGGGTTAAGTTGGTTTTATACGCTCCTCCCCATCCTATTATTCCGTATTGCAGAACTGATTGGGATAATGCATAGTAAACCTTTAGTAGCAAAGATTTATGTAATATATTTCTAAGTTTGAGGAATACGTAATAAAGTTTACGTATTCTATTTACAGTTTGCCCAATATGTTCTGTCCATTTAATATGTTGGTCTATAATTATGGCCTAAATATTTAATATTCCTTTTTTTTGAGATTTTTGAGCATTTAGGTGAATTGCAGTTGTCAGTATAATTATTACAAGAGTTATGGATAGTTATATTGGAATTTATTGTTGGGTGCATTTTGTCTGATAATGTGAAAGTCATGAAATAGGTTTTGTCAGAGTTTAAGGAGAGGTAGTTGTCATCCAACCATTGTTTTAAGTTGTTTATTTCTATATTCGCAGTTTGATAGGCTTCTTCCCAAGTTTTTTTTCTATGATTAAAACTGTGTCGTCGGCGAAAGATATGATTTTTCCATTTTATGGTACTGTAAGCATTTCATTCACATAAATGATAAACAAAATTGGGCCTAGAACTGTCCCTTGAGGAATTCCAAATTCGGAATAGGTGGGTTCACTCAATATATTGTTAATTTTTACGTGTTGGTGTCTTTTATGAAGAGTACTTTTAAACCATCCTTTAACTGTTCCTTGAATTCCAATATTTTCTAATTTTTTTATTAGCTTCTTGTGGCTTATACTGTCAAAGGCTTTTCTTAGATTGATGAATATACTTAAACATTTATTTCCCGAGTCAAGAGCATTATATATTATATTATCGATTGCATCTCTCGTACCTAAATTTTCTCTGAAGCCGAATTGGTTATCATTAATAATTTTATTTGAAGTGATATGTTTAGTTAATTGTGACTTTACGACTTTTTCAAATATTTTTGCTACGTTAGATACAATGGATGTGGGATGGTAGTTCGAGACGTCAGATGTAATTCGTGATTTGAAGATCGGGGTTATTATTGTATTTTTATATATTTTTGGGTAAATTCCTTGCTGTATGCTGTTATTAGTAATATGTGCAATTGGTTTTGATATTAATTGTCTCATTTGTTTTAATACATTTACTGTGATATTATCAAAACCAGGGCTCGCGGACACGCGTAGGTTCATTATAATATTTTCTATTTCTATTTGGGTGCATTTTTCAAATTTTTCTAAAATATTTTGGCAAGTTTGTGTGGATGTATTGGTAGTATTTTTAGGTTGGAACGACTCGATTTTTTTGGCTAGTTTCTCTCCGACTTTAGCGAAGTAGTTGTTGAAAATATTTGCAATTTTAGTTGGTTCTTTTATTGAGTCTATTGTTTCGTTGTCATAAGTTATTTTATTTATTTGTTTATTTTTATTACCGTTGCCGATAATGTTGTTAATTGTAGCCCAGATTTTTTTGTTATCTTTACCACTATCTTCAATTTTTACCTTGAAGTAATTTTCTTTTGTTTTTTTAATTAAATTTCTAAGATTGTTTCTGTATTTTTTATATAATTCTAATAAATTTAAGTCATTAGGTTGTTTTCGGGTTTGATAAAATAGTTTTTTTTATTCCTAATTGAGGTAACTATTCCATGGGTGATCCAGGGCTTAATTTTTCTATGTTTTGATTTAGGTTTAACGTTTTTATGTATAGTTGCATTTATTATGTGTTCGCGAAGTGTTTTTCGAATATAATTGAAGATTTTTCGGCATCTTCGGTGTTTTATGTTTCTTCCCATTTTTCCAATTTCAATTTTTGTTCAAGAAGTTGTATGTTTAAGGTTTTTATGTTATACTGTTTTAATGCAGTTTTGGAAAAGGACATATTTTTTTTAAATGAAGAATTAAAAAACACGTGTAGTGATCGGTAATGTTTGTTTTCCAAATGACAGGTGTTAATTGTGTCGTTGTGTCAGCCTTAGTCCAGATATGATCAATACATGATGGGTTTTGTAGGGGCACAACGCTAGTGTAATCGTTTATACATGAAATGAAGTTAAGCTCAGCCATTGTATTAAGTAAATCATTTTTTTCGATGCTGTTTGAATTTAGACCTATATTTATATTGAAGTCACCCGTCACTATAGTATTTTGACATTTTGTTTTTTTAATTACATCTTTGAGGTTCTCTATAAATTGTTGAGTTTTTGTGATCCGTGGGTTCGGTAAACAGCAATAACTTGATAAATCTGATTATTTACTTTAAATTGTAATGCTACGCAGTTTGTGAGGGTCATGTTTATTTATTTATAAGATATATCTTGGTGTTTTTGGTTAACGTAAATAACTATGCCACTATTCTTGTTAATGTGTGTTTTCGTCGAAATACAAGTATAGTTCGGTAATTGTGGTATATTATCTATATTTACTGTATTATTAAAATATCCTTAGTTTTCCATAACTTCCTTTCTTTTTTAAAATTTAATAAATTAATATTTTATCCTTCACTACTATCAAAAAAAATACTACAGCAAACATACATGTATGTACAATTAATTATTTAAGTACTAACTAACAACAACATTTATGTACACTCCCCTTCCATACACAAGCAAATGCTTTCAATGGAAGAGTAGTAAAAAGACCCAAGATGTAAAATGAATTATGTACCATGTAAATATATTATTAAAAAATTATTAAGGTGTGCCTCTGTCAAAACAATACAGTCGAGTTCAGTTTTTAAAAGACTAAGGGTGCATAATAATTCATTAATGTTTTTGTAAATGCTCCTAATATTTAAGTGCATAATTAATAATGTTTGTCAAATTTTTTAAAACCTCCGTACTTTTTTTTTACTTAACCTCGTACTTCGTTAACAACGGTATAAGAATAAGTATTGCATTACCTGGGCTCGAGCAATGGCTAAAACTGTAGCCCCAGTGGAGCATATTTGCTATTTAAATCACCATGGAAGCTCTAGTAGTATGGAAGCCAATTTTATTGTTGAGGGCTTTAAAAGTTCACTTGACATGTATGGGATAATATACAGCAAAATGATAGCAGATGGTGATTCCAGCACTTATAATAAAATAAAAGAAGCACATCCTTATAAAAATGTTTCAGTCGAAAAGATCGAATGCCGAAATCACTTACTTCGAAATTATTGCAAAAAACTTAGATCACTGTCAGAAGATACAAAGTATCCCTTAGCATTGAGGAAGATTGTGTCAAGCCGTATTTTACGCCTGTAAGTTGTGCAATAACGTACCGGAAGGCTATGAATTGTAGTCTAGAGGAAAAAATAAAGCAGCTATATTTGGATATATTGAATGGTCCAAAACATGTATTTGGAGACCACTCACTATGCAAGGAACGGGCATACTTTTGCAAACGGGATACCGGCGACACTAATTACGTTTCCAATATGACTTCGAGCTTGATAATGTCCAGAATCATGCAGCACGTTCGACTTTTGGCATCTAATGCTCGAAGCTTAATACATGATGTAGATAGCAATACTGTGGAGTGCTATAATAATGTTGTGGCTAAATTTGTTGGTGGAAAGCGTATTAACTATTCTTTAAAACGGTCCTACAATGGAAAGTGCGCTGCAGCAGTAGTGGCGTTCAACACCAATCGTCCACAATATTTTTTGCATAAATTTGCAACCGGTAATAGTCCCGGAAAACTCATAAAGCTCATAAACTCATAAATCAACAAGTACTAAGTAAAAAAAGAAAAGAAAAACCCTGCAGCTCGCTCCAGCAAAAGATCAGCATTATGGTCCCAATGCAGAAAAACCTGATATGGACCAAGCATCGTATGAGGCAGCTAAAGATGATTTTTCGGAAAGGCTTTTTACCATAGCCAAAGATAAGCAAGCAATTGAAAGGGCGACAGTACTTCAAGCATCAAGTGGAAAGTGGATCGAGATGCGCCGCAATATGATTACGGCATCGTGGTTTGGAAAAGTGTGCAAACGGCGGCAAAATATCAGTTGCGCTCCATTAGTCAAAAATATACTGTACGAGCAATCCTTATCAAATATTTCTTCAATTCAACACGGACAAAAACATGAATACAATGTCCTGAAGGAGCTTGCAGAACTAGAAAGCATTACCATAGAAAAGTGTGGTCTTTTCATAGATGAAGAGTATCCTTATATGTGAAAATAAATAAATATGGGTGCGACCCCAGATGGAATTTCTTCTGAAGACACCGTGATTGAAATTAAATGTCCTTTCGCAGCACGCAGCATGCTCATATATGAAGCAGTAAAATCCAAAAAAATTACCTTTTGGAAACTTAACAAAAATGGAGAAATGCTGGTAAATACATCCCATGATTGGTTTTACCAGGTTCAGGGACAATTACATGTAACAAAAAAAGATATTTGTATGTTTGTTGTATGGACTGAACTCGGAATAAAAATCGAAAAAATTTTAAGGAATGACGAATTTTTAAAAAACTAATATGAATGAACAGCTGAAACGCTTTTACAATTTTTGCATGCTACCCGAATTAATTGATCCTCGACATAATCGCTGCATGCCTATTAGAAATCCTGAGTATTTAGAAAAGTGCATAATAGCGAAAATAAATAAAGTAAATTGGTTTCAGCTAAAACCAAAACATGTAAAAAGGAATTGTTTCTAAGAAATCAATAACATTTTATTTCATTGAAGTGTCTTCAGAAGAAATTTCATTTATATTACTAATGTATGTAGTCCATATTTTTAGAAATAGGGAAAAGGAGGGTTGGAAAGTTCTTGGCTATTCAGATCTAGTCACTAAACAACTAAAGAAACAAACTAACATAAAAAAAATGAAAATTAATAGTATGATTACTTCAATAGAAGAGAGTCCAAATATAATTACTAATCATATAAATTACTTCTTCAGTGACATTGGTCCAAGCTTCTCTAATAATTTGTGCAGTGCTAATAAAACTATTGAGATGTGTCTTGTGAATGATTTTAAATCTGAACTTCACGTTACAGGGGACAATTTTTATTTTAAACCAACTAGCATTTCTGAAGTCACAAATGTGATAAATGATTTAAAAATGTCTTTCTCGTGCGGTATTGATTCTTTAAGAGTGGGTTATAGGGCAGAATGGTGATTTGCTGGAAAACGGCTCTCTAAAACGGCTTAATACTACCTTTCGTATGTCATTCTCAGACTTCATATTCTTTGTTACCAATTAATGGACTATTATTTTTCAGTCTGCCTATTTTTTTTTGTAGTTGTTGTAGGCATTCGACCATAAAAAATAAAAACATTGATACACCATACAACCCACTTTTAAAACTTAGATGTATGATTATCGCGTTAATAACGGCTTTACACTATATTTTTAATTTAAAATATGTATATAATACACACATCTGTAGAAGTACGGCCTCTAATTATCGTTATGCTATCTGTGGATATTAACAATTAAATAAATACTTCATCTTGCACCAAATTTTCAACGCATTTCACAGTTTTTTACTTATTCCGGGATGGAAGCCCCCGGTGATGGCGGTGAAGCTATAGGCTCCCTGTTTTACGGCGTATATATTTCGAAAATGCCATCAAGATGTTTCATTAATGGGTCTAAAAGTAGAATACCGACTCACTTAAAGAATTGCAATAATCTTATGAAGCTACAAAAACAGTAAATACTCACAAATTCTCTTTTTTCATGTAAATTTGACGTATTGTATTTTTTCAAGTGTCATATTTTTTAAAAGTTGTAAAATTCAACATTTAACATGCGTTCCTTTTCCTAACGGTTAGCACTAACGTCATGTTGTTTACTGGCGGCATCTTTATGCAAGTGTGTGTGAGAGAATTCATTGTCTTTACGCGCTCTGACTAAGTGGGAGAGTGAACGTTTTTTCATAGGGCACGTTTGGTAATTGAACCAAAAATTACCAATATTATTTTTCTCTTTGTAGATCAATATTATGATTTATCCATGGCAGCCGGAAAAAATACTCCAAACAAGGTATGCTTCAAGTAACGAATAAATGAAAAAAGATTATTGTTTAGTTGTACTAAATGACACAGAATAATTTAACAAATATATAAATAAAAAAATAAAATTTCTTTTATTTCTCGAGGTCAATTTATTAATGATGTTATTAATATGTATAGATATTCTATCAAATATAAAATTAAGAAATTTACCAAATAAATCCACCTTCGATTTTCTCGAAAACGAAAGCTCAAATAAAAAAAGTCATAACCCAAAATTGACAATAAATGAATAACTGCTTTGATAATTTTATAGAGAAACTGACCAGGACGCGATTTTCGTAAATTTACTCAACATGTGAGAACTTTGGGCGGTTGGTTCGATTCAAGACCTCTGTGCGTTACCTCAGAATGATTACAACCCAAGGGCTTATAACTTGTAAACATAAAGAAATATAAACCTTAATGTTGCAGGTTTCAAAACTATCCGTTTTTAGCTTATGACCTATAAAGGGTTTTACCGTTTATACCACGAGTTTCCGAACACCGTGTAAAACAAACTATATGTATCGGAAATGTTCCTCAACACTAATGACAACAGCAAGTGAATGATGAAACATTTATAAAAAATGTCAAATTAAATGCTTTACCAAAATAGTAGGTTCTGCAAATAAGTCATACTTTTTTACTAAGTTGTTTGTTTTACTTAATATTTCACATTCATATTATACGTTCATTGCTTTGCGACAAACGCACATGTGATGTTATATTTTAACAAGTTCATTAATGTACAACTACCGCCCTCTAGTGACATAAAAATGAAGACATTTTGACACTTTGCGAAATTTCGCTATCATATAACAAGCGCTTAAGTGTTATGGTGTATAAAATGCATGTATCCGAATTAGCTTGTCTCATGTCTCACCTTGTAAATACAGGGTTTTCCAATAAGAGTTTTAATTTTGATATTTAATCGTAAAATATCAATGGCAAATATCAAATGCTTGTGTGGCACGTAGCGCCGTTTTGTTGAAAGTAAACGTTGCCCAGATCAATACCATCTAATTCCGGCCATAAAACATCATTCATCTTTTTTCGATAGCGCATTCCATTCACAGTAACTGTTGCTCCAGTCTCATTTTCAAAAAAGTAAGGACCAATGACTTCGCCGGACCATAAACCGCACCAAACAGTCACCCGTTGAGGATAAAGAAGCTTTTCAACAATAACTCTTGGGTTTTCCGAGCCCCAGATGCGACAATTTTGCTTGTTGACGAAGCCACCGAGGTGGAAATGGGCCTCATCACTCAAAATGATTTGCATTTGATTCACTCAAGTGAATTTGAATAATTTCAATGCGTTGTTGAAGCGTGTATCGTTCCATTTTTATTAATGGCGTAGTTTTTAATTGTCAAATGTCAAAAAATGACAGCTTCAAAAGTAACATCTACCGAAATAGCGGGCTATTCGAAATAACACCTCTTATTGGAAAACACTGTATTAGCTTCGAGAGTGGGATGTTCCCTTCTCATTGTAAGAAAGCTAAAGTAATTCCCCTTTTTAAAGGTGGAGATCGTCTAGATGTTAATAATTACAGACCTATATCCTTACTCAATACTCTTTCAAAAATAATAGAGAGATTAGCTATGTCGAGATTGGTATCATTCTTAGAAACATACAATATACTCTCTAGCAATCAGTTTGATTTCAGAGAGAATACAGGAACAAGTGATGCAGATATTGTATTGCAGAGGGTATTGTCCAAAGTCAAAGTCAAACATGAATATAATGTCCTAAAGGAGCTTGCAGAACTAGAAAGCATTACCATAGAAAAGTGTGGTCTTTTCATACATGAAGAGTATCCGTATATGGGTGCGACACCAGATGGAATTTCTTCTGAATACACCGTGATTGAAATTAAATGTCCTTTTGCAGCACGCAGCATGCTCATATATGAAGCAGTAAAATCCAAAAAAATTACGTTATCGAAAATGGAGAAATTCTGGTAAATACATCTCACGATTGGTTTTACCAGGTTCAGGGCCAATTACATGTAACAAAAAAAGCTATTTGTATGTTTATTGTATGGACTGAACTCGGAATAAAAATCGAAAAAATTTTACGGGTTGAAGAATTTCGGCAGACTAATATGGTTGAACATCTGAATCGCTTTTACAATTTTTGCATGCTACCCGAATTAATTGATCCTGGACATATCGCTGCATGCCTATTAGGAATCCTGAGTAATTCAAAGTGCATAATACCGAAAAGAAGTAAAGTAAAATTGGTTTCAGCTAAAACCAAAACATGTAAGAAGGAATTGTTAAGAAGAGATCAATAACATTTTCATTGAAGTGTCTTCAAAAGAAATTTCATTTATATTCCTTATGTATGTGGTCTACATTTTTAGAGATAGGGAAA
Source organism: Hesperophylax consimilis (assembly GCF_061612785.1). Classification (NCBI taxonomy): domain Eukaryota; kingdom Metazoa; phylum Arthropoda; class Insecta; order Trichoptera; family Limnephilidae; genus Hesperophylax; species Hesperophylax consimilis. The sequence continues at coordinate 4,556,853 of NC_142851.1, read as the reverse complement.
AGGAGGGTTTGAAAGTTCCTGGCTATTCAGATCTAGTCACTAAACATATCTACGCCGTTCTCAAGCAACTTTCAATCCTGAATTATGGTCTCTCACCAGGGTGATACTGAACGTATCTTCCACTTTTGAATGAGGTACAGATTCATTATATGTAACTATATAAAATTTATTTTAATTCTATAATATGACATACTTATATAAATTAAATTAAATTTGTTTTGTCCTCGCCGGCTTTTGAACCCGTGACCTCAAATTAAACTATACAATTTAGTATTAACAGTGCCCCGCCGCACTGCGAAACCAGGCTGGAACAAGGGAAGCCTTTTGTAACTCTTTATAATTGTATTTATCAAAAAAAAATCCAAATAAAAGTTATATTAAAAGTTGTTACTGAGAACCTCCTCCATGAATCAAGCTATCGTAATATTGCATTACATTCTAAAATTTATTTTAACATAATTTTTATAATCACAATATCTTTAATTAATAATAATTTGTTTTGCTCTGTGCGTGTCTTGTATTGAATGGAACGCACCGGCCAGCTGCAGGTGCAGCGAGTTAGATATTCGAATTCGCGCTAGAAACATTTAGCGAGGGCCGTTAATTCATAATTATGGAACTACACCAGAGCGATACTAAGAGTATCTTCCACTCTGGAACGTGACGCAAAATATACATTATATTATTTTTAATTAATAATTTGTGAAATAACACAAACTAATGAAATAAAATTATTTTGCGCACGCCGGGATTTGAGCCCGCGACCTCCAGCATGCTAGTCGAGATCCTCGACCACGGAGGGAGTCAAAATTCCGTGTAGATTTGCTTGGATACCAATGTCAACACTTAATACCATTTGGTTCTGGCTCATTATTTAAAAATTACGTCTCGACTTACCAGACTTTTGGATCACGAAACATGCCCACATAGCATTTCTTGTGTCTTTATTATATGTCCGTACCAAAACAGCAAGCCCTTTTGCTCTGTAAAATTGGATTCTACCAGCATTTTATTTTGTAGTGATCTATCCCTCTTGTTTACGCAGCCTGGAAAATGTAGACACAACGTAACGGTAAATCCTTTTAAAAAACGGAAAGCCTTTCTGGAGACCATAACAGTAAGTATCTACCGTGTAGTCTGAAAGAAGTGTAAAAAGTGAAAATCAATATTAGTCGATTATTCATCGTAATGTCAATTTGAGTAGAAGGAGGTGAGAGTGATGACAAACGATCAATTATTTCGATCATCGATCATTAAGTCTCAGTCACGTTTCTGACGTTATTTAGTACTTACGATCAATCTTAAAATTGTGCTAATGAAACTTTGGAATTCTACCCATCTTACAAAACATCGAAAAAAAAAGCCATTTTATGTTAATACAACACAAGAGTCCAAACTGCTCGTAACCGTCTGGAGCCATTGAGAATCTAGCATCCCCAATTGAGGGAGAGAGGAATGTGGGAAAATAAATACGGTTAAAGCCATTTGTAGGAGTAAGAAAAAGGATAAAAGAGATTATACTGAGTTCATTCTGCTTGAACTTTGAGAAGCGCTGGGTAGAGGATTAATCGTGACGGTGACATTTCGTTTTGGCCGGTGCAATTATCAACCGCCATCACAAGTTTCCGCCTCGGTTCATTTTACAACAATGGCGTCCTTTTACGTGCGATATACCTCTAACTATCAACGCAACACAACACACAATATCACATCACATCACATAAAACCCCCATTCGATTCAAGCACAAGCAACACAAATTCACAACCCAGCGGATAACAAAAATACGTATATTTGAGCTTGGTGAAATGCCTATGAAAGGAGTTTTACCATGGCGACCTTCAACAACTAATGGGTATGTTTGCAAGCGTTTGAGTATAATGATTTCTTTTCCAACCAGTTTTCACAAATCATATGATTTGTGGAATCGCGCTTCCGAAGCTACAATTAATGTTGTTAAAATTTTGTACTGTCTCGTCAATGTATCATCATCATATCATCAATGTATACCTACACAAGTAGGTAATCCAACAGTTCGAATCATTTTTAGTGATTTTATTCCGAAAGGAGGGTATTACGGACGGAGAAGACGATCAAATAATCCTGAAGAGAACTAGACTATTAGATGTAGCAAAGACAAAGAAATTCCGACGGTGAACAATCAGGATTTTTCTAAATTATAGAATACGGGGATACCCTATTCCTACATACGTATTGCGTATTTTTGAATACTCTTAACACTACATACTGTTCCTATAGAATAGATACAATTTTTTAATGGAATTGAATTACTTACACTCTTGATAATTTTTTTACAGCAGAAGAGTCCCAACTGCTCTCAATCATATGGCATGCCAATTGGGGTATATTATGAGGATGATATTAGTGAGGAGGGGAAGGATATGGGAAAGAAAAGGGTGGCAAAGTACCTTGATGTTCAGTGCTGGTCACCAAACACAACTAAAGCCACATCAACCCACGATTCGATTATGAATAGCGGTCTTTCACCTGGGCTATACGGAGGGTATTTATGTATATTGCATTTAATGAAAAAAATTGTGAAATAACACAAATTATTATAATAAAATTTATTACCGCACGTGACCTCCGGATTCGTGGCCAAGGATCGAAACCACTCAACCACGGAGTTCGTCAAATTGACCACGATTTTAAAAAGAAATGAAAAACGCCATTTATTTAACTAATAGTTATTTCAATTACAAAAAATTAATTGGCCAGTCTTAGAGAAAACCAAATAATGATGGTCGCTATACTGTATTCTGTGCTTGCTACCCGTACAAATCCTACCCATCATAAACTCAACGGGCCCAAACACGACTCTTTTTTTTATGCTCGAAGCGATGGGGTACTTTTATTTTTATTTCGACGCTTACAAACGGCAACAAAAGCACTTCTAATAGCGATTTGATTTCAACGCTTAACTGGCCTAACTTCCTGAGAGGATATTGTGCTCTTAGTACATTGCCCGTTGGCCCTAGAAATAAATAGAACTGAGAAAAAAAACAAGGGGGGAATTTATAAAAGTGCTTTAGTTTTGACGTCATAATTCTAAAATGGGCGTTTGTTATCGGACGAGATATTACGGTAGACTTGTTTTCTAGGTTTTTACGAAGTAGTTACATTCGATATTACCTAAAGCTTTTCAATTCTTCGATGTATTATTTTTTTCTCTTTTAACGCTATCTTGGTTTTATTCCAATAAATTGCTTAAATCTCTCAGATTCAGTCGCAATTTGAAAGAGTAAATTTTCATATCTTATCGTTTGCAGATAAGTTTTTTTTATATGAGAATAGTGGTGAGTTCGAGCTTTTATAAAAATATAGTTTTAGCATAAAGTGTTCTTGTCCAAATATCTTCAAATTAAACAAAAATAGACGGTAAGTTTAAGAGTACAAAAGATATAGCAGGATTGTTCTATTTCTTTCAGCTTACCGAGAAAATTTCGTAAATGAAACATCCACAGTGCAAACTATAAATAATTAGTTTAAAGTGACTCGCAGAGATAGTCTGTGCTTGATGTTTTGCGGTAGATTATTGTACGCTTTAAAACCTTTTTAGAAATGTGTTTCGTTGTTTTATTATGATGTTTTCTGTAAATTTTGTTTATTATAACTATAAAGAAAAAGTACAAAATTAAAAAAAATTATGTTACATAACAACTTCATTACCCGGTTATTCGAGAAATATTCTGGAGCCTTATTCGGTAATTTTATAATTACTCTCTTATTAGGTAGCTGGTCTAATTACTTGCACTAATACATAATGAAGGCGTATGTACAACATAGTAGGAATATCTAGTTGCAAAAATTTTACAATAAATATTAGCTAAAATATTACAAATATTGAACAATAAATTGATCACAAAATAGCAAATGAATATATTTTAAAACCGTCGGCAAAATAATAATCAGTTTTTAAATATTTAGATTTTAATTTGATTCTGTAAATCGTTTAATAGCTTTGGGCCTAGGAAGTTGTAGTGGTGTTGTGCAGCTGTCTGAAAAATTCTGTCTGTGTAAGACACTAGTAAATATGATTTCATTAGTTAAGATAAAATAAAAGAGGAGTTGAATCAAGATAATTGGAATTTGATATTTGATCCACCCAATGTGCTACTTAAGAATATTGATTCCTGAAACCTATACATTAGTCGTATCAGTAAGAGTGACTGTTTGCAGGGCAGGTCACAGGTCACAGGACGCAGGACGCAGGACGCATGATGACAGAATTCAGGACAACATATTACCGTAATGCAGGACAAAGGATGGCCGCCACCGGTAACGCGATCTAGCAGTGAATCAGGACTGATAGCATACTTCCTACGCGAGGATGTCGTTTGCTGCCGACCGACAAACGCACACCGCACACAGGACTAATGGGGACGCTAACGAGTATCGGATATTTTTTGATTACATCCACAATGAGCACTGCCGACATCAATGGTCAATTTACTCGTAGACTGTCTATGATTTATTGTTGTGTTGTTGAGTGCTTCTATCTATCCACATATAGCTAACCATCACATTTCCCCCGCAGAGTTAGGCTCTTTACATGACCCGATTCAAGTAGTTGATACACTTAATTGTCTCTTACTCCCCTCCATGTCTTCTTCAAGCATCTCCGACTTCTTCTATATATATACCTATTCTCTTTACACTACATCATCATACATTACATTCAAATTCTAAAATTGTATATTCCAAACACTTACATATTAAATTTTCACATGTAGCAAACACTTTGTGGGCATACATAATTATAATAATAAGAATAAAATAATAAGTTTTTAACACCGCTTAATCGTACATATTATCAATACATAAACCAACCGGTTTCGGTTAACCCTGAACCTTCATCAGGTCTATATAAAAACACATTAAATTAATAACAGAGTTACAGTGTATTTATTGGAAGATATAAGAGGGAGGGAGAGCATCAACTTTTGTGGGTGGGCGAGGGAGGGGTAGGGGTGAAAGTAGGTGGAGGTGAGGGGAATATGTTTAAAATGGGGCTTTTTGACAAGTCTAATTGTTTAATTTATTCATTTATTTATTTGTTACGTATTTCTCTGAAATTAAATTACAGCAGTTAATATACGAAATAAATATCAGTTTTTTGGAATAACATAATGACTAAAACCTCAAATTGTAATATTTAATTATTGAACACAATATTAGCAATTTCTAAACGAATATTTTAAAATATTTATAAGTTTAATATTTTTATGAGTTGATTTTTATTATGTGAATACTACTATTATTATATATAACCCATCTCTGAAATAGTTCCTTTGCCGTAACAATAAAATAATATTTTTTTTTACCTTCTTTTACTTCGCAATTTGCAAAAAATCACGTCTACGACACTTCTAGGGCACACAACAAACTTGAAACCACTGTTAAATTACTGTGAACGAATATAGGCATTTACATAATTATGTTGCGAGTTGTGAAAAGGTACAGATTTGTGGGATACTCAGTAAATCAGAAAGGATAACGCGAACATTTAAAATTAATTTAATCAAATCAATTATTAATTTATTGTTAAAGCGAAGCTTAATGCTTAATCACTGTTTTCGATTATGAATACCAAAAAATACGCTTTAGATAAATTGAAGTTTTTCCTATCATTTCCCTTGAAATCGTGACAGTTTCCTATGATTATTTTTTATTTCACTTTCTCATGAAATTGTTTACAAAATAAATAAAAACTACTTTTACGCTTAAAATCGAGCGTTTCTCGACTTCGTTTGCCAAGCGATTTTAATGCCTATTACCTTTATTTGTGACAATATAAGGTACACTAAGATTTTTTAATGAATACACATTTTTGGCTTGTAGCTTCCTCTTAATATGATTATCTAAGCGAGTTTGATGGTCCATTCTTTTTCTTCTTCTCAGCTGATGTGGGAGTTTATTTTCGTGCTTCGTCCATAATTGTTTTCACCTTCACAGTGCAGCGCATTTTTGAGATCCATGTTTGGTGCATTTTAAAAGATTCCGTTTTATAAAATATCAAAAAGCGTTCTCCTCTGAGGACTCTTTTCATTAGGGAAATAAAAAAGTCGGACGGAGTGAGATCTGGTGAATAGGCAGGATAAAGCAACGGAGTAATGTTGTCATCGGCTAAAAAAATCTGAACACGCTGGGGTCGGTGGATTAGCGTGGTAGAAGAACCAGTCACATGCTTGTCACAAGTCTGAACGTGTATTTATTTAAGCTTTACGTAACCTTTTCAAAACCTCCAAATAAAAGTTTTTGTTGATTGCTCGACCAGGAGGAACACATTATGAGTGCACAACCCCCTTCACATCAAATACGCTGAAAATCTTTGCTTTAATTTAACGAGTTTTTTTTGGGTTCGTGATCCTAGCACCACGATTCATCTCTTTGTCAAGATGCGATTAAGAGGGGCACCTTTTCTTCAGCAACTCGTCTCGTGTTCAAATCTTGCGATACAATTCGCTGACAGGATCTCCACGACACCCCAGTCAACTCCACAAGTTGATCAAGGGTCCGACGGTGGTCTTCAAATATGGTTTGCAGAAGTCACATTTTCTTCCGTTCGGCTGGTAGAAGGACGACCGCCATACCAGTTGATCTTTAATCACCATTTCGCCAATTGGAAAACCATGCGTAACATGTGTTTTGTTGAGAACACTTTCATGATAAGCTGCCCGTAGCATAAAAATAGTTTTGGTTGCATTTTTCCCCGCCATTAAACAAAACTTCGTTGCTGCGCGTTGCTCGCGAGCATTCGTCGATACAAAATGGTTGATCGCGCTAAAAGTCTAAAAAATAATTTATGAAACCGAACGCATCTATCACAATTACGCTATTTGGGCATTGATAATATTTAGATGAAACATGAAGCGAAAAACGGGTTCCACTTTTTTTATCTCCAAATGTCTTCCATCTCTTCCAACGATCTAACTAAAACTGAAACTAAGGACGGGTTGTTTCGGAGAATTTGAACAATTCATCAAATTTTTGGGTTCTGTGAAAGACTTATTCAAGTTCTGTTTTTATATCATTGTAGGCTAGTTGCTTGACAAAACTGAAATAAGAACAGAACTTGAAAAAATCTTTCACAGAACTTGAAAATGAACGTTGAAATTTGATAAATTGTTCAGATTCTCAGAAACAACCCGTCCTAAAACTACTGAATTCATTCTACGCGCACCGCTTATCACGTTTTAATAGTGGAACAGTTTTCGAGGAGATATTAGTACGCAATAGCGCCTCTAATTGTATATCTTTATGCATTTATGATACGGAATAATACAAAAAACATACTGGTGAAAAATATACAAGGTTTTACAGTGGGAGGAACTAAGCCTTAAAAATACTCTTATTATTATGCAGTGTGTTAACAGAAGTACCTGATTTATTTAACCAGTGGTTCCTGGGATTATTTGAAGTAAAATATTGGTCAAAAACATTAACAAAACAAAGATGTTTGTCAGTTAGGGTCAGAGCGGGAAGCTGGGTGTTTACTCGACTGAGTGACCAGTGACGACATGTGAAAGGTTTTTTTATTTGATTATATTTTTTTTCAATTTCAACAGAGACCAAAAATAAATTCATCTACAGTTTTTTACTCCAAAACAAGTGAAGAATAGCTGGTTTTAACTTTAATTTGTCAGGTACCTACGTTCCTCAATAAGCCGTATACAGTTAAAACCTGGCTGAATAGCCAAAAAACGGTAAAGTCATTTCTTACTGAGAATATCTACTATCAACCACTCAATTAGATTTTTTTTATTTATTATTTATCATTAAAAACAATACAAATTTACCAAAGTTCGTACTATTCCAGTTAACATTAGATATATAAGAACAGTGATATAAAAAGTTTATATTAGCACAGTAATAAAGATGCAATAATAGTAAGTATATTTATGTTGGATATAACCTGCCTCACCAGGCGAACCTTTATTGATTTTTGAACAAAATTAATTAATTCGATGTTTCTTATTTATTAGTAGGTACTTCCAAACTTTAATCAACGTCCAGTACAATAACTTTATACGAAATTCGCTAGACTTGGGTGAGTTCACTGGTTATTGCGTGACCTGTGTTGAATATCCATTGTTTAGTGGCGATTTTAAAATGTTTCATATTCTGTATTTATCTTGTTTTGTCGGGTAGGTTACTATATAGTTTAGGCGCAAAATAGTCTCTTTGTCCAAATAGAGTTTTTGTTTTGGGCTTCAGTAAGTATTCGTTTGATTTATGTCGCGTGTTTTGTATAATTTTGTAGTAGGTATTTAGTTGATTTGTTTTTAAAGAGGTGAGTTAAGATTGTTTGTGGCGTAAATTTGTCGAACATCTAGTACTTGTCAGTGCTTGTTTTTAAAGGGATTTTAAGCCCCATGCTATTATTCCATATTCCTTGATCGATTGGCATAGAGCATATAATACAATTTTTAAATATTTTAAATTGAGTAAGTTTCTAATACTCTCTGAAATCAGATGACATTACTGCAGTTAATATACAAAATAAATGTCTGTCCTAACCGGTTGGCATTTGGTGAAATTGGTAGCATTGTTGGGAAAGGAGGTACAATTCCCATAAAAACAAAAACAATATAATAAGTTCTCAACAGGGCCAATCCCCGGGGAGGAAGGTACAAGTCCATTTTTTTAATATATTTTTTCAATATATCTATTAATAAAAATAGCTTGTAAAAGTATAGCCGGTCAGTGGATGAGTTGACATAGCGTTTGGGTCCCACCCAGGCGTAGTGTGTTCAATTCCTCGGATGGATAAGTCCTCCATCCCAACACAAGCAACATTTTCTGCTTACTGTGATGATAGTAGGCTATTTTCAAATATTTTCAGGTTATTCGTAACAAAGGAATGTTGCCTTTCTTTAAAACAATATATATAGTAAGATATAATTTCGTATATAGTAAACATATATACCAAAACAGCCGTCGGGTGACGTCGCGACGCGTCGGGTGGAACTCACCCATTAATTACGAAAATACTCACTAGGTACAAATACTTCTTTATAAACATCCGTAATATTCTCAGTAATAAAAAAGTGTACTACGTTTTGTGTCAATCATAATAGAGTACGGGATAACTGGTTGGTTTCTGCCTTAAGCACTCACACAGAGCGGCTCAACATAGCCCCAAAAGCAGTACTAAAGACAATTCTACAAGTTCCGGTTAGAACTCCTTAACTTAAAAATGTCTACAGTGTGTACAGTGTACAAAAAAATTAATTCATATTTTTTTATTAACAAAAAACACATATCTGAATACTCCACTGTACAACATAAATATTCAACCATAGCAATAAGCCAAAATATACTGGTTACTCCCAGTTTGAATACATCTTTCAGACGGAGAAATATTAAATTCTATGCTACGAAATTATATAATGCTCTGCCAAATCAAACAAAAAAAAATAATGGAAATGAATATGTTATATGTGAACAAAAGTAAAAACATGGATGAGAGAACAAAGTGATATTCAACTTACAAACATTATGAAGACGATGCAAAGACAACTTGAAAATAAATCCCAAAGTTTAAAAACTACAGGCTTACTCAGAACAGGACACCCTAGTGAGGATTGTGATTTTTTTTTAATTTATACTTATATTGTTCTTTATACTTACATCACTTACAAACTTTGCAATTGAAACTAATAAAAAAACGGGTTGATTTTGTAAAAATATACTTTTAAAAAGAAAACTATTTTTTCCATAGCGAACAAGATAAAACTCATTTGCAAAGACATTATTTCATTTTTTTACATCCCGGAATGCCGCACAATACCCGTTTGGAACTCTCGTAAAATAATCATTTATAATCTTGACATGTGACGTCGAGTGACTGTTTTTTCAGTTAGCTTTAACCAAACATGGGCCGCTACAGCGGAACGGGGCGCTGCTGAAAGTAAATAATACGCCAGAATTCCGCATTATCCAAATATTTACCAGTTTGTGTCGCTGGGCTGTGATGGCAGATGACACTTATCCGCCAGTCGACAAAACACATTTGTCGTTCAACGTGTACCAAGTTCATTTTACCGTTTAAATTTTAAATGAATAAACTATGTAATAATAAATAATGCTCGACATACTATCTACAAACGGAATTGCTGACATCTCTAATATTCAAAGAGAACTATTGAAGATTTCCATGCAAATTCATCTACCCGCGGTAGCGGGTTTTTACCTGCTAGATTAAAATTATTGGGTGAATATGTGTGGTGTATTTCGCATGATGTCAAAGTAGAAATTTTGAGAAAAATCATGTGAAGAAAATGGAAAACAAAATGCTTCCATTTTAACGAAAAAAAAAGTTCTTACGTTATTTTGAAAGCATATTCAAGCAAGGATAGTAAATTATCGGCAAATTACTTGTTTATTAACTCTTAAAATGGATTGCACAACTCATAACTAGTATTTAACTTATTTACGCTGTGTGTGGGATAAAAAAAACATCTGTAACAATGACAGAAGAAAAGAATTTGAATATTAACGACAAATAAGGGGCATTCAAATGACAAATATTAAAAAAGGTGCGGATCGTCAATCATCGGAGATTAAAATATCTCAATCTAAATTATTAGTTATTAGTAGGTAGGTAAATATATACGTGGTGCTGCCGCCAAGTGATCCTTTGTAGTTTACCCAAGTTTGTAACCTCTATTTCTGTCAAATGCCACGTTCTTGAGAAAAAGCCAAGAGAAGAGAGGTTTCAACGAGGCATAGTATAATATTTGGATGATTTGCGTAGCGCCGTTTTTGTGAAAAATTACCTCAAGGGCGCTGATAATAAGCTAGGTAACATTGGTTTTTACAAATTGAATTTGAATATGAATAAGAATACCGCATGTTTGAATAGTTCTCGTACGATGAAAAAAAGTTATTCCAGAAGTTATGTTATGGAGGCAGTGCAATGTACGATACATATTCCAGAAATGACAGAGAGTAAAATATAAAAATTAAAATTATGTAAACAGAGGCAGAAACATATATTTTTAAAATTGGTTTGTCCGAGGATTGAACCTTCCTCTCCAGGGACTGGCTTTTAAAATAATGTATATAATGTAAATACGATGTAATTTCATCCGATTTCAGAGAAATGCGTATATATATGTGCGCGTGTGTGGACGTGATTGCCACTAAAAGTTGGGAAGTGTGTTAATTTTCTCTTCCAAGATTTGGATTCATTCAATCATTCCAATAGATGTATTAAAACAAAAGTGAAATCCAAATAGATGTATTTAAATGTACATCTCTACCAAAACAAACAATTAAAAAGTTACATAACATAATTATGCCCCAAAGGTGTTCTAAGGGATCATCCCACTTTATCAACTTCAAAAAATATATATTAAAAATATGATGGATTCCGAAAAAGACAAATTAACGAAAGTACTATTTTTTCGGGTTTATTTGAGGGCGCTCCCCGGCATTTGTGCGAGCAGGTATAGGTTAGCCAAGCTGCTCTGCCCATTCTTTTTCTGAATATTTCGGCTTTATATACAACAGCCTGAACCAGCCAAAGAGATGCCAAAAGAAGAAAATTAACTGTTTGAACAAGCGGAAGGCATCTGTATGGTGCTGGCATCGCTGATTAGCTGATAAATTTTCCGATAAAAAAAACTTTAAACGCTTTTTTTCTTGCTTCGTTGATTTTTTCTCCGGAACTACTGAACCAATAATTACCAAATTTTAAATACACATTTGCCACATGTATGACTTTGCTGGAACTAGAATTATTTAAAAAAATTAAGGTTCCTTTTTAAATCAAAATATCAATAAAAACAGGCCTATTTTTGGAGATAATTTTTTTTTTCTTAAAAAAAATTATTTTTAGATAAAAATCACAATTCTAGTTCGGAAAATAACCACAACCATACTAAACTCAAATTATTTTTTTTTGTTTCAGATAGATCTACGAGGCTAACATATGGATGCTGCTACCAAGAATAGATAAATTATTTTAAATAAATAAAATAATACTTTTCACACAGCTCAAGAAAAATTTTATAAAGCCCAAAAAGTTTTCATTGATATCTTTTATCCGAACCATACACAAAATTCCCAAAAATACCTTATATTTGACGTTATATTCTACGTATTCGTAGATGACGTTAATTTATCTATTTATTTTTTTAAAATACTCTTTTTGCAAGGTATTGATTTACAATATTAAGACAAATCATAATTATTATACGAACATAAAGAAAGATGTTTTTTCGTTTAAAAAAAACAGAAACAAAAAACAGTTCTTTCGAGAAAGGTATACAGATACAATATTATACAGATGATTCGGCAATGATTGTATTTGTATGCTTACATGCTTATTTATTTATTCAAAAAGTTGTTTTTAACATTAAAAACACATACTTTTCACATGTCACTAGGGCATACCTGTATCAAGATGTGCAGCTTTACAATTAAATCATTTGAAAAAATACATATATGTAAACTTAATATAATAATAACATTAAATTTTAACCCGAAAAAGAAAAGTTAATGACACGGTTGTGTCGAGACCGGTAGACAAAAATAAATCAAATTTTAGTAACAAATGTACAAGAAATAAAACAAAATGTCTACAAAAGAAGCATTGGGCAGTATGTTTAAAGTAAGTTGGCAACAATAATATTTTTCTGTTAACTAAAGTACAAGGTACCTGTGCTGGCTTATCAGACACAAGCATAGGGTAACCATACTAACAATTACAACATGGATAGTATGAATAATAAATTATAAGAAAAAAAATACCTAAATAAAAATAGGTAAATAATAACCGATAGGTAATAATTAGTAAATAATATTAATAATAATAATAAATAGTTAGTAAATAAATAAATTAGCTAGATAATAATTCAATTAAATAATCATACGATAATGAAGCAGAGAGTAATAAGTACATAATAATCATATTAGTTTTTTCCTGTGGGGAAGATTAAACCCGGACATAAAATCGGAAGAAAAATAAAAGATATTAATAGGTACATAATAATAACATTAAGTAAATAATAATAACAAAAAGTTATTTCAGAAGTAAATAATTTCTTCAAATTTTTTAGTGTTTTTACGGACATAACTGTTTATTCATATTTATATTGCGAATATACGGGCGCAAACAAATAATTTGTCTTAATGTAAAGCAATACCTCGCAAAAAGCGTATTTTAATAAAAATAAATTAATTGACGCCATCTGTGAACTCGTAGAATATAACTATCGTCGCTTTTAACCTTAACTGTAATTACTTACATTAATAGTCCCTGGTGACTGATACCCGTATGAATACATTTTAAATTTTGAAAGAATTCATAAAAAAAAATTACGTTTTTTTGCCTCCATGGAACGTGTCTATATTTGCATCGACTGGAAACGGACAGACGTTTTGTCTTGTTACTAACTGCCACGTATCAAACAATGATATTCTGGCATAAATCAAGCTATTCGTGTCGGAGTCTCACACTTAGGGACGTCACCACAACTTGTCATTCAATAAGTTAGATTGATAGATCACCCATTTTTATAATATTATGAGATACTAAATACCTGCAAATAAACAAACGAAATGGTCTGTTAACAATGTAAATATTCTCGTTGCAATCTTCACCGGCCGGAACCAGTGGCGCGGCGTACCAAGTGGTGGGAGTTTTGAGATTCGGGGGCCTATTCGTCACTGTCCCCCGCACGCCGAGCGCCCAGCGCCGCCCGCCGCACAGCGCGGCATCGCTCATCGGGATTATCGTCTGACGCAGGCAAATAATGGGGGCTCGAACAGTGGCGTGAGCAGGGCTTGACAACCCTCGCTAGCTAACCCTAATACTACATAACAAAAAAATCTGTATGTGTTTTATATATATATATTTTTTATTAATTATAAATTAATGTTCTTCGTCGTGAAACGCTCCAACAGAGGATACACGACTACTCTGAGCTGACATTCGCCTAACCCTTTTTTTTCTTTCCCAGCGCTTTGAAAAGCGTCATTCTATACGAATTTCATGTCAGAGGTCACTGTTCGAGTGTTTATGCTACTATAGTTTCATATTCGGCGTTAACATTTGTTAATGTGTTCGGTTTTGTCAACAAAGTGACAATCACTGAAGAGATAAACCAATAGGAGGTGTATTGTTAATTCTTCCCTCCCACTGTAGTGCACTGAGAGGTCAAGAGGCCTCCCAGAATCAGTTTGTCCCGATCCAGCCCACCAAGCAGTCGGTGGGCAGACACATCCGCTGACAAGACTTGAGCAGAGACCATGGCAGAGGTGTTGGTTATCCAATAAACGATTCCCGGATTCAATAAAGTATAAAATAAACAAACGATGCTCTTTGCGCCCGCCACCAAATGGTTGCGTAACTCTGAACTGTAGAGGATAAACATTGTACCCTTTGAGTGCCACACGTAATGCTGGCGGTCATATTCGAGCATCAATTTATATGAAAGCCACACGACACCATGCAGTACTGGAGTGGATGGGAGACGGGAGATGTGTAGTGGGAATAATTATTCTGAAAATGTAATTTTTCACCAGATGATATATTAACATACCATTCCTCGTATATTCTGGTGTTATGAAGTGTTATAATGAGAAGTATCACATACAGTTTTTAGTAAACTTATATGCTTAAAGTCCGAGTGGTTCAAGTGATTTATTAACTATGTCATTAATGTGGACTTAAAAAGAGCGCTTGCTATTTAAATTTAACCCTAGGTCTTTGAAAGACGTTTCATTAGACAGACAAACTCTATTTAGTTTATAATCAAACAAAATCGCTTTTTTAGATCTGTACAAGAACGAAATTTTGTATTTATCAATATTTAGCAGTTGATTTTACCCCAACCATTGAAGGTAATATTTATTTATTTTAAGAATCTTATTATGTCAAATTATGTCTTGTTATGTCTAGAAAATACATATAAATAATAAACAAGTTAAACAGAAACGGGGTCAAATTGGTTCCTTGGGGTACGCCAAACTAAATAACTTTAAATATTTTTGTAACATCCAGTCGGTTTTGTTTGTTTTCTATCACTCAAAAGAGTGAAAGAACGATAACAAATGACATAATAATAATGTCAACCGAAAAGAAAACAAGATTGACCAGCATCAACAGCTCTACATTTATCGTTCCTTAATCTTTTACTAAATCCCAATTGGTCTCTTATTCCAATTCTTGACGTGATGGTGAATTTCCGTTTCATAATAATCCTCCTCACACTCCTTTCTTCCACCATTCTAAAACACCATTCAGGTTTAATACAAAGAGGGAAGCGGATCGAACCGTTATATATAAAACTTCTGAAGCTATTATTTGCTGTTTATAACAATAAAGTTGATGTCCTCTAACTGAAAAGTAGGCAATAATGCGAACGGCTGGAAAGCTCCATTTCCCGCACGGAATGACAGAGTAGACCAACTTTATGTTGATTTCGACGGGACATCCTGCTAGTGAAAACTTTGAAAGCGGGATTGAATGTGAGCTTTCACGTTGTGTGACAAACTAAAACGTTGGACGGAAACATTGGTAATGTGATACCATTATATAGGTTCGTCATTTAAAACAAAAAATCATCAAAGTTCAAATGTTTTCATTTGTTTACACTAAATAATCATCACGCCATTTAATTTTACGGATTATAATTTTAAACGGATTTTGACCAGTCGAAATTGAAAGTCGAAAACCAGGCGGTTGGGACCGAAACGCGATGTCAACTCGCTGTTAACGCGATGTCAAACGCGGTGGGATTCCTCAGCTTGTCCACCATCACAACACAAGCAACATTTTCCGCTTACTGTTGTAGTAGGAGCTTTTCAAATGTTTTTAGGTTATTTGTAACCCGGGACTGCATTTCTTTCTCAAAAAAATACGCAAGCATATTATTTTATCCGGTACAATAGTTAATAGTACTGCTCAAAATAATTAAACCCTAGGCATAGTAGCTAGTAGCATCTATTATCTATGTCTATGGGAAGAGATTACTACTTTTCCCAACAAAATTAATAATGAAATGCCGCGGGGGTCGTACGTCCTTGCATCTGCATTACGTGTACAAGCTCACATGATTATTTGAACGAGTACATACTATTTTTGTATATTGTATGAGCCACTTGCAAAAGTTTTAAATGGTTAACAAAAATCTACTCAGAATAAAGGGAAATGCATTTTTTTAAAATAATTTAGTAACTTCAAAGAAATAGAAAAATAAATACTTGTGTTTAGCTCATGACGTCATTAATAATGTTTTATTTTAGACTAGGGTAGATCAGTGAAAAATCACGAGAAAAATTAACCTTTCGAATGTAAACTTGAAAAATTACAAAATCCGTCAAAAATTAAAACAAATAAAATACGCATAAAATAATTTTGGTATCATACTTTGTCGCTTGTATGAATTGTTTCCACAGTCAGTTCAAATTTAAAAAAGTTAATCCCAGTTCTAGAGGTCATTGAGTTACACAGAGACACACCACCGAAATAGTTATTTTTAATCATAATTTCACATCACAAAGTATCTGCTTCATATGAAAGTATTTCATATTTTCATTTACATCTACCATCATTCGTATAAATTGCCTTTTTTATATTAACTCCATACAGGAGGCCCTGAAGAAAATAATTTCCCCTAAGGGCCTATGTCATCTTTGGGGATGCTGTGTGGAGGGTCTTTTTGTGGAGAGGAAGGAGTGAACATGGGTCTTGAAGAGTCCCAAGTTGTAGGAGGGAGGAAACACAGAGGCCGGCAGTTCGTTCCACAGCCGAGCTGTTGAACCTAAGAACGAATCGTAGAAGCGACCCGTTCTCATAAAACTAATATTACTTAATTACGCCTAAACTTATATGACTTAATTTTGGTAACCGACGTACTTTGATGGTTATATGATGGAAGTAACCACATGGGATCTTTTTAAAAATGAGAATGGCTTTACAAACGAAAAAAAAAAAACTTTTCAATGTTGATACCGTTGGGAAGACTTTTTCCACGTGATCTATAATAAGTTTAAACACAAACTACATTTACTAGACATGGACAGAGTTATTCACAGTAGTGAATCGATTCAATCTTATTTCCCTGGTCTTGTGAATCGATTCATTTTATTCATTAATTTAATTCCCCTCCCCCCCCCCCAAAAGCTCAAGACTGTCTAACTCGCGAATATTTTAAAATATAAAATTATCATGCCTGTGGCTCATTGCTAGGTATTTAGAGTCGGTTGTTTGACGCTCAAGGGGATAAGCGTTAAATTAGGGGAGGGTGGCGCATGGCGGGTCTTTGTGGCGCAATGTATGACGTGTGTAAACTTCCAACACATATATTTTATTATGTGAATACTGTTTACGACATACAACGTGTTGCAAATGGTACGTAGTATGTGTAGGGGATGAAGGAATTATTTTGGAGTGACATTGTCATTAGCATCAGCAATTATTGGAAGTACGTAATTTTGTAATTAAAACAACAATATGCACGGTGCCCGGAAACTCATGGTACCAGCTTTAGTCTCATTTGGTGTAAATTTAGTCGTGCAATTTTTTTGTTATGAGCTTTTGTTTACAAGTAATTCAAGTCCAAACATGAATTTTTTATGGTCAAATATAGAATTATTTGCTACGGGCTTGCTATCAGCTATTTAATGCCATTTAAAGTACTTCGAAACGAAAACCGGTCTCCAAAATGTTTGTGACTAATTAGTTGGACACTGGATACACTGACCCCCAGATACAACCCTCAAACCTTTTTTCTTTTCCAGAACATCGTCCCATTCCTTTCCTAAAAGTTTCGACAAAAATTTAAATGCTATTTTTAGCATAGGCACAAATGTCAAATTGGCGTTAAAAATAAACAAAAGCTTCTATATCACGCCTAGACACTCGACACTCGCTCTAGAAATAATACTGACACTAGTGTATGAGCCGTCTCTACGCTGACTATATTCAAGTGTCCGATTTGCAGTGTCGCTACATTAATAAATTTAAAATATTTATGACCGGGTGTCTACAATAACACTACACTCGCGTACACGTTGTAAAGTCGCAGCAGATGTAGAAGTTTTTTTATCAAAAAAACTTAAATTGAAATACAGGGTTTTCCAATAAGAGGTGTTATTTTGATATTCAATCGTAAAAAATCAATGGTTTCGTTTCTTGTGTAGCACGTAGCGCCGTCTTGTTGAAAGTAAAAGTTGTCCAAATCAATACCATCCAATTCCGGCCATAAAAAATCATTTCATCTCTCAATAGCGCAATCCATTCACCGTAACTGTTGCTCCAGCCTCATTTTCAAAAAAGTAAGGTCCAATGACTCCGCCGGACCATAAACCGCACCAAACAGTCACACGTTGAGGATAGAGAGGCTTTTCAACAATAACTCTTGGGTTTTCCGAGCCCCTGATGCGACAATTTTGCTTGTTGACGAAACCACCGAGGTGGAAATGGGCCTCATCACTCAAGATGATTTGCATTTGATTCACTCAAGTGAATTTTAATAATTTCAATGCGTGGTTGAAGCGTGTATCGTTCCATTTTTATTAATAAAAATTAGAAAGACTGAATAAAAATGACAGAGAAATAGAAGGTTTTTAATCAACTTCGAAAAGAACTGAGAAATGAAAATTTAGAACTACATAAATAATTCATTCCAATGAAACACAAGGACAAAAAATGATTAGAAAAAGTTTCCAAACTAATCAAAAATATATCTGCTTTTATTTCAGGTGAACGAATGAAACTAACTTAAAGTTTTTTGGCTTCGTGTAGGAAAAATAATAATAATAATTTTTACCTGCTGTTATTTTTTAAATCAAATAAAGATACATAATTTAGGTACGTGCGACGTATGCTAGTTTAGTTTTAAACATCATTTTAAAAGATAAAGTTATCGATATTATCATTCACTTACATTATCAACTTACACGAAGAAAAATTAACATTGCTAACTTATTATGAATCTCTTCAAATTCTTGTTATTTTTTGTTAAAAACGGGATGGCAGGCCTTAAGAATGAATTAGCAGGTTTCCTGACAAACGTTTTAGTAAATTTCAAATATATTATCATAATGTCGGAGCACGTATTCATGAAAATCCGAATATTTTTGCATAACAACAATCATGATACATTATCAAAGCATATCGATAAAATATTCTTAAATTGTCAATAATTTATCGTAAGGGCTAAAATCGATTTCTCTTTGTGTAATATACCAAGTGTTAAAATCGAAGTACCTGAAAGTTTTAATAAATAAAATAAAATTAAAAATATTTTATTATTTAAAAAAACATGCTTTTACATAAATTAAACTTTTATTTCATCGCTACGTAATTTGGAGAGTGCCTTTGAGCGGAGTAGAGCCTATTTCGACTTGGTCATCCAGCTCTTCCATTTGTAATATTGTTGCTTGAATCTTTCGTTTGAGCATCCTTTTTCTGTCTTCTGATCTCAAGTTTCGTAAAGACGAAGCAACGAAGTTACCAAAAGTTTGAGCATCGTCTTCGAGTTTGTTCATCATTTCCAAAGCCTTATTCAGCACCTCATCTCCTTTCTGTCGTTTATTTTTATTGAAAGAATTTCTAGCCGAGGCAATTGTTACAGGTATCACGAGTGGTTCTTTGCTGTCTGAAAATTCCTAAAAAAAAAATTACATCACAAGTGGCAGAATCAAGCGAAGACTGAAAAATCAAAGGAATTCAATTCAATGGAATATTCCTAATACAAAATAACCCCTGGATGGAAAGCGTGGAATTGCAAGCACCAAAACGTTCTGTAAGTCTACACTATAACTAACTACAAAGGCACTTTTAGAATAGTTTTGGTGAAAATATCTATTGTCACTTAATTTATTTATACACGGTGTCCGGAAGCACATGGTATAAACGGGAAGCTGCCAAATCAACATAACATTTAGATTCAATTTTTGTGGTATATCTTTTTTATTAGAGCTTTCGTTTTTGAGTAAATTGAGTAGCAACATTAAAATTTTCTGTTTATTTTTTTTCAAAGATCTCCGGGGGGTTAATAACAGATATTTTATGTATTTTAAATGAGTAGAAGCGTAACATAGATTCAAAATAATAATCTAAGTGCTTTTTCACTAAGAGAAATATCTACAAAAGCTTTTTTTCGTGGAATGGTTTTAAGCGAATAATCACTCATATTTTATGATAATCTTGTAACAATTGCTCTGCATCTCAATCGCTTCCAAGGCAAAACTAAATGTGTACGACATGTGATAATGCATTTGGATGAAGTCTTATTTTAAAAAAACATATTATTTTCGAAATCAACCGGAGCCATACCATGTGTATATTACCACCGATTATCCAGAGCCAGACTTGAGGTCGAAAATGCATTTGAAATAATAATTACAATTTTTTTCAAAATCTTACGGAAACGTACTATAACTATGTCCTGAGAAAGTTAAAGGTGCTGTATGTGCTAAATGTGTTTTTCATAACTTTCTATTTTCCTGAAGTTCGTACATATCATTCACCTCACGGTAGGCTAATATTGGTGGCGTCATAATTCCTGGCGATTGGCTTCAAGAAAATTCATTATATAATTCAATTTTTCATCGGAAGAAAGAATGCATGGACATAATTGTGTGCCATATCAATCAGCAAGGAGATCCGCGAGGTGTTTGAAGAGTATTTATATCACCCCAAGGCAAAGTCGGTGGTTAATAAACATATATTTCATTTTATTACTTTTTGTACAAGACGGATGATTATAATATGATATATTTAAAAAATAATATTAACTTACCAAACTTCCTACAGTTTCTTTGGATTTCGCAGTTGTTATCATAAATTTTAGGCTTTCGAAAAATTCCCACTCTGCCCCCTTTCCACGTTTTTTTTGTTTTTTCTTCCGTAATTCATTATTTAACTGCGTCCTCAAATTATGTATTTTTCTCTGTATTTCTGTTGCAGTAGTTTTAAACACTACTGCCAAATTCTCAACCGTTTTTGCCTTTTTTACCCTGTCTTTATAGGCAGGATTTAATGTATTCCAGAGCTCTGGAAGCCCTTCCACATGTTCAATTAGATTTTTTGTATCATCTTTGCTCCATGGATGCGACATGGTCGAGCAACTTTAGCTAAAAGTGTTTTGCTTTTCAAAACTCAATACACCGCGGGTCCCTTCGATTGCACTGCGAAGCACCCGTTCACAAAGTGAACAACGGGACACTGCCACCGGTGTCGACGTCGACAGAGACGCGACCAAAGCGCGCGGTGTTCTGACTACCGACAGCGTATAGAGCTGACAGACTCAGACACCCGTGTATACACTCAGTTACGAGTGTCTAGTTTCATAGTGTATGTATGTAACCGTCAAGCGTAGCCAGGCACATTTTTATGGCGACATATTCTTTTCTAAAAACCTTTTCAATACATTTTTTTAGGACGTTCTTTTGGGTGAGACTCGATTTTTTAGCATGGGCCACAGGTGAAAATCCCGAATTCAGGAGTGAATTTTTGAACGTCAATACAGGTTCACAATTCTCTTTTTATAACAACAATATTTTATAAACATGAATTAAATTAAATTAATATGTTCATCGTGTAACATAAAAAAATAAGTTTGAGGTACCTACCTACCTACTGTAAAAATTTGTGGAAAAAAATATTATTGAAGTTGATTTGTATAGCGCCGTTTTTGTGTAAAATTACCTCAAGGGCGCATTTTATTCATATTTTATTTTATTCTATCTCTTCCCTTCTGTTTTAAGGGTATTATGATGTGCAAACACCAGTAATTTACCAATTATTTATTATTTTAAAATGCTTGACAAACATCAGTTAACTTTATGTTTTAGTATATTTTTATTTATTATTCTTTCTATTCTTCTCTTTTTTCAAAGACAGTCAAAACATTTTAAAAAATGCATGAAATTGCAATTTTTATAAAAATAAATAAAATATAGTATATGTACTCATATATCAATATTTTAGTCAAGCTCCATTTACTTTGTAATAATGTCAGTAGTATTATTTAACAAAGAAAAAGCGCGACAAAACAAATGACCGCCCCGCTACAGATAACTGATCATAAAAAATAATTGATTAGCTTAGTTCAAGATGACCCATATTCGAGCCAGTGGCGCGTCTGTGCCGGAGCGGGCAGGGCCGTGGGGCGGCTTATTAAACGGATGCCCCTACCCTTAAGTTTAATTCCGCCTTGTCCCGTTTAATGCTGTGCCATTCATTCTGCGCAGATACTGGCACGACGTGGAAGTACAAAGGCGTTGGAATTTGAAATACTATGCAAGGCTTTGGTGGGGCTTCGTGCAAATACAGTATCCTTAAAGAGCTGCCATATATTTTGAAGGTATTGACTGCAGTCTTTGAAGCATTTACTTTTAGTTTAAAGTAATATAATTATTAATTTTTTTTTAAATCTTCATAAATAAGTTCTGCTGTGCAATTATTACGTAGGTACGTATTCAAAACAGAATATTTAATTAAAAAGATAATAACATACTTAGAATTCGAATATGTGTTTTTTTGCATATTTTTAATGAAACTTTTCTTACGTTGAATTTCATTTGAATTCTCTCGACCACCATGATACTAGGCTCATGCCCATAATACGTAGTCTTGTATATTGTAGGTACGTAAATGTTGATTTTTTACAACCACCGTACAAGTCAAATGCCCGTGTTGTCGGGGTCTGTTTTTTTTCCGTAATAATAAAAAGTTAATAAAAATAAAAGTGATCACATCGATTACAATCGTAAATGAACATAGAAAATAACATTGTCTTGATTGATAATAATATATAGAGAAAATATGTATCTATCTACACAGATTCTAGAAAAAAAAGATAAAAATGTTGAGCTGAGGTGGTAAGATAAAATGAGGAGCGTTTTAACAAAGAGAAATATCTATAGTATTTTTGTCGCTAGACAGTTTTATAATGAATTCAGTCGGGGTCAATATTTTAGGAAAATCTTTAAATGCAAATTCAATTAAACGTTTGACATTATGAATAATAAGAAATGAAGTGAAAAATTGCAAAAACGAGAAATATCTACATTTTCAATTAAAAAAATCACAAAGCGAAATACCAGTTCCATTTCAGTTGAACAAAAAAATAATTAATTAATTAAAATTGAAGTTTTTAATAAAAATAAAAATGTATGTTTTCTTTATGTCAAAGTACCTACTTCCATCCAAAAAATAATTATGAATATTCTTAATTCAAATTTACAATTTAGACGTGCGATACGAACGAAGAAAAAAAATTTCAGCAATACCAAGGCAAAACTTTTGAGAGACAATCGGAAATAAAGTTATTTTTATATAACCGGTGGCTTACTCCAATACATTGAAATTAGATACTTATATTTCTTTTACATTATATACATACCTAGTTATTTCACTTTTACAAAAATGTTAGTAGTTAGTAGATGTTACTCTTCGTGAAAAATTGACATTTTATTTTACACATAAAGCAGGTATAAAAATATTGATTTTTTACAATCTGAATTAGTCGTTTTGTACTTACATAGAGAATACGATTAAAAATCGTTTGGGATGGATATTTTTAGTTGTAATAACGCTTTTCTATTATATTTTATATTGTGTTATAAAATTACAGCAAAAGTAACAGTTAAATTAGCGCAAAACCCAAATAAGTTTAAGAATGAACAGGGAAAATTAAAAATCTCTATACTTTAATAATCTGATTGTATTATTTTCGTGAGAAAATCTTCTATGTTTTGTTTTGTTTTATTTTTTATTTTTATTTCTATGCATACATTACAGTGTCTACCAAATATTTACATTTGTATATAATACATAAATTTAGAACTGTTGTTAATATGGTGTTTTATGCTGGGTGTGAGGTAGGTTTGAGTAGGTGACACTGTGGTGGGTAATGTTATATGTTTCGTGAACACCTCACTGGGAGAACCTGTGCTGAGGTGTTTACGTGGTTATGATTAAATGGTACATGTATTTATGTGTATTGGTTAAATTTTCTTATATACGTGTAAGTTGGGATTTTATATATATATTTTTTTAAATGGTTATTGTACATTGTTATTTAAAGAAAAAGGAAAAAAATATTTATTTATATGCACATATACATACACCCATGTATACATATATAAATACACATATATGCATGCATACACACATTAAAGTAAACACATGCATACATACATACATACACATTCATCCATGATTATGTTTGGTTTGGTGTTATAATGTTTTGTATAAAATGGATATCTTGTTTTTTGATCCAGGCTGTGATCAGTTTTTTGTGAATGTTTGTGTATGTATTTCCCATTAGTAGTGGTTTCAGAGTGGTGGGCATACAATTAAAAAGTTTTGTAGTTTTCATAAATTGTTGTATTTGTAAACCAATTCAATTTAAAATCTGGTTTATGATTAATGTTACCATCAATTGGGAGTATAAACCAACAACTTAGAATTTTTTAAATATATATTTATATATTTTTGTGTTTTTTAGAAAACGGCACTATATAAATTATCAAATTATTATTCTCATCAACGAGGTGTACAAAGGAAGTAGCACTCCACTTTCCGCCCCGATTAAATGGGGGGTGGGAGAGGGTTAAATAGGGGGTAGGTGAGTGATTTCTCTCGGCACTTCCAGGAGGAAAGCGTCCGGTGAGTTACTCCAGACAAAGATGGGATGCCATGTTTAAGATGAAAACTTAACACTTTGACTCCGGCAGCAATAACACCTTCATGTAATAACACACCCCCGCAATCCACAATGCCATAATATACTATATTACACTAATGTTTCCTCCTTATTCTATGACTAGTAATCGCATGTGAAATGACACAACGTAAAAACCGCCATTTCCACGCAGGGATATGCAGAGAGGGTGAATCTCCACACTCCATGCTTCATGTACTTTAATATATCAACCCATATCAAGTATTTGTTCACTTAATCGTGCCTAGTTTTTTCTCGGATGTCCCCAACTTCTTTTACCACTCACTTTCGAGTGACGTATTCATTTACACCACATACGCCTCAGAGGTCATATTTCTATAACATTTAGTATACTTTTATCCTTTTTCTGCCAGTTGCTATACATTAGGATAGTCAGCAGCATTCCTCCGGACTGCTTTCTTCGCGTATTTGACAAGTGTAAAATAATGTGCATTAATGAATGTAGTGTAAATCTTTATTTAGGAAAGATGAGAATTTTATGAGTTACCCAAATCCAAAATATTAAAACTTTTATCACAATGACCAGCCACAAAAACAGCACATTAAAAATAATAATATAGGTACAAACGTATTTTTAGGAATACACTCGAAAATAATTTTCGAGTGTCCTGATATGAGACCGCCATATAGGGGTAGGTAGTTGGTACCCTCCCTTAGCAGATGATTGATTAAGGCTCGAGGTAGGTAGTTAGGTACCCGAACAAGAGTGATGGTTCTATATTACGTAGTAGGCCATAACTATGGCAATCTAACTGGGCTAACGAGGAAAACGGAACGCCCTGCTAAAATATGTTGACTTGTGGGGAATTTAGGAAATTATGATTAAATTTAGCCAAAACCCATTTCTTAACTATTTGGTTATTAATAACGCATATCGGCATTCAAAACATTTATACCAAACAAAATTGATATGTATGAAGTTAGTTGTGTGTTTGTGCTTTCGCGTTGGATAAATTATAGAACGTAACTATTCGATTAGAAATTTTTATTTCTTCAAACAAAGCAAACTTGTTTTTTGGCAACATTTTTATTTCAAATTCATTCATTTTAAAGATAAAATTAAAGTTCTGTGAATGTTCTGTTATTATTTTATTATAAACCGGTTGCTTTATTTATTTATGTAGGATTAAAGTAACAAGTGCCAATTAAATACATGATAGTTATTGACAGTCATAGTATAATATGGAAATAAAAAAACAGGTGATGCAGTGACCTCGTTGAAATATGCACTGGTAAAATGTTCAATTAGTACAGCTTTATACTTCAATAGAGGTATATTAAAAACATCAGCTAACGTAGCATACGACTTACCAATGGTGTGTAATCAATTTATAACAGAATTTTATCCTGAAAACATAGTGTAATTATTACAATAATACATACTAGGGAACCTGACAGACTTCAGTCAGCTTTCAATGCTGCAGCAAGGCTGATTACCGGTGTTTCCAAATATTCCCACATCTAACAACATTTGCAGAACCTTCATTGGCTTAAGTGTCCTGAGAGAATCCAATTCAAACTCTATTGGATGGTTTTCAAAGCCGTACACGACATGGCGCCACCCTACTTGTCGGAACTCTGCATTCCAAACAATGTTAATCTTAGTCAAGCAACCCTTCGATCAGCATCTTCAACAGCCATAGGTAGACTTTCAGTACCTATGCGCAATCACAATACCGATTTTGGAGACCGGGTTTTTGCAGTAGCAGGCCCAACAGCTTGGAACAAACTCCCTTTACATTTGCGAAAGATCGACAGCTCATCTGAGTTCAGAGCAAAAAAAGACTCACATTTTCAACTTGTCGTATCCAGATTCCTTTTTATATATATTTTTTTTATTTCTCAGCTGTGTTTCATTTCTATATTTCTTATTAGTAGTACTTATTATTATTTCTATATTTCTTATTAGTAGTACTTATTCGTAGTTGTAATTCTTATTACAGCGGTACTGTGTAAATACCCACTCGTTCATAAAAATATGTATAGTTTCAAGTCATTAGTTTAGTCTTAGTTTAGTCATTCATTTAGTCTTAGTTGTAAATCACTCGAGATTAATCATATTTATAAGCCGCTAGTTATAAGTCTCTATCTATAAAACTTAGTTATAAGCCAAAAATAATAAGTGTTATAAATTAAATGCATAAATTTAGTTGTAAATCGAGGTGATTTTCTCACGAAAACGGCGCTATACAAATAATCCAATGATTAATTTAATTAATTAATTAGCTTGATCTAATGGTAGAAAAATGAAATTGAATCAAAATGAATATGTCAGGGCTATACAATATATAACTATATTTATATTTACTGCTATTTACAGTACTTATGTCACGATCAAGTGAATCAGATACTTGAGTAGGGCCATGTCAAGAGTCAGAATAAGATAAGTAATGTATGAATATATAAGAGGCAAGTAGTGTGTGCCAAGACCGAGTTATTTGGCGGTCCGTCCTCTCTGCGTACCCCTGCGGAGAAATAATGTGATGGTTAGTTTTTAAGTTATCATAAACCCCCTTCTAAATTAATGTATGTCTGACTATTATTATTCCTAACACTTTACAAAGACGCCATAATATAAGCTTTTATACTGTAAATCCATACACAATAGCTAGACAGAAGCATCTGGAACACTCAAAGGCAGCCCGACTTGAAACACTTACCATCGCAAAGGTTTAGACTGAAAAACTCTTAGGTCTAGATCAAACACAAAGGTTATTTATTTGCTGAGAAAGCGATTAACGCTGCAGGTATTATTTGAGGCCAGTCTGGGGAATAAGCAAAGGTATTCAGTAAAAATTAACTTGGACCCCTATGCCTGAAATAATTCCATATATTCAGTCTTAAAATTCCACATCTACTCAGAACATGAGTAGCCCTTTCTCTCTATCTTGGAGTTGGTAAGAGTTAAGAGAGAAAACTTTAGAAAATATCCTCAAAAAGCAAGGGCAGACAACAAATAAATATGACATTTAAATCATTTTTATTGTAAACCCGGATACCAGCGACCAGGGTTCTAACAGTTTTCTAAAATCTCAATCAGTTATTTATTACTAGCCATCGAAGTAAGCATCGCGTAGTTTCGCCTCGCCTCATTCACATTCATTCATCGTATCATACACACTCTTCTGTAATTCTGACTATTTATATGGTTCGAATCAAGTAGTTGGCTCGAGCGTTTCCAACTTCTTCTACTATTCCTATTCGCGCCATATATTTCACCTCCTTACACTTCTTCCTTCGTTTATTTGTTCTATATGCCCAAACTATATAAGCGTCCCCTTCTTAATCTTACACATTACACTTGCATCTGCTGAATCCCCGCATTTCTCACACGATGATACGTGGTTTTACAACACATACGCCTCAGGGATCTCATATCCACCACATTCAGTCTACATTCATACTTCCCCTGCCAGTTCACTCCACTGTTGACTGCTAGCTTCGCTTCTTTGGACATTTTTTGCTAGCGCCTTTTATTTACCCTTTCAATATCGCTATCTGCCTTTCCATCTCGTTAAAAACAAATCATCTCGCGCAAAAGAAATTTTGGACTTCACCGACACAAACAAATATTATTATCTTTGTGAAAATAGAAATCGATCAATCTTTAAACCGAGTTATTAAAATGAATATGGATACGACAACATATGAACAAGATACCCTCATTCGTCATTCTTGAAGGAAACCAGATACCAAGCCCTGGTACGTACACAGATATTATTGACTCAAATTCCAGGACAAGTCTGTCACATCATTTCTCAAACCGTTCCATCTGCGGTCAATGAAATCCATTAACTTTACTTCAAAGCGCTCGAAACTGTAAAATATTACATTGATGATTTTACTTTATAAGTGAATAGGCAATAAGCGTCATTATTGGTTTCAAGAATGTCGTTTGCCTATCAGCCAGTACGATTAGCACCCGAGTCTCTCAGAGACCTCGCTAATAGCATCCTGCTGTCATTAGCCCATAGAAACAACAACATTCTAGATAGCTTTGGTTTCTTTCTTTCTGGGAATAAGCAGTTTGTGTATCTCCAATAGGGAACCGCTGCATAATACAATGTTTCTAGCTAGCTATTAATACATTATGTGGCGAGGTGGGTTTTAGCGAGAATATGATGCAATTAAGCTTTTCAGAAACATTAACTTACATTACGAAAAAATGACCAAGTTATCTGCATAGTAGTTGATAATAATGTTTTACCGTCAACTTGACGGCTGTTTTCTTGACGTGTAACTTTACTCCAAAGCGATCACGATGGTTACTTATAGAAAATATAATTACATACATACATGTTCAATAATAAATAAATGTATTAGCATTTTTAAAATTATTCCAAATCCATTAATTGAAATTACAGTCAAATCATTTCAAAGAGCACACATTTGAATGTAGGTATTTGTGCATACTGACGGTGGTTCAAAGTAGTACGAAATTAGTTTGGAGGGCTTCGATTAAAATTCTTAAATTTTGGTTCTATGTATTCGATGACCAATTTCTAACATATCCACTAAATTAGAAGTTAAGAATTGTTTTTCTTTTTCCGCATCGAAAGCAAACGCTAAACTGCCAAAGCAGTTTCTCAACATGTCAATTTTACAATTATAATACTATTGCAGACATATAATGAGATGCCATTATATTGAAAATAGATGCAGAAGAATAACATTTCAAGTGATTACATTGCAAAGATATAAAATATATAGGCAGATAGATACATACACTCAAAGACACAACATACTTAAATACACTCGTATGTATATTTATACAATTACATGGATACAATGTATTTATAAACAATAGAAGTATAAAAAAACTTGATATATTAAACATTTTTTTTGCTTTTTTAGTTCAATAATGCAGTTGATACGCTTTTTACGTCCATTGTCATCTTATTAAATATAGAAGGTACAAGATGTAATTATTCGTAATTTTTGGAAAGGACATAATCGTACCTTAATTTTGTGTTGCATGTGTGATCTTTATGGAATCCGACAATAGGTTTTGGCGTACAATTTTAATCTTTAATATCCCTCAAACAGGTGATGTATTAACTGACTGATTTAATGATTTTATATGTCTTACTAAAATGTTATAACTACCACAGTAATGACTGTAACAGCAACATTGCCAACATTTTATCCGCGTTAATAGCGTCTTTTACATGGCAGGAAAAAGTTCAGGCATTCAATTACTGCGTTAAGTGTTCAAAGAAGTTTAATGAAAGCGTTTTGCGAATATCAAAGTTGCCGTAACTGCTACTTTAGTTCATTCCGAGAAGGGGAATAATTCCGGTTCGTGACTGAACAAGTGGATGAGGTGGCAAATTAAACGTTCGTTTAGTCACCTACGCTCGCACGCCGGCGTGACATGCGAACACATACGGGTACGGTATTATTCATGCTTTTCTCGGTTGAGAAATAATATTATCTAATGACTTTGAAGTCAAAGGTAAGCGGTGAATAGAGTGACAGCGTGACATGTCAGTTATGTCTTGACGTACAAACATCACATTTCCCTTACTAAACATGACATTCAGGATGCTAAATGCATCGAAGTTGGGTAGTATTAAAAGCAGCAGACGAGGAGTGTATTACTCCGAGAAACTCGTATAAGAGATAGCTTATTAAAACGTTTAAACCTAACTGTAATATTTAATCATTGACGAAGATAATATCAACAAATTTTCATGAAAATGTGCATCATTATACATGCATCCAGGTAAGACTAGAGTGTTCGAGTTCGAGTCCCAGTTGCGACCGATATCTTTTTTTTTCTGTGTGCAGTTAATGTAAAACAAAAGCAACAAAAAAACCTGTCACCGAAAATACAAGTTTATTCTATTGACTGTAATTGGTATTTAAATATATATTTGTAGGTCGAAGAACCAGACAGATGATGCTGCGTGCGATTACACGTTTCAAAAGTACGATCAAAGTCTTTACAAATAGTATTATAATGAATAGCACCCAGGTGTAATAACTTATACAACCAATCAGTAAATTTCAACATAGTTCTGATATCAAAGTTAAACAACCGATAGGTGGAGGAATGCAAACTCATGTTTCCTCGGCTGGTTCGCCAAATATGCCCCTATTAATTATTTCCTGAAAGTGCTGCTGAGCTATGTGATTCTGGATTCCAGGAGAATGTATTGTTTCTTGACGATATTATGTTTATTGTATTAATATTATTTATAGAGTAGGTACAATACATCAAATACTAGTAGTTATTTAAAATGAACAGATAGAAACTGGTGTTAAAATCTTTAAATAACACATTTAAAAGCACCTAAAAATAACCAACGCACATGGTGATTGAATCACTAAAGGGCGTTATAAAAAGTTGTCTTTTTATTAGAATTTCCCATCGATATATTAAATTAATAGTTTTTCGATGGTATTACCCTATCCTACATTTATTTCAATAATTATTTATTTTAATATTAACCCCACCTGAGGTATGTCATATTTTGGGATGATGTGTGGAGAGTCTTTTTTAAGAAATGGAAGGAGAGGAAGTTCTAGGTAGGTAAAAGGTATGAGTGTTGGGTAGGAATCTAGGGATCAGTTTATCCAGGAGAAACGGACATATGAATATATCCCTCCCAGTTGAAGAGGTCAAAGGATCTCCCCAAACCAGCCTCTCCTGATCTGGCACGCCACGCATCCTGAACACACCTCACCCGAAGAAACCAATAATTTTACCCCGGGCGTCGGTACCCAAACACTCACAATTCATTGAAACAGCAAAAACTCTCGAATAGTGGTCACTGGCTTTGTAAAATTTGCGCAGGCTCGTTTGTCATTTCTAGGGCAAAGCAACTATTTTCAGATCACTTTATTTTTATTTATTTATTTATTGCATCTCACTATACATAAAACACTTTACAGCCTGTATCGAGGCTAACAATTTACATTTGAGTGAAGCAAAAATAAGACGTAACATAAGAGTATCACAAACATAAAGTAATTCTACACACAAACACAAAATATTTCAAAATTAAAGAAAAAAATAAGTATTAGATGTGTTACCAGATGGGTAATTTGAAAGTATATTGTAACAATATTTGAACCATAGCTGATCATTAATCATTATT
Source organism: Hesperophylax consimilis (assembly GCF_061612785.1). Lineage (NCBI taxonomy): Eukaryota > Metazoa > Arthropoda > Insecta > Trichoptera > Limnephilidae > Hesperophylax > Hesperophylax consimilis. The sequence goes on along the minus strand of NC_142851.1, from coordinate 4,525,018 downwards.
CAAAAGAGGAAGCAATGTAGATAATAATATAGGTATTCACTATAAAAAAAATAATAAAAAAATAAAGACAGATAGGGTGACATTTAGTTTTTAGCAAATGGGACTTATATAAAATCTTATTATTTAAGAAAGGACAAGGATGAAAAAATATTAAGATAATCGTCAGTCAATACATAAACCTTAATTAACTTTTTAAATTTAACTAAGGAATTGGTAGATTTAATATGTCATAATACTCTCGTTTGCATTGTGGGCTATAGAGCTTTGAAACTCGCATATAAATATGAAAAATTGCTACATGTTGCCATACTAGTATTTACGACAAGTTTCAACATAAGAAAAAGGACTGTTTAAACTTGGTTGATGCCAGGCGGTTAAAATACGATATTAGTATTTTTTTTATTTTGTAGGTAAGTTGGTTCACTATAATACATAATGGAATATGACAAGCGCATTACATTAATATTACGAAATCCATACTTTAAAACATGCAGCCAGATGGATAATGGATTTTTAATAGTGTAATAACGATGTCTATTCAGCAAGCATTTGTCATGGAACAGGTGTTATCGAAAAGCAACTCACCCCCGTAAATACGCATTGCAGATGTCTATGAACATAAAATTTTTATTCAATAAAACATTTCCTCAATTTGAACCTAATTTTGATAATGTGTCAGACATCTGTCGCCGTCTGGTTTTGCGTTATACAGGGTTTTCCAATAAGAGGTGTACTTTTGAATAGCCCGCTATTTCGGTAGATGTTACTTTTGAAGCTGTAATTTTCGGTAGATGTCATTTTTTGACATTTGACAAGTAGAAACTACACCATTAATAAAAATGGAACGATACACGCTCCAAAAACGCATTGAAATTATTAAAATTCACTTGAGAGAATCAAATGCAAATCATTTTGAGTGATGAGGCCCATTTCCACTTCGGTGGCTTCGTCAACAAGCAAAATTGTCGCATCAGGTGCTCGAAAAACCCAAGAGTTATTGTTGAAAAGCCTCTCTATTCTCAAAGTGTGACTGTTTGGTGCGGTTTATGAAGTAATTGGACATTACTTTTTCGAAAATCAGGCTGGATCATTAGTTACGGTGAATGGGTTGCATTATCGAGAGATGATTAATGTTTTTTATGGCCGGAATCGGATGGTATTGATCTGGATAACGTTTATTTTCAACAAGACGGCGCTACGTGCCACACAAGCAACGAAACCATTGATCTTTTACGATTGAATATCAAAATAACACCTCTTATTGGAAAAACCTATATAAACTTCTTCACGACAGTACATATTTCAATACTATTTGAACGCAGACGTTTTATGTACTTACATAATATTATTACAACATGAATTTGATTAAAATAAATTCCTATATTTAAATTTTTAATTATGGGCATCTTCAAAGCTCAGTGGATAAATTAGAAAAAAAATCGACTAGAAAAAAAACAAGTTTTTTTCCTATAATAATACTACTATTTAAAAATGTCTGAGGATTGAACCATCCTACCCAGGAACTGGAGTCGACAACTCTATGAACCTCGTCAAATGCCGATCGGGTAGGACCGACATTTATTTCGTATATTAACTTCTGTGATGCCGTCCGATTTTACGGAAATGTGTAGGTATATGTTGACAAAGTTGATACAATGGATCAGTGGGTTAATTTCCGCTTCCAATGTTTGCATTATTTCGTAATACAAAAAGTAAATATAAATAGATCTATTTAATAAAAAGGGCAATAATTTAGTAAACTACAAATACTCTTAACAAGATACTGTGCAGCACTGTGAAGGTCCACACGATTTTTGTCTGTCACAAATTTAAAAAAAAATATTGTGACTTCTAGCGAGATCTTGTTTTGATTTGTCAGTTCTATTTTCTTCCCTTTATCTCCGCCTTTTGTCTTTTGTTTCAAATACCATCCTTTACTCTTATAATTTACTTTTTATTTAATTTTTGTTAAAGGTCTTTCAATAAAAAAATAAATGCGTAAAATAGTTAATAGACAAACATTACCATTTCAGTTGGATTCCATTAGTTTTTCGTTGTTAAGATAAATCATGCTTGGTTTTCTTTCTGAGCGTTTAAATTAAGTACCATCATTATCAGTTAAAAATTATGCATTATTTTGCACTGCAAAACTTCAATGTTATAAGGGGATTCGCTCACAATTCTGTATGTAAAATATGTCTAAATAACTAACTAGCTAAGCAAAACGCATTTTCCCGCACTCAGTCTTGTACACATTCTTTGCTTCATTCACATTCATAAATTATCTCGTACATTTCTATCTGTTATTCTGACTCTTGACGTGACAAAATATACGTGATCTAATGTAATGTCTGAATAACCAGCCGCTGTTTCTACAATATAGGAAGAATAGTTCAACCCCATGCGTTTATAATCTCTTCATTTCAGTTATGTGTGCTTCCAGAGTTTCCGCCTTGATTATCTCATCGATCCCCTTGGGTCCACTATGGTCCTCTTGGGAGCCACTGAATAATTAGATTTGTCCATCCTCCGAGCGACGTGTCCTACCCATCTCCTTAATGTCTTTGATTTGAAATACCTACGTAAAATAAATAATAGTTTTTGAACTAAATTGCGTAAAACAAAATAGATTTATTGTAGGTTACCAAAATTATAACACACGCTAAATTCAATTAGATAAAATTGATAAATTAACAAAGGCGAGTCGATAGGCTCAGCATCCGACTATTTTATATCGATATACCTAACTCGGTTGCGCTGTCGATAACCAAACCGATAATGACACGAAATAAATAATAAACGGTTTACGATGGCAGCACTGACTGGTCTGTTTATGGATTAACATTCCTATGTATCAAACGGCTACGTAAAAAATAAAAATGCTAATAAATTGACAATTTCGAATAGAAATACTAACTTTAATATACCTACTCTGGTAGTCCGCTTATAATTTTTTTAAGTAAAAAGGTAGTTAATTGGTTAATGATGCATTTAGTTTTAACTCATGATATTTAAGAAACTTTCGTTTCGCCAAGCTATAACGAAATTAACTTATCAGGTCTTAGATTAATTAATTAAGTCTATGCATTGTGTGTATAATTTATTTCAATTCTAAGAGCTTAGTTAGTTCACCTTCGTTCATTTAAACCGATTTTTTGGCACAAAGTACCACAGGAGTATGCAAGGGTAGTGCAATGCATTACATTCCATAATTGAGAGTAAAACAAAATAAAAACAGAAAATAATTAAAATATATTAATTAGAAATTATACAAAAACAGTCGGTTGTGGATGATATTTGACTGTCTCATGTCAGGTCAACGGGGGGGATTCCATCCAGCCAACCATGGCAGTGATGATGGTATTCTTGGATTGGCGTTGTTTGCGCCATAAGCTTCGCGTGCGGTGGCGGAGAAGTGCTCTGGAAGAGTGCACTCAGCCCTCCAGGAACATTTCCCTAGCGCTACAGTATCTCGGCAGGCGGAAAATTGGTGATACGCATTATTGTAGCTGACCTCTAGCTTATGCCATTGGGATGCAGTGTAATCTACCCACAGTTACTTATACAGCGATGTGTAGAATGCGTTGATCAGTATTATTTTGACGTTTGTGCTGCAAATGAGAAAACGCCTCGACAGATTTTCTGATAGTTTGAATTATTTTATCGAAATTAGCTTAGGAATGGGTGAAAGTTGGTCGGGTAAGTCCTGATACCCCCTATATAAAATGTGCCCATCATCAAGTGAATGACTCATCTATCCTATTTTAGATTGAGGCAATCATAAAACAGTCTTCGCAGAACGCAGGCAAAAATACCAATTTGTTTTTCCGATAATAATGGCTTCCTTTAGAAATTGATCCGACGAACTTGTTGTCAGAGCACGAGTACTGGTTCATGGTGGGGCGCCGTAGTCGCCTAGTAAAAAAATAAGTCTTAACGAGGCAAACCTTCTTGAAAATACGAAGTTTGTTGAAAAACTTCGGCTGAGCACAAGGCATCATTAGTGTTTCTCTTATGCTTCCAACCGTGATATATCTTTTCATGGGTGTTTAAAAGACGTGGAGATTCCCGGATTAAAAAGTGGCAAAACTATACCTGTGCCTATCTATATACTACCTTACATCTACCTAAATAGGTAAGTTAACGCAAATTTTCCCTACCTGCCTGTCTAGTCCTATATTTAATTACTACTGGGGTACTTCCCCACCTTCCTCTCTCCATCTCCTTCCACTCCCCACCTACCTTCAGCATCACAACATACCCCAATCGAGGATGCCATAGTCTCACTAACTCTGATTTTTTTTAGTTTTTTGTTGTGCTATTAGGTGCCTACCTAAGATTTCTGAATATCATAGCAAATAATATAATTTTGGATCTGTAAACGTAGCATTCTAACAATAAAAAATTCAACCCATAATGATGTAGGTACATATTTAAAAACAAACATAATTTTTTGTTTTGACTGAGGATTGAACCTTCCTTCCCGGGACTGAAGTCAACCTCACTAACAACTAAGCCTAATCCCGATTGGGTAGGACCGACATTTATTTCGTATATTAACCGGTGAAATATCGCCAAAATTCTGATATGTGTATGCGTGATTTTCACCGTTGATAGAATGCATTGTCATCGACAACGAGTCAATTTGCCGAGTTTCAGCTTGATGGGATGTTGGGAAGTGCGATATTTTCCAATTTTAATATCAACGAAAACGAAAGTGAAATTCAATATTTTTAAATAAAAAAATATCATTCTTATTAATATTTTCAGTACATCTGATGAATTTATGCCGCCGTTCTTAAAATATTCGTGGTGTATTGGTTAGCATAGTTGTCTTCCAATCAGTTAATCGGGTTTCGATTCTCGGCCGTGGCAATTTTTTTTCTTCCTCGATTTTTTTAATATAATTTTTTCAACAAGGTGATTTACGACCGCGGTTATTTCGAGGAAAATTAAAATGATTAGGTTCAAAATTTGTACTAAATATCTAAAATGAAAATATTTTTTTATTTTAATGACTTAGTTTATAGCATGACGTGACAATATTAAGTTTACAGTGTTTAGGTAGGTACCTGTACATCAAAAATACTGATTTCGGTTGGGGGTCTGTCTGTAATATGTTTAGTATTTAAGTGTAATTGTCAAGAATTTTGACAAGGTACCGTGATATTTATATTTAACAGAACATTATTTTATTTCAATTTTATATTTGGCAAGTGTATTTCTTTTGTTTAAATTTTTTAGTGTTAATCACGACAACTTAAGTCATATTTCGATGTCGTTATCATTTACTGGTTAGCTTAACTAGATTTACTAAAAGTGTCAATTCGAAATATAAACTTCTAATCGTCTCTATAATTTACTAACAAAAAATATAATTATATTGTAAAGAAAATGGACAGTGTGTATCCCGAGGCAAATATTTCATAAATACGTACTTTCAGCTTCACAAATCCTATAACAATAATACACCGTGATTTTTCACAGGTCTGTAATAGACTATAATAATATGCAGCATTACAAAAGAAATATCCCGTAGTATCAATTTATCCTTCAGAATTGGTTCAAAGCTGTTTTAGATTGGTACGACAGGGTTTGGATCGTTGTATGGGATTAAAGCGATGAGAGAAGTGTAGAGAGGGAACGAGGGGAGACAGGGGAGAAGTGGACGACTGTCTTTGTTGATAAAACTACTTTGTGCGACACGGTACCAAAGTTCCGCTGATCCATTAAAGCACTTAATGAACCCGCGGGGTACGAGAACATGGCGGGGAAGTTGGGGCTATGTTAAACAAAGCATTCTTACTCTAACAACTTTGCAAGAAACACAACCATTTTTAGCCGGGCTCAAAACGAACACCCCTGGAAGTCTTCCAGACTATATCTAGTGTCTAGTGGTGTAGAATTTCTCTTTCATCTCTATAAAGATTGTATCTCAATACACTTTTTGTACCCACGCTTTTGTTTCTAATATCGATCTTGCCATTCGATTTATTAACATCATTCTTCAACATATTAATACGGAAACATATGAACTGCTTACCGCGGTTTAAGAATCCATCCAGATTTGACTATTTATCGCAAATTTTTGGTCCTTTAAAATTGGCACATTAAAAGGCAAGCGATCACTCAAGACGTTAGGCAAACTTGGCATAATTAGCCGAAAATTGTTAGAGTGGGATGGTGAAAGTTCGGCCCCTGGAATATTGGCAGGATTCATTGTTTATTTCCGCCCAAGAGTTCCAACTACCCCCAACTGTCCGATGTCAGTGGTAGGTACTATGGCATCCCCAATTAGGATATGTTGTGAGTTGTGAGGTTGTGAATTGAGTTGGGAAGAGAAATAGGTGGGGAAGAGGTAGGTTGGGAAGTATCTAGCTTTTTAGATATAGCCATCAAACACGGCTAAAGACATTTCAAGCAAAGTATTTATTTACGCATGCCGCAATACATTATTCAGTACGCTAGATTTTACAGTATGCTGAAGGAACATTGGTAAAAATAGAGAAATAAACTGGCACTTAAAACTGACGACTTTGGATTCTTCAGCACAAGTTAAAGCATAAGCATTGTATATAAAACTTTGGTAAATATTCGGAATCGCTGGACACGGATTGTACAAAATAGTTTTAAATGAAACCTTCACATTTACCTTAATTACTATAAAAGGAATCTGACTGCATTTGGGATATTTTTAATTTTAGCATTTTGTATGGGATGACAGCTAGAATTATTTCTGTTGATAACATTTTCTTTTGTTGTTATTTCTGATTCGAGTGGCTAGATTTTTTACCATTTACTCTATGAAAATACTAGGTAGGTACTATTTTGGCCAAACTCGAAAAAATATATATTTTTATGTTACTTAAAAAACATAAATTATTTATATTTAAGCCTACCAATTGCCTAATTATATCTTGTGTCTTATGTCTATTATGTCTATATATGCCTTTATAACCAAACCTATAATAATCCAACCTAACCTAACCCTACCTATATCCTTAACTAACCTTTAATAACCCAACCTTACCTAACCTAACCTATAATAATTCAACCTAACCTATATCCCAACCTTACCTATAATAACCCAACTTCACCTAACTTATAACCTAACCTAACCTATATCAGGAATACCAACAACATAGAATGTTATCAACAGAAATCATTACAGCTGTATACATTCCATACAGCGAAAGTGAATTTTCGATTTACGTAATTACAAATTAAAATCCTAAAATTAAAAATATCCCAAATGCAGTCAGATTCCTTTTATATTAATTAAGGTAAATCAGCAGGTTTTATTAAAAAATGTTAAAAATAATTCTTGTCCAGCGATTGCGAATAATTACCAAAACTTTTTTCATATCGTGAAACTTTGGGGGTGATTATTCATGATAATGTAATGTCGTATTGCACAATTTCGAATATTAGGTAGCTAAATACCTAGTATTCATTGGGAAATATGTTCCGATCTTTCGTTTAAAATTTAAACAAATAAAAGAGTGTAAATTCTAAATCAAAGTAATTTATGAAACAGCTGACCGAGCGCGCAGAAAAATAATTATTATAAAGGTGTTATTGTCATTAATTTGGGGGTATTACTCCTTCTTTAGCCAACGTTTCGGATATTATTACATTGTCCATCGTCAGGCCAAATGTATGCCATGGCATAATACCTAAAAATAAATTACTGTAATATGAGTGTTTATACCTATGCATTCGTTTTTTAACGCACCTTTTTTGTTTGGGTACTAACGAAACCAATAATATGTCACCCCTTAAGTATCGATAAAAACTATGGCACAACCATAAAGTTTTAAAATTCTTTTTAGCGGCTCTCGTTCTTCACTATTCAGAAATAATCGTCACTTTTAATGGCTTGTTTGTTCAAAAATTAGAGCTTATTTCAGAGTAACCTTTTAAAAAAATATGTGGCATAATATATATCAAATGGCTTTAAGGGGAAGACTTCTTAGGCTCGAACAAGATATATCGAGAAAAAGAGTTTTTCAAAAGTAACATAGGGAACACATTAGCTGATCAAGACCTTTTGCTTCACAGCAGATCAAATTAATGCAAGACCATGGCTCAATAAAAACTAATGCTTCTTACAATGTTTATGCACCATAAATCACAAGGAAAACCCGATTGATGTCTTCGACATAATGCTAAATACCACAGTACATGATAAAAAATATATATCCATTCCAAAGTGAAAATAATTTTGTTCTTCTGAAAAATTCGTATTGAATACGTTCGGAGGCGAACGAACATTTCTGTGGGGTATTTTATAGCCAATATTAATTTTCCTAAAGGCTTCACAAAGGAAAGAAGCCTTTATTCATTTCCATCATTCATTCCTGACGTGAAAATAAATCAAAGTTGAAATTTAAACGGCTGAGAATTTTCATAACGGACATAGCCTCCCGTTTTCTCGTGAATTTATTTAGGTAACATTTTGTTTATTGATATTAAATCGCCACAGAACTTTAGAGAAGTGTAATGAAGATGTCCATTTTTGGGTTATCTAAAACTCAAGGCTACTCATCGGGAAAGTTATCGTTTTTTTTTAAATTTTTATTTTGATGGAATGGATTTCAATGCAGATAGTCTTAAATTAGGAAGGTACCAAATGAAATCTAGGCAGATCACAGCTACATATAATTACATTTTTATGCGATTAAACACTGCTCGTTATTTATGTTTTTATGTGAAACCGCACAAGAGCTGCTCTGAAAAAGCTGAAACTGCAAATATGAAATATGTTATTTTTAACGAGTACCTAATTAGTTAATTTTTCTTGCGTACGCCGGGATTTGAACCCGCGACCTACCGTTAAGCTTCCTACTTACGTAAAACACCGTTGTTCATATTTGTTTCATTTTTCTCTGGAAGGGCAAGAAGAGAGATGGAAAGCCGAATATCTTTAATCTTGCTTCACTTGCATTCATACATCGTCTGATTAAAAAATTATAGAAAATGTAATCGTGATTGATTTTGGGGTGCGATGACGTGTCGCGCTTCTTCATCTTTTAGCCTAGGTTTCACTGTAACACTGCATAATACTCCAAAAATCAATCACGATTGTACGGCAGTGAAAATCTTAAATCAAGATTCGTTTCAAAGGTTATAATTTCCATAGACATCTAAATCTAAAGATTTTTGTTATTTATTCGTAGAAATTCCCTTCAGAAGCCAATAATCTCAGGACACGTAATTTCAGCTTCCTTTCATTTGGCCCTTTGTCCTTCCAGACGCCGACACGGCGTGGGAGCGTCTATCTTCCACGAAGCCCGATGTAGGTTTGGATCTTCTGAATGTCCCCGAGGATCCGACGCAATTTTTTCCCGTTCCACGAATGTTCCAAGCCTTGGCAGCTGATTTTTTCTCGTCCCACGAATGTTCCGAGTCATGAATGCGGATTTTTTCTCCGTCTTCCCTCGCGGGAGGAAGGAGCGGAATCTGACGGAGATACGCGGCCATAATCTGTGGGATCTCCACCTCTACGCAACTGCTGCCAGTGCTGCCGGACTGCAAACAATGTCGTCTACCCAAATCCGTTAATCGGGAGAAGTTGAAACTGTGTGATCAGTATGTTATGTTGGTTTCATGACAAAAATTGAAAAGTTATTTTTCGAGTGTTTTTATGGTTTATGTTTAATGGGTTCGAGGCTGAAATTTTAGCACACGCCGGTGAGCTGATTCACACATTGACTATAAATAACTAACAAACTAGCAGTACTAGTAATACTAGCAGTAACATTAATACTAGCAGGGTGGGTAGTCAGGAGATGGACATTGTTCTGTCAATGTAAATAAATATAAATATGTAAAAAATGTCTCGTACCTACTTATTATTCTATTATTTAGAATCTGGGCATGGTCCGATTCAAACAATAGATGGGCTCCAGCCCAGAGGTATCTCCCAAATTCAATTGTTGGACGTACTTGAAATTTTTATAGGGTCAGCAGCTGGTTACTATTGAAGAATCTGTTAGCCATATACAAGACGCCCAGTTTCTTTCGAGTCTCAATACTTGAGCCGGTCTGATAAACGTATTCCTAGCACTTCAATGGAGTCTTTACTGGGGATTTATCATATTATTTAGCTGCGTTTTGTGATTAGATATGAGTAGCCAAGATTCTAACATTCCTCTTTCCTAATTCCTACCTCTCCCCACCCCAATTCTTTAAGCTTCATAAAACTTTGCTATAGTTTCCCACTGGCTAGTTGAGATTAAGAAGTGGATGAACTGGACAATTGTGGTTACTGTTAAAATAATTTAAACGATGTACAATTGTGGTTAAAATAATATAAACGACGGAAAATACTGGTCGCCATAGTTTGAGCACCATATGTCAACCAGGAACAAAGGGGGTATAAAAAAGGCTTTGGACAATCCGATGAGATGTTGACTCTTTGTCATGGAGGCTTTTGTTTTATTTCTCCCCCAACGGTTATTTGATCTGCCAGGAGAACCTCCAGGAAAAGAAATGAATTGCCTTACTATACCTGCTATACCTTCACCTTGTTGGTTCGGAGTTAATGGGAAATACAAGGAATGGTTAGGTTCTGTAATCAATGGATGATTTGCAGAATTGAGTTTTAATGGAGCTGTTGTTTAACGGGGAACCATAAAAAATAATCATTGAAGACAATATTTAAAATCACTGAAGACAATATAAAACGAAAATTAGAAATAGAAATATTAGATCAGATATTACATTTTTAGGTTTTACTCGTAGAGTTATAAAGAAATCATCCTAGACTTGTAGAAATGTAAATAGATGTCTCACTTTAAAATAAAAATAGATATATTTATCTAAGACACTATCTAGATTGCATTTATTTGAGGAGAATCGTGCAATCATTAATAAAGCAGCGAATAAAATACGTTTTAAGAAAATTAATGTTGTACAGAAGTATGATACAGTTTAACATGACCAAATAGGGTCGAAATAGCTCAGTGGTAGAGCAAAGCCCCGGCAAGGCTGAGGTACTTGGTTCAATTCAAAGATACGACCGAATTTATCTAATATTTTTGTTTCAAATTCTATTTTGATAGTCGCTAGTATTAACTTTTATTTCTATCTGACATTTATTGAAATAAATTCTGATATTTTCCCGTAGACACACATACAGAAAAAAATTGGTTGTCTTCTTTTTCTTTGCATTTATATTATTCCTCAAAATGATTATAAGAATTTTATTGACTGTAATATTTTTACCGGTCATTGTATTTCTGAACTTACCTGAACCTTTAGGCGACTTATTAAGCGCAATATAAATTGAATCTATTCTTTGTTACATAAAATACTCGTTCTCATTCTGTACCTACTATTATAATAAGGTCTTTTTTCAATACACTTGCATAAAACGCTATCTCAGATGTGTGAAAACGTAAAACACTTGTAAAAATTTGTGACTACCACCAAACAAATTACCCTTCAATAATTATTTTAGAACCTTTGGACCTACAATCAAATTTAACATTCATTTTAACTCGTTTCATCTGCGGTACCTACCTATTAAATATACTGAGACTAAAGCAACTTCGAAGTTATTCATGAAAACGGCGCTATACAAATCAACCAATATTTGGATTATCTTAAACTTATATTGTAGGCAAAATCAATCAAAATTTAACTTTGTTTATTTAGTAATTTCTATCACCATTTGAGGGTACGAAATCTTAAAGATCTCATTTCTACGGATAAGTTTACATGAAGTATTTAAGTATTAGAATACATTTTACTTTAATTCTAATAACCTTTTTAAACAAAAGTGTAATGTTTATAAAGTTTACACTATTTTAGAAAAGTTTAAAATTTATAATTTTTCAGGTTTATATGAAGTATTTAAGCATTAGAATACAATTTATTTTAATCTTTATAACTTTTTTCCCCAATAGTGTAAAGTTTACATCAGTTTTATGTAATGTTCGTGTATAATTGTTTGCGTATCCCTATTCCATCCCACTCACAACTTAGAATAAATATCACCTTAGTAAATATTATTATCCGATTCTCCGTGAATTAATTCATTGCTTTTTGAAGATATATTTACGAGAAGATTGCTTTACTAACGGTCTGAATTTGAAATTCAATACAAAAACAAAATAAATAAATAGGTACGACCATCTGAGGTAAGTGAGTGAATATACACGAACATGAAACTCACAAATCAAGAGATAGCATCTGACCAAAATCTTAATAAATATTTGTTTGGTTTAAACAAACATCCACGTTTTTAAAAATGGAATACTAAAGAAAACCGATTGAAGATTTTTTATTCAAATAACTGTTTTAAATGCCATCTGGAATGGTTTTTTTACATATGTTTTCGATAAAACCCATGCTTTCAACACACTCAGCTCTTTGGAATCATTTACATAAGTACACAAAATAGATATAATATTACCAAGTTCTTTTTTACGTTCTTATTTATAATAATATTATTTTATTTTGCTTACTTAGCCACTGTATGTTGTACCACTCATGCCTTAGAAGTATGTGTAGGGGATAGAATGTCAAGCATGCGTCCAAAACGTACAATTTTTTGTTTACGTTCTACTATCAACGTTCTGAAAGTTAACATTTCTAAGTGACTTGGAGGTTTCAAAAAGTAGAGCTTCAAATTTTCCAAGGAAATATTTTATCAGAGGATAGAATATAAAGAAATCTTTTGACACAATATCAGGAAAAGGGAACATGTGTGAATTAACCTCCCAACTAAAATTTCTCTCAATAAATTATAATAATAAAAAAGCTTTGTTTGGCGTCACGTCAACCCACCATATTCACGAATGAAAGCGTATATCGTCGTAATTGTGACACGAAACAGCAGATTTTAAATCATTATTGAAAATGTATTCGTCAACATAAAAATATTTAATTTTTGAAGACAATTTTAGAGATTCTTAAACGAAATTTTGAAACAGAAAAAAATACGGTCACATCTAGGACTTGCAAGGACAGGGTCCTGGGTTAAAGTTCTAGATGTGACCGTATCTTGTATGATTATTCTGTTTCAATAATTAAAGATTAAAAATCGTAATGCTGTATGATAATATTAAATGTGTGACTCAAATAACTTAGCGAGCAAGTGTCAGTTGGTAGTGAAAATAAGTCACAAATATCTAATCTTAAATAAACGTGGTGTTTCTATTATATAGTATTTACAATACCTTCATGATATTCTGGCGATGTTGCAGACGTCATAAATAATGGGCACTATGAGGAACTTGGGGAGTAATTTAGTTCGAAAAGTATTTTGTTTTTGTATGTATCCTGACTTTAAAACTTTCGATGCCCACATTTATAAGGAGCATAATCTCAGTGATATAAACTGTTGAATCGCTTCTCAGATCACCACTTTTTACACCTACAAACACACTCACACAGTCACACATACACTTATACACTACCATGTCACCCCGTAATTACTAAATGTGTTTACCACTAATAAGACATTACAAGAAAACACGACATGGGTAGGTACCAACTATTAAATATTTAATATTTCGGTTGTCGGTGGCATGGGTGAGTGATTTGAAATTGTATTCCTGTGTAGTGATAAATCAAATCATCTTCATTGAACTTTTAATATAAAAAGTTAATACTGAAAAATCATAACATTCAAACGATAAAGTAGGTACCATTATTGTTTTTTTTAATTAATAATTCTTTACTTTGGGTTTCTTTTTTTAAAAATAATATGACAGATGTCAGTTTGATGAATTTTTCAAGTTTAACATAATGTTGTTGAAGTTAATCAACGAAACGTATTTATCTACATAATTAGATACAGCTCAGGAAATCATATTAGCACGGCCCCTTTGAGGTGATTGTTCACAAAAAATGGCGAAATAAAAATTAACCTATTCTTTCAGCTTCACAAATACTACAATTATTATAGCTTTAAGTAATATTAATAAATAAATAACAATATTCAAAACCGAAAATATGTTCACAATATTAGTTGCATGCATTTTAACACCATCTACGCCAATATTTAACAAATACCCGAGCATTTTCAAAATATGTTCTCCATATTAATTGCACGCATTTTAACACCATCTACATCTAATATTCAATAAATACCCGAGCATCCTCAAAACATGTTCTCAATATTAATTGCATGAATTTTAACACCATCTACATCCAATATTCAACAAATACCCGAACATTTACAAAATATGTTCTCAATATTAATTGCATACCTCTAATATTCAATAAATACCCGAGCATCTTTAAAATATGTTTTCAATATTAATTGCATGAATCTTAACACCATCTTCGTCCAATATTCAACAAAACCCGAGCATCTAAAAAAATTTTTCTCAATATTAATTGCATGCATTTTAACACCATCTTCGTCCAATATTCAACAAATACCCGAGCATCTACAAAATATATTCTCAATATTTATTACATGCTAAAAAGCATGCAATTGTAATTAAAAAACACCATCTACGTCCAATAAACAAAAACCCGAGCATTTTTTAAATATGTTCTCAATATTAATTGCATGTATTTTAACACCATCTACGTTCAAATACCTGAGCATCTTCAATCAGAATTAAATCAGTTTTTACACCACAATAAGAATGGGATTAGTCCCATCATTTTATCTCGTCATTAACATCCTAAGATAGCCTTTACAGCCTTCTAACCTTTATTTTAATATAAAAAAATCTTATACGTGAGTAATAAAAACCTCTTATTTATGTCCAGTAGGCACGATATTTTGATATTAACGGTATAATTAATGCTGTTAGAACCGCATTGTTATCTGCCCAAAGGAGCCATTAAAACCTTTACAATTTTCCCCATGAATGGACACCATTTTGGATTATTACACCTGTCGGGGTTTTTGATAAGCTCTGATCGAAATGGCAGCCAAAGGGTAAGTTTTTTTGTAACGTTTTATCTTCCATACATGAAAGGGTTATTTTAGTATTAATTTGGTCTATGGGTTGCTTGGTGTTATATTTATATACCTCGTAATCTGTTGTTCAAATCTGGGCGCGGTACAAAAGGTTTTCTATCAAAAACACATCATTAATTATTGGGACTAAAATTACGACTTTTTCATTGCCTTATCAACTATAAAATTAAGTACGTATGTACTTATTATCTTTAATGCTAAAGTATTAATTTTTACTCAAAAGATATTTTCAATTAGTATGGGTACTTCAGGCGAATAATAATTTGTTAACATATTATTTATACTTACTAGAGAGTAAATGCATACATATACATTGCTCAAGAATCTGAAACCGGGTTCAAATTAATGTTAAAATAAATATCCATGTATTTTCTGAACGTTTCATTTAATTAATGTTTTTATGTACTTTTGTTTACATTGTACAAGAGGCCCATCTGCTCCCCACTGTCTTGTTGAACAACGGTATTGGGTTACGTAGTGAAGTTTAAGGGAATGGAGAAGGGGAAGAGATGGGGGAGAGGAAGGTTAGGAAATTGGACTGTGTGGCAACAGATCAGGTGCCTCCCCATACCATTGAACATATCTATCATTGCATCATTGTTTGTCAACATTACACCTACGAGTATTATCACTATCTGTTTTCGAAGACTTTTTAAAAATCTTTATTTAGATGTATTTATTTATTATTTATTTATTTATTTATTTTTCATGTTCTCCGTAAAACGGTTATTCACCAATACATTATGGAGAAGATTACAAATTAGACAAAAAGTATAGCAAAACACATAAAAAGGTCAGTTTCACTACTTTGTGACATACGTCAAAAGATAATTGTTAAACTGCCTGTAGGTTACGTTAAAAATGTCGATGGTCAATGCAGACTCGTTGAGCAGTTCAGTCGCTCTGTTGACTGGGGCGTTCTGATAGGCAGAAGTCCTCGCTTTTGGAGCATAAAAAAGGGTATGGGACCTTCCACGAGTATACTTGTCTGGGACATATAAGTTAATCTCTTTCAAAATACATCTAGTAGGAAAAGATACATTATAATTAGAAAGAGTGCATTGAGTTGATAAATAATTGTATACAATCCGGATTGTCTTAAGAACTTCTTTTCGATATTTTATAATAAGCCATATTCTAAAACTTCCGGTAATTTCGGTTGCCTCCTTTTAAAATGTCTGCTCAGAAGATTCGCATTTCTGAGCACAAACTGCCTCCTGTTTTATATTATGTCTATAGTTTTTATATTCGTGTTTTGTCCTGTCCTGCTGTTATTGTTATTCTTAGTTTTGTCATCACTTTGTATAAACAGTATATTTAGTGATATAATATTACATCTGTACCAATAAGGCACACTGTAGGAATAATTTTAAGAACATGACGACTAATACTAAATTACCGTTTTTAAGTTTGTTATAGTATAGAGCAGTGCTCCGCAACCGGTGTGCCGTGGCACACTGGTGTGCCGTGAGCCGGATACAGGTGTGCCGCGGTCAAATTCAATATATTTGACATTTTACAATATTTCATTATGTAATTAATACACAATGACAAATAATTTTGCATAATATTGTCTATTTTTCAAAATGTAGTATAGAATAATTATTATAACTAAATAATTATTTAATGTTCCTACATCGCGTGGTGCCAAATGTTGAAAACTGCGCAGTGTGCTTTATACACACCATGGCCGCACCAATTTAGTTGTACACAAAGAAAAATGCGAAGAAAAAAATAAAAAACAGAAGAAATTTATGAAATCGGCCGTTATAGTTTCTGAAAAGGCTTTAGAAGCTAGATACCATGTTGAAAAATTAATTGCATGTCAAACGAAACCACATGCTGTTGGCGAAATACTTATTAAACCAGCATGCATGGATATTGTTCGCATCTTGGGCCCAATGAATTTAAGGAAGTGAATAAAGTTTCTTTGTCTGCCGATACTGTTTAGCGGCGTATTCACGATATGTCAAGCGATATATTAGGAACACTGATTAGAAAATTGTTTTTGGCTGAAAAAAGATCGACGAAACAACCGATATTAAAAATAAATCACAGCTGATATCTATTGTACGTTTCATTGACGAGGACTTTATTAACGAAAATTATTTATTTTGTAAGGAGGTTCCAGAGCGAACTAACGGTGAAGAAATTTTTAAGAAACTAACCGATGATTTTTCAAAATGTTTAATATTCAATGGAGAAATTGCATTGCTGTGCACGGATGGCGCTGCAGCAATAACTGGTAGTAAAAAGAGTTTTGTATCTTGTGTAAAACAAAAAATCCGATGTTACAATTTACACACTGCTGCATACATCGAGAAACATTGATGGTCAAAAATTTGCCCGAGGAACTTTTGAACATGATGAATGAATGCATTAAAATCGTAAATATAATTAAATCAAGAGCCCTAAACTCGTGAATCTTTGGAATATTCTGTGCAGAAATAGGAGCCGAATATGAATCCTTACTATTTCATACTGAAATTTGTTGGCTATCCCGAGGCAAAGTTTTGACTACATTGTTTGAGTTACGTCACGAGGTGCGTGAGTTTTTTTTTAAATCAAAATATGCCCGAACTTATATCAGCACCTCGACGATGATTACTGGATAGCAAAACTTGCACACATGGCTGATATATTCAAGCATTTGAATGAACTTAGTAAAAAAATGCAAGGTCCAAATGAGAATATATTGACGAGCTCCGACAAATTATAAGTTTAAAAAAAAAATTGAACTTTGGCAGAAAGGGTTGCAAAAAGGATGATTGGAATGAACCAAAGGACCAACCATAGTACAATTGGAAACGAACAATTAATTGTGAATCTGGCCCAACAAAATTTAAGTATGCTTCAGCAGAAATTTTATCCGTATTTTTATTCCACTAATACGGAACAATACGATTGGATTCGAAATCCTTTTGCAACCAATGCAATAAATTAAACGGAAGCACTGCCTCTGCAATTTCGAGAGGAATTTACAGATTTAAATAATGACATGACTTTAAAACTTCACTTCTCCGAAGTTCCATTAGATGTTTTCTGGATTTACGTTAAAAAAGAATATCCTCGCATTTCCAACAATGCAATCTTAACACTACTTCCACATTCAACGACATATTTATTTGAGCAAAGTTTTTCAACGCTTGCATGATAAGCGGTCATGCTTAAAAGGTTATTAATCAAGAAATTCGGGTTGCGCTGTCAAAAATCGTGCCGAATATAAAACTTTTGTGTTCATTTAAACAAGCGCAGGCATCACATAAATTTATTATTATTTTATAATAATTATAAAGATTGAATAAAAATAAATATGTTATAGTTATATGTATGTATACTTTTCATATAAAAAAAAAAATTAGCTTTTGGTGTGCCGCGGAATTCTAGGAAAAATTTTGGTGTGTCGTATCTGAGAAAAGGTTGCGGAGCACTGGTATAGAGCACTTAAAGTGAAATGAAACTAAACTGCGCTATTTAAATATGGTGTTATTATTATTATTATCCACGTTATTTGTGGTCCTTTTTAAGAATCCAACTTTTTAGCAATTTTCTTACTTGAATGTGTTTTAAAACCGTTTTCCAAATTGTAATTACCGTCAAATATTATAGTATCAAGCGTAAAGGAATATTGTTAGATACCTACTCGCTTATAATATAATTACTGCTATTGTGTGTCATTTATCTTATTCATCTCCTCCATTCTCTTTTAATCTCCTTCCTACAGCTTGTTTGATTAAATCCGAGACATTAAAAAAGCATACAATTTTTATTACGTTATCAATCGATCCGAGACCCTGTGCTATTTAAAAAAATGTTTTATTGTCCACATAAAACACGCCAGACGGAGATAGCATCACCTGACAGATATTTCGAATAAATTGAGTCATAAAAGTAAGGCCTTTAAAAACGCCACTGTCAGACGCGTGATGGCTTGCAATTATTTGTATTCGGGAGAAGAGTGGTAGAGGTCCAGAAAAAAATATTAGTTTATTTTAAAATGCATAAATTAAAATTAGTGTAGGTATACCTTTCTAAAATAAAATTTATATCGCCAATTTAAGTAAGACCTTTAGACCCCTAAGCTTCAGACAGGCCAATTAAATTATTGATTATCTACGTAAGAAATATTTTCGATATTTAATTAATTGTACCAGAAGTAAAAAAAAATCACCTTTCTTCTCAACAAAATTCTATTGTGGTTATGAGTATTTTATTTACCGTTGGTCTTATTTAAATCCTGTCCAGTGTCCAAATACCTAAAATTTGTAAATAAAAATGATGCATATTTTCTACTGTATAGAAATGTGTTATGGACACATCTAAAAGGAAAGGTCATTTTTTTTCTTGCTTCTGGTGAATGAAACTGATAAAAAAAAATTACCTTACCCTACATATGTGCCCACAACTCATCAATTCTATCGGAATTTAATCGAAATTTCTCGCCTCTTTCAAAAAAGCATATCTCCGAATCTTAATATCATGACATATACATCTGATTGTTTCTCGCATATTTATATGATTCACGAAAAAATCGTTAAATTTATAAAGCGAGAATTCTGCTTATTATTTGCTTTAAAATGGTCGTTTTTGTTACCTACTTAGAGCAATATTGAATTTCATGACTTGTGTGTTGTCTATGGCCTAGTTGATAAGCATTCCTTTAAATTTAAATTCTAACATGGATTTTTTAATTTGTCTACACATATTTGTAAGAAAATATATTTCAATAATTCGGTTCATGGAACGTCAATAACAAGCAAGTCGCGAGAGATACAAGACATCTTTTATTAGAGTGTAAAACTACTAAGTTAGTTTTGTGATTAATCAAAGATTTCAACGTGCTGAAGCTTACAAAATAATTCTAATAAATGTTTTAAAATATCCCTTCAAATTGCCCACATTTTGGACAACGTGGGCTCGCGAGCGTCTACAAATTGGAAAAAATGTTGCCAAATAAGGTCCAGGTGTTAAAATAAACGTTTATTATTAAATAAATAAACACACTATGAGAATTTTTATGAAGGCAATACTTACTCCGCTATTATCTCGTCTCGTTTGCATTTCAAACACTTTTATTATTAGACCACTTTGACAAAATATGAACTTCACTTGAATACAATGCGAACGAGTTTATACTCGAAAATTAATTTCTCATTATTCCGGTTTCAAGCAATGGTACTGAAAGCTCTTTCATAAAAGATTTTCAAAATAAATCGAATCACAAAGTTCAACAATGCATTCAACTAAACAGAGAATCGATTTAACTAACCCATTTGATCATAGCTTTTCTCATTATTATAATTTTTTTTGCAATATTTGCTAAAAAAATAATGTTACATAATTTACAGAAAATATAGTAATTATTTCATCTAATTTTAAAACATAAGATGTACCACCATAATAAAGCTAGGCTTGTGTGTATAGGGGATGTGTCATTTTCTTCGTTATTTTTTAAGTAATATGCTAAAGTATTCAGTCTTTATTTTCAGTGTGTTTTTAAAGTGAAGTTTGTAATTTTTGTTGCAATTTATATTTCGGATAATTGTGGTAGTGAATTAAAAAATTTTACTCCGCGATATTTATAATTGAATTGCCCATTTTTTTTTTACATTTCGGAGTTATCAGAGTATTGACGTTTGTATGAGTAATCTATTATTTTTAAAAGTTGCATTTTTATTAAGAATATTATCTTTGTAAATTTGTAATGTTACATTATATAAGTACAGGGTTTTCTAATAAGAGGTGTTATTTTGAATAGCCCGTTATTTCGGTAGATGTTACTTTTGAAGCTGTCATTTTTTAACATTTGACAAGTAGAAACTACGCCATTGATAAAAATGGAACGATACACGCTTCAACAACGCATTGAAATTATTAAAATTCACTTGAGTGAATCAAATGCAAATCATCTTGAGTGATGAGGCCCATTTCCACCTCGGTGGCTTCGTCAACAAGCAAAATTGTCGCATCTGGGGCTAGAAAAACTCAAGAGTTATTGTTGAAAAGCCTCACTTTCCTCAACGTGTGACTGTTTGGTGCGGTTTATGGTCCGGCGTAGTCATTGGACATTACTTTTTCAAAATGAGGCAGGAGAAACAGTTACGGTGAATGGATTGCGCTATCGAGAGATGATTAATGATTTTTTATGGCCGGAATTGGATGGTATTGATCTGGAAAACGTTCACTTTCAAGACGGCGCTACGTGCCACACAAGCAACGAAACCATTGATCTTTTACGATTAAATATAAAAAAACACCTCTTATTGGAAAACCCTATAATGTGTTTATTTTCCAGTTGTTAGTGATTTTTCTTATAATTTATAATCTAGTTGGGGATATGAATGGCTTAATTTAGGTTTTTGGTTTAGTTTTTAATTTGTCTCTTGTTATATAAGACATACATGGTGGTCAGTTATATTTGTTTTCCATACAGTAGATTTTATATGTTTTATGTCGTTAAGATGTACATTGCACCAGATGTGGTCTAAGCATGATGGTATTTGGTTGTGTATTTATAGAGTATAGTAATTAATACAGGATTTAATATTGAGGTGTGTCATGATGTTAGTAAAATTGTTTTTTTCTATTGAATTGTGGTTTATTGAGATATTGATGTTACCATCACCACAGACAGTCTTAATATTGAGGTGTGTCATGATGTTAGTAAAATTGTTTTTTTCTATTGAATTGTGGTTTATTGAGATATTGATGTTAACATCACCACAGACAGTCTTAATATTGAGGTGTGTCATGATGTTAGTAAAATTGTTTTTTTCTATTGAATTGTGGTTTATTGAGATATTGATGTTAACATCACCACAGACAGTCTTAATATTGAGGTGTGTCATGATGTTAGTAAAATTGTTTTTTTCTATTGAATTGTGGTTTATTGAGATATTGATGTTAACATCACCACAGACAGTCTTAATATTGAGGTGTGTCATGATGTTAGTAAAATTGTTTTTTTCTATTGAATTGTGGTTTATTGAGATATTTATATTTATTTGTTTATTAGAAGAAAACCATAACTTGAAAATTCATAGCCCGCATCACTTAAATGAGCATTGTAATTGTCCCTCTTTAGAAAATGTTGACCATATAACGTATCTAGGTCTAAAAATAGATGGGAATTTAAAATGGACCAATCACATTAGCTATTTAGATAATAAAATTAAAAAACTTAGTTATTTTTTCAAAACTATCAGGAATGTGCTCATTAAAAAAGACTTAATCAAAATCTACATGGCTCTCTGCCAATCACTGTTAGAATACGGTATTATCGGATGGGGCAGTGCAAATAAAAACATACTAAATCCACTTATCAAATCTCAAAAAGCCATAATGAAAATTATACTGAAAGTTCCTGTAAGAACTAGCACTAACGAAATCTTCACCAATCTTAACATCATGTCTATTAAACAACTATATTCTAAAACTATACTCATTTACATTCATAAACACAAAACACAAGAAATAACAACAAACACGTACAATAGAAACACTAGATCTCATGATCAAAAACTTATCCAACAAATAATTACAAATACAACTTTTGGGCAAAAAAGCTTCTTATATCACAGTATTAAACTCTACAACAAAATACCACTCACACTCAAAAACCTCAACACTTTAACATTTAAATCTGAAATAAATAGCTGGATACTTAACATAGGAAGATCTGAAATAGAAAATTTACTGAAATCAAACACAGACTAAAACAGAATCAACTGAACTATACCAAAAAACAGTACCTTACTTATTTTAAAATTACTTAAAAAATATATATATACTACATTATACTTTGTTGTAATATTAATTTCTTATAATTAAATTATAATATGTAAATGACATCCTCAGCACGGGAGATCCCAGTGAGGATATCATTATATCTATGTGTTAATAAGAAAAGAAGACAATAAATCATTATTATTATTATTATTATTATTATTGATGTTAACATCACCACAGACAGTCTTAATATTGAGGTGTGTCATGATGTTAGTAAAATTGTTTTTTTCTATTGAATTGTGGTTTATTGAGATATTGATGTTAACATCACCACAGACAGTCTTAATATTGAGGTGTGTCATGATGTTAGTAAAATTGTTTTATTCTATTGAATTGTGGTTTATTGAGATATTGATGTTAACATCACCACAGACAGTCTTAATATTGAGGTGTGTCATGATGTTAGTAAAATTGTTTTATTCTATTGAATTGTGGTTTGTTGAGATATTGATGTTAACATCACCACAGACAGTCTTAATATTGAGGTGTGTCATGATGTTAGTAAAATTGTTTTATTCTATTGAATTGTGGTTTGTTGAGATATTGATGTTAACATCACCACAGACAGTCTTAATATTGAGGTGTGTCATGATGTTAGTAAAATTGTTTTATTCTATTGAATTGTGGTTTGTTGAGATATTGATGTTAACATCACCACAGACAGTCTTAATATTGAGGTGTGTCATGATGTTAGTAAAATTGTTTTATTCTATTGAATTGTGGTTTGTTGAGATATTGATGTTAACATCACCACAGACAGTCTTAATATTGAGGTGTGTCATGATGTTAGTAAAATTGTTTTATTCTATTGAATTGTGGTTTATTGAGATATTGATGTTAACATCACCACAGACAGTCTTAAAAATTTTCGACATAGTTCATTGACATAGTTCATTTTTGAAATTAGTTATGTTTGATTTATGTGTAATCTCTGCCTTATCAGCTCAGTCAAGAAAGAATCAATTTTATAACATTAAGTCAAGAAAAAAAAAATTATAATCATATTATTAATGAATAATGTTATAAACATGACTGGAAAACCTTATTAGGTTTTGAATCAAATAACAATAAAATAAATAAATTAAATTTAAAAAAAAAACAGTATGTTATGTATATACAGTGTCATCTGTCTTCAAAGTCCATTTGGACTTTTGTAGGAATTTTTAGGAAACAATTTTTTTCCCTACCGTGAAAACACAAGGCCTCTAAGTCTATAATAGCCAGGTAACATTTAAAACACCCATATGAGGTAAAAATTGTAAAAAGAACATTAACTTCAAATTCAGTAAATTTAAATGATTCACCACTTCATGGAAAATAAGAATCTAGAAAATGAAAAAATGGTCTTTTTTCAAATTATCAACAATGTTGTATTGATGGTTGGCAATTTTCTGGTATAACTTAATTGATTTGAACTTTCGTTTTTGAGTAAATTCAATCTGTATTTGAAATATTTTGGCATCCGTTATCTGGAAATTAATATTTTAACGATTTTTTTTATTGTTTTATCATTTATTGATTCTTTTCTAGTACGTATTTGTTACCACACGTAATGGTTTCAACGACGTATTTTATTGTCATATAGTTCAAATATTTTAAAATAAGTTTTGAAAAATTGCGAGTTCGAATACAACAAAATCAAAACCAGTAAAGATTTTTTCTGAGGGTTGAACCTTTCTCCCCAGGGACTGGCTCTTAACTGCTGTGAACTTTTAAAATGTCTTTAGCTCTTTTATTGCTTTGACTAAGGATTGAACCTTTCTCCCGAGGGACTCGAGTCAACAAAGCTAAGAATTAGGCCAAATTTAAATTGGATAGTAGTGATATTAATTTATTTATATTAACTGTTGTAATTTTTTATGCATTAAATATAATGTCATTAAATTTCAGAAAAATGCAGATTTTGTGCCATCAAAAGATGATACAATGAATTATCATCCACAGCATGTCTGTCTATCTGTCAAGTTTCAGCTTGATTGGATGTAGGGTAGTGGGTTAACTTTCACTTAATTCATTCAACCAAGAAAACAAAATCAAAATTCAAATAGATTTTTTTTAAATATACAAACATATTTTTTAACAAAACTGCCAAACTCAATTGAGAAATAATTTGTCGTGTTTGAATTGGGGAGTTGCGTTATTATGGTTTATGAGATGTAAAATTTCATGAATTGAGGTACATAATAATTAACAAATAGTTAAATAAACCTAGATGATAAATTAAAATAATATAATATAATTAAGAAAACAAGAAAGATAATTACCAACTTACAAAGAATTAAAATTATAACTTATGTTATATAATATTTACTAAACTCTTAGAAAACATAATAAATAAAAATAAATGTACTTATTAGGTAGGTAATGATATAAGGTAGGTACAGAGCTAGTTGTAAATTGTTCAAAGACAGAGCTTGAAATATTGTGAGAAATGGGTACTTAATAATAATAATGTGCCCTCACCCAAATTCAGAAACTATTGATGCAACAAAAATATAGAGTGTTTATATTATAATATAAGTGTAGGTATACTCACAAACATATAAACTAACTAAAAACAAAATGAAAACAGCCGAACACAAACATCAAACCAGAAGTAAGGGAAGGAATGACCTTTCCGTTCCAACAAGCAACAGAGCGGCAAAAAATATTCTCATATCTCGCTCCTAAAATATATAATAAAATCTCCTCTCAGCTGAAACTGTGTGAATTGTCATCCTTCGGTCCAAGAGTGACAAAATGGGTGTTGGATCTAGGAAATGATTTCTGACTGATTCCGAAATGTTACTAAAAAATGTAATTTGATAATTATTTATCACGAAAGCCTCTATGTATCTTTTATATAACTTTGTATGTATCTTTTATGTGTCTTCGTTTTAACATACTTATTTTATCTAGTCTTAAATCTTGTATTCGTCTAGGATAACTTGAAACCTGACTGTCCTAAAACGGGAATCCTTCCTAGTTGGACAGTCAAAAGCATAGAATGTAATCAATATTATATATTTAAAAAAATAAATATTAGAATGACTGTCTCAACACAGGCTAGCCGCTAGCCTAGTGAGGTAGGTTATGAGAATCCTCCACTGTATCTAATTGTTATGTATTCTATCTTTTAACATGTTTATAGTTGCAAATTTATTACGTTAAGATATTATTATTTTAAAATCGTCAAAACTACACACAGGATGCCTTTGGTCAAACAGCAATGCACACCACTGGTTATAATCAAGCATAACGTTATGCTAACACTGAAGCTATGTCTGTATTTTGGGAGGGGATGAAATATTTGAATAGCTCTTGAATGCTCTGCGGAGATTAGAAGGATTGTGTGTTCTGGTACAGTCGAAACGGTGTAAGAGAAATTCTATTTGTTGGTGCATTACGTTACCTACCTATTGGTATCGTATCCACATTTCTCGAATCTATTTATTGTCGGTTAATGGAACGGATAAGACGGAAGATATTGTACCTACTTATAGAATTAATTGGACAACAATTTCAATATAGCTTACAACAATTTACAGCTGTAGGTAGACTGATGGAACCTAAGCACAAGCAAATATTAAGTTTGGTGATCGCGCTTTCGGAGTATCAGGGCCGAAGGCTTGGAATAAACTCCCTCCGGAACTAAGAAGATCCATAACAAGTCCAGCATAAACTAAAAACTTACCTTTTTAAGCTGCCATACCCTTAAATTAAATATACTATTCCTAAGAGAAAATCCAATTATATCCAATTTTCCAATTATGTTATTTATGATCTGTGTTATTACTAACTATATATGGAGATATATAGTTAGTAATAACTTAGATCATTGTAGAAATGTATTATATATTTGTACAGCGCCCTTGAGGTGATTTCGCACAAAAACAGCGCTATACAAATCATCCAGATATTATTATGATTATTATCACAATAGATCTTGAGGTGGTGGTCTTTAATTGATTTGATCTTCGATGATCTAGTAATTCAATAGATATCTGCAAGGCTTGACAGTGAGGACGGAACGCCACACAGCTTGTGTTTCAGTATCGCCCTGGTGTAAGAATGCCATTCAGAATTAAAACATTGCTTGAAACGGCCTTAGACATGTTTGGTGACCAGATCTGAATAGCCGTGTATTAACTTCATTCATTCATCCTTACTCTACCTCATCTTTTTCCCTTCTCCACCTGAAAAATGAGTATTGCCAATTTAATGAGAATCTCTTTAAATTATTGGCAATCCGGATAAAAACGGGATTGGCAAATACTTTTTTTTCTCTGTGTGGGTATTTAAATAAAAAAATAATCCTCTCTGCCTGACTCTTTGGGGAAATAGCGTGATGGTTAGTTAGTGTATAGCATAAATTAGGAAATATTTATGTGTGAGAATTTTTCCGTATAAACATCGATTCTTATCAGTTTCAGAAAAGTAAACGATATTCCAAACAGCATTCAATAGTTCGCAGTTCGAGCAATAATTCCGCAGTTGTTTATCTGATCGCATCAACACCGCCGTAAATAACTGGTGCAATTTCAACAATTGCGTTCAACGTTCAGCGCTCTGCTCGAACAATGCAATTGATTGCCGTTTCTACAAGTGCACACACGATGCATTCCACGGAGAGGAATCCAATTGCATTTTGATTCAATCAGCCAACAACGATGTCGTTGTACGCCGTTAGCTGTCGTAATCGCCGCTTTGGTCATAAGAAAGTGTAGTTATGAGCCTGCCCATAACTTGATGATGCATGCTACGTCAATAACATCAGGTATTTATTTATGAAGGATTTTTATCAGGAAAATAATATCATCAAAATAAAAATAAAACATAATCATTGAAGATACTAAAAATTATTTTTTATCTCGATTTGCGGACGGAACGGTTGGTTTCATGGAGGTGTACATTTTGATTATTCTGTGGTTATCTTCTAGATTTGAATATAAAATGTGATGTTTTCTCTTTCTATCATCTTTTAGATCATTTTTGATATCTAAAATTTTTTGTTCCAATCTGCACACTTCGAATAATTTATTTATCTCTAGCTGAAGCTGTTATAAGGTATGGAATAATAGCTTGGGGATTTTCCTGTAAAACTAATATCGACCATGTTTGAATCCGTGCAAAATTCATTGGTTCAATTATTACCATAAAAAAATTTATACAAAGAAAGGCATAATATTCCATACTTCTATCAGAGTCACAAAATTCTTTCAAGATAACAATTCTGTGGTACAAAATGATATTTCAGCACATAAATAACCCCTTATATATAAACAGGCTAGAACATAATCATAATACTCGTTTTAACTTTAATTATTGGACTTATTGTACCTAAGCATTCAAATAAATATGGACAAAGAACGTTAAACTATATGATTCCCAGTTATTTTAATATGTTACCTGCTGAAATTTAAAATTGTGCCCAAAACAAACAATTGGTGAACTTACCGAAGACTTGGTTTACTGAAATAATTATTTTCAATGAAATATGTATTATTTTAAAGACTTTTTAAATTGTTATTTATTTTTTTCATAATTTTTCATTTGCTATATTTCTGTAAAGTTTTCATTTTTTTGTTTTATACACATAATTGTTAAAATGTAACTGTAAACTCACTATAATAAGATTTATAATGAAATAGATGAAACTGCTAAAAAGCAGTTTATCGGGACTTTTTAACTTATATTTGTAAAGTGTATAACGTATAATAAAAATAAAAAAATATTTCTAAAAATGACAGTAAGGGAGACAACGATTTCTATGAGACAATGCGAGTAATAATATATTAGCCTTACGGATTAATGAGTAAAACCTCAAATTGTAATATTTAATCAAACTAAAATTTAATAATCAGTCGCTTCTAGGAATTGAACCCAGAACCTCAGCCCTGCCGGGGCTTTGCTCTACCACTGAGTTAATTCGATCACTGTCAACTTTGGTCGTATTTAACTTTAACTTCGTAACGCATATTTTTTGGCTTCTATCTTTATAAGTAATTGCAAAATTCTACCCAAATTCCATTACAACAAAGATGATTTTTATTTTTAATGTGCGACATCTACTGACTTTGTTACAAGTTTATCTTCAATGATTAAATATTACAATTTAAGATTTTAGTCAATAAGCGATTCCACTATAAAAATAATGTACTTTGTGCATCACGAATTCACGACTACTCTATTGCCTGCCCTTTTAATCAACGAAACAGCTTTTAAAAAATAAGTTGTTGAACCTTACAATTTTAATTGTGATTACCGCTCGATAGTTCCAACAGCCCAGAGCTAAATAGAGTGGTTAGGGAACGGAGATGGGATATATTAATGTTTGAAGTTACTTGGTTATTCTGATCTGGTCACCAAACACGGCTAAAGCTCTTTCACGCAGCCTTTCACCGGTGTTAATGGCTTTTACTCTAGAGACAAAATTAATAATAATTCAAATGCAGCGATACTATCATAAAATATATTTTCTTTCAATTCAAATACATACTCGCCAAATACCTTATATTGAACGTTAACCTAATTCACTCGACAAAGGCGCTCACATTGAGAGGTGGGTATAGGTACCGCCGCTTGTGAACCATTCATTGGATAACCAACACCTCTGCCATATGTCACTCCAAGTGGTTCGCAATGTTTGGTGCAGAGGTGCCTCATTACATGGAGTGAGGATTGCCAAGGTCTTGGCGGCGGATGCGTCTTCCCACAGTAGTGTGACCGGATTTGGAAAGACTGGTAAAGGAGATCCTTTTACCTCTCCAGCAGGACTCTCTCGACTCATCGCCTTGCACCAAAGTGACATCGGCCCGAGAAAAATTATTTTCCTCAAGGCGTCTTGTGTGGAGCTAGTGTAAAAAAACGCCATTAAATCGTTAGTGTGGTGGGCGTTATGAGAAGAAAATAACTTTAAAGAAAAAATCGTTTTCAAATAATTTTTTTTAGTACCCACTATTGTTATTGGTAAAAATCTAAGAAACATGTGGCAAATTTCACAAATTCTTATTATTCGAAGAATTTT
The DNA here is from genome assembly GCF_061612785.1 of Hesperophylax consimilis. Taxonomy (NCBI): domain Eukaryota; kingdom Metazoa; phylum Arthropoda; class Insecta; order Trichoptera; family Limnephilidae; genus Hesperophylax; species Hesperophylax consimilis. Next base: position 4,495,274 of record NC_142851.1, on the reverse strand, counting down.
AAAAATTTTATAATTTCACGAGTATTTTTTTATACTACAGACCCCAATTATAACGAATTTCTAACTAATACGTGCTAAATGTCCAACCATCACTCAAACACCTAGGACCCGCCCATTTACAAAAGCCCCGGTCTCTCACACCGCGTTAATAATGGCTTTGTCATGTTCACATTCCGAGGATCCATCATCATATAGACCTATAGGCCGAAAATCTAACAGGCCACACATCTACCAGGCCTTATATTATTTAACAGGCTTAATTTTTAACCCGATTTACACGGTGCTTTTTCATACCGATCCACATATTATGAATACCATACCAGGAACCATTTGAATTTTTTTTGCTTATTATTTCAATGTTTTCATGCTTGAGATATTGAACAGATAGTTGCCATTAAAGAAGAAATAATATTTTGGGACGATGGGTACTTGGTAAATCGTAAAAAATGGCAACATGAATCTGTCACGTGCCTTTGAAGTTACGGTGACCGGTTAACTCATCAAAATGACAATTCAACACACCTAACAAGTGATGAAACAAAAACTTGGTTATATCATTGATGTATAATATTTAGATGAGACATGAACGAAAAATTACGTTCCGCTTTTTTACCTCCAACTGACCTCCGACTCTCCCAAGGCTGTAACTAAAATTACCGATTCCGGTGGACGCGCACCGCTTATTGCGTTATAATAGTGGGAAAAGTTTTGAATAGAGACTATTATACTAACACGCAGTAGCGCCTCTAATTGTAGCTCTGTGGTTAGATAGATAGGTTACTTAGGTAAGGTTTCTATATTAATTTTTGCTTCGTTTTAATGACTTTATATCACTCCGTACAGATGTGTTGAATTGTGTTTGTATCATCATGGAACTCTCCCCGAAACAAATTAATAGTTGTTCTTTGTAGTAATTAAGTTGAAACTAATGGTATTTTTTTATTTGCAAATTAAGGCCCTGCAGTAAGCGTTCAAAGATGGTTGTTTCAGTTGTTTGAAAGGGAAATATTAAATACGAATCTTAGATGGAGCGCTCTAATACCAAAAAAACGACAATAATCAAGCAAAAATGGTAAAAATATTTAATAAAACACGACTCGTATGAAATAGAGCATAAATCTCTCTACAAATGCTTTAGTTGCATTTAAAGATACACTGTGAATTTTTTCATGCCTATAACATATTATTTTCGGAGTTTAATTTGCGTTTTTTTCCATCGATGGAATTTCATATCATTAACGTTACGGCATACTAAATGTATGGATATCATCTAAAAATATTTTAAAAATTTTGGAATATAAAAACTTAAAAAGAGTACGAGAAACTTGTTATAAATCGGCAGAAATTGAGTATGCGGGGGCAGCGGAATTCGGAAACTTTACCACGGAAGACACACCACAATATAATCAAGCAACATTTCCATACAATATAGTTACTTAAGTAAAACAATGACACACCGCAGATGTCAAATAATGTGCGCCGCTTAAACTGCACGGAAATTGTTACCAAAATAGAATAAGTCGTTTTTTTCATCTCGAATCCACATGAAAAGAAGACACATGTAAACCGGGCAAAAAAAAAATTATTGTGCAATTTACAAGAGAATGCCATTCTTAATTTAACACAGGTAGATCCTAGCCGAGACAAAAAAAGGGTGTACAGATTCGAAGGAATTCTAATAACAATACTTTCCTTTACATATTTTATCGATGCTTAGTAAATAATGAAATAATATAATTGCGGATGTGATGTACGTGAAATTCTAAAAAATAAAAAAAATCCTTATGATTTTCAGTACATAGAATGTAATAAGCACTAAATCTGCCTGCCAAGCAGTTGGTGGTTTGATTCTCGGGAGTAACATTTAAAAAATTAAAATATTAAAACGTTTTTTTTTACTTCCGGTGATTTTTCACTGTACAAAGGTAGGAAATAATACATTTTTTTAGAATAAAAAAATACCTACCAAATATTTTTATGTAGATAAAAAAATAACATCAATTGCCCCCTCTGGGTTCCAAGCTCGCGACTTCTAAACTCGGTAGTTTTACAATAAAAAATCCGCCTTAAGAAAGAAAAAAATCCTTATTATAAAAGATTTAGATATTATACCAAAATACCCTCAGGAACTTAAAACCACCGATGAACATGAAAAATTTACCTGCTTTGTAAAAAGGTAATTATTTAAAAATCTCACAATTCACTGAATTGATTACAATCCCACCTAATTAGCATTCTGCCCCTCCCCAAAACGTGCTCAAAGAATTCCCGCTACTCAAAACGAACCATTATGTTTTCTGGAAATGTGGAAGAAATCTAAATGGATGTTTCCAATTCAGAATGCATTGGATTTTTTTTATTTCTTAGTGATGGAATCCCCGGGGCATGGGGGCTAAATTACACAGTCATTTTGAAATGAGAACTTGACGTTATAGCCGTAATTAAATATTTGATGTTTCAAACATGCGCATTTTGGAGAAACGTCTTGAGAGCTATTACCTGATGGTTAAGTTGCACAGCAATAAAAAATGCTTTGAACTAGACAGAAGTTTACCTTCATTAAACTAGATTAATCTAGATTTTAAAACAAGTTTAAATAAGTACAGATTAGCATAATATAATAACAACAGTTAATTTATATAGCCCTGTTTTGTGATAGTTCACCTCTGGTAATTTCAAACAGCGGAATTATGAGCTGAGTTTTTATGTTGACGATAAAACAGGACTGGTACTGAAACAAAACAGGATTGGGTACATTGCTGTCATGAAGTAATGCAGAATAAATTTAAAATCCAGAAATTTCCGACACAATATACTCTGATAACGGGGATTCGATCGAGACTCACATTTTAATTAACTTCGACGAATTCGTAACTTTTTCAGACCGATACCCACGGATATAAGTTATTTATTAGCGGCAAGCACCAGATTTTATTTTTCTCTACCATTAATTAGTAACTTCCCGAGGTATGCATTCAGAAAAATCTGAGATTTCAGTCCTACGTTTATTAGAATTAATTAAAATAATTCCCACGCAAAGATAAATTTTCGAGGCCAGCTAGGGCAAATTCGATCGTAGGTCCGTCCAATACAAATGTGTTATCTAAACTAGAGAAGTCCAACTTCTTTTAATTTAAAAAAGAAAATTTTGCATGTCAAGACGGTAAAATACTTCATTAGACTTACTAAAATAATAATAAGTTGAGATGAAGTACTTGGCTGTTTATATCTTGTTATATGTATGTCCAACTTAGTTGGCTTCTTCACACTCCTCACACAGGTGCATTATTTACATACAGCGTGTTTCGTTTTAAACTTTCATTTTAGCGTGCAAATTTTATTTTATTTCAAACAGAGAAAAATAAGTATTGCAATTTTTTTAAGAATCTCTTTAAATCATTGGTAAATGCACGTGTTTTCTCATACAATATGTCATGACAAAATGCGAAAATATTCGGATTTCTTGAACACTTGTCCAACATCGTGATAATATGCTTAAATTTTATGAGGAAACCTGTCAATCTATTTGTAATTCCTCCAATTCCAAGAGATTATTTTCTCTGTGTAGTGTTATCAAACTACCAAAAGTTATGAAAATACAGTTTATTTAACTAAATGTGATCTTTAGAACTTAGTTCAAATAAATAATGACACAGAAAAAAACGTTTGTTCTGTTAATTTTTTTTTTCCGACTTTATATTCGGGTTAAATCTTCCCCACAGGAAAAACTAATCCTTTCCACACACTTTTCCACAAATGATCATCTAGTGAATCCACATTATTTAAGTGCATTATACAAGCATAATAAATACAAAGCAATACAAGAACAAAACGTCAAATCACCAGAGATCAAATGTGAAAATAATTCCAGTGACAATTCAACACACTTTAAAAAAGTGATGTAAGTCATTAGAAACGATGAAAAAAAAAAATTAAACCTAACCTTACCTAACCTAACACAACTTACTTAACCCAGTTAATAAAGTTTTTGTTTCATCACTTTCCATGACTTTGCATAACTTTTTGAAGATGTGATGAATTATCATTTTTATGATTTATCCGGTCCCCATTTCCATCATCAGCTACTATCAACATGTATATTTATTTAAGAAATGGCTCCAAGGGTAGTCCAATTCTATAAATTCCATTAAATTACTAATACGTTAAATGAAACATAACAGATTACTAACAAGAAGGTACGAATTATAAACTTAATAATATAATATAACATATATCAGTCATACATGAAAATTTACCACTGTTCTCTTTGTGTTATACGTAAAATAATTAAACAAGCAGAAAAAAATTTCACGACCATGTATTTTTAATTTTTTCCACCTCCCGTTTTGGAAAACTTTAATTATTTCAATCGCGATAGGTACTAGATACATGTATACACACATCACCACCCTCACGAACAAAATGAATAAGACATGGTGTAAGTCCTTTACGATTATTTTTTAACGGAGATCACAAATACTTGCTGTCCCTTTTCTGCTACTTACATTAAGATAAACAATACAAAGGGCCGTTTCTTAACGATGCTCGAAGAAAAATGGGTAATGCTGATTTATTAAAATCGTGTTAAAAAGTGACAGCTGGTCATTTCCATATAAACTATTATTCATTTCATCATACATCGGAATACGTGTTCATGCAGGTGCGTTAATTGTTTTTAACAGAAATTAGAATAATTTGAATAGATTATAAATAAACTATCATCAGTAAGTGTTCTTTGTGCGCACCACAAGAACACATCACTCGAAGTGTATAACGATACACGAATATATAAAAGTATTTGTTTTAGTATTATAGTATTTTATTCACATATACCAAATATAGCCAAAGCTATTTCAGGTAAAACTGAAGAAACTGCACGATATACAAGAAATACCTACCTTATACCAGCACACCCACAGACTGACTGAATGTTTCTACAAGCCATTACGACACAGTAAAAATATAGGAAATCGGACAATACACTCCAAGCAACTTTTTTTTAGATGGACCTAGCTAGACGATAATAATTAATACTAGAACTACTGACTTAATACTAGTGACTTACAACTAAGACTTATTACTACTGTCTTACGACTAAGACCAATAACTACTATCTTAATAACATATATATATTATATATGTCTGACATGTACCAGATGCGGTCGAATGAGTGGTAGGTATTTCCTAATCTCCCGACTTCCCTCCCAAAATGTATTACTATAAAATTAAACATATGTAAAAAAACTATTTATTTATATACAATGATTTGAAATATCTATTTATGACATATACCGACACCACAGAAATGCCTGTTCCATGTTGATAAGCTGCCGTTTCCTCCTGAATAAAGTTTTCTACGGTTTTCCTTATTTTCATACACCAATGCGGAGAAACTCCCAAAGATTGGCAATAGCTGACACCTTCCCAATCCACACACAATACAAACAGACAAATTATGAACCTATGGCCAGGGCAACTTGCTTCCGGATTGCTGTACAAGAAAAACGTTCGACTTTGCAGGGTTTTTAAAAACAATTTTGTTCCCTACCCAAAAACAGAAGACTTCTATGTCGATACTGAAAGATGATTTGCATATATTATAGATGCGTGCTTTTACCTGCAAGTTGCCTGTTAATTTATAATTTAATCTATAAGTCGTAAAACGCTTCGAAATAGGAATTTAACCTTACTCGGAAGGTGTGTGATTAAGTTTCATGATAAATAAAACGAAACGATGGCATGAGGGATGCGTCAGGCTGGTTTCGGGTTTAAGGCTCTAAGTTTAGGGACGCAGCTAGGGGATAATTATTCCATCTGATGGGTAAATCCTCCCCTCTGGTCCTGAATCGTGGTAAAGCGTGAGAAGTGCTTTTTTACCCTTCCAGTCTTCAATTATTTATGACCGAATAGTGAAACTCATTTGTAATATTAGACCGTTATAAGAATTATAATTATAAGTAGTTATATTTACTTTATTTAAGTTTTTAACTAAGCAGATTTGGGAGGGTGGTACAATCCCAGTCTGCCACATGAGATATATACAACAAATAACCTAAAGATAACATAAAATAAAATAAGACATCACGTGAATAAGTAAATTAAAATTAATATAGCTCTGAGTAGGCAGACTTTTAGAATTGTTAGTTACTTTTTGATGATAGTTTGGATGTTTTCAGTTAGTTGTTAGTTTTCATTCTAAATGCAAAACTTACACATTATTGCTAGACTGAGTAGAAACGAGATCAATGAGGTGTATGTGTGATAAATACGTAGATTTGAAAATAATGTAAATCTGATGTAAGCGTAATGAGTAAGATAAATAAATATGAGAAAGGGACGATTAGATGTAGAGCAAATGAACAAAGAAAGGAGTGTAAGGAGAATATATGAAGCCATCAGAATGGTAGAAGAAGCCGGGGACCCTCAAGAAGACATGTCACGATCAAGTACTACCAAATACTAGAGTCGAGCAAGTAGAGAGTATGTGAATATGAATAACAGAAGAATATGTATGAGACGATGCATAAATATGAATGAGGCAAGGAGTGTGTGCCAAGACCGAGTTGTTTGGCAGTCTGTTCTCTCTGCCTACCCCTGTGGAGAAACAGCGTGATGGTTAGTTAGTTAATTAATAAATTATTAATGTACCAATAGCCATCATGATTTTAATTAGATCGATCTTTTAAATCTGCTTTCAAAAATATGATGTTATAAATTTTTCAAAATAAATTTTATTACATCAATTTATCAAAAACACTTCTGTGGACAGGTTGGCACAAGAGTTGTATTTGTATAATTATTACATAAATTACAAGGACTTCTCAATAAAATCATTAAGAAAAGAATGCTATTACATACATTTAATATAATTATAAAGATAGATCTAATGAATTCTTGGAACATGAAGTTTTATAGATTCTTCAATGGTCAAAATCTTATTTTATTTGACTCGTCTCCATCAGTTGGTGGGTTACGTTTTATATTCATTTGTAGAAGTGATTAAAGATTGAAAAATTAAATAAATTTAGTTCTCTCTCTATTCCTAGGTGCGCAATTAAGTTATTAGTTGAAAATGGGAAGGATTTAGCATGGCAGAATGGTAAATTTTCAAATTTTTTTTATCATTCTATTTTATTTGATTTTACGCCCATCCGGGATTTTTTACATCCATGATGCCACATTAAAATACATTTCAATAAAACATTTAAATATTTCATGTTCAAACCTTTTTTGCTTCCAAACCTCGAGCTGTTGCCAACAACAACTGCTAGAGTTCCCGCTGTGTAAAACATTCCTTGGATTTCAAATCCATGTCCCGTCAGCTGATTTAGATCATTCCTTAAATTGCTTTATCCAAAAAAATACCTCAGGCCACTGTGAAAAACTACCACTTAATGTTGAAATATCGAAATACAAGCTTTGGGGATAACTTTAATGCGCGTGGAATTCAAAGAATGAGCTTTTATTTTAAAATGTTCACAACACTTGAAGCTCTTATAACGAAATGGAAACAAACATGAACACGTATGAGTTTCAGAGTATTAGTCGTCAGTCAGTGTCGCCCTGGTGAAAGTCAATAAAAAATAACAATAATATTTGGATGATTTGTACAGCGCCGTTTTGGTGCAAAATCACATTACATTTCTACAACGATCTATCTTATTATTAACTATTATACCGAATCAAAACGTTGCTTGAAGTTACTTTAACTGTGTTTAGTGACCAGGTCTGAATAGCCAGGTATTTCCCAATCTACTTCTTCTCCATTTGCACTACCTCCACACTTGTTTCAGCCTTACAAAACACCCCAAATAGGGAAATCGTTTTTTGCTCACGAAAAATTAACAGTCTTCAATAACAAAACACTATTTTAATAATGTTTTATCGATACTATATCATGACGATACTAAGAATTTTCGCTGTAATGCAAAATCTTTTACAGTATTTTTATGAACGTTACGACACCATAATAATATTCATAATATACCCAAAAGTTTATCAGGAAACCTGTTACTTCATTCTTTAGGCATGAAATCCCGTTTTTAAAAGAAATTACCAATAATTTGAAGAGATTCTTAATAAAATAGCAATAGTCATTTTTCTCAATGTAGTCACACTGGTTCTGAAGCAGTTGGGACTCTTGGGTGAAATTCACTGTTTTAAAAGGTAACTTTGTACAATGAGAACAATAGTAAAAAAAAAAACAATATTAAATTGATAATTTATTAGTGTGGGGACAATTTTTAAAACTTCTGTACATCACTATAAAGGGTCTTTAACCGATATAAAAAAACATTAAGAAGTAATCCAACCATATGAAGATGGACAAAAACACAAAGGTATATTCATTAAATATACGATAAAATAAACATTATTTATTTATTGATGGAAAAAAGTGTACCTTTAGATACAGAATAAAACTTTAAACTAACTACTAAAGTATTACAAGACAATTATACCTAATAACATATTAATATGATATCTAAATTCTGCACCTAAAATTTTCAATCAGGCTATGGGAAATAAAATGTTGACTACTTGTTTTTAAAAACTATGTGAAATACTTTTTATAAGTTTTTTCGGTGCTATTAAAAAATGTCTGCTATTTCAGAATATTGGTTACATAGATACAGCGTGGTGTAATGAAGTTTGTAAACGAATTAGTAGAGACGTTATTGTTGCAGTTAAATATATTTTGAGTTCGTTTGACACTATTAAAAACATGAAATGAAATCAATAAAGGGAATTAACGATTTTAAAAAGAAAAATTAAATCCGATACCAATCTTCTGTCGAACAGTATTAATAATTTTAGATTTCTCATTAGACAGTTGTAGTTTATATTTTATACTAAAACGACATTTAGGCAAAAAAAGTGCAAGTAATTTAATATCTTCCCTCTTGCAATAAAAACCAAACCCTAAAAGTTTGAAACTTTTCAAACATCAAAAGAAGTATAAAGATATGGATTATGGACACGGGAAGGAAGAATATAGATAAAAGGTTGCAACCTAACAAAGAAAAATTAAGATATGGATTATGGACACGGAAAGAATGAATATAGATAAAATGTTCCAACCTTACAAAGAAGTATTAAGATACGGATTATGGACACGGGAAGGAAGAAAATAGATAAGATGTTGCAACCTGACAAAGAAGTATAAAGATATGGATTATGGACACGAGAAGGAAGAATATAGATAAAATGTTGCAACCTAACAAAGAAGTATTAAGATAAGGATTATTGACACGGGAATGAAGAATATATATAAAATGTTGCAACCTAACAAAGATTAACGTTGTGTTTTTTTCTGTTATTTCGTTGTATAATTTACCTTTGGTTTTTATTTTGATACGCTTTCAAAAATTACTTAACTTTACTAAAAGAACTGAATATACAAAAAAAACTTGACCAAATTTAAAATTCATACAAATAACCATGTACAACGTGACTTTAGAACGGGGTACCCCAGTAAGGTCACATACTTCTCAAGAGTTAAAAAAAATGTATAAAATGGTGTATTTTTTCAAAAGAATGAACTTTATAATACGGTGAATGGGTGAGTTATACTCTATTTGGCTCCGGACTAATGAAGTACATATTTTTTTAGTCAAAGAGTGTTTTTAAAACGATGGTTATTGGGCAAATCACATCAAACTACTGAAATTAATGATGACGCTAATATAAAATCCCTCAAGCAAAGCCTTCGTTTATTTATTATCTTTATGATCCTGCAGTTGTTAAGCATTTCCCCAGTTATTACTGAAATAATCATATCAAATAAAGCATAAAGCCCAAAATTTGTCTTAAAGCTACTTAGGTTATCCATTTATTTTTTGGGCAGCAAAAAAATTTCCTCATTTTTCAATAAATATTCTGATAAATAAATCCATTTATTAAAGGGAAGATTCGTCGATTAAAAAAACAACTGAGGCCTAAAAAAACATGGACCAAAATATAATTTCTTTAAAAAGCCTCAACGCAAAACAAACGAACGATTCAGTTTGAAAAATAATGTTTTTTCAGCGTCATTGATTTTGTGCCGAAAGATGAAATATTGCTTTTCAATTTCGTTCACAAGAATGCGAAATCATCACTAGTAACTCGGCACTATGTAAAAGTGGTAAAAAAACCAAAAAAGGGTTATTATCATTTTGATATTAGTTCTTGATTCCTTTTCATCAATGGGTGTTAGCAATTTATTCTGTGAAGCCCTATCTATCCTTGGAATGTAGGGAGCTTCTACCAACAGGGAATTAACAAACATTAATCTGATTTTCAGCTCTTATTTTTTGTCTCTAGTACAATTACTGACGGGTTCGATGAACCGTTTCCTACTTTAATGTTGGAAAATGCGAGCTTTTTAGTACGACTTGTCGTAAGTAACTTTTTACTCATTCAAATAATAAAATTGTAAGCCTCCAAGTGTCGAACTAAAACAAATTCAATATATAATAAAGCAATTTCTGTGGTGAAAATTATGTATGAGCGTTTCTTTCTACTAAATTTATTTTACGAGGAACTATAAGTACTTTTATTTAACCAATAAAACAACGCAAAACCTCATAAATACTAACGAATACTTTGGGTACATACATAGACTATATAATACATCAATGGGTACATACCTACCAACGAAATTAACATTTAACATTAATTAATTTAAAGGTATCTAATTACTCTTGTGATTGCTCGTTTTAGAATATGGCAATCGATAACTAAGAAAATTTTTGGAAGGTAGGAATAATTAATAATCTTGGTAGATTGTAAACTGTTATTATACATACTATATGTTATATTTTATTATTCATAAGCTTTAAACTAGGAACACAAATGTCATTCGCTTTTATTGCATATTCACCATCATGCGGATTCATTTATACTCGATTGTCTCTTTAAATCATTTGAACATACATTCCCTTACACTAATAAAGCAAGGAGTTTGTGGAAAGATAAAATTTGACGGCGGACGGCAATGGACTTTTCTCTATTGGGTTTGTTTCACGATTATTTTTCATTATTGATATCGGACATCAAACAACAGGATGTGAAAATGCAAAGATTGTGTAAAAGTTTTAGCATGAGATGAATTCTGAAACGCGTTTATCCATTCCGCAAAAAGAGATGTGAGGCATTTAAAAAAGACAACCAGGCATTCTAAAAACATCGATACCGACGAACTTACCCTCTAGAATAAATTATTATGCCCTGTAAAAAGCTACTTAAAAAAAAAACTTCGTATCCAAAACATCTTCAAAAAAAATTTTTTATTTTAAATTTTTAAAAAATATATATTTTTTAATGTGAAACCACACAAGAGCACCAAATGCTCCCAATCGTCTGGAGTCAGTGAGACAATGGCATTTCTAATTGTAGCAGAGAGGGAAGGAAATGGGAAAGTACCCGACTCTTCTGATCTGGTTACCAAACACTGCCAAAGCCGTTTTAAACAACGTTTCAATCATTTGATATTACAACAGGGCGATACTGAAAGTATCTTCCATTCTGGAACGTACCGCAAATATACTTTATATTATTTTAAATGAGCAATTTTTCAAATAACACAACTTAATCAAACAAAATTTATTTGCGCACGCCGGGATTTGAAGCCGCGACCGCCCTCATGCTAGTCAAGAGCCTTACGTCATTTTTTGTTTACGTTTTTATTTTACATTTGTTGAAAATAATGTGACCTTACTGGGGTGCCCCGTTCAAAGTAATTTTTGTAAACGTTCAAAATAATTTCAAATGACGTGCTTGTGTTTAGCATTAAAATGTCAGGTCACAAATCTCGTCCAACCTTTTTATCGCCCACACTCCATTCCATTCAAATCAGAAACATCACTGTTATTGGCAATACAATATAAGAAACATTTTTTAATGTATGAAGAATTGTAGATACTTAAGCGTCATAGAACTCCACCCATTTCATCATTAAGTAGAGTGTCACCAATATTTTTGGATTCACCGAAGATAATATCTACGCTTGCTTCAATATAGCGTTATTTTATCAAACCCTACGTTTCTGTGCGCCACCCCATGATAGAAAAATAGATAGATAGAATGATAATAACTGTCGAACAGTTTTTATTTGATCACGTCTGTCATTGACACACCCTCTGCCTCGGTCTAATGGGGCGTGACGCTGCATAAAGCGGTCGGGGACAGGGTCCCGTCTCCCTTCTCACCTTCCTGTGAACTAATAACTCCGGGAGGGGGAGCTTTTTCAAGTGGGTGACGAACGCGACTATTATGTTTTTACTTTTGTGTTCAATCCCAGACTTAACGATTTTATCAAATTCCATTAATTTATATGATTATGTATAAAATGCCGCACTATGTTTCATTGTATGCAATTCGCGCACATTGCCTGTCACACTCATGATATTACGTGCGTTCCTATTGATGTAACAAAGCAATTTGATTTATAATAATACTTATACTTGGTTATTTTTTTATTTCGGTGTGTTTGTGAAATATTGATAAAGGGTGCTTTATTGAAGAGAAAAAAATAAATAAAAAGTAAGGTTATATTACATTTCTCATACATAGTTAATAATGAGTTAATTGTACGATAAACCCACTAGATGAGGATTGATATTGCCACCTCTAGGCTGGATCCCCACAATACTTGATAAACCTACTTGATGTCTGACAATCCATTGTTTCTAGACCGATTACCATCTCAATTTGGGCATGGAGAGTTTGTTCTACTGGTATTTTAATGAAATCTGCTTTAAGGAGCTAGCAGTATTGATCCCCGGTGTACCAATGCATGAAACTTGACACACACGAATGGAACATCGGTTCACAGTTGATGTTAACGTCATGAGAATGGGCTACTTCTCAACTCGTTTTGTCGAAGACGGCTCGTACGTGGATACGAGCTACCGGCATCTGTTTTTTGTTAGAACTAGAGAGCAAGTAGATATGTATTACAATAAAAAAATAAAAATTGTATATATTCTTCAGCTTCTTTTAAAAATTGCATTCAAAGAAAGCGTTAAGATGAAGCTTTAGTATCATTCAAACTAATAATCTATATAATTCTAATTAAAGTTACGGATCATTTCACTTGTCATAAACAAAAAATATAAACATTAATCTGATTTGTAACAAAAACCCACTGAAGGGAAAAAATAAATTATAACTACCATTTATTATTTGGTAAAGCAGTAAATTACACATGTTATTGCAATAACCTGTGTTTCAGGTTGTGACAGAAGTCATTGGAATTGTATATACTTTCATTGGGTTCTACAGAGAAACTATGTTACATTACATAAATCAATTAATTGATAAGTTTGCGTGTCCGGTTTTCATAACTCTTTGAAAACTGAACTTTTTCCACGTCCTTGCACTACCTACGATCCTCTAATCTTGAAAACCAATATGTGCACAGAGCACCAGCGCTTGAAGAGGTCCCGGTACCAGCTACCAGCTTCCAGCAGGGTGTGTTCAGAATATTAATCTCCCTGGGCGTGCCGTATTAAAAGTGTAAAGAATATTCCTCTATTAAAAGTTTAATATGCACCGCTGGGGCGGAAGTTCATAGCTCACGATCAAATTAAAGCACCCGCGGGCGTGTCTGAGACGGCACGGTTCCCGATAAATTCAGCCGCTCAGATGAAATTTTCAGGAAAACGAACGGGAAATGGAAATAGAAAATGAGAAACTGAAACTGGCCGCTGCTGAGAATTATTCATCGTGTTAATATTCATTTTGGATGTTCATCGTAAAGTGTTCATAAATAAATATAGTGTTGTAATAAAATATAGGGAATTGGACCTAATCTAGAAAATGAATCACATGGAATATAAATGCACTTGATAATATAATTGATAACATAATAATCTGCAATAGTCCCAAAGATTGGATATATGTAGAAATGTAAAGAAATAAGCATTAAAATATTAAATACCTACTATGGACAGAAAAACTATAAATTTCATGAAATGAAATTGTATAATGCCCTTCCAAATAAATTTTCAAAATACTAACATAAAAATATGGCAAAATGTAAGTTAACACGTGTATGAAGAAATCAACAAACATGAAGAAGGGGAAATCATAAAACATGATGAGGTTTAAAAATATGAAGATGGAAAATCAACAAAAATTAACGACGAGGAAATCATAAAACATGAGGTCTAAAAATGAAGATTAGGAAATCATCAAATCTGAAGATGATTAAATCAACAAACATGACGATGACGAAATCATAAAACACGAAGATGATGTCTAAAATATGAAGATGAGAAAATCATCAAACACGAAGAAGAGGAATCATAAAACATGAAGATTAGCACTAAAAATATGAAGATGAGAAAATCAACAAACATGACGATAAGGAAATCATAAAAATTACGACTTGAAAACAACACAATAACATACTTTCAGCCTGGGAACAGGATTTCCTAATAGGGGCTGTTAATATATTACTATGCTATGTATCTTCGATAGATATTTATGAAAAAATAACAAATTATTATGAGCAATAATTGAATTTCGCATGAAATATCCATACAAATTGAAAATACCTCTGTTAAAAATATATATCGGGAATTGAACCCGCAGCCCTCTGATTGCCAGTCAGCTGTTCTAAACCACAAAGCTTATTCCAACGTTAGAACGTTTCGCTTATCAATGGTTTTCTTTCTCCAGGATAGTACTGATGGATTGCAGGCCCTTAACGAATGATAGGTTTCCTGCAAAACTTTTTTTAAGATACGAATGTGTTATCATGATATTATAATACGTTTTTATATATTATTAAGGCAAATGTAGTTGCATGAAATCGTGCTCAAATATATTAGGAATTTACTGAAAGTTTATCAAGAAACGGCTTGAAATCCCGTTTTTAACCGGATTACTAATAATCTAAAGAGATTTTAATTTTTTTTTATTATTTTTTTTTTATTATTTAATGATTAAACAGTTTAAAATGTATAATAATATTTGCTAACAATAATGATATATAAAAAATAGTTTTCAATTTTTTTTTTTTGAATTTTTTGATGTTACTCTTTTATGGAAGCAGACGCTTGTGTTTAAAAGAGATGAGTTTTTTATTAAATTATCAACTCTCATTTTTTACGTGTGATAAGTGATAACTCACCATTCAACTGGTCCCTCTATATCTATAACCACAAACTTATCCAAAATGGGTCAATCAACGTTTAACTACGTTTACAAATAATTAAGTACGAGTACCTACATTTTTTGACACAACGATGCATTCGAATACGCTTGAGTTCTTATATACCCATATTATATAGATGTCACCCGTTACAGGTAAAAACATATTTTTTTAGACAGCGCCAACATCTCATGGATGTAAAAGCAACACGAGATATTTTTCTTTATCTACACACACATACTGAGCCACAGCAACGCATGGCAGGGTACAGCTAGCTAAAAAAATAAATTTTACTGGGCATATAACTTGACTTCAAAATAGATTTTGCATAATGGTGGGTTGGTTTCATTCGTTCAGCTGCAACCAATTTATTCCACGTTCCTTTTAATTTATTTACGGACATAATCCACGCAGCTGTACCATCGAAGGAATTTTATTTACTCGTTTGAAGATATTTTTACTGCATACTTATTCAAACATTCTTGGAAATAATACAGCATTACATTAATCATTAGTTATCAAAGCACGCTAAATATTCGACTTTCATTAAAATGACTATATTTATACGATAATAATAAGTGATCACATTTTGCAGACCCATTTTTATTAAATATTAGTTGACATGCACCCGGCATTGCTTGGGGTTATCAATGGTTTGGAATACAGTTTTAACGTTGTGAATGGTGTACTTGATGCATTTTTAAGAATGAAATAACATTATTGATTACTCATGTTTTCCTCAGGCCTATGCGACTTTTTTTGTTTTTGTTTTTTTTTAATGCGTTAAGTCCCCGGCGTCCCTGATTTCTTCAACCATTCAAAACACCCTCTAAATAATCCTGGCACTAATAAGAACAATCTTTGAATTATCTGTGAAATCGGTCTTTTAGTTTTTGTGTCTATTTTATTTTATTAATTTATTTATTTTATTTATTTTTTTAACGCCCAAGGGCTTTTACATGTAGGTGGTACAATTTTAATGACAGTTTTGAAACATGAGAAAGAAATATTAAAAATAAAAGAACATAAATTAAAAAATACAGCGATTTGAATGGCTTACAAAAATATAACTTCCATTTAAGAATAGTGTTTAAATAAGTCTTTTACGTAATCCACAAAATTCGCAAAGTTAATATTAAATATATCGACATCAATTAAGTATTGGTTTCCCATAGTATGAAACCGTTGTATTGGGGAGTTCGCAATGTAATTGCGCTTATGTGTGTTGCATTGGAATAGTGTATTTTGTCATGCTGTTATTGTAGGTATTCGTAATATTTTTATAATTATTATACTAGTCTATAGAGAACATATATATAAACATATATGTAAACCGAGAACATTATTCTACATATATATATATGTATATATATATATACTTGTAGATCACATCACTTTCACCCGTTCACCCTTGCCCTTCACACTCCCCTCAACCTTACAAAACATCCCGATTGGGTATGCAATAGTCCCACTGGTATGGTAAAGTGCAGTTGAATCTCTTGCAATTTGAAAGGGAGCCCTATACCTATATGGCTATAACAATTATTTTACAAGCAATAATTATTCGCCTGAAACACTCATCCACATTGAAAAATCTCCTGATAAAAATAATTAATATTTGACAAGTTCAAGTTTCTTCACCAAAAAATGTAGACAATTTGTCTCGACGCCATCTAGTGAGAGAGTTAGCACTCACAATGCCTTTCTCATATAAAATAAAGGTGGTTGTTTTCAGGTGAAAACAAAAAAAAAAAAAGTAACAAGCAGTAATTGTTGAATGAAACACTAGTATATATTGAATTATTTCGCGGATAAGAGATAAGCCGCCATAGCTCAGTGGTCAGAGCTGTCGACCGGAAATCGAAGGGACACGGGTTCGAGTCCCGTTGGCGTCATGTATCTTTTACCAGGAGATTTTTCAATGTGGATGAGTGTTTCAGGCGAATAATTATTGCTTGTAAAATAATTGTTACCCTTTGTGCTATGCATAAAAAATCTTGTCTTAAACATTAGTTTACCAAAAAAATAATAATTTATATGGCTATAATTAAAATGGTCAGCCCCATATTTAGGTTTGGTCAGCTATAAAAAGGTTTCTGTCGGTAAATATAGCCGGTTGAGTAGCAACTTGTGGTCATCAAGTAGAACAAGATTGATCAGCAAATTATTTCAAACCCTAACCTAAACTAATCTAACCTAACCATGTATGTAGGCCTGATATTTTTACTCAAGTAATTGGTCAGTATTACATTGAGGTTTAGGTCAGCTCTCATTTTTTTCGGCCTTCGTGTTCGAGGGATAAGGCTCTCGATTTGCAAACTGGAGGTCGCGGGTTCAAATCCCGGCGTGTGCAAGTAAATTTTATTTCAATAATTTTGTCTTATGTCTCAATATACGTATATATATAATACTGTTGATATTTTCTTATTTACGAAATAAATATATATATTTCGCTATTTAAAAATGAAATCATTTCAGTAGTATGGGAGAGGAAGCATTTTTCTCATTGACGAGATTTATGTTGGGGTGAAAGGTGTCTTTCTCATTGTTCGCGCTCTGACTATTACAGAATTTCTTACTATTATATATCTAGGTACCCATTGGCAAAATATCTACCTATTAAATGTAACTGTTGTTAGTATCACTTAAACTGGGCGAAGCCCAACTAAGTGCCGCCCGCAGCGGGTTTTTAACTGCCAGTATATAGTATATTTGCGGAACGTTCCAGAGTGGAAAATACTCTAGATATAGCCCTTATATAAGATCACCATTCAAAATTAAAACATTGCTTGAAATGGCTTTGGCGTGTTTGGTGACCAGATCTGTTTAGCCAGGTACTTCCCCACCATCTTTTCCCCCGTCTCCTTCCCCTCCCCGTTTCGTTTAGCCTCACAACATACCCCGATTGGGTATGCAGTCCTCTCACTGGCTAATAGACTGTTGGGAGCAGTAATATATATTTTAGAACACGTGATCATGCACCTTCATTGAACCGAACCGAACCAAAATAAACCTAACCCCGAATTGAGCATGATTTTTTTTCACTCCGACAAAAACATACCATGATATCCAAATGATTTAACATTTGTTTGTTCATTGATGGTAAACTATTTATTTCTCCATTTATGAAATAAAGCTCTAAAAATGGGCATCTACCTTCCGTCCAACATCCAATGTGTATATCGTTACCTTCCAATAGTAAAAATAAATAAAACGCTTTAGTATTGTTCTCCTTATCGTAACGATTGTTTTCTTCATTGCGTTTCCTTACAGTTCAACATAACAATAAGGAATTAATCAAACGGTTTATAAATCTGACTTCATAATAAAAGTTCTTCGAAAGCAGGTGAACTAAAACACGATTGGTTTATTTTTATTAGAAAACTTGTTACTTCCTGGTAGAGTATTTTCAATTCCATAATGCTTTTGATAGTTCATTGGTTTGTTGAAGTCGTTATCAACTTTAAATATTATCATAATTATTTTTTGGGTTACTATGCCTTGTTGCGCTTTCTCCTTCTTTAGCCAACGTTTCGGTCATACAGTGACCATTATCAGGAAAAGTGTGTAGATTGTAGTGATGTGTTCATTTAAGAATGTAGAGGTGATACCGTTACACCGTTCAGTATAATAATTAGTTAAATTAATGTGGTTTTCAGTTTTTGGTGTAGCAATCTAGTACCAGATATATACAAACTATAACAACATTAATTTATCAATCATTATCAATTGGGGTATACTGCGAGTGGGGAGTGGAGGATAAGGATATATTGGTAAGAGGAAGGTAGGAAAATATCTGACTATTCACGTCTGGTCACTAAACACGGCTAAAGCCATTGCAAGCATCTTTTAGTAACTGAATAATAGTTTTTCACTGGAGCGATTCTGTATCTACCGTTCTGGAACGTGCCGCAAATATACTACTTGTCTGTATATTTTATTTCATATGCGTGTGAAATAACACTCAATAAAATTACCACAGCTATCCCCTTAGTTGTGGCAAATACAGTGCACATTGCTTTCTATTATACCACACAGGAGGCCGTCAATAAAATAATTTTCTTTGGGTGTTATCTTTCGGGATGCTGTGTGAAGGGTCTTCGTTTATTTTTAAGGAAAGGAAGGAGAGAAAGTTCTGGCAATGAAAAGGGTATGAGGAATCTAGGGATCAGTGGGTTCAGGAGTGACGGACGTATGAATCTATCCTTCCGGCTTTGGTTCAAGGCTATGGGTCAAGAGAAACCAGTTGGAGAGGTCAAAGGGTCCCCTCGAACCTTAGGCGTGACACGCAGCTGGTGGGCGGTCGCATCTTGACCACACCTCACCCGGATGTATTATAGGCAGTATACGAATGCTAATCTCAGGCAGGAATTTTTAATTTAAGGGTATGAGATTCATAAAAGGTGTGTTTTTAGTTTAAACCTGATATTTTGCTGTGCATTTTTTATTATGTATATTATTCTGTGTCTCTGTTTTTGTCTTCTTGGTCTCCTACCTCTCATTGTATTATTGTAGTGCACTTTTATTTAGTTATTTTTATACGTATTTTTTTCTGTTTTTGAATCTTTATTTAGGTAGATTTATGCAAAATAATAGGTAGTTTAATATATAATAAGAGTAGTTTTTTATTGTACCGATCTGTGTGTTAACTGAGTTTTTGTAACTTGGTCGTTCTCACGTGAGAACATCTGTAAAAACCCAGTATAAATAAATGAACTACGAAACTTCCTCATTTAAAATCTAATTAAATTATTCTTCTTCATGCAAAAATCCAATAATTATTATCCCAACATAGGAACGTACCGATAATCGAAGAAAAACACCCAAAAGCACTAGCCTCAATATTGCAAAAGTACTTCTAATTTACAGTTTGTTCCCTTTCCATCGAAGTTTCCATGTATATTTTGCCTGCAGGTTAATCTCAATCGTATCTGATTCGATTACCTTCGCCGGATATTGATTATAGGTTGGAGAGAGCACGGGGAACAAGGGATAAGGGCGAAGTCATTATGAGATGAAGAGGAGGATCAAAGATCTGATAGATCGTGGAATAATTTATTTAATAATAAGCGATCGAAGCTTTAATGGAAAAGATGACTATGGAAAAAAGGGTAATGGTAAAAGGATGATGTGAAATGACTTTTTAATGTTGTGGTTAAGTAAGAAACTGAGAATTAAATTTTATATTGTATACTTATCTAAAAAAAAATTCAAGCTTATCTTAAAAATCTTTTTTTTAAACATTAAAGAACAAATTACTTCTTATATCTTTCAAACATACAATAAAATTTTATTTTACTTAAACTCATTCTTATAATCCATTTTAAATGTATAAATTGGCGTAGCTTTTATGGTATGGAATCACTATGGAATGCATTTAATCAACTTTTAATTAAAAATTGGAACTACTTATACTTCTTAGGTATCGTGTCAGAAGAGCGATAAAGTAGGTACCATAATTCTTTATTCGAAATGTGAAAAAAAAACATTTACTGAAAACAGTGTTTAGAGATACTTATATAATGTAATAGAGAAACGAATTTTGGAAAAGGAACGAAGCAACCACAAGCGGCGAATCGTGCCGCTTGCGATTATTTCCTACCTTTCCTGTAATTCGTGGCTCGGCTTGCGCTTACGTACTGAGATAACGCTCGTGGTTTCACTGAACTAGGTCCAGTGGACACACTTTAGCAGCCCATTCATTAAGCTATTTCATCCGTACACCCATATTCCTAGAATATATTATGTCTTACACGCGGGGCTACATTTTTTGTTGGCAGCTCTCAATCGAAGTATGAAACAGATAAAAATGACGCTGAAGTTGATATGGTCGGATTAGCTCAGTGGTCAGAGTACTTTCCCGGAAATTAAGGGGTCCTGGATTCAATTAAAATTCTAGCCTAAATAATAAAGTGCAAAGGTTAAATATAAATTTGTTTAAGGTTATTTAGAATAAATAATAAAAAACATAAGTAGGTACAAAAGGTAAAAAAATTATATTGCTAAAAATGATTTTAAATAATTATTTTCCAACGATGCCAATTTATACAAAGCATAAATAATCCAAATTATTATCTATTTACAGGTGATGTAAATAGCGTAACTATCTATTTATTGTCAGAATAACCAGTTATTTTTTATGGTCCAAGAAACGACAAAAAATAACCCTTGATTTTACACGGGTTTGCGTAAGTAATATTCTAAACGTGTATATTTTTACGTATAAATATATACGGCTTGTATTTTCTTCGATTAGTTCCATCTTCTTACCCAAATATTTAAAAAATATAGATCTCACAAAGAAGTTCTAAGTTAGGTAATTCATCGACCATATTCCTCGTTATCTTGAGTTTTTTGATATTTTTTAAATTAAAACATTATGAAGGGAGTCTGTCGTTTACTTTTAAAACTTAACCGGTAAAAAGAAACAACCCTTATCAAGACCAGTTATCTTTTATGTCGTTTCACATTATCGTCGGGGAGGGAGTTTCTAAGAGCCTGCGTAGATCAGGTCTTTTTTAACATTTTTTCAATGGAGGTTGTAAAACAGATCGGAGAAATTTGTAAAGTGAAATAAAATGTTACTTTGAGCTTTCAATTGTCAAACTCGTAGGTATACTGAATGTATTTGTAATAATATTTTGTATCCTTTTCAGGTGTTCTCAAAGGGGCGGCCTTTTAGATTGAGTTTTAAAGGTTCTTTATTTGGTGTACGACGTATTACAAAATGTCAAATTATGAGTATTATTGATTGTTATTGTTACTGTTACTGTTATTGTTATTGTTATTGTTATTGTTATTGTTATTGTTATTGTTATTGTTATTGTTATTGTTATTGTTATTGTTATTGTTATCCTTTTTGTTAGTGTACAATTAAGTACAATTAAGTACAATTAGGCACACTAAGGCAGTGTGCCAAATTGTGTGCCGCAAGAAGTCTCAGGTGAACCGCGAAAAAAGAAACCTCAAAACTATTCATTTTAAATAATTCCCATTCATTCAAAATTTAATCAATTTTAAGTAAATTCTACATCTACACGGATATTTAAATAGATATTTGTCACGTTCGTACATAGTGGTGGACGCGAAAGAATCTAGGGAAAATTGGCGCTGGTATGCAGTGATGCAGCATTGTGAGTGTGAGCGAGTGTGAGTGAGTGACCCCAATATTAAAAAAGTTACACTGTGATTTCCTTCATCCATATTAAAAAAGTACATTTGATTTTTGAGGCATTTTTATTTGGTGTGCCGCGGAACAAATGCCGTTCACCAGTGTGCCGTGAAGTAAAAAAGTATGACAGACACTACTCTAAGGTTACAACTAAACAGCGTAACAGTGATTTTAACGAGGTATGTTTTTTTGTAAGCCTAATGCATTGCAACAAAGCGTTAATAAGTATCAACATTACTTTATCTTTATTGAAGAGTTTAACTAAGCCAGTTATTTACCTTCATCGATCACTTCTTATTGTGAAATAAAAATGCATCATAAAACATGCCAATTTTTGTTACTGTGCGTTAATGCGAAAGTATCAATAACAGTATTTCTATGAACACGTGTTCCGCTGTCTTCATAAAACATTCGCTATTAACTGATAATTTTTTAGGAACTCTGTCAATTCATTTGTTAAAAGCTTGCTGTCCCGTTTTTAACGGGAAAACGAATAATTTGATCAAATTTATTGTAAATTAACAGTATTTTATATCAGTAAGTTTTCTCCGTGCAAATACGAATTTGTTATAAAACAACTTAAGCCGCTTTCTCCACCAAGCAAGAGTAGGTAGGATGGGTGGGGTGAGTGAAAAAGGAGCGTACCGTTGGGAAAATGGATTCTCAGTCTGAAAGATCGGCTTTGCGAAGATTATGGATTTACTCATTAGCGCAGATGGGAGGAAGAGGAAGTCTGCCAAGGAAATTAATTCCTTCCAAACGATCGGTCTTCCGTAATCCCCAAAAATAATAAAGCATGAAAGAAGTAGAAAAATTTCTAATGCCCTGTGTTATTGTAATATTTGGCAGTGATGTGCGGAGGATTTTAAAACCATAAAATGGTTATTTTATGTTTTTATTTATTTGTATTTACGACAAAAACATGTTCTTTTCCAGAAATGAAATGAAAATAGGAACTGAAGCCAGTAACAGAGTTCAAAAATTTCATCAAGATTCTAGATTCCATTTCACCTTCTGAGTATTGGGTTAATAGCTAGGCAAAGTTTGAAATAATCGACATATCTTCTTTTTGTATTAATTCTTTATTACTACTAGCACATCTTCTTTGTGGGTACTATTCAAATTTTCTCGAGAGAGAGAGGGGCAATGCTTGAAATGGTTTTATCTACGAATCTAAATTACCAGGTACTATCGAACTTCATTCTGTTATTTACCACTCCCCTCCATCACCTTACATCATATCACAACATTAGCTCTTACGCCTCTTACTAATAAAGTTTAAAAAAATCATTGGTATTTTTACAATTGATTTTATTTATTTTTATTAACACTTTTTTACTTGTGAATAAAAATTAAATAACTTCTAAAATGTGATCTATGCACGTCACTGTTGGTAAGAGCGAATATAAAACTTAATCGGAGTCAATTTCAAAAGAAAATAATCCTAAATTGAACCTTTAGTTTCAGGGTCAATAATTCTAGACGGTGGCGTATCTAAGGTTTGGTTGCATTAAACAGGCGCCCCGGATCCCAGACGATCAAGTGAATGGACAATCAATTGCAGTTTTGTGAATAACTAAATAACCAGCACCAAAAGACAGAAAGGATAGACTATCACTGAGATCTGTCTTGGCACAATCACTGCTTAACTCACGTTCAAACATCGTCTCATAAATATCTACTCTTCTGTTAATCTGACTTTTACATGGCCCGACTCAAGTATCTTATTCAATCGATCGCGCCATGTCTTCCTCGGGTGTCCCCAACTTCTTCTACCATTCACTTTAGAAAAATTTTAAATAAATAAATGAAGGTTTTTGGATAAAAAGGTAATGTGTTCGATCTTTCCGACAGGGAAATTTTAACATACCGCGATGGGTCGGCGAAACTGTGATTAGAGCAATACCAATTTTCATTTAAATGGAAACGGGTCCAATATAATTGCATATTTTGCTAGGCCAAAGATACATTATATCTCAGTGGCCAGATCCTGGTATATTTTACAATATTATAATGAACCCTGGTATTATATGAAGGAATACAGGTTAGGTTTATAGGGTTGAGAAGGGGCGTCACTGATTCGGATACGCAATATCAGAAGTGTAGAGATCTTATCAAAACTAATAATGGGCTCTGCTTGGAAGATAAGGTTTGATATAATTATATAACATGCATTTGATTTCTTCAAGCTCCCTTTGTGGTTAATGTAATTCTCTGGTAGGATTTTTTTCCTCTCCCTTTATAATAATTTCTTATATTAGTATACAAATTGAATAAAAGACGAACATGTCGTTCGTCACAACTTTAACCGTAATAATCACATTATGTGTATGTTCGTCATAACTTTATCCGTAATAATCATTTTTTATTTTTTATTTTATTTTTTTTTTAAAGAAAGACGATCATTCCCGGGTTACGAATAACCTGACAATATTTGAAAATCTCTTACTACCACCACAGTAAGCTGAAAATGTTGCTTGTGTTGTGATGGAGGACTTAGCCAGCCGAGGAATTGAACACATCATATTTATGTATGTTCGTCATAACTTTATCCGTAATAACCATATTATGTATGTAAACCTTTCACCTTTAGAAGACCGCAGGAATAAATTTTATTTGTACTACTGAATTACTTACTTTACTACAACTCATCCCTTTCAACATCCCCTCCCATAGACTCTCAAAATAATGCTCTTCCTCAAACCAAACATAACGTGTTATTATTACCCCTAAAATCATTTTCCCATCATTATAAAGGAGCTAGAGCTTGTAAACCAAGCTAATTTAATCATTCTATTTGTCATTCTATCAAAGTCAAAACAACTTAATACGGATACTATTCACCATTGCCAGAATGTGTAGACTAGTAGACTGGTCAAAACTAGACACATTTTGTTGGTATAAATCTAAATGACTTTTGTCTGTTACAAAGCAAGTATAGAAACATAATTTTTATGACTTCTAGCTTGGTCTGGACGTGACTAAACTTGCCACTTCTATTTTCTGATGTTTATTTCTGTCTTTTGTCTTCGCTTAATCCATTTACCATCTTTACACTTTCCTTTTAATTTCGTGTTACTTATTTTGTAGATTGGACGTGTCATAAATAAATAAATGTACAAATTCTTCAAAAGAAGGAATGATTCATATTGGTTTTGACAGTTAAATTATTTAGATCCCAACCCTAAGACCTAGTAGCGCTCTTGATTAATGAAATGAATTAATCTATTTAAATCTAAATATATTTGCACTACGCGGAGATCTATAAAATGCCGAATTGCTTCTACGACTACGTTCAAAAAGTTTCAAGCATAATGTGATATAAAAATAATATTAAAATTATGAACGGTGCTCATACCCACAATTTTGGAGCAATAAAAAATGGCATAACCTTTCTTCCCGGCTGCGCCAATATTATTTACTATTTAGTGTGAGATTTGGGTAACTAGGTTCTAAAACATTTTTTAAAATTATTAAACCGTGCTTCATTCGATGTAGTTTATTGATTTATACACCCATTTAAGGGACTACTATCATGGCGGACTAAATTTAATCTTTCTAATCTAATCCCACAAAAACTCTAATATAAGTAATTTAAAAAAAAAAATCGAATGTGAAAATAATCTTTACGTTATCAAAATATTAACATGACCTTCTGCCTACTGATGACAACAAGCTTGACTTATTATGTAATTATTTCATATTTTCATTTCTTTTCATAACCTAAAATACATTTTTATTCGAACACACAGCATGACAAAGTGCTTCTAGTTAGTCCCAGGGAAATACAAATCACGATAATGAAGCTTTTGAAACTCCGCTTACTGCGCCGTTTCATCATAATTATTACAGCGTTCACCTTATTAAGATTCCATAACAAGTCCCCACTCCCCACGAATTCTCCCAACCCCCTCGAAGCTCTTACCGCCCCGTATACACCCCCATGTTCCCCCCACACTCTCCCAGCCAGAAGCCTGGGTCAAAACAATCCCACCCTCTCTCCTCTGGGAGCACAAACACCCCTTCTAATACAGCAGAAGTAAGGGATGATTAATTTGTATTTTTTGGAGCTTCGTTCTCTAATTTTCTTTGGCTCTAAATGAAAACACTAATCTAAAAATACAATTATGGCAAAAATGAATTACTTATCTTATTACAAATAAAGCGATGTACCAATAAGATTTATTTGTAATTATTATTAACTGTGTTTTGTCCATTGTGATTATATAATATTTTTTGGATATTCGGTTTTCTTGATAAAACACATATAGCATTATTATTGTGAAGAAAAGACAAAAATGACTACAGACGGCCTTTCTAAATAACAGTATTTTATAATATTACTACTTTTTCTAATTTGTGCAGCGCAATTTTTGTTATCGTCAAAAAAACACAAATCGTAAAAAATATCATAAAACTTGAGTCCAATTATCATTACTTCCTTGCTCTTAACTAAAATTTATGTAAAGTGATACTTCCAAAGCAGTTTAAAAAAATTATGACACTTTCGATTGTATTGTAGGTAATAATGAAGCAACAAAATACCTTCAACGATTATTTATATGAATTATTAGTGTCGATAAATCTCTATGAACTCAAAAACCCATCTGCTATTGTAGAATATAAGATTTGTGTAAAAAAAGGTCATTTGTTTGTTCGTCCTTTCCAATCCATAACTTTGGTGATGTCTTTTACAAATAAATACAACGTTTATTTAAATTATACAGTTTTTTACGTTGACTCCACACTGGAGGCCCTGAGGAAAATATTTTTATCATCTGGGGGATGCTGTGTGGAGGGTCTTTTTAAGGAAAAGAAGTAGAGGAAGTTCTGAGAAGGAAAAAGGTAAGTAGGAATCTGGGGTTCAGTGTGACAAGGAGTATCAGATATATGATTCATCCCTTCAAGAGTTGTTGGACAAACGCATCCGCTGCCAAGACCCGAAGAAACCTCATCCTATGAACCTGGACACCCCTACTAAATAACCAAACGTAGCGAACCACTTGGGATGACCTACGGCAGAGGTGTTGGTTATCCGATTGAAGGTTCCGGGGCGACAATACCCACCTCCGCCTCCCAATTGAAAATGTGTTGTTGTCACAAAACAAATGTTCAAACAAAACATCGAGCAAATAATAGGTTATTTTCATACGGGGAAAAGAAATGTATAACATTAATAAATAACTTTATTAAAATAGAAATAATTTAACAAATTCGTACATCAGAACAATTTTTGTGATAATACGTATTATTATTTTAAATTATAATGTCACATCACAAAGTATCTGCTTCATATGAACAAATATTATTTATATTTAGTTTTTCGAACGGAAAGGGGCAATAATTCAAAGATATAACATATCTTGGCCGTATTGAGCTCAGATTCACAACAATAAAACCAACCTCCGCTTCTACATAGGTATTATGTTTTTGGCATCACGATATAAGATAAATAAAATATAGTTTTACGTAACTAGAGCAAGTATTACTTTACTGTTCAACCCTAAGGCTATTAGATACGAGATCCCTGAAGCAATACCTACATTGGAACCGAATTCTATCCCCAAGCGAAATCAATCGAATTGAAGCTCCAATCCCCTATTCTATCGGAGGCTCCGACATTAAGGGTTGATTATTTTCCTGTTCATTATCTGTCGATGTTACGAAACCAGACATCGATGTCCGGTGAAAGAATGCCATTATAATCGAAACATAACCTCAAATGGCTTTTGTGTTTTGTGACTAGCGCTGAATAGCCCATTAATATCCAACCTCCCTCTTTTGCATATCCTTTCTATCACAATCCCTTCAGCAACAACCGGATTTGGAGATGCCATAATCCCACTTCCTTCGGACGTCTGAATAGATTATACCCCCTAGAAATGCCTTACATATGTAATTAAATGGAATCTATTTTTGCCATTGACTTAATACCTTTCGGTTTTAGGAAGCTCTGTCCTGCTCAAGACTTATCGTGTTCCCATTTGAATCGCATAGTGATGACGAAACACAGTTTTTCCATTGGATATTTAAGGCCCGACTGGCCTGATTTTTGAATCAAGAAATATGCCCATATCGCATTTCTTGTGTTTTTCTTTATTCCATGCTTCGGGCATTTAATCAATGATATCAAAAGTACCTACCCATCATTTAGATACACAGTTTAGCATGACTTTTAAATTACTGAAGAATTTTTATTCAATCGTTCCAGATAATATTAACAATTCTCAAAAGAAAATATGAAACAAAAAAAAAACTAAAAAAATTCGGTGTCATCTAGGAATTGACCCCAGGACCTCAGCCTTGCTGGAGCTTTGCTGTATTACTAAGCTAATCAAAACCTATCCCCTTGGGTCATATTTAACTGTATAATATTTCGACTTAGAGCTATCAACATTATCTTTTCGATTTTCTTAACGCATATATTTTGGCGGTTATCTTTATAAGTGATTTCAAGATTCTGGTTGAATTCGATTTTTTTATTAGCTAGCCATAGGAAAATTAACAAAGATTTTATATTAATATGTTTTGTAAGTATATCAATTTCATAAAATACTATGTTTTGTCCACGAACCAGATTTTTCATTGAATCTCTCTAACGTTTTTAATTAATACATTAATTTAATGAATAAACGAATGAATGAATGAAATGGAATCTTGGAAGTGAAAATTAACCCCCTTCCCGACTCCGATCTAGATTTTGGTAACAATTCATTCTATAACTAACGCATTTTTCTGAAATTAGATGACATTGTACTCGTATTTTAAAATTTAATGTGCGGAATAAATGTCAGTACTACCCAATTAGGATTTGGCTTAGGTGTTAGCTGTGTTAACTCAAGTCCCTAGCGAAAATGATTCAATCCTCAATAAATCAAAACGAAAACAAACAAAAACCTTTGAAATTGGATACTAGTCGTCCCAACAAGAGATAGCGCAACTAGGTCGAACATTTTCTTCATTCAGTTAGTTTCATTTGAAACATTGAATCAGATTTGTTGTTCAATGTTCATTTCAATGCGAACATAATACCTGTGTATTCAAAGAACAAAATACACTACATAGTAGTTGGTACCTACTATACAAATTCGCAATAGGAAATGTACATTATTGTTTTTTGCCACAGATACTTCGCAATATCTTGTGTAAGTAATAATGTATGTACTTTAATCACAGTAATCGGGTACTGTCTGTACCGAAAGTGTTTATTATGATTTTTAAATGGGTTTTTAAGTATATGAAAGAGATTATTACAATGTTAAATCTTTTTTCACCAAATTACACTTTTGAAATAGACGCGAATAAAACGTAACCACAGGTATGTAAACCGTGTGCTCTTGGAGCAAGTGTTTTCAACAGACAAGTGCTTTGTAATTTTAAAAACCATTGTTGGTAATGTAAAATTAATGTGTTTTTATATTATAAGTGGGTTAACAATTTAAAGCGTTTTAGTTTTAATAATGGTTATTGGATATTGGGTACACTAGTCGATAATTTGAGAAAATGTGTGTAATTCTTAGCATTTCTGCTGCGCCTAGTATCTCTTGAATATGAGACCAATTCGATTAGTCAAAATAATGATGTAAACATTGTTAACAGTATACTCCAGAAGAAATAAGATTTTTTTGGATTTTTCAAACATACTAATTTCATGTTCAATGAACTGAATTTTTTGCTGAGGTGTTATTTTCAAAATTGGATAATGTAGGTACCTACCTTCTATACGTTTTTTTATTAGTACAATATGTCAATTTTACATTTGAAATGGGTATTTCTTTTGTTTAAATTTCTTAGTGTTCATTTTGACAAGGAATGTTAGATTTCGTGGTTTTCGTGGGTCTGCGCTAGTATGTATTATACTAACGATAATTGAATAACTGAAGAAAAAAAATAGATGATATACCTATTGTATTTAAATAAATATATTTTTAATGCACTTATTTTTTAATTTTACATATATCATGTATCACTTCATTGATAATATCACATTATGAATAGCGTATACAGTAAGTATCATAAAGGAAAAAAATCAAGCTGTAATTAGTAATTGCACACCTCACAAATCATAATTTATTATTTTCTTGAAATACAGCGACAGAAATATAAATCACCATTTATACTTTGTTAGACCCGAATTACTTTCACTAAAATGCCGTATGTGAGAACTGGGGGCGTAGCTCAGATGGTAGAGCGCTCGCTTAGCATGTGAGAGGTACCGGGATCGATACCCGGCGCCTCCAATCTTCTTTTTGCTTTTTTTCTTTTTAAAGTACATAAAGATTTAAATTTTATCTCCTTTAGCTTTTTTATTTTAAAATTTGATTTTTTTTGTGGTCAAAGAAAAAATTACATAGGTACATGTTTTAATGAACGTACCCGCCATTCTTTTACTTTGTTAAAAAAAAAAATTGATTTTCATAAATAAGTGTTTATGTAGGAACTTTGAATTCTTCGAATACGCGTTCAATGGGGAAGTCTGGAGGTTTTTTTAGTATTATTTTTATTAAGACGTTTTGAACAATCTTCTATAATTATAATTTCTATGTGGGTCAGGCTTTAAAGTTTGATTTTTTTTGTGGTCAAAGAAAAAATTACATAGGTACATGTTTTAATGAACGTACCCGCCATTCTTTTACTTTGTTAAAAAAAAAATGGATTTTCATAAATAAGTGTTTATGTAGGAACTTTGAATTCTTCGAATACGCGTTCAATGGGGAAGTCTGGAGGTTTTTTTAGTATTATTTTTATTAAGACGTTTTGAACAATCTTCTATAATTATAATTTCTATGTGGGTCAGGCTTTAAAGTTTGATTTTTTTGTGGTCAAAGAAAAAATTACATAGGTACATGTTTTAATGAACGTACCCGCCATTCTTTTACTTTGTTAAAAAAAAAATTTGATTTTCTGTAGAAATTTTTTTATTTTCTTACCGTGAAGTTTAAGTACATATTATGTCCTCAACATCGATGTAGACTTTGTTGTTCCATGGTCCCCGATTAATATATATACATAGATGACCTTCGAGTGTGTATGTACTTATTTGATTGACCTGATTGTTACGGATAGGTACTAGATGTCAAATTAATATTAGCCAATTAATTTAATTATGCCGAATTATGTTATTGCTTTTTGAAACTCGAGATAAGATAAGTATACATTGCCTATTTGAAAATTCCAAGACATGTGACATTTTGTAAGTACATTGTAGGTAGGTACCTACTTGGTTTTTTATGATTTATGAGCGCGTACCTCCATATTTGAAAATTGTGCATTGGTACCATACGGAATGCTACGGAGATCTCTGGTAAAACCATGTATGATCGTATGAGAAATATGGAGATCCGCTAAGAATGCTGTAGGCGTAATAAGTATGAAATAAAGAAAGGGACGCTCAGATTATTTGGGCATGTAGATTGTAGAGGACATGACTCGATAAAGTCAATCAGACAAGCCAAGAGTCAGAATAATGGAAGAGGCAAGGAGGGTGTTCCAAGACCGAGTTATTTGGCGATCCGACCTCTCTGCCTACGACGTGATGATTAGTTAGTTGGCTTGGCAACTTATCATCAAATGCTATTTCACGGTTCATTATTGAATTATTGATTATGTTTTTATATGTAGAAACATATGTTTAATTTTATCGGGATCTGGGAGTTAAACTGGATTTAATTGGTAACTTGTTATCGAATGAACTCCCGATGATTTTATACCGATATCCTAGCACGGTTGCGCTGTTGATAGCCGAAACCGATATTGACAGGAAATAAATAATAAATCATTATACGATAGTGACTCTGGCGGATCTGTTTATGGATTAACATTCCTAAACATCTAACGGCTACGTAAAAATCAAAATTGTCTACAAACTGTTAGAATCATATTCTGACCGTGCTTGCAAACTTGCTAACTCACCATAGATGACGGATTTCAACAGTATTCTATTGATATAGGGTTTTATCGATCGACCGTGGTAGATATCCTGATTGGTGAAGTTCAAAAATTGTTAAAGTTTATACTAATGACGCTACAATACATCTAGACATGTTATTTTCTCACACAATTAAGATAAAAAGTGGCAATTAAGAAACAATATTATGTTTACAGTAAATTATCAATTCAAACTTTGTGCATGTTCAGGCGATATATATATGAGATCATATATATATATATGGTGTCATATATATATATCGCCTGACGGACTTTGTTGAGGTGTCAAGTGATCAAGTCAGCGCCGTGCCTGAATAGAGCAATGACAGTTTTCAAATAGTGGCTATGGTTGATACTCATTGTTACTGCTAATCTGTATCTTGTTTTATCGCAAACATCTAAAGAAAAGGTGAGTGATTAGACTATTTTAAACAGCGAAGTTAACTTAGCGACAGCAGTGACGTAATTTGGTAGTTTCGCGCCCAGTCCTGTACTCTAGTCAGCATTGCATTTTCTGTAATTTCTATTTATTATTTATTATAATCGATAGCAATAAGTAATTTGGGAAGCGCGTGGATCCCTGTCACGGCGGACGTGACATAAACTTAATTGAATCAGAGTATTGAGGTTATTTTCTCACGAAAACGGCGCTATAGAAATAATACAATGATTATTTCTATTTCTTTGAGATTTCTACAGCCCATCAACAGTCTTTATAATATATTGTAACTTCATTGGTTCATACCGATAGTCACATACTTCGGAACAAATTGTATTTATCGTGTTACTAATTAAATCAATTTATTACCTACGTAATACATTTTTTTAATAAAAAATCCAGTAAAAACGTTACAATATTAAATTAGTGATTTTTATATTATTTATGTTTAGCTAGGCTTTGACCTCCTGAGATCACAATGACCTTATGGATAATTTCACAAAAATGGCGATCTAAGAATTTTCCAAGAAGTCTTTGTTTTAATTGAAGTTTTAGTAGCGAGGTAAAAGGTACCGTGTAGCCTTATGCTTCCCGGAGCGGCTGTGCGGAAATTGCCTGGAAAGCGTACAAGTCTAGAACGAGGATTGCGAGGCTTCATAATATCCCGAAGATTGATTACGAAAATGCACAAAATGGTTTTCCCCGAGGCGTTTAAAGTTTTCCCTTTGTAAAAAGTCTGTTGCCTTCCCCCATCTTGCAGAGGACATTTCAATCAATTTTATCGTTTTTTTTTAAATATCATATTTTTTAGAATAATGGCGATCAACACGCGGAGAAAACATACCTATAAGAAATACTGTTAATTTAATTAAAACCTCAAATTACTCGTTTTCCTGTTAAAAATAGGACTGCAGGCCTTAAACGAATGAATTGACAGAGTTCCTATTCTATCCAGATTGTATTAGTACTTAACTACTTAACTAACAAACTAACTAACTATCACGTCTTTTCCCCGCAGCGGTAGGCAGAGAGGACAGACCGCCAAACAACTCGGTCTTGGCACACACTTCTTGCCTCATTCACATTCATACATACTCTTCTATTATTCTGACTCTTGACATGGCCCGACTCAAGTATCTGATTCACTTGATCAAGCCATGTCTTCCTCGGGCGTCCTCGACTTCTGCTACCATTCGCATTTGCGTTATATATTCTCCTTACACTCCTTTTCTCGCTAATTCGTTCTACTTGCCCACTAAGCGTCCCTTTTTTGATCTTACTCATTACGCTTACATCAGACTTACATTATTTGAGGATCGCCACATTTCTCACACAATCATACATGGTTCTACCACACATAAATTACTAAAACTACTGAAATACCAACCCTCACCCCTTTCTGGATCGTTTTAAGTTAGTGAGGGGGATTAAGAAATACCAATACTAAACTTAAATGTTATCTACTTGATAACGTAGAAGAATCCAAACCAAATCATCAAAGCTGCGTCAATCATCGTGACATCTTCGACTTGAAATTTTAGAAACCTTTTTCTTTCCCGGAAGCTTTTAACCCACTGTCCTAAAACAGCTAACTGCCGTTAATAGAATATCAATTTGTTGAAAACAATATTACTTTAATAATATTTCGTGAAACATTTACACAATTCTGTTTATGTATTTATTTTTGTTCGCATTCTTTATTTTATTTTTGTGGCATTATTTCGGTGTTCACCTAACTAGAGTAGCTAGGTCAATATGGGCTAGGGGCTTCATTTGTCATTTGACAAGTAAATCAACAGAACTAGATAACTTTATATGTTGTTACATATAAACAAGATTTAACATGAGTCACGAAAAGGATTCTTATCTTACGAAGTCAAATTATGACATACAAATAAAACATTTTATTGATGAGTAACGTCTTTAAAAAAAAAAAAAAAAAAAATTGTTAGTTCTTATTATTGTATTGTTCCTATTGTTACACTATTTTAATATTATTGTATTATTGATTTATACGTTTTATGGAATTTGTGTGATTGCACAAACCTCCCCACATTCCGGAAAAAATTGAAGGAAGTGGTTAAGAAAAGGAGAAAGTTAAAAGTAAGGGAAGTACCTAGCTTTCCAGATCTGGTCACCAAACACGGCTAGCCTTGATAGCCCTGTCAATACTGAAGGTCGCTTCCAAACTGCTCTTAATAAAAAGTACAAAAACTGTGAATATTATTGCGACTGCTTACGTGTAGATACGCTAAGGGCCAGTTGTTTCACAAAAATTTGAACAATTCGTCAAATTTCGTAGATAATTTTCATGTTCTGTGAAAGTTCCATTCGAGTTTTGTTAGTATGTCTTTTTTTAAGAAAACAAACCTTCCCGGGTTACGAATAACCTGAAAATATTTGAAAATCCCTACTACCACCACAATAATCGGAGAATGTAGCCTGTGATGTGATGGAGGACTTAGCCAGCCGAGGAATTGAACACACTATGCCTGGGTGGGACCCAAACACGATGTCAACTCAGCCACCGACTGGTCAAATTATCCATAATGATATAATTATTTTATAAGCAATAATTATTAGCCTGAAATACTCATCCACATTGAAAAAATCTCCTGATAAAAGATACATGACGCCAACGGGACTTGAACCCGTGTCCTTTCGATTTCCGGTCGACAGCTCTGACCATTAGCACTTACAATGCCTTTCTCATATAAAATAAAGTTGGTTGTTTCAGGTGAAAAAATGTAACAAGCAGTAATTGTTGAATGAAACACAAGCATATATTGAATTATTTCGCGGATAAGAGATAAGCCGCCATAGCTCAGTTGTTTCAGGCTAATAATTATTGCTTATAAAATAATTGTTACCCTTTGTGCTATGCACAAAAAATCTTGTCTCAAACATTAGTTTACCAAAAAAATCGTAATTCTATAGTTATGCATAATGCAATTTGGGAGGCGGGTGTGGATACCGCCGAAAACCATATATTAGATAACCAACAACCCTGCCATAGGTCACCCCAAGTTCTTTACTACGTTAAGTGACTTAGCAGGGATGCCAGGGTTCCTTGACTGAGGTTGGTCTAGGTCTAGGCGGCGGATGCGTTTGCCCTGCGTGGTGGTTCAGATTGGGA
The DNA here is from genome assembly GCF_061612785.1 of Hesperophylax consimilis. NCBI lineage: Eukaryota > Metazoa > Arthropoda > Insecta > Trichoptera > Limnephilidae > Hesperophylax > Hesperophylax consimilis. The sequence goes on along the minus strand of NC_142851.1, from coordinate 4,459,462 downwards.
GAGACTTATTGAGGGAGACCTTTTGACCTCTTCAACCGGACTTGTTTTCGATAGCTCACTATGTATATTCTGGTCTTACAACCCACATAAAAACCCAGCTGGGCATAAAACCAAATAAAATAAAATAAATCAAAAAAAATCTGTTCAAATCCAAATTTATGTTTTGTATGAAACAGGCCACGCAGCCGTTCCTCTTAATAAGACGTGGGTACTTATTGTGATTTTTTTAACGCCAATTATGTGCTTTTGAGCTAATACCAGGACCCAAAAAGGGGAAAATAATTTATTTCTTTAATAATAATGATAACCCCACTTTTTTCACACCTTTTTAGGTTCAAATCTTAATGCTTAATTTTCCTTAATTCCTTAGGCTAGGCTCGTGAAAGGAGTGGCTTAAGTCACAACAATCACTTCCATTCAAAAGTACACCAGACTTCTGCGAATGTACTTACCTCTCGGCAGTTTTAAATCAATACCTTATCAATAACACACAGCGCTAACCTTACAAACAAACAACAGTCCTTATTTGAAATGGGAGATTCGTCTTTCAAAAAATAAGTCTTATTTGTTGGTAGGGCGGCAAGGAGCATTCAAAGGGAACTTACTTTAAAATGTTTTGATTGTGGAGCCCTTTAAAGCCGGCTTTTCTTTGAAAATTATTTTTGCTGCCGAAACAAATAACACCTCGGTATTTTTTCAGAGAAAAAAATAATGTTTTTCTCTAGGGAGGTATGTAAGTACAAAAGAGATGTTAAAATATATTTTTTACCATAATTCATTGCGTTGTAGTTTGAAGTTAATTTATTTACTTTATTTATGGTTGGGAAGTAGCTGACACTAAACTATATGACTAAGGCCATTTCAAACAACCTTTCGATTCTGAATAGTTATCGTTTACCAAAGTGGTACTGTGTATAATAATTCCAGTCGGAAACAAAAACTATCTTAGAATGACAACTTTTATGTCTGTTGTGGCTGACGACTTAAGTCGTTGCCCTCAGTTTCACGTGTATAATAGTATATTACCTGCCATTACATAATAAAATTTGTAAAGATGTATTTTCATTGCACGCAATTAGGATCACAATTTGATTTTTTCTCAAACAGCACACAATTGAGGTGTAAAAAGTATATTTGATTGAAGAGATGTTTAGTTCGTTCGTTTGAACATGTGATACCAGCATTATATTGCCTTAATAAGGCTTCCACAGAACAATAAGGGAGCCAGCTTCTCGAAATTCTCCCATCAAAGTAATACTTTTGCCGGTAGCATGTTAAGATTGACAAGTAAATAACTTTATTTCATTTGGGTCATAAAGTTCTTCAGACGAAAGTAAATTTTGACTTCTAACATTTATGAAGAGAAAAATCATATATTTTTTTAAACGGCACTAACCTTGATTAGGCAAAATTGAACTACATATTTATTTATTTTTGTATTTGTATTTGCTTATTATTTGTGTTCTTTACAATAAATATACAATGTTTACAAGTCATACTGTTTTAATTTATACTACACTTCCACTAAAAGCATTTGCTTGTGGATGGAAGAGGAGTGTACATTTGCGAAAAAATAATACAACTAGATGTATGAGACGATGTATGAATGTGAATGAGGCAAGGAGTGTGTGCCAGGACCGAGTTGTTTGGCGGTCCGTCCTCTCTGCCTACCCCTGCGGTGAAACGGCGTGATGGTTAGTTAGTTAGTTAGTTAGTTAATACAACTAGGATACAAAGTATAAATAATTACAAAATTAAAATTGATACAAATTATTGTATTTGGAAGGAAGAAAATATTATGGAGGATAAATAGAGTATGGTAGGATAATTTGTGAGATTTTCAAGTGAAACTAGAGGAATCAGTTTTTTTGTTAACGATTTCCCTAAAATATTTTAAATGTAGTTTAATATTTGTTTTTTTATCATTAATGCTTATAATTTCTTCTGGTAATTTATTAAAGAAATGTTTTCCTTGGTGGGTAAAATGATGCTGGGCAAAAGAAGTGCGTAGTTTAGGGCATGCAAATATTTAAGTCTGGTTAGATTTTCAATTATGAATGAGTATTTATCTTTTTCTTTTATAATTTGAATAATGGAATTTTTCATAAATAAGTGTTTATGTAGGAACTTTGAATTCTTCGAATACGCGTTCAATGGGGAAGTCTGGAGGTTTTTTTAGTATTATTTTTATTAAGACGTTTTGAACAATCTTCTATAATTATAATTTCTATGTGGGTCAGGCTAGTTTTGAAAGCTGCTCCCCAACTGATAATGGAATATTTCAGAACAGACTGTACTAATGCATAATATATTGAGAATAGATTTTTCATTGATAAGAAATTTCTGATTTGTAAGAATATATAAATTAATTTCCTATTTTTTTATTATATATGCATGTGATCTTTCTATTTTAAATTTTTATCAATGATTCTGACTAGATATGTATTTTTATCCGCTGTTTTCAGAAATGAGCATGTTTGTCGACAAAGGTTAGCGTCGTTTTGTGTGAGAGAATGATCATGTAGGATTATTTGAAGATTTGGAAGTATACTGTTGGTAATTATTTCAAAGGGGATGACATATGTTTTTTCACTATTTAACGATAGAAGGTTATCGTCAAACCATATTTTTAGATTATTTATATCTTCTGTGGCTTTTATATTAAATTAATTTAGTTATCCATAATACTTATCAAACAGAATTTGATATTCCTACAGATTTTTTTTAAAAGTAAGATTGAATAAGATATCATACCATATAAAATGTTATCAAAATACACAGCCTTCCAAAGAAAAACCAATTCAGTTCCGTGTTCTTGTTAAATATTGTATAAAAGCGGTAAACGTTTAAATTCATTAATTTTCTAATAAAAATAACGACAGAGCATTTAAAATACCATGGAAAAATTCAAAAATTCGATGAATTTTTTTTATTATTTTATGTTTATACAACCGATAAACAACCCCCTGTGACTGCTTCATGCAATTAAGCAATGTATATATGGTGTGTATCTTTCCATGAACAATTTTATGTCAGTTTCTATTTTATGTTTAAATTAGTAAGCTTTTCATATATACGGTCGTTTATCAATTGAATAAAATTTTCATCACGTTTTTTTAGTAAGAACTTTATGTTTAAGAAAATTTATTTATTTCTCTAAAACCAATCTGTTTTACGTACCCACGCACTGTTCTTATTTTTGTTATAATTTCCGCGATTGCGGCACGGCAACGGCACGACAATACATAAAACGTGCGTTATTTATCATAATAATGATAAAGACTTTTTTTACACACTAAATGCCAGCGAGAAAAACGATGTACATAATGTACATGTGTCTGCTTCCCCCAAAGGAAAAATGCAATCATTATCATAATGACCCTCAATCATTCGTAATGAAATGAAACACCGTTGCCGTCGTCGTGCCGTTACCGTCGCCGTGCCGTTGCCGTCACCGTGCCGTTGCCGTCGCCGTGCCGTTGCCGTCGCCGTACCGTTGCCGTCGCCGTGCCGTTGCTGTCCCCGTGCCGTTGCCGTCGCCGTGCCGTTGCCGTCGAGCTGCCGTTGCCATCGCCGTGCCGTTGCTGTCGCCGTGCCGTTGCCGTCGCCGTGCCGTTGCCGTGGGAGTTTTAAAAGCAATCACTCAGAGAAGTGTGTTATCCTAGTCCAATTTGAAAGAACAAGAGCCCAGACAGGACAATTTAATTACTTGCATGTTTTTTTAAAATATTTTTAAGAACTATTTTAAAAATACAAAATAAGTAGTTTTTTAACAGTCCTCCTCACTAGGTATTCATGTTACGGGCGGACTGTAGGTTATTGTATGGGTGTTACACCATGTTTTCCTCATCTTCGTACATTTTGATTTACACAAAATACAAAATTTTCATGTTTGTTGACTGTGTGTTGATGATACTTCATAATTTTAATGATTTCCTCGTCTTCATGTTTTGTTAGTCATATTTTGATGTCGTTTTTAAACTTTTTTGTCTGCATGGTGTTTTTAATTTCATTTGTAAGGATATTATATAATTGTGTAGCATGAAAAATATTGTTTTTCTGGACAAAAGATGTATTCAATTTTGGGATGTTCAGTTGACTTTTAGATTTATAATACTGAATTCATTAAAGTTTTTTCAGAAATACTTTTTTCGGTACTAAAATATTTTTATTATTACTTTTTGGGTTTTCGTGATAGGCAAAGAGCATAGTAGACTTTACACAGATCATTTTTACTTAGTATATTGCTTAAGTTTCTAAAGTAGTATATGATCTTTGTGGGTTTCTTTTGGTGCTATTTATGGTGTTCTATCGAAGATTTTTATAGATTTGTTCCGTTATATATCTGATGAAATACACCAAAACTCTGGAAAAATTAAGCACAACTCTCTTCTATCGGGCCAGTGATGGATTATCTTTTTAGCCGGAAGGCCATTTTATAAATTTACAATAATATGTTCACGGGTCGCAAAGGGTATAGAACCTACAGCTTGACATAGTCAATTTTGCAGCCATTGGTGCAGCCAATGTAGATTTTTCTTATTTGTTAGTTTCTTAAAATATCGCTTTTAACGATATAACTTAATGCTAAATTTTTAGTGGCCATATCAAAATTCAGTAACAAATGTGTACATTTTTTAAAGTTAGGGTTTTCAACTATAATTTGGTCGGGTGACCTTATTGTATTTTTTAAAACGGTAGTCATATAACAAAAAAAAACTAAATGCACAAATTAACACCGCAGAATATAATTTGTTCATCTCCATTTTCAAACGAATAAGAATGCTGTCCATTATTATTTATTATATATATTTATATATTTAGAATAATGTTCTCGGTTTACCCGCGTAAAGTAGTCCTTAAAAGGACTTTTTAATTTCTGACGTTTCGGACAGATCTCACTGTCCATCTTCAGAGGCCTTATGTCCTGAATTTCGTCTCAAACTGAACGCTTTCGCGTGTCTGTTTGGTCCGGAAGTCAAGATACAAGTGGGTGCTTATCAATTCTTATGTCTAGGACGAAGTATGCGTGTTGATAGTGATTTGACGGTAGAGGGGGTGGAGGCGGGGTTGGCAATATCAAGCAGTATGTGTGTAACGACCTGATTGGGTTGTTTTGAACTTGTTGGAAGTGTTTCTGAGAATTTTGGAAATGTCGGTATTGGGCTATTTTGGTCAATTATAACTTTCCAGGTGTTGGGAATTCTAATTGAGTCATTTCTGGTATTCATATTATTTTTATGTTTCAATTGCTTCGCGGTAAATTCTTTTTGGCTCATTGTATATGCTAGCTATTGTTGTGGTATTATCAAAGTCCATTTAATGACCTTCATTAAGGACATGTTGTACTATGGATGAAGTTAAGCGTTTATTAGTGACATCTACCTTGTGTTCTGCAATTCTACATGATATTTTTCTGTTACACCGTCCAATATACACCTTTTTACATGCCCCACAAGGTATTTTATAAATACCATGAGACTCAAGTGGAATGTGGTCTTTCGGACTTCTTAATAGAGATGAGATTTTATTTTCCGATTTATAAATTGTTTTGATTTTATTGCTTTTGAGGATACGACTAATTTTATCTGTTGAGCCATTCTACATCTTACACCCGTGAAAACCTTAACCATAACATATATATATATATATATATATATATATATATATATATATATATATATATATGTTATTCTATATATATGTAGAATAATGTTCTCGGTTTACCCGATATATATATATAGCTATAGCTTGTAATTTTTGGCGTTTGATTTAAAATATTGAAGACACACAGTTTGTGGCTTGACTTTTGCATTTTGAAAAACAGAACGGAAACCATTGAATATTTTGATCGTAGCAGCCGAAAATCTTAATGATAGTTTTTAAATAAGAAATTTCAATATTTACTTGGAAATTTTTCTAGGTCGAACCCATAAATGGACGCTATTCATTTTTATTTATTTTATTTAGACAAGTGGTCCGCACGAAATGGGATAAGGGCCGCTGGTTGATCTTCACTGGGTTAAGCCTTTCCAGTTTATGTATGTATGTTTGAAAATATATATATATATATATATATATATATATGTTATTCTATATATATGTAGAATAATGTTCTCGGTTTACCCGATATATATATATAGCTATAGCTTGTAATTTTTGGCGTTTGATTTAAAATATTGAAGACACACAGTTTGTGGCTTGACTTTTGCATTTTGAAAAACAGAACGGAAACCATTGAATATTTTGATCGTAGCAGCCGAAAATCTTAATGATAGTTTTTAAATAAGAAATTTCAATATTTACTTGGAAATTTTTCTAGGTCGAACCCATAAATGGACGCTATTCATTTTTATTTATTTTATTTAGACAAGTGGTCCGCACGAAATGGGATAAGGGCCGCTGGTTGATCTTCACTGGGTTAAGCCTTTCCAGTTTATGTATGTATGTTTGAAAATGGGAATACTCAACCATTTTCAATTCGTTTGTTTAAAATCGCGCTTCATCTGTTCGTCCGTCAATTATTTCAGTAATCCCTTAAATCGCTCCCCTGCCGCCAAATGAAACGGACGTGAAATGTTGATCCTTTCAGACAAAACAAACTTCGCTTGGCGTCATTTTTTACGTGCTCACTCACCGGTTTTAATATCACATTGGTCATCAACCTAGGCGACAGCGGACGCTTCAAAATTTAACAAACTAATGTTTACTTGGTTTTGTTGCAAGTACTCTAATCTTATATCTTACCTTTTGAGGGCACTAATTATCAATTTCCCTAAACATAATTACCTAATTACATTTATAATAATTAAATTAGTAAAATATATTTTTTTATTTGTATAGTAGATTCACAAAATACACTCGTAATAATCTTTGTGGAATTACGTTTGTAGTTATTTAATAAGTCATTGGATACTGCTTTCATTATTATCACTTACTATTATTATCATATTATGTTTATAATACTCCTCCCATAAACAAGTAGAATAATGAGGGAAGAAAAGATCATATGTTTCAAAATTCAGTATTGAAATAGTTTTAATTCTATTATGTTTTCTGTAATAGATATCTAATTAAATATGTAAACATTTTTGTAACATATACTTCGCTTCTGTTTAGCATTAGCTTGTGCGCAAAAGAGAAATGTACAGTGCTTATCCAATACATGAGATGTTTCAGATTCTACTGAGCTCCTTCTAAATTTAAAAAAAGCATAATACTTGTTAATCGAGTTTGTAGAGATTCGTTAAAATGTAATTAGAAATTATGTAAAAGCACTGAAAAGTTGTGTACCCCTGATAATAATAACGTCCCCTGCAGAATGATGCCTATTGTAATGGGTTACGAGTACGGCGGACCTGACAATTATTTTCCCGGAGAGTGTACTTAAGCCTGTCCGTGACATTTCCAAATTGTCTCATTCCTCCGGACATGGTATTAGAGTGAAAAATTATTTTCATTGTTCTGACTCTTTGTTTAATTTAGTAGAATGAATCGATTCTTGAACTAAACAAATGGAAGGAATTTCCGATCTAGTGAGAGCGAATAGAGACCATAGAGTATTAGCGAATAGACCTATAACTATTAAGAGGAAATTTTGTCTTAATTTTATTCTGTGGTATTTCAGAGCTTTGAGAAACGAGACCTATTTTATTAATATAAGACTTTTTTTAATTATTTTTTTTTTTAATTAAATAAAAATCAAATTTAATAATATAATTATTAAGTTCTGCAAGTATTTCGTATGAATAAATATACTATAAGACATGTTTATTTATGTTTTTCAAGTAATATAGTATTAGCAAATAGACCTCTAACTATTAAAAGAAACTTTTGTATTAATTTTATCCTATGGTATTTCGGATTTTGAGAAACAGGGCATATTTTATTACTGTAAGACATGCCTTATTTATGATTTTCAAGCAATTGTATTATTTTATTAAATATTTCAAACCACAAAGTGATTGCTTTCTACAATAATTTATTTATGGATTAATTAACCAGAGTTAACCTTATATAGTGACACGGAGAGCACACTCAATTTTACGCTTCACACAATTTAATATTTTACAGTATTTTTAAACAGTGAAACTAACAAGTTAACGAATCATTGAGAGACTGCAAGTTTAAGGAAGTCGGAGAGCAATCCTGCTGGTTCCTAAATTCATAACTGAGTGAGCATTGTCAATATAATTAAAAGTCAAAACATTAAGTATTATTGTCACCCAAACTACTACCGCGCGGCTGGGTCCCTAGTATCTACTTCAAATCACTCCACCTTAAATACAGGCTGACCCATCCTCCATTTTTCCAAAAAAAAAAAAAAAATTTAAGTTAATAAAATGGATTCCCAAGGATTCATCAATCTGGCGAGAAACGCGGTTGAGGCCCTCACTGAATTAATAATTGACCCAACAAGCAAATTAAACAAAGATCAAATTGCAAAAATGGTACCAAAAACAAATGCTATTCTCGGAACCATTGCTCAAATGGCTGCCAAAATGGCAGCACTCGAGGGTGAGCTGTCAGCTTTTAAAGCATTATCCAATAAACCTAACTCAGTAGTATCTACTTGTGAAGCAGCCGACGAACTCGAAGAAAGAAAAAAAAGAGCAAATAATCTAATAATCATAAATATTCCTGAAAGCTCTAAGCTCAACCAAATAGAAAAAATACAAGATGACAAAATACAAATTACAAATATCTTGAATAAGATTGATAGTAACATTGAAATTAACTCTATCAACACTTTACGCCTTGGAGCAGTGAGGCCGGATAAACCTAGGCCCGTTAAGGTTATTCTAAAGAACTCCACTGAAGCAATAAATATCCTCAGGAGAAAGAACTTTTATCTGACCAACTCCACTGTTAAAATCTTTTCCGACCAAACACCGAACCAACGAAAATTCTTTTCGGACCTCCGCCAAGAATTGGAAACTCGGATAAAGGGAGGAGAAGTTGGGTTAACAATAAAATATATGAATAACAAGCCCACAATAATAAGGTCAACTTCAAAAAACTCAAACACATCATCGGATACGGCCAAAATATCCGAGGCTGCCGTACCAAACTCATAGAGCTACAAAATACTCTTCCACTACTTCAACACATTGAAGTTTTTCTTCTTACCGAAACTTGGCTTGATCCTGATATTCACACCGAGGAACTTGGATTTTCATCTTACAACACCTACCGCCTTGACAGAAATCCAGCCACTAGTACTAAAACCAGAGGAGGAGGAGTTATTATATCCGTTACAAAATTACTGCCATCCACTCGATTAATTTGTAAACATCTGGACGTGGAACAGGTATTCGTTTTACTAAAAACTAAATCTGGCAAAATTCTACTGGGATGTGTCTACATTCCTCCTGGATCCAATATCACAGTCTACAGAAACCACATAGATGACCTCGAAACCTTTAAAAATAAATACCCTGATGCCAGAACAATTTTATTTGGTGACTATAATACCCCTTGCATTGATTGGATGAATACGGACTCTTATAACAACTTAAGCCTACCAGAAAATGCCCGCGAAATAATAGATATGACGAACTTACTCTCTCTACATCAAGTCAATCAAGTCTACAATACCAATAATCGGCTGCTGGATTTAGTATTCTGCAATGATACCTCAGTCCATATTGCTAAATCAGTTGACGAGCTTCTCCCCCTAGACTGCCACCACCCCGCCCTAAGCATAACCATCACTACTAATAACTCACCAGATGACACAACTGTTCTTCCTAACCTAACTTATAATTTCTCCAAAGCTGACTATTCTAACATGAATCAATATCTTGCAAATGAAGACTGGTCATTTCTTCACGATAATAATACTATTAACTATAATCTTGAATTATTTTACAAAATTATTAATAAGGCCATTGAAAGCTTTGTACCACTTTCACACTTCAAGGAAGCGAAGTTCCCAAAATGGTTCAGTGGCGAGCTAATTAACCTAGTTATCTGTAAAAAAATTGCACACAAAAACTTTAAAGAATCGAACTCTTTTATCGACTACAAGATATTTCACAACTATAGAACTCAATGTAAAAAACTATCAAGAAATTCATATTTCAATTATATAAATGGAATCGAAAACTCTATACCTTCTAATATACAAAACTTTTTCACTCACGTTAACTCTCTTAGAAAAAACAAACAAGGTTTACCCCTTTCAATGCACTTCAAAGAAAAGAGTAGTACTGACATGAATGTAAAAGTTAACTATTTTGCTGATTATTTTAAAAGCGTCTATGACGAAGATATCCCAGACAATTATATACCACCTTCATCGCTTAACGAGAGCATACATATCCCTGCCATACACATCAACATAAACGACGTTATAAGTAAAATCAAATCCTTAGACAAAAACAAAAAGGCTGGACCTGATAATGTACATCCCAATATCCTGATAAATTGCATTACTTCACTGGCTGAGCCGATTTTTCTATTGTTTAATCAATCCCTTGACACAGGGTGCTTCCCTGATATATGGAAACGTTGTTATCTAACTCCTATATTTAAAAAGGGTAATAAAAGTGATGTTACTAACTATAGACCAATATGTAAGCTATCTGTAATTCCTAAACTTTTTGAAAAACTATTACTTGATAAAATTTCACGATGTATTAACCATCTCATTGTTCCGAATCAACACGGATTTTTGTCAGGTAGATCAACTCTGACAAATCTCTCGTTATATGAAAACTATATATCAAACGCATTAGCTAACAGAACTCGATTCCAAAGTCGATTCCATATATACGGACTTTATCAAGGCCTTTGACAAAGTATGCCATAAAATTCTCCTGATCAAACTACGTAAGCTCGGTATTGACGGAAAACTTTTAGAATGGTTTACTAGCTATCTAACTGATAGAGTTTTACTTGTAAAAATCAATTTGTTCATTTCCAATCAATTTATAGCTACCAGTGGTGTACCACAGGGGTCTCATTTAGGCCCAATATTATTTTTACTGTTCATAAATGATATTGTAAATATATTTGATGAAGATATTAATACGTTACTTTTCGCAGATGATTTAAAAATATTTAAAATAATCAAAAGCGCTGGAGATTGTATCTGTCTACAAAATAATTTGAACAGGTTAATTAATTGGTGTTCTCTTAACAAACTTCATCTGAACATAAATAAGTGTTATTCAATTAAATTTTACAGAATAAATCAACCAATTATTCATTCATATAAACTCAATAACTCAATCCTTACCTCTGTCGAAGAAATTAATGACCTGGGGATAACTTTCGACTCTAAATTAAACTTTATATCGCATATAAATAATATTAATAATAAAGGAATGAAAATGCTAGGCTTCATTCTTCGAAATTCCAGAGGTTTCAAGAATATTTCAACATTAAAAATTTTATATACATCCCTGGTTCGTAGTCAAGTCGAATATAACTCCTCGATCTGGTCCCCCCACTACAAATTACATTCAGATTCAATCGAAAAAATTCAACATAAATTCCTAAGACACATTAATTTTAAACTCGGTATTCCCATTGAAAATATAAATTATAATTACTTGATGAAAAATCTAAATTTATTAAAACTCTCAGATCGAAGAATTATATCCGACTTAATATTTATGTTCAAAATTGTAAATGGTAGTATAGACAGTCCTGATTTAATTAACCTCATTGAATTCCATATACCCACGAGAGCTACTCGTTCTAAAATTTTGTTTAAATGCAACAATATCAGGACTGAGTATTCCAAACACTCGCTTGTACCTAGGTTGCATGAAGTTAGTAATAGATACGCAGATGTGGCAGATCTATTTAACTGCACGCAAGGTAGGTACAAGAGGGCTATGCTATCAAATCTTTTCAATCAATATTAATTTAATCTAATTCTACCTTATTTGCACTACAGAAACTTATGTACTTGTATCTCTTGTTTACTTACTTTCTTACTCTCTAATGTCATTTCACAATCAAATGCCACATATATTTGTAATTCTTTTTTAAAAATATTTCTACGATTTTAACTGTGACATGTTATCATTGTTTATGGTATATTTATACCGTTGAATAAAAAATAAAAAATAAAATAAAATAAATAAAAATAAAAAAAATCTATTAATTTTTTAAATAATTTAGTATGGGATAGGTTTTCTAAGGTGTTTAAAAGTTTTCATTGTCTTAGCACAGTAAATGGAGCTTACTTATAATTATTAACGAAAAACTTCGACTTACGAATAACTACAATAGGTAGTTTGTTATTTTACACTTATTTTGACCGTTATATTTCTTAAAGATGCTGTCAGAAAGTCGGAGAATTTGCGTGTCTTTTTCGCTCCTCAATTAAATCCAAATAAATAGTATATTTCTGAGCGAATCCAAAAACTAAAAATTGTTTTTGGAAGTTTATGAAATACGCTTTCTAATGATATTATTTGAAATGAAAATATAATTATCAAATATTAATAATTTTAAATCAACATAAAAAAACGTTTTAAAAATGCCTCCCCCTCACATTTATTCGTCTAAACACTGAGCTAAATTTACTGATAATGAAAAAAAGAATAAACATTTTATTGAAAAAAGTATTATAAATATTATTTTAACCTCACTTTTTTGTCATTTCATAGTTGTCTATACTGTAGGATTGTCAATAATAGGTTATCATTGTAATCGATAATATTCGGATGATTCGTATTTTTTTATGTAGCGCCATTTTTGAGGAGACGTGATAAGACTGTTAGATTTTAGGTATTATCAGCGCCTTGGCAATATGGTGCCAGGAGCGGACTGCTCCAATTGCCCCCGCATAGGACCGGCCCTGATTATAGGCCTGTAGTCCCATTTAATTTGACCAAATTTTTGATAAAATAACAGTATTTCACATCAGCAAGTTTTTTCCGTGTGGCGGTGGGCATCTAATGGCGGGCATTTTGTTTGTTATGCCTGGATGAAATACCTAGTATGCAATATTACGTAAACCGAAAATTTACTTTGATTAATTTTATACTTGCATATTGTTTTGTGTGTAATCTAATGTGAAAGACACAGACGCATTAATCTGGTATTTAATTATTTTTTTTGTAAAACGAGCATGTCCCGTTTGTGTCTCTCAGAAATAAATAAACACAAATTAAAAAGAGTTTAATGTAGCTGAATATTTCCTATCCACCATAGAATACATTATGCTATAATAACAAATAGATATAATGATATCCTCACTGGGAAAATTCTACGTTTGTCACTTGAATAATTTTCATCCGACTAAATATATTATGTGAAAATTAATACACACGTCTTTAAACTTCAGAACATAATAAATTGCAGGTCATATATTATCTGTATTCTATTATATTATATCCAGCTGGAATATTCTCAGGCTGCATTTCTAACCCTTTCCATAGCAACTCAATCATTAGTTTGCTGTCATGCGAGGGTAACCAGCTACCCGTTCTAATCCCGGCAAAACACAAATGTAACTGACATTATAAATATTCACTTTCGTCAAAATATAATATACATATATATCTCTACCGCTTTCAGCACAACTGAAAATTTGAACTTTTCGATCGTAAAACATAATAATTTCTAGAAAGAAACTGACATTAGTACAGTCCCGGTAAAAGACTCTCATGAATCAAAACTTTGTTTGAATTACATTCTCAACCTTCTTTTTATTTTATTTATTTGGGAAAATCAACAGATTATTTACATATATAAGAATAAACTAAATAATAAAGATAAAATCCAATAACAGATTTTCACTTAAAATTATAATAATAATAAAAAATATTAAAACAAGAAACTAAGGGTTCTGTACCCGTGGCCTGAGAAATTTACAAAAAATACAAAATTGTAAATAATAAATAAAAAATAATAACAGATCTAGGAACACAAATAATATACTAATAACCAGCTAAATTTCAAAAATTTAAATTTAACTGATATACTAATAACCAACTAAAATTCAAAACAAAATGTATTGTAAAATTTCAACACAGCAGCAATCAATAACACTACACAATAGCAATAATAACAATATAATAAATGTATACCTACAACTAAATTGAACACATGAGTATAAATTGGAAGGTAAGTAACTGGAAAGGATTCAAAGCAATAACATGATAACTTCAAGTAGAATATTTAAAATTATTTAATGTTAGTTATTACATATCTTTTAAAGGTTCCTAAATTACTTGAGAATATGTCCATATCATTAAAATTCTTATTAAATATACTACAGGCTCTGAATATAAACGCATTTTGTCTTATATTAGTAGAACATTTATGGAGATGAAAAAGTGATTTTTCTCTAGTTCTAACGCTCGGAACTCTAAAATTAATTTCAGACAGAAGGGGAGAACAATCAATAAAGCCATTGATAATTTTATGGAGATATATTATATCTGCGGAGTCTCTTCTAGTTTTTAATGGCTTAAGTCCATAAAGGTCCATCGAGCTGTTTACGTCAAGGTTTGAATTTAGTTTGAAATTTAAATGATGGACAAATTTTCTTTGGATGGCTTCAATGCGATTTATGTAAATATTATATTGAGGATTCCATATGGGAGAAGCGAATTCAAGATGACTGCGAACATAAGAAAAATACAATATTTTAAGTGTTATGATATTATTAAATTCTTTTCCAATACGGAATAAGAATCCTAGCATTCTAAGGGCTTTCTTAACAATCATATCAATATGAGCCTCAAATGTAAGTTTACTGTCAAGTATAACACCTAGATCACGAATTTGTGTAACTTTTTTGAGTAGTTGGCCAGCTATATGATAATTATGGTCAAACTTAATTTTATTTCTAGTGAAGGTAATTACATAACATTTAGAAGTGTTCATGTTGAGACGATTGCGGATACAATAATCACTAAGCCTATACAGATCTTCTTGTAGTTTAAAGCAGTCAATTATAGAATTGATAGGCAGGAATATTTTCATATCATCAGCGAAAAGTAGAACATTTGCATAATTAAAGCATTTTATAATGTCGTTGATGAAAATTGTAAACAGTAACGGTCCCAGGTGAGATCCTTGGGGCACAACTGAGGGTATATTTACAATCTCAGAGATGAAGCCATTTATTGTTACTCCCTGAGTGCGCCCATTAAGATAGGAGACTAACCATCTATATAAATCCCCATGAATTCCCAAAGCTAGTAATTTGGACAAAAGAAGACTGTGGTCAATTTTATCAAACGCTTTTGAGAAGTCTGTATAGATTACGTCAACTTGGATTTGATCATCCATTGATTTAGTAATATTTTCAATGAAAATGGCAAGATTAGATACAACCGATCTTTTTTTCATAAAGCCATGTTGGTTCACGAGTATTACAGACTCGATGCAGTTATATAGTTGTTCATGAACAATTTTTTCAAAAATTTTAATAAAGATTGGTAATTTAGATATCGGTCGATAGTTCTGGACATCATTTTTAGCCCCAGACTTAAAAACAGGTGTGATGAGAGCACTCTTCCAACGATCAGGAAAGATACCTTCTTTCAATGAGGATTGAAAGAGCAGTAATAGGGGCTTCGAGATTATCTTGCTACACATTTTGATAAAGAAAGCCGGAATTTTATCACTACCCGCACCCAGTGAGCTAGAAATAGTATCGATTATTTTTTCTATTTTTTGTTTTGAAACTGATACCGAGGAGATATTAACTTGATTGTCAAAATGATAGTTGGTAGAGTGTACATCGGAAATAGTGTTGTAATTAAAGGTGGAGACGAAATGCTGTGAGAACAGGTTACATATTGCGAAAGGATTTTCAGCAGTCACTTCGCCCAGTTTCATAACATGAGGCAAACCAGAATTATTTCTTTTTCCTTTAACATAAGACCAAAAGTTTTTAGGGTCACGAGATATATTAAGTTCAGCGTTTGTTATAAATTGTTTAAGACATTCTCTAGACAATTTCTTTTGCCTTGATCTAAGGATACAGAATTCATGGTAGTCTAAAGGATTGGACCACCTTTTCCACATTTTAAACACTTTATATTTTTCCTTAGTCAGTTTTATTAGGGCTGGACTAAACCAATAGGGATAAGAATTATTAATATGAACTTCCTTTGACGGGACGTTTAATCGAATGATTTCATATAAAATTGTATAAAAGCGGTCAATAGCAGTATTGGTTGATAGGTTTAAAAATTCTGCATCCCAATCAATACTATTAAGGACGTTATTTATTGTTTCATAGTTAGCTTTCCTAAAAAGATTGATTGTTCGTTTGTTGTCCACCATAGGAGTTTCCAGAGATATGTTAATGTCAACAAGAATGCTTTTATGATGTTTACATTCAGGGATGAGATACTGGTCAGTAATTGATACAATTACAGGGATCGAGCTAAAAACAAGGTCTAGGTATGTATGATTATTATTTGGAAAGGTGCAGTACTGTGATAGATCAGTAAATGAAAGGGTGTCAGATAGTTTGGAAATAATTTCAGATTTAGAGCCATTCGTAATTTGCATACTATTACCATTACTTAAAGACCAGTTAATTTGAGGTAAATTGAAATCATCCGATATGACAAAATGATCATCGTGATGTAGTCCTCGAAGTTCACATAATTTATCCATGAATTCATTTATATTTTGTGAGTGATTGACTCCTGGAGGTATGTAAACACAGCATAAATGAATTTTTATGAAATTATTAATATCTTCTTCCCCATCTCCTCCCCTTCAAGCGGCACTGACAACATACACGGAAAAAATGAGCAATGCTAATTTATTAAGAATATCTTAAAATTTAAGATGTCAGAACACGTGTTCTTAAAGATCCTAATATTTTCGCATTTTGTCATTCTATATTATCAATGCAAATGCAGGTGCATGAACTCTTGTTCCGATATAACAAATTGCAATCAAACGGTTATAGAATGAAATTAAAAGATAATATGTTAAACAAAAAATATGAGAAAAAGTTTATTAGATCTTATGTTTATCACCCATAGTTGACAATGTAAAGAAGTGGAGATATTTAGTATTTTTAAATAATCGTACTTCAAATTTTGTAATTAAAACATCCCAAATACTATCCAACCAGCTTCTTATACAAATAACACATTACAAAATATGTATTAAATAACCAGGATAGGAATGATATTTTAAACAGATCGGGGTCTATAAATAAATAAATTTACAAAGAATTATCTATTTTTTTGTACTTGTTTGTCCATTCTTATATCTGTGTTCATTATACGTTTATATTGACGAAAAAACCATTGGTTGTGAAACGTGTGGATTATTTTAATTAAGTAGTGGTGTAGACAAAGTTACTTATTTTATTTAAATTAAAATGCTAGCATAGAGTGAATTTGCAATTATTGAAGAAGTAAAATTGTACTGTTTGTTAGTTTAATGTGTCTGATATAGACGATTGGAGCTTTGACCGTGAGTTTATGTCAAAATTCTATCATAATAAACAAGGTCTGATCGATCCAAAGATTGAAACAGCTCGAGAATTGTACCCCGACTGAAGCCGTTTGGCAATCCCACAACCAATCGACAATCAAATCAATCATCCGTCGAAATATAATTCCGCTCCTGGTACAATCAATGGCAAGACAATCGATACATTTCCGTTCTTCCCCTCTCTCTATTCCCCGTCCAAAATGCAATTTCCTACCAAAACCAAAATCACTTCACAACCCTTAGGGGTCCGTTTCAATATGCCCCTGGGGCGCATACTACCCATAGTTCTTTATTTTGGTCCGTGGTAATAAAATGGGGAATGGAAAAGTAGCTAGGGTTATACAAGAAGAGGTGACGTACAAAGGCAAACATCAATAAAAGGTGGAGTGGCCTGACCCCGAGTTGTTGAGTTTTGACTGCAGAAAACCTGAATCCAACGCAACTGTCAACAGTACCCGAACAACAACTGCCATTTGAGTCTTCTGGAGATTTACAATTTACGTCGTTTCGTGGGAATACATTTAGTTTGTACAGTTGATTGAAACGAGTATACACTAACTTATTCTGAAGTCCCATACGTCTGTCTTTTGAGATTGCATAGTCAAATTGGGGTGGTTGAGAGCTGTATTCGGTTAGCGAATGCGCGGATAGATTTCAACTCACAGATGGTACAAAAATGATTTGAAACAATTATGCATTTAATTTTACTGCAAAAAAATAACTAGGTAGGTACGTACACAACCTATCATATCTTGTATCTTGTATGTATAGGTTCACGCTAACACGCTTGAAAAGTTTTTTTTACATTGACCCCACACAGGGAGCCTGGGGGAAAATAATTTTCTTCAAGGTCTATATCATCTGTTGGGATGATGTGTGTGGCGTCATTTTTAAGGATAGAAAGGAGAGGAAGTTCTGGGAAGGTAGAAGGTATGAGGGTTTTGTAGGAATCTATGAATCAGTGTGTCCAGGAGTGATGGACATACGAATGTATCCCTCTCACTGCAGCGCAAGGCGATAGGTAGAGAGAACAATTGGAGAGGTCAAAGGGTCTCTCCAAACCAGCCTATCCTGAGTTGGCACGCCATGCAGCTAGTGTGTAGGAGCATCCTGAACACACCTCACCCGATGAACCCGGGCACCCCTGCTAAATAACCAAACATAGCGAACCACTTTGGGTGACCTATGGCAGAGGTGTTGGATATCCATTAAATGGTTCCCGGGGTGGCGATACCCAAACCGCATAAGAAAGTGAAAGTAACAACATTTAACTAAATTTATAGATTATTGCTAAATATTTGTGAAGAATATGGAAAACAGCACTATATGATGTACATTGTACAACCCGGAGAAGACGGAATTGATTGCGTTCCACCACGGAAAAAATCCAGATACAAGTAAGATGCTCCCCGAACACCTTAACGAGGCAAGAATAAATACATGTTCGAACTTAAAATACTTGGGGCACATTATTAATCAAGACCTATCGGACGATGGCGATATCGAACGACGAAGGAGAAGCCTAAGCATAGTGTCTAATATGATTGCTAGCAGATTTTGAAAATGCAGCAATACTGTTAAAAAAATACTGTTCAACGCATTTTGTACCTGCCTGTATACGTGTGAGACATGGTGTCACTTCCGAACTTGCTCGATGGAACGACTCCGAATTCAATATAATGACGGCTGTAGAATCATATTTGGATACCGAAAATACAGCAGCGCATCGACAATGTTCACGGAATTAGTAATAAATGGATTTGCCGGCCTGATGAGACACCGGGTCACTGGAGCCAGGATGCGGCTAACGGCCTCCGCCAACACGGTAGTGACCGCAGCCTACCAGCACCAAGCGCCAATCCTGAGTGAGCGCTGGGCCAAAGCTCGCTCAAGACCACACCCTACATAGTTGTCGTTAATTATTAATTTATTTTTCTTCATCTGTTTTTGCATTTTTCACATATCTATTGCAGTAAAAAATGTATATCTATATGGGACGTGTGGGATTGCACTAACATCCCCCCCACATCTTGGAATATTTTTTTTATTATTTTTATTTGACAATTTAAACCTGCTAAACTGCTTTTGCAGTTTGTCAGCAGAAATGATTATTATTAAAAGATTTTTTCTCGAAATTTTTTAGCAACATTTTACAAGACATATTAGCTGTCATTTGTACGATTTATTGAATGTACTCGTACTTCTAAATTAAACGTTGAAAGAACCATATTTTCTTTCAAGACTATACATAGAATTTCGAACTAATCCAATAAATTTATGAAATCATTGAAGGATAGGGAGCGATATATATTTTTTTAATTAATCACAAGACAACCGACATGCTTAACCATTCTGGAAAAAGTTGAGTGAGAAAACGAGCGTTCAATGTGCGTGAATGAGAAAATTGTATCGCTCATACTTTAAACTCCATTTCGCATTTGTACAAACATCGCACTTTATAATAACCAAATATATCTTTGTTTTCGTGTAGAAGACTAAAGAAAGCAATTTTTTGTTCACTGTGTTAAAAATAAATAAATTATTATCTTTTTTATTGATTGTGAAATTCTTGTAATACAATATTATTCAATTTTTGTTGGTAAAATGTATTACACCTGTGAGACTTTAAGCCAGTTCGTTATTTACTTATATCAGATTCAAGATAATGTATTTAATATTGTTTTTATAAATAATCATGCTTTATTTGCTCAATAATACAAATTAAATTGAATAAAATAAATAATTATTTGTCTATATTATATAAATATTTGCTTTTTATCAAATTTTTACTATGCGTTTATCCTGACGAAGAATCCATTGGTTTTGAAACACGTCTATCCTTTTTGATTAAAAGATGTGGTATGTTATTTATATATTTATCTCCTTATTGTCGATCTCATATTTAATATTCAGAATTAAAAAATATTATCAAAAAAAAACTGTTTCCGTATTTGAAGCTGCCATCTTTTGAATGATAACAAAGTTCTAAAGAATTTATTTGTAACCTAGATAGTGTCTCGGATAAACATTTCTGATTTTTATTTATATGGGACACCTATTGACTTTTTCTAAAAGTTTAAATGTATGTTCAATTTTACTGTTATGACTTCTTTTAATATCTTTTTAAGATTATACTCATCAATGTAATAAATCATTGAAGAAGAATATAATACTAATAAATCAGTTCAGAAAATCCATAGCTCTATTTTCGGAGGATAGAAATCTAAAGGTGAATATTTTTATTGATGCAAGCAGGATTATACAGGAAAAGTATATCTTAAATTTACTTAATGCTAAGGTTTAATTTTATGAAGCACCGCTCATAGGTTCGTCACGTGAAATACCACATATAAATTGAGCTCCGTTATCCGGACGAAAAATCCACTGAATCACGTCATGAAAAAAGCAATTACATTTAATCTTGCAGAAGTATTTTAATCGCATTACTTTCGTGCTAGGCATTTCTTTTTCTTAATAAAGAAACACATTTATTTATCGTGATTTATTGAGTTTCGACCATTTTTTTCGAGCACAGAATATCATTTATTCGGTCAACTTAGTGAAAAACGAAAATTAAGTCAATTCATTTAATTCGCAGATGATGAAGAAATGTTATATTTTATCTTCCCTTCATCGGTTTTCTGCTTTAACTTATTATTTAATCAATAGATTTGATAATCTTTATTATATATTTTCTGAAGGAATACACACAAAGAAAAGTATTCGAAAGTCAGCAGCACTTATTTGCCAGACTACAATGATTTATTTGATATCATTTTCAGCGAGAAATGTAATAATTCCATTATTGGAGGTAGATACTTGACTGGAAATCGAATTGAAGAATCGCATCGGTTGTTTTAATATGAAATTGGATTATCTTTCACATTGAATTACTGATGAATGGTCTGAGTCTGAAGACTTAAAATTATAATTTAATTTTATTACTAAAAAACGACTGACGCGAATGATAATGATGTTTTTAAAACCAACTAATTCGAGTATTGGTAAAAGCATTTGAGTTGACTGAACTAACCGACCACCGCGTAATTTCGAGGTTAGAAAGTCACACACTCATTGCTTAATTCACATTCATACGGACTTGTTTCACATGATCGTGTTGTATCCTTCCGGGGCATCTTCATTTTGCTATTCCGTTCAATTGCGTGTTATGACGCAGACGTATATATTCTACTGACACTCTGTTCTACGTTCATCGTCCCTATTTGTCCAGAAAAATTAATAAAGGTTCTTGAGTTGTAGATACTTTAAGTATAACCCTTTTTATTTTAAACTCGCACAAGAGTCCCAACCGTTCCTCCCAACCGTCTATTTTTTTTTTTTTTTTTTATGTGACACCTCACAAGAGTGTCCCTGCCTGTGCAGTGTACAGACAGGGGAACTATGTCACCACCCGGTTGGGCGGCGTTGTGAGGCGGAATAAGGTAGGGGCTGTAGGAAGGGATTTGTTAATGCGGGCCTTGGAGAGGCTCGGATTATAGGAGGGAGGAAACACAAATGCCGGTAGCTCGTTCCACATACGAGCCGACTTACACAAAAACGAGTCGTAAAAACGGCCCGTTCTCATGAAGCCAACGACAACCGTGAACGGGTGTTCAGTTCGTGTCCGTCGAGTTTCGCGCACGTGCACCGGTGCATCAGGAATCAATGCTGCTAGCTCTTTGGAGCAGGCTCCATTGAAATACCTGTAGAACATTTTTACCTGTAGAACAAAGTCTAGATCCAGTTAGACTAAAGATTCCACAATTGGGGTTTTTTGTGAGGCTGTAGGTAGTGGGGAGGGGAAGTAGATAGGAAAGAGGAAGCTGGGGGAGTACCTGGCTATTCAAATCTTGTCAACAAACACGGCCAAAGCTATTTCAAGCAAAGTTTTAATTATGAATGGTGGTTCTACCAGGACGATACTGAGAGTATATTCCACTCGTGTCCTTACTCCCAGTCGTGTTATGTGACCAGATTTGAATAGCCAGATACTTCCTCACCTCTTTCGTATCTCTCCCCCATCTCCTCCCCACCGCTACATTTAACACCTCAACATATTTCAATTTATGATGCCGTACTCTATCGAGCTCAAGAGAAACCATTTGGAGAGTTCAAAGAGTCTCCACAAACCAGCTTCTCCTGATATGGCACGCCTCGCAGCAGGTGGGCAGGCAAGTCTTGAACACACCACACCCGATGAACCCGGGCAGCCCTTCTAAATCACCAAACGTAGCGATCCACTTGGGGTGACTCATGGCAGAGGTGTTGGTTATCCAATAAACGGTTCCCGAGGCGGCGGTATCCAAACC
Organism: Hesperophylax consimilis; assembly: GCF_061612785.1. Lineage (NCBI taxonomy): Eukaryota > Metazoa > Arthropoda > Insecta > Trichoptera > Limnephilidae > Hesperophylax > Hesperophylax consimilis. The sequence continues at coordinate 4,436,714 of NC_142851.1, read as the reverse complement.
CGCCTCCCAAATTATAAACTTCCTAAAGAGTTTTATTTACGAAGAAACCCTGTAAGTAAATACTGAGCAGGTCTACTTATCCACAGAGGAAACAAAATGAAATATCATCTGTAAATAGATGGTATTGTAAACAAAGTCACACAAGGTTGAAAAAATAAGTCTTTACAAGAATATTGCACAGTGTAAAAAATATACCGGAATTCCCCTTGGGTTGGTTTTGACAAATAATAATAATAAAGCAACCTTCGTTCAATCAGGAAAGGTAAGTCTAGGATTAAATTTCAAATTGCTTGTTTACGTGTTGGGAGGGTTATTGAAATGAAATTGTAAGCCGTAACAGATCACGTAGCGAGGGGACAATAATTATTCGGGAATACGATTTAAGAGAATTTTATACAAACAAAAAATGTTGAAATGGAATCTATGTGATATTTTTTTAGCGAAACAATAAGCCTGAAACATTTAATAATCTTCATCACAACTTCACAACCTGTCTAACACGACTCAACACACTTAACGTCCTAGCAGATGTTTGATTGCATGCCTGAAGACTGAAGAAATCCGTTGGTGTGGAGATGAAGAAGTAAGAAGTCGTCATTAAAGGGACAAGAAGCGCGTAGTACGAGTTCACGAATAGCTGCTTTTGCAATGTTTGTAGTTCATAATGAAGTTCATTGCATACTCCAGGTAAAAAAATTGTGTAAAAAAATGTTTGATTGATTGTGCGTAACAATTTGCAAATTGCTGAAATCAAGATTATTTCATTAAACATAATAAATTTACAATGATCTGAATTTATGGGTTTTGAAAAGCAAGTTAATCAAAAACGTTATGAACCTTTTAAAGGTAAAGGTAGGTAAATCTATTCATTTTAAAAGAGACCCTTGCTTGGGTAGTAATAATTTCCGAAAAATAATTGACCTAATTTACTAATATTTTTTGTTGTTGCTAGGAAGCTGATGAATTCATTAAAAAAATAGGAAGAACATAGCCGAATTGAATCACAAATGTAAATTTAAACGGCATTGATAAACGTGGCTACGCACCCAGAATCTTTTTGTATTTTCTTGATAAGTGAGGACCGTGGGCGGGTTTTCCAAACTCCATCGAATTTTATAAAGTTTAAAGGTGTCCTATTTAAAATGATTTTCCTGTATGTACTCAATGCATCATACCGAAAATATAATCTTCCAAAAAGTACACACAATTTAGGTCGTTGATTAATCAAAGACGTGGGCGTCAAGTCAGCTTTTTGTTTTGCAACTCGCTCCCAATCTCTAAAGCCCTAAATATAATCCTTAGACAACAGAACTTGGAAGAGTGTGTTATTCTATTAATCAAAGAGTGGGTATTCCCATGACAGTTTAAAAAGTTATAGCGGTCTTATGGTAAAAAGCTAAAAAGCTTAACCAACAAACATTTAATTCATAGAAGTGTGATTCTTACCGAATTAAAAGAAAACTTGAAAACAAAAGAATTACTTTTTCATGAAAAACAACACATTTGAAAGCTTATGATCAGTTTAACTAGAATTAATGTAAAAAATATCAAAATATAAAAAAGATGTCAATAAACAAGTAAACTGTACCGAATTCATCGAACCCAAGAAGCCAACCAATATGTAAATGTAAAAACCCAGCTGGGCGTAAAACCAATCAAAGAAAAAATATGCTGATTTATAGAATTCAATGTGTGTATGGAGGAATTTACTAAGACCGCTGTAGAAGCGGTCGAGTTGAACAGAGGGCGATGGAGTTTGGACTAAATTCTATGACACAACAGTGGAGTTCAACGGAGGACAAAACACGTCGATGCTAATAATAATAAGATGGCATTTATATAGCGCAGTATAGTGTCATTTCACTTCAAGTGCGCTTTACTATTACAAACTTAAAGACGGTAATTTAGTATGAGTGGTCATGTTCTTAAAATTATTACTACATTGTGCCTTACCCAATACAGATTTAATATTACATCACTAAATATACTGTTTATACAAAGTGATGACAACACTTAGAATAACATTAGGACAGGACAAAACAAGAACATTAAAACTAAAACATAATATAAAACAGGAGGCAGTTTGTGCTCAGAAATGAGAATCGTCTGGGCAGACTTTTTAAAAAGGTACAATAAGGAGACAACCGAAACCAAACACTTACCGGAAGTTTTAGAAAATGGCTTATTATAAAATATTGAAAAGAGGTTAAGTTTTTTTAAATAATTTTGTTTTTAAAGCCCGTTTAAAATCAGCCAAATTCTGGAGATTAGTAAGAGCTGAGGGAAGTCTAATCCAGATGAGTGGGCCTGTTACACGAAAAGAGCGATCATAGTAAATGGCTCGATTTGACCTAGAAAGTTCGATTAGATGATTACTAACATCTAGATCTGCTGACCTTAGAGTAAGCTGTCTATTGCTTAAGTTTTGTCAGACACATAGTTCAGATATATAGGTTGGGGCCATTCCTTGCAATTCTTTCAGGGCATCGAAGCCAGTGAAGGCGATCCATTAGAAGTGGGGTTACACGACAATACTTTGATTCACCAAGAGGTAAGAAAAGAGATTTCAATTTAATTAATAAAATTTAGCTCATGTAATTAAGTAGTGAGACTATTGAATTTATTAAGTTAATAAATACACTTTGCGTAATTTACGTGCTGTCGTTTCTCTACGCCTCGGAGAGTATAATTCTTCAGCAAGGTGCAGTCACGACCACAGTTACCTACACTTCTTCAGTGGTGTACTTCCATCGGTTTATCTCTTCAGTAGACTTAACGAACGATATTCAATGATACATTGAATAGAGAATTAAATTGCTTCAAAGCCGCAATTTACCTGAAACTTCGCCCAGTTACAGTGGCAAAGGATTTCGAATACAAGAAAGTATTATTATTATTTAAAAGTTTATTTTCAAGTCATGAGATTTTATACATGACAACTAATACCAAATTACTGTTTTGAATTTTGTTACAGTAAAGCGCACTTGAAATGAAATGACACTAAACTGCCAAGTAAAAAAGTTGAGTTTTTTGTATGGGAAAATAAATATTCTTCTCTGAAATAATATTTTTGTACTGGAAAATAACAGTGGAATTTCTAAAAAAGATATTTATCTGTTTTACTTTTACCATCATGTAGAATCACTTCCCGAAGTTAGCGAACTCTATTCTTTTATTTTATAATAGAATCAAAATAGGTTTTTTTATTGTAAATAGTAATATTGAATAACAATTAAAATAATTTTCTGTTTTTAATGAGTTTTATTATTCACAATGTACATTTGTTACGTATAAATTTTATTAATTAAAATTTAAAAAAAAAAAAAATAATAATAATAATAATTTTCAGCTACAGATTATATTATGATTTGAACTTTATCGCTTGTCTGAATTCTTGACACAATGAGTTGCAATTTTGAAAATGACACTTATATTCAAAACAAATCGAGTTTATTGAATAGCAGTTACATCACAGACAGACTCATAACGAAATTATTATGTTTGACGATAATAAACGTAACTTCCTGAAACAAACCTCCAAGTTTATCGTTTTAGAGAAATCGGCGCAGATTTGACGACTAACTGATAACCGGTAAAAGAAACTATAAAGGACCGGCTTTTAAATGTGGGTTTGACAGCAAATTGACAGGTGACCATTAGTCAAATCGATAAATTCTTTGTTGGAAATATGCAAGAATGCTAACTCTGAATATCATTACATAGTAACTCTTTCATAAACGACTAGCCCACTCATTTCTGGAAACGAGCAAAAACTTTTTAAAGCGTCGTCATTAAATAACAGGAATTTAGAACTGGTTCAGTATTTGGGCTAAGAGTATTAAAAGGATAAACATGTTTACTTTGTCGTACCAACAACTTGATTGTAAATTTAATGTTATTATTGAAACAAGTTAACGGCTTTCCGAAAAATTAATACGTTATAATCTCTATATTATCTCGATCTCGTCCAGGAAACTTTCTTGTTCGAAAATACCTCTTTTAATAATATAAGTCATTACATAATTCATAGATAGATTCTTTTAACACATTTTTGATGTTTAAAATATTTTCTGTTAACAATAACTCAGCACAGAAGTCAAGTTCGGTGATGATGATGATGTGTGAATGGTATTTTGGTGCTCCCTCGAGGTGATTTTGCACAAAAACGGCGTTATAAAAATCATCCAAATATTATTATTATTAAGAGGAAGGAGTGAACATGGTGCAGGAGGGAGAAAACAAAGAAGAAATAAGTTTTACAGCTAAGATTTTGAACTCAAGAACGATTCGAAGAAACGACCCGTTCTCGTGTGACGAATTTCAAAAGTGTACGAATGTTGGGTCCTTAGTTGCACTTGGGTTTAACTTTTTGTAAATATCTTTTAAAGGTGTTGCTGGAAGTGAAAAGGATCAGACACGTGGGATTGAAAAAAGTTGAAAAACAAATATTAAAATCTTATAACAGTACTTTAAGCAAACTGTAGGCTGTAGAAAATGTTTTTCATCTATTTTATGTGTTTGTCGAGATGAATTTCTTATGTGAGTTTTGACTTTTTATATGGTTCTGAATTCGTAATTGCGATGTGTTTTCAGTGTTTTCACGTTGTCTTTTTTAATATATTACTGTTACTATATAATGTTGGTTAGAATAAAGGTGAATGCATAGTTAATCTGCCTCAAAATATACAGCGGAGTTACATAGGGAGGCGGGCAACATATATATATTATGTAAGTACTTAAAAGGAAATTAAAATAATTATTGTAAACACCCAAGCCGCCAGTAGTGATTTTTTTTCTCAGTTTACTAATGATTTAATATATTTAGCTAATCATTAAAGTAGAAGTTACGAGTATTTAAAAAAAAATATGAATATCCTGTTTATTCTCCACGCATGTTATTTAGTATAAAACATCAATCATTATTAGGCAAAATATAAATTTAAAAAAGGTATTTCTGTACCTGCTAACCTCAAGCCCGAAGCTTGGAAACGTTTCAAAATAATTTATATTATTCCTAGGAATCGCACAACAACGAATAAATAGCCAACTAATTTACATAAATATAGTATGCATAGAGGTCATAAAACTTATGAAAAGTGAAACTAGTTTTAATGGCCAAACGAAATGGACGTTTATAAAATGTTGATTAAAATTTAACTGTCACGATTTAAGCACCAGAGTTGTAATTAAATGAAATGTTAAAAGAAAAAAATGTAAAAACCTGTTAGCGCCGATTTCATGAAATTTATTCCAATTATACGCAATCAATACAACAGACACGCCTACGGTAAACAGTTGAAAGTCGTTTTCCGCTTTTATCAAATGAAGTTCCAATCATTTCAATAATCGGAATATTGTGTAAAAAGGGGGAGATTGATGGATGACTAAGCTGAAGAAGGCGCATTATTGACTTGTATTTAGGTGACTCGTGCGAGTACACTTCTGCAGCTGTTCCGGGGTGCAGCCTAAAGGGTTAAATATATTTGTTTAGTTATAGAACGCCCGTAGGGCTTTTACAGACAAAATACAGTTAAAACAACACAAAAATTTAATTACTGAGTACATAAAATAAATATCATTTGATCATTAGATACAATAAATTGATCACCTAAATTTAGCCCATCCAGAGTTTTAACTCTACTTGGTTTATAATTGTTTACATTGCACCAAATGAAACAGTTCTATTTGAAGTCATAAAGTGCATTCAATTGTTTTTTTTTTTTTTTATCTACAACAGTGGAGTATGTGTTTACCAACTCTCCTGCTAGGACAGTTTAATTGATGAATAGAGAAGGAAGCCATAACCGATGCATTCTCTAGGAATACGTATTCTAAAATTTACATAACTTAAGAATTTATTTTGGAGTCTTTCAATGGTGTATGAATTAACTTCATAATTTGGAGACCAAACTGTGGAATTATATTCCATATGACTCCTTACTGAGTCCTTACTAGTGACATACACAATATTTTGATGGTGTTGATATTGTGAAAATCATTAGATAATCTTAAAATAAAGCCCAAATTTTTGTTGAATATGATACATTTGTACTGATGATAGCCCCCTTCCGATAAGAGAGAGCACCAGAGGAAGAATAATAATATTGACCGGTCAGTGGTTGAGTGGGCATAGCGCTTGGGTCTCACCCGAGCGTCGCGTGTTCGATTCCTCGGCTGGCTAAGTCCTCCATCACAACACAAGCAACATTTTCGGCTTTCTGTGGTGGTAGTAGGAGATTTTCAAAACATTGTTGGGTTATTCGTAACCCGGGAATGTTTATCTTTCTTTAAAAAAAAAAAAAATTATTATATCATGACGCAACTGATTCTAAAAATATATTATTTCTAGATTTTAGGTATCCCACATAAACTAAAAATCGCATAGGTGGGTATATCCAAGACACTATCTAGGATACAAATATTTTCGGGTAGAACTTTGTAATCATACAATAATATGTAGCAGCTAAAAAAGGAAAATTAATTCGGGATAATACTGGTGATTCTTAAATTGAAATATGAGATCAATAATTCAGTTCAATGTTCAGTGGTCAAGGTTTTGTCCCAGTAAAGCAGAGCTCATGGGTTCGGTCCATAGACATATGAATATTAGTAGACCTGCCCTAAGTGATTAAAAGCGTATTATCCCCACTCCCCATACCGGTTCCATTGGAGCCGGCTGTGCTCGCGTATGGCCTCAAGTGAAATTTGAAAACGTGACGTCATCATTCTTGTGCGAACTATGGTCGAGGCATCATCGGTTCATTTTACGAAATAACACGGCAAAATGTTGACTTGTACTATGAAAACTTGTAAAAATAGATTTGAAAAAGAGTGAAAAACCCAATTGTCGTATTACATTCCATATATAAGCATTATTTTACTTTATTTTAAGCATATTCACATCGTATAATATAGATCAGTTTTAGAAACATATACTATCACATCGAGAAACGTCTGGACGCGAAACACAAAGCTGGTTGGTTGCTGGGAAGTAAATTATGAACATTTATAAAAGTGTCTTAACTAAATACTTAAACGAAATATTCGACTCTGAAAATAGAACCGAATTTTTTTGCCGAATTTGGACTTCGCAAATTTGTTCATAACGTGGCGAGTAATTTGCGCTCCCATGTAAAAATGTCTATTCATTCAAAAGCAGATTTTACTTTTAAGAAGTAAATGGTGATATTATAATGCGAGATGCCTATTTACTGTCAGATTGATTTATTGACGAATCACAGTCAGCTTCACTCCCTTCGTTCTTCAACAGTTGATTTTACCCCTCGCCATTATCTTCTCGTCTATTAATTCCTATGTCTGTGGTTCGGTCCCAGTGCGATCGTAATTTTTTTCTTCCTCTTCTGCTGTTTCATGTTTCATTAAGGTTTATTCATAATATCTTTTTCTTCAATAATTATTATTCGTTTTAACGATAAACTAATGTTTATAAGACAAGGTTTTTTATGCATAGCACAAAGGATAACAAATTATTATAAGAAATAATTAGTCTCCTCAAACATCAATCAGAATTGAAAATATCTCCCGAGTAAAAATAAATGCCTCCGACGGGAATTGAACCCTCACCATCTGATGTCCGGTCAGGTGCTCTGGACCACCGAGCTAAGTCGGCTTATTCCCATTACGCCAAATAATAATTCAATATGTACTAGTACTTGAAATCAACAATTACAATTATTGACTAATAATTGCTTATAATATTTTTTATCCTTTGTGGTATTCATAAAAAACCTTGCCTTATAAACATTAGTTTATCATTATAAAAAAATAATAATATTTGACAAGTAAAAATATTTCACAAACAAATGTAGATATAATATGTCTCGACGCCATCTAGTGGGAAATTTAGCACTAACAAAGCCTTTCCTACAAAAATAAAGTTGGTTGTTTACAGGTGAAAAACTATAATAAGCATTAATTGTTGATTGAAGTACTAGTATATATTGAATTATTTGGTGTGTTGGAAATAAGACGATGTAGCTCAGTGGTCCAAAGCACCTGAATGGACATCAGAAAGTGCGGGTTCAATTCCCGTCGGCGGCATTTATTTTTACTCAGAGATATTTTCAATTTGTATTGATATTTCAGGCGACTAATTATTGCTTATAATAATTTGTTCTTCTTCAATGATTAAAAATATTATATTTCATTTCCTTAGTCGCAAAATTATAAATTACAGTAAATGTATTAACATCAAATTTCGCGAGAAATTAAGATACTTGGATACAAGCTCACAATAATAATTAATATATTAACGGTAATGGCAATCGGATGTAAAATAATGATAAATTATTCATGTTTCCACGACGGAAAGAGATTAAAGATTAGGTACTCGTTCTTGTATTTAAATCTACTTTCGACTTCACCGTTCATTAGCGGATCTCAGAATACGACCTGTGTTTTTAAAAGCATATTGAATAATGACTTACAAGACCTTGAATTACTTGATGCTTGAATAGCATTTTCTGAACGCTTGCTGCCTTATATTGTAACAGTATCAATTTATCAGTCAGTTATTTCTTCCTACAAAACCATGCAACATACTACTTTTATATCATCATTTTCAGTGCAAAATTAATCTAAGTGAATATTTACCGATAAACATAATAATTCATAAAAATCAACCCATAAAAAAAAACATATAATACATCTATTTTTAAATGTTTTAAAAACTTTTTTTTAGTTTGACAGTGATCGGAATAATCCCCCGCTACCAACCGGGCTACACAGAGCATGGTAAGACTTACATTTATTTCATATATTATGTGCTTTTATTTCTTCGAATTTCATTAAATGCCTATATCTCCGCGTGTGTGTACGTGATTGCCATCAAAAGTTGATAGAATCCATTGTCATCGACAACAAGTCTTTCTGCCGAGTTTAATCTCGATGAGATTTCGAAAAGTGGGTTAATTTCCGCTTCCAAGATATGCATTCATTCATTACCAAAAATTCAAATAGATTTTTGCGTGATAAAAAAGTCAAATCATTTTACAATCTTAGTTGCCAATAAAATAACAAAGCTACTCAACGTGTCTCCACTGTACTAATTTTACTGTTCATTTCATAGCGAACTGATATTTTATTTCTAAATCGGAATCGAAGCTTTGAACGCTATTATTTACAAATACAAGCCCTTATCAGAGTTGGTTAACAGAGAGGAAATGTGTGCATAGTACCTACTTATGTATATCTGTATCGGACAACCGTTTCCGGCGATGGGTACCTACATCCGGCGGATAGCGGTGGGTCCATATTCAAACTTGTCTAAATTAGAATTTCAAAACTTTTCCGAATTCGATATTTGATGTTCCGCATGAGAGGAAGCACCATTTCCGCCTCGGCCGTTTGTTTGCTTTCATGTTTATTTGAAAAATGAATAGTTTCAATTTGAAACGTGTTTTAATAGAACGTATTACCATAACCGACACCAACAAAAATACTGATGTTCATTTGTACGTTTATCCTGCGTTAATCTGATTCAATGAACTCTAGAACTCGGATTTGCTTTGAATTTAACTGTCATTTTAAAAATTGTAACTGTGTTAAAAGGATTAATGTTGAAAGAATTAACCTACCTGATATGTAAGGAATTGACTAAAATTTTACTAGGAAAAGGCCTGCAATCCCATTTTTAACCAGATTGCTAATAATTTTAAGAGATTCTTAAAAAATAGCTCATTTTTCTCCTAGTATGTAGTCAAGGAAGAGGAGGGATTGGAAATACCTATATAATCAGAACTAGTTACCAAACACGGCTAAAGCCATATCTAACAACTTGTCTACTATGAATCTGATCTGATAGATCTGATCTACGCAGGTTGATACTGAGAGTATCTACTACTACTCTGCAACAAATGAGATGACCTAAAAGAGTGGTGTTGAATTTGCGAAAATGACGGCGGTCACTGACAATGGAAAATCTCACTGATTTAAATATGATTACAGGTATTTTAAATACGGTAAGCTGGAGTATGCCAATGGTGTATGGACTCCACACCAAACTAAATATGGTAAGCTGGAGTATGCTAATGGTGTGTGGACTCCACACCAAACTAAATATGGTAAGCTGGAGTATGCTCATGGTGTGTGGACTCCACACCAAACTATATATGATAAGCTGGAGTATGCTAATGGTGTGTGGACTCCACACCAAACTAAATATGGTAAGCTGGAGTATGCTAATGGTGTGTGGACTCCACACCAAACTATATATGATAAGCTGGAGTATGCTAATGGTGTGTGGACTCCACACCAAACTATATATGATATGCTGGAGTATGCTAATGGTTTGTGGACTCCACACCAAACTATATATGATAAGCTGGAGTATGCTAATGGTGTGTGGACTCCACAACAAACTATATATGATATGCTGGAGTATGCTAATGGTGTGTGGACTCCACACCAAACTATATATGATATGCTGGAGTATGCTAATGGTGTGTGGACTCCACAACAAACTATATATGATATGCTGGAGTATGCTAATGGTGTGTGGACTCCACACCAAACTATATATGATATGCTGGAGTATGCTAATGGTGTGTGGACTCCACACCAAACTATATATCATATGCTGGAGTATGCTAATGGTGTGTGGACTCCACACCAAACTATATATGATATGCTGGAGTATGCTAATGGTGTGTGGACTCCACACTAAACTATATATGATATGCTGGAGTATGCTAATAGTGTGTGGACTCCACACCAAACTATATATGGTAAGCTGGAGTATGCTAATGGTGTGTGGACTCCACACCAAACTAAATATGGTAAGCTGTAGTATGCTAATGGTTTATGGACTCCACACCAAACTAAACATTTAATTATTCTGGAACAAATCCGTAAAAAAATCCTCAGGTACGTCTAAATGCGGACGCATGGAACTTATCCGAGGTTTACGCACAATATAGACATACTTGAGGCAGCAAATAGATTTAGCCAAAAACGACCTAATGCAAATCTTGCAATGCTCAGTTTTAATATAATTCACTATTGATGGCCGATTCCTCTTGGAATGATATGGCTTATAAGTTCCCAAAAACTTTAGCCATGACTTGTTAAAGATACCACATGGCAGAATAGACGTTATAGCACAACATAGCACGATACGAGGAATGGTGAAGTGAATTTTTTTAATTTGAATTTCTGAAACGGTAGATGTATTTTATTCCTCTTTTAATAGCCTTATGACTTTTTGTATACTTATCTTCCCAGATTTTAAGAGTTTCAGAATGAGAATACTGTAAATGGATTAATAATCAATTAATTTGTCATAACACTCGAGTATATTTTCATAGTTAATATAGACGGCAAGCTAAACACTTTAATGACAACTATTAGATATGTTTGAATGCATGCAACACTACAAGCCATACTAAAACATAATTTTATTACGGCGTTGACCTTTAAGAACCCTTTATTGTTTTTTAACGACTTCGTAAAAAATACGTGTCCATAAAATTAGATGAATTTGGAAATAATGAAGACATAATAAGTATGTGGATTTAATAGCGTGATAATAATCAAAGTTTCATGTTATAATTAAATATACCTGGTGAAAACTTTCACGTCCAATTTATACACTATACTATAATGTGAAAGGGACTCAAATAAAACTGGAATTTATTTATCAAAAAACGTTAATTTTACTAGATTTTGTGACATCGTACACCTTAAAAGTTCGATTCGTTAGATGCAATGCACATAACTAAACGCTTTTTCTTTCGTTCAAAACGGTTCTATGACATTTTTTAACTTTATTTTACTGTTTTATTGTATTGTTTAAATTTGACTAAAGGTCGTTAAAATAAGGTGTTTCCAAATGAATAATTTGGATGACTCAGGGGTTTCTTTTTTTTTTTACGTTTTTCGTATTCGATTTCCGAATTCGTTTTCGGTATTCGGACATCCGAATGCACGGAATCAGTAGAAAATACATTAACTGCCGCACACGTTCGTTTTAGTTCCGAACGGAACAAATTCCTTACGCACGTTCCGAATGCGAGCCGGCGCGTTCGGAGAAACCGAATGGAAAAAAACCTAATGACGTCATGTGGAACGCAGCTATTGCATACAGTTTGTTTGTGCCGACGCAAACGTACGGAAATTTCCGTTCGTAATTCAGTGTTGCCAACGGATCTTGACCTAATATCGCCGTTTCTCATACATAAGGTGGCGTAAAGTAGCCGAATTTGCTGTTAGGTGGGACATGTTTAAAATTTTTTTTTTTTTAGTTTTTACGTGAAAATAAAAATTTCGTGGGGGGAGGGGGTGGCTAGAGAATTTCAAGAAAATATAAAATTTGTCCCCAGAAAAATAAATTTTATGGGGGGGGGGGTGGCTAGAGAATTTCGGGACATGTTTAAAATGTTTACTTCACTTAGATTCTCGCTCTGAGTAGCCTAAATGGCGATATATCGCCCTTGTTGGCAACACTGGTACTGACGTTTATACATTCCGAATGAAGAAAAACGAACGTTTGCGCTAGTCTCACGGAATTCCGAATACGGAAAACGAATTCGGAAATCGAATACGGAAAACGTATGTATGCGGCCAGCCTTAACCTAGTTTGTTTTTATCATTGCTTTATATACATTTTCATCGGTGTTTCGATTTGTCTGGTTACCGTTCAAAACAGTGTTTGAATTCACCAATCATCAGGCATCAATCCTGTCAGTGCTTTTGACGTGCACATATTCCACATCAGTAAACCTTCACAAATTTTAATTAGAAATGTGTATTAGGTCTTCGTCTTATTTCGTATTGTCAGAGGGAGAAATCGAGGTCTGTGAGATAGTCTTGGGCCTCAGGCGTTGCCCTGTAGACCTCATACATCCCGCCAGGAAATGAATGAATAGAGCGGGCATTTGTCAACCACATGTTTGATGATCTCCACCGCACCGCATTCACACATCGCCGACTCTTTAAGGCTCCATCACGTGGGCTTATTGGCTGCAGGAGCACCTTATCTTATTGATGCAGGACCAGAGTTTACGAGGCAGGGAGAACCCAGGTTGTCTCACAGTAGGGTCATGTACGAGATGGGCATTTCGCACGTTAGCCGACTGCCACTCAAGCTTCTATCTATCTTCTAGATTCTAGAGTGAGAGGTATTTGGAGGAGTCTCTCTCCTTCCTCCAGAAGGGTTTTGAGAGCTTCAAGTGGCGTGCAGGGTGAGAGACGATATCATAGTGCAAAGGTTTTGCGCTTTTTTATCTACAGGTATTACGCAATATTTGTTTAACAGAAAAAAATCTGTATTTGAGTAGCGTATTTGCATTTTTTAAATTTATTTGGGTTTAATCTTGACAACTAAAGTCAGATTCTGATATTTTTCAAAGGTCTGCGGTTTTTAGCTAACATGCAATTATCAATCCTGCAATTAATTATAATTTGAAAATACGTAGTTTGTAGTTTGTAAGTACGTTTTTTTTCAAATTGACATGTATGACAAAAAATATTATTTATATATTTTTTTATAGATTGGTACATCTGCTTTACATTATATAATAATGTATATCTTTAAACTTTAAGTTAGTTTCAGTTGAAGTATTTTGGAAGCTCTAGTTGTCAAGTCTCAAGTACCTACCCTTCAACTGTGCGCTGAAGCTTTATTCGATACATATTTATTTCTTTGAACCCGGGTCATGTACGTAAGGTACTTCTGGAATCGCAGCGATCGCTGCCTCGGAGTCCTTCGGGAGATATTCCAGGTTTCTTGACATCTTGTCATATTGAATCGGATCCTGGAAATGTTTCCAGGGAATAGTTCCAGATGCTCCAGATATATTATTATTTCTCGATGGGAAACAGGGAGATTGGTATCGTCAACTTAAGATTTCAAATTCGTTTCCTTTAAAATAAGGAGAAGATGTTTCGAAGCACTTTGATTTCTTTTATAATATTACTAACTGAAGCCCGAGATTTACACAGAGTTGTGGAAATCAGACGTGCAGTACAGTAATTGTCCTCTTATGTTGAACGTCGAATTTGAATTTTCGAAATCTCGTGCAAACATTGACATTTCTCTTATTCTGAAGGTCAAATGTGCAAAATTTGGTCAATTTCGGAGTAAAACTGTACATTTGTTTAAAAAACAAATTCATACCGGGACACTCTACTTCACATATTATCTAATAATATGTACCTCGCAGTAACCTGGAATAAAGCTCCATTATTTGTGCCTCTTTTGAATAAAACCATATCCTAGAAATAGAAAAGCACAAAAAAAGTTTATGCTTTACCTGTATACGAGAAAATATACGTACTACCCGTTTCTTTATCCACCCTTGTTCTTAACAGGAATAAAAAATAATAATATTCGGCTGATTTATGTGGCGCCGTTTTCGTAAAAAATCACTTCAAAGGTGCTGTAAAAAAATATATATTTCATAATAAATATTACGGGCTTACAACTAAGATCTTCTACAGAAATAAAATTTCTAGGTTTCACTATAGACAATAGTCTGTCTCTTTCAAATTTCAAAAGTTGTGCGTCTGGTTTTTTCCATCTAAGGCAGATAAAATCAATCAGGAGATGCCTTCCCTCTGTTGAATCAGTCACTCATAAAGTCGTTCGTCGTCTCACGTAAGGACTATTGCAATAGTGCATATGACGGCCTACCTCAGAAACAAATCAATAGAATCCAGTCAGTTTTAATGCTGCGGCGAGATTCATATTTGGTGAATTGTCGTATAACCCCACTTCTAATGGTGCTGCCACACGCAAAGCTCACATCAACAGATAATATAAAGCACAATAGCGCTCGCCATACAATCCCATACAGACCCGACACACGTAAAAAGATAACGCGCTATAAGTGTGGTTCTGAACTTCGCTAACCGAATTTATTTTACGTAACCGCTCCCGACGCGATATTTGAAAAGTTATGCGTCCCCCTCTCCGCCGCCAAAAGGAGAGGGGGTCATTTTAATTACGGAGCTACCAACTAAGTTCCGTGTTCCCTTAGTAAAGTTGTCACTTTGACAGATGAAATTATGTTCCTCGGCCGCTCTCGAATTCAACTGACCCCCTCTCCTACCATAGGTACAAATATTTGATAGCGTCGTGTGTCGGTAGAAAAGATGATGCGCTGTACATTAACTTTTGATGTGAGCTTTGCGTGTGTACTAACCATAAGGGATCGCCTTCACTGGCTTCGTCCTGAAAAAATAGAGTTTTTTTTTTTGGTTTTAGGCATTTCACCCTGAAAAGAGTGCTTTGTAAAAATAGAGTTTAAGATCTGCTTAATGACCTTCAAAGCATTGCAAGGAATGGCGCCAGCCTATATATCGGAACTATGTGTCCGACAAAAATTTAGCAATAGACAGCTTACTATAAGGTCAGCAGATCTATAGATGTTAGTAATAATCAAATCAAACTTCCTTGGTCAAATCGAGCCGTTTACTATGATCGCTCTTTTCGTGTAACTAGCCCGCTCATTTGAAATAAACTTCCCTCAGCTCTTACTTATAATAATAATAATATTTGGATGATTTGTATAGCGCCGTTTGTGTGCAATATCACCTCAAGGGCGCTATTCAGTATTTGCAACAATTTAAACGGGCTTTAAAAAAATCCTACCATTCATTAATCTTAATTTCTTTTCAATGTTTTAAAATGAGTATGAAATTTTAATATTTATTACTAATGTGTAATGAATATTATAAAAACGCTAATGTATGTAATTAATTTGCCAGTCCCCATCTATTAAGAAGCCGGTAGTACAATATTGTTTTATTGAAGATTATTTATTTAATTATCAACACATATATTAATGTTTTTTTCCTTTTAAATAACTTTCCCATATATTTTTTAAGAGGAAGCTACAAGCCAAAAATGTGTATATTCTTGGTTTAACTTATATTGTAGTTAATAGACATTAAAATCGCTTGACAAACGGAGTCTAGAAACGTTCGATTTCAAGCAATGAACGGGTTTTTATTTATTTTTTAAACAATTTTACAAGAAAGCAAAAAAGTTTATCAAGTGAAACTGTCACAGATGATCTTAGCTATAATACTGTATTTTTTTAAGTAGTTTTCTTTACGCGTTCATACATTTCTACTAAAAAAAATTTTAGTAGTTTACATTTATATTTTTTACTGAGTAATTTATTTTTTTATTTGTATTATACTCAAGCGAAAGGATAGAAAAACCTTCAATTTATCTAAAGCATATTTTTTGGTATTCATAATGTACACCAATTCGTTATAAAGATTAATCAAAATGGTAATTTAGCATCAAGCTTCGCCTTAAATCACTAACTCCAATCTCAGTCCGTTGTTTATCAGTAGACTTAAAAAACAAACAATGAAATCAATAGTACCTATAAGTTAATTTAAATTCACCCGCAAATTTACTGACAAAAATTATAACTTTTCGTTTTTAACCACATTATTTTTATCTCTCTTGCAACATAAACTAATTGTCTTTTTATTTGATTACGTTTGTCACGTTTTGATGAATGAAGTGTTTGCGATTTCTTTTGATAAGATATCCACATAATCTTACATTTTAAATTACGTCAACAATGATAAAAATAATTTCGCCAGCTAATATTCAATTTCAATATGGCGCTGATCGTTTTTCACACAAAAAACTTACGACTGACATTTTTTATCATCTTCCTAATAAATAATGATCTTAGGTCGTAGATATCTCTATCTCGCCACGATCAAGTCCGAAAATGTCTGTAAAATAAATTTTGTGTGATAAAAATCATTCATCAGACATGATAATATTTACCTCTTTTGTCTTTATGGCAAAGATAAAGAAAGGAGATAGTTTGGGGACAAAATTTAAAGTGACTCACGGTAGGTACATACAATAGTTTCTCATTTAGACGTTAGATGGCACTAGAACCCGCTTTTACTGTACGAATATGCACGAATATTAAAACTAAATTAATAATCGGGTAGTTTGTTAAATCCTATTTTATATACTAATACTATTGAAGCATATTTTGGGAGGTCATTAACCAAACGACCCTCATAGAAGAGATGAAATGATTAAAACTCTCAGATAGAAGATTCGTCTCCGACTTTTATTTAAAAAAAAAATTAATGGAAATATAGTGCCTAATCATCTTCAACAAACCAACTAGAATTACTCGATCGAAAATTGTTTTTAATTTCAACAACAATATCAGGACTGAGGCATTTAGATATTCACTTGTACCTAGATTTCATGCAGTTGGTAATAATATCAAAGAAATGGTAGAATCGTTCAACTTCACGGAATATAGTTACAAGAAAGCTAACTATAACTTAACTATATTAATAACTAAGCTAAGCATAATACTATTCTGCTGCATTGAATTTCTCTTTGTATAACGAATAGCAAACTTTTATTTCTTGATTACTGTTGCACAAAACTATTATGTATTTCAAATGTTTGTAAAAGCCCATATGAGCGTAGAATATATAAATAAACATGAATAAATATATAAATATCAAGACTCCATAGCGAATGATAATGCTAGCTAAATATTATTGCGTTGACCGTTAAATTCCAGACATCTGTGATAATTTCACAACACCAGAGTTCATCGTTAAATAACTTTTGTTGCCTAGTGCAAACAAATTTCACCATTATAATTATTAAGTTTTGCAAGTATTTTTTGGTTTTTGTTATTGTTACAGCTGTTTCGGCTTTCAAGGCCATTTTCAAATTGTGGTTTAGCCACGTTTAGACGACTTATTAATATTAATAAGTCGTCTAAACGTAGCTAAACTTCACAGTTTGAAAATGGCCTTGAAAGCCGAAACAGCTGTAACAATAACAAAAACCAAAAAATACTTGCAGAACTTAATCATTATATTATTGAATTTGATTTTAATTAAATTTAAAAAAAAAATCACCTTTATAGTTAGGTTCATTTCTTCGATTATAAAAGTTCAAGTGTTGTGAAAATTCCAGCAAGTTTCATAACGACGCATTTGGATAGATTTTTAGTATTCGGAACCGGAACACATCGTAAACTACTTTCGTATTCAAGTTCTTTACTTTGGGCGCCTTTGAACTTATGATTGGATATCTCAGTATATAAAGTCACGTACTGGGACCACTTAGCTACAGTGACAGTCGTGTTCCAAGTTGAATGTTCCTGGAATTGGTCTGGAATACAATCGATTCCCATGAGAATACGATAAGACTGCTTAAGTCGGAAAAAATATATGTTTCAGAAAATAAAATTAAAACTTTGCATAAGGAAATTCATTTATTCTGCTCTAGTAAAAAAATACCAACTGATCCATAATTATTATTATCGGATAAGCCATTTTGTATTTCCATTTGTATTCTGAATGGTGGTCATTCTACAGGGCGATACTGAGATCTTCCGGTGGTCGAATTAATGATCCATACAGCATCCCCAAAGATGAACCAGGGTCTCCTATCCTGTGTGAATATTGTTTATATTTTTTACCGGTTGAGATATCTTCTGTTCGTGAATATTGTTCTTTTTTCACGGGTTTTTCAATGTGAATACCCCACTAGAGTCCCAACTACTCCCAACTGGGGCCAGGGAGACTAGGACATTTTCAATTGGGGCATGCTATAAAGCTGAAGTTAGTGGGGACGGAAAAGACATGGAAAGTACCTGGTTACACTGAGATCTAACAAAAACAAAAAAACATTCAAAGAAATAAAAATAAAAAACGGTATTTGAACCCGCGACCTCCTTATTCGCATTCGTATTCAAGGGCCTCACCCCTCAACCACGGAGGAAGAATTCTCAGATAATATCAAATATTTCTCATAGCTTACGTTTACATCACATCATAAATATATATATCATGACTCAGTGCCGCTTCCCATTTCCAAGCGAAGAACGTATTGCAATCTATGAATCACCATCACATCAGACTTTTTCATGAGTGAAATGTAATTTGGATGATAATTCGGTATCCAAATAGTTGAATAACTCGCAATAAAATTTATTATTTCTTCGTCGTAGTAATTAACTCGATCACGTACAAATGGCGCCCATATCGGAGAAACTTGTCGCCATTAATCAATCCAATCACAAACCGATATAAATATGGAGACTATTATAGCGGGTTTCTATTTTTTTAATGTCCGTGGTTCAATTCACGTTTCGAAGGCCTTTCTTTACTATACGTAAGACTGTCAAATCTGATCTAATTATTTATTTATGTAGAGTATTTAGAATTCATGTTTACGAAGTTGATAATTATTGTGAGGCCTTGAAGGAATTTAGTAATTGAATATATAATTATCTTAATATTTTTTCATTTTTGTCCTTTCTTAAATAATAATAATTTAAATATACGTCCCATTTGATAAAATCTGAATGTCACCCTTGCTGTCTTTATTATCTACTTGTTTCTTCTTTGAAATTATGATTAATAAGTAGTTATGGTTCAAATGTTGTTACAATATACTATCAAATTCCCATATGTTAATATGTCTCATCAAATACTTTTTTTTCTTTGTTATTGAAATATTTTGTTAAAATTTTTTATGTAGTATTTATTAATTTATGTTTGTGATTACTATATGATAGCTTCACTCAATTGTAAATTGTTAACTTCGATACAGGTTTAATCCTAGTGAATTTAATTTTAATGAGAAAAAACGTAATTTATGTATAGTGGGATGCAATAAATAAATAATAAATATAACTAAAATAGAATAAATTATGCTAGAAAATTACTTATTTATAATTAACAGTACATGTGCCATTTCCATGCTTGATAGTTATTGACTGCCATAGTATAATATAGAAATAAAATAATTTTTGGGACACTTGTGCGGTTTCAAATATAAAAAAGAGAAAATCATTGAAAAAAATGAAGTAGAAAAAGAAACAAAAACATCGTTAAAATATGCAGTGTTAAAATCTTTTATTAATGCTGCTTTATTCTTCAATAGTGGCTCATTAAAAACATAAGCTAACATAGCATAAGAGTTACCAATGTTCATAAATAAACTACTAACAATCTGTTTCCTAGACACAAGCGCCAGCTTCTATAAAAGAGGAACATTGAAGTTTATAATAAACTTGTAGCCTGAAACCGTGTAATAATTAATTGTCACAATAGTACTACTAGGGAACCTTGATTTAATGAACATGAAAGTGAATTAACACACTTCAATTGGGGTTGTCATAGTCTAGCTGGCTACAGGCGGTTGGAAGCAGTTGGAACTCTTGTTCGGTACCGATTCACATAAACAAAATAAATATATAAAATAAGTAACTCTTAAATGAAAATTGAATATTTCTTTAATAGTAGTCTTGACTTCTCAGGAGCTACTTATTAATATTTAATCGAATAACTATGATGTTATAGTTCTAGTTGAAACGTGGCTAGTAGAAAGTGTAAATACGGCCGAATTCATAGAACCACGGTACATGGTGTTCCGACAAGATAGGGACCGTATACTTACTGGAAAGATGGACGGAGGCAGTGCGCTAGTAGCAGTACGCAAGGAGCTCTTAGCTTCCCGTCTCGATGACTGGGAAAAAAATCAGATTGAACAAATCTTCGTATCTATTCCAGTAAGGTCTCTCAATCTAATCATATGTGCTGTATACATACCTCCTGTCTCGCCAACAAAGTTTTATGATATTTTCTCCAAAAACCTGGAATCCGTTTTTTCATCAGAACCAAATAATATGTTTTGTGTTCTGGGAGATCTGAATCTACCTACTCTAACATGGTCATTTTCCGAAGGCTACAATCATGGTCTTGCCTCCTCGAACACGCCTACATCGCATACTTTGCTTCAAACAATGGCATTGATGAGCTTACTCCAATATAATAGTATACCGAACCACAACGATAAATTCTTAGACCTTGTATTTTACAGGTGCGAAACAAAAGTTACACGTAGCAACGACCTTCTCCTTTCATAGGATAGACACCATCCAGCCCTGAAATTCGAAATATCCTCCGCAATTCAATCAAAAATTAAAAACAACAAAAAGTGTAGGCGAAATTTCAGGAAAGCTGATTACACGCAAATTAATAATGACATTAATTGTATTGATTGGAAGTCTGAAATTGCAAATTTATCAGCAGAAGAAGCAGTAGACCAATTTTATGTAATAATAAACAATGAAAATGATAAGTTTATTCCATTACTGGCACGACGAAATGAGAAATTTCCCACATGGTTTACCCCCGAATTTATTAGGTTATCACTGAAAAAAGAGAAAGTCTGGCTCGAATCGAAGACATATAAAGGTCTTTCTGACTATCGTGAATTTTCCTTCTTACGTGCTACATACAAGAAGTTGTCTAGTGAATCTCGAAAGATATTTTTCGACAACGTCTAAAGTTCATTGCAAAATAATATCAAAAGTTTTTGGTCATACATATCCTCATTAAAATCGTCCGACGGATACCCTGCTGCTATGTACTATGACCGACGTGAATCTAATGATGCCCAGGAAATCTGTCATATGTTCTCTGAATTCTTCAAGTCAACATTTGAACCCTCCTCCGTCAATGACACAATAGACATTGATCAACTTGAATCAGTTCACGACTCAAGACTTGCGCATATTCACACGATTGAACTAACGAAACAAGAATTGAAATCAAGTTTAAAGTCGCTAGACAAAGGTGAATTCCGGCGTTTTTCCTTAGATCTGCTGCGTCGTCATTGTGTGTGCCGCTTACCATAATATTTAATAAATGTCTAAGTGATGGAGTTTTCCCTGGCAGGTGGAAGCAGTGATTCGCATCAACAAGTGGAAAACTACAGGCCAATATCCATTCTCTCGGCGATCCCTAAACTGTGTGAAAGACTTATCCATGCTAATATATATCCCCAGCTTGCTGCCAAAATTAAAGACCAACAACACGGGTTTGTCAAAGGCAAATCTACCGTGAGTAATTTACTTATTTACTCTAATTTCTTGTTTACTAGCATGGATCGAGGCCATCAGGTAGATGCAATTTACTGTGATTTCAAAAAAACTTTTGACAAGGTTGATTCTTATTAAAAAAATTATGTGTAACGGAATTAGGGGAAACTTATTACGTTCGTTCATATCATACTTAACAAAAAGACAACAAGCTGTATCGTAACACGGACATACTTCCGTATGGGAACCAGTTACTTCCGGCGTACCACAGGGATCAATCCTAGGTCCGCTGTTATTTATACTTTTTATTTATACTGTTTCTGAATGTTTCATGCATTGTTTATTTCTCTTATACGCCGATAATATAAAAATATTTGCCATTGTTAGGAATTTAAATGATTGTCTGCTCATCCAACGAGACTTAGTAAGGTTCGAAGCGTTTTCCAATGAAAACAAAATTTACTTAAGTTACAACCAATGTAAACAAATAAGCTTCACTAAAAATCATAACGCTATTACACACAATTATTATATTGGTAACTATTTACTAGATCGTGTATACTGTATAAGTGATCTTAGCGTACTTTTAGATTCCAAACTTCATTTCAACGCACACATTAAAAACATTGTGAATAAAGCTTTCTGCATGCTAGGCTTTGTTATCAAAAACAGCCGCGTATTTCGAAAATCTGAAACCTAACTTCTGGTTTACTATACGCTGGTTCATTCTCAACTTGAATACTGCACCTCCATATGGAATCCACTTTACGATATCTATAAAGAAAATATTGAAAGTATCCAGAACAAATTTCTGCGTTACATCAACCACAGAATGAGCGCACCTAAACGGGGATACACAAATATGCTTTCGAAATATAACGTCTCCACTCTTACTAACCGGCGAACTTACCTTGACATAATGACCTGGTACAAAATCTGTAACAACTTTATCGACTGTCCTGGTTTACTCAATCTAATAAACCTTTAAAATACCACCCAGAACAACGAGGCTTAACGACTTATTCCATATTAGCCGGACGCGCACAAATGCTGGTGTCGGGGATCCAATCAGAAGAATGTGCGAATTGTATAATAAAAACCAAAACCTGAAGGATTCCTACATATTTTATGATACATATGGTACTTTTGGTAGGAAATCGAAGTCTGTTTTCCTATATAAAAAAGAAGAAAATGTGTATTTACTTCATTCACTATACTCTTTAAGTACTTTTTTATGATTTATCTCTAAACTTGTATAAAAATATTTGTTCACTTTATTTGACACTGAGCATTATCTATATACAAAATAATTTTATTTTATACTTTTTTCTTATTTACATGTAAAAAAATATCTAAAATTGTTATCTACCAGTCAATAGTTAGGATGTAGGCGAATTCTCAAGTTATTGTTTTACAAAATTATCTTTTAATTACTGTCTGTATCTATTTTTCTCCTTTAATAAATAAATAAATAAATAGACTTACAACCAACCTTTTAGTTTTAGCCCTTTAACACAGGATCAGTCTCTCTTACACTTGGCTAACATCGTATATCGCCAAACCACAGTTCGGCATATAATATTTAAAATTTAAAGAATGGCCGGATCGCTTGTGTTCTTTTTTCTAGGGATAAAACGAATCAACGCAAAGAAAAATAGTATCCAAAATGAGAATAATTGTAAATTTACGTCATAGCTTGCCACACAAACATGTGTAGGTATATATAATATATATCAGCTGTGATTTGCAAACCTTTCAAGCCACAAAATTTTTTTAACACGTTAAAAAAAATCTAACGAATTGATTACAAAATCGTGTAACTAATTAAAATTTTGAAATAGATTTTTTTTTCAAACAATTTGTACAGCAAATACATTTTTTTAGTGTTATGTCACCCGCCATGCTAGGGATCTTCTTATGTCATGGCGTATCATATGAAAGTGGTTATTTGTTTTTCAAAATTGTGATGTAAGATATTTCAATTCTGTTTATAATTATGATTGATTTTAGGGTTTAGTAGTAAGATATTTCAATTCTGTTTATAATTATGATTGATTTTAGGGTTTAGTAATTCCATCAACGGTTTTCTCGAAAAAACATATAAAATTTGTACGCATACCTAAATTTAGTTTTTAGTGTTAAAAATGCTTATCAGCAAAATTATCTTTACCGTGTTGTACTTTGAAGATTATTCTACATGAAACCGTTGAAAAGCAGCGTTCCTAAAAATGTGGCTTGAAGGGCTTTACCAAAACTCATCTTTCGATGTATAAAATTACATTTTTCAAACTTATTTTATGGCACCCCACTGCCGCACAAACCTTCCGATCATAAATATATACATCCACGTAATATTAGTCCAATTTTAAAATGATTGGAACGTGTATTGTTCCCTCACACTCTAACGCTGTCCAATGAATAACAATTTCACTACAATTCCGTGGAGAGTTGTACGCGAACAAAAAACGACCGTCCAAAATTCAATTAAAACGGATCGTTCGAGTGATCGAACAAAAACGGGGTACTTTTTTACCCCAAATAGCATTTGGGATATCCTGATGTATTCAATAGGCAACATCCTGCCAACAATGGGCCCAGACAATGGACAGTGTCGCCTCGGAAATATGGTGTTGTGTTTTTAGTCTGACGTATTAAAAGTGTGGGGTCTGTTGGACCTTTATGATCGCTTCGTGACACTTTCACCATGACCATGTGTAGGTACTTGGTTACAAATCGGTATAGCAATCACAGCCGTCCCAAAACGAAACCAAGATACTGTATTTTACTATAATAATTACTTTGGCTTTAATTAATTTGATGGTTTTTTATGATAGGTTGACTAAAACAGTTCTTCACTATTTAACGTATTGACCAGCACCTAATATCTCCACATTGATCGGTAGCGAAGATAAACCGTCTCACAAATCTATCACATACACTCCTTATTTTGTTCCTCATTCATACATCGTATTATACTGACCATAACCTTAACCTGACTCACGCATTTCATTTGCTTGATTTAGCTTATCTTCCTGGAACACCCCGTCTTCTTCATCCAATCTCTTCGAGGGTTGTCGTAAATAGTTTGCCTTCTTTATAATAAAACACTGCGTCCGTATTTAAACTAAAAGTCATGTAATCACGATCGAGAGCTTAGGGCGGCCTGGAGGCTACAAACATATTAGCATTCCTTTCTTCATAATTTTCATTACGCATACATCGGTATTGCATTCTTCTCGGATGTCCACATTCGTAATACTTCACAGTCTACTTTCTTCCTTCCTC
This sequence comes from Hesperophylax consimilis, assembly GCF_061612785.1. Lineage (NCBI taxonomy): Eukaryota > Metazoa > Arthropoda > Insecta > Trichoptera > Limnephilidae > Hesperophylax > Hesperophylax consimilis. The sequence continues at coordinate 4,411,563 of NC_142851.1, read as the reverse complement.
TACCAAGCATGCCTCACAATTTACACATCAGACTAGTACCAGATTTCCTTTGTGGACTGTTAGCCGCACGTTTTACACCTTTCAATAATCAAATCACACTATAATAAGTTCTTAGAAAACTAGAGTATAATACCGATGTTTGGTCACCTCAACGTAAAATTCACATTAAATTGTCTAAAGGATTCAGCGAAAGTTTTTAAGATTCATTAATTTTTAGTTAAATATTCCCTTGGAATAAATAAAATACACTTCTTTACTAAGGATCGAGGAAGAATAAGCGACTATATAAGTGTAGGTAGCTACTCGACACATTTGGCCTAAGGACATATTTCATTGTCACTGTTCACAAACAAATTACGAGTATGCAGCAAACTTGCCAAGCCTTACCTACATAGTTTAGAAAACGAATACACAAATAATATCGAAATTATTAACACAACCAATTCGATGTTTAAAACTTCACAACCCAAACAAATCTTTCGTGTATAAATATTATTTCTAAAAATGTTAAGATTTTTATATTTAAGCTAATTTTATTCAATTGTAAACTATATGAAACCATTGTTTACTACGAACCTTTCTGTATAAATATTAACCATTTGTGCCCAATGTAAGAGCCCCATGGACGTATAAAAGAGTAATAAAATTTATATAAAGAATAAAATAAATAAATATATATTGTGTGCCTTATTGATTATCACGCTGTTCTGCAGTTCCTACTCGGTTAGCCAATGATGCTGACAACCTTGCAGTGTTCATCACCAGAGCAGAACTATTGCTTTATTTTTATTTCTCTTTTATGTTCATTGTATAATTAAATAGTCTCTACGAGATGCTTAGGATTTTCAACCCCAAAAGAGTCCCAACTGATCCCAACCGTCTGGAGCCTGTGATACTATGGCATCCCCAATTGGGGTATGTTGTGAGGCTGAAGGTAGTTGGGAGGGGGAGGAGATGTGGAGAAGGAAGGTGTGGAAGTACCTGGCTATTCCGATCTGGTCACCAAACACGACCAAAGCCATTTTAAGCATCGTTTCAATTCTGAATGGTGTCTTTACACCAGGGTGATACTGAGAGTATCTTCCACTCTGCATTATTTATTTATTTTTTATTTATTTAATTTGTGAAATAAAAAAAATTAATCGAATAAAATTTTGTTGTGAATGCCGAGATTTGAACCCGAGATCTCCAGCTTGCTAGTCGAAAGCCTTACCCCTCGACCACAGAGTCTTAAAGGAATAATATTAACAATTCTTTTCTTAAATTATTTTTGTGGAGGTGTCTTCATATTGTTAGTATGGGATCTAGTTACTTGGCAGGTCTATCCATACTTTATTGGGTGGTTTTCCATGAAAGGCTGTGTGGGTTACGCCGCGTCACGCTTGCAGAGATTCGTGATCAATGAAACAGAATACAGGGTGGCTAAGCCTCGCAGGTATAAACTACTGAGAAACTGGAGTGGGTGAGACAAAAAAAAATACCTTGCAGACACGATTCACATTAAAAAAAACATTTTTATGAAGATGTATCGTTTTCGACTGACAATACATATAAATAAAAATAATTGGTAACAGAATGCGTTGTAAAGCAATGTCTTAGTCAAAAGATGCGATTTTCGTTTTAATAAATAAATTTATTTTTTAGTAATCCTTAAGTATGTGATTTAGGTATATATCACAACTGAAAGTTACTATTGAAAATATAAACCATCTTAAAGGACCCTATAAGGACATCAACAAACAGAAATTTGTAAATATACAAAAAACCTTTGCTGATGTTTTTATGCAGAGCACAAAGGATAACAAATTATTAGTCGCCTGAAATATCCATACAAATTGAAAATATCTTCCGAGTAAATCACATCAGAAGGTGTGGGTTCAATTCCCGTCGGCGGCATTTATTTTTACTCGGGACATATTTTCAATTTATATGGATATTTTAGGCGACTAATTATTGTTTATAATAATTTAATTAATTTTCTGGTTCACCATCCCGAAAAAGGCTAACTTTTCACACAATCATAAAACCACAGCAGCAAGTTTAATACTACATGGAGAAAAATTAGTATTGCTAATTAATTACGAATCTCTTCAAAGTATTAGTAATCCGGTTAAAAATAGGATTGCAAGCCTTTAACGAATGAATTAAAAGGTTTCTTGATTAAACTCTGAGTGAATTTAGAATATATTATCACGATGTCGGAAGTAGCTGTAAGGTTACACAACAAACTCCCACTTAGCACCAACCAAATCAAAACTAAAGCCAATTTTTACTTAGGGAATTATCAGAAAAAAAACTAGCTAGTATTTTTAAAAGCATCGTCATGGGAGTTACAAAATATACCCTAAGTTGTACCATATAAGTCACTGAAAACCCTCTATCCAAAACGTAGTTCGCCTCAGCACAACATCTCCAAGTGAGGAGGAATAAGAATATCTTAAAATATCTGTTTTTTATATCTTAAAACGTCATGGTAGTTAGTGACCAGATTTGCACAGGTACTTCCCTACGATGCCAACCATCCTCTTTGTCAACTTCTTCCCCTCCCCACTCTTTTCAGCGTCACAAGATATTACGATTATGGATGCCAATGAATGATGAATGATGTAAGTTTCCATTTCTCGTGTCCATCACCAAGATACGAGAATGCATCATCGGAGAGACCATGACAAAATTAAAAGAACGTGTTTCTTTATTCAGTGGATTAATTAATTAATGGATTTATGCACGATTTACTTACACGAAATTGTGTATTTCTTAAAGCTTAACAAATTTAATTGCTCACTTGTCCTTCGCTGACACTGAAGAGAAAACCCGTAGGAGTAAGCTATGGACGTGTCTGTCTGTGTATGCGTGTGTCCTAAGTTAGCTAAAATTTTCACTACTTCTAGTGAAATTGATCAAACGTTTTAATTTTTCGAATTTCTCTTATACGGATAATCATTTTGATTGGCTTCGTCCAATTAGCGTATGAGATATCTCAACTAGCAAATTAGTTAATAAATACCTAATTAAGCATTAATGGAAATACTAGAACATAGTATAATGATGCTAACCCTGTACAAATCACAAGTACGCTCGACAGTTAAATTTAGAAGCCACCTCTGGGCTGAAGCCCACTTCATAAATCTACTTTTACTAAGCAAAAGAGAGTGGTCTGTCTGATTGACAATAATGAAAAACCTTTGTTACCAAACTGATTGCCATCTCTAATGAACAGACGCAATGTATGTACATAATATAAGGAGCTAGCAGCATTGATCCCCGGTGCACCGGTGCACGTGCGTGAAACTCAACAGACACGAGCGGAACACCCGTTCACAGCTGAATTTGGCTCCATGAGAACGGGTCTTTTCATCAACTTTTTGTATAAGTCGGCTTGTATGTGGAACGACCTACCGGCATTTTTTTTCCTCCTTTGTGTAATCCGGGCCTTTTCTGCAGTCTTCTACTTCTCTTTCTACAGCTCCTATTTTAACAAGCCTTACAAAGCTGTCCAATCGCACGGAGAAAACTTACATGCATAATTAAATGCTAATATTAAAAATTTGGTAACATTATACGGTTTTCTGTTAAAAGCGGGACTGCAGGCCTTAAACAAATGAATTGACAGATTTCCTCAAAAAGCATCTGTAAAACTCGAATGTATTATGGCGACAGCGGAACACATCTTCATAAAAATCCTAATATTATAACATTTCGTCGTTACGTTTAGTGTGAAAAGAATACCTGCATAAAAACGTTTTCTGAATAGACTCATGTCTTATCATGATTGCCATTACATTTTTAGCTATTCACATTTTTCTCAGTGCGAGTGGCGACATAGTTCCCTTGTCTTTACACTGTACAGGCAGCGGCGCGCTTGTCAGGTGTCACATAACAAAAAATAGTCCCAATTGATCTCGTGTCCTTATATTTTGCTCTTTTGAGGGCCAAATCAAGTGTTTGGACAAAGATAATTGGCTTGTAAGGGGTCTGGGATTTGAAATATCCTACGTAAATTGGCTACATTAATTTTCTTTCAAATCGGTAGATACAAAACACACTTCTGGAGATTATCTATTCTGTGTTCCCTGAAATATTTAGCCATCTGCCAAAGGCACAATGTAAAACTCGTGGGCGGCAGATTAACGTGTATCATGAGAATTTAAATCCATTAAAATGATCATACATCATTCGCTGCATCGTGTTATTGAATACCCACAGAGCAGATGTGCTTTTATAAATGCGATTTCTGATCAACTATAATAAATTAAAGGATTTAACGTTCAACCGAAGATGGTATAATTTCACATTAGCAGAGTCGAGGTAAAAATGCAGAAACTAATTGGTAGACATCGGGCGTTGTGTATGGAATAAGCACTAGCAGCCTTACTAATAAATTAAACGGTACTTTTCTTACACATTGAATAAAGACTGTAATAATTCTATTTTAAATTCTTACTTTTAAAAAATAATTCTCTAACTGGGCTGCGAAAGAGCCGGCAACGTACCGCCAAGATTCCCGTCTTAAAAAAAGATAAGTTATTTCTGACATGTTATTTTTTATTTGACTGTTACCGCGTGAATTTTGGAAGATTTCTGTGAAAGTGGTGTTTTTAATAACGTAAATGCGGTATGCATATATAGGTAAAAATAAATCAAGAAATCAACGTTTATATTGCGCAAACAATGAATCCAATACGTCAATTACTTAAATTACACTACTGCGGGAGTTATTTCAAGATTGAAGTCCATCTTAGAAAATCGAGTGATTTTATACTTAGATATAAGCGGTCTTGGAGTAAAATATCGCCAAATCGCACTGTATAAAAATATGCTGTTATTAAAACAATACTCATTTACGTACATAAGGAATAACTAACTCGTATTTTAGAAACTCTAGATCTCAGAATCAAAAACATATCCAACAAACAACTTCAAACACAATATTTGGGCAAAATAGCTTCCTGTACAATTACATACTATGGTACAACAAATACCACTCTCATTCAAAACTCACGACAGTATTATAACATTTAAATCTCAAATAAAAAGCTGGATACAAAACACAGGGAAATCCAGAAATAGTAAAAATACTGACACCAAATTCAGACTGAAATGACAACCACTCAACTAAAGAAAAAATCACCATGTAATCTAATCATAAACATTTCTGAAAAAACACTACTTAGCATATTTATAATTACTTATTGTTATCCATACTACAAAATTTTAAAAATATGTAAATCAAATCCCCAGCATGGCAGATTCCAGTGAGGATATCATTATCTCTAGATAATAAAACCCTCATTATCATGATAATGAAACAGGAGATATGTTATTAAGGTAATTTGTGATCTATCCCCTCTTAATACTTCCATTAGAACTACCATTTACGATTCTTTGGTCAAAACCAAAATACTAAAATGAAATTGCGATCATCGAAGCATATTTTGTAGCCTGTATGTTTAACATTGGGGTAGCTATTCAATAATTGGGTAGTGGGTACGTCCAATGACTAAAGAAAATACCGCGGTACGTCACACCGATTCCGACTCGTAGCGAGTAGCAACCGTTGGATTTAATTGGACTTCAGTTAATGGTGCGGTTTTCAAGAAAGGAAGAGAGTCGACAAGACCAGGACTGAATAATTGGTGGTCAATGGTAAATGAGTGGGCTGGATGCTCGCTAACCTCACACTTTCTTGGCAAGGTCTACATTCCTAACTGCGTTGAATTAGCCTTAATTCGGTTCCATTGTTTCTGTGCAAGACGTGATACCGGCAGAAGTGAGGGCAACCACTTGTTTGTGGAGTTTTGGTAAAATTTTGTCATCTTACGAATCTTCTTGACGTCCAAAATGAGAGGAAAATTACTGTTTATATCTGATTTTGAAAAACTCTGCGTAAAGCCCGGAGCCCAACGCAAGCGCCGCAACTAGTCGTTGATATAATTGACTGAGGCTAGCGAAGTCCTGTTTATCTCGAGCACTCTGCATTTTACCTGTCTGTAAATTTGTTTGTGTGTTTCGTATTCGGTAAATCGTGTCAAGATGCTAGTCGTATCGGATAGTTTTTACTCCGCCAGAGTTCGCATGAGCGTTACGAGTTGTAAAATCGAAATAATCAATATTAGGCAAGTCTACTGTTCGCGGGAGCATTAGTAATATATTATTGTATCATGTATTATTAGTAGTCAGACGACATAAACAACCTTCCATATTTTTGTCTACGTGATTTGACACACTTAGTTTATTGCGGTGTTATCAGCATTGTTGTATGGTGAGAACAGTGTGAAATTTCAGGCTCTTCAAGATACATACTCCAAAATAGATTATGAATTTCGCTTTTTAATGTCAATTTTTTTAAGACGTATACGGTTGAAAACAGATTTAGTTAGCATTAAACAAAGTACTAAATAACATGAAATAAACCTTTGAAATGTGAACATATAGGATATGGGTGCATTCTCAAAGTACGCTCTACTTATTAGTTAAGGAAGTACTTCGTCGAATGACCAATAAAAGTGTAATAACTAAACTAGCTAAGAAAAGAAGTATGAATCCACTGTTCTGATCCACTCCAATGTCAATGTGAAACGATAAATGCAATATTATCCAATTGATAATCCAGAGAAAGATGAATAGTAGACGAAGCAGAGGGAGTCGTAATCTATGTGACTGGTTCGAGTGTAGCTTCGAAGTTGGGCTGCTGCTTACGGGGTTAGGTCTGCCATGATGATAGCTAACCTCCGGTCGAAGAGGGCACCAGAAAAAGAAGAAAAAAAATGGAAAACAGAAACATTTTCCAATGAAAAAAAATCATACTATTAATGATGTTAGTTTCAGAATACTTTAAAGATTAATAATATTGAATAAAATTAATCATTATGAAGAAGATAATGTTAATAAATCTAAAAGAAACAAATAAACAGAACGTGAACAAGAAAATAAAAAGGTAACTTGTGAGATACTATCTGGGTTTCAAATATATTCGGGTAAAACGTAATCATTCAAAAATATAGCAGCCAAAAAAATATGTGAAAGTAATTGAGAATGATGTTGGTAATTCTTAAATTGAAATATGAGATGAAAATAATCAGATCTCAATAGTATTGTCCTGGTCTTGGGTTGGCCGGTTCTGTGTCTTGTCCGGTATCATGTTTCGTTTAGGTATATTTATTATGTTTAACATTACATTGATGTGTTTTACCTTCAAAACATATTACAATAAAATTTATATTAACACAGATTCTTATATTATCATGGGTGAAGTAAACACAGACGCCGACAGGACTCCGTTAACGAAATTCTATCTGTCGGATGGTTTTTTTCAATTTTATATCGTTCTTTTCCGTCTCATGTTGGAATTTTCTTTTCCCTTAGATTTATTCCCCAAGTTGCCGTACATTTGTCGGATCGGATTTAGCGCAAAGTTTTCCACATTTTCTACCGAGAAAGGCAAATAAACGGCTTAGTTACTTTGCAAGCTATTCCCTTCCCTTCAAACTTTAATAACTTTACTGCAGAACAATGCATTACAAATGAAATATGTTCCTCGCTTATTGCCTTAACTATAAATACATATCTTCATTTTCAAAGCGTCAGCTGTGGTATCTAATCAATAAGTCAATTATTGTAAAATAAATGTTTTGTTTCCGTCTAATGTAATTTTACATAATATACTAAGCTACTGCATAAAATTAAGCTTCCATTAAAACTAAACACAGCCATCGAGAAGAACTGGCTATAAAGAAAGATATATATGTTTTTCAATTAAAGCAATTATAAATAATTTAGTGTGAAAATTTTCACTGATTTATTTAGGTTGAATGAAATACCGTTAATCAATTTGTTTTATTTCAAATAGGGAATTGTGCCATTTTTTCAAAATAAACCTCACCATCTCAATGACAATCCTTTTTTGTAACTTTCTTCAGGCAGGTAGGTACCATAATAATCATTAATCAGATTGATGGGACGCAAACTCTGGCGGGATAAAAAGGTAGTATCCAACACAGCCACCAATTGAACCGGATACGGAACACACAAACAAATGTACAGACAGATGAAATCCCAAACGGTCGAGTTAAAGCAGAGGAAAAAAATAGCTGAAATCATGCAAGACGAACCGAATCTTTGACAAAATAATCAAGATTTTGAATATGACCCACAATAAACAATGCTTCTTTATTCCAATATTCATAAAAAAAATTAACTTCTTCCATTTAACGCATTACTGAAATATCTATTTTTGATTCCGCAAACATTCAAATACGATTTAATCACTGCTTGCCAATTTGTAGCTTGGGTTGGGTGGTTTATGCATACATGATCCTGTTGGAAGTCTCCTTCTATATGACACAATAACTTATGACATCTGCCAAGATCCGCGACGCAGCATATCTATAGATATACATTTGTTGGGATTGTCTGCTGTTCCATATATTTTATCCATTATTTTCCATTATTGGAAAAGTGAGCAGAATACGACGAAAGCATTACAATACCCAGTAAGAGAATGGAGGCAGTTATTTCGCATTCTGCACTTGGCGAAGGAAATTGAAATTCTGGCGGCCATGTTCAGCTCGTGAGGGATCCACTTCCGGTTACGACAACAATGGCCGCCTTTAATCAAAAAATACATCCGGCCGATGGGATGCGAAAGTTCCGGAAGACGTGCACCAATAATAATAGGACGGATGAAAATAGTTGGAGCTCTGCGGGAGGGAGGATGTAGATATGGGGAACACTTTTGGAAAATAAACACATCATTCACATGTAAACCATACACATACATACTCGCACTTACAAATGATCGATAAACTAAATTTTTTTGGATGTATTCAAAATATTTACCACTGTAACCATTCTTCATGATAATATCATAATATGAACTTTAATATCATAATTTTCTGCGATGAAAATAGACTACTTACATATCTCAAAATTCCAAAGAATGCAAATATTTTCTCTAATAAAAATTCCTAGTGATCTTTAATTATTACCAATTAAAGACCTCATAACGGAAATCTCTAATAATGACTTACATATGTTAGGATTTATAACTAGGTAAACTTTAAATTTCAACAATATTAATTGCATTAAAATGTTATATTTTGCCTTTGTTAGAGTTAGATGGCAATTTGAATATAATTGTAACTGGAACCCCCATCGCAATTATGTACAAGCTATTGAAAGAATACAAAATAAATGCTTACGGTTTCTATACCAAAAAGTTTGTTGCAGTTCAACACTCTTTAAAATGATATTAAATTGCTTACATTGCCAGACAGAATGATTTTCACTGGATTGGTATTTCTACATTCAAAAAAAAAAATTCAACATTAAAAAAAAAAATTCTAAGGACGGGTTTTTTCACAGAATTTGTAAAATTCATCAGATTTCAAAGCTGATTTTCTAGTTCTGTAAAGGTTTTATTCAAGTTCTGTTAATAAATCATTATTGGCCAATTATTTCACTAAACTGAAATAATGACAGAACTTTAAAAAAACTTTCACAGAACTTGAAAATCACATTTGAAATTTTACATATTCTGTGAAACAACCCATCCCCAATAATGCATTTGATAGACCAGAGTTGCTTGAATTGATAAGTTTTCTGATTGGACTACGTAATACTAGAAGTAGTGATTTATTTCAGTGCAAAAATTCTGGGACTAACTATCATATATATTGCTTTTTATTAAGAATGCAGAAGGTAAACATTATTCCGTGTCAGTAGACATTTACAATTTGTCACTAATTTTATTTTATTTATTAATTTTATTTTATCCATTTGTACTCGGAAGTTTACAAATGTCTAATTTATTATTAATTACATGTCTACATTATAATACTTTTATCATTGCATTTTCTTTCTGTCAATATAGCTTCTACAATATATCAATTGGTCTTGCAATCTTGCATTCCTGCAATCTTGCTTGGAGTTACTATATCAGACCGGCTCAAGTATCGGGGATCCATAGAAGCCCGAGTAAATCAGGCCTCCAAAAAGTTGGGCGTCTTGTACAGGGCTAGGAGATTCTTCAACAGTGACCAGCTGCTGACCCTGTACAAGTCTCAAGTCCGCCCAACTATTGAATTTATTTTTTTTTTACCTTTATTAAATACTTAATAAACCTGCTTGAATTTGTGCAAAGAGAGAGATCCGTCTGATTGACAATCCGTTGTTAACAGACCGATTGCCTTCTCTAATGAATAGACGCAATGTAGGCATGCTGTGTCCGTTCTACAGGTATTTCAATGGAGCCTGCTCCAAGGAGCTAGCAGCATTGATTCCTGATGCACCGGTGCACGTGCGCGAAACTCGACGGACACGAACTGAACACCCGTTCACGGTTGACGTTGGCTTCATGAGAACGGGCCGTTTTTACGACTCTTTTTTGTGTAAGTCGGCTCGTATGTGGAACGAGCTACCGGCATCTGTTTTTCCTCCCTCCTATAATCCGAGCCTCTTCAAGGCCCGCATTAACAAACCCATTCCTACAGGCCCTACCTTATTCCTCCTCACAACGCCGGCCAACCGGGTGGTGACATAGTTCCCCTGTCTGTACACTGCACAAGCAGGGACACTCTTGTGAGGTGTCACAAAAAAATAAAAAAAAAATAAAAAAATTCCTTTATACAACAAACTATTTTGAGGTAATCAAACTATTAACTAGGTATAATTATTATCTTTTAGTTATTATTAATTATTAACTATTTAAAATACTCTTTAAAATGTACTCGTATTCATATTGTACTGGACAGGAGTCCACACAATAATAATAATAATAATAATAATAACATGGCATTTATATAGCGCAGTTTAGTGTCATTTCACTTCAAGTGCGCTTAACTACTCGTATAACAAACTTTAAAAATATGGTAATTCAGTATTAATGGTTCTTAAAATTATTCCTACAGTGTGCCTTACCCAATACAGATCTAATATTATAACAATAAATACACTGTTTATACAAAGTGATGACAAAACTTAGAATAACAATAACAGCAGGACAGGACAAAACACGAATATTAAAACTAAAACATAACATAAAACAGGAGGCAGTTTGTGCTCAGAAATGAGAATTTTCTGAGCAGTCACTTTAAAAAGGTACAATAAGGAGACAACCGAAACCAAACAATTACCGGAAGTTTTAGAATATGGCTTATTGTAAAATATTGAAAAGAAGTTAAAATTTATAAATGGTAAGATTTTTTAAATAATTTAATTTTGTTTTTAAAGCCCGTTTAAATTCAGCCAAATTCTGGAGATTAGTAAGAGCTGAGGGAAGTCTATTCCAGATGAGAGGGCCTTGGGAATGCTCCTTTACGGCCGATGATGATGATAGTTAATTATTATTTTTTTGGTAAACTAATGTTTAAGACAAGATTTTTTATGCATAGCACAAAGGGTAACAATTATTTTACAAGCAATAAAACACTAGTATATATTGAATTATTTCGCGGATAAGAGATAAGCCGCCATAGCTCAGTGGTCAGAGCTGTCGACCGGAAATCGAAGGAACACGGGTTCGAGTCCCGTAGGCGTCATGTATCTTTTATCAGGAGATTTTTCAATGGATGTGTGTTTCGGGCGAATAATTATTGCTTGTAAAATAAATGATGATAGTTGTATAAATTATGGGAATCTGCCTCCCGCACCCAGTGCTCGGTGAATGCTGGACACTGGGTGTGCTGTCGTCTCTGCTCGCTTCTGGCGTTTGGTGGTTTTCCTAGGCAGGGCCGGCTGGCCTTGAATAAAACGCCAGAAGATTTGGAGCAGAAGAGAAGAGAAGCGAGGTGAGGCAGTTGGTGGGCAGAAGTCACTTGTAGAAGTAAAACACTTGTTTTTGATGGTAAAGTTTTTTTTTTTTTTTTTTTTTAACATTATTTCTGGCTTTCACCCTTCAAGGGTGTTCTTGGCCATCATTTAAAATTATTGAGAAATGAAAGGTGAATTTAAATATTAATTTTATTTAAATGGGCAAATTTCAAAATTATAATGAAAATTGGAGTCGAGTTCAGACTTAGAAGAGATGAGATGTTGAATGGAGGGGAGGCAATTTTAGATAAGGCTTGATAGAAGAGAGGATATTTGTTTAGAGAGGGACAACCAAAAAATATGTGATCTAAAGTTCCCACTTCTAGACCACAGAATGTACAATCTGGGGAGTCAAGGACGTGAATTTTAAAAAGATGGGAAGGAACGGAACAATGACCGATCCTCATTCGAATGAGTGAAGAAATTTCTTTTTTGGAAAAATGAGGGAATTGCTGAAACCACGGTTTTGATGGAATAGTCCTTTGTATTGAGGCATAGCAGGCTCCCTTGGATTGACTAGCAATGTGCCAATACTCTGACCAAACATTGCGGGATCTTTCTTTGATGATGGAAAAAATGTCAGATAAGGGAATGTGGTTTACGAGGGTAACAACAGGGTTGGACGCTCCTTGTTTTGCCAAGGCATCCGCAATATCATTACCCATGATACCAACATGTCCAGGAATCCAAATCAGAGTTACAGATTTACCAGAGCTTTGAATGGATGCTATCATCTCTCGAATAAGGCATACAAAATGATCATCAGGATGAAGAAGAGGACTGGATTTAAGTTTTTGGAGGGAACTGAGAGAGTCAGAGAGAACGAGGGAATGTTCAAAATTATTTTTGATTATATATTTGAGAGATTCTATTATTGCAATGCACTCGGCTGAAAATATTGAAAATTGATTTGAAATTGAATGAAATATTCTGTCATTAGAATTATTGTGGTAAACGTTAATACCTATACCACAGTTAGGAGAGTCGGGAGATTTGGATCCATCAGTAAATAAAAGAGAAAAGTTGGGCCATTTAGATGAAATAATGTCATTGAAAATATTATTGACAGTTCGGGCCGGGAGATTGGAATGACTTTTAAGGATTCCGATCCCTTCAAATATTGTTGGGGATAGGGTGACGTGACTATATTTTAATTTGTATAAGGGAAGTAGATCATTTTGGATGATGTGAAGCTCTGAGAGAGACTTAAAATTTTTACAGATGTCAGGAAGAGGTTTAGTTGAAGCTCTGATTGTAGATGAATGGGTTGAGTCAATGAACAACGAGACGCTGGGGATAACCTGATGACATTTAGAATTTAAACATTTAAGAACAAATTTGTCAGCAAATAGTTGACGCCTTAAATAAAGAGGAGGATCAGAACATTCTACTTGAAGGGAATTGATGGGTGACGATTGCATCGCTCCAGTTATAATTCGCAAAGATTTCGATTGAATTTTGTCTAATTTATCAAGTACATTTTTTGAGGCAGTACTAAAAAGTGGGCAGGCATAGTCAAGATGGCTTCGAATAAGTGCGTTGTAAAGCAATTTAATGCAAGTAGGGTGAGCTCCCCACCAAACGCCAGATAAGGATCTGATGATATTTAAAATTTTTTCGCATTTAGTAACTAAATTATTAATATGGGAAGACCATTTAAGTTTCCTATCAAATGTTACTCCCAAAAATTTTACTTCAGAAGCGTTGGGGATTGGAGAATTTTTAAATAAAATTTGAACGGGGGGGGTTTTATGGCGGTTTGAGAAGGTGACACACTGAGTCTTTTGGATTGAAAGTTCAAAACCATTTAAGGTGAGCCATGTGCAAAGGGCATTCATGGCTTCGTTAAGATATTTGACGGCGAGAGGGATGATTTTGGATGATAAGAAGAAAGCTATGTCATCTGCGAACTCAATAACTTTTACTTGTGGGGGAATAGTGACATGCATATCATATGTATATATATTATACAGTAAGGGGGACAATACATCGCCTTGTGGTAAACCCTTCCAAACAGACCTACTTTGAGGAGAAATATCTGGAAGTTCAATGAAAATTTTTCTATCTAGAAATAGATTAATAATAGATTGGACAAACATGGGGGGAAGGCCAAGGCCTAGAAGTTTTTTTTTCAGGATTGGGATGGAAACATTGTCAAAGGCGCCTTCTATATCTATAAAGACGGCAAGACAAACTTCCTGTTTAGAAATTGATAAATTAATATCAGTGCTGATGATGGCAAGGTTATCTTGAGTGGATTTTTTTTTCCTAAATCCAAATTGAGATGGAGAGAGAAGCTGTTTACTCTCGACAAAAAATTCTAATCGGTTTATAATTAATTTTTCATAAAGTTTACTGAGGGTGGATGAAAGAGCGATCGGCCTGTAGTTGGATCCAGAATTTGGTGATTTGTTTGTTTTTAAAATAGGGATGATTATTTGACAACTCCAGTCATCAGGCATTATACCAGTCTGGAAGATTTTGTTTAAGATGCTTAAGAAGTGGTTTAGAACATTATCATTACTATTTTTGATTATGCTGTAAGGTATACCATCTCTGCCTGGAGATGAGTCCTTGACTATTAATAAACAATTTTTTAGCTCAATTAAGGTGAATGGAGAGTCTAGCCAATGATTAGACATAGGAGTATTATAGATAGGCGTTATTTCATCTAAGTTAGGTACAGAAGGGGGGGCAATTTTGTCCAAGAATTCATCTATCCATTTAGAATGAGACGCTCGAGGAGATGGTGAACTGAAGGAGGATCGAAATCTTCGGATCATAGACCAAACTTCCGAAATTGGAGTGTTCGGAGATACTGAACTGCAGAAGTTGTACCACCCGGATCTTTTTTTTGACCTCAATACCCTTTTGGCATTGGATTCAGCGTTTTTGTATATAAGATAGTTCTCCATAGTCATATTGTAACGATAGGAAAGAGATTTAGCTTTCCGAATTCTTACTACTTTGGAACATTCCTCATCCCACCAGGGAGTTGGAGGGAGTTTTTTTAAAAGAGATTTAGTTTTAGGGGGAGGATTTGATTTATTTATTGCAGTTATGAGCATTGATTTGAAGTTATTATAGTCATCTTTGACGGAAAATATATTGGTGTCGGGTAAATTTAGTAGGAACTTGTCCATATGAGAGTTAAATTCATCCCATTTGGTGTGTTTCGTTTTAATCTTTGTCGAAATATGAGACTTGTCCGATTGGAAAGAAGTTTGATAAGTAATGGTGATCGGGAAATGATCACTGGAGCAAGGGTCGGGGGACACCACCCAAGAGGAGAGAGAACCCAGACTAGTAGAACATATCGAGAGATCCACTGCACTGGGGTTTGTGCTGGGGCGAGAGATCCTAGTAGGAGATCCGTCATTCAAAAGGAAAAGGTTGGATTGATCTAGGAAATCCATCACACTTCGACCATCTCGGTCGGAGAAAGCAGAACCCCAGACGGGGGAATGGGCATTAAAATCGCCTAATATAAAGAAAGGAGGGCTTAGTTGACTTACAATTTGCAACCAAATTTGTTTATTGAAGTGGGCTGTTGGGGGAAGATAGACTGAAATAAAGGATGTGTCCTTTATTTTAGCTGCAACCATTTGGAAGTCAGCATTGGGGGGTTTGATATTATTTATTGGGGAAAATGATATGGATTTCTTAATAAAAAGGGCAGCACCGCCGCCCGAACCTTCCGGGCGGTCGTCGCGGAGACAGGAATACCCTCCCACATTAAAGTGGGTGGATGGAGTAAACCAAGTCTCCGAGATAGCAGCCAAAGAAATAAAGTTGGAATTTAATAGGTTAAGGAGATCAGATTTGTTAGAAATAGCACTTCGGCTATTCCACTGAAGTATTTTGAAATCTTGAAGAGTCATTTTGAATAAATGATTTTAATGTGGAAATAATAGTAGCAGCGTTGGACGGTAGATTAGTTTGAGAAGAAATAAGGTCAATTAGAAGCATAATGAGAGTTTGGATAAATGAAGAATTGTCTTGGGAGAGTTTTTCAGAAAGTTTTAGAGAGTTCATTGAGGACGGATTATAATTATTTGCACACCCATTTGTGGCATTTGAAAGAGGTGAACCATTGGGATTTAAGAGCAGTGAGTTGTGTTGTTGCTGATCGTATCCAGGAGCCGGTTTAGAGATAGCGTTTTTGTATGTGAATTTAGTTGAACGAGAAGAAGTTGTTGTAGTGGAGGGAAGAGGGTTGGATGAGGAGTTGCTGGATAAAGCCTCAGCAAATGATTTTTTGACAGGCGGGAATAGTTTAGAAGCCTGCAGAAAAGACAAGTTCTGAGAGGCCATAGAAATTTTTATATTTTTTTGGCGAGATTGTTCTGGGCAAGAAGTGTTGATAGCTGTATGTGAGCCTGAGCAGTTAAAACATTTGGGTGAGGAGGAAGAAGGACATTGGTCAGCTGCGTGGTTTTCTCCACATTTAAAACATCTGGGTTGAGATCTGCATGCAGCTTTGGTATGACCAAAACGGCAGCAATTGAAACATTGAGTGGTGGGATAAGTATACATTTCAACTGGTAATGAGTTGAAGAATAAATATATATGGGAGGGAAGAGATTGACCTTCAAAGGTGATAACTACAGATTGGGAGGGCTTCCAGGAAATTATACCCTCAGAGGAGTCCTTGTAATTTAGCCTCCTGGCTTTTATGGGATTGCCAATGTGTTGGGGGGTTGAAAGTGAAGACAGAATTTCTTCGATGGACAGGTCGGTCGAGATACCTCTGACCAGGCCCATGCGAGTGACATTGAAAGTAGGGATATATGCCTTGAACTTTGAATTAGATGAAATGAAGATATTTTTGATGTAACTGTTGGCAGCTGACCCTGAGAGGAATTCGACGGAGATTCGGAAGCGACCCTCGGCTTTTACACCTCCAGGCTTGATTGAAAGGTTCTTGCTATTTGATAGGAATTTGCCAAATTCAAGAGGGTGGATGGTTTTTCCTTGCTCAGTTTTTTGGGCGTATACTATGAATGGGCCACGGGAATGAGGAGAATAAAAGTTTGTTGGAGGAAGTTGAGAAAGTGCTGGTGGGGATTGTGAAGTCGAAGGAGAGTCAAGTTTTATTGGGGAAGAAGGAGTAAATTTCCTTTTTTTGGTAGAAGTCAAAATGACAGAATCACTGTCAGAAATTTCTCCATTTTCCCCGTCTGGGGGGTCTGGAGAGGGATCTGGGGGCTTTGTAGGGGGTCCAGGAGGGAAATCTTCCTCCATTATTCACAACAGTAAACAACTACAATAATAGTATGGAAAATGACAGAAGTAAAAAAAGGTTATAAATATCTGGAAATCAGCAGCGAAAAGTGACTCCTGGAAGATCAGGAGGGAGAAGAAACCTCAAGGCACAACACACTACACTTTTTTTTTGCCAGAAAACAAAAAAGAATGGTAAAAAATTAATTTTAGATAGAGCAAAACAAAACAACTGATGACAGCCAAATGTTATTGTTGCAATCGATGGTAAAGTTGAATTAATTTATTTTTATTTTTATCGCTGCTTATATCCTATAAGGTCACCTCTAAGCCGACATTTGGCTGTCGACCGAAAAGGGGTGGGGGATTTTACCCGCGCCACATATGCGTACGTAAGCCACCGCAAAATGTTGCACATTTATTTTGTCGGTGGGTTAGTTAGGTCTTTTTTATTTTTTTTTATTGAATAAATAGTTAATACATAGCAACAAACAAGTCCTGCTAAGCCAATTGAATTGGCCTGTCAACAGGTGCTTAAAGTTTAGTAACATATACATTTTTATAAGTTATAATTTACAACTTATATCTACAGAATCAACAATTGAAATTGAGACTTTGCAAAGATTTTGCAAGCTCGCCTGAATTAAAATTAGATAGTTTTATTACATAGTAGTTATGACAATGTGTATCTTGACAAATAGATTTTTTTGTATATCAAAATACGACAAAAAATAAGAAATGTTTGTAAAATAAAATTGTAAAAATGACCTCGAAGCGATCAAATTTGTAAAAGGGTTATGACAGTTTTTTTCGCAGGTTCCCAGTAACATAGCGCTCCGAAAAAAGGAAGATTCACTATGCTACGCGGTTCCTAGATTTTTGTAGAGACAAATATGTAAATTAATTATAAAAGATGGTTAAATAAAATCGTTATAAAAGGTATTTTAAATATCTCCTCAGTAGTAACATATCGCAAATAGTTTTTATTTGACTACCGCTGAGGAGATGTACAAGTTAAAACAGACATTATTAACATTTTGTAAATTATAATTAAGTTATATTTGTATACAAAAAAAACTGAACATCGTGCCGCTCGGCCGGGGTACGTGCGCGATACGGTATCGTTGCTTTTCGAGGTCAGAAATTTCGGGTAATTTTGGCCGAAACGGGATATAAATGAGCAGTGGCGGGGAATGAGGAATTTGGCAGTGGCGCGGAGTTTTATAAATGAAAACATATTTTTTTTAAATGGAAAATTGTGCCCAACAACGTCTGTTACACATATATAAAACGTCCTAAAAACGGTGTAAATAAATTCATAAAAATATTAAAAGCTGAAACAATAACGTCTCAAAAAAAACATACCTACATTCTATATTCGTACAGACCTTCATAGAGTTCTTACGAGAAAAAAAGGAATAGTTGCAGAAAAAATTATATAAATGGGAATTTTATGTTCAAAAGTTGGTATTTTGTGTCTGATATTCCAATCGGTATTCCAATGAACTATTCCTAACAAACTCGTATGTTTCTTTCTTAATTCTTCTTTCTTCTTTCTTCTTTTTTCTTTTTTCTTTCTTCTTTCTTCTTTCTTCTTTCTTCTTTCTTCTTTCTTCTTTCTTCTTTCTTCTTTCTTCTTTCAATTTTCTTCTTCCTTCTTACTTCTTACTTCATTATTCTTCCTTTACTCTTCTTTCTTCCTTCTTCCTTCATCTTTCCACTTTCTTCTTTCTTTTTTCGACTTTCTTCCTTCTTCTTTCTTAATATTTCTTTCTCCCTTCTTCTTACTCCTTTCTTAATTATTCTGTCATCTTTCTTAATTCTTCTCTCTTTCTTCTTCTTTTTTAATTTCTAATTCTTTTTTCTTCTCTCTTCTTGCTCCATTCTTTATTCTTATTTCTTTTTCTTTCTTTCATTCATTTTTCTAACTTATTTCTTCTTTTTTCTTTATTTTTTCTTCTCTCTTCTTTGTTCTTTCTTAATTCTTCTCTCTTCCTTCTTCTTTCTCAATTCTTCTTTCTTAATTTTTCTTTCTTTTTTCTTCTTGCTCCTTTCTTAATTATTCTTCATTTTTTTTATTTTTTTTATACTTTATTCTTTCTTAATTCTTCTTTATTCTTTCTTCTTTTTACTTTATTCTTCATTATTTATTCTTTATTCTTTATTCTTACTTCTTTGTTCTTTCTTAATTCTTCTTTCTTCTTTGTTCTTTCTTAATACTTCTTTCTTTTTACTTCTTTGTTCTTTCTTGATTCTTCTTTCTTCCTTTTTCTTGCTACTTTCTCAATTCTTCTTTCTTAATTCTTCTTTCTTCTCTTTTCTTTTTTCTTTCTTCTTTATTCTTTCTTCCTACTTCTATATTCTTTCTTCTTTCTTCTTACTTCTTTGTTCTTTCTTCCATCTTTTTAATTCCTTGTTCATGCGCCGGGAGAGATGCGCCTTTGGAAATGCGCCGCAAGCGTAATTTTTTACATATTACCTCCATTTGGGGTATCTGTGTAGTGTGGTTAAAGGAACTTTATTACGAATAATGACAGAAATGGCGCAGCGGGTGAACATTTTTCTAGATTCGAGGGTAAACCAATAAATTTCCATCATATATCGGTCGGGGGGCCAACCAATAAATTTTCTTAAAAAATCCGGGTCCCTTCAGACCGGGCTGGGCCCGACGATGTATATCTCCCTCGTGGCGGCCAAGTGTCTTTGGGCATAATTTCAAGCCGGGAACCCTGGGATAACCCAATGCCCATATGATGAAGACTCTACTGCAAGAGACCTGCTGGAGCCCAGTCAGCATTTGCTGAAATGCTTACCGTCGCATCCGTCCCTGCTTCAGAGGCCATATTATTTGGACTCTACACAAGATCATATTCGAATAGCGTGGTCGTTTCTTTGTCTTCAAAAGATGCGTATTTCTCTTTTCGTGCCTTTGAATGTATAATAATTTCAATCGTTACATTCTCTTGAATCTCATATTTACTTTAATTCATTAAATCGAAGCCATTTCTGTATAAATGAAATAAATTATACAAACACTTGTCTAGCCCACTAAATAAATTTGTATTATATCGACTGGTTTTGTAAAAATCCTTGTTTTGTCAGTGGTTAAACCAAGTGTTTGTTTAAATTCAACTAAATATCTATCGCAAGCCAAACTGTAACTGCTTGTAACGAACGTGTAATTAATATAATTGTAGGTTTATTTACGCTCGTTTTACGCCTCAGGACTCTTATTTTCGCTGCTTTTAGTTGCATTGTAATCTTATCCTTCCTCTTCCCTATCCTTGCCTCGCTATCGTCAAAGGTTGGTGTTAAAACTTAATTATGAGCTGTTGGCCTATATTCCACCACTATAACACTGATATTTTGTCATTCTTCTTTTGCTCTAACGTCAATCAAAATCAATTATGAAAACAAATTAAAAAGTGTTTTTTTTTCATTTTAATATTGAAGGTGCAATTAATTTAATTTTAAAAGATTTTCTATAGAAAGTATTGTCAAAAGAACTCGCCTGTCAGTCAAGCAATGAAGAAAAAAATAGCCAAATGTATTATTCAGCAAAGTTTTCATAATAGCCATGTTGCATTGTTACGAACAATTACTTCAAAACTGGTTACATATGAGCATTCTTGTGAATTAAAAGCAGTAGCGTGCTAAGCTAATCGTTCCTGTGGAAAGCGGTGAGATTTAAAATGCAATAAGTGGATTGAAAACACCTTTTCTCGCGCAGTCAACTTCACATTAGTAATTCACAGTCAAGCAATAATGGATTTGTGATTCAATTGCAGCAAATAAATAATCTTATTATCCAAATATATATATAATCTAATTTTATTCTAACTGATTATTATATTAGTCGTGAGACATATAAATATATCAAAATATTTTGGAAATGCGTTAAAAAAAATCTTATGGAAACGAATGTGAAACTATTGTAAGATTCCCAATTATATAACTATGCTAGCATTAGTTGCTGGTCTTAGAACTAGTTCGTTTTTTAGATGCTGTTGAATAGTCAACAAAGACATTAAACATGTCAAATTTTACATTTACGTAAGTAATTGCATTCTTTCGTCTAGCCTAAATTTACTTAAATTGCCTACTTTTATCAGAATTGTCAATGATTATTTAATAATGGCTGATATTCAATTCAAAAGAGTTTGATAAGTTTAGTATTAGAGATATTTTAAATCTTTATAACTTCATTAATAGTTCTATTTCTTCAGCAAAACAATTACTATTTGAAATTAGGCTCCTCGCATACATACACGGATTACGTGGTGAGCTCTTCATTAAAACCAAGGGAAGATGAAGAGCAACTGACATACTGGCCCCTACAGGCAGATTGAGGAAGTTATGGACCGACTGCTGCGTGAAAGAATGCTGGAGTAGATTATGAAGAATTGGAGAAGAATGGCTAGGAACAATAACCGGTGGAGAAGGAAGAAACAATAAGAAAGCAGAGGAAAAAACGTATTTGAATGTTAATACATACTACGAACGAACTAAACGTTGTTGATGATCAAGTGTTGAAAACATGAAACAGCAAATAATTGTGTACAATATATTGTCCGACCAAACCAAATGAAAAAATTACTGCCAAGTAAAGTCTAAATTACACACCGCCGATAAAATGTGTACGAATGCACATGGCCGTTATTAATAATAAACTACAATAACAGCTTTTTGTTATCGCACTTTGGCACGAAATAATAACAAGTTTCCGTAATCAGCGGACCGCAGCAATTATCCCGTGATTCCTCGGGCGAGCGCCCGTTACGGCACGTGCGCGTATGATAAACTATTTATTATTTTATTTATAAAGAAAAAAATGAGTCGGCGCAGGGCTCCCGCCATAAGGCGAGTCACGCCCCCTTACTATTGACACACAGACAATGCAGATAGATCGTGCGAGTTGTGCGCCGATAACAATCACGCGCACGTTTGTTCTACTAAATAACTAAATGGTTCGGAATAAGAACAGACATCGAGGGTTTATTTAAGTTGGCAGATAGATACTAACTTAGCTCTTATTACTTGACACTTTTTCATTTTTATCTTTCAAATTGTCTTTTTAAATTTCATGTACATTTCACAGCACTAATCTTAAGTTACACGCATGAGTTTTGTAACGAATAAGACGTGTTAATAAGCTACGAAACGAATATCTTATCTATTTATTTATAATATTATACGGGACATAAGGCCTTTTCAATATTTTGTGATATGATAATTTAAGTACAAAAAAAATTATTGAGTAAATTTAGCTACTTACGAGTTTTGCATGAAAAATAACTTGATGCTTAGATTAATAATGTAATTATTTAAGAGATTTGCTATTTTAGCGTTTTTTTTCTATTTATGCGAAAGTATTGCCAAATGTACGCAAGCTAGGTACAAGATAGCATTTGAATGACTATCTTAATATAATTACTACAAAAATAAAAATATTTTTGGATCGAGTAGTTCTAGTTGGTATGTGGAAAGCAATTTGACTGAGGCAATAAATCAGGGCTATCTAAAGTAACTTGAAAAAAATTAAAAATATAGTCGAAAACAAGTCTTCTCTATATGAGAGTTATTTTAATTCTTTCATCAAGTAATAGTAAGTACAGTTAATATAATTTATAAATTTATATTAACCTTTTTAATTGAATCGGAGTGGATTTTGAAGTGAGTGAGAACCAGATAGAATAATTCTGTTCAATTTTTGTTGTATTTCTTGGGCATTAATTATGTCAATTTCAAGACATTTTTGTTTTAATTTCTAATGTACATTTGTTACTTAAATTTGGTTTACTTTGGCTACCGGTTTCACCACAACCGTGTCATTATCTAGCAATCTTAAAACTAACTTAAACATTAAACAATTAACAAGTACAGAAAGATTAGATTTTATTAGGTGACGGTAGTGGGTGGGGTGATTTGGGGGTGGGGATGAGGGCGAGAAAAGTGGGAGGAGGAACAAAACAGAGAAACATTTTCAATAAAGGGGTGCTATTATTTTGAACTAAATTTTTGTATTTAACTAAATTAATTTTTTAATTAATATTTTTGTTATGTTAATTTGTAAGGTTTCTATAGCGAAACCTACAAACTAAAATATAATATAAACTAACAAAATCTACATACAAAATAAAAATATAAGATTACAAAATAATTATATAAGATTTTTAATTTTGAAAATTAACTGGTATTCCGGAGTAAAAAGCCAAGCATTTTTAATCCTTTATTCTCATTGTTTTGATGTGTCAAAGAAAAATAAACTTGGAATCGTAAATAATTTCACTGGGAGAGGTGAGGGAAACATTGTTGAATTTATATTGATAGTTGAAATTTATATTGATGGCTGATTCATTCTGAGAAATCTTATTAAGTGGCAGTTATAGTATAGAAAAAAGATGTTAGCATTCATGTTATGTATTTAAATTAATATATTTGAGTATAAATACAGTCGTAGATAGTTTTTATAAGTTTTAATCAAATTCAATTGAGTTTTTAAGATTTTTAATTCAAAGTTTAAAAGATCGTGGGCAACAACACTTAAATATAATTATAAAATACAGTAATGATATCATTAATAAAAAAAAATTTGTATTTACGATTGTATTTTGCAACAAAATCCCTACTAGCTGAGCCATCATCGTGTACATGGAGACGAATGCATTCCAAAAGGGCAGAGTTCACCCCAGAAGTTCGAGTAGGTGGGTGGCGGCACACCACCCCCTTCTTTGGAGAAGTTAAAGCATTATCAAGTGCAGTTTATTCGTAATTTCCCTGTAAGTTGTGGTGAGAATAATATGTACATGTTATTAGTTATTGGAACAATATTAATAATATTCAAGTGAGGCGGCTAATGTGTTCATATTGACAAAGTAAGTTTGTTCCCTATTGACAATTACACTTTCTTTCCATTTTTTGCAACTCTACACAGAGAAAGCTTAAACTGATATAAAATACTGTTAATTTATTAAAAATATAGTAAAATTATTCGTGTTATTGGGCAGTACAATAATCTACTAAAATCTCAAATCTCGATATTCTGAATGACCAATATTTTATCAAGAAATTGGCAGACCATCACTTTTTAACATGATAACGCTCTTCTTGTACGTGAAAGCTGAATAATAATTGTAACGCATGTTACTTGTAGATTTTAGTAGATTATTGAACTGCCCGGTACAGCCCGGCAAAGCTACAGTTTTGTCAAAACCTGGTCAGCATAATTATAAAAATAAAACTTGTGTTTTTTATTTTTTATTATAATGTCACATCACTAGTATCTGCTTCGCATGAACGAATAAATAAATAACCTCCGGTTAAAATTAAATCAATTTTTTTATGCCATATGTTTCTGCCTAAGGACAAGTTATAAATTCAACCGGATTTAATGATAGATAAAATAACCAGTACAATTTATTTTATTGTTTATAGTTTTTAATGCCACGAGGGGTTGCTTAGTGGGGAATATATAATGTGACCCACTAGCATAAATACAGTATCTGAATGTGAAATATGCATTGCTTCGATATATATGTGCATTAGTAAGACAACAATAGCCTCTCGTGTATTTTTTTCCAGGCGATGAAAAATCACATCCCAATTACGATAATAAATCTAGTAAAGTCCCGGGGGTGCCTGGGGCGAGTTCCCCGGAACTCTAAAGGACTACAGGGAGTTTAGGTCTCGGCTGTATCACTTGCAATCGTGCACGATCACGTCCGTGCCTCCGTGTTCCGTGGTGTTCCGTGGTGTTCCGTGGCGTTCCGTGTTTTGTGTTCCAGGCATGCGCACGGAGCGTGTCTAACAACCGACGCACGCTCAGATATTATTAACGTTTTATCTTCGCAGCGCACACAAAAGCGCTCATTGCGCGCCACGGTGGATTTTCAAATCCTCCCCTCACAGAAATATAGACAAAAAGCACCCGATAATAAAGGGAAACTAAAATATTGCTGTTATTTGAATTTTATGTAATTCCGCATAAAAGCTACAAAAACTGCCTACAGTCAGTGGAACTATAACATGTCTATTTGATTATGTCGTGGTATTGAATGAGGTTGGAGAGATAAATACACAAAATAAGAAAGTTGGAAAGTCTAGCCGTTCTAAAGTAACGATAAAACTATAATTTACAGTCGCATCTCAATAGGGTGATATTTAGAGACAGTATATTCCACTATGGAAGAAGATTCGTGTGGATGGGAAGATTGAGTTTAGGAAGAAACTGGCAATTCAGTTGATATCATTTGATTCGATTCTGAATGATTGTCTCTCCCCAAGAAAATAAAGAAAATGTCCCCCTCGGACTAAATGCGAATATTCCACTTAATCCAAAAAGCACAATTGTAACTTTAATACCTACCTTCTTATGGTTTCATTTGTCGGTAACGGGTTTTAAACCCGGCAAGATAAAGAGTCCTGGAGCACGCCATTCTTCCACGAAGTTCGTCATTGCATTTTCTACCAACATTAATTGCAGTTTTATTTTAGAACCCATCGAGAGCAGCCGTTAGATAGGACGTTCTGATTGCAGGGGGTGTCTATAAAGTCCGGCTCATTCCCGAAACCTCAATTTTGTCAGTGAAACTGCGCCATTGTGTAAAAAATGATAAAAAATTGTGCGTATTGGTTATATTGGATGGCTTTATCAATTTAGTCAACTTTGTTTCGGTGCCCGTTACTAGTGGAGAAGAAAGAACCGTGTGAACTGCACACAAGGAATCGTTACAACTACTACTCGAGAGATAATTTCGGTCGGAATCCTTTGTAATGTTGCCGTTGGATTTTAATATCACGAGGACTGCATACAAATGTAGCACTGTTTTGGACAGAAATCCTTAAGTGTTCCAAAATATGGTTTGATAAAGGCTTCCGGGCTTTCGAAAGTCTTCGATTCCGCAAAGTGGACAAAATTTTAGAATGGCTTATAAAACAATGGGTTACGACCATTACATCAATGGTTACGACGCTGAAACCTTGCGAATCTTTCTTTTTATTTCACGGTTATCTTGTGGTGCTTTAAAATATAACTAATATAAATAATAATAATTGCATAACTTGTATAGTGCTTGTGTGAAAAATCTCCTCAAGTGCGCTGTACAATTTATTACGAATTCCGAGTCTCCATCTATTTTTATTATTTACAAACAGATTCAGAAAAACGTACATATTATTTACAACAGATACAGAAAAACAAAAAAAAACCTTATTATATTATCAGTCATTATTTAACAAATATCTACTTCCGTTTCATTAGATTATTACGATTATACAGGTGTCTGGGGGTATAGTGTACTAACTCCGGGGCGGTGATTCTACGTGGGTTTAAAAGTAGAAAAGATTAATAACTTTTTCGAAATTCCAACGTTTTAAGGTCATTTTTAAGTAAAAAATATGAATTGTTTGTATTGGAAAATAAATATTCTTCCATGGAAAAATATTTAAGAATTGGAAAAAAAAGTTTTTCTTTACTCCCGGACACCTTTATATCATACGATTTTCCAAAACTCATTATAATATATTAAATGAATTTACATTAAATTAATACCGGTGTCACAAATTAGTGACTTAGGTGTAACATTCACTATAAAGATGCTTGGCTTCCTTTGCAGAGCTACTGATTTTATGTCCTTAGATTGTGTGAGAACCGTCCATATTTCATTGGTCACAAATCAAGTGGAATATAATTCACCTATTTGGTCTCCTTTGTATAAAGTTCACTCTAACAATATAGAAAGATTTCAACACAAATTTCTTAGGTACGTAAATTTTAATCTCAAAATTCCAATGCAATACAGTAATTATGTCAGCTTGATGACTCAATAGCATATAATTATACACAGGATAATTATTTCATAACTGGTTGTGTTACACAGAGTCATTAAAATCTTTATTGACAGTCCTTCCATCGTTGCCACTATTGATTTCCATGTTCTGACTAGGAACACAAGACAAAATGTAACATTATTCTGCAATATATACCAATAGGATTCATAACCAATAGGTTCATGATCTGGGCCAAAAATTTTGGGGGTACTATTGATAGATTTATTGACTTCATTTATAGAATGAATCTTAATATGTACCAGCACTTTGTTGAATCTTAAAATTTATAGTAGCGTTGGTATTGTAGTTTAAGTGATTTGTCTTATATGTAGTATTGTTCTAGTTTCATTATTATTTTATGTTACTGTTACATGTTTACTTATATTCTTTCAAATTCAGTTTATCAGTTATATCGATAGCTCACTACGTATATTCAGTTCTTAAAATTCATGTAAAAGCCCTGACGGGCGTAAAAACAAATAAATAATAAAATTAGGACAGAATAAATATATATAAATAAGTAAGTAATACTGTAGTAGATAATACCCTGTTGCTTTGATCTAAACCAAACCAATTCGTACTGTTTAGACCACTACTTATCCCTTTTATTTAAAATACATTCCAATTTCAACATTAATTTAACTGGGTGACCAACCTGTCATACAAAATAATAAAGTTGTCGAGTAATTCCTGTGCAATTTCAAACCACAATTTTCTGTGAAAAAATCTAAACAATTTAAGTTTGTAAACTTTTTACTTGTAACGCGATACCGGGGAGCCAAATTGAACACATTATCGAATAAAACATCGACAAAAGAAAATTTATCCAACAATTCATGACGTTTTTCCTGGTTCATTCCATTGGAGCCGGGTTGTGTCATCAAAAATTCATGAATCTATGATAAAGTCAGATTCATGTATTTTCGCCTTAAATTATATTTTTAAACATTTTTTCTTTTCAAACCCAATAAATATGACGCGTATTAACGCTTTTTGCAGAGTACGAGTACCTATACAGCTCGTGCAGTAGATTAGATGATAGGGTTACACGCTATATACTTTCCTGCATGCCCCACACCGATCAATCTATTTCTATCCGTGATTAGTCCCTAATTGACTGATGATGGAATTACCTCGTTCGCAGCTGCTCGCCTGGTAGTTTCAACTGGCTAGATAGATGTATCTGTATAAGTATAGTGGATGTAATGTACCTAAAATGGGTGCATCTCAGCTCGTGTTGAGGTGTTGTAAACTGTAAACCGATCGGATCCTTCGGGCATGAATAGGGGAAAGTCCAGGACACTTGTAAAATAAGGGTCGTTGAACACATTTCCCTTAGAGCTTCTTGCCAACTGCCATGTTCTGGAGATTTCGAATAAGACTGGAATTTTATACTGCGCTATTTAAATTATCCAATTATAATTATTAAATATTATTAACTGGCTGTGAGGTAATTGGGTCCCGTTTTTAGGAGTTTTCGGAAACATTCAAGATTGTTAGAGTTGTATAATATTTACAGGAAAAGCCGAGTGAGTGGAATCGTAAGTTATTTTCAACCAAAAGCGGAGATAATAAAGAGTTCAGTAAGCTTGTGAAGAAAAAACGCCTAAAAATCAACACATAAAAAACATGTAATATATCTATTTTAAAATGTCTTTTGTTTTTTTTTGTTAGGCTGATAATTGAACCTTCATTCCCTTGCCACATGCCGATCGTGCAGGACTGATATTTATTTCGTACATTAACTGCTTTAAATGCTTGTATATCCGTGTGTATATACGTGACTGACATGAAAGGCATTGTTATCGACAACGAGTCTATTTCAGTCGGTTTCAGCTTGATCGGATGTCGGGAAGCGTGTTATTTTCCGCTTCGAAGATTTACATTCATTCATTTTTTTTTTGTTTTTCACTAACCCCACACAAGAGGCCTCGATGAAAATAATTCCCCTCCTTTGTCATCTTTCTTGAGGATGCTGTATTTAGGGTATTTTCGAGAAAAGGAAGGTGATGAAGAAGAACTGGCTTACCGGTCTCCCCCCAGAACAGGAGTGCTCCTGGCTGGGGTGGTACAATCGTATCTTATCGTACAACTAAATGATACAGTTCGCTTTTTTCCAAAGACTTGTGCAGGATTTCATGTTTTAGGTATACCTTGTCGTTTACACACATATTTGAGCTAAATCCATTTCACGAAATTGTGCTAACGATTATTTTAATTGGGACTTACCCTAAATGTAATACCTAAGTCACATCGCACATCATAATAATTGTTCTCACAGACTATTTTAAATCGTTCAAAATACGTGCATTTTATCTCTTAACTAAACCCAAAATGAGCACTTAATAGTTGCCCGGTGTATAAATAATTACCGATAATCGACGTAACGCAATTAAAAATACCTCAGCGAAGTCCATTTATCGTCGCTTACACGCGTTACGTTCATTAACCTATTAAAGATCGGTACCAAATAGTCTGTGATTAAAATGGAAATACGAGTATATTACTTACCATCTGCGTACCGGGTTTCGGCTTATCTGTAATGGCCCTCTTTAATCAACTTGGTGTTATACTTCGTTTGAAATAATTGAAGCGCTTGCACGTCTGCCAAATGCTTCCGTCGAAGTACGCAGTGCATGCGATACGTTCAGCCGCGAACTTCTAGCGTAATTGGAATATCAATCTAGCAGATCAGATGCCGGCGATTTATTCGTTCGCTGTTTCTGTTACCCCCAACATATCTGAGCTCCTGATAACTTGAATAACGTAGTCTATTATGGTGGAAACACATTATTAAAACCCGACGCGACCCGATGAAACGCGATGCGTGTTGAGTCGAATCAAATGTATTGTTTTCTTATGACCAGAATCACACTATGAACATCCGACGCGACGCCATGCGCGCACACGCCACCCGATCTAGACGTGCCAGGTCGGCGTGTTTCCCATGGTGGGGGTAAACACGCCACCCGACGCGGCCTGCGCAGTATGTTTCTAGACAACACCCGACGCCACGCGTCAGTCGTTCGAGAACTGTCACCGAGCATATACGGAATTTTGGCCAATTTAATATTATTTTTGCATTTATTTAGCGAAATGACCGACGAACAATTAATTGAGTTGGTAAAACGATATCCTGTTCTATATGACATGAGTTTAGCTATATACAGGGATCATACTGTGAGAATATCCTGTTCTATATGACATGAGTTTAGCTAGGTATATACAGGGATCATACTGTGAGAATATCCTGTTCTATATGACATGAGTTTAGCTATATACAGGGATCATACTGTGACAAATAATCTTGTGTATGTATGTCACTTTGAATAAATTCGTGTATTTCTTCAAATTGTGTTTTAGTAACCTGAAAATACATATGAAATCTTTCATTATCTTGAAGTAAGTCTGGATACATGAGTATGACATTCACCACACATACTTCTCTTTTGATTTATTTCATGAACCCAGTAACGCCTAGTTATTCTCTTTTTCTTGAGTCGTTTAAGTATCATATATGTACCCATAATTTGCATCAAATCTTCTTCAAAGTCTTCATCTGACTCGTTATTTATTAAATCCATAGTACAAAACCATTCACTTCCACTGCTGTTAGCTAACTGTATTCAGAAATTGCTAGTATGTCGTGGCGTCGCGTGTTGGTAATGTGCACGGTGCACATCGGGTGTCGAGACGTGGCGTCGCGTCGCGTTTTAATAATGTGTTTCCTCCTTTAGGATCTCACCGAAAACATTAATTTTGTAACCTTGCAATTTATATCAATAGAACGCAATATCCATACTATGTGACTCTCGAGACTCAAAAACTATTGGACCAATTTCGATGAAATTTTCAAAGTTTGTTTTTATTAGTGCCAGGAGTGAATGTTAGAAGCAGTCGGGAGAACTTAATTGATTATTTCTGCTTTGGAATGAGATACTGAATAGAATAAATTAATATAATAAAATATATTTTAGTTTTTAATTGTAACAATATGGTATACAGTAGCGAATGGATGATATAGTCGACTATGCCCAAGGAAGACTTATCTGCACAAAAAGAGATACGTAGTCGAAATACCTAACGACACAAGTGATAATGTCGTCTAAAAACAATATTCGGCGCGCAGCCCGGCGTAATGGATGGACACAAGGTCGACTTTGCCCTAGCAAGTCTAGAAAATCTATTTTTCTGTGGGGTTAATTTTAATTATTTCTGATGAATGTATTACTAAAATCTAGAATGTTTCTAGAGACATCCCTCGGGAAGTAAAGCTAAGCTAATTTCATAGATGAAAAACGTTTGTAAAGTCCTGTTTTTATAAATTTTAACCATAAATAACTTACATCAATGGGGATCCCTCTAGAAACATTTTAGATTTTAGTAATACTGTCATCATAAATAATAAAAAATGTGAGCGTAGAGCAATCTCTCGTTATTTGAGTCTTTCGCCACCTTAATTTCGTACTTGGCAATAGAGCAATCTGCCGCATTTATTACGGTTGCAAAGAAACTTCAAATTACTTAGTACCCCGATAAACCCTCATTCGGTTTGCCTTCAGAGTTACAGAATATTTCAATAATTCAATCATCGCCTCAATCTCATTCTAAATTTCGAATTCGAAACACACTATCGCTCGCCCTGTAATCTTCGAACCAGTTGTACAAACAACTGAGGCGGACGCTGAACAGAAAATAACTAGAAGTGTGAAAACTGATGTCACCAATTCGCATAAGATTAATAGGAACGAATACGTTGAAAACGAAATGACATAAAACCAAAAAAAGTCATGCAAAACAACTAAACACTATCAATTATTACTAACCAACTTTACTTGATCAACACTTTATGATCAAGAATAAAAATTCTAAAATAGTAGATATTTTAAATAAGGTAATCTTTAAATAACCTTACAACTTTTTTTTATGTTGTGGTTTACTGGTATATTCCTCTGTTTATCAATACACTTGAATGATCGGGAGAATTCCATATTATTTCTGTTGTTCTTCGTTCTGAGATTAGGGGTCTGTGTATTATATTTTCATATTATGTAAGTCTGTATTTTTACAGAGAAGATTGACTTACTTTTATCGATGATTTTCATATATATTCTGTTGCTTATATTGTTGCTTATATTTTTGTTGATTTTTCGTTGATTTTTGTTGATATTCTGTTTCTATAATTATACGTAATTTTCTTTTTGTACAATATTTTGTAGTATTTTACAGTATTTTTGAATATATTCTTTTTCCATTTTTAAACTATACATATTATTATCTATATATATAAGCACATAGACAAGCTCCCCAGTTTTACCCGAGAATATTTTTTTTTTTCTAAATAAATAAAAAAAATATATATATATATTTCAATGAATATCTAAATGGTCTCACGTTCTATAGGATAATCAAAGATATCATGAAGCGGGGGAATCGCACACTGAAGATGCTCACCTGTAAATCGGCTAACATCGGCTATTATCGTAACGATTCGGGTATCAAACGTCTCACAGTCTTCTTTATCATGCGGTACTATGTACTACTGACACCTATGGAGACACCTAAAAACTACATAAAACTGTATATCCTTATGACATCTATTGAGAGACATTAAAACTACATATATATTTACAAACACTGAATTTACGTACCAAACAAAATTTATATAAGAAATCGTGTAACTACTGTTAATCTGTAAATGTATAATAATAATTTTGTCGTACAGTAAAAAAAATAATAAAATAAAGCATTTGAGTAAATGAAAGATCAACATAATTGATTATATGTTCAAGAACCATTCTCTTTCCCATCTCCTTCTCTTCTCCACCCCCTTCGTCACACAACATAGACCGATTGGGGATGACATAATTAATTTTATCTAAAGTAAGGGAAAACTTACCTTACTTCTGGCACATGGACACGCCCACAACACACATCTATCGGTTTACCTCTACAGTGGATGAGGATTGTTTTCTCCGCCATGGCCAGAGTTGATTGTTATTCCTTCATCTCTACGGACTACCCCATTAAAGTCCAAATGGATCTCGCCGGCTGCGCCGCAGGCATTCCATTCTGTGGTTTGGTTTCCTATGCTCGTTTGCCCGTTGCCCAGCGGACGGCGAGTCAGCGGCCCATGCTGTAATCAAGAATTGTGGTCTCGGGTTCGCCTTTCAGTCGACGCAATAAAAAAAGTAAAAAAATAATTTGGGAAACAAAATATACAGAGGCTCGTACGTGATGCCAAAAATTGAAGGACGTAATGGAAGAAATATTTTGAACAAGTGAAAAACTTATGAGAATATAGTATCAATTATTCTCAAAAGTTTTTCAGGTGGAAATAATACACAATAATATTAAAACCTCTGCCTTATATCACTCGAGTAGTTCGTTACCTTTGGTGATTTAACAGGATGATGAATGCAGGACAAGGAGTGGTCGATATTGAAAAAAATATTTATTATTACTGTAGAAAGCAATCACTTTGTGGTTTGACATATTTAATAAAATAAAATACTTTTTTGTTTTAAAACCACGATATTTATTAATTTAAGAACCGACCGGTTTCGCTTTACTTAAGCATCATCAGGGTACAAATTAATACTGGAGATAATACTGAAATTCATACTAGTATTAATTTGTACCCTGATGATGCTTAAGTAAAGCGAAACCGGTCGGTTCTTAAATTAATAAATATCGTGGTTTTAAAACAAAAAAGTATTTTATTTTATTAAAAAAATATTTTTTATTCTTGGCGTCTTTAAAATAAAAATAAAAACAATAGAGATGGGTTATGCACCATTAAGGCGATGCTATACGTAGTAATGCAAAATCATGTGTTTTTGGTTTGTAAATTTGGTCGCCTAGAAATTTTTCAGATGCTTTAATTAAATACTGCAAGTAGAATACATTTTTAAATTAGTCTTTTTATAAGCCCAGAAAAAAATAATGTATAAAGCCTATGAAAACTGCTTTAAAGTTCAAAATCTCCTAATTACGAACCCGTTTTCGGTTATGATTTTATTTTATAATGTGGCAAATTAAGTTATTTATAAAATGATAGAAAAAAAATAAATATTCAAAAAGTAAATAACATCCACAAAATAAAATAAAAGGTACTTTTTGGCCATGTTTTCTTCTTGCATAAATCAAAACAGGCGGATGGTGTTAAGCGGGAATTTAAACCTTATCGCCATTTACGTAAGGGTTGTTATTGATAGCGGCTCAATTTAAAATATTACACGACGTAGTGCATCGCGTTAATAGTATATAAAGCGAACACAACAGCTAATTCACATTAGAGCAGTGTTTCCCAGCCTTCTTTATGCCATGCCCCACCGTAGTCTTTTCAAAAGTCAGATGCCCCACTGGCATCTTTTTTAATGAAACAGCAGGTAATTTTTCAAATCATATTGTAATATATTTGTAAATATAAGAATCCCTAATGAAATTAATTAAAACCTATTCTAATACATATATTATAACCGAAATTAAATTCAGTTACTAACTAACTAACCATCACGCCGTTTCCCCGCAGGAGTAGGCAGAGAGGACGGACCGCCAAACAACTCGGTCTTGGCACACACTCCTTGCCTCATTCACATTCATACATCGTCTCATACATACTCTTCTATTGTTCTGACTCTTGACATGGCCCGACTCAAGTATCTGATTTACTTGGTCGTGCCATGTCTTCCTCGGGCGTCCCCGACTTCTGCTACCATTCACTTTTGCATCGTATATTCTCCTTATACTCCTTTCTTCGCTCATTCGCTCTACATGCCCAAACCATCTAAGCGTTCCTTTCTTGATCTTACTCATTACGATTACATCAGCCTTGCACTCTTTGCGGATATCCACATTCCTCACACGATCATACATGGTTTTACCACACATACGCCTCAGAGATCTCATTTCAACAGCATTCAATCTACTTTCATATTTTCTTTGCCAGTTCCATGCCTCACTTCCATACATCAGGGTAGGTACCAGCACTCCATTGTGGACTGCTAACTTCGCTTCTTTGGACATTTTTTTGCTAGCGCCAACTGCGTTCAGTCCTCTATTTATGGAGTTACCTGCATTTACTCTTCTTTCATTTAGCCTTCCCATCTCTCGTAAACATGCTTCCTAAATACACAAACTCATCCACCTGCTCCAAGTATTCCTCATTCACATCTATATTGCACACTGTTTTCGTACTCTCTCTTTCAAACACCATTACTTTATACTTACTTGCATTCATCATTGACTCATTCTTCACGCATACTTCGTTCATCCTAGACACGAGAGACTGCAGATCATCCATACTATTAGCAATCAGCACCGCATCATCAGCATACAACAGGCAACAGGCAACAGGCGTAAATTCAGTTACGCTTGCTACAAAGAAATTTTATGTCCGAATCTAACTTAGTTAATTTCAGTATTAGGTCCCTTCTATTAGTTATATCAAACGATTTCGTATTTAATGAGTAAACCGCTTATGGCGCTAAATCCACATTCCACCAAATAAGTTGAGGGAAAGGGTAATAATAATTTTCTGGCATGCAAAGTAATATTAGGATAGGATGTGTAAGTTTCTTCGCAAATCCTTAGTGTAAATTTCTTTTTTTAAGCCTTAATGGCACATTCGCACTCACACTAAGCAAAGCTACATTGTATTGTGCTACATCTTGCACAGTTTCTGCGTTTTTAGATATAATTATTGAAATTGTAACGGGTTTCATTCTATTTTAAGTACAATTTGGCGTATATTTCAATTTTGTACATCTCAGGCATTTTTTTGTATGACCGATGAGTATTCCCCTTTATACGTGGAATGCCTACGTGTCTCATCTCTAAAGCATGGTGCCCCACCTCTGAGGCGTTATGCCCCACCGGTGCACAGTGGCCAATTTTGATGATTTGGCGCGACATCGCTCTCGGCGTTCGACCATTTGGCATCATTGATGTTTTTTTTAAGAATTAATAAGAAATACCACTTAGTTTTTGTTAATTCTTATTAGTTGAAATGTGGATAATGATTTTATCAAATGTAGCGTGTAACTTGGGCGCTAAGTTTGTATTTTGTAGTTTATAATTCTTTACGAAAACAGATAATAAAAATACAGTGAACAATTTTGTACATTATAATTCTTTAAAAAAAACAGATAATAACATTTTTGAAAACACTGCATTAGAGTATCTTCTACTGGCGACGCTAACCCGCACCAATTCAATCTGTTTCTGAATGTTACCACAGCCTTTAATATCAATATAAAATTATGTGTGTTAACTGAATAACACCTACATAGTAGATTATGTTAATTGTTATCGCATTTCTGTGTTCATATTTTTTTCCAGTTATGCTTACGGATTGACGTATTCACAAAATATTTGTTAAAATAAATGTCTCCTTTATTGCGTTTGAAAATATTCCAGACATCCTGTATAGTAAATTACCTAGACGCGGCCCGTGAATATTATTGGTAAGTTTGACGGTTAAGATTAAACGCGGCCATAATCGATTAGTTGAGGTTTTCAGTTTTCTTTGATTTTATCGGCCTGTTGAAATTGAAACCAACATTAAGATAATTAAAAACAGTATTATAAAGAAACCGTTATAAATTATTAAAAGTCTTACATCATCATTAATAATATTTTTACTAATTATATTATATTACTAGCTGTACCCCGCCCCCTATTGCGGTGGCACAGTCTGTCTGTGCAGATAGAGAAACAATAGCGCGTTTTGCTTTTACTCCCACCAGATGACCCTGTTTAAAAATCTAAATTTTTGTCACAAAACACACGCGTATTCGAATTCAACGTTGTGTCTAAAATTTCAAAGCAATCGGAGAAGATCTTTGATATTTTCACGGCCAAAAGTATTATAGTGATTTGTTTTTGGGGTGTTATGCCGTGTTGCGCTACCTCCTTCTTTAACCAACGTTTCGGACAGCATTGCAGTGTTCATCATCATAAGATCACATCTTCCCTGATGATGGACACTGCAATGCTGTCCAAAACGTTGGCTAAAGAAGGAGGTAACGCAACACGGCATAATACCCCAAAACAAATCACTATAGAACATTTACACTTTTATTTATATACATATACATAGTTTTTTCTTGTTTGTGACGTCATTTTAAATGAAATGAAAATAATCTTTTTTCTTCAATAATTAAAAATTTGCTTTATGGCGTAATTTTATTTTAAATACAATAAATAACTTTTTATACACCACTATTTAATCAAAAAAGGATCGACACGTTTCAAAACCATTGATTTCTTCGTCGGGATAAGCGTTTAGTGAAAATTAACAAATTATATTAGAAACAGTACGTATGAGACGATGTATGAATGTGAATGAGGCATGGAGTGTGTTTCGAGATCGAGTCAGTCCTCTCTTCCTACTCCTGCGGGGAAACGCCGTGATGGTTAATTAGTTTTAGTTAGTTAATTTAAGAATAGACAAATAAGTACCTATTGAAAAAAATATAAGCAGTTGTTAGTAATTGTAAAAAAATAATTACGTGAAATAAATAATATTTATAGGTAATTATTTAATTTATGTACATGACAAAAAATTTTACAAACTAACACATTTCTCTATGGGTATATCAAAAACTTTTATAAATAAACACAACAGAATCAAGGCGTAACTCTAATTGTAAAATGTAAATTGTCAATATTGGTAACAACGTGAAAATAAATTTAATGTTTTGGAAAATTCAGAATGTTTATTTTTCTCGTCTCATGTGTGTGCTTACGATACAGGTTTTCTTTTTTTTTCAAAAATAATGTATCGAGATTAAAATACCTGGGTTGGTCTAAAAATTTAAGACAGAAAAAGCTGTGTGCATTTCTAAACATTTAAATTCATCGATCGGGATTTTTTACTGCAAAACAATCAGATCTTCTTTGTAGTTAGAGTTAATTTACTACATTCATCCTAATAATGATCATTTATAACCTTTTAATGGATAAATGTATTGTATCCTAGCGCCTGGGAGCATGGGAGTGTCGGGTGCCAAGCAGCCGGTTATCTCATCCGGCATTGTTCCGCCCCCCGAGCCGCCCATCCCTGCGACGGCCCATTGTCTGGCTGCATTGTGATGCTACAAGACCTTCATCTTGGACGATGAGAGCCATGGTTCTCGGGAGAGATAGGCCAGAAACAAAACCGGAGACAATGGACCACGACGAGGCGTAGTTTTTCAAAGAAGTCGTTGTGAGAAATGGTGTCGCATTGGCCGATACGCTGAATTTTTAATGCGTTATAACGGTGTAAGTTTTTTTGTCGTTTGTGTGAGGTTTTTTATCCAGTTAAAAAATTTCGTCATAAAACATATGAATGTAACCTAATATCAGTCGAGTAAATAAAGCCATCAGATGGTAATAGGAATAAGGCCAAATGAGAAGCAGTACTAGTCAGTTAGACACATGAAAAGGTATTTTTATAAGCCCCACCTAGTTAGACGATTACGAAAAAGGTGTTAGGACAAAATTACAATTATTGCACTGACATAATTAAACACGGACGAAATTAGACATCCAAAGCACCTACTGGAATTGTACTTCCCAAAAACTACTGTTTTTATTTAGTAAGTTTAAATTTAAGAGTGTTTAAGTGAACGAAGAAAAGTAAATATTGCTAATTTATTAAAAACTCTCTTTAAATTATTGGTACTCCGGTTAAAAAGGGGATCGCAGGCCTTAACGGATGAATTAACAGGTTTCCTGATAAGCGTTTAGCAAATTACAAATATGTAATATGTCGGAACATTTGTTCCGACATCGTGATAATAATATTCGAAACTTGTTAATTCAATCGTTAGGGCCTGCAATCCCATTTTTGGCCGGAATACTGATATTTTTAAGAGATTCTTAATAAATTAGCAACACTCATTTTTCTCAAAATTTTTCAAAATATTTCATATTTGCTAGAGAAAAGTAATAGTTAAGTTAAGTTTGGTTTTTTGACGTGTATAATTCTAGTAGGTGACGGTCAAGACATATTTAAATAGTTAATATTTTATAATAAGCCATATTCTAAAACTTCCGGTAATTGTTTGGTTTCGGTTGTCTCCTTATTGTACCTTTTTGAAATGTCTGCTCAGAAGATTCTCATTTCTGAGCACAAACTGCCTCCTGTTTTATATTATGTTTTAGTTCTAATATTCTTGTTTTGTCCTGTCCTGTTGTTATTGTTATTCCAAGTTTTGTCATCACTTTGTATAAACAGTGTATTTAGTGTTATAATATTAGAATTTTATTGGGTAAGGCACACTGTAGGAATAATTTTAAGAACCACTAATACTGAATTACCGTTTTCAAGTTTGTTATAGTTAAGCGCACTTAAAGTGAAATGACACTAAACTGCGCTATATAAATGCCATATTATTATGATTATTAAGATGTATGAAGACGCGCAGTTCGGCCGTGCATGTTTGCAGTTTGCACTGAGAAGCTTTGGCAAAGATTGCATACAGTGATACAATGTACACATAATACAAGTTGCGAGTTGTAAGTACTTCAGTGGAGCTCAAGCGGTACACCGCGATGGCCCAGTAGCCAATATTATCAATGTAATCACCAAATTTAAAAATTTCCGAGAACGAGTTTTGAAGTGTCGGGCCGTAAAGCCTGGGACAAACTGCCAAATAAACCAAGTGAGCCACCACATTGATAAGGAACTCAACGTTATTCAGAGCGAAATTTAAAACTCAACAATAT
The DNA here is from genome assembly GCF_061612785.1 of Hesperophylax consimilis. Taxonomy (NCBI): domain Eukaryota; kingdom Metazoa; phylum Arthropoda; class Insecta; order Trichoptera; family Limnephilidae; genus Hesperophylax; species Hesperophylax consimilis. Next base: position 4,371,987 of record NC_142851.1, on the reverse strand, counting down.
TTTGATAAATTGTTGATTTGGATCGAAAAATTATAAAAGATTAATACATTATATATATATATATATATATATTTTTTTTTGCCGGTAACCCGGGCGTTTATTGACATCAATATTTGTTTACAAATTATGTGCGCTACCCGTCTCCCTAGACAATTTCTGTTCTGAGCCGGGTAGCAGTATCTACTATTACATATATCAATAATAATAAAAGTGAATAAAAATACAAAGTAAATAAATAAAAATACAAAGTAAATAAATAAAAATACAAAATACAGGAAAAAGAAACGTAATTAAAAAATAAAAGGTTACCTAGATAAAATAATCTAAATAAAATTATTACATTCATATGTAACAGTAATTGAACATTTTAATATGTCATAATATAAAAATTAGCATGGAAGGTTTGCGAGTAACTTGTTAATGCAATTTCTTTTTTTGTTCATTAGCCACGTATTAAAGTATTTATATGTACATTTTCTGTTTATTTGAGTTGTATGTTGTGTTTCTTTTAAGAAAATATTGAATATGGAAGGTGCGAGGTAACATTCATGTTTTTTAGCAATGGTGGATTTAATTATTGGCACTTGTAAATGATTGTTAGATTTAGCTCTAGTGTTCTGGGAGTGAGATATGTGTGAAGGTGACGATTTTATGGAATTTGTATGGATAATTTTTTTTATGAATAGCTTCCTGATATCAAGTATTTTATTTTTAATTAAAAGATTTTCAGTGGGATAAAGATGTGGTTTTTTTAACATAGTTCTAATAAGTGCTTTATGAGCTGTATTAAATAGCTTGATGTATGTGTCTGCGGCACCACCCCATGCCGATATACCATAAATTAAAATGCTTTGACAAAGGGAAAAGTAGACATTTTTTAGTAGTTTAAGTGACATAATGTTTCTAATCGTTTTAAAAATTTATATTTGTTTCCGGATTCTCATTGCAAGTGAAATTATGTGAAGTTCCCATTTTAGTTTGCAATCCACTGTTAAACCAAGATACTTAATATTATCCGAATGTTCAATTTTTTCGCAGTCGCAGTTTTTGGTTTGTGATGTAGTACATGGATACAGGTGTAAAAGCGGGACGGTTTTTGGTTGCCCAATATTTGTTTTACTGAATGTTAGAAATTTGGTTTTCGAGGTGTTTAAGGTAAGAAGATTTTTGTCGAGCCATTTTTTTATCTCCCTCATACCAAATTCGGCGCTCTTAAATGCCTTTTCCCAAGATTGCTCTTTAAAAAGAAGTACAGTATCATCTGCGTAGCTGATCACATTATAGCAGAGTGTTGGAATTTTAATATCAGTGAGACCATTAATATAGATAAGAAAAAGAATAGGGCCTAAGACACTACCCTGAGGCACTCCGTACTTTATTTCTGCTGTGTCACTCAAGTATTTATTAAGTTCAATTATTTGTTTCCTATTTTTTGTATAACTGATGAACCATTTGAGCGGTTTTCCATTGATGCCAATATTTTTAAGTTTTTCGTATAGCATATCATGAGAGATGGTGTCAAAGGCTTTAGCCAGATCTAGAAAAACTCCAATTACTTTAGATCCCTTATCTACATGTTTTACAATGAAGTTGGTTAATTCAGAAATTGCCTGTTCTGTGCCCATTTTTGCCCGAAAACCGAATTGATGACTTGATAGTAAATTGTGTTTATCGAGGTAGGATAGCAGTCTTTTTTTCATTGCTTTTTCTAGGAGTTTTGATAGAGAGTTAAGTAGTGAAATAGGTCTGTAGTTGGAGATTAACGTTTTGTCTCCAGATTTATGGATCGTGGTATTACTGGCAATTTTAAGTTTGTCAGGTACAACACATTGGAAGAAACTTTGATTAAATATATGTAGGAGAGGTATACCGATATATTCTCGTAAATTAATCAGGATTTGGTAAGATATGTTGTCCGGGCCAGGTGCAAAATGAGTTTTGAGAGAAAGAATGAGTTCGTTAATTTCTTTTTTATTTATTTTATAAATGTTAAAGGAGTGATTTGGTCGCAAGGAGGAACTTTCTTTGACAAGTAGCTCTTCTGTTGTGTGGTTCTTTGTAAGTATTTTTTCCGCTAAATCTAAGCCAACGTTGGAAAAATGATAATTAATGTGATTTGCAATTTTTTTGGGTTCGTTTTGTGTTAAACAGATTTCCCCATCGACTAACAATTTATTAATAGAAGTACTGTTCTTTGGTTTTGAATAAGCGGCATCTTTGATAACTCTCCATTTCTTTTTTGTGTCTCCTCCGGCATTATCTATTTCTTTCCTGTAGAACTCATGTTTCGCCTGCTTTACTAGTCTATTAAATAGGTTTCTGTATAATAAATAATTGTGTTTTAGTTTACTGTCCATTGGGTTTTTGTTTACTCTTGCATGCATTATATTCCGTTTGTGTATACTTTTTACTAGCCCTGCTGTAATCCATGGTTTAATTTGAAGTGTTTTGTGAGTAGTGTTTTTATGTGTTTTTATTATAGTGTGTTTAGTGGTAAACGTATTCAGGGTTAATAGAAATTCATTTAGCGCTTTATTTGGATCCGTTTCTTTTAGAGTTGTAATCCAAGATTCGTGACTTATATCAGAGCTAAGTGCTTTGAAATCTATGATATGCTGTGACATATTTGTATATATTTTACGTTTTATTTCATTTTTTAATCGCATACCAAGTGTGGTGGTGAAATGGTCGGTAACGGTGGAATGAATAGTGGATGAGATGGTTTTTTTTTTTTTTTTTAACAAAAATATGATCAATACAGGATTTTGACTCTAGTGAGGTTCTTGTCGAAGAATTTATAGTTGGCTGAAGGCCATAGTGAGCTAGTAGACTTAGATATTCGTTAGTTTTGGGTTTACAGTTAAGAAGGTTTATATTTATGTCTCCTGCTAAGATGAGTTGTTGAGTATTTTTATTGTTTTCCATGAGTTGTTGTAAAGAGTTTAGGAAAGGTGATATATTTTTGTAGCATGGGGGCCCATAAATAGCCAAAATAGATAAATCTGATCCTAGAGATATTTTGACGCAATTTGCTTCTGTTAATTTTATTTCCGATAGAGAAGAGTTCAGCGAGTCCTTAATAAAGATAACGATCCCATCATTTTGGTTCAGTTTAGTAGTTGTGTGGAAAGTCGTATATCCTAATATGTTAATGTCAGTGAAAGTTTCGTCTATCCAACATTCGCTTAAAATGATAATATCGAAATGAGTGTTAAGGTCTTGTAAAAATACTGCAAAATTGTCAATGTTTTTTTGAATGCTTCTAATATTTTGAGAAATTATGTTTAGGGAGTTATTTTCGGCGACGGTTGCTTTAAAATCTGTAGTATTGGTGAAAGTGTGTTCTACATTACATGATATTCCAAAATCAATATTCAGTGTTGAGGCCATTTTAGAGGATGAATATTGCGTTCTATTATCTCTGTCGCAATTTTAGATGGAGTAGCCATATAATGCAAGTATATCCACAATAATAAGATTTGTAAATGTACAGATGTGTGTGTGGTGTTTGAGTAAAATATTATGTGTATGCTTGTATTGGTGAGTCATAGTGTGAGAAGAATATTTTCAGATGTAATGTGTATAGCTCGCGATTCTGATGTTTGTCGTACGTAGACCCTTCCCGCTTTAACCCATACGTAAGCTAGCTTTTTTTCCGTAGCCGTCTTCTTCGCCAGGTAGAGTAGGCGTTTATTTGTCGACGTTAGGTGTTCCGATATATAAACTGGAGTGCACGGTCCGGAGAGGCCTAAGGAGCTCGTGTTGAGTTTGTCTTCGTTCGTGGTAGCGTTCAAATTGTATTTTTTTACACAATTTAAGAATTCATCTCTTAAGTGAATGTCTTTGAACCGCACAATTATTGGCCGGGTTTTTGTTGGAGCTTGCCTACCAGGAGCTCTAAAGGTTGTTTCGATGTCATTTTTAGTGGTGGTTGTGCGTATTTCTTGATTTGTGTTGAAAATAATGTTTTGTAACTTTTCACCTTCAGCCTCAGGTATTCCTCTTATTTCGGCAGCGAAATTTTTTTGTTGGCGTTCTTGATTGTCTAGTTTAAACTCGAGCATTGTAACTTTTGCTTCAAATTCCATGTTTTTCTTTTGGACTGAATCTATTGTTTTCATTTTGAGGATTGTCTTTTTCAATTCATCCTCAAATCCCTCCATTTTTGAGTTAAAAAAGGTCAATGAATTCTTGAATTCTTTGAATTCATCATATAATACTGCCACTTTTGTTTGGATGCCCTTGAAATCTTGGAGTTCCATCTTGATTTGTCGGAGCTCCTCCATTAGAAGAGTTTCCCCTGGACTTAGTCCTGGTTTGCTGACGTTGGCAGGAGGCGGTGCGATCTCTTTACTCGATGTGGAAGTTGATCGCGCCGTTCGACGAGGTTCCGTCTTGCATCCACTGCATTTGGTGTTGGCTCGTTTTTCTTGGGAGAGCTTCCGGTACTGACCCTCAGTTATGCCGCCGCAGGCAAAGTGAAGACTCTCTTCACAGGAAGAGCACCAAAACATCGATTCCTTTGTAATTATAGGTTGCAGGTGAAGTTTTCCATATTTATTTTTGTGCTGATAGGTGTTAAATTTAATTTTTATTTATTTATTGGCAGGTATTATTATTATTAAAATAAATTTATTTTTATGAAAATAGCTTGTTATTATCAAAAAAATAATAGTAAAAATTAGATTTATAAAAAATAAAAATAAAAAGTTCTTTTATAATTTCGCCGGTGTGAGGATCGAACCATGGGCGTCGCCTTGGGTTATGGTGCTTTAGACCACGGAGCTATTCGCCCTTTTCGAACGACGGTGGATATTACTCTTATATTTCTAGGTTGGTGACACAGGTTGTTGTTGTTGTTATGTTTTTTTTTTCACTATTATTTTTTTTTCACTATAGTTCACTATATTTTGCACTGTGATTTTAACTAGTTGAATGGTGAGATTCGCAAAGAATTTTGTTGTATGCAGCACGAGATTAGTTTTTTTGTTGTTGTTTTGTTTAAGTTATAAGCTATCACGATGACAAGCGTATTTCACATTCGCGATATTTTTAAATTGAGGGGAATGTTCACAGAGCTAGTTAGTTAGTGCCGAAGGGCAATGTTGTTTAATCACTTTACACAATAGTTTACTACGATAAAAGATATTATATTAGCAAAAACTATATTTATTTACGGATAACGTCAACAATGCGTTACGTACGTTAGCGGTGACACAAACCTCTCGATATATGATATATGACTACTTCTCTTTATACTCCATCAAGACATCCACAACCACAATACTCGAAATAACAATAAAATCCGCATTCCTCAAACACACACTACAAAATATGGGTTAAAATCACTGAACTATATTGCCTATACACTATATAATTCGCTTCCAGATATGTACAAACACATCCAGCATAATAAAAAATTGCAAAGCAATGCTTTAAAAGAATATTTTTTAACTACATTTAAAAATGAAAATATGTAACTGTGTTGTCATTTCTTGTTGTATCTTATCCATGTTTTTCTTTTTTCTTTCTGTAGTTGTTTTCTATTGTTGTTTGTTCTACTTAACGTGTCATTATTTTAATTTTTAATTTTTATGCTGTATTGAATGTGAAACTTATATTTGATATCAAAATACCGCTGTAAAATTGTACCTACTACCTCCTACATATGAATTGTAAGTTCCTCCTGCCCTAAAATGAGTTTTGTAACTCATCGGGATTGCTATAGCAAGAAATAAACACAATAAAATACTATATACCCTCACATTCCCCAGGGCTGGACAACACTGATACTAAAAAAATTAAGATATTGCATGAATCATATATTTCATCAAAACAAATCAGTGTTAGAATACGGTATTTTTGGATGGGGCAGAGGAAATGACAACATTCTAAAGTCCCTGTAAGAACTAGCACTGACGAAATCTTCAGCATTCTTAAAATTGTGCTAATTAAAGAACTCTTTTATAAAATAATACTCCTTTATATTCATAAATTCAATACCCGATAAATAAAAATATTAGATACACTATGGTAAAAAACATATACAACAAGCAAATAAAAATACAAAATTTGGACAAAAATGCTTCCAATATTGTGGTACTAAACAATACGAAAAAATCCCAGTCTCATTCAAAAATCACAACAATCTTATAATATTTAAATCTCAAACAAGGAGTTGGAAACAAAACATAGGGAGCACAAAAATAGAAAATATTGACCAAATACAAAAAAAAATAACAACAAATACAAACTGAAACCGAAAGCACTCGACAGCTGATGTAAGGTTTTGTGCACTTTATCCTTGTTTTATTCAGGTGTAGCTAGGTACCTACCCACCATTGTCTTCATTCATTTCTACTTTGTTATTACTGGATAATAGTCTATAATCGGCATCATAGAGACTAAGAATATGGATTTAAAATTTTGGAAACTTTGTCATAGATTCCACTTCAGACCGTAATTCTTAGTACGATTCCGAAATTCCAGTCTGTTTGGCGGTGTAGTGTGTTTTGTAATTGATTCCACTTCAGACCAGTGTGACGTTCCTTTCTTCATCAACTTGCCAATTATTTTACTTTGCACCTACCGAGTAAAGAATTAATGTAGGATTTTGACGTTACGTAGTATTCCATGTCTGTTATTTGATCCATCATCACACTCTGCAGCTACGGCTCTTTCCGAGAAACAACTCTACAGTTGTAATAAGATAAAAACTATATTCATGTTGCATTTAAAGGCAGGCAATTCAAAGAAGCCAGAGACTTGAAAAAAGACATAGACCATAATATTGAATGAAGCTCTGACTATGTAAGGCAAAAGTATGTAGCCATTGTGAGAGGTAGTAGATGTTCCGGACTTTAATTCAGGACCATAACAAGATATAATAATGGTAAGAGATGAAGCAGGGTTCAGGCCTTATTAAAACATGGTTTTTTAATGTTTTATCAAGAAAGCAGCATTTTGTTTTGACTGAATCTAGCGGTAAGGTTTTGGGTTATTAAAATTATTTTAGCTTAACTAAATAGTTTTTTCCCTTACCGTTTGAAAACTATAATAGCGCTGCTCTCCAATCCAAACACTAGAATTGGTTTCTATATTGAGTTGGGAAGTTTTTGATAATAAATGATGTACCGGACAGCAGATGGATGTACATAATAATTATTAAATAATTAAGAAAATGAATATTCTGATACCACACATTTTGCGATGCCGAATCCTTCAAGGCTTATATCGCACGAAGAGTCATATTGATAAGATTTTAAATCACCTTACACGTGTCATATCGCCAGTTCAAGGATGAATTACTGACAAAACTGTGGGACCTTAGTAATTAATTTTCGGCGCTATGACGCATTGAAATATTTCTGTTTAGATATAAGGATAATTGCTACACATTAACACGTGTAGCAACTGTATTTTTATTATATTATACATTTGTTCGACGACATTCGCAAGTTGTGTTTCATTGCAAATCCTTACCCAAGGTACCCCCGAGAGGAAAACGGCATTTTACAGTCGAATGTCACTGGCGTAGGTGTCCAGTACAAATGATATACTCGTATATAAACGGAGAAAACTTACTGATACGAAATATTGTTAATTCATTAAAAACCTGGTCAAATTATTCGTTTTCCTGTTAAAACGGGACTGAAGGCCAAAAACGAATGATTTGACAAACTTTTACTACATTAACCATATTGAATATCATTAAGTCCGGAGCTCGATCTATCGCGTATCGTTACTTTTAAAACGTACCTGACGTCACACAGTAAATTTTGGTAAAAACAATGAAAATAATATAAAAGAAAACACCTACACAAAAGCACCTATCCGGTTTTATCCGTTCTACTAAATTTTAATACCTAATTTGTATTTCTTTATGATTATTTTAGAATTTGTAATCGGATATGATTAGACTTTTAAAACATTAAATTACGTAGTAATACCAAAATTAATTTCTCGTGTGAATAAACCGATCTAATACGTCAATTTCACCGAGTCCGAAGTTCTGGTGAAAGAAGAAGTTGTAAAGAAGCTTCCTGAAATAAACTAACCAACTCCACTACGCTAGTTACTACATCATTGTGTGTTCTTACGTCGGGTAGACGGGCAGGTATAGGACATAATATTATGTAGGTACGCGTGGCTCTATGAAGGTAGGCACCAGGTATACAAAAACCAAGTAGGTGCCATAATACTGCTATCAGAGTAGCCCGGGGGAATGGGGAATGTATATAACACTCCAATTCCGGCACGTCAGTGCATTCAAGAACGTGTGACGTACTGCTTTCGCGAAACAATAAAAAAGTTGCATTAAGTTACTGTTGTTGATGTTTTTTAATGTGAATACCGCACAAGAGTCCCAACCATCTGTTGCCAGTGAGAATATGGCATCCCCAATTGGGTATGTTTTGCGGCTGAAGGTAGTAGGGAGGGGAAGAAAATGGGGAACAGGATGGTGGGGACGTACCTGGCTATTCAGATCTGATCAACAAACATGGCTAAAGGCATTTCATTTCTGAATTCTGAATGGTGGTCTTACAACAGGGTGATACTGAGAGTATCTTCCACTCTGGAACGTACCGTAAATATACCTTTAATTTTTTTAAATGATTAAATTGTAAAATAACACAAACCATTCAAATTAAATTTACTTGCACACGCCGGGATTTGAACGCGCGGATTTCGGATTGCTAGTCGAGTCTTATCTCTCGACCACGCAGGCCGTCGAAAACTGCTTTAAAGCTCTAATCTCTACTTACGAACCCATTTTCGGTGATGGTTTTATTGTATAATGTGGCAAATTAAGTTATTTATAAAATGATCGAAAAACATTTAAATATTTGTTCCTGAGCATCCACAAAATAAAATAAAAGGCACTTTTTGGCCATGTTTTTTTCTTGCATAAATCAAAACAGGAGGATGGTGTGAAGCGGGAAATTAAGCCTTATTGCCATCTACGTTAGGTGTGTTATTGATAGCGGCTCGATTCAAAATATTACACGACGTAGTGCATCGTAAAACTATTCTTCACCTATGTTGAAAGTGGTTAACTTATAAGTGCTTGACACTTGCCAATCTGTTTTGTCTACCTGTACCTGCAATGTCCATCAACACGCAATTCAGAGTTTATCCAATTTTGAGGTCCTTATTAGGATTTTGCTTCACATTCATGATTCAATTTTACAATCTGAACCGCCAACTGCACTATGTTCATTATTACAATAGTAATAATTCAATTCATCTTACTGTGCAATACGTAATGAATGTGGAGAATGCTACTATAGTCTGAATCTGACATTCCAAACCATTATAACAAAATGTACCAAGTATCCTAGATCTAATTTCTAGATAAACGATAAACATGTACAAGGTCATTTCTACCTATCATAATACATTGAGAATTTATATTCATTAAACTCATCCTGTAAAAATGAATTAAAAAACTATTTTTTTAATATATACTTTCGAATTCCACTGCACAGTTAATACACAAAAAATAACTCATGGTTTCAACTTAATTACTACAAGAAATAATTGTTTGTCGTGGGTTGCATTATTGTTCCATTTTATTCTCAATCAATGTTTGAAAGCTAAATAATTAAGTTGTAATGAAGGCTTGTTTTGTAAAACAGCCTTTGCAGTTTGTATGCAGCAGAATTCGACATGCTTACCATATTTATTTGACTCAAGATTGAACTTTCCTACTCAAGTACTGGAGTCGACAACTCTAACAACCGCGCCAAATGCTGATCGGGTAGGACCAGAGGTAGGTAGGAAGACATTTGTTTCATACCTATATTAATTTTTGTGTTTTGTGTTCGCGTATATGTACGTGAAAATGTGTACCAAAAGTTGATAGAGTGCCTTTTCATTGACATTGATAAGTCATTAACAAGTCTATCTACTGAGTTTCAGCTCGATCAGGGGTCTTGTAGTGGGTAAATTATTGCCTCCAAGATTTGCATTAATTCATTCCAAAAAACCAAAAAGAAAATTCAAATTGTATTTAAAAATTATGTTGTTCGTCCGAATTTTTTTAAGAAATTATGTTTTCAAAAAATATTTTTCAAAGTTTTTAAATTTCAATGAAGCCGTATCCTTGCCTACATATTACCATAAATTTAAGTGATACCTACGTAGGTATTTGTAAAATATGCAATTACGGAGAGAACGATTGCGAAAGAGTCATTACCATTGACAAAAAAAGAACACCTGTTTTCTTGCTTACTTTTTATTCGTCTTCACCTCATTACTCGTATTATTCTGGTTTGACTAGAGATCGATATTTAAATGACTTCAAAGACATCTGTTATGTAGATATTATAACTTATTCATTACATTTTTCGAAAGCCGATTTCGTCACGTGGGATTCCCTAATGAACAGCGGAAGGTGTGAGCTGAGCTGTACTTCTAAAAATATTTATTACACGCGATTCAAACCACTTAAATAGTAAGGCATCGAGAATCGTTCATTGTGAATGCGAGTCAATGTGATAATGCCAAATTGGGCAGCAGTTATGTCGGGACTTGCGGCCATTACATTGGCAGCCATTTTGCCATTTTTTACAGGCCAGCAATGCTGTAAATTACAGACTTTTGTATCATTTGTGTAGAAGGAGCGACATGCCGTGTAATCGCAAGAGATACCTGCGGTTTTTCATGAGTGAGAGTACCTACTCGCATGTGTCATTAGAGGTAGTAGCTTCCTCGTGACCATGGCGAGCTGAACGGGTTAATTCCCGGTGATATGAAAGCCTTGTTAAGTGCACATTTACCTACACATTTATGTGTACAGTTCATCCCGCAGTCAATTCATTATTTAAGTAGAATAAAGAAGAACACAAGAAATGCCATGTGGACGTTTTTTGTGATCTTAATATTTGGCCAAAAATGTTTTTTTTTTTTTCACTAACCCCAAACAGGAGGCCCTGAAGAAAACAATTTCCCTCATGGCACATGTCATGGGGATGCTGCGTGGAGTGTCTTTATAAGGAACGGAAGAAAAGGAAGTTCCGGGAAGGAAAAAGGTATTACGTGTGGGTAGGAATCTAGGGATCATAGTCTCCCCAAACCAGCGTCTCCTGATCTGGCACGCCACGCAGCTGGTGGGCAGGCGCATCCGGAACACACCTCATCCGATGAACCCGGGCACCCCTGCTAAAACAGTTAACTTAGCGAACCACTTGGAGTGATCTATGTCAGAAATGTTGGCTATCGAATAAATGGACCCGGGGCGGCAAAGCCCGAAACCTGCTTCCCAAATTACTTCGTTGTTTAATTGGGAGTTGTTTTGTACGCTAAATCGGTACAGAAGAAAGCGAAGTTGCATAAAGTCAGGAGCATATATGTATTTATCTATAATATTTCGTTAAGTCCAGTCCAGGGATCTAGGTCAACCCTGGCCCTGGAGAGAGGTTTAGACGTTAACCGCCTCTGCCAATATGGCAAAATGTGAATTATGATTGCTGATTATCAAAGTGGAACAGTGGGACGACGGCGCACCAAATTTGGTGCCAGGAAATTATGATACGCATTAATCTGTATTACTGTGATTTATTTTATTGGTGTTCGTTTAGACATCAATTATTATTGAAATTTAAATGCAATGAATTCTTTAGAAAACCGTTCAGAAAACCTAAATGATTTTGTAAATCCCTCAATTTTTAACATTGGCCTTAATTCAAGAATCGCGATAGGCAAGAGCTGTAAAATGTATTAATACGTATTTATTTTATTTTTATAGGATTAATAAATATGTACTAGTGTAGTAGTGTAGTAACTAGTACATGTTGAATTATTTGGCGGTTTGGAAATAAGCCGACATAGCTCAGTGGTTTCAGAACACTTGACCGGACATCAGAAGGCACGGGTTCAATTCCCGTTGGCGGCATTTATTTTTACTCAGGAGATATTTTCAATTTGTATTGATATATCTCAGGCGACTAATTATTTTTTATCCTTTATTCTATGCATAAAAAACCTTGTCTTATAAACATTAGTTTATCATAAAAATAATATTTTTTTATATATTAATATATTATGTATTATAAACTAACTCAATAAAAAATTAAAACGTGTCTAATAATAGTAACTTACAGTTAACTTAACTTAACTTAACTTACGTTCGGACAGTTGGAACGCTTGCTTAAGATCCACAAAAATAAAATCAAACGAAAACTCTAATAATCTTTCTGTATTTCTCTTGATATAACATGCTAGGCGACAACTTACTATGAAAATATTCACTCTCTCCTGATTGAATCAATAAACGATTTTACGTTTATCATGACGTCGCGCGTCGCGTCAATTTACTAAGAAATAATATCCACCCACCCACTCCTGGATGAAACAGTAAACTTTTTACCGCAATGCCGATTGTATTTTTAAGTAAAGTACAACATTCCTTTGCGCAATCTCACTTTTTCCGAAAATTTATGAGCTAATGACGCGGCTCTCCTTGTGTGCGGTTGACCGAATTCCGCCTTGACGTTGCATTGCGTTAGCGCTCGGTGTGTATCACTTCCAATAAATCGTGATGATAAATACCATTCCACTTTATGATCCCCAGTAAAAGTAAACCTGGATCGAGTGTACTTTAAATAATTATCCGCTAAACATTTAATATAAGAAATTTTCTTACGAGTACGTTTTGTTGCAATGCCACCTTTACATTGAGGTTCGAGTTTTCATAAAAAAACAACTAAAAACCGGTCTTGATGCACTGCGAGGTTAAGCCAAATCTTGTGTTTTGTTTTGAAAATATGATCGCTTAGAAATATTACACATGCTTTAATTAAATACTGCAAATAGAACATATCTTGACGTTTACTATATTCGAGTCCTGTTTTAGGCCAAGAAAAAAATAAAGATTCATGCATTTAATAAATGCGTTTGAGTGCAATGTTTCCTACTTATGAACCCATTTTGGATATAATTTTATTATGTAATGTGGAAAATTAAGTTTATTTTCTTTAAATATTTATTTATAGTTAAATAAATAAAAATATTTCGCTTTCTTATTTACTGAGTACATATTTCATAATTTTGATACATTTACCTAATAATTATTATTTTATTTAAAATTAAAATAATACACAAATTGATTTAATTAAATTACTTGTCTTAACAATTATTCTACATTTAAAGTAGAATATAATTTTGTTCACTTGTATTAAGATTGATTTTTTATTTTATTTATTTATTCAGGATCGGGAAGCAGATTGTAAAAGTGTATACCTTCGTGGTCTAAGCTTCTCTTAACACCGGTGTTGCTTATTATGTTGTTTTGTATAGTGTTATGTACTTGTGACTTTTTTATACTATTTTGTTCGTGTGTCCAGTGTGTATTTTGTAGATGAAAAGGCGTATGTTTATATTCATACAATTTTCTAATTTCAAAAAGTTCATTTCTTGATATAATTTTTTGTTAGGGTATCTGGGTTATAATTCAGGAGTTTTTTTACATCTTTATTCTGTATCATTTGTCAATCGTTTAACCCTTCAGGTTTTTAAATATTTTTACCAACAAGTCCCAAAGACATAGTGAATTTTTTTTGAATTTTGTAATGCTACTGAGGTATTTAAAATGTGCTACATGTCACTTATTTTTGAAGTTTTCGTTAAAAAAATACTATTTTAGAAACTAAATAAAATTATCTTAGAAATATTTGCCTTTGGAAACAACATTGATCTTTTTAAAAAATTAATTATTAATATCAAACATGAAAATGTTTGCAAAAAAACTAACCAGGACATTTTGACTCGGAACGTCTATAATTTTGAAATAATTCTATATATTTATAAATAATATTTCTTTTGTGTAGCTAATAATTAATAAAACTGTCGCTTCAATTTTATACCGTTTATATAATAAAAAAATATAAATTATTTTTTAACTGTCAATGAAAAAATGACGAAATTCGTAATCATGCATTTTGACAATTTTATTCAATATAATGTATTTATCTTTCTAATGACGAACTTACCTGCCCCAAAAACACTAAGCGTTGGCTAATAAGCGACGAATCAATGTATCTCTGAACATTATTATTGATGTATTCCTGAACATCTCAACGTACCTGCCTAAATAATTTGTATATAGGTAGGTACTTTGATATATATTATTTTGTGATATTGTTTATTGTATAATTTTGTGTCATACATGTATTAAAAATTAAAAATGTTTATACATATTATTTGTAGAACCTACAGACAAGCCGTCATGTGTGACAGCTTTGTGGGACTGCATATACCTGTATCTTTAAAAATTTATAATAAATAAAAAAATAAAAAAAATAAAATAAAAAACTGCATTCTTCGTAAGTTATAATTTTGTTATTCACTTGTAATACAAATTTTGTTACCTTACTTATAATATAAATTTTGTTATCTTAAAAAAAAAAAAAAAGAAAAAAAATCACATATCTACGCATTATAGAAAAAAGATAAAAATACTTTTGTTATGTATTGACGCCCCAGTCAGATCTGTCCTTCAGAGGCTATAATGGAATATGATGTTTGTGGCTAGTAATGTCCTTCCGAGGCCTGAAGGGTTAAGTATGCAATGTGTGTATTTCCCAATAGTTTCTGTTAGATAATTTAATTCTATAGATTATGATTATGAAGACACAGTTGTGTAGTGGGCCATCCTCTTCACCAACCCCTGCGGAAAAATGACGTGATGGTTTGTTGTTAGAGGTAAATTTAATTGGAACATTAGAAGGAATATTCGACGTACACCATAATTTTATTCGTTACGATTAAAAAAGTTAAAAGAAGATAGAGCAATAAATAAAAGTATTCATCCTCCCCTCCCCTCCCCTGTACACCAGTCATGGGCAACCCACGTGTTATGTGATAATATTGGATTTGTTATTTAATTCGTTTGCCGAGAAAAAATTCATCGCTAGCTTTATTTTGAAAAGAAAAAAAGGATTATTTTTAATTTGCAAGCCCGTATAAATGCGAACATCATTTCTATAATCATAAATAAATTAAGACAATGACAAGATCAAGGTTAAACGATAGTCCTAGTTGTCTTGAAAATGTTTTGAATCCATCTACACACAAACAAAATATTAATAAACAAGCTATGTGAGTGCACAACGAGTTTGAGCAATTTCTTTGTATAGCAACCTTAAAAACTAATGAGACATTGGAGGGGACCCACCTTTTACCAACGGCTGTGTGAGGAAACTGATTGTTTAACCTCCTTAGCCGCACACGTCAGGACTCCATTTATTTTAAAACGATTCTAGACCCTCCAATGTCCCTGCATGCATGATTGTTAGTACTTAATAATGTATGCATACTTACATTAATAGTAACACAAAATATGAACACATCAGAGATGTGTTCGCCTGGTGGTTTGGCATCTAAAATGAAAGAATAAAGAAGGAAAACAATATTTGCAAGTGGAAGTATGATTGAAATATAAAAATATACAAGGACAGTTTACCCCACTATCACGGGACAGTCCCTAACTAATGCGACAGTTCGGAATGCTATTCTACCTCTATTTCAATGGAAGGTGCTGCGAAGAATTAGCCTCATTGATTCCTTCGGCACTTGTGAACAGCCAAAAGACGTCACGCGTACCTATACTCAATACAATGTACAAACTCGGTTGACATTATAACTGTCACACGACGACGGGACGTTTTTACAAATCGATACTATGCTTAATCGCTATTGTGTGAAATAATTATGTTGCTTTTTTTTAATTACACAAATGAAAGAATATCTTTGTTTTAAACCACTTTATTACATTTATATACGTCGACCGGTTTCGGTTGGACTCAACCTTCATCAGGACAGTACAAATATAAACTAAAATATAATACAGAGGAAGATTATTAAGAACACAATAAAGAAAGAGAAAGTATATAAATGTGAGGGAGAGAGCATCAGGGCAGCGGAGTAGGTAGTGGGTTCGGGGAGGGGTGGGGATTACCCAGGGAGAAAGGAAACATCTTTAAAATAGGGCTTTTAGTTAGTTATATCTGTAACTGTGTGTCTAACAGAAATTTAAGGAAAAATCAAATAGCAAAAACCATTCATTGTTCCGGGAAGCTAAAATAATCTATCGTTAGTAGGTGCTTTTATTATTTTTTATATGAATAGCGCATAAAAGTCCCTACTGTTCCCAAACGTCTGAAGCCAGTGAGACTATTAATGGGAAGAGGAAGGATATAGGGAAGAGTAAGGTGGAGGAGTACCTGACTATTCAGATCTATCCACCAAACACGGCTAAAGCCATTTCAAGCAACGTTTCAATTGTGAATGGTGTCTTACACCAGGGCGATGCTGAGAGTATCTTCCACTCTCACTTAAACCTAGCCCGTGCCCCTGGAACTAAATAACCTAGCATATTAATTACGTCAGATCACACTTTCTAACACAGCATAGCGTTGGGAGAAGAATATTGCTATTGAATTAAATTTCTTACACTAGTTAATTACCATCTAAATAACCTTATAACTTTTGTTGTGAATAACTTTACTATCTTCCCAAATGTTAAGAATGTTAAAATATGAAATCTTTTACGGTAAATGGACGATTAATCCGTCGTACAATATATTTTTTCAATAAACATTGACGCATTCCACCTATACTCAAAACATGAAACCCTATTGTCTGAGTGGCGAGCATTGAATAAAGACAGTAATTAAAAAAAAATAAAAAATATATTGTGGCCCGTCAAACAAAAAGGTTGTCATGCCTGCCGTGGATGGCCGCGATGGTACCCTCGTACCTATCCTTTATCCCGCTTTTATCTGCCATCTACTCTCGTGACGTGTAAATCATACGGTTTCAGTAATAAGGCTTCAACCCTCCGGTTATATTACCTCTCGTAATACACAATCATGCTTAATGTTCACTTGTAAAGCTTTTTTCATACCAAGCCCCCCGTCCTGTTGTATCTTTTTGAATAATGCAATCAAGAACAGCTGGTAACGATTTGTTTTTTTTTGCCTCTATCGTGGGTTTGATAGTAACCTACAGCAATTTGAAATAATAATACGGAATGTGATTTATTTTATTTTTATTATTTTTTATTTTCCATTGTCTGAATTCATTCTTTCATTTTTATTAAGAATTATTGACCCTTTAAATTCATTTGTGCCCAAAGATATTAGAAGAACGAGATATGCTATGTTGGCCGCTGGACCGTAGCCGGAGTACTACCTAATTAGGGTACTTTGAACGGTATCGGGACGTGTACGCACAGAAATCTGTTCTATGTATTAGTGCGGCTACCTTAGCGTAAGCGAAGGTGTGCAGTAGTATTGGTGAACAAAACCGGCGACACTCGGCAAAACAATTCCACTCAGTACGAACTGCTCATAGCACATCTCGTTCTTCTAATATCTTTGTTTGTGCCTTTTAAGAGATACTAAACAATGCACTATGTATAGAATGGTAACTGACGTTTTGATCGTAATCAAATATTCTAAGCACAAAGATCGTAAGCGCATTTGATCTATGTTACCACTTGATAGTAAATCATTGATTATTTGCCTGGAATAGTAAAATAATAATAATAATAATAATTTGATGACTTGTATAGCGCCGTTTTTGTGCAAAATCACCTCAAGGGCGAATAGCCCAAGTCATTGCTAACTGTAAAGAACAACTTCATAATCTTTCTTTTATCGAATAAATTAAAAGTCTGTTTATGTACTGTACGTGCATTATTTTATTTTTTATATATTTTACCTAGATATATTTTATGGTAACTGTAATGTAGATTGTCGCAACAGAAACTCTGTAAAACCGGCATTTAATACGATAACGAAAAATATTAAAATGTATTGTTATTGTATTCGTTATTCCGATAATTGCTTACGATCATTTTAATACGATCACTATTACCTATAACCGTATGGAATAGTTAGCTATCTACTCTCCAATTCGTTAGAGTACCAGCTATCATTTGGTTTCGAAACAAATAATGGTCTTACAATTTTGTTAATGTTATTTCAGTCCCAGAGCATCAATGTTGGATTTAAAATTTTCATTTTATGTATTACTGACATGAGCATACTTAGGTAACTGTAAGAAAAGGCACAAAGCGAACAACTGATCGTCAATTGTTTTATATGGATAGGACATATATATCATAGTGACATAAACGGAACTAGTTTATTATATTAGGTATAAATTTATTGAGGCGGTGTTTTTGTCTAGGAATTTGAAAAAGTCTTTTTTTTAATGCTGTGGATTTAATTAAACTATGGACCATCGTTTTATCAACTTAGGCGATCAGTTATAAAGGGGGTGGTAATCTCTGCAAGTCAAAAAAGAAGTATTAATCAATAAATTAGAAGTTATAATCAAGATCAACATACACCTTCTATACTGTTAATTAATTAATGCGATAGTTGAGTTTGTTTTTCACCTAAAAGGTTTTCTATACGTTTGAAAGATCCGTAAGTATATTATTTTCAAGTGATAATAAACGATTTCTGTATTTGTTCACATTAGACGAGAAGCTTTTATCGCACAAGTAAGAAGTGGCAATTGTGATCAATGTTTTTAAAGCATCCTTTATCAACCCCCGCATACCCGATTTATAACAAGTTTCTTCTTAACTGCTTAAGTTTTTAAGTTCCTAAAAAAAATGTTGTTTTTGAAGATAATCTAAACATTTATTATGCCGAAACTTTAATTAATTGAAATTTGAAAATAAAATCGCAAATTAAGATCCAAAAAATTATTAAAAACACGTTTTGTTTTGTTATTTAATATCGAAATGGCATGAAAAAAAATCACAGTGTATCTTTAAATGAAACTAAAGCATTCGTCAAGATATTTTTGCTCTATTTCAAACGGGTGTTTTATTAAATTTTTTCACCACTTCCGCTTAACTATTATCGTTTTTTAATATTAGCGCGCTCCCTCTAACATTCGTATTTACTGTTAACAAACTACATTATATCGAATTTAATTCGACTCCGTATCTCATTCCAGTGCAGATATATTGCGTTAAGTCTCCCTCGGACGTCCCTGACTTCTTTAATGCAGGCTGAATTTAAGATAATTTACAGATGGCATTGGAACAAGTCATTCATTTCGTCGAGATTTTTTTACTTGGAAGACTGTTACTCAAGAACTTTTTATTATCATTTACCAATTTTGTAGTCCCAGTAAACTGGGTAATGTATTATATTGAGTTAGTTTGATGAGATTTAGCAAGTTAAAAACTTTTTTCATTGATTGATTTGTGGACGGAGAAAAATTAGTATTGCTAATTTATTAAGAAACTCTTTAAATTATTCGTAATCCGGTTAAAAACAAAATTTATGCCATTAATGACTGAACTGAAAGGTTTACTGATAAACTTTTCGTAAAATACCGATGTATTATCACGACGTCGGAACACGTGTTGAAAATTGTAATATTTTCGCTTTTCGTTATTATATATTATCAAGGCAAATGCATGAACACGTGTTCCGAAATGATAGGAATTTATAAAAAAACTAGTCAGAAAACATCCTCCAATCCCATTTTTAACCGGATTACCAATAATTTGAAGAAATTTTTTTGAAGAGTTCTTTTAGCTTGTGTACTAATGTCTCTTTTAAAAACTGAATTTAGAAGTGTGCGT
Source organism: Hesperophylax consimilis (assembly GCF_061612785.1). Lineage (NCBI taxonomy): Eukaryota > Metazoa > Arthropoda > Insecta > Trichoptera > Limnephilidae > Hesperophylax > Hesperophylax consimilis. The sequence continues at coordinate 4,352,372 of NC_142851.1, read as the reverse complement.
TGAATATTGTTTTATTTTGTTAACATGGCAATTTTTACCGTATGGTATTTTGGGATTGCTATCTTGTTGTGAGGTGGCTTGTTATTATGAACTCCACCCAGGCATCAATGTTGGGCGTGTAATTAGTATTGAGAATTAGCTGTAATGATAATTATACCTCGTTCAATATAAAATATCTGAAGATCCATTAATAATAATTTGTTTACAGAAATGATGCTAATTGAATAGAACGTGAAATGCTCGAAATTAACAGAATAATGACGCAAATTAACTAAAGATTGGAAAATGTATTTTAACAAAGCTAAAAATCCATTTAAAGTATATGTTGCAGATGAGATTGACAACTTACAATGACGACAAATAGTAGACTTTTGGCTACCATTAAATTGATGGCCTCCTTAGTCAAGGGGTAAGGCTCTCGAATTCGTAGGTCGTTGTTCAAATCCCGGCGTGCGCTAGTAAATTTAATTTGATGAATTTGTGTTTTTTCACAATTTATTAATATAAAAAAATATGTAGTATACTTGCGGCACGTCCCAGAGTGGGAGATACACTTATTAAAACGTTGATTGAAATGACTTTAGTCGAATTTGATGACCAGATCTGAATAGCCAGGTAGTGCCCCACCTTCCTATTAGCCGTCTCTTTTCCCTCATCACTATAAACCTTCAGCCTCACAACACACCCAAATCGAGGATGCCAGAGTTTCACTGGCTCCAGACGATTGGGAGCAGTTGGGACTCTTGCGCGGTGAATACATATAAACCATATTAAAGACATCAATTATTATATAACTCAATTGAAATATCTCTTACATACTAATTTATACCATCTATTTATTATGTTGCATGTTGTATGTTTGCTGATGATGCGTTGCTGATTGCTAACGGGATGGAAAATCTACAGTCTCTCGTGTCTAGGATGAATGAGTTAATGATGAATGTAAGTAAGCCTAAAGTCACGGTGTTTGAAAGAGAGAGTACGAAAGCAGTGTGCAATATAGTTGTGAATGAGGAATACTTGGAGCAGGTGGATGAGTTTGTGTATTTAGGATGTATGTTTACGAGAGATGGGAAGGCTGACAGAGATATTGAAAGAAGGATAAATGCAGGTAACTCCATTAATAAAGAACTGAACCCAGTTTGCGTTAACAAAACATTGTCCAAAGAAGTGAAGTTAGCAGTCCACAATGGAGTGCTCGTATCTACTCCAATGTATAGAAGTGAGGCGTGAAACTGGCAAAGAAAGGATGAAAGTAGACTGAATGCTTTAGAAAAGAGATTCCTGAGGCGTATTTGTGGTAAAACCATGTATGAGAAATGTGACTTAAGCGTCAATAAAGCATTATAAATAATTAAAGTTATTAGTTTAGTGTACACGTAGAAATAAACCGTCGCTCTGTTGGCGACAAGCGTTGGGTGTGCTGTATCATACAAACAATGGTTATTGGCATATGTCTTTGTTTCTATTATCTAAGATTTTATAAAATGCCACGTGTATTTCAACATCCGAGAAAGCACTTCCAAATCTATCTATAATAATAATTGTTCATCGTACGCCTAGATCCAGACAATCATTGTTCAAACACTTTCCTTTGTTCGCGTTCTCTTATCCACAGCCTTATTCAAATAGAATAAAAGTCATCGCAATATGGAGGCCCTTCCTGTTTCCTTGACACAGTTTCCATTGTTGTATTGAAGGCGAGTATCTCAGTGGGAGTAGCTAAGGCAAAAAACGGAAATTGGTTTCCGGATATTTTCCAGACGTTGTCATCGGAACTTTGCAAAGCAAACAAACATTTATGCGACCAAAAACTGAGCGATGAGATCTGAAAAAATATCTTTCGCGATAAAGCGAATTAACGCGAAAAATATATTTTTTTTAAAAACACGATTTTTCGTCCTTGGACGCAATTTTCTGGCATTCTAAAATAAAACAGGAAAATTATTAATTGTAAATATTTATTTGTAATAAAACGGATTACTTTACACTCTAACTATCGTCTTTCTTACTAAGAATATTTGTTGTATTACTTGCACTTACGTGCGAATGAATGAAATGGCTGCAAATAATACCCTTCATTGCTAAATGGAACGGAACACATTAGAAAGAGATAGCCATTCAAAGAGTAGGTAGACTCTCAAATGAACATAAGAACAGAAAAAGATACTGTCGCATCTAGGAATTGAACCGAGAACCTTAGCCTTCATCGGATTTTCCCTCTCTGAAAACCATGTATTAACTAAAAAGCAGAAATCTGTTTATCTGAAGCAGCAATCTGTGTTTATTTACCAGTAAACTAAATGTACAAATATAAATAAACTAGAAATAAAATTAAACCAAAATATTTAATAAAATAAAAACAATTAAAAAATGTTTACTAAGATAAAACGAAACTAAAAAAAAATTAAAGGAAATGAAGGCTTATTGGAGAAATCTTACGAGGCTAACATTGTCCAGAGTATGCAATGTATGGATTATGTTCTTAATATGAAAATATTCAACGGTAGTTACTCCGTTTTCAAACGCATCAAAAGAATTTGTTTCGACTGGCATTGAAAGTATGTACCCAATGATGAAATGTAATGGTACCATCATGGAATTTTCTTACGGCACTTTTCTTGCAAATTTCTATTACTCATATTATATTGATATAATACTCCCGTCAATTGATTGAATTCGTCTTCTGACGCACGTATAAAAAGCACCGAAGGTTTTCGTTCAAACTATTTTTAAAAGAAAACCATTCAAAAATATTAGTTCTTACTCAACTTATTTCCAGGTTTTATAGCAATTTGTTTTTGAGGTATTATGCCGTGTTGCGCTATCTCCTTTTTTAGCCAACGTTTCGGATAGCATTGCAGTACCTACATTACACATCTGCCCTGATGATGGACAGTGCAATGCTGTCCGAAAAGTTGGCTAAAGAAGGAGATAGCGCAACACGGCATAATACCCCTAAAACAAATCACTATAATACTTTTAAAATCTCAAATCATACCTATTTCCAGGTTTTTTTTACTTTAATATATTTACTTCTTTGGACAGGCGACGTATTTACGAAGCCTTCAGTCATCAGCTGACGACTTTAATAGATTAGCCTTTTTGTTAGTATAAAATCATTAACAAAGCGTATACCATTTCAATCATATTGACGATTATAAGAGATTAGCTTATGTGTGTGTACACTGAACCTATTCTAACATATAGACTGCATTAGACTAGACGTTGTTATCGTAATCTATATCACAATCACATTAATAAAAAATCCATTGATTGATTTTAAATGGTTTAGGCTTTGTAAATACGCGGATAGACGAAGATACACTAGAGAGGGGAAACATTTTGTTAGTTTACTTCAAACTGTTCAAATATTGTTAATGGACAATCTGAAATAATCTAAATACATTTACACTTTCTTGCATCTAAGTAAGAAATAGTGTTGATTTAAGTTTGAAATATTTAAGTACAAAGCAGAAATCTGCTTATTATAGTTGAAACAACTCTCGTACTTTGGATATCTTTGTATCTACAACTTTTCTCTTCTGGAACTATTTGTAGTTCGCAACACCGCTTGTAAAATTTAATTAAAATTTCGGAACGTTCTAGGATTGTAGATACCTTCAATAGCTTCCTGTGAAAGAACACAATTCAGAATTGGAATATAAGTCTCAAATGGTTTTTGCTGTGTTTGGTTATCAGATTTGAATAGCCAGCTATTTTCCAATCCTAATGTTCCCCATCTATTTCCTATTCCTACACCCTTCACAACTGTAAGAAAGGTTTTAGGTGGTACGCCTGCTTTTTGAATGTGTAAAAGCGAGATGACAGATCGATGTATAAAAGATGATGAATGCATCTGCTCGCTCTCTTTTCCCAACCGACAGCTAAGAAGATAGCAGTAGACAATCACTTCTTTATTGTTAATAAACGTTCAATCCGCACACGCGTTCTATTATTGAGTACCACCAAGTCTGTATATAACAGTGGCGCAGCCTACGGAAATCCTAAAAAGTTAAAATCGATTAAAAGAATCGACGCGCGAGATTTCGCACAAAAAAAATACGCGATATTGTCGGAAACATCGGATTGCAACATATTGTTCGGGTCGGTAAAAAAGGCCGGACCGAAATTATTGTTTCTTCACTGGAAGGAGTGAAGAAAAAGAAGAAGCCACTGGAGCCAGCCAGCTTCTCGGAAGGGGGAAGCACGGGAGGGTCCAGGGCGTCAAGCGGCAGCATCTCCGAGGGTCAAAGGATCGGAGGGGTCCGGGCCACAAGAGTGGTCTGGGGCAGCCATCAGCAGCATCGAGGGTCAAGAATCGGTGTTACCAGGTCTTAGGAGCGGTCTGGGAAGAGCCATCCAGCCAACAAGGGTCAAGGAGCGGTTTCCTGAGAGGGTCCAGAGAGCAGATTGGAGAGCGGAGAAATCTCATTGGGAAGTTTTTTTTTCTGTTTTTCTTTTCTTGTCTTGTGGGTACCATCTGGGCAGAGGAAGCATGGAGTCAGGAATGGGGTCCTTCAGTTTGCGTGACGGTAACTGGGAGAACTTCAAGGTCCGTTTCGAGCAGTATCTCCTTGTGAATGATGAAAAGTACGCATCGGATGTTAAAAAAATGGCTATTTTCCTAAATGCTTTGCAAGATGATTGTTTTTCTCTACTGGTAAATTTGTGCATTCCTAAAAAAGTAACAGAGGATGATTTAAAAGATTTGATATCTAAGCTCAATGAATATTGTTGTACGACAAAATGTTTTTTTGAAGAAAGATCGCAGTTCTATTCAGCTAAACAAAGGAATGACGAATCAGTTCGCGATTTTGCTGTTCGTTTAAAGTCTCTTTCTAGCAATTGCAAATTCGGGAATAGTTTATCAGAGAAATTAAGGGATTTCTTTGTATTAGGTTGTAAACCCAGTAAGATTAGAGAAAAATTATTTCTGGAAAGTAAGTCATATACTTTCGAAAAATGTGTGCAAGTAGCAGAGTGTATTTAACTTGATTTTTTATTTTATTTATTTATTCAGGATCGGGAAGCAGATTGTAAAAGTGTATACCTTCGTGGTCTAAGCTTCTCTTAACACCGGTGTTGCTTATTATGTTGTTTTGTATAGTGTTATGTACTTGTGACTTTTTTATACTATTTTGTTCGTGTGTCCAGTGTGTATTTTGTAGATGAAAAGGCGTATGTTTATATTCATACAATTTTCTAATTTCAAAAAGTTCATTTCTTGATATAATTTTTTGTTAGGGTATCTGGGTTATAATTCAGGAGTTTTTTTACATCTTTATTCTGTATCATTTGTCAATCGTTTAACCCTTCAGGTTTTTAAATATTTTTACCAACAAGTCCCAAAGACATAGTGTACTTTTGTTATGTATTGACGCCCCAGTCAGATCTGTCCTTCAGAGGCTATAATGGAATATGATGTTTGTGGCTAGTAATGTCCTTCCGAGGCCTGAAGGGTTAAGTATGCAATGTGTGTATTTCCCAATAGTTTCTGTTAGATAATTTAATTCTATAGATTATGATTATGAAGACACAGTTGTGTAGTGGGCCATCCTCTTCACCAACCCCTGCGGAAAAATGACGTGATGGTTTGTTGTTAGAGGTAAATTTAATTGGAACATTAGAAGGAATATTCGACGTACACCATAATTTTATTCGTTACGATTAAAAAAGTTAAAAGAAGATAGAGCAATAAATAAAAGTATTCATCCTCCCCTCCCCTCCCCTGTACACCAGTCATGGGCAACCCACGTGTTATGTGATAATATTGGATTTGTTATTTAATTCGTTTGCCGAGAAAAAATTCATCGCTAGCTTTATTTTGAAAAGAAAAAAAGGATTATTTTTAATTTGCAAGCCCGTATAAATGCGAACATCATTTCTATAATCATAAATAAATTAAGACAATGACAAGATCAAGGTTAAACGATAGTCCTAGTTGTCTTGAAAATGTTTTGAATCCATCTACACACAAACAAAATATTAATAAACAAGCTATGTGAGTGCACAACGAGTTTGAGCAATTTCTTTGTATAGCAACCTTAAAAACTAATGAGACATTGGAGGGGACCCACCTTTTACCAACGGCTGTGTGAGGAAACTGATTGTTTAACCTCCTTAGCCGCACACGTCAGGACTCCATTTATTTTAAAACGATTCTAGACCCTCCAATGTCCCTGCATGCATGATTGTTAGTACTTAATAATGTATGCATACTTACATTAATAGTAACACAAAATATGAACACATCAGAGATGTGTTCGCCTGGTGGTTTGGCATCTAAAATGAAAGAATAAAGAAGGAAAACAATATTTGCAAGTGGAAGTATGATTGAAATATAAAAATATACAAGGACAGTTTACCCCACTATCACGGGACAGTCCCTAACTAATGCGACAGTTCGGAATGCTATTCTACCTCTATTTCAATGGAAGGTGCTGCGAAGAATTAGCCTCATTGATTCCTTCGGCACTTGTGAACAGCCAAAAGACGTCACGCGTACCTATACTCAATACAATGTACAAACTCGGTTGACATTATAACTGTCACACGACGACGGGACGTTTTTACAAATCGATACTATGCTTAATCGCTATTGTGTGAAATAATTATGTTGCTTTTTTTTAATTACACAAATGAAAGAATATCTTTGTTTTAAACCACTTTATTACATTTATATACGTCGACCGGTTTCGGTTGGACTCAACCTTCATCAGGACAGTACAAATATAAACTAAAATATAATACAGAGGAAGATTATTAAGAACACAATAAAGAAAGAGAAAGTATATAAATGTGAGGGAGAGAGCATCAGGGCAGCGGAGTAGGTAGTGGGTTCGGGGAGGGGTGGGGATTACCCAGGGAGAAAGGAAACATCTTTAAAATAGGGCTTTTAGTTAGTTATATCTGTAACTGTGTGTCTAACAGAAATTTAAGGAAAAATCAAATAGCAAAAACCATTCATTGTTCCGGGAAGCTAAAATAATCTATCGTTAGTAGGTGCTTTTATTATTTTTTATATGAATAGCGCATAAAAGTCCCTACTGTTCCCAAACGTCTGAAGCCAGTGAGACTATTAATGGGAAGAGGAAGGATATAGGGAAGAGTAAGGTGGAGGAGTACCTGACTATTCAGATCTATCCACCAAACACGGCTAAAGCCATTTCAAGCAACGTTTCAATTGTGAATGGTGTCTTACACCAGGGCGATGCTGAGAGTATCTTCCACTCTCACTTAAACCTAGCCCGTGCCCCTGGAACTAAATAACCTAGCATATTAATTACGTCAGATCACACTTTCTAACACAGCATAGCGTTGGGAGAAGAATATTGCTATTGAATTAAATTTCTTACACTAGTTAATTACCATCTAAATAACCTTATAACTTTTGTTGTGAATAACTTTACTATCTTCCCAAATGTTAAGAATGTTAAAATATGAAATCTTTTACGGTAAATGGACGATTAATCCGTCGTACAATATATTTTTTCAATAAACATTGACGCATTCCACCTATACTCAAAACATGAAACCCTATTGTCTGAGTGGCGAGCATTGAATAAAGACAGTAATTAAAAAAAAATAAAAAATATATTGTGGCCCGTCAAACAAAAAGGTTGTCATGCCTGCCGTGGATGGCCGCGATGGTACCCTCGTACCTATCCTTTATCCCGCTTTTATCTGCCATCTACTCTCGTGACGTGTAAATCATACGGTTTCAGTAATAAGGCTTCAACCCTCCGGTTATATTACCTCTCGTAATACACAATCATGCTTAATGTTCACTTGTAAAGCTTTTTTCATACCAAGCCCCCCGTCCTGTTGTATCTTTTTGAATAATGCAATCAAGAACAGCTGGTAACGATTTGTTTTTTTTTGCCTCTATCGTGGGTTTGATAGTAACCTACAGCAATTTGAAATAATAATACGGAATGTGATTTATTTTATTTTTATTATTTTTTATTTTCCATTGTCTGAATTCATTCTTTCATTTTTATTAAGAATTATTGACCCTTTAAATTCATTTGTGCCCAAAGATATTAGAAGAACGAGATATGCTATGTTGGCCGCTGGACCGTAGCCGGAGTACTACCTAATTAGGGTACTTTGAACGGTATCGGGACGTGTACGCACAGAAATCTGTTCTATGTATTAGTGCGGCTACCTTAGCGTAAGCGAAGGTGTGCAGTAGTATTGGTGAACAAAACCGGCGACACTCGGCAAAACAATTCCACTCAGTACGAACTGCTCATAGCACATCTCGTTCTTCTAATATCTTTGTTTGTGCCTTTTAAGAGATACTAAACAATGCACTATGTATAGAATGGTAACTGACGTTTTGATCGTAATCAAATATTCTAAGCACAAAGATCGTAAGCGCATTTGATCTATGTTACCACTTGATAGTAAATCATTGATTATTTGCCTGGAATAGTAAAATAATAATAATAATAATAATTTGATGACTTGTATAGCGCCGTTTTTGTGCAAAATCACCTCAAGGGCGAATAGCCCAAGTCATTGCTAACTGTAAAGAACAACTTCATAATCTTTCTTTTATCGAATAAATTAAAAGTCTGTTTATGTACTGTACGTGCATTATTTTATTTTTTATATATTTTACCTAGATATATTTTATGGTAACTGTAATGTAGATTGTCGCAACAGAAACTCTGTAAAACCGGCATTTAATACGATAACGAAAAATATTAAAATGTATTGTTATTGTATTCGTTATTCCGATAATTGCTTACGATCATTTTAATACGATCACTATTACCTATAACCGTATGGAATAGTTAGCTATCTACTCTCCAATTCGTTAGAGTACCAGCTATCATTTGGTTTCGAAACAAATAATGGTCTTACAATTTTGTTAATGTTATTTCAGTCCCAGAGCATCAATGTTGGATTTAAAATTTTCATTTTATGTATTACTGACATGAGCATACTTAGGTAACTGTAAGAAAAGGCACAAAGCGAACAACTGATCGTCAATTGTTTTATATGGATAGGACATATATATCATAGTGACATAAACGGAACTAGTTTATTATATTAGGTATAAATTTATTGAGGCGGTGTTTTTGTCTAGGAATTTGAAAAAGTCTTTTTTTTAATGCTGTGGATTTAATTAAACTATGGACCATCGTTTTATCAACTTAGGCGATCAGTTATAAAGGGGGTGGTAATCTCTGCAAGTCAAAAAAGAAGTATTAATCAATAAATTAGAAGTTATAATCAAGATCAACATACACCTTCTATACTGTTAATTAATTAATGCGATAGTTGAGTTTGTTTTTCACCTAAAAGGTTTTCTATACGTTTGAAAGATCCGTAAGTATATTATTTTCAAGTGATAATAAACGATTTCTGTATTTGTTCACATTAGACGAGAAGCTTTTATCGCACAAGTAAGAAGTGGCAATTGTGATCAATGTTTTTAAAGCATCCTTTATCAACCCCCGCATACCCGATTTATAACAAGTTTCTTCTTAACTGCTTAAGTTTTTAAGTTCCTAAAAAAAATGTTGTTTTTGAAGATAATCTAAACATTTATTATGCCGAAACTTTAATTAATTGAAATTTGAAAATAAAATCGCAAATTAAGATCCAAAAAATTATTAAAAACACGTTTTGTTTTGTTATTTAATATCGAAATGGCATGAAAAAAAATCACAGTGTATCTTTAAATGAAACTAAAGCATTCGTCAAGATATTTTTGCTCTATTTCAAACGGGTGTTTTATTAAATTTTTTCACCACTTCCGCTTAACTATTATCGTTTTTTAATATTAGCGCGCTCCCTCTAACATTCGTATTTACTGTTAACAAACTACATTATATCGAATTTAATTCGACTCCGTATCTCATTCCAGTGCAGATATATTGCGTTAAGTCTCCCTCGGACGTCCCTGACTTCTTTAATGCAGGCTGAATTTAAGATAATTTACAGATGGCATTGGAACAAGTCATTCATTTCGTCGAGATTTTTTTACTTGGAAGACTGTTACTCAAGAACTTTTTATTATCATTTACCAATTTTGTAGTCCCAGTAAACTGGGTAATGTATTATATTGAGTTAGTTTGATGAGATTTAGCAAGTTAAAAACTTTTTTCATTGATTGATTTGTGGACGGAGAAAAATTAGTATTGCTAATTTATTAAGAAACTCTTTAAATTATTCGTAATCCGGTTAAAAACAAAATTTATGCCATTAATGACTGAACTGAAAGGTTTACTGATAAACTTTTCGTAAAATACCGATGTATTATCACGACGTCGGAACACGTGTTGAAAATTGTAATATTTTCGCTTTTCGTTATTATATATTATCAAGGCAAATGCATGAACACGTGTTCCGAAATGATAGGAATTTATAAAAAAACTAGTCAGAAAACATCCTCCAATCCCATTTTTAACCGGATTACCAATAATTTGAAGAAATTTTTTTGAAGAGTTCTTTTAGCTTGTGTACTAATGTCTCTTTTAAAAACTGAATTTAGAAGTGTGCGTTGAATATTGTTTTATTTTGTTAACATGGCAATTTTTACCGTATGGTATTTTGGGATTGCTATCTTGTTGTGAGGTGGCTTGTTATTATGAACTCCACCCAGGCATCAATGTTGGGCGTGTAATTAGTATTGAGAATTAGCTGTAATGATAATTATACCTCGTTCAATATAAAATATCTGAAGATCCATTAATAATAATTTGTTTACAGAAATGATGCTAATTGAATAGAACGTGAAATGCTCGAAATTAACAGAATAATGACGCAAATTAACTAAAGATTGGAAAATGTATTTTAACAAAGCTAAAAATCCATTTAAAGTATATGTTGCAGATGAGATTGACAACTTACAATGACGACAAATAGTAGACTTTTGGCTACCATTAAATTGATGGCCTCCTTAGTCAAGGGGTAAGGCTCTCGAATTCGTAGGTCGTTGTTCAAATCCCGGCGTGCGCTAGTAAATTTAATTTGATGAATTTGTGTTTTTTCACAATTTATTAATATAAAAAAATATGTAGTATACTTGCGGCACGTCCCAGAGTGGGAGATACACTTATTAAAACGTTGATTGAAATGACTTTAGTCGAATTTGATGACCAGATCTGAATAGCCAGGTAGTGCCCCACCTTCCTATTAGCCGTCTCTTTTCCCTCATCACTATAAACCTTCAGCCTCACAACACACCCAAATCGAGGATGCCAGAGTTTCACTGGCTCCAGACGATTGGGAGCAGTTGGGACTCTTGCGCGGTGAATACATATAAACCATATTAAAGACATCAATTATTATATAACTCAATTGAAATATCTCTTACATACTAATTTATACCATCTATTTATTATGTTGCATGTTGTATGTTTGCTGATGATGCGTTGCTGATTGCTAACGGGATGGAAAATCTACAGTCTCTCGTGTCTAGGATGAATGAGTTAATGATGAATGTAAGTAAGCCTAAAGTCACGGTGTTTGAAAGAGAGAGTACGAAAGCAGTGTGCAATATAGTTGTGAATGAGGAATACTTGGAGCAGGTGGATGAGTTTGTGTATTTAGGATGTATGTTTACGAGAGATGGGAAGGCTGACAGAGATATTGAAAGAAGGATAAATGCAGGTAACTCCATTAATAAAGAACTGAACCCAGTTTGCGTTAACAAAACATTGTCCAAAGAAGTGAAGTTAGCAGTCCACAATGGAGTGCTCGTATCTACTCCAATGTATAGAAGTGAGGCGTGAAACTGGCAAAGAAAGGATGAAAGTAGACTGAATGCTTTAGAAAAGAGATTCCTGAGGCGTATTTGTGGTAAAACCATGTATGAGAAATGTGACTTAAGCGTCAATAAAGCATTATAAATAATTAAAGTTATTAGTTTAGTGTACACGTAGAAATAAACCGTCGCTCTGTTGGCGACAAGCGTTGGGTGTGCTGTATCATACAAACAATGGTTATTGGCATATGTCTTTGTTTCTATTATCTAAGATTTTATAAAATGCCACGTGTATTTCAACATCCGAGAAAGCACTTCCAAATCTATCTATAATAATAATTGTTCATCGTACGCCTAGATCCAGACAATCATTGTTCAAACACTTTCCTTTGTTCGCGTTCTCTTATCCACAGCCTTATTCAAATAGAATAAAAGTCATCGCAATATGGAGGCCCTTCCTGTTTCCTTGACACAGTTTCCATTGTTGTATTGAAGGCGAGTATCTCAGTGGGAGTAGCTAAGGCAAAAAACGGAAATTGGTTTCCGGATATTTTCCAGACGTTGTCATCGGAACTTTGCAAAGCAAACAAACATTTATGCGACCAAAAACTGAGCGATGAGATCTGAAAAAATATCTTTCGCGATAAAGCGAATTAACGCGAAAAATATATTTTTTTTAAAAACACGATTTTTCGTCCTTGGACGCAATTTTCTGGCATTCTAAAATAAAACAGGAAAATTATTAATTGTAAATATTTATTTGTAATAAAACGGATTACTTTACACTCTAACTATCGTCTTTCTTACTAAGAATATTTGTTGTATTACTTGCACTTACGTGCGAATGAATGAAATGGCTGCAAATAATACCCTTCATTGCTAAATGGAACGGAACACATTAGAAAGAGATAGCCATTCAAAGAGTAGGTAGACTCTCAAATGAACATAAGAACAGAAAAAGATACTGTCGCATCTAGGAATTGAACCGAGAACCTTAGCCTTCATCGGATTTTCCCTCTCTGAAAACCATGTATTAACTAAAAAGCAGAAATCTGTTTATCTGAAGCAGCAATCTGTGTTTATTTACCAGTAAACTAAATGTACAAATATAAATAAACTAGAAATAAAATTAAACCAAAATATTTAATAAAATAAAAACAATTAAAAAATGTTTACTAAGATAAAACGAAACTAAAAAAAAATTAAAGGAAATGAAGGCTTATTGGAGAAATCTTACGAGGCTAACATTGTCCAGAGTATGCAATGTATGGATTATGTTCTTAATATGAAAATATTCAACGGTAGTTACTCCGTTTTCAAACGCATCAAAAGAATTTGTTTCGACTGGCATTGAAAGTATGTACCCAATGATGAAATGTAATGGTACCATCATGGAATTTTCTTACGGCACTTTTCTTGCAAATTTCTATTACTCATATTATATTGATATAATACTCCCGTCAATTGATTGAATTCGTCTTCTGACGCACGTATAAAAAGCACCGAAGGTTTTCGTTCAAACTATTTTTAAAAGAAAACCATTCAAAAATATTAGTTCTTACTCAACTTATTTCCAGGTTTTATAGCAATTTGTTTTTGAGGTATTATGCCGTGTTGCGCTATCTCCTTTTTTAGCCAACGTTTCGGATAGCATTGCAGTACCTACATTACACATCTGCCCTGATGATGGACAGTGCAATGCTGTCCGAAAAGTTGGCTAAAGAAGGAGATAGCGCAACACGGCATAATACCCCTAAAACAAATCACTATAATACTTTTAAAATCTCAAATCATACCTATTTCCAGGTTTTTTTTACTTTAATATATTTACTTCTTTGGACAGGCGACGTATTTACGAAGCCTTCAGTCATCAGCTGACGACTTTAATAGATTAGCCTTTTTGTTAGTATAAAATCATTAACAAAGCGTATACCATTTCAATCATATTGACGATTATAAGAGATTAGCTTATGTGTGTGTACACTGAACCTATTCTAACATATAGACTGCATTAGACTAGACGTTGTTATCGTAATCTATATCACAATCACATTAATAAAAAATCCATTGATTGATTTTAAATGGTTTAGGCTTTGTAAATACGCGGATAGACGAAGATACACTAGAGAGGGGAAACATTTTGTTAGTTTACTTCAAACTGTTCAAATATTGTTAATGGACAATCTGAAATAATCTAAATACATTTACACTTTCTTGCATCTAAGTAAGAAATAGTGTTGATTTAAGTTTGAAATATTTAAGTACAAAGCAGAAATCTGCTTATTATAGTTGAAACAACTCTCGTACTTTGGATATCTTTGTATCTACAACTTTTCTCTTCTGGAACTATTTGTAGTTCGCAACACCGCTTGTAAAATTTAATTAAAATTTCGGAACGTTCTAGGATTGTAGATACCTTCAATAGCTTCCTGTGAAAGAACACAATTCAGAATTGGAATATAAGTCTCAAATGGTTTTTGCTGTGTTTGGTTATCAGATTTGAATAGCCAGCTATTTTCCAATCCTAATGTTCCCCATCTATTTCCTATTCCTACACCCTTCACAACTGTAAGAAAGGTTTTAGGTGGTACGCCTGCTTTTTGAATGTGTAAAAGCGAGATGACAGATCGATGTATAAAAGATGATGAATGCATCTGCTCGCTCTCTTTTCCCAACCGACAGCTAAGAAGATAGCAGTAGACAATCACTTCTTTATTGTTAATAAACGTTCAATCCGCACACGCGTTCTATTATTGAGTACCACCAAGTCTGTATATAACAGTGGCGCAGCCTACGGAAATCCTAAAAAGTTAAAATCGATTAAAAGAATCGACGCGCGAGATTTCGCACAAAAAAAATACGCGATATTGTCGGAAACATCGGATTGCAACATATTGTTCGGGTCGGTAAAAAAGGCCGGACCGAAATTATTGTTTCTTCACTGGAAGGAGTGAAGAAAAAGAAGAAGCCACTGGAGCCAGCCAGCTTCTCGGAAGGGGGAAGCACGGGAGGGTCCAGGGCGTCAAGCGGCAGCATCTCCGAGGGTCAAAGGATCGGAGGGGTCCGGGCCACAAGAGTGGTCTGGGGCAGCCATCAGCAGCATCGAGGGTCAAGAATCGGTGTTACCAGGTCTTAGGAGCGGTCTGGGAAGAGCCATCCAGCCAACAAGGGTCAAGGAGCGGTTTCCTGAGAGGGTCCAGAGAGCAGATTGGAGAGCGGAGAAATCTCATTGGGAAGTTTTTTTTTCTGTTTTTCTTTTCTTGTCTTGTGGGTACCATCTGGGCAGAGGAAGCATGGAGTCAGGAATGGGGTCCTTCAGTTTGCGTGACGGTAACTGGGAGAACTTCAAGGTCCGTTTCGAGCAGTATCTCCTTGTGAATGATGAAAAGTACGCATCGGATGTTAAAAAAATGGCTATTTTCCTAAATGCTTTGCAAGATGATTGTTTTTCTCTACTGGTAAATTTGTGCATTCCTAAAAAAGTAACAGAGGATGATTTAAAAGATTTGATATCTAAGCTCAATGAATATTGTTGTACGACAAAATGTTTTTTTGAAGAAAGATCGCAGTTCTATTCAGCTAAACAAAGGAATGACGAATCAGTTCGCGATTTTGCTGTTCGTTTAAAGTCTCTTTCTAGCAATTGCAAATCCGGGAATAGTTTATCAGAGAAATTAAGGGATTTCTTTGTATTAGGTTGTAAACCCAGTAAGATTAGAGAAAAATTATTTCTGGAAAGTAAGTCATATACTTTCGAAAAATGTGTGCAAGTAGCAGAGTGTATTTAACTTGATTTTTTATTTTATTTATTTATTCAGGATCGGGAAGCAGATTGTAAAAGTGTATACCTTCGTGGTCTAAGCTTCTCTTAACACCGGTGTTGCTTATTATGTTGTTTTGTATAGTGTTATGTACTTGTGACTTTTTTATACTATTTTGTTCGTGTGTCCAGTGTGTATTTTGTAGATGAAAAGGCGTATGTTTATATTCATACAATTTTCTAATTTCAAAAAGTTCATTTCTTGATATAATTTTTTGTTAGGGTATCTGGGTTATAATTCAGGAGTTTTTTTACATCTTTATTCTGTATCATTTGTCAATCGTTTAACCCTTCAGGTTTTTAAATATTTTTACCAACAAGTCCCAAAGACATAGTGTACTTTTGTTATGTATTGACGCCCCAGTCAGATCTGTCCTTCAGAGGCTATAATGGAATATGATGTTTGTGGCTAGTAATGTCCTTCCGAGGCCTGAAGGGTTAAGTATGCAATGTGTGTATTTCCCAATAGTTTCTGTTAGATAATTTAATTCTATAGATTATGATTATGAAGACACAGTTGTGTAGTGGGCCATCCTCTTCACCAACCCCTGCGGAAAAATGACGTGATGGTTTGTTGTTAGAGGTAAATTTAATTGGAACATTAGAAGGAATATTCGACGTACACCATAATTTTATTCGTTACGATTAAAAAAGTTAAAAGAAGATAGAGCAATAAATAAAAGTATTCATCCTCCCCTCCCCTCCCCTGTACACCAGTCATGGGCAACCCACGTGTTATGTGATAATATTGGATTTGTTATTTAATTCGTTTGCCGAGAAAAAATTCATCGCTAGCTTTATTTTGAAAAGAAAAAAAGGATTATTTTTAATTTGCAAGCCCGTATAAATGCGAACATCATTTCTATAATCATAAATAAATTAAGACAATGACAAGATCAAGGTTAAACGATAGTCCTAGTTGTCTTGAAAATGTTTTGAATCCATCTACACACAAACAAAATATTAATAAACAAGCTATGTGAGTGCACAACGAGTTTGAGCAATTTCTTTGTATAGCAACCTTAAAAACTAATGAGACATTGGAGGGGACCCACCTTTTACCAACGGCTGTGTGAGGAAACTGATTGTTTAACCTCCTTAGCCGCACACGTCAGGACTCCATTTATTTTAAAACGATTCTAGACCCTCCAATGTCCCTGCATGCATGATTGTTAGTACTTAATAATGTATGCATACTTACATTAATAGTAACACAAAATATGAACACATCAGAGATGTGTTCGCCTGGTGGTTTGGCATCTAAAATGAAAGAATAAAGAAGGAAAACAATATTTGCAAGTGGAAGTATGATTGAAATATAAAAATATACAAGGACAGTTTACCCCACTATCACGGGACAGTCCCTAACTAATGCGACAGTTCGGAATGCTATTCTACCTCTATTTCAATGGAAGGTGCTGCGAAGAATTAGCCTCATTGATTCCTTCGGCACTTGTGAACAGCCAAAAGACGTCACGCGTACCTATACTCAATACAATGTACAAACTCGGTTGACATTATAACTGTCACACGACGACGGGACGTTTTTACAAATCGATACTATGCTTAATCGCTATTGTGTGAAATAATTATGTTGCTTTTTTTTAATTACACAAATGAAAGAATATCTTTGTTTTAAACCACTTTATTACATTTATATACGTCGACCGGTTTCGGTTGGACTCAACCTTCATCAGGACAGTACAAATATAAACTAAAATATAATACAGAGGAAGATTATTAAGAACACAATAAAGAAAGAGAAAGTATATAAATGTGAGGGAGAGAGCATCAGGGCAGCGGAGTAGGTAGTGGGTTCGGGGAGGGGTGGGGATTACCCAGGGAGAAAGGAAACATCTTTAAAATAGGGCTTTTAGTTAGTTATATCTGTAACTGTGTGTCTAACAGAAATTTAAGGAAAAATCAAATAGCAAAAACCATTCATTGTTCCGGGAAGCTAAAATAATCTATCGTTAGTAGGTGCTTTTATTATTTTTTATATGAATAGCGCATAAAAGTCCCTACTGTTCCCAAACGTCTGAAGCCAGTGAGACTATTAATGGGAAGAGGAAGGATATAGGGAAGAGTAAGGTGGAGGAGTACCTGACTATTCAGATCTATCCACCAAACACGGCTAAAGCCATTTCAAGCAACGTTTCAATTGTGAATGGTGTCTTACACCAGGGCGATGCTGAGAGTATCTTCCACTCTCACTTAAACCTAGCCCGTGCCCCTGGAACTAAATAACCTAGCATATTAATTACGTCAGATCACACTTTCTAACACAGCATAGCGTTGGGAGAAGAATATTGCTATTGAATTAAATTTCTTACACTAGTTAATTACCATCTAAATAACCTTATAACTTTTGTTGTGAATAACTTTACTATCTTCCCAAATGTTAAGAATGTTAAAATATGAAATCTTTTACGGTAAATGGACGATTAATCCGTCGTACAATATATTTTTTCAATAAACATTGACGCATTCCACCTATACTCAAAACATGAAACCCTATTGTCTGAGTGGCGAGCATTGAATAAAGACAGTAATTAAAAAAAAATAAAAAATATATTGTGGCCCGTCAAACAAAAAGGTTGTCATGCCTGCCGTGGATGGCCGCGATGGTACCCTCGTACCTATCCTTTATCCCGCTTTTATCTGCCATCTACTCTCGTGACGTGTAAATCATACGGTTTCAGTAATAAGGCTTCAACCCTCCGGTTATATTACCTCTCGTAATACACAATCATGCTTAATGTTCACTTGTAAAGCTTTTTTCATACCAAGCCCCCCGTCCTGTTGTATCTTTTTGAATAATGCAATCAAGAACAGCTGGTAACGATTTGTTTTTTTTTGCCTCTATCGTGGGTTTGATAGTAACCTACAGCAATTTGAAATAATAATACGGAATGTGATTTATTTTATTTTTATTATTTTTTATTTTCCATTGTCTGAATTCATTCTTTCATTTTTATTAAGAATTATTGACCCTTTAAATTCATTTGTGCCCAAAGATATTAGAAGAACGAGATATGCTATGTTGGCCGCTGGACCGTAGCCGGAGTACTACCTAATTAGGGTACTTTGAACGGTATCGGGACGTGTACGCACAGAAATCTGTTCTATGTATTAGTGCGGCTACCTTAGCGTAAGCGAAGGTGTGCAGTAGTATTGGTGAACAAAACCGGCGACACTCGGCAAAACAATTCCACTCAGTACGAACTGCTCATAGCACATCTCGTTCTTCTAATATCTTTGTTTGTGCCTTTTAAGAGATACTAAACAATGCACTATGTATAGAATGGTAACTGACGTTTTGATCGTAATCAAATATTCTAAGCACAAAGATCGTAAGCGCATTTGATCTATGTTACCACTTGATAGTAAATCATTGATTATTTGCCTGGAATAGTAAAATAATAATAATAATAATAATTTGATGACTTGTATAGCGCCGTTTTTGTGCAAAATCACCTCAAGGGCGAATAGCCCAAGTCATTGCTAACTGTAAAGAACAACTTCATAATCTTTCTTTTATCGAATAAATTAAAAGTCTGTTTATGTACTGTACGTGCATTATTTTATTTTTTATATATTTTACCTAGATATATTTTATGGTAACTGTAATGTAGATTGTCGCAACAGAAACTCTGTAAAACCGGCATTTAATACGATAACGAAAAATATTAAAATGTATTGTTATTGTATTCGTTATTCCGATAATTGCTTACGATCATTTTAATACGATCACTATTACCTATAACCGTATGGAATAGTTAGCTATCTACTCTCCAATTCGTTAGAGTACCAGCTATCATTTGGTTTCGAAACAAATAATGGTCTTACAATTTTGTTAATGTTATTTCAGTCCCAGAGCATCAATGTTGGATTTAAAATTTTCATTTTATGTATTACTGACATGAGCATACTTAGGTAACTGTAAGAAAAGGCACAAAGCGAACAACTGATCGTCAATTGTTTTATATGGATAGGACATATATATCATAGTGACATAAACGGAACTAGTTTATTATATTAGGTATAAATTTATTGAGGCGGTGTTTTTGTCTAGGAATTTGAAAAAGTCTTTTTTTTAATGCTGTGGATTTAATTAAACTATGGACCATCGTTTTATCAACTTAGGCGATCAGTTATAAAGGGGGTGGTAATCTCTGCAAGTCAAAAAAGAAGTATTAATCAATAAATTAGAAGTTATAATCAAGATCAACATACACCTTCTATACTGTTAATTAATTAATGCGATAGTTGAGTTTGTTTTTCACCTAAAAGGTTTTCTATACGTTTGAAAGATCCGTAAGTATATTATTTTCAAGTGATAATAAACGATTTCTGTATTTGTTCACATTAGACGAGAAGCTTTTATCGCACAAGTAAGAAGTGGCAATTGTGATCAATGTTTTTAAAGCATCCTTTATCAACCCCCGCATACCCGATTTATAACAAGTTTCTTCTTAACTGCTTAAGTTTTTAAGTTCCTAAAAAAAATGTTGTTTTTGAAGATAATCTAAACATTTATTATGCCGAAACTTTAATTAATTGAAATTTGAAAATAAAATCGCAAATTAAGATCCAAAAAATTATTAAAAACACGTTTTGTTTTGTTATTTAATATCGAAATGGCATGAAAAAAAATCACAGTGTATCTTTAAATGAAACTAAAGCATTCGTCAAGATATTTTTGCTCTATTTCAAACGGGTGTTTTATTAAATTTTTTCACCACTTCCGCTTAACTATTATCGTTTTTTAATATTAGCGCGCTCCCTCTAACATTCGTATTTACTGTTAACAAACTACATTATATCGAATTTAATTCGACTCCGTATCTCATTCCAGTGCAGATATATTGCGTTAAGTCTCCCTCGGACGTCCCTGACTTCTTTAATGCAGGCTGAATTTAAGATAATTTACAGATGGCATTGGAACAAGTCATTCATTTCGTCGAGATTTTTTTACTTGGAAGACTGTTACTCAAGAACTTTTTATTATCATTTACCAATTTTGTAGTCCCAGTAAACTGGGTAATGTATTATATTGAGTTAGTTTGATGAGATTTAGCAAGTTAAAAACTTTTTTCATTGATTGATTTGTGGACGGAGAAAAATTAGTATTGCTAATTTATTAAGAAACTCTTTAAATTATTCGTAATCCGGTTAAAAACAAAATTTATGCCATTAATGACTGAACTGAAAGGTTTACTGATAAACTTTTCGTAAAATACCGATGTATTATCACGACGTCGGAACACGTGTTGAAAATTGTAATATTTTCGCTTTTCGTTATTATATATTATCAAGGCAAATGCATGAACACGTGTTCCGAAATGATAGGAATTTATAAAAAAACTAGTCAGAAAACATCCTCCAATCCCATTTTTAACCGGATTACCAATAATTTGAAGAAATTTTTTTGAAGAGTTCTTTTAGCTTGTGTACTAATGTCTCTTTTAAAAACTGAATTTAGAAGTGTGCGTTGAATATTGTTTTATTTTGTTAACATGGCAATTTTTACCGTATGGTATTTTGGGATTGCTATCTTGTTGTGAGGTGGCTTGTTATTATGAACTCCACCCAGGCATCAATGTTGGGCGTGTAATTAGTATTGAGAATTAGCTGTAATGATAATTATACCTCGTTCAATATAAAATATCTGAAGATCCATTAATAATAATTTGTTTACAGAAATGATGCTAATTGAATAGAACGTGAAATGCTCGAAATTAACAGAATAATGACGCAAATTAACTAAAGATTGGAAAATGTATTTTAACAAAGCTAAAAATCCATTTAAAGTATATGTTGCAGATGAGATTGACAACTTACAATGACGACAAATAGTAGACTTTTGGCTACCATTAAATTGATGGCCTCCTTAGTCAAGGGGTAAGGCTCTCGAATTCGTAGGTCGTTGTTCAAATCCCGGCGTGCGCTAGTAAATTTAATTTGATGAATTTGTGTTTTTTCACAATTTATTAATATAAAAAAATATGTAGTATACTTGCGGCACGTCCCAGAGTGGGAGATACACTTATTAAAACGTTGATTGAAATGACTTTAGTCGAATTTGATGACCAGATCTGAATAGCCAGGTAGTGCCCCACCTTCCTATTAGCCGTCTCTTTTCCCTCATCACTATAAACCTTCAGCCTCACAACACACCCAAATCGAGGATGCCAGAGTTTCACTGGCTCCAGACGATTGGGAGCAGTTGGGACTCTTGCGCGGTGAATACATATAAACCATATTAAAGACATCAATTATTATATAACTCAATTGAAATATCTCTTACATACTAATTTATACCATCTATTTATTATGTTGCATGTTGTATGTTTGCTGATGATGCGTTGCTGATTGCTAACGGGATGGAAAATCTACAGTCTCTCGTGTCTAGGATGAATGAGTTAATGATGAATGTAAGTAAGCCTAAAGTCACGGTGTTTGAAAGAGAGAGTACGAAAGCAGTGTGCAATATAGTTGTGAATGAGGAATACTTGGAGCAGGTGGATGAGTTTGTGTATTTAGGATGTATGTTTACGAGAGATGGGAAGGCTGACAGAGATATTGAAAGAAGGATAAATGCAGGTAACTCCATTAATAAAGAACTGAACCCAGTTTGCGTTAACAAAACATTGTCCAAAGAAGTGAAGTTAGCAGTCCACAATGGAGTGCTCGTATCTACTCCAATGTATAGAAGTGAGGCGTGAAACTGGCAAAGAAAGGATGAAAGTAGACTGAATGCTTTAGAAAAGAGATTCCTGAGGCGTATTTGTGGTAAAACCATGTATGAGAAATGTGACTTAAGCGTCAATAAAGCATTATAAATAATTAAAGTTATTAGTTTAGTGTACACGTAGAAATAAACCGTCGCTCTGTTGGCGACAAGCGTTGGGTGTGCTGTATCATACAAACAATGGTTATTGGCATATGTCTTTGTTTCTATTATCTAAGATTTTATAAAATGCCACGTGTATTTCAACATCCGAGAAAGCACTTCCAAATCTATCTATAATAATAATTGTTCATCGTACGCCTAGATCCAGACAATCATTGTTCAAACACTTTCCTTTGTTCGCGTTCTCTTATCCACAGCCTTATTCAAATAGAATAAAAGTCATCGCAATATGGAGGCCCTTCCTGTTTCCTTGACACAGTTTCCATTGTTGTATTGAAGGCGAGTATCTCAGTGGGAGTAGCTAAGGCAAAAAACGGAAATTGGTTTCCGGATATTTTCCAGACGTTGTCATCGGAACTTTGCAAAGCAAACAAACATTTATGCGACCAAAAACTGAGCGATGAGATCTGAAAAAATATCTTTCGCGATAAAGCGAATTAACGCGAAAAATATATTTTTTTTAAAAACACGATTTTTCGTCCTTGGACGCAATTTTCTGGCATTCTAAAATAAAACAGGAAAATTATTAATTGTAAATATTTATTTGTAATAAAACGGATTACTTTACACTCTAACTATCGTCTTTCTTACTAAGAATATTTGTTGTATTACTTGCACTTACGTGCGAATGAATGAAATGGCTGCAAATAATACCCTTCATTGCTAAATGGAACGGAACACATTAGAAAGAGATAGCCATTCAAAGAGTAGGTAGACTCTCAAATGAACATAAGAACAGAAAAAGATACTGTCGCATCTAGGAATTGAACCGAGAACCTTAGCCTTCATCGGATTTTCCCTCTCTGAAAACCATGTATTAACTAAAAAGCAGAAATCTGTTTATCTGAAGCAGCAATCTGTGTTTATTTACCAGTAAACTAAATGTACAAATATAAATAAACTAGAAATAAAATTAAACCAAAATATTTAATAAAATAAAAACAATTAAAAAATGTTTACTAAGATAAAACGAAACTAAAAAAAAATTAAAGGAAATGAAGGCTTATTGGAGAAATCTTACGAGGCTAACATTGTCCAGAGTATGCAATGTATGGATTATGTTCTTAATATGAAAATATTCAACGGTAGTTACTCCGTTTTCAAACGCATCAAAAGAATTTGTTTCGACTGGCATTGAAAGTATGTACCCAATGATGAAATGTAATGGTACCATCATGGAATTTTCTTACGGCACTTTTCTTGCAAATTTCTATTACTCATATTATATTGATATAATACTCCCGTCAATTGATTGAATTCGTCTTCTGACGCACGTATAAAAAGCACCGAAGGTTTTCGTTCAAACTATTTTTAAAAGAAAACCATTCAAAAATATTAGTTCTTACTCAACTTATTTCCAGGTTTTATAGCAATTTGTTTTTGAGGTATTATGCCGTGTTGCGCTATCTCCTTTTTTAGCCAACGTTTCGGATAGCATTGCAGTACCTACATTACACATCTGCCCTGATGATGGACAGTGCAATGCTGTCCGAAAAGTTGGCTAAAGAAGGAGATAGCGCAACACGGCATAATACCCCTAAAACAAATCACTATAATACTTTTAAAATCTCAAATCATACCTATTTCCAGGTTTTTTTTACTTTAATATATTTACTTCTTTGGACAGGCGACGTATTTACGAAGCCTTCAGTCATCAGCTGACGACTTTAATAGATTAGCCTTTTTGTTAGTATAAAATCATTAACAAAGCGTATACCATTTCAATCATATTGACGATTATAAGAGATTAGCTTATGTGTGTGTACACTGAACCTATTCTAACATATAGACTGCATTAGACTAGACGTTGTTATCGTAATCTATATCACAATCACATTAATAAAAAATCCATTGATTGATTTTAAATGGTTTAGGCTTTGTAAATACGCGGATAGACGAAGATACACTAGAGAGGGGAAACATTTTGTTAGTTTACTTCAAACTGTTCAAATATTGTTAATGGACAATCTGAAATAATCTAAATACATTTACACTTTCTTGCATCTAAGTAAGAAATAGTGTTGATTTAAGTTTGAAATATTTAAGTACAAAGCAGAAATCTGCTTATTATAGTTGAAACAACTCTCGTACTTTGGATATCTTTGTATCTACAACTTTTCTCTTCTGGAACTATTTGTAGTTCGCAACACCGCTTGTAAAATTTAATTAAAATTTCGGAACGTTCTAGGATTGTAGATACCTTCAATAGCTTCCTGTGAAAGAACACAATTCAGAATTGGAATATAAGTCTCAAATGGTTTTTGCTGTGTTTGGTTATCAGATTTGAATAGCCAGCTATTTTCCAATCCTAATGTTCCCCATCTATTTCCTATTCCTACACCCTTCACAACTGTAAGAAAGGTTTTAGGTGGTACGCCTGCTTTTTGAATGTGTAAAAGCGAGATGACAGATCGATGTATAAAAGATGATGAATGCATCTGCTCGCTCTCTTTTCCCAACCGACAGCTAAGAAGATAGCAGTAGACAATCACTTCTTTATTGTTAATAAACGTTCAATCCGCACACGCGTTCTATTATTGAGTACCACCAAGTCTGTATATAACAGTGGCGCAGCCTACGGAAATCCTAAAAAGTTAAAATCGATTAAAAGAATCGACGCGCGAGATTTCGCACAAAAAAAATACGCGATATTGTCGGAAACATCGGATTGCAACATATTGTTCGGGTCGGTAAAAAAGGCCGGACCGAAATTATTGTTTCTTCACTGGAAGGAGTGAAGAAAAAGAAGAAGCCACTGGAGCCAGCCAGCTTCTCGGAAGGGGGAAGCACGGGAGGGTCCAGGGCGTCAAGCGGCAGCATCTCCGAGGGTCAAAGGATCGGAGGGGTCCGGGCCACAAGAGTGGTCTGGGGCAGCCATCAGCAGCATCGAGGGTCAAGAATCGGTGTTACCAGGTCTTAGGAGCGGTCTGGGAAGAGCCATCCAGCCAACAAGGGTCAAGGAGCGGTTTCCTGAGAGGGTCCAGAGAGCAGATTGGAGAGCGGAGAAATCTCATTGGGAAGTTTTTTTTTCTGTTTTTCTTTTCTTGTCTTGTGGGTACCATCTGGGCAGAGGAAGCATGGAGTCAGGAATGGGGTCCTTCAGTTTGCGTGACGGTAACTGGGAGAACTTCAAGGTCCGTTTCGAGCAGTATCTCCTTGTGAATGATGAAAAGTACGCATCGGATGTTAAAAAAATGGCTATTTTCCTAAATGCTTTGCAAGATGATTGTTTTTCTCTACTGGTAAATTTGTGCATTCCTAAAAAAGTAACAGAGGATGATTTAAAAGATTTGATATCTAAGCTCAATGAATATTGTTGTACGACAAAATGTTTTTTTGAAGAAAGATCGCAGTTCTATTCAGCTAAACAAAGGAATGACGAATCAGTTCGCGATTTTGCTGTTCGTTTAAAGTCTCTTTCTAGCAATTGCAAATTCGGGAATAGTTTATCAGAGAAATTAAGGGATTTCTTTGTATTAGGTTGTAAACCCAGTAAGATTAGAGAAAAATTATTTCTGGAAAGTAAGTCATATACTTTCGAAAAATGTGTGCAAGTAGCAGAGTGTATTTAACTTGTAGCTTCAACTCAATCTCAATCAGCTGATGGAGAGGTTGGTGATGTACTAAGTATTGAGCCATATTATATAGAAGTTTCACTCGATGGAATAAATAATAAATTCATGTTAGATTCTGGAGCATCTTGTAGCGTAATTTCCGAAGAGTGTTATTTCAATAAATTCAGCAGTATTGAGTTAATGCACGAAAACGTGAGCTTACGGAGTTTTGACAATACGCTCATTGGTGTGGTAGGTACGTTTTCACTGATACTAGAGTTTAACGGCTTACGCCGCCGAATGAAAATTATTGTCGTCAGTAGCTCGTCTCTTAAGGACGTGATTTCATGAATCTCCTTAACGTGCGTATAACTGGGATCGTTAATTGTGTAAAACAAAATACATTAAGGGAGCGATTAGTAAAAAAAATTCCAGAAGTTTTTACCGATAAATTAGGCAAGTTTAAAAAGTACGAAGTGAATTTAACGTTAAATGATTCTTCCACTCCGATATTTCGTAATCACAGAATAATGCCGTTCGCTTTGAAGGGAAAAGTTGAAAGCGAATTAAATAATTTACTTTCAAACGGTATTATAGAGCAAGTTCAATATAGTGATTTTGCGAGTCCGATTATTTTTTTTTTATAGTGAATACCTCACAAGAGTCCCAACTGCTCCCGTCTGGAGCCAGTGAGACTATGGCATCCCCAATTGGGGGATGTTGTGAAGCTGAAGGTAAGTGGGGAAGGGAAAGAGGAAGGTGGGGAAGTACCTGGCTATTCAGATCTAGTCACTAAACACGGCTAAAGCCATTTGGAGCAACGTTTCAATTCTGAATGGTGGTCTTACACCAGGGCGATACTGGTAGTATCTTCCACTCTGGAACGTGCCGCAAATATACTATATATTATTTTAATTAATTAATTGTGAAATAACACAAATTAATCAAATAAAATTTATTTGCGCACGCCGGGTTCGAACCCGCGACCTTCGGAATGGCAGTCCAATGCGTTACCACTGGACTATGCCGGCCGTCAAATGCCGTTATTATTATTATGCCGGTGATCAAGAAAAATGGTAGCATTAGGTTATGTGGTGATTATAAATAGACAGAAAATAATCAGTTATTAGTTGACAAGTATCCGTTACCAAGAATTGAGGAATTATTGACCAAAGTGAATGGAGGGAAGGTTTTTGCTAAAATTGATCTAAAATCCGCATATAACCAGTTTGTTTTGAAAAAGGAGTGTAGACGTTTCACAACAATCAATACCCACTTAGGGTTATTTCAGTATAAACGGTTAGTGTTTGGGTTGTCACCAGCGCCAGCGGTTTTTTGCTAAAGCAATGACAAATTGTTTATCAGGATTACGGAACATGACGTTCTACTTGGATGATATTATTGTGATAGGAGAAGATGAATTCGACTTAGATAAAAACTTGTGTCTCGTTTAAGAGAGGTTAAAAAGTTGTAATTTAACGGTGAATAGTGAAAAGTGTGAATTCAATTTAAAAGTTATTGAGTTTTTAGGTTATAAAATAAGTGAACAGGGGATTCAACCGTGTCAGCGGAATAAAGAAGCCATTTTAAATGCATCAGCGCCTAGTGATTTAAATAAATTGAGAAGTTTGTTGGGTATGGTTAGTTATTATCGTTATTTTATTCCAAACATGGCAAATATATTGTCACCATTATACGATTTACTTAAAAAAAGATGTTAAGTTTCAATGGGGTACGGAACAAGAAAACAGTTTTGCGATAATAAAAAAAATATTAACTTCGGATAGGATTTTAACGCATTTCGACGACAATATTTCGACGAAATATTGTCACGGATGGGAGCATGAATGGGGTCGGAGCAACGTTAATCCACGTCTTCAAAAATGGCGTAGAAAGACCAATAGGGTTCGCAAGCAGAACTTTAAATAAAGCGGAAAAGAATTATTCGATTTTGGATATTGAAGCAACAGCCATAATTTTTGGGATTAAGCAGTTTTATCAATATTTGTACGGAAGAGAATTTATTTTAGCTGTAGATAACCAGCCTTTGGTCAGAATTTTCGGTCAGAATAGAGAAATTCCTAAAATTGCGGCGTCCAGATTACAACGTTATGCAGTTATATTAGGATCGTTCAATTTTAAGATTGAATATGTAAAGTCGAAAAATAATTGTTCAGACTTTCTGAGCAGGTGTCCGATTGAAAAGGTTAGCTGTGAAGATAATATAGAGTCTGGTTACATTAATTATTTTGAAAATAACGGGTTTAATTTGTCTTTAGACGTGATAAGAAGTGAGACCGAAAAGAACGAAATGTTAAGCCAAGTAAAACAATTTCTTATCGAGGGTTGGCCAGCATCAGTAAAAAAGGCACAAAATGGTAATTTTATTAGAGTTTTCTGGGAAAAAAGGTTAGAATTGTCATTGATAAATGGGTGTATTTTATATCAACATAGAGTTGTAATTCCTGAGTCTTTAAGACAAGAAGTTTTAAAGATGTTACACAGATCTCATTTAGGGGTTTTTAAGACTAAAAGCATTTCAAAAAGCTTTGTCTGGTGGCCAAAAATTAATCAAGATTTGGAGAAAATAACAGAAAATTGTAGAGATTGTTTAGAAATTAAACCAGAATCACAAAAGAGTTCATTAGCAGTATGGCCTTATGAACCTGAAGTATGGTTCAGGGTGCATATTGATCATGGTAGCTTACATAATAAAAGCTTTTTAGTTGTGGTAGACTCTTCTTCGAAGTGAATCGAGTGTCTGGAAGTAAACAGTCTGTCTTCAAAAGAAAATATTGAAGTACTTCATAGGTTATTTTCACAATTTGGTTTTCCAGCAACTTTAGTTAGTGATAATGGTACGTGTTTTTGTTCCGAGGATATTGAAAATTTTTGTAAGAAAAATGGGATGGAACATATCACTAGTCCAGTTAACCACCCGAGTAGCAATGGGCAAGCTGAGAATGCTGTTAAAACCTGTAAAAATTTTCTTAAAAAAATTTTTTAGACTATTAAGTCTAAAAAATTCTAAACTCTATTAAGATTTCCTTTAGATTATAAAGAAAAGTTAGGTAACTTTTTAACAGACTATAGAAATACCGTTCATGCAACAACAGGGTGTGAATCATCTGTATTATTAATGGGAAGGAAAATTAGAACAGTATTTGACTCTCTGATTCCTAGGAAGGTTGATGAAAGAACGAATAGTTCAGGTTCTACTCGACAACACGAAGTAATGCAAAAGGTTATTCAGAGTCAAGTCAATCAAAAAAGACAATATAAGGGTATAAATAAGTCAGATTTTAATGTAGGTCAGAAAGTGATGACTAGAGATTTCAGAGCTCAGGGTGATAGGTTATGGGTCCCTGGGGTTATTGTTGAAAAAAAAAGGTAGCAAAACATATTTCATAAAAATTAACAAGTCTAATATGGTGTGGAAAAGACATTTACACCAGATAAAAAAATTACATGTTTCATGGCAGGAGGGAGATAAGCCGGAATTTGGTACGTCTGACACAATGGAACTGTCGACGGATGAAGTAAATCTCTCAGGTATGTTACGTAATAGAAGTGTCTCTAATACTGTTCCTCCATGTTTCAGGTCTAACCCGTGGCAGGGAAGACTTCGTCCAAGATGAGGGTACTTCGCAGTCCAGGAGGAGGAGTGGACGGACGACGAGACAGAGAGAAGGGAAACAGAAAGAACGCGGCATATGATAGTTAATTTTTTTTTTTTAAATATGTTGTGTTAATTTTTAGAAAATGAAATATATGAAATAAAATTGTAATATGAAATATGTAGAAATACTGTATACTATATGTAGCTAGGGACATTCAATTTTAGTAGGGGAGGATGTAAGAAAGGTTTTAGGTGGTACGCCTGCTTTTTGAATGTGTAAGAGCGAGATGACAGATCGATGTATAAAAGATGATGGATGCATCTGCTCGCTCTCTTTTCCCAACCGACCGACAGCTAAGAAGATAGCAGTAGACAATCACTTCTATATTGTTAATAAACGTTCAATCCGCATACGCGTTCTATTATTGAGTACAACCAAGCCTCTACATAACAATAACATAACCTAATTGAAGATTACTTAGTTCCACTGACACTGGACAGTTGGGAGCGTATTACCAATAACTAATAAGTCATAATGGCCAAAATACTTGTGTCTGCGACTGCCCTGTTTTCTAGTAAACACGACTACTGTTTGAAGAGTATTCTTTGATATAAATTTAGTGTTTGCTGAGTGAGTTCTCTCCTTTTACCAAGTCCGTGAAGAAAGGGAATATATTTTGTTCCAAGCTGCAGCCCCGGATTGTACGAACCACATTACTCCATTACGGCTTCGGAAACTTACAAAGGAAATTGAAAAGCACGATGGCTGTTTAACTCGGAGACCCTAAAAGAAGAAAAGGAAATAAGCCTTTAACCACCTACAAGTATCGCCAACATCGTTCACCCAATCTACTGCAAATCGCATTTACGCACAGAGGCGACTCGCCTATGTTTCGACCTACACACCAAACGCATAATTTTCATTGACCCCGCCGCTTTTATAGTCCGCGTAGTTTAATCGTAGATCGATGACGAATGACCTTAGTACGTGTGCAGCAAAAAATCTTGACTAAAGCGAATGTCATTAAAATATATAGCGCATAATGCACGAGTATATGGGAATAAGCAGGAGACGCCTCTGAAAACGTAGTTTAGTAATATAATGGATGTAAATACTAGCGCAGACCCATGAAAACCTTGAATATCCGATACCCTGAACTCTCCACAAATCAGTTCCAATTTCGAAAACGACAATTAAAATCGGTTAAAAATATTTTGTCATATCTAGGTAAGTAATTTATGACTTGTCTGAATTATCCCTGCACTTGTATTTTGAAAATTATGACATTGAAATCAAAGCAAATCCAAATTCGATAGTTCATTGTAATCGGAGTTACAGAATCACATCCGAAATCAGTATTTTTTAATAATATTCGAGTGTTCATCATTGGATAGGAAAAACTGTTGGATAGATGGAATAAAAGAGTTTTTTAATTGTTGCCAACCAAATCACTCTCAAATAAAAATATAATATTAATTATCTTCTTTCTGCACTCTTTCTTATACTACGAAAAATTTGGTAAAGGAATATATCCCAAAACTGTAACGTAATTAACTTATGGTGGTAACTTACCGTGCCAAGTTAACCAGTTTTTGATCAATTAGCAATTAATAATTATCAAAGAAAACATTAAGATTCAAGTTGTGAGCGAATTGAATTGTTATTTAAAACCGATGATATCTCGAATGGGTACTAACAGAGGAAACCCAATAAAAAATAACAAAAATAAATAATATTTCTCACAGTTTTGGAGTACCTGTTGATTTATTTCTGATTTTATCAATAATCATAGACAAAACTATTATTGATACCTGGTTGGAATTAAAATTTCTCAGTACCTACCAAATAAAAAGAAAAATGAGTATTGCTAATTTATTAAGAATCTCTTTAACGAATGAATTAATAGGTTTCCTGATATACTTTGAGTAAAATACGATTATACGATTACCAATAATTTGAAAACATTTGACAATTTTTCAACATTTTTTTCCATGTGGTGGTTTCAATTTGTAGTTATCTGTTAAGTTAAAATGTGTTCTTTTTTGTCTCAAAGCTCTATGTAATTTCAATCTTCCTCGCAAAAAGTATTAGGATAATTGAATCCACGATCTTTCTCATCTGCAATCAATTATTTCTATTGGTATTTGAATTTCTGTACTCCACAGGTTGGACTGTTTCAAATTCCACATTACGATGGCATAATATAAAAAAACCATATATTACGATATGGGTACCAAAATATTTTCTATAAGGAGCTCTTCCCAGTTTTAAACAAAATTAATAAAAATGTAGACTCCTGAAGAGTTGAAAAACCTGTTTGAAAATGTCCAAACATTTAGATATATCCAGTTTTATTCAAATCTACTTCGAATTGTTTTAATTTAAAACTGAATGAAATTAAAATGTAGATTTTCAGTAAATTAGCTGTTTAAATTTGACATTTTTGCAAAAATATTTAGATATGGGCAAAAACAAAACATTGATTATCTCAAAACAACAGATTTAGAATTGTTGCAGTTACTGGGCCTTCGATTTGATCAGTGACGGTTTGAGGTATTGAAACGTGTGGAGGCACAAACATATTTTTTTAGCATTATATGTCTCGTTAAATGTCATTTCTCGGCCAGTTTCAGCATTTGATCATATTTTCATCATTTTTCAACCATAGCGGTGGTTTTCAGCTTTTACAATTTGATCAAAAGTCAAAACGGGCCAAAAAAGTTGAAGCTGATCGACGATTTGACGGTCACAAATAAAAAGATAGAGTTTTAAACACCATTTTTAAATTTGTATATCTTGGTATGTAAATACGTAGCTGTAATGATAACAAACTATAATTTAAAGAGAAACACAGGTCACGCAAGAAGAAGTTTAAAAAAAATCACTCTTTCTAAGAAATCACAAAATTTGAATATCAGCTTCTTTGATGGTGTGAGGTTTGTTCAGCTCAATGTCTAAAAAAAAGTATTGCCAGTTAATGCCTTATATTTTACTCAGCGAACGATGACTGTTGAAAAAAACTCTATGGGTACCTATTAGGTCGCGGCTAGAGTTGACCGAAAACATCCAAACTTGGAGATTTGTTCATACTTCCGACATTGTTAACCATGCCAAACGTCACTGAGAAACAGCTGTTTGTCTTGATTACGTCGGCTTATTTTTACTAGCTTGAAAGAGATAACAAGTGAATACGATAATCGAATTTGAATATTCAAAACGTTTTTACTTCAATATATTGTTATTCAAATGTTTTAAGACGTCAAACAAGTTTGAAAGATGACATAAGCAAGCAATGCTTATATATGGGTACGTATTTTATTCGACTAAACTATGGTTGCGACCTATAAATTATTTTATTTTAAAAAATACATACATCACTCGAAAGATTTTAACCAGCGATTCTGATTTGGAGTAAAAATGTCATTTTTTCTGTCCGTTCATATTCAATATTTATATTAAATAACTTATATTTTTTTCCAGCACACGTCGACACTGGGAACAACCTAGCGCATCACGTGATATGCACTCTGTTTCGTCACAGCAGTACCGTACATACGAGACTGGGCGCGTATCATCGTACCATATTATCAATGTGGCAAAATAGTATCTAGATTTTTACTCCAAATATGCTCAGGATTCGCGGTTAAAATCTTTCGGGTATTTGCTGATACACCCTGTATATCCTTACAGCTCTCGGTTGCGTAGTGACTGCTGAATTATCCGTTAATTTATTGATTTCATCTTCATTCAAGACATGATCTTCTCAGCATTCTCTTGACTTTTATTGTATATAAATGGACGTCAGCGGTGTCAGCACCTATAATGAGGCGCGCAGTGAACTAAGTATGTGAAAGAATGTTGGCATTCCAAGCCATCCACAAATTGCATACAAAACATCGCATTATTAAATGTACAGTTAGTTACGTTTTCTTCTTCTTCATTGCGGTGTGTTTTCTATTTCATTTGATTTGCGTCACATTTTGCGAAATAAGATGACTAAATCTAGTTTGTCGAAAGATTTATGTTGTTATGTTAGCAGGTGCGCCGCGAATCATTTTCATTTTGAGTCAATTAACCAACCCCTTGGGCAATTTTATAAGATATTCTTCACAGACCACAAACAACCGTAGAGACTTTCTGGGAGATATGTATCCCAGCCTGACACGGTCTCATAAAAGTTATGCAATCTTATTTCGTATTATGGTGAGAATTATTATTTAACGGTGTTAAAAAGAGAAAAACCACACTTTCAGTTAGCACTAAAAATGTTACCATAAACCCTCCCGAAAAATTTTCTATAGTTCTATGAAACAACATTTGGCATTTGAAAAATATTTGTCAAGGTGTTCAAATTTTGAAATAAATATTTATCTATGAAGCGGAAAAAAGTGAAACGACAGTAACTTTTATAAAACTTTTTTCTAATGTGGTGTGTTTTTTTTAGTAGTGATTAAAGCCGCGCATTTTAAAGATGGTTTCTATAATTCGCCGGCGATATTTTAAGATTTATCTAAAAACTATTATAGTTATAGCCATAGTTGTTTTTTAAATGTTTATAAGGTGATCTAATATATTTTGAGAATAATCATAAAAATATCTATGTTTGCGTTCAAAATTTCGTAATACTAAAATGTGAAAGAGTCTTTCATCTGCTTTCAAGATTAGTATTTTATTTTGGAATATTTACCGCGGAATCTGTGATCTCTTAAGCGAAGTACATTGCAAAATTTCAGAGGCTATAGGGGTAAAGTGTCCTAAAATCAGGGCAAATTCGATATTCTATTAGAATCTTTATATCAAGATAAAGTTACAAGGTAACTTAAGCTCAATAAATAACCCAACATACAATTACCTCTACCTTTCCAACAGTGGCGGTTTGTGACTTTTTATTAGACTTTTCAGTTTATTCAGTAGAGTGGTAAAGATTGAAAAATACTACATTATTGATTTAGTAACGGAAAAACCATTATCTTTTTCAAAACTTCAATTTTTTAATGAAGTTTTTTTTCTATTTTTTAGTCATTTTTTTACATATGTCGTATAGAATGAGGCAGCTAAAATCTTAAAATCTAACTGAAAAAATTCTAAAAATATTTACAAAAGATTTTTAAAAAAATATATATATTTTTTCATTTTACATTTGCATAAAGTCGAATTTTTAAATCTTACCACCCTAGTTTACTGAAGACACGAACCGCAACTGCCTCCCAACTTCCATAACTTCCTTAAGCCTCGCAATATTTCCCAATCAATTGTTTTATAGAAACACATGTAAAGCATTGGAATGCCGATTCCTAAAAAATAATTATAATTTCTGAACATTTAATTTTCCAACGACAATGCACAAAATAACCTAAATATTTATCTAACTACTTATTATCTCAGTTGCATGTTCCCAAGTAAAGTTTGAACGCGAATGGCGTCAGTAGTTAGTTAGTAGTTGCAGTTGGGTACTTTAAATCATAATGGACAACGTTAGTTACTAAAACTCTTCAAGAACATTAAAGTGTTTGTTTTGAATTGCATCTTCACAAGCCCTGTCATGGAAAGTTTCTTTGTTCCACTAAAAGTTTGCTTATTTACTTAGCTGAGTTCTCAAAAACAGTTCCATTGTTATTTCATCTGTGAACTGAAGCAGGGCTACATACTCTAGACTCTAGCAGAGAATGTCCAATGTCCATAATATATTTGTAAGGTTTCGCAGGCGTAATGTTTAAACAGGTTGTCTTGTGTTTTTAGAACCAGCAACAACATTTGTATTAGACCTGTATTAAATAATGTCAGTTCTTCCTATAAGGGAACTTAATTATTGCGATGTATTTACAATTGTCTTAACCGGAGGCGTGCATTGCATTTATTTTATACTACCACGATGTGAAAACCTGTTTAA
Organism: Hesperophylax consimilis; assembly: GCF_061612785.1. Taxonomy (NCBI): domain Eukaryota; kingdom Metazoa; phylum Arthropoda; class Insecta; order Trichoptera; family Limnephilidae; genus Hesperophylax; species Hesperophylax consimilis. The sequence continues at coordinate 4,316,847 of NC_142851.1, read as the reverse complement.
CCCTTTTTTATGATTCTACTTCTGGATACTATCAATAAATTAATACTGGATTCTAGTTTATCCCTACAGGAACTTATTTGGAGAGCAGTTTGATAAAAATACACGTGGCTAATTACATAATTTTGCTCTGATAAATTACGCTCAAAATTGTATTTATAAATTTAATGAGAATATATATAATATGGACGCCAACAGCAATTGGTAAGAGTTATTAATAAAGCTCTTCTATAATAATTAAAACGATAGCTAACACGGAGGTAAATCAGTACCGAGTAATTTGTATCTCCATCTGCAACTTCATTTTAAATATTCTCCCAGAAGTGGACAGATGTAGATGTTGATACTGATATACATCGGAACTTATTATCTACCTTTCTAAGAGTCTGTTCACGTCATTTTATTTTAAAGAAACATTGCGATAGCTTTACATAGTTTCTTTGAAAGAATGTTGCAGCATTCGTGCCCCGGATTTACATAAAAATAAAACTGGCAACCCTATTCTCTATTCACGTGGAAACTTGAAGCGTAGTTCAAAGGGGTTCAACTCCTTCTGAGAATGTCCAATGTCCATATTCACGGGAAACTATGAAAGGAAATCCAAATGGATGGACAAATATGCATTCATCCTCGACCCATTTTGAAGTACAGCTCAAATATGAGTTTGAATGGAGATCGGGTTCAGTCTCTTCGCGAGGCCATGCTAATTGCAACGGACAACTCCTTACTAACCAGAAGAAAACTTGTTATAATTTTTCGATTCTGTTCGAGAATATTAAGGCCACAAAAAATTACGTATTCAGTCATGAGTTGCCACGATGTATTTACTTTGAGATTCGAAAAAGGTGACAAACAAATCTGGATTTTCTTTGAACACTGACAATGCGTAACGGACAACATTTAACAAAAGATAGACACAGAATTCTAAGACTTATAATGGTACTGCTAAACAATTGTATTGCATAAATAAGTGTTTTCAAACGTGGCGAAACATGAATGCAAACAAAAAGTCATTCATTATTCATGATATATCTTGATGTCTTATCATGATTTCTTGTATATTTATACAAGTTTTGATGCAGGTAGAATGGTTCGAACTGAAATGATCGAGTTCATTCGAAAAGCATTATCAGTGTAAACATAAGTTGGTGCCAAATGGCATTCAAAATTGCACAGTGTTTGCGAACACGGCATTAACACTTTTGAGGAGTGGATAGTGTAATTAAATAAATTGAAAATCTTTCGATTTTTAAAAGATTTCAATACTACCAACCCTCTCATCTATAATCTTTTCTGATTTTTAACATAATTTAATAATAATTTTAACATGTCAAATATACGTGTCTATGTTTAAAATGCGTCAGATAGATAGTAATTGAAATTGTCATTCTCGGAAACAATAGATAGAATATGTACCTAATTAAATGGAAAAGGGGATTGAAAACAGAGCAGAAATTCAAATATTAAGGTGAAATTAAAAAAAAAGTAAAATTACAAAGACAAAGAATAACGACGTTTAGTTTTTGGTGCCTACCTGCAGTAGTTAAAAGATATTCTACAAAGAAAAGAAATCTTCACTAATGAAACATTTATTGCCTTGCTTTTGTATATTTTGTCTGAACAATAAAGCTTTTTTCAACATTGTAATTACGACTCTATTGCGTTTCAAAGTGTTTGTTGTTGTTTTCTGGAGATATCGTATTATTCAACATTACGAATATATTTGTTGTTATTATACTGAAACATTTATTGAGCGGGGCTGTTTTGAATGTACGGATAAACATTATGTTATGTGTGAAACGGATAAACATTATGTTATGTGTGAAACGAACAACAAATTTGTATTGAAACATTCAGCTTATTTTCAGATACGATCAATGTTAGAATAATTGGGCGACACGTTTCATACACATATATTTTAACTATCCATGAAAGACGTTTATAGACGCTATAAGATATAAATTTATGTAAAATACCTGTGGCAGAGCGGTAAATACTTTGGCTCTTGAAGAATAGGGTTCAAAACCTTACTATGGCGTACTTTTGTTTTTAGGGTTACATTTCATGAGTGCCGAAAGTTATCTTCTATAGGAATCTATGCTTTTATTTATTATAGGAATTTTGTTGACGTAGGTACCACATTGGATAAAACAAAATTCAAAACCGATAAATTTGTGGAATTGAATTCAGCTTTGTTTAGTCATCAGATTATTGTTTTATTATTTTTTGTTGTTTAACCATCAGACATTTCTAAGCCTTCCTTTTCCGCCTATCATCACTCCTCTTATTGGTTTCACCAAAATGCTTATGGCAGGGAAAAAAAATTCAATTAAATTTTAATTTTAAAAAATTGAGAAAATAAGAATGATAAAATGGCAGTTCTTACATGAATACCGAACAAGAGTTCCAACTGTCGGGACTATGGCTTCCCCCAAGTGAGGTATGTTTTAAGGGATAAGGGTGAGAAGGAGATGGAAGGGTGGGAAAGGGGCAAATTACACTCGCAGGTAAGTAGGTAAGTAATTCCTTTATAAATTGCAGGTATTTGTAATTCGAGCTGAGTCTGTTGCTGTTGCAACAAAGCCCCCTTGCACTTAGTAACAAATGTTTTTTTTATCAAAGTTAAAACATGGAAGGAATTCCTCTCATGTCGCGCAGTATGGAGGGTATATTGTATATTGTGTAGAGTGCATTCCTGGCCCGACCTGCCTGTCCATACCTAGTACCCAGCCTGCAGTGCCGTATGCCTTATCTTGTCACCTCGCCCGCCTTATCTCACGTGGAATACCAAGTAACAACGGAGGTTCCGTGTTGGCGAGTACGTGAGGACATTTCCATGGCGACCGGCGAATTTCCCAGCCAATACCCGACACCTATCCCATTAAGTCGATAGAATACGGTATACCGGACGCTTTGCATAATGCTCGTGAAGCCATATATCATTTTGGTATGATCCGTAAAAGGCACATTCTTACGTATGTAACTAACCGAACAAGATGCAAAAAATATCTAACGATGTAACTAACTTACGCACGGAGAAAAATGAGTACGGATTTTTTTGTCAAGATGTATGTTATGTTAAAAATGTGACTGCATGATAATTTTCCAGTAAAATACTAGTCATTCAGAATATATATCTAAACATAAGTCACGCAGGTTTCCTCGTCTGAAAATGTAATGGACGAGATGCGAAATTATTATTATTTTGAAAAAATTCCGACTTGCGCACAACATATTCGTGCTTTACTGAAAAAATTATATGAAATTTGTCAAATCTTTAGTGTTGGGCCTCCAGTCCGATGTTTAACAGGAAAACGAATAATTGGACCAGATTAATAATAAATAAACAATATTTCATTTCAGTAAGTTTTCTCCGTGCGGAAATTATGAAGACAGCATAAGTATAACATCAACTCAACAACCTACAAACAGTTGGATTCGGAACAAGAACTCCTTGTGAGGAGGACTGTGAATATAAATAACTCCTATTATACTACACTTAATAATAATATTATATGTCACCCGTGACAGGGAAAATACTTTTTTTAAAACAGTGTTGTTTCTCTATCTGCACTGACAGACTGAGCCACCGTAATGCGTGGCGGGGTATACCAAGACTTAAATAAATAAAAATACAACAGAATAACCGTCCCACCACAGTGACACTATTAGACGAGATGATTACTTGAAGCACGTGGGAGAAGGCAGAGAATATGGAATGCCACACAAATGTGTTTTGACACACACTATTTGCATCATTCACAGTATACATACTGTTGACTCAGTATTGTCGTTCCACAAATTTCAGACAAACGATTAATCCAAAACTGTTAAAACAAAAACAAATTTGTATTATTTGTACAATAAAGAGTGTATTGCAAGGGAGGCAATTTAGACACTCTGTAAAGTAATTTGAGGGTTATATAAACCAAACTTCCATAAAGGAAACTTTTCCCTTTCTCCCATCTGATAATGCAAGATCTCGTAAAGAAATACTAAATAACTTGTTTCCTTTTGCCTTTAAATTATATTACCCAGTTTTTAAAGTTTACAAAACATTAACCAGAGCACAAAAATTGTCAGTGGCCATAATATGCGCATTGAAAAAGTGCATTCCAATACATTTTTTCACTTGAAATCGAACCCCCAAACGCCCTTGTGAAAGTCAATGGTTTTGACCATTACACCTCGGAGGCCAGTGGCGATGACCGATAGATATTCTAGAAGCAAACAATATAATGTAAAAATATAGTAGGTATAAATCTATTTTTAGCCAAGGACCGAAATTGTCACTTCCAAGTAATGGAATTGCCTGTAGGTACCCTTTATTGTGGCCCAGCAAGTAGAATGCAAATGATAGAATCAAAAAAATGGCTGACTTCGTCGAGACTCGAACCGGTGACCTCATTAGCGGTAAGTAAGCTCATTAACTTCGCGCACAAGAGGCCGACAAGCTTGTTTTATCTTGCATTCCGATGAATCGTAACTAAAGTTAATTTTACTGCACAAAACTACTTATAAAACAATAAATGGGCGACAAAAAAATTGGCGTTTACCAACGAACTAAGCTATTAATTGGCTATTTAATAACTTGCGAAAAAGTAAGAGCAATGATGTTTGCGAGAATGTTATAAGTTATAACTGTACTAGCTACTATTGTGTGTAGGTCGAAACCTAAATTCGATACAAAAATATATCTGGACTGGGGAGGCCTCGGCACTCGGAATACCGAGTATTTACTGTAAAGGCCGCGCAACATTTCACCGCTTACTTTATTGCCAATTAACGGCAGCTTTCAAAACGATAGCCATAAAAATGTCTCTCCTCCGCGCCAAAACCAAATGTGACACACTCGACGTCTTCAACTAGTTTTTATACGATGGCTTTCTGTGGGAGATTGATATCAAGTCATTCATCTGATAATATTACAGCCTATTAGCGATGAGTCGTTCATAAGCGAACCATTCAATTGAGCTGGCTCTTTTAATGATCTGAATTTGTACGACTCCCGGTAAACGGTAGTATGGCTCAATTGAACGGTTACTCTTTTTTATGAAATCTATTTTGGAAATATAGCGCCATTGAAATTATCCAATAATTAAATGTTATTACTTACTCAAAGACCTGAACGGCGTCAGACAGTCCAACGTCTGGACTTGGACGTATATACCTACATAAACTAACTACCTAGCATCTTATTGATCTCGAATTATTATTGTGGTCTCGAATTGAATTAGAATTGTGATCTGAAGAGGAATCATCATTCTGAAAGGCCCAGATGCAAGACTTGGGTTTGAAATTCGAAAGCCTTTTCCTCAAGATCTATTATGCCAAACGGATTCATAAACAGATATAATATTGCAAAAAGATGCATTTCTTGAAAATAAGTCATTTTTACGGACACTATTTGAAGAATTAGGTTCAAAATTTAAAGGCCATTTTTTCCTGTTCTATGGCGACATTCTTGCTGAAACTCTTGAATCGTGGATAAAATCATGGTCTCAAATGAAATCTGTAACAATATTGGAAAAAAAATTGCATTTCTAGAAAAATCATCAATCTTACGGGCACTAATTGAAGAGTTAGGTTCGAACTTTAAAAGCCATTTTTTTTTGTTCAATGGCGCCGAACGGGCTAAAAAATTTTAACCGTGGTTAAAAGCACGGTCTCAAGAGAAATTGAAAAAAATATTTGCAAAATATTGCATTTCTAGTAAAATCATCCGACTTAAGCCAACTATTTGAAGAATTGGGTACGAACTTATAATGCCATTTTTTCTGGTTCTATGGCGCCATTCATGTTTAAATTTTTGAATCGTGGTGCAAATCAAGGTCTCAAGTGAAATCTGTAATAATATTTTAAAAAGTTGAACTTCTAGAAAAGTCATCAGACTTACGGGCACTATTTGAAGACTTGGATCGAACTTTAAAAGCCATTTTTTCTGGTTCTATGGCGCCGAACGAACTGAAATTTCGGAATCGGGGTTAAATTAACGGTCTAAAGCAAAATCAATAAAAATATATTAAAAAAGTAACATTTCTAGAAAATTCATCAGGCTTTTGGGCTCTATTTGAAGACTTGGGTTCGAATATGAAAAACCATTTTTTCTGGTTCTATGACGCCGAATTGGCAGAAATTTTGCAATTTTAGGTTAAAATCACTGTTTCAAGCGAAATAAATAATAATATTTGCAATAAGTCTCATTTCCGGAAAAATCATAACTCTTACCGACACTATTTGAAGACTTGGGTTCGAACTATACCACGTTTGGTTTATATTATATTCTGTTTTTACGTGCATTAACTGTGCCATATGATCTGATACAGCTAATTCTGTGACTTCCCATGTGTAAGATCTTTTTGATATATTTGTACCTATATGATCAATTATACTTTTTTTATTTCCTTGTATACGAGTAGGTTTATAAATAATCATGCGTATGTTGTGAGATTTTAGTGTGTTTTTGAGTGAATCTGCGTTTTTGTTCTTGTAGCTTGTATCAATATTTAAGTTTACCGAGTATTATTTGTTTTTTGTTGTTTTTGCAAATTTTGTTTAGTAAAAGTTCAAGATGTTCAAAAAAAATTTTAATATCAGAGTCATTATAGTAAACTGTACAAATTATCATTTTAAGTTTTGGAATTTCAATACCAACACATTCAAATACAAATTCTTTTGTTATTTGTTTAACAAATTCTAGTTCTTTAAATACAATGTTTTCGTTTAAGTAAATGGAGACACCTCCATAAATATGACTCTCTCGACAAAAAATTGAACCTAATTTATAACCATTAAAATTAATAAATGTCGTTTCATCCTTTTGTAGCCCGTGTTCGCTAACACAAAGAACATCGATATTTTTTTCATATAGAATATTTTCCAATTCTAAGATTTTATTTCGAATGCATTGTACGTTTTGATGCATTATATTGAAGGTGGATTTGATGTCGTCAAGTTAAAGAGTACGAGTATTATTCATAAAAAAATAGTTTGTTGTTCCGGGTAAGGTGAGTTCCTGTCATCTCGGGTTTGTGTAGGAATGGATGAATGAATATATTTTGGGTTTTTTCCTGATGGATGTGGGTGCTCAAAATTGTAGACTGATATTTTATTGATCTCATTTTTTATATGCGCCCTTGTTAAGCTCATCATTTTGATAGTTGTATGGTTATTAATTTTTTCATAAAAAATGGGCCCAGTAAATTACCAATAATTTTTGAATTCGAAGATGTGAGATGTAATCTCAAAATTCAGTTTATAGATGTTTAAATAGTTGTTTTTAGTAACTGGATGTATTAGGACATTAGTATGGGCTAGTTGTCGTAGGGTGTAGTACAAGTTGCTTAGAAAGTTTTTAGGGGATGTCTCATTTTCTCCGGCTATTAAAATTACAAAATCATTTTTGTTTAAATTCTTACTTTCTCTTATGACGTTTGCCGTGTACCAGTCTAGTGTTGCCCCAGGGTATATATAGCTGGAACAATCTACATCTTTAATGTTTTTTCCAGATTTCTTCTTATTTGGTGGCCTGCTTCTTCTCCAAAGATCCGTATTTTTATTTCTTTCCCTTTAAGTTGTGCTGTTTTAATTCTGCGACGTGTGATGTCCTGTGCCGGAAAAGGTTTTTTAATTTCTTTATTTTGGTTAGTAATATTGGTGAGATGCAATTTGTTTTTAAATTCTTCATTTTTTTCTGCCATGTTTACGAGAAGCGACTTGTTTTCATTCATAACATTTTTTACTTCAATAATATATTGGGTAAAGTTTTTTATTAGTGGTCGTAATATTTTTAATTCGCCCTTCATTTCATTATTTTCAGCCACTAAGTGGGCAATAATGTCGAAGAGTTTATCCATGCCTTCGTTTATTTTTTCTTTTAGAATGATTTTTCCTTTCCCTTCCGTTATTATTTTTTTAATATTATTTATGGTAAGTCTTGAGTTTTTCAGGGCATTGTTTACCTCGTTTGCTTCTATCATTGTGGACGTTTCTTCTTCATTTTCTCTTTTATCCTCCGAATCTGAATGAGGATCCTCCTCGTGTTGATTTGGAGATCTTGGGGTCAAACGGGATTTTGTAAGCGGGTCCTCATTTTTTGATTTAGGTGTTTTATTCTCTTTTTTTATTTTCAAAGATTATTCCACAGAATTTGTTATTGTATGCACTTATTGCCCTCTATTGAACGATAGCGGTAAATAATATATTTTTAATTGATGAATGTATTAAAAGCCATCTGTTTTTTATTCAATCTGTTCGAACTATTATTCATCTGTACGAACATTAAAAGCCGTTATTTCTTTATCTATGGTGCCGAACGGGCTGAAATTTCGGAATCGTGTTTCAAATAACAGTCGAAAGCGAAATAAATAAAAATATATTTAAAAAGTAACATTTCTAGAAAATTCATCAGGCTTTTGGGATCTATTTGAAGTCTTGGGTTCGAAAGTTAAAAGCCATTTTTTCAGGTTTTATGGCACCAAACGGGCTGAAATTTCGGAATCGGGATAAAATTAACGGTCTAAAGCGAAATCAAAAAAAAAATGTTAAAAAATTAACATTTCTAGAAAATTAATCAGGAGTTGGGCTCTATTTGAAGACTTGGGTTCGAAGTTTAGATAACGTTTTTTTTGGTTCAATAACGCCGAACGGGCTGAAATTTCGGAATCGAGGTAAAAATAACGGTCACAAGTAAATTCAATAAAAATGTTTAAAAAAAGTAACATTACTAGAAAATTCATCTGGCTTATGGGCTCTAATTGACGACTTGGGTTCGAACATTAAAAGCCGTAATTTCTTAATCTATGGCACCGAACGGGCTGAAATTTCGGAATCTTGTTTCAAATAACGGTCGAAAGTGAAATAAAAAAAAAATATATATTAAAAAAGTAAAATTTCTAGAAAATTCATCAGGCTTTTGGGCTCTATTTGAAGACTTGGGTTCGAACTTGAAAAGCCGTTATTTCTTTATCTAAGGCGCCGAACGGGCTGAAATTTCGGAATCGTGTTTCAAATAACGGGGTCAAGCGAAATCAATAATAATATTTCAAAAAAGTTACATTTCTAGAAAATTCGTCAGGCATATGGGCACTATTTTAAGAATTGGGTTCGAACATGAAAAGCCATTTTTTCTTGTTCTATGGCGCCAAATTGTCAGAAATTTTGAAATTTAGATTAAAATCACTGTTTCAAGCGAAATCAATAATAATATTTGCAATAAGTCTCATTTCCGGAAAAATCTTAACTCTTACCGACAAAAAATTTAAAGACTTTGGTTCGAACTTTGAAAGCAGTTTTTTCGGGTTCTTAAGCGCCAAACGGGCTAAAATTTCAGAATTGGGGTTAATTTAACGATCTTAAGCGAAATCAATAAAAATATTTAAAAAAAGTTGTTACTTTATAAATGTTTTTCTAGAAAATTCATCAGGCTTTTCGGATCTATTTGAAGACTTGGGTTCGAACAGTAGAAGCCGTTTTTTCTTGTTGTATGGCGCCGAACGGGCTGAAATTTAGGAATCGTGTTTCAAATAACGGTCTCAAGCAAAATCACTAAAAATATTTGAAAAAAGTGACATTTCTAGAAAATTCGTCAGGCACTATTTTAAGACGTGGGTTCGAACATGAAAAGCCATTTTTTCTGGTTATATGGCGCTGAATTCGCAGAAATTTTGCAATTAAGGTTAAAATCACTGTTTCAAGCGAAATCAATCATAAAATTTTGCAATAAGTCTCATTTCCGGAAAAATCATAACTCTTACCGACACTATTTGAAGACTTAGGTTCGAACTTAGAAAGCCGTTTTTTCAGGTCCTAAAGCGTCGAACGGGCTCAAATTTGAGAATCGGCGTAAAATTAACGGTCTTAAGCGAAATCAGTACGAATATTTTTAAAAAGTAACATTTATAGAAAATTCATCAGGCTTTTGGGCTATATTTGAAGACTTGGGTTCAAACATAAAATGATGTTTTTTCTGGTTCTTTTACGCCGAACGGGCTGAAAATTCAGAATCGTGTTAAAAATAACGGTCTAAAGCGAAATCAATAAAATTATTTGAAATAAAGTTACATTTCTAGAAAATTCATCCGGCTTATAGGCACTATTTTAAGACGTGGGTTCGAACATGAAAAGCCATTTTTTCTGGTTCTATGTCGCTGAATTGGCAGAAATTTTGCAATTAAGGTTAAAATCACTGTTTCAAGCGAAATCAATCATTATATTTGCAATAAGTCTTGTTTCCGGAAAAATCATAACTCTTACCGACACTATTTGAAGACTTAGGTTCGAACTTTGAAAGCAGTTTTTTCGGGTTCTTAAGCGCCAAACGGGCTCAAATTGTAGAATCAGGGTAAAATTGACGGACTTAAGCGAAATCAATAAAAATATTTTTTTAAAGTAACATTTCTAGAAAATTCATAAGGCTTTTGGGCTCTATTTGAAGACTTGGGTTCGAGTTTTAAATGTCGTTTTTTCTGGTTCTAATACGTTGAACGGGCTGAAATTTCGGAATCGTGATGAAAATAACGGTCTCAAACGTATTCAATAAAAAAAAATTTAAAAAGTAAATTTTCTAGAAAATTCATCAGGCTTTTGGGCTCTATTTGATAACTTGGGTTCGAACTATAAAAGCCGTTGTTTCTGGTTCTAAAGCGCCGAACGGGCTCAAATTTAAGAATCGGGTTTAAATTAACGGTCTAAAGCGAAATCAATAAAAATATTTTTTAAAAGTATCATATCAAGAAAATTCATCAGGCTTTTGGGCTCTATTTGAAGACTTGGGTTCGAACATGGAAAGCCATTTTCTGGTACTATGGCGCCGAATGGGCAGAAATTTTGCAATTTAGGTTTAAATCACTGTTTCAAGCGAAATCAATAATAATATTTGCAATAAGTCTCATTTCCGGAAAAATCATAACTCTTACCGACACTATTTGAAGACTTAGGTTCGAAATTTGAAAGCAGTTTTTTCGGGTTCTTAAGCGCCAAACGTGCTAAAATTTCAGAATTGGGGTTAATTTAACGATCTTAAGCGAAATCAATAAAAATATTTAAAAAAAGTAACATATCTAGAAAATTCATCATGGTTTTCGGCTCTATTTGAAGACTTGGGTTCGAACAGTAGAAGCCGTTTTTTCTGGTTCTAATACGCTGAACGGGCTGAAATATCGGAATCTTGGTAAAAATAACGGTCTCAAGAGAATCAATAAAAAAAAAAATTAATAAGGTAACATTTATAGAAAATTCATCAGGCTTTTGAGCTCTATTTGAAAACTTGGGTTCGAACATTAACAGCCGTTTTTTCTGGTTCTATTTCGCCGAAGGGGCTGAAATTTCGGGATCGTAACGGTCTCAAGTAAAATCAATAAAAATATTTTAAGATATTAACATTTCTAGAAAATTCATCCGGCTTATGGGCATTATTTTAAGACTTTTGTTCGAACATGAAAAGCCATTTTTTCTGGTTCTATGGCGCCGAATGGGCAGAAATTCTGCTATTGAGGTTAAAATAACTTTTTTAAGCGAAATCAATAATAATATTTGCATTAAGTCTCATTTTCGGAAAAATAATAATTCTTACCGACACTATTTGAAGACTTAGGTTCGAACTTTGAAAGTCGTTTTTTCTGGTTCTAAAGCGCCAAACGGGTTCGAATTTAAGAATCGGGGTTAAATTAACGGTCTAAAGCGAAATCAATTAAAATATTTTAAAAGAGTAACATTTCTAGAAAATTCATATAGCCCAAGAGCCTGCTCTTGGGCTATATTTGGAGACTTGGGTTCGAACTTAAAATGCTTTAATTTCTGGTTCTTATACGCCGAACGGGCTGAAATTTTGGAATCTTGGTAAAAATAACGGTCTGAAGCGTAATCAATAATTTTTTTTTATAATGTTTCATTTCAAGAAAATTTATCAGGCTTTTGGGCTCTATTTGAAGACTTGGGTTCGAACATGGAAAGCAATTTTTCTGGTTCTATGGCGCCGAATGGGCACAAATTTTGCAATTTAGGTTCAAATCACTGTTTCAAGCGAAATCAATAATAATATTTGCTATTATTTTTCGGAATAACTTTTATTGAGTAAAACCTCAAATTGTAATATTTTAAATATTGAAGACAATATGAGTGTTATTATTTTTCGGAATAACTTATTGAGTAAAACCTCAAATTATAATATTTAAATCTTGAAGACAATATTAGTGATTTTTAAACGAAAATCTGAAACAGAAAAATCAAAAAAGGAAACGGTCACATCTGGGACTCGAACCCAGGACCCTTGTCTTTCCGGGACAATGTAACATATCTAGAAAATTCATCAGTCTTTTGGGCTCTATTTGATGACTTGGGTTCGAACTTTGAAAGTTGATTTTTTTTGTTCTAAAGCGCCGACCGGGCTGAAATTTCGAATTCGTGGTAAAATCAACAGTCTTAAGCGAAATCAATAAAAATATTTTTGATAAGTAACATTTCTAGAAAATTCATCAGGCTTTTGGGCTCTATTTAAAGACTTGGGTTCGAACATGAAAAGCCATTTTTTCTGGTTCTATGGCGCCGAATTGGCAAAAATTTTGCAATTAAGTTTAAAATCACTGTTTCAAGCGAAATCAATTATAATATTTGCAATGAGTCTCACTTCCGGAAAAATCATAAATCTTACCGACACTATTTGAAGACATAGGTTCGAACTTTGAAAGCAGCTTTTGCGGGTTCTTAAGCGCCAAACGGGTTCAAATTTCAGAATTGGGGTTAATTTAACGATCTCAAGCGAAATCAATGAAAATATTTTTAAAAAGTAACATTTCTAGAAAATTCTAAAGGCTTTTGGGCTTTATTTGAAGACTTGGGTTCGAACTTAAAATGCTGTTTTTTCTGGTTCTTATACATGGAAAGGGCTGAAATTTCGAAATTGTGGAAAAAATAACAAGCAAAATCAATAAAAATATTTTTAAAAAGTAACATTTCTAGAAAATTCATCAGGCTTATGGGCTCTATTTGACGTCTTGGGTTCGATCTTTAAACCCATTATTTCTTGAACTATGGCGCCGAACTGGCTGAAATTTCGGTATCGTGTTGAAAATAAAGGTCTTAAGCGAAATTAATAAAAATATTTTAAAAAAGTAACATTTCTAGAAAATTCATAAGGCTTTGGGGATTTATTTGAAGACTTGAGTTCGAACTTAATATGCTGTTTTTTTCTGGTTCTTATACGCCGAAAGGGCCGAAAATTCGGAATCGTGCTTAAAATAACGGTCTTAAGCGAAATCAATAAAAAAAAGTTAAAAAGCCAAAATTCTAGAAAATTCATTCGGCTTTCGGGCTCTATTTGAAGACTTGGGTTCGAAAATGAAAAGCCATTTTTTCTGGTTCTATGGCGACGAATTGGCAAAATTTTTGCAATTAAGGTTAAAATCACTGTTTCAAGCGAAATCAATAAAAATGTTTGCAATAACGGTCTCAAACGTATAAAATAAAAAAATAAAAAAATTTATTAAGTAAATTTTTTAGAAAATTCATCAGGCTTTTGGGCTCTATTTGAAGACTTGGGTTCGAACTATAAAAGCCGTTTTTTTCTGGTTCTATTTCGCCGAACGGGCTGAAATTTCGGAATCTTGGAAAAAATAACGGTCTCAAGCAAAATCAATAAAAATATTTTTTAAAAGTAACATTTCTAGAAAAATTCATCAGGCTTATGAGCTCTATTTGACGTCTTGGGTTCGATCTTTAAACACGTTATTTCTTGTACTATAGCGCCGAACTGGCTGAAATTTCGGAATCGTGTTGAAAATAACGGTCTTAAGCGAAATCAATAAAAATATTAGAAATAAAGTCACATTTCTAGAAAATTCATCCGGCTTATGGGCATTATTTTAAGACTTTTGTTCGAACATGAAAAGCCATTTTTTCTGGTTCTATGCTGCCGAATGGGCAGGAATTCTGCAATTATGGTTAAAATAACTGTTTCAAGCGATATCAATAATAATATTTGCAAAACGTCTCATTTCCGGAAAAATCATTACTCTTACCGACACTATTTGAAAACTGAGGTTCGAACTTTGAAAGCCGTTTTTTCTGGTTCTAAAGCGCAAAACGGGCTTAAATTTAAGAATTGGGGTTAATTTACCGATCTCAAGCGAAAGCAATAAAAATATTATAAAAAAGTAACATTTCTAGAAAATTCATCAGGCTTTTGGGCTATATTTGAAGACTTGGGTTCGAACATGAAAAGCCATTTTTTCTGGTTCTATGGCGCCGAACGGGCAGAAATTTTGCAATTTAGGTTTAAATCACTGTTTCAAGCGAAATAAATAATAATATTTGCAAAAAGTCTCATTTTCGGAAAAATCATCACTTTTACCGTCACTATTTGAAGACTTAGGTTCGAACTTTGAAAGCAGTTTTTGCGGGTTCTTAAGCGCCAAACGGGCACAAATTTCAGAATTGGGGTTAATTTAAAAATCTAAAGCGAAATCAATAAAAATATTATTTAAAAGTAACATTTCTAGAAAATTCATCAGGCTTTTGGGCTCTATTTGATGACTTGGGTTCGAACTTTGAAAGTTGTTTTTTTTTTTGTTCTAAAGCGCCGACCGGGCTGAAATTTCGAATTCGTGGTAAAATCAACAGTCTTAAGCGAAATCAATAAAAATATTTTTGAAAAGTAACATTTCTAGAAAATTCATCAGGCTTTTGGGCTTTATTTAAAGACTTGGGTTCGAACATGAAAAGCCATTTTTTCTGGTTCTTTGGCGAAAAATTGGCAAAAATTTTGATATTAAGGTTAAAGTCACTGTTTCAACCGAAATCAATTATAATATTTTGCAATAAGTCTCATTTCCAGCAAAATCATAACTCTTACCGACATTATTTGAAGAATTAGGTTCATACTTTGAAAGCCGTTTTTTCTGGTTCTAAAGCGCCGAACGGGCTCAAATTTGAGAATCGTCGTTAAATTAACGATCTTAAGCGAAATCAATAAAAATATTTTTAAAAAGTAACATTTCTAGAAAATTCATAAGGCTTTTGGGATTTATTTGAAGACTTGAGTTCGAATTCAAAATACTGTTTTTTCTGGTTCTAAAGCGCAAAACGGGCTTAAATTTAAGAATTGGGGTTAATTTACCGATCTCAAGCGAAAGCAATAAAAATATTATAAAAAAGTAACATTTCTAGAAAATTCATCAGGCTTTTGGGCTATATTTGAAAACTTGGGTTCGAACATGAAAAGCCATTTTTTCTGGTTCTATGGCGCCGAACGGGCAGAAATTTTGCAATTTAGGTTTAAATCACTGTTTCAAGCGAAATCATTAATAATATTTGCAAAAAGTCTCATTTTCGGAAAAATCATCACTTTTACCGTCACTATTTGAAGACTTAGGTTCGAACTTTGAAAGCAGTTTTTGCGGGTTCTTAAGCGCCAAACGGGCTCAAATTTCAGAATTGGGGTTAATTTAAAAATCTAAAGCGAAATCAATAAAAATATTTTTTAAAAGTAACATTTCTAGAAAATTCTTAAGGCTTTTGGGCTTTATTTGAAGACTTGGGTTCGAACTTAAAATGCTGTTTTTTCTGGTTCTTATACATCGAAAGGGCTGAAATTTCGTAATCGTGGAAAAAATAACAAGCAAAATCAATAAAATTATTTTTTAAAAGTAACATTTCTAGAAAATTCATCAGGCTTATGGGCTCTATTTGACGTCTTGGGTTCGATCCTTAAACCCATTATTTCTTGAAATATGGCGCCGAACTGGCTGAAATTTCGGTATCGTGTTGA
The DNA here is from genome assembly GCF_061612785.1 of Hesperophylax consimilis. Classification (NCBI taxonomy): domain Eukaryota; kingdom Metazoa; phylum Arthropoda; class Insecta; order Trichoptera; family Limnephilidae; genus Hesperophylax; species Hesperophylax consimilis. The sequence continues at coordinate 4,301,087 of NC_142851.1, read as the reverse complement.
AAATAAAGGTCTTAAGCGAAATTAATAAAAATATTTTAAAAAAGTAACATTTCTAGAAAATTCATCAGGCTCTTGGGCTCTATTTGAAGACTTGGGTTCGAGTTATATGCCGTTTTTTCTGGTTCTAATACGCTGAACGGGCTGAAATTTCGGAATCGTGATAAATATAACGGTCTCAAACGTATTTAATAAAAAAAATTATTAAGTAAATTTTTTAGAAAATTCATCAGGCTTTTGGGCTCTATTTGAAGACTTGGGTTCGAACTATAAAAGCCGTTTTTTCTGGTTCTATTTCGCCGAACGGGCTGAAATTTCGGAATCTTGGAAAAAATAACAGTCTCAAGCAAAATCAATAAAAATATTTTTAAAAAGTAACATTTCTAGAAAATTCATCAGGCTTATGGGCTCTATTTGACGTCCTGGGTTCGATCTTAAAACACGTTATTTCTTGTACTATGACGCCGAACTGGCAGAAATTTCGGAATCGTGTTGAAAATAACGGTCTTAAGCGAAATCAATAAAAATATTTGAAATAAAGTCACATTTCTAGAAAATTCATCTGGCTTATGGGCATTATTTTAAGACTTTTGTTCGAACATGAAAAGCCATTTTTTCTGGTTCTATGCTGCCGAATGGGCAGGAATTCTGCGACTATGGTTAAAATAACTGTTTCAAGTGAAATCAATAATAATATTTGCAAAATGTCTCATTTCCGGAAAAATCATAACTCTTACCGACACTATTTGAAAACTGAGGTTCGAACTTTGAAAGCCGTTTTTTCTGGTTCTAAAGCGCGAAACGGGCTTAAATTTAAGAATTGGGGTTAATTTACCGATCTCAAGCGAAATCAATAAAAATATTTGAAATAAAGTCACATTTCTAGAAAATTCATCCGGCTTATGGGTATTATTTTAAGACTTTTGTTGGAACATGAAAAGCCATTTTTTCTGGTCCTATGCTGCCGAGTGGGCAGGAATTCTGCAATTATGGTTAAAATAACTGTTTTAAGCGAAATCAATTATAATATTTGCAAAACGTCTCATTTCCGGAAAAATCATAACTCTTACCGACACTATTTGAAGACTTAGGTTTGAACTTTGAAAGCAGATTTTGCGGGTTCTTAAGCGCCAAACGGGTTCAAATTTCACAATTGGGGTTAATTTAACGATCTCAAGCGAAATCAATAAAAATATTTTTTAAAAGTAACATTTCTAGAAAATTCATCAGGCTTTTGGGCTCTATTTGATGACTTGGGTTCGAACTTTGAAAGTTGTTTTTTTTTTGTTCTAAAGCGCCGACCGGGCTGAAATTTCGAATTCGTGGTAAAATCAACAGTCTTAAGCGAAATCAATAAAAATATTTTTGAAAAGTAACATTTCTAGAAAATTCATCAGGCTTTTGGGCTCTATTTAAAGACTTGGGTTCGAACATGAAAAGCCATTTTTTCTGGTTCTATGTCGCCGAATTGGCAAAAATTTTGCAATTTAGGTTAAAATCACTGTTTCAAGCGAAATCAATTATATTTGCAATGAGTCTCATTTCCGGAAAAATCATAACTCTTACCGACACTATTTGAAGACTTAGGTTCGAACTTTGAAAGCAGCTTTTGCCGGTTCTTGCGCCAAACGGGTTCAAATTTCAAAATTGGGGTTAATTTAACGATATAAAGCGAATTCAATAAAAATATTTTATAAAAGTAACATTTCTAGAAAATTCATTTGAGCTCTATTCGATGACTTGGGTTTGAACTTTGAAAGCCGTTTTTTCTGGTTCTAAATTGCCAAACGGGCTTGAATTTAAGAATTGGGGTTAATTTATTGATCTCAAGCGAAATCAATAAAAATATTTTAAAAAGCTAACATTTCTAGAAAATTCATTAGGCTTTTGGGCTCTATTTGAAGACTTGGGTTCGAAAATTAAAAGCCATTTTTTCTGGTTCTTTGGCGACGAATTGTCAAAAAATTTTGCAATTAAGGTTAAAATCACTGTTTCAAGCGAAATCAATAATCATATTTGCAATGAGTCTCATTTCCGGATAAATCATAACTCTTACCGACACTATTTGAAGACTTAGTTTCGAACTTTGAAAGCCATTTTTTCTGGTTCTAAAGCGCCAAACGGGCTTAAATTTAAGAATTGGGGTTAATTTACCGATCTCAAGCGAAATCAATATAAATATTTTAAATAAGTAACATTTCTACAAAATTCATAAGGCTCTTGGGCTCTATTTGAAGACTTGGGTTCGAGTTTTTAATGCCGTTTTTTCTGGTTCTAATTCCCTGAACGGGCTGAAATTTCGGATTCTTTGTAAAAATAACGGTCTCAAGCGTTATCAATAAAAATATTTGAAATAAATTCACATTTCTAGAAAATTCATCCGGCTTATGGGCATTATTTTAAGACTTTTGTTCGAACATGAAAAGCCATTTTTTCTGGTTCAATTCTGCCGAATGGGCAGGAATTCTGCAATTATGGTTAAAATAACTGTTTCAAGCGAAATCAATAGTGATATTTGCAAAACGTCTCATTTCCGGAAAAATCATAACTTTTACCGACACTATTTGAAAACTTAGGTTCGAACTTTGAAAGCCGTTTTTTCTGGTTCTAAAGCGCGAAACGGGCTTAAATTTTAGAATTGGGGTGAATTTACCGATCTCAAGCGAAATCAATAAAAATATTTGAAATGAAGTCACATTTCTAGAAAATTCATCCGGCTTATGGGCATTATTTTAAGACTTTTGTTCGAACATGAAAAGCCATTTTTTCTGGTTCTATGCTGCCGAATGGGCAGGAATTCTGCAATTATGGTTAAAATAACTGTTTCAAGCGAAATCAATAATAATATTTGCAAAACGTCTCATTTCCGGAAAATCATAACTCTTACCGACACTATTTGAAAACTAACGTTCGAACTTTGAAAGCCTTTTTTTCTGGTTCTAAAGCGCAAAACAGGCTTAAATTTAAGAATTGGGGTTAATTTACCGATCTCAAGCGAAATCAATAAAAATATTATAAAAAAGTAACATTTCTAGAAAATTCATCGGGCTTTTGGGCTATATTTGAAGACTTGGGTTCGAACATGAAAAGCCATTTTTTCTGGTTCTATGGCGCCGAACGGGCAGAAATTTTGCAATTTAGGTTTAAATCACTTTTTCAAGCGAAATCAATAATAATATTTGCAAAAAGTCTCATTTTCCGAAAAATCATCACTTTTACCGTCACTATTTGAAGACTTAGGTTCGAACTTTGAAAGCAGTTTTTGCGGGTTCTTAAGCGCCAAACGGGCTCAAATTTCATAATTGGGGTTAATTTAAAAATCTAAAGCGAAATCAATAAAAATATTTTTTAAAAGTAACATTTCTAGAAAATTCATCAGGCTTTTGGGATCTATTTGATGACTTGGGTTCGAACTTTGAAAGTTGTTTTTTTTTTGTTCTAAAGCGCCGACCGGGCTGAAGTTTCGTATTCGTGGTAAAATCAACAGTCTTAAGCGAAATCAATAAAAATATTTTAAAAGTAACATTTCTAGAAAATTCATCAGGCTTTTGGGCTTTATTTAAAGACTTGGGTTCGAACATGAAAAGTCATTTTTTTTGGTTCTATGGCGCCGAATTGGCAAAAATTTTGCAATTTAGGTTTAAATCACTGTTTCAAGCGAAATCAATTATAATATTTGCAATGAGTCTCATTTCCGGAAAAATCATATCTCTTACCGACACTATTTGAAGACTTAGGTTCGAACTTTGAAAGCAGCTTTTGCGGGTTCTTAAGCGCCAAATGGGTTCAAATTTCAGAATTGGGGTTAATTTAACGATCTCAAGCGAAATCAATAAAAATATTTTTTAAAAGTAACATTTCTAGAAAATTCATCAGGCTTTTGGGCTCTATTTGATGACTTGGGTTCGAACTTTGAAAGTTGTTTTTTTTTTGTTCTAAAGCGCCGACCGGGCTGAAATTTCGAATTCGTGGTAAAATCAACAGTCTTAAGCGAAATCAATAAAAATATTTTTGAAAAGTAACATTTCTAGAAAATTCATCAGGCTTTTGGGCTCTATTTAAAGACTTGGGTTCGAACATGAAAAGCCATTTTTTCTGGTTCTTTTGCGACGAATTGGCAAAAATTTTGATATTAAGGTAAAAGTCACTGTTTCAACCGAAATCAATTATAATATTTTGCAATAAGTCTCATTTCCAGCAAAATCATAACTCTTACCGACACTATTTGAAGAATTAGGTTCATACTTTGAAAGCCGTTTTTTCTGGTTCTAAAGCGCCGAACGGGCTGAAATTTCGGAATCTTGGAAAAAATAACGGTCTCAAGCAAAATCAATAAAAATATTTTTTAAAAGTAACATTTCTAGAAAAATTCATCAGGCTTATGGGCTCTATTTGACGTCTTGGGTTCGATCTTTAAACAGGTTATTTCTTGTACTATGGCGCCGAACTGGCTGAAATTTCGGAATCGTGTTGAAAATAACGGTCTTAAGCGAAATCAATAAAAATATTTGAAATAAAGTCACATTTCTAGAAAATTCATCCCGCTTATGGGCATTATTTTAAGACTTTTGTTCGAACATGAAAAGCCATTTTTTCTGGTTCTATGCTGCCGAATGGGCAGGAATTCTGCAATTATGGTTAAAATAACTGTTTCAAGCGAAATCAATAATAATATTTGCAAAACGTCTCATTTCCGGAAAAATCATTACTCTTACCGACACTATTTGAAAACTGAGGTTCGAACTTTGAAAGCCGTTTTTTCTGGTTCTAAAGCGCGAAACGGGCTTAAATTTTAGAATTGGGGTGAATTTACCGATCTCAAGCGAAATCAATAAAAATATTTGAAATGAAGTCACATTTCTTGAAAATTCATCCGGCTTATGGGCATTATTTTAAGACTTTTGTTCGAACATGAAAAGCCATTTTTTCTGGTTCTATGCTGCCGAATGGGCAGGAATTCTGCAATTATGGTTAAAATAACTGTTTCAAGCGAAATCAATAATAATATTTGCAAAACGTCTCATTTCCGGAAAATCATAACTCTTACCGACACTATTTGAAAACTAACGTTCGAACTTTGAAAGCCTTTTTTTCTGGTTCTAAAGCGCAAAACAGGCTTAAATTTAAGAATTGGGGTTAATTTACCGATCTCAAGCGAAATCAATAAAAATATTATAAAAAAGTAACATTTCTAGAAAATTCATCGGGCTTTTGGGCTATATTTGAAGACTTGGGTTCGAACATGAAAAGCCATTTTTTCTGGTTCTATGGCGCCGAACGGGCAGAAATTTTGCAATTTAGGTTTAAATCACTTTTTCAAGCGAAATCAATAATAATATTTTTTAAAAGTCTCATTTTCGGAAAAATCATCACTTTTACCGTCACTATTTGAAGACTTAGGTTCGAACTTTGAAAGCAGTTTTTGCGGGTTCTTAAGCGCCAAACGGGCTCAAATTTCATAATTGGGGTTAATTTAAAAATCTAAAGCGAAATCAATAAAAATATTTTTTAAAAGTAACATTTCTAGAAAATTCATCAGGCTTTTGGGATCTATTTGATGACTTGGGTTCGAACTTTGAAAGTTGTTTTTTTTTTTGTTCTAAAGCGCCGACCGGGCTGAAATTTCGAATTCGTGGTAAAATCAACAGTCTTAAGCGAAATCAATAAAAATATTTTTGAAAAGTAACATTTCTAGAAAATTCATCAGGCTTTTGGGCTTTATTTAAAGACTTGGGTTCGAACATGAAAAGTCATTTTTTCTGGTTCTATGGCGCCGAATTGGCAAAAATTTTGCAATTTAGGTTTAAATCACTGTTTCAAGCGAAATCAATTATAATATTTGCAATGAGTCTCATTTCCGGAAAAATCATATCTCTTACCGACACTATTTGAAGACTTAGGTTCGAACTTTGAAAGCAGCTTTTGCGGGTTCTTAAGCGCCAAATGGGTTCAAATTTCAGAATTGGGGTTAATTTAACGATATAAAGCGAATTCAATAAAAATATTTTATAAAAGTAACATTTCTAGAAAATTCATTTGAGCTCTATTCGATGACTTGGGTTTGAACTTTGAAAGCCGTTTTTTCTGGTTCTAAATTGCCATACGGGCTTGAATTTAAGAATTGGGGTTAATTTATTGATCTCAAGCGAAATCAATAAAAATATTTTAAAAAGCTAACATTTCTAGAAAATTCATTAGGCTTTTGGGCTCTATTTGAAGACATGGGTTCGAAAATTAAAAGCCATTTTTTCTGGTTCTTTGGCGACGAATTGTCAAAAAATTTTGCAATTACGGTTAAAATCACTGTTTCAAGCGAAATCAATAATCATATTTGCAATGAGTCTCATTTCCGGAAAAATCATAACTCTTACCGACACTATTTGAAGACTTAGTTTCGAACTTTGAAAGCCATTTTTTCTGGTTCTAAAGCGCCAAACGGGCTTAAATTTAAGAATTGGGGTTAATTTACCGTTCTCAAGCGAAATCAATATAAATATTTTAAATAAGTAACATTTCTACAAAATTCATAAGGCTCTTGGGCTCTATTTGAAGACTTGGGTTCGAGTTTTTAATGCCGTTTTTTCTGGTTCTAATTCCCTGAACGGGCTGAAATTTCGGATTCTTTGTAAAAATAACGGTCTCAAGCGTTATCAATAAAAATATTTGAAATAAATTCACATTTCTAGAAAATTCATCCGGCTTATGGGCATTATTTTAAGACTTTTGTTCGAACATGAAAAGCCATTTTTTCTGGTTCAATTCTGCCGAATGGGCAGGAATTCTGCAATTATGGTTAAAATAACTGTTTCAAGCGAAATCAACAGTGATATTTGCAAAACGTCTCATTTCCGGAAAAATCATAACTCTCACCGACACTATTTGAAGACTTCGAACTTTGTAAGCCGTTTTTTCTGGTTCTAATACGCTGAACGGGTTGAAATTTCGGAATCTTGGTAAAAATTACGATCTCAAGCGTTATCAATAAAAAAAATTCTATAAAGTAACATTTCTAGAAAATTCATCAAGCTTTTGGGCTCTATTTAAAGACTTGGGTTCGAACATAAAAAGCCATTTTTTCTGGTTCTATGGCGCCGAATTGGCAAAAATTTTGCAATTTAGGTTAAAATCACTGTTTCAAGCGAAATCAATTATAATATTTGCAATGAGTCTCATTTCCGGAAAAATCATAACTCTTACCGACACTATTTGAAGACTTAGGTTCGAACTTTGAAAGCAGCTTTTGCCGGTTCTTGCGCCAAACGGGTTCAAATTTTTTTTTTTTTTTTAATTTTTATTTTTTATATATTCAATAATATTATTATTGGGTTTATAAAAACAGTTTATTTTTAAACAAGTTCTGCTGTGTAATTATTATTACGCGTGACAGCTGTTTCGCCCTCTGAAGGCATTATCAAACTGTGGGTAGCCCACTTACAGACGATACATTTATATTATTTCTAGGTAGGTGGAGTTCTACAAAATGAAATGAAAATGAAAATGGAGTTCTACAAATTGAAAATGGAGTTCTACAAAAGAAAATGAAATGAAAATGGAGTTCTACAAATTAAACTTAATAACAATAAAAAAATAGGGTTCAAATTTCAGAATTGGGGTTAATTTAACGATATAAAGCGAAATCAATAAAAATATTTTATAAAAGTAACATTTCTAGAAAATTCATTTGAGCTCTATTCGATGACTTGGGTTTGAACTTTGAAAGCCGTTTTTTCTGGTTCTAAATTGCCAAACGGGCTTGAATTTAAGAATTGGGGTTAATTTATTGATCTCAAGCGAAATCAATAAAAATATTTTAAAAAGCTAACATTTCTAGAAAATTCATTAGGCTTTTGGGCTCTATTTGAAGACTTGGGTTCGAAAATTAAAAGCCATTTTTTCTGGTTCTTTGGCGACGAATTGGCAAAAAATTTTGCAATTAAGGTTAAAATCACTGTTTCAAGCGAAATCAATAATCATATTTGCAATGAGTCTCATTTCCGGAAAAATCATAACTCTTACCGACACTATTTGAAGACTTAGTTTCGAACTTTGAAAGCCATTTTTTCTGGTTCTAAAGCGCCAAACGGGCTTCAATTTAAGAATCGGGGTTAATTTAACGATCTCAATCGAAAACAGTATTAATATTTTAAATAAGTAAGATTTCTAGAAAATTCATAAGGCTCTTGGGCTCTATTTGAAGACTTGGGTTCGAGTTTTAAATGCCGTTTTTTCTGGTTCTAATACGCCGAACGGGCTGAAATTTCGGAATCGTGATAAATATAACGGTCTCAAACGTATTTAATAAAAAAATTTATTAAGTAAATTTTTTAGAAAATTCATCAGGCTTTTGGGCTCTATTTGAAGACTTGGGTTCGAACTATAAAAGCCGTTTTTTCTGGTTCTATTTCGCCGAACGGGCTGAAATTTCGGAATCTTGGAAAAATTAACGGTCTCAAGCAAAATCAATAAAAATATTTTTTAAAAGTAACATTTCTAGAAAATTCATCAGGCTTATGGGCTCTATTTGACGTCTTGGGTTCGATCTTTAAACACGTTATTTCTTGTACTATGGCGCCGAACTGGCTGAAATTTCGGAATCGTGTTGAAAATAACGGTCTTAAGCGAAATCAATAAAAATATTTGAAATAAAGTCACATTTCTAGAAAATTCAGATGGCTTATGGGCATTATTTTAAGACTTTTATTCGAACATGAAAAGCCATTTTTTCTGGTTCTATGCTGCCGAATGGGCAGGAATTCTGCAATTATGGTTAAAATAACTGTTTCAAGCGAAATCAATAATAATATTTGCAAAACGTCTCATTTCCGGAAAAATCATTACTCTTACCGACACTATTTGAAAACTGAGGTTCGAACTTTGAAAGCCGTTTTTTCTGGTTCTAAAGCGCGAAACGGGCTTAAATTTTAGAATTGGGGTGAATTTACCGATCTCAAGCGAAATCAATAAAAATATTTGAAATGAAGTCACATTTCTAGAAAATTCATCCGGCTTATGGGCATTATTTTAAGACTTTTGTTCGAACATGAAAAGCCATTTTTTCTGGTTCTATGCTGCCGAATGGGCAGGAATTCTGCAATTATGGTTAAAATAACTGTTTCAAGCGAAATCAATAATAATATTTGCAAAACGTCTCATTTCCGGAAAATCATAACTCTTACCGACACTATTTGAAAACTAACGTTCGAACTTTGAAAGCCTTTTTTTCTGGTTCTAAAGCGCAAAACAGGCTTAAATTTAAGAATTGGGGTTAATTTACCGATCTCAAGCGAAATCAATAAAAATATTATAAAAAAGTAACATTTCTAGAAAATTCATCGGGCTTTTGGGCTATATTTGAAGACTTGGGTTCGAACATGAAAAGCCATTTTTTCTGGTTCTATGGCGCCGAACGGGCAGAAATTTTGCAATTTAGGTTTAAATCACTTTTTCAAGCGAAATCAATAATAATATTTGCAAAAAGTCTCATTTTCCGAAAAATCATCACTTTTACCGTCACTATTTGAAGACTTAGGTTCGAACTTTGAAAGCAGTTTTTGCGGGTTCTTAAGCGCCAAACGGGCTCAAATTTCATAATTGGGGTTAATTTAAAAATCTAAAGCGAAATCAATAAAAATATTTTTTAAAAGTAACATTTCTAGAAAATTCATCAGGCTTTTGGGATCTATTTGATGACTTGGGTTCGAACTTTGAAAGTTGTTTTTTTTTTGTTCTAAAGCGCCGACCGGGCTGAAATTTCGAATTCGTGGTAAAATCAACAGTCTTAAGCGAAATCAATAAAAATATTTTTGAAAAGTAACATTTCTAGAAAATTCATCAGGCTTTTGGGCTTTATTTAAAGACTTGGGTTCGAACATGAAAAGTCATTTTTTTTGGTTCTATGGCGCCGAATTGGCAAAAATTTTGCAATTTAGGTTTAAATCACTTTTTCAAGCGAAATCAATAATAATATTTGCAAAAAGTCTCATTTTCCGAAAAATCATCACTTTTACCGTCACTATTTGAAGACTTAGGTTCGAACTTTGAAAGCAGTTTTTGCGGGTTCTTAAGCGCCAAACGGGCTCAAATTTCATAATTGGGGTTAATTTAAAAATCTAAAGCGAAATCAATAAAAATATTTTTTAAAAGTAACATTTCTAGAAAATTCATCAGGCTTTTGGGCTCTATTTGATGACTTGGGTTCGAACTTTGAAAGTTGTTTTTTTTTTGTTCTAAAGCGCCGACCGGGCTGAAATTTCGAATTCGTGGTAAAATCAACAGTCTTAAGCGAAATCAATAAAAATCTTTTTGAAAAGTAACATTTCTAGAAAATTCATCAGGCTTTTGGGCTCTATTTAAAGACTTGGGTTCGAACATGAAAAGCCATTTTTTCTGGTTCTATGTCGCCGAATTGGCAAAAATTTTGCAATTTAGGTTAAAATCACTGTTTCAAGCGAAATCAATTATAATGTTTGCAATGAGTCTCATTTCCGGAAAAATCATAACTCTTACCGACACTATTTGAAGACTTAGGTTCGAACTTTGAAAGCAGCTTTTGCCGGTTCTTGCGCCAAACGGGTTCAAATTTCAGAATTGGGGTTAATTTAACGATATAAAGCGAAATCAATAAAAATATTTTATAAAAGTAACATTTCTATAAAATTCATTTGAGCTCTATTCGATGACTTGGGTTTGAACTTTGAAAGCCGTTTTTTCTGGTTCTAAATTGCCAAACGGGCTTGAATTTAAGAATTGGGGTTAATTTATTGATCTCAAGCGAAATCAATAAAAATATTTTAAAAAGCTAACATTTCTAGAAAATTCATTAGGCTTTTGGGCTCTATTTGAAGACTTGGGTTCGAAAATTAAAAGCCATTTTTTCTGGTTCTTTGGCGACGAATTGGCAAAAAATTTTGCAATTAAGGTTAAAATCACTGTTTCAAGCAAAATCAATAATCATATTTGCAATAAGTCTCATTTCCGGAAAAATCATAACTCTTACCGACACTATTTGAAGACTTAGTTTCGAACTTTGAAAGCCGTTTTTTCTGGTTCTAAAGCGCCGAACGGGCTGAAATTTCGGAATCTTGGAAAAAATAACGGTCTCAAGCAAAATCAATAAAAATATTTTTTAAAAGTAACATTTCTAGAAAAATTCATCAGGCTTATGGGCTCTATTTGACGTCTTGGGTTCGATCTTTAAACAGGTTATTTCTTGTACTATGGCGCCGAACTGGCTGAAATTTCGGAATCGTGTTGAAAATAACGGTCTTAAGCGAAATCAATAAAAATATTTGAAATAAAGTCACATTTCTAGAAAATTCATCCGGCTTATGGGCATTATTTTAAGACTTTTGTTCGAACATGAAAAGCCATTTTTTCTGGTTCTATGCTGCCGAATGGGCAGGAATTCTGCAATTATGGTTAAAATAACTGTTTCAAGCGAAATCAATAATAATATTTGCAAAACGTCTCATTTCCGGAAAAATCATTACTCTTACCGACACTATTTGAAAACTGAGGTTCGAACTTTGAAAGCCGTTTTTTCTGGTTCTAAAGCGCGAAACGGGCTTAAATTTTAGAATTGGGGTGAATTTACCGATCTCAAGCGAAATCAATAAAAATATTTGAAATGAAGTCACATTTCTAGAAAATTCATCCGGCTTATGGGCATTATTTTAAGACTTTTGTTCGAACATGAAAAGCCATTTTTTCTGGTTCTATGCTGCCGAATGGGCAGGAATTCTGCAATTATGGTTAAAATAACTGTTTCAAGCGAAATCAATAATAATATTTGCAAAACGTCTCATTTCCGGAAAATCATAACTCTTACCGACACTATTTGAAAACTAACGTTCGAACTTTGAAAGCCTTTTTTTCTGGTTCTAAAGCGCAAAACAGGCTTAAATTTAAGAATTGGGGTTAATTTACCGATCTCAAGCGAAATCAATAAAAATATTATAAAAAAGTAACATTTCTAGAAAATTCATCGGGCTTTTGGGCTATATTTGAAGACTTGGGTTCGAACATGAAAAGCCATTTTTTCTGGTTCTATGGCGCCGAACGGGCAGAAATTTTGCAATTTAGGTTTAAATCACTTTTTCAAGCGAAATCAATAATAATATTTGCAAAAAGTCTCATTTTCCGAAAAATCATCACTTTTACCGTCACTATTTGAAGACTTAGGTTCGAACTTTGAAAGCAGTTTTTGCGGGTTCTTAAGCGCCAAACGGGCTCAAATTTCATAATTGGGGTTAATTTAAAAATCTAAAGCGAAATCAATAAAAATATTTTTTAAAAGTAACATTTCTAGAAAATTCATCAGGCTTTTGGGATCTATTTGATGACTTGGGTTCGAACTTTGAAAGTTGTTTTTTTTTTGTTCTAAAGCGCCGACCGGGCTGAAATTTCGAATTCGTGGTAAAATCAACAGTCTTAAGCGAAATCAATAAAAATATTTTAAAAGTAACATTTCTAGAAAATTCATCAGGCTTTTGGGCTTTATTTAAAGACTTGGGTTCGAACATGAAAAGTCATTTTTTTTGGTTCTATGGCGCCGAATTGGCAAAAATTTTGCAATTTAGGTTTAAATCACTTTTTCAAGCGAAATCAATAATAATATTTGCAAAAAGTCTCATTTTCCGAAAAATCATCACTTTTACCGTCACTATTTGAAGACTTAGGTTCGAACTTTGAAAGCAGTTTTTGCGGGTTCTTAAGCGCCAAACGGGCTCAAATTTCATAATTGGGGTTAATTTAAAAATCTAAAGCGAAATCAATAAAAATATTTTTTAAAAGTAACATTTCTAGAAAATTCATCAGGCTTTTGGGCTCTATTTGATGACTTGGGTTCGAACTTTGAAAGTTGTTTTTTTTTTGTTCTAAAGCGCCGACCGGGCTGAAATTTCGAATTCGTGGTAAAATCAACAGTCTTAAGCGAAATCAATAAAAATCTTTTTGAAAAGTAACATTTCTAGAAAATTCATCAGGCTTTTGGGCTCTATTTAAAGACTTGGGTTCGAACATGAAAAGCCATTTTTTCTGGTTCTATGTCGCCGAATTGGCAAAAATTTTGCAATTTAGGTTAAAATCACTGTTTCAAGCGAAATCAATTATAATGTTTGCAATGAGTCTCATTTCCGGAAAAATCATAACTCTTACCGACACTATTTGAAGACTTAGGTTCGAACTTTGAAAGCAGCTTTTGCCGGTTCTTGCGCCAAACGGGTTCAAATTTCAGAATTGGGGTTAATTTAACGATATAAAGCGAAATCAATAAAAATATTTTATAAAAGTAACATTTCTATAAAATTCATTTGAGCTCTATTCGATGACTTGGGTTTGAACTTTGAAAGCCGTTTTTTCTGGTTCTAAATTGCCAAACGGGCTTGAATTTAAGAATTGGGGTTAATTTATTGATCTCAAGCGAAATCAATAAAAATATTTTAAAAAGCTAACATTTCTAGAAAATTCATTAGGCTTTTGGGCTCTATTTGAAGACTTGGGTTCGAAAATTAAAAGCCGTTTTTTCTGGTTCTTTGGCGACGAATTGGCAAAAAATTTTGCAATTAAGGTTAAAATCACTGTTTCAAGCGAAATCAATAATCATATTTGCAATGAGTCTCATTTCCGGAAAAATCATAACTCTTACCGACACTATTTGAAGACTTAGTTTCGAACTTTGAAAGCCATTTTTTCTGGTTCTAAAGCGCCAAACGGGCTTCAATTTAAGAATCGGGGTTAATTTAACGATCTCAATCGAAAACAGTATTAATATTTTAAATAAGTAAGATTTCTAGAAAATTCATAAGGCTCTTGGGCTCTATTTGAAGACTTGGGTTCGAGTTTTAAATGCCGTTTTTTCTGGTTCTAATACGCCGAACGGGCTGAAATTTCGGAATCGTGATAAATATAACGGTCTCAAACGTATTTAATAAAAAAATTTATTAAGTAAATTTTTTAGAAAATTCATCAGGCTTTTGGGCTCTATTTGAAGACTTGGGTTCGAACTATAAAAGCCGTTTTTTCTGGTTCTATTTCGCCGAACGGGCTGAAATTTCGGAATCTTGGAAAAATTAACGGTCTCAAGCAAAATCAATAAAAATATTTTTTAAAAGTAACATTTCTAGAAAATTCATCAGGCTTATGGGCTCTATTTGACGTCTTGGGTTCGATCTTTAAACACGTTATTTCTTGTACTATGGCGCCGAACTGGCTGAAATTTCGGAATCGTGTTGAAAATAACGGTCTTAAGCGAAATCAATAAAAATATTTGAAATAAAGTCACATTTCTAGAAAATTCAGATGGCTTATGGGCATTATTTTAAGACTTTTATTCGAACATGAAAAGCCATTTTTTCTGGTTCTATGCTGCCGAATGGGCAGGAATTCTGCAATTATGGTTAAAATAACTGTTTCAAGCGAAATCAATAATAATATTTGCAAAACGTCTCATTTCCGGAAAAATCATTACTCTTACCGACACTATTTGAAAACTGAGGTTCGAACTTTGAAAGCCGTTTTTTCTGGTTCTAAAGCGCGAAACGGGCTTAAATTTTAGAATTGGGGTGAATTTACCGATCTCAAGCGAAATCAATAAAAATATTTGAAATGAAGTCACATTTCTAGAAAATTCATCCGGCTTATGGGCATTATTTTAAGACTTTTGTTCGAACATGAAAAGCCATTTTTTCTGGTTCTATGCTGCCGAATGGGCAGGAATTCTGCAATTATGGTTAAAATAACTGTTTCAAGCGAAATCAATAATAATATTTGCAAAACGTCTCATTTCCGGAAAATCATAACTCTTACCGACACTATTTGAAAACTAACGTTCGAACTTTGAAAGCCTTTTTTTCTGGTTCTAAAGCGCAAAACAGGCTTAAATTTAAGAATTGGGGTTAATTTACCGATCTCAAGCGAAATCAATAAAAATATTATAAAAAAGTAACATTTCTAGAAAATTCATCGGGCTTTTGGGCTATATTTGAAGACTTGGGTTCGAACATGAAAAGCCATTTTTTCTGGTTCTATGGCGCTGAACGGGCAGAAATTTTGCAATTTAGGTTTAAATCACTTTTTCAAGCGAAATCAATAATAATATTTGCAAAAAGTCTCATTTTCGGAAAAATCATCACTTTTACCGTCACTATTTGAAGACTTAGGTTCGAACTTTGAAAGCAGTTTTTGCGGGTTCTTAAGCGCCAAACGGGCTCAAATTTCATAATTGGGGTTAATTTAAAAATCTAAAGCGAAATCAATAAAAATATTTTTTAAAAGTAACATTTCTAGAAAATTCATCAGGCTTTTGGGATCTATTTGATGACTTGGGTTCGAACTTTGAAAGTTGTTTTTTTTTTTGTTCTAAAGCGCCGACCGGGCTGAAATTTCGAATTCGTGGTAAAATCAACAGTCTTAAGCGAAATCAATAAAAATATTTTTGAAAAGTAACATTTCTAGAAAATTCATCAGGCTTTTGGGCTTTATTTAAAGACTTGGGTTCGAACATGAAAAGTCATTTTTTCTGGTTCTATGGCGCCGAATTGGCAAAAATTTTGCAATTTAGGTTTAAATCACTGTTTCAAGCGAAATCAATTATAATATTTGCAATGAGTCTCATTTCCGGAAAAATCATATCTCTTACCGACACTATTTGAAGACTTAGGTTCGAACTTTGAAAGCAGCTTTTGCGGGTTCTTAAGCGCCAAATGGGTTCAAATTTCAGAATTGGGGTTAATTTAACGATCTCAAGCGAAATCAATAAAAATATTTTTTAAAAGTAACATTTCTAGAAAATTCATCAGGCTTTTGGGCTCTATTTGATGACTTGGGTTCGAACTTTGAAAGTTGTTTTTTTTTTGTTCTAAAGCGCCGACCGGGCTGAAATTTCGAATTCGTGGTAAAATCAACAGTCTTAAGCGAAATCAATAAAAATATTTTTGAAAAGTAACATTTCTAGAAAATTCATCAGGCTTTTGGGCTCTATTTAAAGACTTGGGTTCGAACATGAAAAGCCATTTTTTCTGGTTCTTTTGCGACGAATATGCAAAAAATTTGATATTAAGGTAAAGGTCACTGTTTCAACCGAAATCAATTATAATATTTTGCAATAAGTCTCATTTCCAGCAAAATCATAACTCTTACCGACACTATTTGAAGACTTAGGTTCGAACTTTGAAAGCAGCTTTTGCCGGTTCTTGCGCCAAACGGGTTCAAATTTCAGAATTGGGGTTAATTTAACGATATAAAGCGAAATCAATAAAAATATTTTATAAAAGTAACATTTCTAGAAAATTCATTTGAGCTCTATTCGATGACTTGGGTTTGAACTTTGAAAGCCGTTTTTTCTGGTTCTAAATTGCCAAATGGGCTTGAATTTAAGAATTGGGGTTAATTTATTGATCTCAAGCGAAATCAATAAAAATATTTTAAAAAGCTAACATTTCTAGAAAATTCATTAGGCTTTTGGGCTCTATTTGAAGACTTGGGTTCGAAAATTAAAAGCCATTTTTTCTGGTTCTTTGGCGACGAATTGGCAAAAAATTTTGCAATTAAGGTTAAAATCACTGTTTCAAGCGAAATCAATAATCATATTTGCAATAAGTCTCATTTCCGGAAAAATCATAACTCTTACCGACACTATTTGAAGACTTAGTTTCGAACTTTGAAAGCCGTTTTTTCTGGTTCTAAAGCGCCGAACGGGCTGAAATTTCGGAATCTTGGAAAAAATAACGGTCTCAAGCAAAATCAATAAAAATATTTTTTAAAAGTAACATTTCTAGAAAAATTCATCAGGCTTATGGGCTCTATTTGACGTCTTGGGTTCGATCTTTAAACAGGTTATTTCTTGTACTATGGCGCCGAACTGGCTGAAATTTCGGAATCGTGTTGAAAATAACGGTCTTAAGCGAAATCAATAAAAATATTTGAAATAAAGTCACATTTCTAGAAAATTCATCCGGCTTATGGGCATTATTTTAAGACTTTTGTTCGAACATGAAAAGCCATTTTTTCTGGTTCTATGCTGCCGAATGGGCAGGAATTCTGCAATTATGGTTAAAATAACTGTTTCAAGCGAAATCAATAATAATATTTGCAAAACGTCTCATTTCCGGAAAAATCATTACTCTTACCGACACTATTTGAAAACTGAGGTTCGAACTTTGAAAGCCGTTTTTTCTGGTTCTAAAGCGCGAAACGGGCTTAAATTTTAGAATTGGGGTGAATTTACCGATCTCAAGCGAAATCAATAAAAATATTTGAAATGAAGTCACATTTCTAGAAAATTCATCCGGCTTATGGGCATTATTTTAAGACTTTTGTTCGAACATGAAAAGCCATTTTTTCTGGTTCTATGCTGCCGAATGGGCAGGAATTCTGCAATTATGGTTAAAATAACTGTTTCAAGCGAAATCAATAATAATATTTGCAAAACGTCTCATTTCCGGAAAATCATAACTCTTACCGACACTATTTGAAAACTAACGTTCGAACTTTGAAAGCCTTTTTTTCTGGTTCTAAAGCGCAAAACAGGCTTAAATTTAAGAATTGGGGTTAATTTACCGATCTCAAGCGAAATCAATAAAAATATTATAAAAAAGTAACATTTCTAGAAAATTCATCGGGCTTTTGGGCTATATTTGAAGACTTGGGTTCGAACATGAAAAGCCATTTTTTCTGGTTCTATGGCGCCGAACGGGCAGAAATTTTGCAATTTAGGTTTAAATCACTTTTTCAAGCGAAATCAATAATAATATTTGCAAAAAGTCTCATTTTCCGAAAAATCATCACTTTTACCGTCACTATTTGAAGACTTAGGTTCGAACTTTGAAAGCAGTTTTTGCGGGTTCTTAAGCGCCAAACGGGCTCAAATTTCATAATTGGGGTTAATTTAAAAATCTAAAGCGAAATCAATAAAAATATTTTTTAAAAGTAACATTTCTAGAAAATTCATCAGGCTTTTGGGATCTATTTGATGACTTGGGTTCGAACTTTGAAAGTTGTTTTTTTTTTGTTCTAAAGCGCCGACCGGGCTGAAATTTCGAATTCGTGGTAAAATCAACAGTCTTAAGCGAAATCAATAAAAATATTTTAAAAGTAACATTTCTAGAAAATTCATCAGGCTTTTGGGCTTTATTTAAAGACTTGGGTTCGAACATGAAAAGTCATTTTTTTTGGTTCTATGGCGCCGAATTGGCAAAAATTTTGCAATTTAGGTTTAAATCACTTTTTCAAGCGAAATCAATAATAATATTTGCAAAAAGTCTCATTTTCCGAAAAATCATCACTTTTACCGTCACTATTTGAAGACTTAGGTTCGAACTTTGAAAGCAGTTTTTGCGGGTTCTTAAGCGCCAAACGGGCTCAAATTTCATAATTGGGGTTAATTTAAAAATCTAAAGCGAAATCAATAAAAATATTTTTTAAAAGTAACATTTCTAGAAAATTCATCAGGCTTTTGGGCTCTATTTGATGACTTGGGTTCGAACTTTGAAAGTTGTTTTTTTTTTGTTCTAAAGCGCCGACCAGGCTGAAATTTCGAATTCGTGGTAAAATCAACAGTCTTAAGCGAAATCAATAAAAATCTTTTTGAAAAGTAACATTTCTAGAAAATTCATCAGGCTTTTGGGCTCTATTTAAAGACTTGGGTTCGAACATGAAAAGCCATTTTTTCTGGTTCTATGTCGCCGAATTGGCAAAAATTTTGCAATTTAGGTTAAAATCACTGTTTCAAGCGAAATCAATTATAATGTTTGCAATGAGTCTCATTTCCGGAAAAATCATAACTCTTACCGACACTATTTGAAGACTTAGGTTCGAACTTTGAAAGCAGCTTTTGCCGGTTCTTGCGCCAAACGGGTTCAAATTTCAGAATTGGGGTTAATTTAACGATATAAAGCGAAATCAATAAAAATATTTTATAAAAGTAACATTTCTATAAAATTCATTTGAGCTCTATTCGATGACTTGGGTTTGAACTTTGAAAGCCGTTTTTTCTGGTTCTAAATTGCCAAACGGGCTTGAATTTAAGAATTGGGGTTAATTTATTGATCTCAAGCGAAATCAATAAAAATATTTTAAAAAGCTAACATTTCTAGAAAATTCATTAGGCTTTTGGGCTCTATTTGAAGACTTGGGTTCGAAAATTAAAAGCCGTTTTTTCTGGTTCTTTGGCGACGAATTGGCAAAAAATTTTGCAATTAAGGTTAAAATCACTGTTTCAAGCGAAATCAATAATCATATTTGCAATGAGTCTCATTTCCGGAAAAATCATAACTCTTACCGACACTATTTGAAGACTTAGTTTCGAACTTTGAAAGCCATTTTTTCTGGTTCTAAAGCGCCAAACGGGCTTAAATTTAAGAATTGGGGTTAATTTACCGATCTCAAGCGAAATCAATATAAATATTTTAAATAAGTAACATTTCTACAAAATTCATAAGGCTCTTGGGCTCTATTTGAAGACTTGGGTTCGAGTTTTTAATGCCGTTTTTTCTGGTTCTAATTCCCTGAACGGGCTGAAATTTCGGATTCTTTGTAAAAATAACGGTCTTAAGCGTTATCAATAAAAATAAAATTATAAAGTAACATTTCTAGAAAATTCATCAGGCTTTTGGGCTCTATTTGAAGACTTTGGTTGGAACATGAAAAGCCATTTTTTCTGGTTCTATGTCGCAATTTCGCAATTAAGGTTTAAATCACTGTTTCAAGCAAAATCAATTATAATATTTGCAATAAGTCTCATCACCGGAAAAATCATAACTCTTACCGACACTAATTGAAGACTTAGGTTCGAACTTTGTAAGCCGTTTTTTCTGGTTTTTATACGCTGATCGGGCTGAAATTTTGGAATCTTGGTAAAAATTACGATCTCAACGTAGTCAATTAAAAAAATTCTATAAAGTAACACATTTCTAGTAAATTCATCAGGCTTTTGGGCTCTATTTAAAGACTTGGGTTCGAACATGAAAAGCCATTTTTTCTGGTTCTATTGCGCCGAACTGGAAAAATTTTTGTCATTTTGATTAAAATCACTGTTTCAAGCGAAATCAATAATATTATAAGGAATGAGTCTCATTTTCAGAAAAATCATAACTCTTACCTACACTATTTGAAAACTTAGGTTCGAACATTGAAAGCCATTTTTTCTGGTTCTAAAGCGCCAAACGGGCTTCAATTTAAGAATCGGGGTTAATTTAACGATCTCAATCGAAAACAGTATTAATATTTTAAATAAGTAAGATTTCTAGAAAATTCATAAGGCTCTTGGGCTCTATTTGAAGACTTGGGTTCGAGTTTTAAATGCCGTTTTTTCTGGTTCTAATACGCTGAACGGGCTGAAATTTCGGAATCGTGATAAATATAACGGTCTCAAACTTATTTAATAAAAAAATTTATAAAGTAAATTTTTTAGAAAATTCATCAAGCTTTTGGGCTCTATTTGAAGACTTGGGTTCGAACTATAAAAGCCGTTTTTTCTGGTTATATTTCGCCGAACGGGCTGAAATTTCGGAATCGTGGAAAAAATAACGGTCTCAAGCAAAATCAATAAAAATATTTTTTTAAAGTAACATTTCTAGAAAATTCATCAGGCTTATGGGCTCTATTTGACGTCTTGGGTTCGATCTTTAAACCCGTTATTTCTTGTACTATGGCACCGAACTGGCTGAAATTTCGGAATCGTGTTGAAAATAACAGTCTTAAGCGAAATCAATAAAAATATTTGAAATAAAGTAACATTTCTTCAAAATTCATCCGGCTTATAGGCATTATTTTAAAACTTTTGTTCGAACATGAAAAGCCATTTTTCTGGTTCTATTTTTTTCATTTATTGTTTTTATTTTAGTAATTTGTCCATTTAAGTTTACAAATGACTAATTAATTATTACATTCAAATATACTATGTTTTTTTTTCTTGCTTGATGTGGCTCCTACACAACATCTTGAACTTTTCAATTGGGGCAGACTTAAGGTTTTCCGGCAGCGCGTTATAGTATTTCATCCCTTTATATAATATACTATTCTGGGTATTCGCTTTGTCCTTCTTTGGTAGCCCAATTTGATTGTACGTCCTAGTTTTATGTTTGTGTATGTCCTTGTTGTATACAATTTTATTCGAAAAATATTTGGGTAGCAGGTTGTTTACAATTTTGTGTAAAAATATTATCGTGTTCAAGGTCAACATCTGTTTCACCGTTAGCCAATTTAGTTTGTTTAACATTTTATTTACTTTTGAATACCTATTTCGTCTGAGTATATTTCTCATTGCTCTATTTTGGAGAATTTGAAATTTATTTTGCTCTCGGTCGTTACATAGGAAAAGGATAGTTGAGCAGTTATTAAAATGGGGAGCAATAATGGAGTTATAAATGGTGATTGCAGTTTTTTCGGACAGTTTTTGGCGAATTCTTCCCAAAAAAGATATTTTTTTACCAATTTTCTTTTGGGTATATTCCGCATGTTTGTTAAAGTTCAGTTTGGAATCTATTATAACTCCCAAGTATTTTATATTGGTAACATTTTCAATAATTTCACCATCAATTTTGATTTTGCTTTCACTGGATGTCTTCTTATAACCAATTACCATACATTTTGTTTTTTTTGTATTTAATTTAAGCTTATTTATTTCTAGCCATCTTGATACATTATTTAGTTCATTATTTAAAATATGTATTAGTTCTTCATAGTTTTCTCCAATTATATATATAAGTGTATCATCGGCAAATAGTCGTACTTTGCATTTTGAAAATATTTTCACCATGTCATTAATATAGAGTATGAACAATAGAGGTCCAAGGACTGATCCCTGTGGTACTCCTAATTTATTTTCCATTGGTTTTGAAAATATATTATTAATTTTTGTTACCTGTATTCGGTCTTTCAAATACTCTTTTATTAATTTAATGGCTAGAGTTGAGAAACCAATTTCTTTAAGCTTTCTTATGAATATTTCTCGATCTATGGTTTCGAATGCCCTTTGAAAATCCAAGAATATTGCTAAGATAAATTTATTACTATTCATTCCTTTTTTCCATTCTTCAACGATTACATTTAACGTTGTTTCACAAGAATTATTACATCTGAATCCCGATTGTTCTTGGTATAAAATATTGTGTTCATCTAAGTATTGCAATATTTGATCTTTTATTATCACTTCAAGTATCTGTTCATATTTCGGTAAGGTGTTTATTGGTCGAATTCTTCACATTTTCTGGTATTTTTAACCTTTGGGACCGGTATAATGGTAGATAGTTTCCATGACTGTGGAAATTTTCCCTCTTCAATTGTCTGATTAATAATATTTAATAGAGTAGATCCAATTACTGGAAAAGCATCTTTAATCAGACTAATAGTTAATCCATCTGAACTATTTTTTGATTTAATTTTGTTTAAAATATTAAATAAATATTCTGCAGTTATTTTTCTGAAGACAAATAATTCTTTGTTTGAGTTGTTATTATCATTTGTGGGGTTGAAAACAATGTTGGGTATTAATTTGTTAATTTGTTATGCTTCCGAATGGGCAGGAATTCTGCAATTAAGGTTAAAATAACTGTTTCCAGCGAAATCAATAATAATATTTGCAATAAGTCTCATTTCCGGAAAAATCATAACTCTTACCGACACTATTTGAAGACTTAGGTTCGTTCTTTGAAAGCCGTTTTTTCTGGTTCTAAAGCGCCGAACGGGCCTAAATTGTAGAATCGGGGTTGATAAACGATCTAAAGCGAAATCAATATAAATATTTAAAAAAAGTAACATTTCTCGAAAATTCATCAGGCTCTTGGGCTCTATTTGAAGACTTGGGTTCGAGTTTTAAATGCCATCTTTACTGGTTCTAATACGCTGAACCGGCTGATATTTCAGAATCAAGATAAAAATAACGGTCTCAAACGTATTCAATAAAAAAAATTATTTAATAAATTTTCTAGAAAATTCATTAGGCTTTTGGGCTCTATTTGAAGACTTGGGTTCGAAAATGAAAAGCCATTTTTTCTGGTTCTTTGGCGACGAATTGGCAAAAATTTTGCAATTAAGGTTAAAATCACTGTTTCAAGCGTAATCAATAGTAATATTTGCAATGAGTCTTATTTCCGGAAAAATCATAACTCTTACCGACACTATTTGAAGACTTAGGTTCGTTCTTTGAAAGCGGTTTTTCTGGTTCTAAAGCGCCGAACGGGCCCAAATTTAAGAATCGGGGTGAGATAAACGGTCTAAAGCGAAATCAATATAAATATTTTTTAAAAGTAACATTTCTAGAAAATTCATCAGGCTCTTGGGCTCTATTTGAAGACTTGGGTTCGAGTTTTAAATGCCGTTTTTACAGGTTCTAATACGCTGAACCGGCTGATATTTCGGAATCGTGATAAAAATATCGGTCTCAAACGTATTCAATAAAAAAAAATTATTAAGTAAATTTTCTAGAAAATTCATCAGGCTTTTGGGCTCTATTTGAAGACTTGGGTTTGAACTATAAAAGCCGTCATTTCTGGTTCTATTTCGTCGAATGGGCTGAAATTTCGGAATCGTGGAAAAAATAACGGTCTCAAGAAAAATCAATAAAAATATTTTTAAAAAGTAACATTTCTAGAAAATTCATCAGGCTTATGGGCTCTATTTGACGTCTTGGGTTCGAAAATTAAAAGCCATTTTTTCTGGTTCTTTGGCGACGAATTGGCTAAAATTTTGCAATAAAGGTGAAAATCACTGTTTCAAGCGAAATCAATAATGATATTTGCAATAAGTCTCATTTCCGGAAAAATCATAACTCTTACCGACACTATTTGAAGACTTAGGTTCGAACTTTGAATGCCGTTTTTTCTGGTTCTAAAGCGCCAAACGGGCTTAAATTTAAGAATTGGGGTTAATTTACCGATCTCAAGAAAAAACAATATAAATATTTTAAATAAGTAACATTTCTAGAAAATTCATCAGGCTCTTGGGCTCTATTTGAAGACTTGGGTTCGAGTTTTAAATGCCGTTTTAACTGGTTCCAATACGCTGAACGGGCAGATATTTCGGAATCGTGATAAAAATAACGGTCTCAAACGTATTCAATAAAAAAAAATTATTAAGTAAATTTTCTAGAAAATTCATCAGGCTTTTGGGCTCTATTTGAAGACTTGGGTTTGAACTATAAAAGCCGTCATTTCTGGTTCTATTTCGTCGAATGGGCTGAAATTTCGGAATCGTGGAAAAAATAACGGTCTCAAGAAAAATCAATAAAAATATTTTTAAAAAGTAACATTTCTAGAAAATTCATCAGGCTTATGGGCTCTATTTGACGTCTTGGGTTCGAAAATTAAAAGCCATTTTTTCTGGTTCTTTGGCGACGAATTGGCTAAAATTTTGCAATAAAGGTGAAAATCACTGTTTCAAGCGAAATCAATAATGATATTTGCAATAAGTCTCATTTCCGGAAAAATCATAACTCTTACCGACACTATTTGAAGACTTAGGTTCGAATTTGAATGCCGTTTTTTCTGGTTCTAAAGCGCCAAACGGGCTTAAATTTAAGAATTGGGGTTAATTTACCGATCTCAAGAAAAAACAATATAAATATTTTAAATAAGTAACATTTCTAGAAAATTCATTAGGCTCTTGGGCTCTATTTGAAGACTTGGGTTCGAGTGTTAAATGCCGTTTTTACTGGTTCTTATACGCTGAACCGGCTGATATTTCGGAATAGTGATAAAAATAACGGTCTCAAACGTATTCAATAAAAAAAAATATCTTTTTAATTTTCTAGAAAATTTATCAGGCTTTTGGGCTTTATTTGAAGACTTTGGTTAAAACTTAAAATGCTGTTTTTTCTGGTTCTTATACGCCGAAAGGGCTGAAAATTCTGAATCGTGTTAAAATAACGGTCTTAAGCGAAATCAATAAAAATATTCTAAAAATCTAACATTTCTAGAAAATTCATCAGGCTTATGGGCTCTATTTGACGTCTTCGGTTCGATCTTTCAACCCGTTATTTCTTGTCCTATGGCGCCGAATTGGCTAAAATTTTGCGATTTAGGTTTAAATCACTGTTTCAAGCGAAATCAATAATAATATTTGCAATAAGTCTCATTTCCGGAAAAATCATAACTCTTACCGACACTATTTGAAGACTTAGGTTCGTTCTTTGAAAGCCATTTTTTCTGGTTCTAAAGCGCCGAACGGGCCCAAATTTAAGTATCGGCGTTAGATAATCGGTCTAAAGCGAAATCAATATAAATATTTTAAATAAGTTACATTTCTAGAACTTTCATCAGGCTCTTGGGCTTTATTTGAAGACTTGGGTTCGAGTTTCAAATGCCGTTTTTACTGGTTCTAATACGCTGAACAGGCTGAAATATCGGAATCTTCGTAAAAATAACGGTCTCAAGCGTAATCAATAAAAAAAAATATTATAAAGTAACATTTCTAGAAAATTCATCAGGCTTTTTGGCTCTATTTGAAGACTTGGGTTAAACATGAAAAGCCATTTTTTCTGGTTCTTTGTCGCAATTTTGCAATTAAGGTTTAAATTACTGTTTCAAGCGAAATCAATAATAATTTTTGCAATAAGTCTCATTACCGGAAAAATCATAACTCTTACCGACACTATTTGAAGACTTAGGTTCGAACATTGTAAGGCGTTTTTTCTGGTTCTAATACGCTGAACGGGCTTAAATTTCGGAATCTTGGTAAAAGTAACGGTCTCAACCGTAATCAATATTTTTCTTTTTAAAAGTATCATTTCTAGAAAATTCATAATGCTTTTGCGCTCTATTTGAAAACTTGGATTCGAACATGAAAAGCCATTTTTTCTGGTTCTATGGCGCCGAATTGGCAGAATTTTTGCAAGTAAGGTTAAAATCACTGTTTAAAGCGAAATCAATCATAATATTTGCAATAAGTCTCATTTCCGGAAAAATCATAAATTTACCGACACTATTTGAAGACTTAGGTTCGATCTTTGAAAGCCCTTTTTTCTGGTTCTAAAGCGCCGAACGGGCTCAAATTTTAGAATTGGCATTAAATTAACGGTCTAAAGCGAAATCAGTAAAAATATTTAAAAAAAAGTAACTTTTCTAGAAAATTCATCAGGCTTTTGGGCTCTATTTGAAGACTTGGGTTCGAACTTTAAATGCTGGTTTTTCTGGTTCTTATACGCCGAAAGGGCTGAAAATATGGAATCGTGTTTAAAATAACGGTCTAAAGCAAAATCAATAAAAATATTTTTAAAAAGTAACATTTCTAGAAAATTCATCAGGCTTTTGGGCTATATTTGAAGACTTGGGTTCGAACTTAAAATGCCTTTTTTCTGGTTCTTATACGCCGAACGGGCTGAAATTTCGGAATCGTGGTTAAAATAACGGTCTTAAACGAAATCAATAAAAATATTTTTAAAAGTTACATTTCTAGAAAATTCGTCAGGCTTATGGGCACTATTTTAAGACTTGGGTTCGAACTTAAAATGCTGTTTTTTCTGGTTCTAATACGCTGAACGGGCTGAAATTTCGGAATTTTGGTAAAAATAACGGTCTCAACTGTAATCAATATTTTTTTTTTAAAAGTATCATTTTTAGAAAATTCATAATGCTTATTGGCTCTATTTGAAGACTTGGGTTCGAACTTTAAAAGCCTTTTTTTCTTGTTCTTAGCCGCCGAATGGGCTGAAATTTTGCAATTCAGGTTCCCTTCAAAAAATCATGAATAAAATCTTAATTTAGTCACATTGGTGGAAAAATCACAATTTTTCCAGGCGTCAATGCAAGACTTGGGTTCGAACTAGGAAAGCTATTTTGCCAGCTTAGCTTTATTGGTGGTGGATATTACCCATTCCTATTTCCTAGTTTGCGATGGATATTACTTATTCTTGCTTACTGGCTTAGCTTCTTTTATATTTATATTTATCTTTGATATTACCCTTTCTTTTTTACTAGCTTATCCCTTATCGCGGTGGATATTACCCATCCATGTTTGCTAATTTAGCTTCGTTTGCGGTTGATATTTTTTTTTCTGTCGTTTACTTTTGCATATTGAGTTTATTATTCTTTTAACACATTCTATTATTGTCATTTATATTAAGTATTAAATTTATTAATACTGTGCAACCAAAAACAAAAACATTGACGTGAATGTATGGCATTGCACAATCGTGTTTTCTGTATTATGCTACAGGTGTATTTTGACTTTCGATGAGTTTTTGCAAAGAATTGGTATTTTTTTTCTTAAATAAATTATATGGAGTTCTACGAACTAGACACAAAAAAAGTTTATAATTTCGAGTTTTGGTTTTAGTACGAGTATTTTTTTTGTTTGATGTTTTGAAATTCGTTTATTTGCTTCAAGATTTGCTTATTAATTCTTTGTTCATAGAATTGTTTATCTGTTTATTGTTTGTTTGTTTTTTGTAATATTATGTGCATGCCTAATGGGTATTTGTAAATTTCTTTGTTTGTTCAATGGTTTATTTGTTAGTACGTTTGTTTTTAAGTCTTGATTATTTATTTATGTTTGTTTTTAAGTGTGTTTGCATATTTATGGGTTTTTTATTGTGTTCATTGTTTTTTTTTTTCTTTTTATGTTTGTTCGTTTACTTTTGCTCGTTTTTTTTTTGTCAGTTTTATAGTTCCTTTAATGGTATAGCAAACATCATGGTCAAAGACTTAAAAGGATTAAAAACACTGGCGTTTATAAATATCGAGCCTTTCCTGAACAGACATGCAAATTTCACTGTCTGGGACCTAGGAGTCGGAAGGTCTTATCGCTTATCTAAATCTCATCTGATGACTTTTTCATCTCAATTTGGTGTCGAAAGTAATGTCAAAGTGTGCCACTTTCTGAAAACGGGACATCTCTGCGTCCAGACGCTCTCCGAGCAACGGGACAGGGTCCCTTAAAACGGAACGGTCTCTTTCAAAACGGTTGGTATTGTCACGTCAGTTATACCAGATCAAGGATCTGATTTCCACAGCATTAAGTCAGCTGTTGTCTTCTCTGCCAGTTACAGCCCCACCAACATCAAGAGAAATAGGAAATAGGAAAGAACGGGAAGGATTTATAACCTAACTTAATTGTTATTTCCAGCCTTACTTAGTTTGATATGTTTTTAATATTAATCCCTTTATTATATAATTGAATTTCCTGCAGTCACCTTTCTATCAATATCCTTATCAGCCTTCCTGTCTTTCACGAACGTAAATACTTCCCAAATCCCATTACACAAACTCATTCACTTGCTCTTCATCATGAACGATATGATACGGTTTAGGATATTATCATATGTTCTTGGCACGAACCTGTTCTTATTCGAAAGATCACAAAGGCTTGATAGGATATAAACCCTCTCCGCTTAATTAGCATGTATATGATAGGCATATACTGACACTAATATACTAAGCATAATACATTATACATATCTATCCCTTATATCAGGGATGACCAACAGGTCGACCACGGTCTACCAGTCGACCGCGAAGCTGATTTAGGTAGCCCGCGAGAGTAAAATAAAGTCAATAGGAAAATATGACAAAATAACATTATTTTGAGATGTATTCGGCTGACGAACTGAATAAGGTACCTACTCACACGCTTCGGTCACATCGCAATAGCGCAATCGTCGCGTGCGTGTGCGTGAGTCAGTCAACTTAATGCGGCTCTTTTCTTCTCTTTTCTTTTCATTTTGCATTGTTTTCTCGTGGCTTTGTTTCGTGGGTAGCTATCCTAGCCAGTACCTACTAGTGTCGACTTGAGTGCGCAATTTTGACTTTGTTTTTTATTGACTATTCACTATTATAAATATCAGAACGAGTGGGCCATCTTGTTCAAGTGCTAAAAAGAAAGACTTACCATTATCACAGTGAGTAGGAAGAAGAATTTATTTTCGTTATGGTCGAGGACAAATGTGTGTGTCTAATTTGCAACTCAAGTGTAGCTTTACCAAAAAGAGCAAATGTTGAAAGGCATTTTAAAACTTAACATTCCAAATACGCCACTGATTTTCCATTTGGCAGTGAAAGCTGAAAGATAAAAGTACGCGAATTAAAAAGCAAATTAAGTACACAACAATCTTTTTTTACGAAACCAGACTCAAAATCAAAAGCTGCAACACTGACGTCATTCACTGTTACAGAAATATTGATAAGACGTGAGAAACCTTATGAAGGTGGAGAAATGATTAAGGAAGCCACGAAGAGAGCTGGAGAAGCACTTTTTAATTACATTAAAAATAAGAAAGAAATTATTTCAGCAATAAATGACATTTCGTTGTCATAAAACAAAGTGATGCGACCCAGTGAAGCCTTAAGTGAAAATTTTGAACAATTACTTAATGATGACTTGTAGAAATGTAGTTTCTTGTCACTACAGTATGATGAATCCACCGATGTAACCGACATTGCTGAATTGTGCGTTTGTGTGCGTCTAGTTTTTGAATAGATGACGGTAACAGAAGAGTTACTAACGATGATTCCATTGAAAGGGCAAACCAGAGGTGAAGATATCTACAGATCTTTTAGGTGTTTTGTTGAAAAAACTGAATTTCCGATTCATGAACTAGTTGCTATCACGACAGATGGAGCACCCGCTATGGTGCGACAAAGAGTTGGTTTTATTTCGCTGTGCAAAAATGATGACAACATTCCAAGTTTCACCAACTATCACTGCATCATGCACCAGCAAGTTTTGTGCTCTAAAATTATCGAATCGGATAATATTATGAAAGTTGCCTTCAAAATAGTTAATTCTATTCGAGCCAGAAGTTTGCAAAGGCGACTATTTCGAGCTCTTCTTGAAGAGACTGAATCCGAACACTCAGATCTTTTGCTACATATAGATGTCAGGCGGCTTAGCCGTGGTGCCTTTTTGAAGAGATTTCGAAAATTACTGCCAGAAATCAAAACATTTATACATTTGAAAGGAGAAAATGTACCCGAGCTTGAAAATGGAAATTGGCTTATGAAGCTGGCCTTCCTTTGCGACATAACAGAAAAACTCAACGAGTTAAACCTGAATCTTCAAGGGAAAGAGAGAACCGTCAGTGACACGATAACTTTGATCAAAACTTTTAAAAATCTAATCAAGTGCATGGATCTCAATGAAAACGAAGCGAACTAAAAAAATATAAAAACATGGAAGAAGAATTATGCACAATTCGAATCGAGATTTTAAAACTTTCACTGAACAAATATGATTTAAGATTTTCACGGCCAAAAGTATTTTTTAAACAACCCCACCAACAAGATTGACATAAAGACAAGGGAACTAGTGAAAGCTTCTAGCATCAGGAAAGAGGATTGGTCTAAGCTTTTTGTAAAAGCCTCTAGAACTCCTGCCCTGTATGGTCTCCCAAAAATACATAAAAAGGAAATCCCAATGAGACCGATTGTCAGCGCTATTGGCGCTCCTACATACAAACTTTCCCAATACCTCTCAAGATTACTGCAGATGCAAACTGGTAAAACTGAATCGTGGATTAAGGATTCAACAGATCTGATAAGTAAGCTCAAGAAAGTTAAGACTGAGGAAGGAGATATTCTGGTCAGCTTTGACGTCGTGTCACTTTTCACAAATGTGCCTCTAGAAGACTCCATGACAATGCTCAGGGAGATATATGAGGAAGACATTTGCAAACTTTTTGAACACTGCCTCAAAACGGGATACTTTGCATTTCAGGGTGAACTATTTGAGCAATTGGAGGGAGTTGCGATGGGCAGTCCGTTATCGCCAGTACTAGCCAACTTTTTTATGGAGAAGTTTGAAGAAGTGGCACTCGACACAGCTTCGGCTGTCCCTAAAGTATGGTGGCGCTACGTCGACGATGTCTTCGCCATTTGGCCTCATGGAACGGAGAAACTAAACGAATTCCTGGACCATCTTAATTCTCTCCACAGCAAAATTAAATTCACAATGGAACTGGAAAACGAAGATAAAATCCTGCCCTTTCTAGATGTGGAGGTGATGCGGAAACACGATGGTAGCCTAGGGCATACTGTATATAGGAAACCAACCCATACGAATCGGTACTTACACGCTGATTCGCACCACCACCCAGCGCAGAAGAGAGGACTTATCCATACATTGGTGACCCGAGCGACCAGAATATGCGAAGAACATAAAATCGGAGCGGAACTTACGAAGCTGACCGATGCACTGGAGCGTAACGGCTACCCAGCAAGTCAGACAAGGCAAATCATAAGAGCCAAATCTGCACCAAACGAAGACAGAGTTGAACAAGAGTCGAAAGGCTGTGCCTTCCTGCCTTATGTGCACAATGTGACAGACAAAATTGCCAAGCTTTTGAGAAAGGAAAATATCAAGACTGTCTTCGGAACAACAACAAAGATACAGGACTTACTGAGGTCTGCAAAGACTAAGTTTCCTCTGGGAACAGATGGAGTGTATAAACTCAGCTGTT
Organism: Hesperophylax consimilis; assembly: GCF_061612785.1. Classification (NCBI taxonomy): domain Eukaryota; kingdom Metazoa; phylum Arthropoda; class Insecta; order Trichoptera; family Limnephilidae; genus Hesperophylax; species Hesperophylax consimilis. The sequence goes on along the minus strand of NC_142851.1, from coordinate 4,269,706 downwards.
CCGGATGTGACAAGGTCTATGTAGGCCAGACAGAGCGGACTATCTCCAAAAGAATTTCGGAACACTTCAGAGCTTGTAAACTCGGCCACCCTGACAAATCGGCAATTGCCGAGCATTTGATTGACACCGGGCATTACTTTGGATTTGTTCCTGAAATCCTGGGGAGACCGAAAACTTATAGAGCACGGCTGATTACGGAGGCCATTGAAATTCATAAAAATCCCGTAAACATCAATAGAGACGATGGAGCTAAGCTTAATAGTTCTTGGTATCCGGTAATTGACGGATACACCAGAGCTAAACGAAGAAAACCACTTTAAATAAAATAAAAAAAATGATACGTTAATGTTAGCTCAGAGGGTTGGAGCTGGCAACACGGTATCACAACCTCATACTTAAGCTCACATTTTAACACAACCTCAAATAAGACATCTGCCCTGATGATGGACACTGCAATGCTGTCCGAAACGTTGGCTAAAGAAGGAGTTAGCGCAACACGGCATAATACCCCAAAAACAAATAACAAAAATTTCACTGAACAGTTGGAAAATTTGCACCTGGAGTTTGAAAGAAGGTTTGTGGATTTCTCCGCTCTCGAAGAAGTACTAAGTTTCATGGTATTCCCATTTAATGAAAATATTGATATTGACAGTTTAACCGTTAAAATCGGTAACTTAACCGATACTGAATCTGTTGTGGTCGAAGAAGAAATAATTAAAATCAGAAGCGACATATTTTTGAAAGCTAGGGTATCTGGTAGTACGGAATTTTGAAAACTGATTTCCAAAGAAAAGTTTTCATGCCTAAGAAAGGTAGCTTTATATTTGACGTCGTTTTTCGGTTCCACCTATCTTTGCGAATCAACATTTTCAACGATGAATGCAATTAAAACCAAACATCGTTCCCGCATAACAGATGCCCACTTAACTTCGTGTTTGCGAATCGCAGTTACTTCATACCCTCCCCAATATGATAAGCTTGTGGAGAATATGCAGTGGCAAACATCCAAACTAAAACGTCGACCTGAATGAAAAAATTTTATATGTTACATTGCATTCATAAATTCTTACAAATTTATCACAAAATAGTTTAATTTTGTCCTTTTTTAACTCTACCTTGCAGTCGACCGCAAGAAATAATTTTTAACGCAAGTAGACCGAACAGGTCTAAAGTTTGGCCACCCCTGCCTTATACGGTTAGGGTTTTGTGTGACGGACTATAATCCATTAATGACAAATCATTACATGAACTGATATAAAATAGAAATGACGAAAGTTAATTGTCCATACAAACTATTTACACTTGAATATTGCAGTGACAAATTGCACAAAAACGAGCATCGGAATATAATCTCTCAACAAGGTTTTAATGGAAACCCTGATTTCAGCAATTTCATGTCTTTTTAGTTACATTGCACTTGATGGCTACATACAAAAGTAATAATTTATTAATATTTATAATGTTTAAATCCAAAGCAAGAAAATTTCAAAATCGCGTACCACTGTGTTTTGTTCTAAATAAAACATATTCAAAAGTGCTATTGTGTCTTGGCAAGTCGATATGAGTGTAGAGTTAATTATAGGGAGGATAATGTACGCGCTCTGCTTCTGTTCATAAAATTATTGTATCGTAAGTTTGTAAAAATAAAACTTAGTTTTAAAAATTGGAATTCTGATTTTACACACCGAGAGTAACCAAGCAACCTCGGATTCCGCTAATTGGAGAACCGCAGAATCATCCAGCCAACAAACCACCTAAATTAGCAATAATTCACACACCTCCAAATGAGTTTATTTTATTCATATATACATTATTTGTACACCATTGGGACTTTTACATTGGATACAATTGCGAAATATCTACAATTTTGAACCTAAGGGTTATAAACAATTGTTGCAAAAATAATTTCTTACATTACAGTGTCTTACAATAAATAGAAAAATATTAAAACAATAATAATAATAAGCTGAAATTATCAAAAATAATATCTTGATATAAAAAATTGTTTTTCTAACATCAGTTGTTCCATTAAAAATTTCGATATCATTATTCGCCATGTACCCGAGGAATTGGCGAGTTTTACACACAATTTGGTTGTGAATAGTGACATTGAAATAGGTCTTTATGCCTATTTTAATGTCACTACAGTTGTCAAGTAGATACTCTTAAATAGGTCCTAGTTAGGTAGAATGCTTGTTCTAACAACCAAATAATGCTCCAGTGACATTGCATTGTTTATTTATTTATTTCAACCTATCTACTAACTGATTCATTAATATGTACCTGTGACATTATTTAATGTTGTGATTAAGATTCCCTTTTTACGCGGTTACAGTTATTTTCTTCAACATACTGGAGCCGAGTGGACAAAGACATCGGGCTCCCAGTAGTAGCTCATGGGTTCAATCCTAGCTAGCTCCTGGATCTTTGCGCAATCAACATTTTCTCACTATATTGATGTAGTGGGAGGTTTTCAAGTATATTCTGGCTACTCGTAACTTGGGATTCTTGTCTTTATTTAAATATTTCTTTATGTACAAAAATAAGAGACAAATTAACATAAGTTGTGAGTGTGAAATAGGCATCGGAAGGGTTTATGTCTTATCCTCTAATGATGAACATGATATAATATTATGATTACTCTAAGTATGAACAATTCGGTACGCTTGAGTTGTGATCGAATGATGAGCTCACTGCTCTGAATAGGTTTCAATTAACCGGATTACCAATTATTTTAAGAGATTCCTAATAAATTTAGGATGGTGATTTTTTTCATCGTACCTTAAAAGAGAAGTTATTGTGACTGATAAGGGATCCACGGTTCTTACTTACGATAGATATTTTGGTACATAGTATTTTATTTGCTTCAATTTATACAATTTTTTGTATAAAATACCTATGCAAGTTTTTTTTGTATATTTGTCCTGATTGGCGTTTAAAACAGCGCAATTAAATACAATTGAAATGACACATATGTAAGTCTACCTAAAATATTCACTGACAGACCTTCATTGGCTTAAATGCCCTGAGAGAATCCAATTCAAAATCTGCTGGATGGTGTTCAAAGCCGTATATGACATGGCGCCACCCTACTTATGGCTGAAAAAAAATGGTTTTCTACTTTGGTTGATTCAAAATTAGGTGTTATAAATTGGTTTCCATTAATCAAAAGTTTGGAGTATCACTGATTTCTTAAAGATTTTTCTCCTTACAATTAGTTTTTAAATCGAATCTTGCAAAAATTATCTGCCGCGTATGGTTCTGGAAACAATTTGATTGTTAGTTAGTTTCAAAGATTATTAAATAGAAAAAGACACAGAACATATAAAGTTTAGGGTGCAACTGAACAATTGATGCCAATATTGAAAATATATTAATCATTGAAGAAGCTGATAATACTAATAAAACTATATGAAACACATCAAGACACAGTAAAAATATGACGATCTCAACTAGGAATCAGACAAATTTGTTCCTGTGAGACAGAGATCCTAGGTTATTTTTCTGTGTCTTGTTGTGTTTCATGTTTCTTATGGGTAGATTATTGGTATTATCGCCTTCTTCAATGATATATTATATTGATGGGTATAAACATTAAAAAATTATTAAAAAGTTGTACCAATAAAATTAAATAGGAAAAAGTACACGAATGGATATCCTTTATCAATATACTCCCAGACAGAATAGCTTACTCAATAGTTTGGACGGTTTTTTGTTAGCGCCAACCGCGTTCAGTCTTCCATTAATGTAGTTACCTGAATATACCCTTCTTTCAATATCTCGGTCAGCCTTCCCATTTCTTGTAACTAATATATATTTATTGAGTTCAAATAATTCATTGAGGAATTAGGTACATAATTTAAGCCATACCCAAATTCTAACGATTTTGACAAGTTAACAAGTTTCTCGTTACTCTTCAAGTTAATTAAAAAAAAAAAATTAATATAATATCTATACTGAAATGCTGAAACATTAATTATATGAAATTCCCTCGATAGAAAAAAATCTCAGTTTTTTTCGTTTATTTAATATGTTATAGGCATGAAAAAATTCACAGTGTATCTTCAAATGCAACCAAAGCATTTATTGAGAGATTTTTGCTCTATTTCAAACGAGTTGTGTTTTATTAAATAATTCCACCATTTTCGCTTAGTTATTATCGTTTTAATGTTATTATTGTTTTACGTTAATCACCCTTTCAAACCATCTTTGAACGCTTACTACGGAGCTTTAAGTAATCATTAATATTCAACTAATCAGACAAGAGAGAGAATTTTAAAATTCATGATAATCAATCATCAATAAGAGGTGTGAGTTTTTAAATCTACACTTATTATCTCATCTATTATAAATCTTGGAAAACATAATTATTGCCTCGATAAAGATGTAAGGCCTGAATCAATATGTTTTTCTGATGTTTGATAATTAATAACGTTTCACCCAGAAATCTGCGGTAATTTTAAGCGGGTATGAAATAATTAAAAAAAAAAAAACAATAGATTTAAAATGTAGGTACTGAAACATACTAACATTTTCGCTGCTTTAATAAGGCCAATTTGGCAACTTTAGAGGAAAAACATTATTAACTATTTTCTTTTGAAACTATGTACCAAGTTTGAATGTTAAAATTTTTATATATATGCTTTTGACCTATGTACTCTACGTAGTATACAGGGTATTAAGAGACGAACTTGACTTAATTTAACCGGTGATTCCTGACATTATTTGAAATCAAATATTTGCATACATTTTTGGTCTCTGGTGACTTTTTTTATGTTTTAAAAAAAATATATTGTCCGTGAAACTTGGCGGGGCCACTGAAGATAATCAACGCTAAAGATGTTTGGAAATAGGCGAATCGAACCTTACTGAACAAATCAGTTCGCTGATCGCAGCCTGAGATTGATCTTTCTAAAAGTCGGAAACAATGGCCGTAAGAGTTGCTACTACTAAGTAAATACCTATGCTCTATTACGTATTACGTAGCATGCTTTATGCTGTCTGATTACGCTGTCAAGTGTCTACTGTGACGATGATCCTTAATACAAATCTCTTCGAATAAGGACTTCGTGGTTTACAACAAAGCTGTATCCCATTACCCTGAGATGTGTAGGTAATGAGGGGTTCACCTTCCTGACGTGTTCATATTAGATAAAGACGGATGTGGTAAGTCAACTTGCTAATTCCCGACAAGTCATAACTGTGAGATGCTGTTACAAGACATAAGATGTGATAATGGTGTTGTGCTTCTATATAACAGAATCGCGGCGAAGCGCTAATAAGGGAAACTAATTATTGGCTTTGAATACTAAAGATAATTTGAATAATTGATTTGTACCCGTTATTTGTAGCCATGCTGGGTAAAAACTGTCCAGCATAATATTATATTAATAATCTAAATAGTGTAAAAGCGTTCTAAATGCTTAGAGCTATAAATTAGATGTACTATTGCGTACTAATATCTCGACGAAACGTGTTCCACTACTAGAACGTAATAAGAGGTGCGCGTAGACCCGATTCATTTAGTTAGAGCGTTGCGATAGTTGGAGGTCAATTGGAGGTAAAAAAAGTGGAACCTATTTTTTCGGCATTTTTTTAGTTTAATTTGTTTCATTTTCGGTTTCAATCTTTCCCTTTAAAGTAAATTTTTTTTAAAAACGTATTTTCGGGTTAAATTGACAGCTTAAATTAGTCCTAAAAGACAAACCGAGTAAAGTGCTAAGCAAGTAGCACAGTTTTATATTAACGTAAATATTATATTTGTAACTAACTAACCATCACGCCGTTTCCCAGTAGGTGTAGGCAGAGAGGAAGGACCGCCAAACAACTCGGCCTTGGCACACACTCCTTGCATCATTCACATTCATACATCGTCTCATACATACTATTCTGTTATTCTGACTCTTGACATGAACAGACTCAAGTTCTAGTTCACTTGATCGTACCATGTCTTCTTCAGGCATATTCTCCTTACACTCCTTTCTTCGTTCATTCACACAAATGCACATGCCCAAACCATTTTCGCCTTTATCTTATTATATTTCTATTACATCCAGTACTAGCTGACATATACCCGGCGTCACTGGGGGTTATCCTTATGAGATATGCATATACTATTGTGGACTTTTCTGTAAGCCCTTTTAAGATATACAATTCTGATGTATCTCGTAAGGTTGAGCCAGCGCTAGCAATGTAAGCCCCAAAAATATTTTTTACGACTTGATAACAAAACATCTACTTATCTCTGCTTTGTATTTAAACCTTCCGGATTATATTCTCTAAATGGTAATGAAATCCGTTCATGGTTTAATAGAACTAAGCGCACAAATAGACACACGCGGATAGCGACTTACGACTTGATTACAAAACATGGACTTTTCTCTACTGTCTATGTAAACCTTCCTGTAGAAATTCTCTAAATGGTAATGAAATCCGTTTCATAGTTTAGAAGAACTAAGCGCACAAAAAGACAGACGCGGATAGCGACTTTGTTTTAAACTAATAAGAGATTATATTTTTACCTTTTTTTATTTTAGCGTAAAACTATCCTGTGACGGTATTTCATACAGTTTTAAAATCCAAATTATCTTCGGTTCTCCCACGATTATACACACCTATTTCTTTTATTTTGAAATTATATAAAGAATAAGAAACCAAAACAGAAATATCCCCTTTATTTGAAGTCTTTAGAAAACGTGACACGCATTATTCGCTCGATGCAAAATTCATCATTCTTAGGTATTTCTCTGAAGTTGAGAGTCTTAAGAAAAACGAGCCAAAGTTCACAGCGACCCACCAACAAGCTTCTCGGCGGGTTCGCGATAAAGTTCTTAGCTGCGCTTAATTAACGAACTTTATTATAAGACCAGCACAGCACAAGTCTTTAGTTTTCTGTGTATGTTCTGTACACTGTATACATAGTCGTGATCACTTATTTAACACTTCAGCCATAATTTGTTTTCTCCAACGAAATCTCAAAGAGCACTTAGAATATTTGGCAATGTTCATCCAGTCATTATATTGATAAATACCATTTAGATTTATTGCGTTTCCTGACACGTCGAGAATTTAAAGATGGCATCACCCACTGAACAGATTACACTGAGAAGTGTGGTCTGTACCAATTTGAAATAAAACGGTTGCCGTCACTTTACATGAGACCTTTCGACAACTAGGTCAAAGAAATTAGATTAAAAAAAATAATAATTATTTCGCCAGAAGTGAGGTAAAATTAGCTTACTTCAGACACACAAACGTGTCCACAACACACTTCTATCGGTTTAAATCTTCAGTGGCATCACCGTTTTGCACTTGCTGTAATGAGGTGCTTTGACAGACACGCTTACCGTGTAGACATTACTATATCGAGAAAGTTGCCAGATTTCTCATGGCATTTAAGTTCTTAGCACATTTGAAATTATTTTAAAACTAACATATTTAACACATGTCAAAATGTCATAGTTGACATGTGTTAAATATCTCGTGCTTGCTTTCTCCCACAACTAGAATAAATGGTTATTATTCATTAATAATTACGATTGAATCTACGTCAACGATTTACATCATAAATTAATATTATTTGCACATGATGCAAAAAGCTTGTATATTTTTTTGGTTTTCTTTCTTATTATTTCTAATTATTGTTAACATCTCCACATAATGGAAAAAAATCGTAAACTGTGCAATTTTCAAACATTTTAAAGTGAATTACTATTATTTATACTCTTCACAATGTTAATCTTTTTACTTTATCATCATAATAATCTGTAAATGTTCCAAAAAATAAATAATGATTATATTGGGAAATTGAGATTTCTTTAACCTCGGGTTAAATTCTAAATCTAACACTAAATTATCAATCTAAAACAAAAATTTTAATCTAATCTAATTATTATTACAAAATTCTTAATCTAACACTAAATTTTCAATTTAACACTAAATTCTCAATGTAACCCAAAATTCTCAATCTCACACTAAATTTTCAACCTAACATTAAATTCTCAATCTAACACTAAATTTTGAACCTAACATTAAATTCTCAATGTAACACTAAATTCTCAATCTAACACTAAATTCTCAATCCAACACTAAATTCTCAATTTAAAACTAAAAATGATCTAAAGCACTTAAATAAAAAGATTGTAGGGTACTTATGATGAGTTTTTTACAGTAGCTTGACACAGGAGGCCCTGAGAAAATTAATTTCCCTCAGAGCATATGTCATCTTTGGGGGTGCAGTGTGGAGGGTCTTTTCAAGGAAATAAAGAAGAAGAAGTTCAGGGAAGGAAAAAGGTTTAAGAGGTGTGTAGGAATCTGGGGGTCAGTGTGTCCGTAAGTGACGGACGCATGAATCCATCTCTCCAACCGTGGTTCATGATTGGGCCGGGAGAGTCCTCCTGGTTTTCCTCAACCAGTCTCTCCCGACTCGGACAGCCACGCAGCAAAAGGGGAAATACCTAAAACAAACCATACACCAAAAACCCGCACACCTCTGCTACTCTTAAGTCACCAAGCGTAGTTCAGAGTAGAGTATACAACGGATTTTTGTTATTTTTTTAAATTATGTTTTCTATTTTTGTTGTTATTATTTTTAAATGTTTAAATTGTGAAATAACACAAAGCAATACAATAAAAATTTACGATTTGAACCCGCGACCTCCGGATTGCTAGTCGAGAGCCTTGTTCCTCTACCACGTAGGCCTAAATGAAGGTTGAAACGCGGAATTATCAAAACCTTTTTATATTTTTACACATGCAGTTATTTACTGAACTTTTGATGAGCTTAGCTCTGAATTTAAAAAGCTCTATAAGTTTAGCTCTAAATTCTGTCGAGTCTATGATAATTCTTAAATAATTATTTGTTTAATATAAACTATATAATACAGAATCTGCTGCAACTCTGTTTTTTCCAGTCCGTCCATTAGGTATTGGTGACATTCATTTTTAGAGATGGGAAAGATTTTTGTAAAAATACTAAATTAATTAATAATAAGGAACTAAAACTTCATTTCGAAGAGTAAGCTTTATTTCATTTTTAATTTTAGCTCACTTGCAATGTTTGTACATGTATATGTAGTTTCAATGTTTCTCGACAGATGACGTTAAGATATATAGTTTTATGTAATCTCAAGGTGTCTCCATAGATGTCAGTAATGGTACCACATGACAAAGGGACAACTGTCGGACGTTTTGGCCTAATACGAATGGTTACAAAGAGAGCTGATGGTAGCCGCTTTACAGGGGAGCATCTTCAGTGTACGATTCTCTCGCTTCAGAATGATTCACAGCATCCTATAGAACGGACGTGAGTCCTGTTAGACATTAATTGTAAATACCTACAACACAAAAATAAACAAACAGTATTATTGAAATCTTCCGATCATCCAAGTGTATTGTTAATTAGAGGAAAGTAAGAGTATGTCTTACCGAATAATAATTATTTTCAAAATTACCCAAACCGCCTCAAAATCGAAAATATGGTCAAATTCTTGATAAATCCATTTATATTATAACTGAATACAATCAAAATTATTTTCCATAGAATATCACTGAAACATTACAGCAAAGCTCTAAGACGACGGGATAATACAATATTTTATGATTCCAGGAAAAATTAATTACACTGTTTGTTCTGTTCTAAGTACCTACCCTATTGACTCCAAATAGGTTGTTTTGAAAAACCCCTGGATATTATTATTTTTATATCTCTAAAGTTCACGGAAAATTCTTAGAGAAAATTATACATAACTTTTCCAGGAAAGGTTTTTTTGGGGTATTAAAACACCAAAATGAGATGTAATTCTGATGCTGAGATGACCTAGTGAAGATGGCACATTTTTATGGAGCCTAGATGAAGGATAATGGCTTTGCTTTCATACTTACTGTGCTATTTTCTTTCGCCCTTAGGAAGACAAAAGTACAGGTATTTTTAGATAGCCCTCAAAAAAAAAAATAGTGCAGGAACCTGAAAACCGGGTAATCTTCCAGAGTAGCTGGACACGGTAATAATAATAATAATATTTGGATGACTTGTGTAGATCCGTTTTTGTGCAAAATCGCCTCAAGGGACCATGATAACACAACACAGTGACAATTCAACGCACTATGTCCTAATCAACGTAACCTATTTAACCTAGCTTTTATTGCATCACTTTTCATGACTTTGTAACATTTTTTAAGGGTGTGTTGAATTCATATTTTGTTGATTTATCCGGTAACCAAAATTTTTAATGGTTTCTGATAATAATGTATGAAAAATGTCTATGTTGCTCTTCGTGATGTTATCAAAATTCTTCATTTTACAATATCTTCTACAATCTTCAAATGTTGACAATTCAATAAAGATCAACTACATAATCAATTTTAAGTTATGCTTAGATAATAATCCAAGTGGCTATCTAAAAGTAGATGGTAGATGAATAATACGTGTGATTAAGTACCAGGGTGACTGGATAACTCATCAAAATGACAATTCAACACATATATAAAAAGTGTTATAAAGATATGAAAGTTACCTTAGTGAAAACCTATTATTGGTTAAATAATTTAACACTTACTACACCATACCTTGTAATGATTATAACTGTTGGTTTTCCAAATAAAATAAAATAAAGTGATGAAACAAAAACTACTCGTAGGTTAAATAGGTAACATATGTAACTATTTAACCTGGTTTTGGTTTCATCCCTTTTAATGACTTTATATCACCTTTTACCAGAATACATAATAAATGATCATAATATGTAATGCTCAAGAATTGTGCCCATCGCTAATTGGTGTGCGATGCGTTATGGATTTCTTATGTTTTTTATAGCGTTCTAAAATTAATTATAAAAACAACCTGATATCATAGAACCTCCTTCTTCTTCTGGCGCTAGTAAAATTAAATTGTTAGTTTCAATTGTATGTTTCTACATATGTAAATATATATGTCATTAAGAAAGTAGTTATAGGCCTTAGTCGTAAGTCACTAGATAGTAAGTCTTAGATGGAACTCACTAGTTTTAAGTCAGTTGTTCTAGTATTAGTTATTTTATAGATATATTTGTACAGCGCCCTTGAGGTGATTTTTCAAAAAAAAAATAATAATTTAATGAGTAAAACCTTTAATTGTAATATTTAATTCTTTAATACAATATAACGATTCTCAAACGAAAATTTGAAACAGAAAATCAGAAAAAAAAATTCGGGTGCATCTGAAACTAGAGCCCAGGACCTTCGTCTCTCCTCCGGGACGCTGCTCTACCACTTGCACTAATCCGTCAAAGATGAAAAAGAACGTCAGAAAAGTCAATAGATGTCGCAAATTAAAATAAAAATATGATTTATTTATTCAAGATACTATTTAGATTGCATTTAGTTCCAATTAGTAAATACAGTAAAAATATGCATTAAGAAAATGAATGTAGTTCTTATTAGAAGTATGATACAGTCATAGACATATGAATATTAGTAGACCTGCCCTAAGTGATTAAAAGCGTATTATCTCCACTCCCCATACCGGTTCCATTGGAGCCGGCTGGGTTCGCGTATGGCCTCAAGTGAAATTTGAAAACGTGACGTCATCATTCTTGTGCGAACTATGGTCGAGGCATCATCGGTTCATTTTACGAAATAACACGGCAAAATGTTGACTTGTAATATGAAAACTTGTAAAAATAGACGTGAAAAAGAGAATAAACCCAATTGTCGTATTACATTCCATAAGTAAGCATTATTTTACTTTATTTTAAGCTTATTCACACCGTATTATATGGATCAGTTTTAGAAACATATACTATCACATCACAATGTAGCGATTCTCAAGTGTGCTCATCGTTGTTTACTGGGGTAAGTAAATTATGAAACATTTGTAAAAGTGTCTTAACTAAATACTCTGAAACTAACTACGACTCTGCAAACAGAAGAAATTTACTTTGCCGAATTTGGACTTCGCAAATTAGTTCATAACGTGGCGAGTAATTTGCGCTCCCATGTAAAAATGTCTATTCATTCAAAAGCAGATTTTACTTTTAAGAACTAAATGGTGATATTATAATGCGAGATGCCTATTTACTGTCAGATTGATTTATTGACGAATCACAGTCAGCTTAACCCCCTTCGTTCTTCAACAGTTGATTTTACCCCTCGCCATTATCTTCTCGTCTATTAATTCCTATGTCTGTGGATACAGTTAAATATGACCCAAGAAAATAGGGTCTGATTAGCGCAGTTGGTAGAGCATCGAAGTTCCGGGTTTGAAATCTTTTATGTTTCAAATTTACATTTGATATTATTGTGTTCAATATGTCGTTTGATAATATTGTCCTCAATTATTTAAAAATAATATTATGCTCAATACGTCGTTAGGTTAGGTTAGGAGTTTCTGATCATTTTTTTTATAATCACTCATAACAAGTGACTGATCAACTACCTATACTTATATTCCGGCAGAAAACATTTTATTGATCTGAACCTCAACATTCTGCTAACCATTTTTAAATGATAACCCTTATAATTCTGGTCTTGAATCGGACAATACTGAAAGTCCTTTCCATCTCTGAGATTATTATAAATAATTACAAGTCATTTAAAAATATAATGAAGACTTGTAGGGTAGACGTACTCTTTTTTAGCCTTCGAATTTGAAAATCAGCTTGTTTGTATTCGCGATCATTACTTACTGAAAGTTTTAGCAAGTAAAATAATGATTAACCTCTCTGCCGCGGAAATAAGTAACGTTTCTTGAAAACAGACTTCCAGCAATTAGCGCAGTGGGGTATCTACAATAATCTAAATCCGGTTCAGATGCGATCAAAACAATAGCAGCACACTAAATAAAGGCGTTAGGTACAAATGGGCAAAACAAAACACTAAAAAAATATTGTTAAAATGTTTGTATTTTTCTCTATTTCAGAGAACATTTCGTACTTCAAAAAAAAAGATTTTTCAGAAATTTGATTTCCCTAATGAATTCGCTTGACGCTATATCAAATGTAACTAAGCCAGTAACTAACTAACCATCACACAGTTTCTGCAGGGGTAAGCAGAGAGGACGAACCGCTAAACAACTCGGTCTTGACACACACTCCTTGCCTCATCCATATTCGTACACCGCATCATCATACTTTATCATACACACACTTTTCCACAAATGATAATCTAGTCAATCCACATTATGCAAGTGCATTATATAAGCATAATAAATACAAAACAATACAAGAACAACACGTCCAATCATCAGAAATCAAATGGGAAAGTAATTCACCGACTCCAGATATTTTCATATCAGAGGGTTTGGCTCGGTAGAACTTCTAATTGAACCTATAAATCCTACTGATCTCTCAATATAAATATTTAAAAAATCTTTCGTAATCCTACATGTATTTAAAATGACTGATTTTGTGTATACATTTTTTGACAGATCTAATACGCCTAAATTTTGAATGAGAGAGCTAGGTATAATGCCATTAGCTGAAATAACAAATGGTAATATTTTTATAGTCTGAGAGTGCCAAATTCTTTTAATTTCGTATCCTAAATCTGTTTATTTTCTTATTTTTTCAGAATCATTTCCTAAATCTGTGTATTTTCATATGTTTTCAGAAAAAAATTGTTAATTTTCATTAATCGTTATTATTATTATTCTGACTCTTGACATGGCCCGACTCAAGTATCTGGTTTACTTGATCGTACCATGTCTCTCTCGGGCATCTCCAACTGCTTCTTCCATTCACATTTGCGTCATATATTCTCCTTACATTAATTTATCCGATCATTCGCTCTACATGCCCAAACCATCTTAGCGTCCCTTTATTAATCTTAATAATGAAATATAATTAAGTAAATACGCCAGTCGCAGTGCTGTTTGTACAAGTTTTGGCATTTCCAGCTATTTCAAAACCGCTGCGTTTAATTGCAAACGTGCGCTCACTTACAGGATATATCGTACAGGAACTCTTCCAAATCTATAAAACTTCTTAACTTGTCAGAATAGAGAAATCTATGCAAACGCACACATTAAATAATAATCAATTGCTTCTACAATCTGCATGAAGTATCAGAAAGCATCAGATATGATTATATGCATAGTGCCGTTTGCTAAGGACAAGCACGGATGGTACTCCACCCAACTTTGCCTTGACACAAACTCCAGCTGCAGATACCAAAGTAAGAGGCAAATTGTCGTATTTAAGTAGATAGATACTTTCTAGAACGAATGACTTAATATCTCGTGTCATCCATCACTGACCATCTGAGTGACTTAACTGAGCTTCTCAAGCTACAAAAAGTTCTGTGCTGAGTGGCAGTGCTCGTGAAGCCGTGGAAGCACTCGACCGTCGGCCGCTTGCCTTGCGCCAACACGGCCGGGGTAGAGCCTGCTTGGAGGAGGTATGCGCAACTAATGGCTGCAAACACTGCAACACACAACACAGAGTCGATGGCAAATATTTACCCTGCCAGGTGTGGGATATGCTGGAGCACACTGCGTACCGGGAATCAAGGCAACAAAACCACACAAAGGATCAGTTAAGTTATGAATTTTTTGTGAACTCTAAAAATATGTTCAATCCTTCTATGTAACGTGAAGTCGAGTTTACGGAGGTTTTTTTAAGCCAGTCGACGGCATCGGGAGTCGCTATTGTCAGTCACTTAGTCTGCGGGAAACTTATATATATTTTTTAATGTTAAAACGCACAAAAGTCCCAACTGCTCCCAACCGCCTGGAGCAAGTGGGACTATGGCACCTATCATATTGGGAGGCTGAAGGTAGTGGGGAGAGGAAAGATATGGGGAAGAGGAAGGTGGGGGAGTATCTAGCTATTCTGATCTGGTCACCAAACATGGCCAAAGCCATTTCAAGCAAGCTTCACAAGGTCGATACTGTGGTATCTTCCACAAAACAAGTGAATCAAATAAAATTTACTTGCGCATGCCGGAATTTACCATGAAGGCCATGACGTATCCCATTCACACTGTCTTATCAAATACCCCAAAAATTATTAGCATTAACAATATAAAAATTAACAATAGTTCATTTTATATGACTTTGCACTCAAATCTTTTGTTATACAAGATGGCCGCCAGGCGATTTCTCCTCTCCCAGATTTGGCTTCACTTCACTCATACAAAATCGCCCTAACGATCTGTCCAGGTCTTTTTAGGTTCATATCTTTAGATGATATTATTTCACCTCTTTTCAAATATATATATACATTATTGTATATATGAATGTATTATAATAATTATTATAATCTATCCTCGTCTCGTGGCATGGCGTTCAGATAAGATATCAGAGAGTAGGCCCGCCTCTATCGAATTCACGGTTATTATATTATTTATGAACACCCGCAGGCCTGATTTACAATTAACCTGCCGCCCTCCGTCTCCATAAGCTTATAAAATGGTTCCTGCGCCGCGCTGTGCTGCATAACTTACGGTGCTCGGACCGGAGCAAACCGGAACGCCGCTCCGGTTCGTGTTTTCAATCAGCTTAGCATAATATTTTATAAAAGCTCGGAAATCTATAGCAAGGAAATAACCTTTTCGGTATCTATGTGAAATATTCGACATCTAGTGGATCTCATGTTATGGCTAATCTACCTTGTTAAAGCTAATCGATCGCAGTACCTCTTTCATGTTGGCCTGTTTACTCCCACCCAGATAAAGAGGTTAAAGAAAAATTATTAAAAAAAATTAAAATTTCAACAAGTTTGTAAATTAAGTACCTACATAAATATACACCTGTTCTATTTATTATAATAAGCCTTTGTAGGTGAACTGACTGTGTTGGCTAAATGTTACTAACTCATAATTCGTATTTTATTTATTTATTAACTCTTGACTTGGATTATATATATCCAGCTAACAATAAAAAATAATTATAAAAACCCCTTAATAAAATATATCTTCCTTCTTCTTCTGGCGTTAGTAAGATTATTAGATTTATTTTATTTTATTTATTAGATTTATTTTATTATTAGATTGTTAATGTTACTTCTAATTGTAATTTTCTACAAATATAAATATATATGTCATTAAGATAGTAGTTATAGGCCTTAGTCGTAAGTCACTAGATATAAGTCTTAGAGATAAGTCACTAGTTTTAAGTCAGTAGTTCTAGTATTAACTATTTAAGAAATATATTTGTACAGCGCCCTTGAGGTGATTTCAAACAAAAACGGCGCTATATTAATTAGCCAAATATTATTATATTATTTTTCTGTTTTATGGGATTTTAAACTATAGAAATCCCAATATTTCAGTCAATTACTAATGGTAACTTTTGTATTTGCGCAAAACGATATGTAAAGTATTTAAGCTAATATAAAGAGGAAAGTAATTTTGGGTACTACCTACTCCCCCACTTGGCTGCGGAATAGTTAAGAAAAGTGGTATGTTACAGTAAAATCATAAGCAGCTCATCTCACTAGGGAATCTTTACAATAATACTAAACGATAAAACAAAACATGTAAAATTAATATAAAATTGAAAAAATAAACATACAAATTTATTAAATAATAAACACTACATCTATTCAAACTAAAATAACAGTTGGGCATAACATTCTTCTGACTAAATATGTATTACAAATTACCAGTGTTTACTTATCAGAGACAAACACGGGGTGACCATATTGATAATTACAAGAGATATAGCTTGAATAATAGGCCACTTGCATCATATTTTTTAATTTTTTTTTCCGGTTAAGGAAAATGTTCTAAGACATTCTGTATTATTATTATTTTTTTAATCGTATTTTTGAAACCCTGGGGATTTTTTGAAAATTTCAATCCGAAAAATCATACCTTTTTTTATAAACCGGAAAGACGGGACATAATTTTATAGGTGAGAAAAAACAATGATTACATAGCCGAAAATCATTTTTAAAAAAAAGAACGTTTTCCACACGAATGACACAGCAGAATAACGAGGCATACCAAAAATATTACATCTCATAAATATTTTTTTCCTTGATCCATCTTATTGATCATAAATCATTATAATGTACAACGTCTATATTAATAAATCCAATGTAATATACTTGTACTTGTAAATTATAATAATAATAAGAATATTATAAAATTTGATTTTGATAAAATCAGCACCATAACCATTATACCTCTATAACACGTACCGACATCTAAATTGTACGGGGTTCTCTTCACATCTGTCAAAAATTCAAACCAAATGAAAAGTTCGCAGAGAACAAACAATAAATCTAGTGAACGAATTCAAAAATTCGCCTGAAATCAAAGTGATGCCATATAAAAAAATTAAATCAGTGTGGAATTTTACAAAATTAATAGGAACATTTTCAGTAGACGGGACATTTTCATGTAGTGACGACACGAGCCCAAATAATGGATTTATTTATTTAAAAATAAAAATAAATGTACATTTCTACAAAATTTTACTAACATTTTCGTAATCTTTGTAAAAAGATCTATCCACACGATTTTTTCCAAGTCGTTATGAAATCCATGCAAGTGGCCTATTATTAACATTAAATAACAGTAAATAAATTAGAATAAAAAAGATAAATACTTACAGGTAAGTAATAATAAGTAAATAATAGTAAGTATATAAATATTACCAAATCATGTTCATAATAATAAGACAATAATTTAAAGTAAATAATAATCGTACATAGATATCGCGAAACTCGACGGACACGAACTGAACACCCGTTCACGGTTGACGTTGGCTTCATGAGAACGGGCCGTTTTTACGACTCGTTTTTGTGTAAGTCGGCTCGTATATGGAACGAGCTACCGGCATTTGTTTTTCCTCCCTCCTATAATCCGAGCCTCTTCAAGGCCCGCATTAACAAATCCCTTCCTAAAGACCCTACCTTATTCCGCCTCACAACGCCGCCCAACAGGGTGGTGACATAGTTCCCCTGTCTGTACACTGCACAGGCAGGGACACTCTTGTGAGGTGTCACATAAAAAAAAGATTAAGTAGATAATAACAGGTAAATTAAGTGGAGAATAATAAGTATATTAAACAGATTATTATTAATTAAATTATTTATCTATAAAATAATAAGTATTGTTACTGAATAAATATACACTGTGTCTGGATATTCGTAGTACAAGCGGGGAATTGGTGAATCTACGTAACAATTTTAATCAATTTTTTAGTACAGCTTTTTTTTGTTCGAGCTTTCGTTTTCGAGTAAGTGGAATCAGATTTGAAATAAATTGGTCTCTGCTTAGTTACTTTCCGCTGTTTATGGTCTATTAAAATGTGGCGAAAAGTAGACCCGGCTCAAAAGTGTTTTTTTTTTTTTACATCTTAAATTCAAACTTTCTGGTGTAGATGGAAACGAGATTACCTTGCTGAACTACAAAAACGGACCAAATGGCAGGCCAGCAGCCAAGAAGTCATAAAAAAGGACGATCTGGTCATCTTGAAGGAGGAAAATCTGCCTCCTGCATTATGGAGAATGGCGCGCATAACAGCAACTCATCCAGGACCTGATGGCGTAGTGAGGGTGGTTACCCTCAAGACGTTCCAAGGCATTTTTGTGCGACCTATCACAAAAATATGTTTGATTCCAATAGAATCAAACCAGGATCTGCATCTCCCGACCCGGCAAACTACAGACCTTCCCAAGGTCACAGCCTAATTTAACCAGGGCTGAACCGATGCTACCACACAGGACTACTAACCATAGAGCATCGCTGTGGTTGACCAACCTATATCCAGAAGCCACTGGGGCTTCCAGTCAACCAGGACCAGGGGTATTCGCTGCCTACCAGGACAGGGCACCCTTAATATGAGACTCAACCCCCTGAGTTAACATGTACCACCCTTGAAGGATGATCACCACTGGACCGAATGCAGAGTGAACGGTCTACACCAGAGGCGGATTTGCCCTTAGGCCTATGTAGGCCCAGGCCTAGGGCGGCCAGATATTAGGGGCGGCCAATCGTGACAAAAAAGTCACAGATGATAACAAGAAATTACTTCCTAAGTACCTAAATATTCTACGTACGAAATAGCGATATGCAAGAGCGTGTTCACACACAGCACACAGCGCACGACATACGACAATTATACAGTAATTGAACTAGCGAATTTAGCAAGCGTATTTTTTTACGTTAATTCCACACAGGAGGCTTTGAGGAAAATATTTTCCCTCACGACCTATGTCATCTTAGGTGATGCTGTGTGGAGGGTCTTTTTAAGGAAGGGAAGGATAGGAAGTTCTGAAAAGGAAAATGTATGAGGGGTGGGTAGGAATCTGGAGATTAGTGTGTCCAGGAGTGACATACGTATGAATACATGCCTCCAACTACGGTGCAAGGCAATGGGTCAAGATAGTCCGGCTGGAAAGGTCAAAAGGCCTCCCTCACCCAGTCTCTCTCGATCCAGCCCGCCACGCAGCAGGTGGGCAGACGTATCCGCCGCCAAGACCTGGACAAATCTCACCCCATGAACCATGAATGATAATGGCAGGAAAATTAAAACGGTTTTGACCCTAGGAACTTACTGAAAAGTTTGGATACTCCTGGTCGATATGATGGGTACTGAGAAAGGGGCGGCTACATGGTCTGGGGCCTTAGGGCCTAGGGCGGCCAAGACTGCAAATCCGCCTCTGGTCTACACAGTGCAGTGATTACAGTATTTTGTGTTCTATTAAAAGAAAAGAGTCAAGTATGAACTCATATAAAAAAAACAGACTTCAGTTTTTGAGCTGCTCTATACGGGAGCTAGAATATTAGTTAATTAAGTGATCTATATGTGTAAATGTTATTAATTTTATGAATTTTTATCAATTTTATGAATTATCAGGTTATGGATTTATTAATTTTATGGAATAATGTGATTAATTTTATGGATTATGTATTTGTATGAGGATTATTATATTTTTGATTGTTTTAAATTATATTCCCGATCCCTTCAGGTTTAGGTGGTTTAGTTATAATGAACTATTTTAATATTTGTTGAAAGTTTTTTGTATTGATATAAAAAAAAAACCACTAGTTTTTTTTCTCATCTCGGCGGTGGCAATATGTTAAAAATGTACGAGCTATTAGCTAAGTTCACAACCAGTTATTTTACAGGCGCCTAGCACCTAGCGGTTAGAAATAAAACTAGGGCCTATAGATAAAACAGGTGTTTTAATTACCAATTGGCTTTTCTTTGACAGTGTTTTGTTTTGATAATTAGCTTGTCAGTGTGTGTTATTTGATTAGGTTATAAAAAGCCTCGCCGAGTGGATTTCTCACTTCTTCTCTCCTAAAAATAGTAACAAGCAGTCATTATGGTCAATTGACCACTTGTAAAAGTGTTTTGTCCGGGTCGGGAATAATTTTTATCTCGTAACATTAAATAAATTAAAAATGCAGTTTGTGCAGTAAAAACGAAAACCATGCGTCTGTTATTTTGAAGACTTCATCAAGCCCCAAACTATTCTCAACAAAAGGGTTTAGCTTAAAATCTTAGTTTAACCTTGAAAAGATTTTTAAAGATTGCCTAGTAACAATTTAAAAAATAAAATCGAGTTGCTCATATTAAAAAAAAAAGATTTTTGGGTTCTCTAAGTAATGAGAATATGAACACTGAATTTCGATTGATTATAATAATTGTATATTGATAGGTTCTTATTTTGTATGGCCTTATAAACGTTTGACGTATTCATGCTGACAATAATTGCGAGTTGTATACCCTGATTTTATAAAATTATCATACAAACCTCTATAATTTCCTCGAGTCGAGCCGATAATAACAAGTTGAGCGTCACGTTCCGGCCACGTCATAAAATCCAATGACGCCGAATCGCTAAAAGCAATCCGACATTTTGTACAGCCAACATGACATCTGCCAGAAACAGGGTGGCTCCATTTCACCACCCGCCGGGGACCGCAAACTGTCAGGCCAGATGACCTGTGGTTAATATCCTTGGATGTACTCCAAACGGTTCAAACCAGGCAACAGGACCGAATTACCTTGCCAATTTTCAAATGGCCCGACTCCAATGAACCGATTTTGATTTCGATGAACAAAAATTCTTACCAATATTAGTGTAGTTAAGTGGTAGTCTCTAATAGCAGTATTCGGACTCCCAGCTGATGATTTCAACAGCGGTCCATGTGTATCTTCCTCGGTCTGCCTCTTGGTCGTTTTCACTTGAGTACCTACTTTTTCATGACTTTCGATTTCCTGTACCTGAAAGAATTTCCACACATTCAATAAAAGATTATATACTTGGCTGCCCCATCTCGGTGCAGCGCTCCAGAAGACTGTGCGTGGAGAGACTGTAATGACCTGTAATGGACTTCAAACCTAGTAATGGAAGTGGCCCAACCCAGGGATGCATGGAGCCTTGTCAAAACGATGGGTTTCCTACCCTACTCAATAGGGTAGGAAACAAAAAAAATTATGTTGGATATTTCTCAGAAATTCATCCCTGTTTTAACGATGATGTGTATTTGTGTAGTCCTGGGTCACAAAACATTAGGTTGAAATTTCGATGTATTTTTCTCAGTACATTTTGTATGGGGGTAAAAACTGATTATTTCGAACACTTTCCGGCACTAAATTGTTTGGTAGTCTGTTCCTGGACTGTGGGTGGAGGCCGGAGTGATGGTATGGCGAAAGGGCTGGGCCAAACCGCTAAATATTACATAGCGTCGTTTGAATTGATGTGCAACTAAAAATTCAAGTATGGAAACATGCTTCATATATCCGTGGCATCGTGGTCAGCCTTCTACCTTCTGGAGTAAAAGGAAAATATTCATTGGTTCCCAACGTGAACGTAGAAATTATCATTAAATATATTTATTTCGGTTTTCGGTGCATGCATGATTTTAAATCGTATTCGTGCGAAAAGATATAATTTTATTACCGAGAAGATATATGTATTTTTCACAGGCAATGGATCCTGAGGCAAATATTTTATTTAGAATTTTAGATTGACAAATCGTATAATTAAAACATCCCGTGATATTTCACGGATTGTCAACGCATCTAGCAATCAATTAAATTATGTTGGTAGATACCAATGTTCACTACATAATATATTATAATTATATACGATCAAAGATTGTAATTCGTAATCCGCTCTTTCATAGATGGCACTATATCATCACTATGGCATTATATGACAGAAAAAACAATTTCTTTAAATTATGCTTTAAAATCTTAAGACGAATTATGTGTTTTCGCATGTACATACGTAATATGAATTGGAATAAATGGCTTTGATCAAATAAAAACACAATCCTTTCAAGAAAGGCATACAAATACAATATAATCACCGATACAGGCGCAAACAAATAATTCTTCTTAATATTTTAAAGAATTACTTGCAAAAAGTGTATTTTTTTTAAATAATAAAATTAGTGCCATCTATGAACGCGTAAATTATAACGTACGTTCCGTTTACCCTTAAGGTAGGTAGGTTTTACTTAATAATTTGTAAAAAATGATAGTGGCTTGGTTTCGGAGGCCCGGATTATATGAAGGAGGAAAACAGATTTGGGATAGGATGATGACCACCTTACTTCCTTGCCGAAGACATCATAAGTTCACTAATTCACCTGTTAGAAAACTCGGCAAAAGTTGAAGTTTGTTTATTTCCGTTACTTCCTCTAATTCCTGCGCCTAAATAATTAATTTTACAAAGGGCCGCGAGCCGCGGTTACTTATGTCTGAAACACAACAAGCAGGGAGGTATTACGTTTTACTGCATTTTAAGTTGAGCCATGAATCCGTGGATTACTTTCCACTGACTTTATCTTCTCATACAGCTCAATAAAACTTTAAAAAATCTAAATATCAAAACATGGCATCAGTTTATAAGCCCTTTTAGTATGTATATTATTGGCTGAAGTCCCCGACATTTCCTGGGACACTAAGCTTTACAAAAAAAAAACTTAAAATTTCCCCAAATTGAGGATGTCCCCTGAATCAGTATAACTATTTCCTTCCATAAGTATTCTGAGCAATGGAGAATACGGTAGTTAGTCCCAGAATTTTGCACTGAAAGAAATTCCGACATCTGGTATTACGTAGTAGAATCCAAAAACTTCTCGATGTTAGCAATTCTGAACTATCCAATGCATAATTTAGAATTTTATATAGAAAATATAAATTTTGTCCGACAATTTAAGCATATTCATTTCATTTAAAAGAGTATTGTATTTCAATAAAATTGCTGGAATACCCATTATAAAGCATAGAAAAGGTAAACATATATTCTGTACGGTTTATAGTTGCAAATAGAACAAATATTAAACTCATAATTAATCAAATTGACTCGCCTTTGAGATATCTACGTATTTGTACCGGACGGTGTGTACCGCTCTCGGCGGCCGACATTTCATAATGGTCGAAGTGCGGAGCCGGAGCGTGGTTTTAGAACTTACGTTGAGCCTCGATACCTCGAGTCCCGCTCGCCCCCGCGTCGCTTCTCCTCAGCGCGGGCGCCCGGCCGGCCCCAGGCGACCGCCTGGAACCAATCAACGCGCCCGTAAGCAACGCCGTACGGCAAAACATTTTGAATTGAAGATTTATTGAAATTTTTAGACTAAGTTTGAGAGAGTTTGGCCGTAGATATTACGAAATAAAATACATTGATAAAACGGCCGGACTCTCCTAAACATAATTAGTTAATAAAAATTAGTATTAATTTAGAAAATCAATTACGATTTCCCCTGAATATGTTGGGCCGGGGACCCCACACTGAATGAATGTATGTACAAATGATTAATAAATAAAAATGCCAGAGAGGAGTGGTTAGGATCGATTAAAAGAGCATAAAGAGTAGAGTAGTTCTAAAGGTTGTGACCTCCGCTAATTAAATCTTAGCGGACGTCACAGCCCGCGGATCTTGAAGGTACACCCACCCTGTCCCACCCCGGTATAGGTGACTTATGGTCACCCCTTCGGAGCTCTCGCATGAATCTAATTTTTTTGAATAAAAGGCTCTACAATTTATATAAATGAAGCTAGGCCTTCAAAGTCCCCGCATACGGTGTTATGAAGCGGTATGCAAGCGCTTACAAGTACTAAACTAAGGACAACACAGAAAAATAAACAACAAAAAAAATCAAGATTAAGTGTCAGGCAGATAGTTGGTGGAGGGGACCCACACTCCAGTACCTGTAAACACATAAAAGTAAAATAAACAATAGAGTGAAGGGGGAGTTTCGCCGAACCACGACTGGCAGTCCTGTTGAGAAATTGGTGGTGGTTGGGGCGACTGGTGCAGGTCAGGACTTCCACACCCCTTAGCCGACCACCCGGTGGTGCCCTGAAGATAAGTATTGGAAAAAGAGGGATAAAACCCTAAAGAACCTAGGGGAAAGAAGCGTCAGGAGGTCGGAGGCAGGGTGGAGGTTACCCCAGCCCGCACAGTCACCCCTCTGACCACCAACGCTCATCAGGGGTGGCGCAGGTGATTGGCGGAGTCCCCCGGTAAGAAAGAATAATAAGAAGCTCCAGTCGTGCATGCGGGGACGAGGCCCGTTATCCAACCCCTAATGGGGAAAATAAACAAAACAAAACAGACAACGGAGTTCAGTTCTCGCCTGTAAACTCGTTGCTGTTACTAAAAAAAAAAGAAAAGAGAACTGGAAAAAATACATGTAAAAAGAAGAGAAAATAAGAGGAAAAATGAAAAACAATAATCAATCCAAAAAGTGCCACATAAGGGCAACGGTAAATAAGTAAAAACAAAAGTAAAGGTGTAAAAATAAGATCTGCATGGTCTGTAAAGAGGACAGTAAGTATTGAATAAGATAACAAAATAAAGTAAGAGAGATAATTAGTAAACACAGATATATAAGAGTGCTTACAGTGTCTGTAAAAAGAAAAACAGTGTGTTAACCTTAGACAGGGAAAAAGAAACATATGAAAAGAAAACAGAAAATAAGAATTAAAAAGTACAAGACAAGTTAATTAAAAAAAAAAAAAACAAAATATAAACGAATGGAAATCATCTGCAACAGCTGGTACAGTAAAAAAAAAGAAATAAGATAAGAATAATAAAATAAGAAAAACAGAATAGCATATACAATGATGAAAGAGTTGTAAAATAATAAGTCATGGAGCAGGAGCAGTACACCGGGGGTTCCCAATTATTACACTAGTCAACGACTCTAAGCACAGGCCATCTCTCAACCCAGATCCTAGTAAACTTCCTCAAACATTCGAAATTCACACTGTTAGAAACAAGATCGGTGTTCCACACCGGTCTAATGGGGACATTCAGACCGTCTATCATTTCGTCTCTGGCATCCTTCAAAATCTCACAGTGCCACAGAATGTGCTCGGCCGACTGGTAATTATTGCCACAAGCGCAATTGGGGTGGGTGGACAGGGTTAGGCTGTGAAGCCTTCCCCTGAATTCCCCATGTCCTGAAAGGAGCTGCGTAACGTGATGGTCCAGTTTGAGGAAGGCCCCTTCCATTCTGAGTTTAACTGAAGGGAGGAAGGAGAAGGTCCATCTTCCCTTGCTCGACCTATCCCAACGGACCTGCCACTCTTTGAGCGACAGGTCCCTCATCATTCGGAGCAGTCCTGGGAGAGTTCCTGGTCCACCCGGTGTCAGGACGACACCAAGGTGGTTGGCCGGGGATCCACGGATTAATCGCTGCTTCGTTAACACCTCCCTAATTTCTAGATCGATTGGTAATATACCAGCCAAAATTGGCAAAGCGTCCGAAGCAACGGTTCGATATGCCCCAGATAGTGCCAGCAGGGGAGTGCGCTGACCCCTAGTGAGAGCAAGAAGTATTAAACAGTTATCCAGGCGATGCTCCCAAACAGAGGCGGCATATGCGACTTGCGCAACATATTTTTTTTTTTTTTTTTTTTACTTTAAAAAGAAAGACAAACATTCCCGGGTTACGAATAACCCAACAATGTTTGAAAATCTCCTACTACCACCACAGAAAGCCGAAAATGTTGCTTGTGTTGTGATGGAGGACTTAGCCAGCCGAGGAATCGAACACGCGACGCTCGGGTGAGACCCAAGCGCTATGCCCACTCAACCACTGACCGGTCATATATACCCCCTTGTAGAGAGCGTGCAAAGCCGGTCTGCGAAGTCCCCACTCTGCCGTGGAGATTCTTCGAAGCTTCAGAAACAGCGACTGAGCCCTGCAGGATACATCTTTGACATGAGCCAGAAAGGAGGACGATCGATCTAGAGTGACACCTAAATATTTAACGTTATCCACAAATTTGATATTAGTGTCTCCCATACGGATGGTAGGGTTTCTTGTCTTATTGAAAGAACCCTTCATCAGGAGGCCCATAGTCTTCTGGGGAGCGAAGGTCATTTTATTCCTCTCCCCCCATTTAAGGAGGGTGTCCAAACCTTCACCAGCCTTACATTCGACTTCTCTTCTACTGTCCCCAGAGACAAGATACATTTTATCATCCGCATAGTCGATCATGATACATCCTTCAGGTAAGGGTAACCTAGAGGAGTCATCGAAGGTTATATTCCAAAATTTAGGAGCTAGGACGGAGCCTTGAGGACACCCCATATCGGTCTCGCGTTCAATAACAGTGTCACCATGAGAAATAATGACAGTTCGGCCCGATAAATAGTTGTCTACTGATTTAAATAGGGTTTTTGGGCAGTTCCTATTTTTAACCTTGATACGTATCATGTCCCACCATGCGTAGTCGAAGGCACCAGTAATATCGAGGAAGATTGCAACTACATACCTCTTTGTACAAACCTTCACCCAGTTAAACGCAAACGAAATGGCGTGCACGGTGGATCTACCGGAGACGAAGCCAAATTGGAGATCACTAGACGGGGAGAGTGATTGTTGTAGCCTATGCCGGATAAGTTTTTCCAGGATCTTGCCAAGCACTGGAAGTAAGGTGATGGGCCGATAGGCCTTGACATCAGTTAGTGGCTTACAATTCCCCTTTGGTATGACCCTGAGCACGCCTCTCTTCCATTCAGAAGGGAAAATTCCTCTTCTCAAACACGTTTCCATCACTTGGAAGAGCTTCTCCCTAGCGTGGATCCAGACTTGCTTCGCTATCACGCCATTAAGTCTGTCATGCCCTGGTGCCTTTTTAGGACCCAAACCCTTAATTATTAGGTCGATTTCTGCTCTAGTGACTGGAATGACCTTATCCTCTTGGGCGAGGTCTCTAGGTGGAAGCCGTGCCAGGAGTCTAACCTGTTTATGGTGGTCACTTTCCCCAATTACTGATTCTACAGGAACTAACTTGCCCAAAAGTGTATTGAGAGTAGAGGCCACATCTATCGTCTCAGCATTCCTACCTTCTGTGATCCCAATGAGACTAGACAAAAACCGATCCGATCCTTTCCCGGATTTTTCAATTGCGCTGTGGATTTCCCACGGGTTGGCGTTTCCCACATTATTAACCCAGTCATGCCAAGCAGCTCGTTTCGCAAGGAGAACCGCCTGTTTGAAAGTTGCCCTGGATCTCCTGAGAGCTGCCTGAAGGGTAGCTGTCTCCTCCTCCGTACAGCATCCCCTCCTGGACAGTCCCAAGGCCCTATAGGCTCCTTTATAGGCCCCCTTTAGCGAAGTTAGCTCAGGTGACCACCACGGCGTTCTAATTTTCGTCTTTGGGTTTGGAAAATCCCTTAATGTATCTCGTAGCGCCTCCCCAAAGTTATCCCAATTCGCCCTAGAGGTGTTGAAATTCCAGGAGGATCTCGGAGTTTCAGTTTTCTTAACACCTATTGTAAATGTGATTAATCTATGATCCGAGACTATTGCGCATTCATGGACCCTCCATTTAGATATCCTGGCCGCAACTGATCCAGAGCAAAGAGTTAGATCAATGTTGCTCTCTCCCATTGTGTTTGAAAAGGTAAAGAACGAACTCTGTTCGTTAACGATACAAAGGCCTTGCGCAGCAATAAGGTCTTCAACGGCGTCAGTCCGAGATCGTTCTGAATGGTTTTTATTATTGTCAAACCAAAGAGGAGAGCGAGCGTTAAAGTCCCCTCCGATAACTACGTTACGACCTTTAAGCGCGTTTAGGGCGCGCGTCAGACTCAGGATATGTGGTTCTACCGGATTCCCCCATTTAAAATAGACTGAGATCAGATAGATCTCAGTGTCAGCAAATTTAATTCATACACAGGTTTGGTACTCATTAGACAGCCCTGCCAGAAGGAGGGGGCTGATCAATGATGTATTGACCAGAACACCCGCCCCCGGCGATGAGCCGACTTCGAGTACCGCTCCCGGAAATTCAATTGGTGTTTTACCTTCCCAGGTGTACTGCTCCTGAATAAGCAAGATGTCAATGTTGAGGTCAGACATGACCCGCTGCGCGTCCAGGGTGGCCATCCGGGATCGCTGCAAGGTAATCTGACCTAGGGAGAGGAGATTAGCAGGAGCCATAATCTGTCATTCTAACTTGTGCATTGATGGCTGCAAGCTGTGCAGGACAGTCTCTATCCCCAGTAGGATGATCAGCAGTCTTCCTAAAACGGGTGCAAGTGGCACAGACAGCGGGAAGTGCCTTCTTGGGGCAATCCTCATGTTTGTGTCCCACAGCGGCGCAGTGGCGACAAGTTTCTTTCTCCTGAGAGCAGGACTTACTAATATGACCATACTGTTGACACTTAAAGCATCTGGTCGCGCCTGTATAATCGCGAGTGCGACAGGCATTCCACCCAAGGAAGCACATTCCGCTGTCTAGTAAGACCTTTCGAGCAGCTGGATGACAGGTCACCACCATATTCATGGTGGGGATGTCCCGTTTTCCGAAGAGCGAAACTCGTCGCATGGTCCGAAGGTGATCCTCCAAAGACAAAGAAGTCTGGCCAGATAAATTACTTGCGTAGATCTCGGAGAAAAGCTCCTGGTCGGCAGATTGTTCACATTTAGGAACATTATAAATAACGATTTTCGGAAGACGGCCAAGAGGGTTGATCATCTTTAGACCACTTGCCACGAGTTTTGCCTCGGCCTTTTTAATATTTTCCAGTCCCTTGATGTCCTTGGCTTGAAACGCCATGCCAGCGCCTTTGATCTTCCTGGAGCGTACGATTTGGAAGTCGTCCTTCCTCGGGTTCAAAATTTTCTCCAGGGTCTTGAGGGTTTCCTCCGATGTTTTACCCTCTGGAGTTTGCGGATAAACCAAGACCGTTAGTGGCTTCTGTGGAATTGGACGCTCAAAGCCATTAACAACTATCTTTTTGGATGCTGGCATTCCAGCCGCAGCATTTGCGTAGGAAAGTGTTTCCCTGTGAATGGGAGTGTGAGAACTGACTGTGCGACTTTTAATAGCTTGATCCAGTTTTGTGGAGAGCGTCGACTGTGCACTAAGCATCTCATCAATGGTAGAAGACCTGGTGGAGAGCGTATTCAACTCAATCATCAGTCTGGTGATATCCGACATCAAGTCGTCTAATGTGGTGTTGATAGGGCTTTTGTCCGCCTTATTTAACTTATTGGAGTCGTCCATCAAAACTGCTCTTATTTTCTGGCACTTATCCAAGGCTGGGATGGCCTTCCATTCCTGGTTACCCGGGGAGTCGCTATAACGAGTGCGTTTTTTGTTTTCCACATTAGGGGTGGTAGAGGGCACAATGGAAGGCATCTCATGATTATCGGACGAGAATGGATTGGGACGAGTAGGTGGTTGATTGGTTCCCAGTTCACTATCAGTGTCAATAACCGATTTGTCCCTCTGAGATTTTGTTTTGTACCTTTTCCGAACCCTAGAAGGCCCGGGTCTTGGTGATCCAGGATTAAGTAAGACTTTTATTTGTTCCATAATTTTTTCCCTTTCCCCCATAGGTAAAACTGGATTTTCAGAACCGCCATCTGAATCTACAGACGAAACTGTGCCTGACGGCATTTTTCACAAAAAAATGGGGTAAATGTAAATTTACCCCAGATTTTGAAAATTTTCCCCAAAAATGGGGAAAAAATGGGGAAAAATGTTTGTTCAAACTGCCTTTAGATGTGTAGAAATGTTAATTTTTGGGTACAAAATATTTTTTAGGGAATTTGACTGAGAGTTTAAAAATTTAGTATCCCTCCCCGAAAGGAAACAGAAATTTAGATTTAATGTTCAAATGTTCACACTTTACTAGACCTCCACTCCAGAATGATTATCGAAAATTTTAGAAAAAGAAATGTCACTGTCACTTTGAAAAAATTTATGCTTATCAATACAAAAAAGGAAAAATATTGTCTAAATTTCACGATGTTACAAAGCAAAGGATGCGTCCTCCTATAAGTTCTTTCATCACTTTACGTAAATTGTCGTGGAATGTTCCAGAATAAATGGACACGTGGCGCACACAAAAACACTACTAGCAGAAAAAGTATAACACCCACAGAAAAAACACGACGATCACTAGACGCAGAAAAAAATTCTGCGTCGAATAAAGTATGTGTCGTCGAGATTCACTTATAACTGTGCATTTAAATCGTATATCGATGAGGAACACCGCACATAAAAAGAAAATCACTATAGAAACTCAGAAAAAAGTGTCAAAAGCACCGGGAATTTTAACAAGACGATTCAGATGGAAACTTTTCACCCAGTATCGGTAGTGGATACCAGGGATGTGGTAGAAACCACCACTAGGGCAGATTTTTAGTTTTTTGACACTTAAATACTATTATAGAACTAAAGAAACACAATCACAGGAAAAAAAAGTATAACAGGCGGATAGCCCGTAAAAAAATACACCTGGTGGCGCTTTAACGTTTGTAGAAATCTTGACCGGAACCGATTTTAGAATAATAGATAGCGGAGCAAAATTGTAGCATGTTCTAACCTCTTAGGCGAGAACTGAACTGATCATCAACAACCCGCGAATGAAGGCAGCGCGTCGACCCCGCCCTCCCCAAAGTCGGGAGAGGGGGATTGCACAATAAATACGGCGCGCCAGCCTTCAGCTCGCTCTCTCTGCCTTGGACCGCCACCAGCTACTCTACTCTGCTCTTCCCGACCACTTCTCTCTGGATCTGAACTTGGATACTTCTTTGACTTGGCTCCCCCCTGGATTTCTGCCCCTGCCTGCCTCCTCCCGCACCGAGGATAAAGCAGATTCCGGCCCCGAGCGGAGCAAGGATAAAAGCAGATTCCTGTACCGACCGGAGCAAGGGATAAATTAGATTCCTTTACCGACCCGAGCAAGGGTAAAGCAGATGTCTACCCGGACCTAGCGGCCATCTACGGACTGACCGGCCCCCTATTTTACAGTCTGTGTAAAAGACCCAACTGGTCGATTACATAGTGGTCCTTTCGAAACGGATCTAGTCACCAGCCGCTACGATGTCTCGATCGCTCCGCTCTGGCAAGGGCGCCCGTGAGGAGGGCGCTCCCGAACGAGATGACACACGCCGCGGCCCCGAAGTGCCCGGCCCAACCCCCGCAGCAGCCCCCGGCCTAGATCATGCCGGACCTGCTGCCCATCAAGCTGAACTGGCTAGAGCACGAGCTGCCCCGGCAGCGGCTATGGCCACCGCACCCGCCCCTACCGCAGTCTCCGCGGATGAGCGCCTCACATCAGACAGCGAGGCTTCCACAGAAAACACTCTCCGCCAGCTGCAACGAGAACTGCGGGCCGAGAGAAAACGCTCCCGGGACTCCGCCCGGCAGATCGAGCAACTAATTGCCGCGCTCGGAGCTTCAAGGCTGCCGCTCGAGACACCGCAGCCGGTCGATTCATCGCGGCTGCCCGAGACGTCACAGCATGCCGTCAAGCCGACCGCAGCATGCGAGCCGCCCCACCTGGAGGCCCAACCCCGTGCGTTCGAAGCACATCTCCCGCCAACCACGCCTGATCTTACTACGCTGGCGGGAGGCGGGCCATTCCCGGGAAACCCGACGGCGGATGAAACTGCCCGCCACACGCAAGATTGGGTAAACTCTAGACAAGACCCGTTCGCACACTTCACCGCGGCTGTGGTAGACGCCATCCGCAGCTCGCAGTCTGGAAGTACCCCGAGAGCCCAGGAGGAAGACAACCGGATGGTTTCCCTCATTGCCCGGCAATCTACAGCCAAGGACCTGCCGACATTTTCCGGGGACCCGGTTGAGTGGCCAACCTTTCACGCACAATACCAACAATCGACAGCGACATGCGGGATGACGACTGCTGAGAATCTAATAAGATTACAGCGCGCGCTGCGCGGAAAAGCGCGCGATGCCGTCAACCCTCTCTTGATGGACCCCGCTCAGGTCCCGGAGATTATTGACGTGCTGAAGCACCGTTTTGGCGGCGCCCACGCCATTGCTGCCGTGATGTACGAAAAGGTCAAGAAGTTGCCGCTCCTGCCTGAAGACGCCTCCAACGAAGCAATAGTTGAATTTTCGGGAACTATTGAAAATGTCGTTGCCTCGCTAGGTAACTTGTCGGACAATTACCTAAGCAACCCGGCTCTACTCAGCGAGGTGGCCTCCAAAATGCCGCTGGCCCTACGCATCGCGT
Source organism: Hesperophylax consimilis (assembly GCF_061612785.1). Classification (NCBI taxonomy): domain Eukaryota; kingdom Metazoa; phylum Arthropoda; class Insecta; order Trichoptera; family Limnephilidae; genus Hesperophylax; species Hesperophylax consimilis. Next base: position 4,237,304 of record NC_142851.1, on the reverse strand, counting down.
GGCTCGACAAGGTCGCAGACAGGGCCGCCGCTGCCGATATTTATTTATTTATTTATTTATTTATTATTTTATTTACGCCCTAATGGGCTTTTACATGAAAATATACATTTACATTGATTACAATAATTGAACATAAGAAGATAAATGGAGTTAATTGTAAGAAAGCAGCACATATAATAAAATTTTGTGCAAATTAGCAAAACACTAATAAGATGGATTCAATATAAAATATACCCAAGCATGAAATAGTAAGTAAAAGAAAGTTCAACATAAAAAGTAAGTAAGTGGGTGTGTTTAAACCCAGTATTAATTGTGAGTTTAACAAATCGATAAACCAATATAAATTAGAGTGTAACTTACTCGTGAGGTAAAGAACATTATAACAGAGATTTAAAAAAAAAAAAATAAATAACAAAATAAGAGTTGCACCTGTAAAAAGCAAAAACTAATAGAATTTAGCAATATCGACATGAATAAGAAATAATAAGATCTGAGATGGAACATAGTGTTATGTATAAAAAGTAGTTAGTAGGTATATGCATACAATTATAAGTGTATAGTAGAGCAAATAAAAAACAAACAAATATGGATATAATTTACTTGAAAGGTTTCGAATGGGAGAAGATGTAATAAAATTATTAAAGCTATAAAAGTTAATTATTAGCCGATAGAATCGAAATAAGTTGCCTTTTAAAGCTCACAAAATTGTCAAAACCAAACATATCTATAAGTTCACAGTATTTATTCGCAAGGTTGTGAATTCTAGGAATTGGTGAAAAAATAGAATAATTAGTGTTGAGGTTCTTGTTAAATTTAAAAGTATCTTTACTGCGAGTTTGCCTAGCAGGAACATTAATGCAAATAAGTTCCAACAAATTAGGGCTGTCAATTAAAGATTTAATAATTTTGAATAAAAATAGCAAATCAATTAACACTCTTCTATCAGATAATTTAAGAAGTTTAGTTTCAGCAAGCAAGTTATTGTAATTTATAAATTCGATTGGAATTTTCATTTTAAAATTAATGTACCGAAGGAATTTATTTTGTACCTTTTCTAATGATTGAGAATGGACCTTGTAGTACGGTGACCATACGGTGGAATTGTATTCTAATTTGCTTCGTACTAACGAGCAATACAGATGTTTTAATGTTGACATACTTTTAAAATTTGCTCCCATTCTCAAAATAAAACCTAGTATTCTCATCGCATCGCTTGTTATTTCATCGATGTGTTCGTTAAACTGTAGACTCTCGTGGAATATAACACCAAGATCACGAATCTGTGATACACGAAGAAGATTAGCACCATTCATAAAATAGGAAAAATTAAGTGGATTTTTGCCTTTGTAAAAACTGATAATCTGGCATTTACCTAAATTTAGTTGCAAATCATTGACAGAACACCACGCACATAGTTTATTAAGGTTCAACTGCAAAATTGCGCGATCGTCATCGTCTTTGATTATTCTGTATATCTTCAGATCGTCGGCAAATAACAGGACTTTAACATTAGTAAAAATATTAACAATATCATTGATAAACAAACAAAATAATATTGGGCCCAAGTGAGATCCCTGTGGTACTCCGCTCGAGGCAGCAAATGTATAAGAAGTAAACGAATCTATCTTGACTGCTAAGTACCTTCCTAATAGATAACTCTTAAACCATTCCAACATGCTCCCTCTTATTCCCAACAATTTTAGTTTACGTAATAATATTTTGTGGTTTACTTTATCAAATGCCTTACTGAAGTCAGTATATATGGAATCAGTTTGATGTGATGCATTAAGGGCATTAACAATATCATTCGTGTACAATATCAAATTGGTAAGAGTAGATCTACCTTTAATGAATCCATGTTGAAGGGGAGAGATGGTTCGATTGATTCGGGATATCAACTTATCTAGTACTAGGCTTTCAAAAAGTTTGGGTAAAGTAGACATTATACATATTGGCCTATAATTTGTTACTTCGCTCTTATTACCTTTTTTGAAAATGGGCGTTAAAAGACTAAACTTCCAAAGGTCCGGGAATACACCTGATGAGAGTGACTTTGTAAATAACTTATGAATAGGATATGACAATGTATGCATACAATTTACTAAAAACCTGGGCGGAACATTATCAGGTCCTGCGGATTTTCGGGAATCAAGACTCTTCAGCTTAGATATAATATCGTCTATGGTTACATTACAGTCAGATATATCAAGAGTTTCAACCAAATCAAAGCACGAAATATTGCTGTCTTCACTTGCATTAATGTAAACGCCGCTAAAAAAATCAGCAAAAAGATTAACAGTTTCCTGAAGATTTTGGGATAATTTAGAATCGAATGACACACTACTAGGTATGTAAGTACCATTTTCTTTTTGGGATTTAACATATTTCCAAAAGAAATTTGAGTCGTCCATGATAGAGCCTTCGACATCACTAATGTAATTTTTGTAACATTTTGCGGAGAGCTTATTGCACTCTGCCCTCAATTTTTGAAACGCAGTATAATCGATGGCCAGGCGACTTTGTTTGAATCTCTTATGAGATAATTTTTTGAGGTAAATTAAGTCTATCAGGTCTTTTGAGAACCATTTTGGGTATAGAGTTTCTCTGTAAGTCGTTAAAGGAACAAATTGTTCAATTGCAGAATTAACGATGAAGTAAAATTTTTTAAGGTGTACATTAATATCATCGTCGCTATCAAAGAATGACCAGTCAGTCTGTTTAAGGAAATTTGAAATTTTAACATAGTCAGCTTTTTTGAAATTTCGAGTTTCTACTACCTTTTTTACGATAGGAATTGGTTTAAGATTGGACATGCATATTTCTAGTGGTGGATGGTAAACATCGACAGGTAATAGAATTTCGGTACTTCTCACAACACAGATGTCAGACACATTTGACAGTGCCAAATCCAACGTACGACCTCCTATATTAAGAACATTATTACACTGTGTTAGACCTAAGAACAGTGCCATATCTCTAATAACACGAATATTAACATTAGAACAAGAATTGACAGAATTCATATTACACCAATCATAATGTGGCAGATTGTAATCACCAACTAGAAGTAGTTTAGTATTAGGATATTTAGCACAAATTGATTCAACCTCGTCGCAGTGATTGCTGTAGCTTTGGACATCAGAATTCGGAGGTAAGTATGCACATCCCACTATTATTTTACCTCTAGAAGTGTTCACATTGACAAATAGTTGCTCGATGGATGTGTTTTTTGTGGATATTTTTGAAGAACTGAGATTTTTGGAGATAGCAATGGCTACACCACCTCCTCTCGTTTTGGCACTTGTTTTAGAATTCCTATCCATACGGTAGATGTTGAAATTAGGGAAGCCTAATTCGGCGGAATTGATTCCTGAGTCGAGCCATGTTTCGGTTAAAATGAAGATATCACTGCTGATAGTTGCCGCCGAAGTCAGCAACATGGGAAGTTTAGTGCGGATATCCACCAGTTTGCAGCGTTCCTGAAGCGGCTGGCAAATGCCGTCCCGAGGTCGGGTCTCGTTGACTCTGCCCGGACATCCCGGACGCGTCGCGACCAAGTGCACGTGCAAAGCACTTCGGCGGTGAGAAGTGAGAAGATCGCGGTAAATAGTGAAAATTGCGCAAAATGCAACAGTTTGCACAAATTACGAGAGTGCCCGCAGTTTGCTGCGATTGACATTCCCGCCCGGTGGGACTTAGTGAAAAGTGCGCGCGTGTGCCACAAGTGTCTAGACAAAGGGCATTACACGCGGGTGTGTAAATTTCGCACGAGCTGCGGCGTTGGCACGTGCCGCCTGTCACACCATAAACTATTACATGACCCCGCGAGGTACAATACAACTCCCTTCGTCGCAAGTGAAACTGTGAACACGACTTGGTTCGGGCAAAGTTCGGTTTTGCTTAAGGTAGTTGCGGTGAAAGTGTGTGGCCCGAAGGGGCAAGTGTCTACCCACGCGCTGCTTGACGAGGGGTCAACCGTGACCCTCGTCGATGCCGAACTCGCTGACATAGTGGGGGTGCGCGGACCACCCCGTGGACTCCGTATACATGGTGCCAATGGGATGTGCTCATCAGATAGCGCATCCCAGCGTGTTAAAATTTCCGTGCGTGGTGACGGGGCCGAATACCCCATAATCGCAAACACAGTGACGGACCTAGATCTCCCGCGACAAACAGTGGCCGGCCGCCGGCAAGTGAAACCACGCTTATTAATCGGCCAAGACAATGTACATTTGATAGTGTCGCGGGAGGTCCAAGAAGAAGATGGCGGCCGCATGACGTCACGAACCGCGCTTGGCCTGGATCAAACATGGGGGCACCCGGCGTGACGTAGATAGCGGCACCACGCTAAATATGATCGGCGAAACGGCTGAAATGGGCAAAATCGGTGAACTCATCAAAAGGCACTTTTCAGTTGACTCGCTTGGCGTGACCGCCGTGAGCCGGGTGTCCGCAGATATACAGCGTGCCGAGGCCCTCATGGAAAGCACAACGCGCCCCTTGAGTACGGGCAGGTGGGAGACCGGCCTACTATGGAGGGAAAATAACTCATGGCTCCCCGACAACCGGCAGTGCGCGGTAAACCGGCTAAGCGCGCTTGAACGAAAACTGGGAAGGAACCCCGAACTGGCGGCAGCGTACTCGGCAAAAATTGCGCAATTATTAGAGCGCGGGTACGCCGTCAAGCTATCCGACGCCGAGGAAGGCGCACAGGCAAAGAGAAAGTGGTACCTGCCTCACTTCGCAGTTACCAACCCAAATAACCCCGGTAAACTGCGTGTAGTATTTGACGCCGCTAGCCGTTGCCGGGGTACATCGTTAAACGACCGGCTACTAACCGGGCCCGACCTCTTGTCATCGCTGTTGGGCAACCTGCTACGGTTTCGTGAGGGCAAGATTGCCATAGCCGCCGACATCGAAGAAATGTTCCTACGAATCCAGATAAAGAAGGAAGACCAGCTTTCTCAACTTTTCCTGTGGCGAGCTACGCCACTGGAGGCAACGGTTACCTACCGGTTAACCTCCATGATGTTCGGCGCTACTTGTTCCCCGAGCAGTGCCCAGTATGTACGTAACAAGGTGGCCGAGCAAGGTGCCGCGGAATTCCCCGCCGCCGCCGCCGCGGTACGCAATAAATTTTATATGGATGACTACCTGGATGCGGCCGACACCGTGAGCGAGGCCGCAGAGCTGGTACGAGGCGTCAGCACACTTCTATCCCGGGGAGGCTTCCATCTCGCCAGCTGGGCCTCCAATGTGCCCTCCGCAATCCAGAGCATACCGGCGGATAAAAAGGCAAAGTCGACCGTCACGATAAATAGCGGCGCCGGCGCAGATACTGAGAAGGAGCTCGGTCTAGCGTGGGACCCAGTCGGTGACCACTTCATATATGATTTCAAGGAGACGGAAGCAGCTGAGCTCGTCCGGCACCCAACAAAGAGGCAGCTGCTGAGCACCGTTATGAAGATCTTTGACCCGGTGGGATTCGTGGCCTGCCTCACCGTACGATCAAAAATCCTCCTTCAGGACGTTTGGAGGTCTAACGTCGGCTGGGACGAGCGTATCCACGACACGCACGCGGCGCGGTGGGCCGGCTGGATAAAAGCGCTGAAGGCGATTGACATCCGAATCCCGCGGCGTTGCCTTCAACAAAAGAATGGAGAGTTTGAGCTTCACCTCTTCTGTGACGCCTCTGAGGCCGCATGTTGCGCAATAGCGTACCTGGTGGAGACAAACCAAGAGGGAAAACAAGCTACCTTTCTGGCGAGTAAATGTAAGGTGGCGCCCCTCAAACCTCTTTCGATCCCGCGGCTCGAACTACAAGCGGCACTCATGGCAGCCCGCCTCGCAGTCAGCGTTAGAAAGGAGATGCAGTGCCGCATTAATAAGACTACATACTGGACAGACTCCACCACAGTCCTGTGCTGGCTGCGGACGGACCCAAGGAGCTACTCAGCGTTCGTCTCCAACCGCCTGGGTGAGATTGACGACCTATCATGCGTCAACGAGTGGAGATGGGTCCCGACTAAGCTTAACCCAGCGGATATTGGCACTCGCGACATTGAGATGCCTGTCCTGACGCCCAGTGGACCGTGGTTCTCGGGACCACCTTTCATCACCGCCCCGGAGAACGAGTGGCCCACGCAAAAAGGCCACCACATGCAGCCCGACGAAGGCCTCTTGGAGGTGAGGACAAAGTTCGTAGGCCTCACCATCACCACGGAGGAGGCCTTACCCAATCTCGAGCGTTTCTCGTCGTGGCTACGGTTGGTCCGAACTACGGGATGGATGCTGCGCTTCATTAGGAGGTGTCGAGAAGGACCCCGCCGCGCTCATCAGGAGGGCCCTCTGCGCGCCGGTGAAATCCGCGCCGCCGAAACACTCTGGGCCCAGAAATGTCAATACAAAACATTTAGAGCAGAGATCCGATCCCTACGCAATGACGCGCCGGCGCCGGTTGGCAGTCGGCTCAATGCTCTTACCCCTTTCCTCGGGCAGGATGGGGTTCTGAGAATGGGCACACGGCTACAAGCCGCAAAGGTAGCCCAAAGCGTACGAACCCCTGTCATACTAGACGGGGACGACCCGTACACACGTTTGCTAATCTCCCATTATCACAAGAAGGGAGGTCACGCTAGCACAGAGCGAACGATGGCTGACTTGCGTGCAAGTTTCTACATTCTAAAACTACGGACGAATATTAGAAAAATAACGCACGCATGCACCACATGCCACGCGCGAAAAGAAAAACCGCACCCCTGCTAATGGGCCAACTACCCGCCGCCCGACTAGCCCACCACGTGCGCCCGTTCACTAACTGCGGGCTGGATTATTTCGGGCCCATAGAAATCACCGTCGGCCGGCGGCGGGAAAAACGATACGGGGCTCTTTTCACGTGTCTCTCCACCCGAGCGATTCACATTGAGATTGCACATTCTCTCACGGCCGACGCCGCGATCATGGCGATACAACGGATGACAGCGCGCCGAGGACAACCTCTTTCGCTCTACTCGGATAACGGGACGAATTTTCGCGGGGCAGACCACGAGATGAGGGAAGCGACCGCAGCCCTGCGAAATGACGGACGACTTCAGGATCACCTCGCTACCCAGAGCATCGAGTGGCATTTTCTCCCGCCCGCATCACCGCATATGGGAGGAGCGTGGGAACGCCTTGTGAGGTCGGTAAAACGAGCTCTAGAGGTGGTGCTGAAGGAAAGAGCTCCCAGAGAAGAGACCCTGCTGACCGCTATGGCTGAAGCAGAATTTGCAGTAAACAGTCGGCCGCTAACACACCTGTTGGTCGACCCCCGCGATGAGGAGCCGCTGACGCCCAACCATTTTTTACTGGGGTCGGCTGGAAAGCGCCCACACCTGTCGCTGTACGGCCCCAAAGATGAAGAAATGTGTCTGCGAAAGCAGTGGCGCATCGGCCAACGGATTGCCGACATGTTCTGGCGGAGGTGGCTGCGGGAGTATTTGCCAACTATGGCCGAGAGGCATAAGTGGCAACACCGAAGTGCTCCCATATTGAAGGACGACCTGGTACTAATCGCCGACCCCGCCCTGCCTCGCAACAGCTGGCCAAGAGGGCGTGTGATCGAAGCCACGCCGGCGGCCGACGGCCAAGTACGAGCAGTCCGGGTACGAACCAGTACCGGAGAATACATACGGCCGGCGGTAAAAATCATCGTCCTCTCGTCAGCCGCACCACCGGATCCTGCAGCGGCATCCACAGTGGCATCCACCTCGCATCCACATCAAGGCGCCAACCATCGCGGACGCCGGCGCCAACAACCCCGTCCTAGCTGAATGGGGCGCAGACACCGCTGCGCCGGGGGGAGTGTACCGGACGGTGTGTACCGCTCTCGGCGGCCGACATTTCATAATGGTCGAAGTGCGGAGCCGGAGCGTGGTTTTAGAACTTACGTTGAGCCTCGATACCTCGAGTCCCGCTCGCCCCCGCGTCGCTTCCCCTCAGCGCGGGCGCCCGGCCGGCCCCAGGTGACCGCCTGGAACCAATCAACGCGCCCGTAAGCAACGCCGTACGGCAAAACATTTTGAATTGAAGATTTATTGAAATGTTTAGACTAAGTTTGAGAGAGTTTGGCCGTAGATATTACGAAATAAAATACATTGATAAAACGGCCGGACTCTCCTAAACATAATTAGTTAATAAAAATTAGTATTAATTTAGAAAATTAATTACGATTTCCCCTGAATATGTTGGGCCGGGGACCCCACACTGAATGAATGTATGTACAAATGATTAATAAATAAAAATGCCAAAGAGGAGTGGTTAGGATCGATTAAAAGAGCATAAAGAGTAGAGTAGTTCTAAAGGTTGTGACCTCCGCTAATTAAATCTTAGCGGACGTCACAGCCCGCGGATCATCAACAACCCGCGAATGAAGGCAGCGCGTCGACCCCGCCCTCCCCAAAGTCGGGAGAGGGGGATTGCACAATAAATACGGCGCGCCAGCCTTCAGCTCGCTCTCTCTGCCTTGGACCGCCACCAGCTACTCTACTCTGCTCTTCCCGACCACTTCTCTCTGGATCTGAACTTGGATACTTCTTTGACTTGGCTCCCCCCTGGATTTCTGCCCCTGCCTGCCTCCTCCCGCACCGAGGATAAAGCAGATTCCGGCCCCGAGCGGAGCAAGGATAAAAGCAGATTCCTGTACCGACCGGAGCACGGGATAAAGTAGATTCCTTTACCGACCCGAGCAAGGGTAAAGCAGATGTCTACCCGGACCTAGCGGCCATCTACGGACTGACCGGCCCCCTATTTTACAGTCTGTGTAAAAGACCCAACTGGTCGATTACAGTATTGTCAAATTATATTATTCACAGAACATGACAAACTTTGTTAAGTTAAAGTGAAAAGTTCAATACACAATACCTGTATATTTTAAGTCCGAGTTTTGCAGTCATGGAATTTTAAAGGAAGGAAGTATAAGTTATGCGACTTTGAAATGACGCGCATTTTGCCGGAGGATCATCCCATTAATAATGTAGAGTCCCCGTGCTGTTAGTTTAAAATTCTAATACCATTCAGCGAGGCAACACCTCCTTTTCTACGCATTTCTCCAGTTTTAATGCGACGCTCCCCTTTGATTCATTGTATATCATTAAGTGGGAATTACGATAGATAAAAATGTAAAATAAGAAAGGTTACAATGATTTTATTCTAGAATTATTCTGAACGACAGGGAAATTCTGAAGCATGTTATTTTAGGTAATTAGTGCACCTTAAAATGAGTCAAATTAAACAATGAGTAATAACCTATAAGTCTGGATGACTCATATTGACTACAAAGTTATTTATATATATAAACCACTGAAGATATAAACCGACAGAAGTGCGTTGTTGATGTATTCGTGTGCCCCAAGTAAGCTCAATGTTTCATTCTTCTGGTTAAATTGATAGAACATTTTCATGTCTTGTAGTAAATAAGCTGGAATTTGCTTGTGGTGTATGGACTCCGCACCAAACTAAAAATATAATATGTATATAAATATGCTGGAAAAAAATTTAAAAAATGTAAATTTACACACTCGGTGTCCGAGAGTAAAATGTAAAAACTTCGGAATGCGATTCTACGTGGTGGTATTTGGGTAAAAAAACATTATTTTTTCCATACAAACAATTCAACACTTTTTACCTGAAAACTGCCTTTTTTACTCGTACTATCACGTAGCATCACCACCCGAAGTTTTTTCTATGCACTTTACCAACGGACATCCTATATATGTGGACGCATGGAACAAATCCGAGGTTCTTGCACCGTATGAACTTACTTGAGGAAACGAATAGATTTAATACGTTCTTCAAATCTTGCAATACTTGTTAATAAAATAGTGCAAAACTCTATTGATAGCCTATTCCTCTCAAAATGATATGGCTCAAACGTGCCTGAAAACTTCATCCCTAATCGTCGCCACGACTTGTTCCAGATACCACACAGCAGAACAGATTGTTATTGTTATTCTTATTGTTATCACAGCATAGCATGACAAGAGGAATGGTGCATTGAATAAAATTTATAAAATAATATATATAATGGTGCATTGAATAAAATTTATAAAATAATATATATATATATATATATATATATATATATATATATATATATATATATATATATATATATATATATATATATATATATATATTATTTTATAAATTTTATTCAATGCACCATTATATATATTATTTTATATATATATATATACATATATACATATATATATTATATTATATTTTATATATATATATAAATTTTATTCAATGCACCATTCCTCTTGTTATGCTATGCTGTGCAAAAACAATCTGTTCTGCTGTGTATATATAAATAATGTAATATATATTTTTATTTATATATATTTTTTTATATATAAATTTTAATCAATGCACCATTCCTCTTGTCATGCTATGCTGTGCAAAAACAATCTGTTCTGCTGTGTATATATATATATATATATATATATTTAAACTTAAAATTATTTTAACTGCACTGCTCTTTAACTATGCTTAAAACATTTAAGAACGTTAAAATAAGAAATCCAGTACAGTGAATGAATATAATAATGAATGATGTAGGTTTGTGTAGATTCTCCTTGATCTCTAATCTAAGACTGGTCAGTAGATGAGTCCCACCCAGGCGTCATGAGTTCAATTAATCGGCTTTCATCATTCATCATTCAGCATTCTGTGGTGGTAGTAGGAGGTTTTCAAATATCGTCAGGTTATTCGTAACCAGGGAATATTTGTCTTTCTTAAAATCAATTTCATTAGTTTGTCTGGGGCCTAGGATTCGAAAGACTTTACTGGCGGAATCAGTTTCTTTCAAGTCGATATATTATGTGATATGTTATAGATCACGTTTCTAGGGATTACCATCGCCCAGTGGCGCGTTGTGATTTTACTTGTAATGAAATCCGATACCCTTTAATTATTACTGTACCCGCTGAAGTCCTCAGCGTTTCCCGGCCTCTAGGTAGAGTTTTACGAAATGAGCTGCAGACAGCAACTTTCCTCTTATTTTGAACGTCAGGTGTGTAAAATTTCATCAAAAAGTATCAAAATTCTGCTTTAAGGGGTAAGAAAACATCGCAGAAGGAGATATGTATCTACATACACAAAATAATTTCGCTCGCCTCACTCAAAACATCAAAGACTCAAGACTATCTACATGAGTCCATTTTATTGAGTCACCATCAAGAACAGATTCTATTTCAGTAGGAAGAAGTCCTCATTGTAATTCATATTCTTCATTTTTTTAATCGTAAACATAAATAATATTTTTTCTATACACCATTGCAATTACAACCATAGTGAGGAAAACGAGATAATTTATAACAGTAATTATTATTAAAACGTGAAACAATACTCCTTTTCCTTAAGTTCTAAATTTATGACTTGTATTATTCGTACGCCAACTGGACTTTCACAGGCTCCAAACAGTAGACTCTAGACTTTATCTCTTGCTTACAACGCGCCATACATTATTAGGTAATTCTCTAAACAGTGGACCTCGCGTCAACAAAATTAAAGTTCTAATTCTCTCTTTTTAATAAATCAAAATCAAAATTTCCTCTGAAATCATAAGATTTGTGAATAGGTACTTAAATACCTACCACTTAATTATAAACCATAAATATTTTTCTTTAAATAGAGAATAATTATTCATACAATTCGTTTAAATAAATGTCAACATCTCAGTGACAATTCTTTTTTCAAACTATTTTCAGGCCAGTTGGTACCATAATATTGATAATTACGATTTGACAGCTCGTAGTAGGAACCACGTTCACGCGAATGGTGATCTGGCTATATAAAATGGTCCTATCCAATAAAGCCGCCATCTTGTAGCGGAGCCGGAACGTAACAAACAAATTTACGGACAGGTTGAAACAGGACATTGTTACGCTCAGTCAATTCTTTTAGATGACCTTTTAAGGTACCTACTTGTTATCAGATCATAAAAATACTATGATCTGAGTACATATTATACCGTGCAAAATGTAGGTAGGTTTTACCATCCAATAAAACCAATCATTAAAAAAAAACTAATACTATACATGTAATAATTAGTGTCGGATGATAGGTAGGTACAGTAACAGAAATATATTATGCTGAGATAAAAAAGCGCGAGCCGAACACGAATTATAGTAAAGGAACAAAGCAACAGCAAATGGTAGAAACACGGCTTGCGATTGCTTTGTTCCTTTTTTTCTTATGTGTACACGTGGCATTATGTTTGTACGTTCATATTTACCCGCACACAGCAATAAATTAGGCAGGTGTTAATTATGAGCATAATAATAACTTGATCAAGGTATGGAGATTGTTTATTGTTTATTGAGGATGCAATCTTTTCAATTTATTTTAATTAAAATGCTCATTAAATCACTTCATAGGATTTTTTAAACGAATGCGTGGTTAATTACATATATTTTATGATTAATGCACGTTTATTACATGTAGGCAGAAAACCCTCGTAATTTTGATTGTTATTTTTGGATGAAACGTCACCCAATTGTGAATTACATTGTGAATTTATTGTGAACTAACAGTTAAATTAAATTTATTAGGGTAAACTCAATGAAGTTTTTGAACCCCATTGCAATATTGAAGCCCTCCGTGGTCGAGAGGTAAGGCTCTCGGCTAGCAATCCCAAGGTCGCGGGTTCAAATCCCGGCGTGCGCTAGTCAATTTTATTTGATGAATTTGTGTTATTTCACAATTTACTAATTTAAAGTATACTTGTGGCACGTTTCAAAGTAGTAGATACTCTCGGTATCGCCCTGGTGTAAGACCACCATTCAGAATTGAAACGTTGCTTGAAATGACCAGATCTGAATCGCCGGGTAATACCCCGCCTAACAACATACCCCAATGGGAAATGCCATAGTCTCACTGGCTCCAGACGGTTGGGAGCAGTTGGGACTCCCTTGCGGTATTTACATAAAAAAATAATCAACGAGGAAGATAATATAAACAACTCACAATGACAAGAAATACTCGTAGATTGATACAACAGAAAAAAGGCAACGGTCGCAACTGGTTCTCGAAGCCTACTTGCTTTTAGTTTACCTACCAATTTAGCTATTGAGATCCAATTACATTGGGTCATTTATATCGGAATCTTAATTGTTTTCAACATCGTTCATTATTTCCCATTTTTTGTGGTTTCCAACTTTTGCTTTTATTACAGAAGTTAGTAGAAATATATTATATTTGATTACTGTAATGTATGGGGTAAGTAGTTTTATGGTAGCGTGTCGGGTAGTATGCAATAATACTACAGGTGATCTATGTGATATTTATTAAGGAGCTGCTAGATACAAAATACGGCCACAACTAACGTGCATCGCCTTTTATAAGATCTTGCAAGCATTCCATTTCGCTTGCACTCATCTACATTCGTACAGACATCACACCTCCACACTTAAACAATAATTACATTTTTAAATTATACTTGTATAGCGCCCTTGGGGTGATTTCATACAACAACGGCGCTATACAAATATATTGTTAGACCCAAATGTATGCAACCTAGATTATTAAATTAATAGTATAATGAGATTTATAAGATTGCATACATTCAGATAGAACTTTTTAATTGTAACTTTGTCCGAATGGTCCCCGTTATTTGCTGATTGAGTTTGAACACGCCAACCTTGGTGGCATGGTGGTAAATTAAATGAAGCTGGAATAGCAGGACAGATATATGTGGCGCTCTGTTCTCTCTGCGTGTAACTTTAGCGAAAACGCTTAGCAGTAAAAATATACTGAAAACTTAAAAGAAACTAAAATATGAAATTATGTTATAAAAATACAACAAAAGCAAACAAAAAAACATCAACAATGTTAAAAAAAACTTGTAAAATAAATCAATAATACCTACAATACACACTTTTTTATGAACATTATTATAAAAAATAATAATGAATATATACATTTTAAAAAAAAGCACAAATATGTTTGAACTCGTACCTCTATTTCTGTACAGAATGGAATAAAGTATAATATCTTATTTATTCAATCTTTTTACACGTTCAAAGGCTCTTCTATGTTACTTACCTCCGTGGGTTGGCACTTGGTATAGCCTCCTACCTGCCACCTACATACCTCCCTACTTATCCTTTTTGTACATCTCTTACTTCGTTTCCTCCGCAGTCGGGAGATCTTCTTCCAAGGGAAAAGATTACGGAACAAAAATAAAGGGTCAACATTATCCCTTTGTTTGTGCCGCGGCCGCGCCAACGTGTAAACCCGGAGATAAATCAGGGGTCGGGGTGGAAAATGTCCAACCCGGCCGGGAAATATCCGAGATCAGATAAATCAAACATTGAAGATGCTGGAGACTCAAGATTAAAGAACTGTACAAGATTGGTTGCACTACTTGCTACTTGTTCCTCGCCTGCAAATTCAATTGATCGGACACAGAACAAAACAAAACAACAAAATAACAAAACAAGCAAATAAACAAAGCAAGCAGACACAAATACTTCCTTTTACAGTCCTGCCAAGTCCTGCCAAATATAACATCACAACTGCCATTCTACAAATAATTCAACACTCCTCACACACCACAGTCTTTAATTCTGACATACACCAGCACAAAACACGATCACAAAATCAAATACATTTATCGTCATCTACTTACACGACCAAATTTGGAATTAACTCCTTACAATACACTGCACATAAACTATATAACGCATTACCTAGTAATTTAAAACTTCCGGCAACGAACAAAAAAACATTGACGAAATCTCTTAAAAGCTATTTCCTTAGCAGTTTCATTAACGACTAACACAATCTTTCTCTGGAACTCCATAATAACATCTGCGTTTATTTATTTTAATGTATTTTATTTATTTGCCTTGTCCTTTCTAATGTTGTCTTTCCCGAAATGAGTTTTATAAACTCATTGGGAATAATACATTATTACTTTGTTATCATTTTGTAATGTATTATCTTGTAATAAAAAAAATTTAAAAAAGCATTATTTAATAAAAAAAAGCATTATATTGCAAAATAACAAAACAAACAAATTATTAAACAAAGAAAAGGAACAAAACAAGCATGATATGAGTAAAGAAGCATCAAATAATAAAATAAACCATTACATGACAAACATCAAAAAACAACACAAGTTAATAAACATGCATCAAATAACAAAACAATCATTATATTATTAACCAAGCATCAAATAACAAAACAATAATTAAATTACTAAACAAGCATCAAATAACAAAACAAGCATTACATGATTAAACAAGCATAAAATAACAAAACGATAACTAAATTACTAAACAAGAATTATATGACAAATCAAGCATTAAATAACAAAACAATAATTAAATGACCAAACAAGCATCAAATAACAAAACAAGCATTATATGATTAAACAAGCATAAAATAACAAAACGATAATTAAATTAATAAACAAGAATTATAGGACGAATCAAGCAATAAAAACAAAACAATAATTAAATGACTAAACAAGCATCAAATAACAAAACAAGCATTACATGATTAAACAAGCATAAAATAACAAAACGATAATTAAATTACTAAACAAGAATTATATGACAAATCAAGCATTAAATAACAAAACAATAATTAAATGACCAAACAAGCATCAAATAACAAAACAAGCATTATATGATTAAAAAAGCATAAAATAACAAAACGATAATTAAATTAATAAACAAGAATTATAGGACGAATCAAGCATTAAAAACAAAACAATAATTAAATGACTAAACAAGCATCAAATAACAAAACAAGCATTGTATGACTAAACAAGCATCAAATAACAAAATAAGCATTATATGATTAAACAAGCATAAAATAACAAAACGATAATTAAATTACTAAACAAGAATTATACGACAAATCAAGCATTAAATAACAAAACAATAATTAAATGACTAAACAAGCATCAAATAACAAAACAAGCATTATATGATTAAACCAGAATCAAATAAAAAAAACAAGCATGATATGACTAAATAGACATAAAATAAAAAAATAAGCATTAGAGGACAAAGCAAGCAAAGAAAACCAAGCTTTTTGAAAAAAATTGTAAAGTGTAAAGGCATCTTGGATCTATTGAAAAGAATTTCAAGATGTGGAAGGACTCTTACTTTTGGCTAAGGAGCGTAAAAGGTTTGACATAATTTATTTATTGGACAATTTGTATAGCGCCGCTTTTGTGAGATATCACCTCAGGGGCGCTTTTTTTTTGTTTTATTTTTTTTTTATTAGGTACAATATTTTTTACAATTCAAGTTTTCCAGTAATGTAGGCCTCACTGGGTGGCTTGCCCGTGCTGAGGCCTTCATTTTATAATATGAAAATATACTTTACAGTTCATGCAGGTATTACAAAATAAATATAAATATTACAAAAATAAATTGAAATTAAGTTAAATAAAATGAAGTACAGGAACAGGTGATGAAGTACAGAAACAGGTAACTCGAAGATGAAGGCTCTGCAGCAAGAATCCTGGGTGGTAAGGAAACTGGTCAACTGCTGCAGCGAGAAAGTGCACCACGTTCACCAACAGTGCCAGCACGAGGTTCGTCATCCATCCAGGTATGTGTCTGCTACTAATAGAGCGCTGACACAATATCCACTCATAGATACCAGACCTTGGCAGCACCGCTGTGACATTCGACGAAGATAAAGGATGGAGACTCTGCAGCAAGAATCCTAGGTGGTGAAGAAACTGGACCAGGTGCTGCAGCGAAAGAGTGTACCGCGTCCACCAACAGTGCCAGCACGAGGTTCGTCATCTGTCTAGGTATGTGTAATGGTATGTGTCTGTTGCTAGGTATGTGTCTGCTGCTAATTAAGCGCTGAGTATCGTCACATAGATAATAGACCTTGGCAGCACCGCTGTGACGTTCGGCAAGTCCATCATTAATCTCCATATAAACTTGTTCCTGGTGATAGTGTTAGTGATGCAATGTGCCCGCAATAAAAAGCAACAGTCGGGATAATAAATTACCCTGGGCACTTGTTAGGGCCTTCAGAGTTTCCAAGAATTCCGTTGAAAACATCTGGCATACATACAGTTACCGATTCTTGTCCCAAGTTCAACTTCAGCGAATTTTGAATATTTTTTAGCAAAATTTTCTATTATTCATTTTTAACACACTGCACTCTAATCACATTATTATAAATTTCTGATTACTAATTGGTAAGTTAATTTAAAATGTTGATTGACTGATTTTAAACATAATTTCAAAGGGATGTTGCCTCATTTCCCTTTAAAATACTAAAAACAATACAAAGCGGTTGGAGGACAGCATGACGCGTCCGGCTGCCACGAAGGGCGCTACAATGTTCGCAAACATCGTTTGAAGAAAATAGCACCAGGTCAATTATTTCACTTTTACACCCACCTAAGAAAATGGTTATCAACAATAGAGCTTTGGTGTTTGTTCTACCGATTCCCCAACCAGACTGAACAAAATGGTAAACATAGATGTAGCTACACATTTTAATGTATTCTAATATCAATTACGTTCAAACTAAGCACCCCTTGTAAATCTTGAAGCTTCGTGGAATAATTCTCCCATAGCTCTTTCGTCACCGACAATCCACTAGAGAAATCTAGAAATAGGAACACGAGGGAGTAAGTACGACTAGATTTGAAGGCGAAGATTACAAATCAAAGATCAAAGGTGTGAAAAATAGCAAACGTTTCCACCGGCAAAACCGACTGGTAAGCAAATAAAGCACTTGAGCTCCACAAAACGCATGATTTGCGTGGGTTTTAAGATAAATAATAGTAATCTTTTATTTATGATCATAAACACACATTTTCAGCAATATTTTCAATTGTCAGTATCTATTATGAATCATTTCTTATCAAACTCAATTTTCACTTATTCTTATTTAGCCACTGAAATAATACAAATGAGAGATAGAGAATCTTTTTTTAAACTCATTTTGAAAAGGTTTTTACAAATAATTTGCAACGTTTCCTGTTTTCTCCTCAATATATCAATCAATCCAGCAATATTCAAGTAAGTGTAAACGTAACTATAAATATTATAGTATCATAATACAATTCGCGTTAATACCTTCTATGGTTTCGTTTGTCAAACATTATAAATAACCTCTACTCATTTCGTTCGCTCTTCTTTTCTCTAAAAATTACTGGTAATAACAAGCCGCCAACTTACTGTAACGAGATGTAACATTTAATGAATAAAAGTGTTAACAATCCAGTGTTTTAATATATCGAGTTAAAAACAGGTCTCCTCCTAACCTTTTCGATTTACACAAATTATAACCAAAAGGTTAAGAATTAAAAATAATAAACAAAATGGGCAAAATGGAAGATTGTTGCAGACATGTACGAAAGAAAGTAGTGAATTTCCTGTGCATCTCGCACTTTAGCCCAACGAATACGTCGTATCCACTGAGTACGTCAAAAGAATTCTTTATCTTACATTTAATGAATTTTCACCTCGGCCATATCCCAAAATTGTGTTAAAAATCTCGTTTTCCTTATTTTTCTTTCTCTTTAAATGAGTTTCTGGAAACGTTTTAAATTAATTCAAGTCATTCCGGTTCCCTCGTCGGCAAGACTACTGGCGAGATACGTCATGCCCGTAACACGGAAATACGCATCACAAGGCTTTACCGGATGTGAG
Organism: Hesperophylax consimilis; assembly: GCF_061612785.1. Lineage (NCBI taxonomy): Eukaryota > Metazoa > Arthropoda > Insecta > Trichoptera > Limnephilidae > Hesperophylax > Hesperophylax consimilis. The sequence goes on along the minus strand of NC_142851.1, from coordinate 4,218,618 downwards.
GGCTTTGTGACGTCACTCCGCGTATCCGATATGTCCACATTACACATTTACATTGGCCTGTTCGTGATGTTGATATGGGATTTAGCGAGTTATTTAAAAATAATGAAATAATGGTGTCGCGTGAAATATTGTCTACTATTATTATCATTTGAAATTAATGTAAATTAGTTTTTGACGGCGTCCGCTCCGTGATCGAGGGCTAATGCTCTCGACTACGATTCTGAAGGTCGCGTAAATTTAAAAAAAAAACGTTTTGTAAATTGTATTTAATTATGTTATTTCATAATTTATACATTACAAATATGTAGTATATTTGCGGCACGGTCCGGAGAGGAAGATTCTATCATTATCGTTCTGGTGAAAGACCAACATTCGATGATACACATATACCACATGATACGTTGCTTGAAATGCCTTTAACCGTGTTTGGTGACTAGATCTGAAAAGAGAGGTACTACCCCTCCTTTCTTTTTCTGATTTACTTCCCCTCCCTTTTGCATTCAGCACAACACCACACCACAGCTGAAGGTGCCATAGGCTTACTGGCTCCATACAGAGAAATATGACAACTGATATTTTTTTACGAATCTCCTCAAATTATAAAACGGGATTGCAGGTCTTACGAATGAATTAACAAATTTCCTAATAACCTTTTAGTAAATTACAATGTTTTAATATGATGTCGGAATATGTGTTCAGGAATATCCGTATATTGTCGCACTTTATCGTGATATATTATCAAGGCATTTCACCTTGCATTTAAAATCTTTTTTCGAACTTATTTTTCTAAACCCCATGTGTTTCGGATTTCATGACATTATTTGTTTACCAAAATCATTAAGGATTTAATACTGAAATTTGATATTTTATAACACACGCTTTTGTTTTATAAGAGCTCGAATTATGAGAAAGGAACGAAAGCAACAACAAATGGTACTAAACGCTGCTTGCGGTTGCTTCGTTCCTTTCTCATAATTCGAGGCTCGGCTCGCGTTTCGGATCGCAAATAGTATTCGCAGCACAAGTTACCAAAACTTTAATTGACTTATAATGGGTCGCTTCGAAATATTGATTTTAATCAACGATTTTTTTAAATTTTTTTTTATTTAAAGAAAGCAAGACAAAAATATATATTACAGTAAATAATAAAATAAAATACAGAAAAAAAACAGAAAAGTTCCAATAAACTACTTTTCAGTAGTTTGTCGATGGCAACTTACTTACTGACAACAGTGATAACAATAAAAAATAATAATTTGTTTTGAAAATATAAAAACATATACACAACAGTGATAGTATCTACCTATAATTTGTATTAGACTCTAATACAAACTATTTCTTTCAGCGAGCCAATTTTTCAACATAATATTTGTTTTTACATTTGTACATTTTTTTTTATTTCAGCAGGTAACATATTTAAGCAACTAGGTATCATGTAGTCCAGTGTTCTTTGTCCATATTTGTTTAAATGCTTAGGTACAATTAGTCCTTCATTTATCGTAAAACGAGTATTGTAAGTGTGGTCCAGTCTATTTATGTATATAGGGCTATTCATATGCTGAAATATAATTTTATACCACAGAATTGATGTTACGATATGCTGTAAATATCTCAAACTGGCAAGCACAAAGTGCGTCAATTGTAGTGCTTTAAATTTCGTAGTTTTAGTACTAAATTGACACCCATTGCGTAAGGTCGTGTGCTACCTCTAAGTAAATTGCCTTAAAAGGTGCCAAAATGCACTCTTGTGTAATGTAGTGTAGTGTTTCAATTATTCGGCAAACGTTAGTAAGAGTCAAGGAATAAAATTTCATTTGTAAATATACTAAAATATTTTTTTTTATTATCGATTATTATAAGGAAGTTTGAGAATACGTCTTATTATAAAATATAAGAAGCCATATTCTCAAACTTCCGGTAATTGGTTTCGGTTGCCTCCTTATAGTACTTTTTTTAAATGTCTGCTCTCATTTCTTAGCACATACTGCCTCCTGCTTTATATTATGTTTTAGTTTTAATGTTCTTGTTTTGTCCTTGTCTTGCTGTTATTTTTATTCTAAGTTTTGTCATCACTTTATATAAACAGTATATTTTGTGTTATAATATTAGATCTGTATTGGGTAAGGCACACTGTAGGAATAATTTTAAGAACATTACCACTAATACTAAATTACCGTTTAAGTTTGTAAAGCGCACTTGAAGTGAAATGACACTAAACTGAGCTATATAAATGATATATTATTATTATTATGTTTAGATTTTATGCCTCATACATAAAATGTAATGCCCACTGCTAAATTACGAAATCACTGCTGTCGCTAAGTAAAATTCAATGTTTAAAATAGTCTAATCATTCTGTTTCATTACATGCGCTTGCATTTGCAATCTGTCGTTGATCTATTACGGCACGGCACTGACTTGATCACTTGACACCTCAAAAGCCGTTAGTCTAGTCGGCCTCGAGATATTATTGACAAAACTTTGAAAAACGAAAACGCCGTCCGGTCCTATAGTTAATTTCGTTCATTGCCATATATTTTTTTAATGTCTATATTTGTCATACAAAGTTTGAATTAAGAATTTACTGGAAAAATAAGAGTTTTTTTACTTGCCATAATAATCTTAATTTTTTCAGACAATAACAAGTCTAGATTATTTTAACGTCATTGATTTGAGTGTTGATTTGTATTGAAATAATAAACCAATATTCGAATTGGTATCTGTTATCTATAAGTTTACAGGCAGGTAGTTGCAAAACTCAGCAATGAATAGATGTGGAGAGGGGAATCGTGGCAAATGAATACAACAGTCGATGCGATCGATTTGATAAGATCAGTTAAAGTGTATGGACCACGAACAAGGGATGCTGTGGACATCTTTGTATTGACATCCCGTCCCTGTCTCCTATTCTACTTAACATGACAGCTGTCTCTTGTTCCCCGTTCAAAGCGTTGTGGGTTGTGGCCGCCATTATCATTTATTGCTGGGGTTCCAAACCCACTAATAATATTTTTTTAAACTTGTGAACAAATCATTAAAAAAAAATTTATCATCGAAGCTATCATTAACAACTCTCAAAGGTAAAACTCGACACCGGAAAATCATAAAAAAAGATTCGGTCGCACTTAATAGGAGTCGAGCCCAGGAGCAAAGCCCCGGCAAAGCTGAGGTCCTGGGTTCAAATCCTAGTTTTTTTTTCCTTGCTTTCATGATCCCGTACCTATTTTTTAAAAGCTGTTTTTTTTTTGTATAATAGTTATGACATAGGTACCTACCTACATAAAAATTATTTTTTTCAAATAAGTTTAATAAAATAAAATAATCTAAGGCAGCAATTTTTTTAAATATTTATTTCATTACTTTAGGCACTTGGTTGAACTCCCCTGTGGAGGTTGATGCAAACGGTGATACGGAGGCCTTCGGCGTCCGTCGGGAGTTCTGACGAGAATACCCGATAATTAAGATAATACGCCGAGATGGCTTTGTCAATAAACCTTCTAGGTATATAGAAGCACTAAACTAAATACTCACGCACTGTATTTGGAAAAAAATCCTACTTCTCCTTTCGTAAATATTAACATACTGTTGGCTCCGGCCTGCTTGACAGCTCGTCACTCGACTGTCAGACAAAGACTTATTTTCTTTAAATATGCTCATATTTATGAAAGGTCTTTGAAGATTGGAAGAAAGGAGAAATGAATGACCAAATCGTCAGAAATGTTAAAGTTTATGTATAAACAAGTATTAGCGGCGGACGCGTGCAGCAAGAAAGGAAAGTCATTTTGGGTATAAGCGTCGGAAAATAACTAGTGACAAAGGTTTGCAATCCCACAGGATTTCACCAATATTAGATCCCACGGATGTTTCGGGATTGCGGGATTTGAAAAATATAATTTCACCAAAAACATTATTTTTTCAAAAACGTGATTACGAGTGAAGGCCTTGTAGTAAGCTTTAAAGATGATTTGAAAGCGAGATAGGTAAATCGAATGTTAGAGGGAGCGCGCTAATATAAAAAAAACGATAATAATCAAGCGAAAATTGTGAAAATATTTAATAAAACACGACTCGTTTGAAATAGAGCAAAAATCTGACGATAAATGCTTTAGTTGCATTTAAAGATACACTGTGATTTTGCCCATAACATATTAAATAACAGAACAAAATCTTTTTTTAATAATTTTCGGAACTTACTTTGGAATTTTTTTCCATCGAGGGCATTTCATATAATTAACGTTTCGGCAAAACAAATATGTTGTATGATATTTATTATCTTCAAAAAGATTTTTTTTTGTAACTCAAAAACTTAAAGAGTTAAGAAGAAACGTATTATAAATTAAGTATGCGGAGCTTAAGCACCACGTGGTACTTGAGAGCCAGAATACCAGAACCACCAGTTAATGTCTGAACACATTTGGGCGTTCACTTTTTCAGTGTATTTTTATGATAATAGATATAACTAGTACAAAAGGTTATTAATCGGAAATTACTATGGAGAGTCATGTCAGTGACAGTAATTTTTATATTTTTTGCGATTTCATTATTTTTTATTAAATTTTACTTAAATGTTTTTAAAAATTATACTTCAAACATAATTGGTAAAAATAAAAATTATTTTAATTTAATACCCCTGTATAAAAATCCCGTTAATCCCGCTTAAGCCCGCAGTATTTCAAAATTTATCCCGCGATATTAGAAAAAGTGCGAGATTTGCAAACCCTACAAGAGGCTGACCAAAGTTTCGTTTTCGGCCAATAAACGAGTTTCGGTTTCGGCCAAAAACTTGCCGAAACCGGAACCTGCGTTCGTTATGCGTCGTGTCACGTTCGGATTTACTCGGGTGCGTGTGTACTGTGTATGCCTCAAGAATAACTTTAAAAATATTTTCAGAGAAGTTGGTAGATAAACGTTGTCTTACAATTCATAGTTTGTAATTTTCAAATATTATTTAATTTTGTCTAAGTTTGTTATAAATAATAATTCATTACTTTATGGCTATTGTCTAAAGCAAAGATGATCAAAGACTAGACAGATTAGTTTACTGTAGTAATTAACATTTTAATATTAAAAAAGCCCCAAATTTCAGTGTAAGTAGTATTTTTTATAATTTATTTAAATAAGTTTCGGTTCACAAAAGCCAAAATTCGGTTTCAGTTTCGGCTGAAAATCTAGTTTCGGTCGGTCGCTAAAAACAACCCGATTTCCAAGGCACATTTTGACAGAACAGATTTCTAATAAAGTCTTGATTGGGGAAAAGTACCTAACCTATGTTTAATTTAGGTACGAGGAAATTAATAAATAGCCGGGTTTCCAACAATAAAATCGATCATATTACGAAGCGAAAACGAAGTATTAGCAAAACTTATTATCTACACTTTCTGGGGCTAACTTATCTATGAGAATATCTATTTACTTACTTACTGTCTTGCTTCACCTGTATTATATCAATAACTTAGACACGTTTCCACATCTGGTTGTATGTGTTAGTCTTATTGTAGGTATAACACAATACAAAGTGTACATAGATTTAGTAGCAATCATACAGAATAGATTTTTGAAACATTTACATAGTTAATAAATACAACAAAGTTACAAATAATACGTTAACTTTACAAAAACTTTACCTTACCGTAATTTGTCCGATCTATTGTTTCTATATAATCTGTCAAATAATAAAATAAATCGATATTCGTCATTAGTTTAAATTTTCCAAAGAGACGTACCAGGCACACTACGCTTCTTCTTGCGCACATACCCGGTTATATATACAGGGTTTTCCAATAATAGGTGTTATTTTGAATAGCCCGCTATTTCAGTAGATGTTACTTTTGAAACTGTCATTTTTTGACATTTGACAAGTAAAAACTACGCCATTAATAAAAATGGAACGATACACGCTTCAACAACGAATTGAAATTATTAAAATTCACTTGAGTGAATCAAATGCAAATCATCTTGAGTAATGAGGCCCATTTCCACCTCGGTGGCTTCGTCAACAAGCAAAATTGTCGCATCTGGGGCTCGGAAAACCCAAGAGTTGTTGTTGAAAAGCCTCTTTATCCTCAACGTGTGACTGTTTGGTGCGGTTCATGGTCCGGCGGAGTCATTGGACCTTACTTTTTTGAAAATGAGGCTGGAGCAACAGTTACGGTGAATGGATTGCGCTATCGAGAGATGATTAATGATTTTTCATAGCCGAAATTGGATAGTATTGATCTGGATAACGTTTACTTACACAAGCAACTAAACCACTGATATTTTACGATTGAATATCAAAATAACACCTCTTATTGGAAAACCCTGTATAACCGCTACGAAAAATTACTTCACTTAGACATTTTTGATGTTTCCTTGCAAACATGCAAAAATAATTTATTAAAATTAAAAAAACTTATTTTTTCATTAAACTTTTATTAACAAATTTTATTCGTGAGCTCATAATTCTTGATTTCAAAATGTCTATTCTCCACAAACTTTCTTCCTTTTTTATTATTATTGCTCATATATTCATTAGTTAACATTAAGAACCGTTCTCATCCCAGGCGAAATTACTGATATTGTATGGACCCACGCAATAGGTATTCAACCATGTGTATTTAACCATGTACCTCATCACTTGTATCATAATGCATGTGCTAATAAACAAATATCTCTCGATCCACTGGCCATTATACTCGTATAGTGCTCGGAGTTAAGAAAGCTCCAATTTTAAGGCAATCTATTTATGAATCCTACTCTTCGGTCGTTGCTTCATGCGAATAACACATTGCGATTGTTCTGCAAGTTGATCGACAACCTGCCATTGATGTTCTAAAACAGATGTACTCCAAATTTCAGTATTGTTCGAGTCGAATGTCAGGTAACGATATGAATGCATATTAGGGTGTATCGATTTTTAACTTTTTTTTTGTTTTCAAATTCCAAGTTGAAATAAAGTTGCTACTAGGTACCACAACTTACCACAATTTTTTTTGGATTTTTAAAAAAATGTGTAGGTCTCCCGCACAAGGCCTAAAGTTTTAATTTTTTCCAAAAAATATCATTTTTTTTTTAAATTTAAAAAAATAAATTCATAACTTTTGTGTTTATTCCAAGTTAAAAAACAGTAATATTAGGGCATAAAAATAAGTAAGAAACGGTTTTTTTTTATAAAATATGGTATTTTGGTCTCCCGCACAAGCCCTTGAAGAAAAGTCGTCCATGCAACGTTACAGATAAATGCTTTCATGGCTCACCCAGAGCATGTTTTGATAGCTATGCTGTTCGATGAACGAAAACATATCAGAACCTTGGCTTATAAGAGAATCCAGAAAGCTCGCTCAACCGTAAGGAAAGGGGTAAGGGTATTTAAACCCCCTCAGATCAATTTTGATGCCGAAGACTATATAGATATGATTGATTGGAAATCAACTTCAGTAACCGAACCCCCTCTTGTTACTGATATGAGCCTTGAAAAGTTGGAGTCAATTGCGGAAACTGGCAGAAGTGGAAGGGTTGAATTTAGAATTCCTTCTCACACTCAAGCGGTGGAACGAATTGTCAAGGAAGTCACAGAAGCTTTGAAGCGAGTATGTGGGCTAATCGAAAGAGATAGTTTTATCCGTGCCAGACTGGAAGACCGTAAAGAGTTACCTACGTTCGAGACCAAGAGCCAGTACAAAACCTCTGCAAAGGATTAGAATTTAAGTAAGTTTTTTTCGACTATTTTGTAGTTATAATGTTTCTAAATAACGTCTTTATCATACTGTCTTCCATATTAAATTGAAATTTTATTTGGGAACTGTAATAACATTTATAAAATTTTCACTAGGCCTATGTAAATACTATACATAATTTTGATTTAAGGTTTTGAAGCCAAGATGAAAGGACGAATACTTAAACAAGTCAGTAAATTTGCAGTAGAACAAGAAAACTGCCACTTATGTCGTATGGAAAGTAATCAGCAACATTTTGTACTTAGTTTTTATACTACATTTTATGACATGTTATAACCTTTTATACTTTTGTAATAAACAACAGTAATAGCAAATAACATCAGTTTCTTTCAACACCTTTCTCATACAATTTACACCGTCCAACTATCTTTTTTCAGGTATAAAACATATTATATATATATAGTATACATGTGCTATATATTTTTAGTGTATGTATATAAGAATTATGTATATATATATTGTCTCATTTTATGCCTTCTGTAAGAAAAGTACAATTAATTCCGGTGGCTTAAACTTTAAAAAAACATGGTTCATATATGTACACAAAATTACAAAATTTCATCAAAATTAACAAACTTTAGGGCTTGTGCGGGAGACCAAAATACCATATTTTATAAAAAAAAACCGTTTCTTACTTATTTTTATGCCCTAATATTACTGTTTTTTAACTTGGAATAAACACAAAAGTTATGAATTTATTTTTTTAAATTTTAAAAAAAATTGATATTTTTTGAAAAAAATTAAAACTTTAGGCCTTGTGCGGGAGACCTACACATTTTTTTAAAAATCCAAAAAAAATTGTGGTAAGTTGTGGTACCTAGTAGCAACTTTATTTCAACTTGGAATTTGAAAACAAAAAAAAAGTTAAAAATCGATACACCCTAATGCATATTATGTACCTACATCTGTAGTATATAATATGTATTATCTGTATCTGAGCACCGAAGAAAAACTGAATGAAGTGTGTTGTGTGTGTGTCTGTGAGTCAGAAGTAAGATAGATCGGGTAAAATCTATCAAATTTTGTCGAATTTTATCAAATTCAAAGTCCGAGTCAGAAGGCATTTATTATATTAGGTTGTTTATAAGATGTTTACTTGGTGTCCGGAAACTCGTAGTACAAGCGGGAAACTGCTGAATCTACATCAAATTTGTAGTAGATTTTAAAATATAACCATTTTTGATGAGAGCTTTCGTTTTTACAATGTTTTAGGTTGATTTTGAAAAAGAATCAGTCACTCGGGGGTTAATATCAGCTGTTAAGGTTTGAAACATAGGCCCGGCTCCAAAACGTTTGTAACCAACAAAAGCAACAAAATTGGCCGAAAATATGAAAACGTTATTTAAAAAAAGATTAAAAAAAAATTCTGATGTTGTGCAATTTCACCAGTTTATCGCTTGTAGAGTAACAGTAATATAGTATTTTGTAGTTTGAAACGACCATCTTTGATATATATATAATATATTTAAATAATGCTTCTTTATTTTTTTCCATCCCTGAATTTCTTAACGAACCCGATAATTTACGTGCTTGCTAAACACGTTCCTATCCGTGCGTAGGCTGACGGGGAAATAAAACAACTTCAGTACGAGACCGCGTGTTCAACTCCCAGTGAGGGACTGTGGAATGTTATTGAAAGTTCAACAACGAATCTTGTGTAAAAGACAAAAGATCAAAACAGCAACTTAGTTGAACTTCAGGTGAATTTTTGAATGATACACAAAATGATATATCTGTCAAATATTTTGAGTTTTTTGCTGCATAATTTATTAAATTGAAATTATACCTTGCTTAAAATGGCTTCAGCTATATTTTCACATCTTAACGGCTAGGTTGGTACTTCCTAACCTTTCTCTTTTACTTCTCCATTTTCGTTTCCTTCAACCTCACACACTGAGAAAAATGAATATTACGAATTTATCAAGAATCTAGAATTATTGGTAATCCTTTTATAAACGGGATTGCAGGCCATTTCCTGATATTTTTTTAGTTAATTCCTAATATATCGAAACACGTGTTCATTCATAATATATAATGACGAAATGCGAATATTTGGATTTTTTTGAACACGTGTTCCGACATCGTGATATTGCATTCGTTTATCAGGAAACCTATCAATTAAACCTGCAATCCCGTTCTTAACCGGATTACGAATAATTTGTAGAGATACTTGATAAATTAGCAATACTGATTTTTCTCTGTAAAACATTATTCCAATCGGTATGCAATATTTCCATTCGCCATGGCTCCGGGAAGTTGGAACTCTTGTGCGGTATCACGCGAAAAATATGCCGTTACGTATTACAAGCAACTTTTTAAACATGATTTTTTTTTTTTTATCAAACTGGAATCACCCCGCTACCCATATCTTTAAACTGTTTGTTCTTCAAGCCAGTCAGGTGAAACCTGTCTGAGACCATTGAGTTATATATAAATAGAGTCTACATTCCTTACAATATGTCCGTATCAAAATATTTTTCCCGTGCAGGAAGTAGAAAGGGGAGTGTGGAGGCTGTGGATGTCGCCCGAATCCTTACGACCGCGAAAGAACCCAACGAACGAATGGAAGGTGACCGGCGGCCGCGCGCCGCCCTGATTATAGTAAAACCCTACTTACCGATGAAAGATTATAGCATTGCATTCCCTATATTTTCCAGTACGACTTGTACAATAGTTCAGTGTGCATGAAGGTATTTTGAAGTTATGGCGAGCGCTTGAAACCGACAGATGCCCGAGACATCTCACAGTGGACAATGAATCAATATGCGTAGCCAAATTGATATCACGCCAAAACTGGCTCTATCTATACACCTCATTATCTGGGACAAGGTATTACAGTGGAATTGAAATATTATAATAAAATTCCAGAAAGCTGAAGTCCTGCAGAAATGAGGTCTCTGAGGCGAGAAATATCGAGAATCGCAAAGAATGCAAGACTGACGTAAGCGTAATCAGTGAGATTAAGAAAGGGACGCTTAGATGCTTTAGGCGAGTAGATCTAATTAAATTAAAAAGGAGTAAAAAGATATTATATAACAAACGTGAACTTCTTCTAAGTCAGGGAAGTAGGAAAGCATGGCTCGATCAAGTGAATCAGATACTTTAGTCGGACCGAGTAAAGAAAATCGGAATAACAGAAGAGTAGATATGTTTGACACGATGTATGAACGTGAATGATACAAGGAGTGTGTGACAAGACCGGGTGGTTCGGCCGTCCGTCTTTTCTGCTTCCCCTGAGGGAAATGGCGTAATGATTAGTTATTTTACGGTCTCTGTGGGTAGGCTCTAGGGGTAAGGCTCCCGCTTTCAAATCTCGGCGAGCATAAGTAAATTTTATTTGATTAATTTGTGTTATTTCACAATTTACTCATTAAAAATAATATATCGTGTATTTGCGGCACGTTCCAGAGTGGACGAGAGTATCGCCCTGATGTAAGACCACCATTCAGAATTCAAATGTTGCTTGAAATGGCTTTGGCTGTGTTTGGTGACCAGATCTGAATGGCTAGGTACTTCCTCACCTCTTTCTTCCCCATATCCTTCCCCTCCCCACTACCTTCAGCCTTTCAAATATCCCAATCTGGGATGCCTTAGACTCTCTATTTCCAAACGGTTGGGAGTAGTTGGGACTCTTGTGCGATTTTACATTATTATAATAGAATTCCAATACCAGTAGATATGTTTCCACAATCAAAAGAACTCTTTTTTTTCAGCTTACTTAGATACATCAGTGTTTTTCTTCTATTTACTTCTTGAAGAATTGGGTTCTTTTCTGAATAACTTTCTACAAGCTACAAGTCAAGTATATATGTGTACTAACTTTTCGGGCACCACCAAGAACTAAACTGGCGAAAGCCTATAAAGGCTACAGAACCCCTGAATTAGAATGCAAATTAAATTAACTTTTCGCGTACCACCAAGAACCAAACTGGCGAAAGCCTATAAAGGCTACAGAACCCTGGAATTAGAATGCAAATTAAATTAACTTTTCGCGTACCACCAAGAACCAAACTGGCGAAAGCCTATAAAGGCTAGAGAACCCCCGAATTAGAATGTAAATTAAATTAACTTTTCTCGTACCACCAAGAACCAAACTGGCGAAAGCCTATAAATGCTATAGAACCCCCTAATTAGAATGCAAATTAAATACAGCCAAAGAGAGCTAACACGGAACTAATAGTAAGTACCTACCTACGTGAAAAGGTATATATTTTTGTAAATTACAAGTCCTCAGTGTCTTCCTCCTTTTCCTGGTAATGTCGTCTCGAGTTTGCGCAAATGCAGTGTATTAAATTTATTACAGGCCATTTTACACATTAGCGGTGCAACACCGCCCATTAGTTGGAAACCACTTGCTTTCATAATATTTAATATGAATGCTCTGTAAAATACGAAACGACAGCAAATGTCTATCATGACTGGTAAATGTACTATAACGTATGATTGATTTGGTTATTGCCTACTTATCAACAAGTCGATTTGATATTTAAGTGGACGTTTAAATTTCGTTGGAAAATTTCTGCTGTATTTCACATTTCCGTCGGTAGTGACTCCATTATCGTTAAGGCATTATTAATATTTTTGAGTATCTATTAAAGTGCCATTGTACATAATTACTTGTACACAAGAAATATTAGTTAATGGTCAAATAAACGAGTTTAGAATATTAATATGTTAACAACCAATTAAATAACTACTCTAGGTTCCAGTGATGTGTTCTAGGGAAACCTATGCAATGCCCATAATAATAGTCGGTTAATTTTTCTGATATGATTTGAACACTGTAATTCCCCTAACTTGTATTTTTCTGGAAGAAGAATATCAAATTAATAAATTTAAAGAAAACATGAAACAGTAAAAGAAATTAAAATATGAAAATCGATTTGAAAAATTTATTTATGCGAGTTCGGATACGAGGTATTTTAGATATTTGCAATGTCACCATAGCTGAAATCTTCGGTCGAATATTAGATAGTGCAAAACTTTAACAAGATTTTGGTCGCTAGTGTAAAAAGTCGTTTACGAACAGAGCATTGTTTTTCGATGTGATTGCAGCCATTTGGTAAAGTTTGCCAAGTGTCAGAAGGTGATAATGAAAAAAACTGAAGAATAACCACGAGTTCAACCAATCGCAATCTGACGTCAAGATTCTTGAGCAAACAAAAAAGAAGAACCAACAATATTTCCACAAGACAAATATTTTCAAGACATCTCGGCTTTGTTAGTGCAGTCACGACGTCAAGACATGAACACGATGAACAAATACTCGAATGGGGAGATACCAAAAATTATTATGTTCAAAAACAACATGATTATGCGTCTCTTATGAAATGCTAATATTAATACAGCCGATCAATTTATTCATAGTCGTTGGTAGACGTATAGTGTGTGCAAAGATATTAGAAAACAGGGGTGTATGGCCCAATCAGTAGGTAGGTACTTAAATAATGAAAACACATTATAATAGATGAGTTACATACTGTATTTTGAATTATGGGCAACTTTACATCAAAAACATTCTAGCATTCAAAAACATTTTTTCAATTCTCTGCAACAAAGCTAAACAATGCACTTCTACTGGCCATTGGACAGAACACAAATTAGGCTAAATATAAATTGGACACCAAGCCTTTGATCAGAAGCCAAGAGAGATCAAACATCAACGATAAAAGTCCCTAAAAATAATTAATAATCAATAAAAAATAAAAAATATTTTTTAAACAACGTTATAGTTTTGGCAATGGTACGATGTTCAATGTATTTTTATTTTGATTGTGATATTGTTTTGTAAACTATGATGTTAATTGCTTTCCATGTTGAATGCAAAACGTGCAGTGTTGTAAACTGAGCCTGTTCTCAACAGTACATTACATATGTAATAATGTGTTAAATAAATAAACATTTAAACAAAACACATTCGTCAAACTTACCGATAAACTTGTTACGAATTCAAGAGCACGAAAGGGTAGGTTTGTGCAGACTTCTAAAAAATTATCATACACCTGGATCAGCAGTAGTCCATTTTAAATACATTAGTAAATCCATTTTAAGCAACGTTTCGATTCTGAATGATGGTCTTTCACCAAAGCGATACTGAAAGTATCTACCGCTCTGGAACAAGCGAAATGAAAAGTTAATCAAATAAAATTTACTTGCGCACGCCGGGATTTTAACCCGCGACCTCCGGATCGTAACCAATCAACGACGGAGACAGAGATTTTATGCAGTGATTCAAGTTTATTCCATTTCGATGATTGTTTTTGGTAGTTTTGTTTATAGTGCGAATATTCTCATCATAGGAAAATAACAAGATGTATTGATTGTTTTTTTACGTACGGCTAGTCCGGATCAGATTTTCATTAGTGTGATTGAATTATTTTCCCGAATGTTTGATTTTTTGTCTATAGTGATGACGTGCCCTGATCCGCTTTCGTTCTACGTTATTATTTGTCTAATAGCCTTCTTACTAATGCGTTTATGCGTGATGGCACTGCGTAAGACGTAAGAGTCATCAGTAACCTCATAATGTCCTAAAATAAGTCAAGACTGTCATGAGTTATATGTCTGACGGTCTTAGAAATACATTGGTATTAAATATCCGAAAGTTGAAAAATCAAAAACACATTTCACGTAATAAATTCACGGATCACGTTTTTGGACCATCAGAATTCCTCTTAAAATAAGACGAATAGTAAGAATGTATAAATATTCCATGAGGTATCTCGTACAGTCATCGACTAAGTTTCATCGATGCGTACGACGTATGGGGGCGTTTTATTGTCAATCGTTCTGTGAAGGACCTTTAAAAATATAGTCTTTACTTGAACTCATTAAACAATTATATTTCTTTTTTTTTATCTGGATTAAGGATTTTGTGGATTTTTGATTCGAAATAACAATGATAATAATGTCATTAAAAAAACTTAGTTTATAGAGTTGGGCGGATAAAATATAGATGAATTATACATAGAACCCTCCGAGCGAAGTACTAAATTGTTTGTGAATCACAGATATCTTCAGAATCATATACTTTACTTTTTGCCTACGATCGTATTGCTTACGATTATTTTACTTACGATCAGTTGAAAGTTACTCATAATATTTAGTCAATCTCAGTCCTCTGTATTAACAAGGTCTTCAACAAACCAATCCCTTAACATCCCAATAAAACACTCCACCCACGGACAAAGATCCTTTAAGTACTATTATATTAAATTCCAATAACTAATCTAATCTGAAACAACTTGCTGATAATTCACCAAAACACAAACTGAAAAACATATCACAGAATGGATAAAATCTAAAGGTAGATAATTTTTCCAAAACATACTCACCCCAAACCAAACATAACACAATTTAACTAGTATGTATATTATGTTTTTAGTTGTACTAAATAAATGATTGTTGTATAATAATGTGGTAATGTTTTAAATACTTGCATTAATTTCATCTACTTCTGTTTTGTTTTATTCTCTTTCGTCTTAACTGTATCTTTAAATACACTACATGTAGTATTCTTTTCTTTTCAATAAATTATGTCTATGTAATATTATGATGTCACAACTATTAACATATTATGTGTAGGTACTATACTGCCGCCATGGGTCGAACAACAATATCCTCCTTGAGTATCCCAATGACGATGATGTGTTTTTACTTATGATGGCATAATATCACTTTCGTAAAAGATGCGCACAGTATTCACAAAACACTCCTACTAACCCATACAGATACAAACTTTAATATACTTGTTTAATTTAACGACCTTCATGTTTAGATCATATTTTTACAAATTTTCCTGATATCCATAATATAAAATCAGCTGTCATTCATACTAATATTACTGATCATTACTCATGTATGTTTATCCATAAATTTAGCAATCCAATATTGCCATCATTTAAAAAAAATAATACCTCAAAAAAAGTACTCGATATGGATACATTAAAAAATAAATTAGAATCGGAAAATTGGATAGAATTATTTCAATGTAATGATGTCAATGTTTGTTGTAAAATATTTGAAGAAAAAATTTCCAAATACATAAATGACTCATCGAATAATATAATACCCAAATCCAAACTATCTAAATTCAAACCTATAAAACCATGGATTACTCACGGTTTAATAGTATCTGTACGACATAAGCAAGCTCTATACAAATTGACTACTCAACAACCAAATAATAAAAATTTACTCAATCATTTTAAAGCATATAAAAACAAACTTTCTTATATTATAAAACATACTAAAGAAAGTTATTATACACATAAGTTGGATCAGGCTGAAAATGATAGTAAAAGAGTATGGACGGTGATAAATGAAATAATTGACAAAAAAAATACAGGAATAATGAAATCAGTGCTATTAATCATGATAACTCGAAAACATGTTGTAAAGAAAATCCATCAAAAGCTGCAAATATATTTAACACATATTTTGCAAATGTAGGGAAAAATCTAGCCAATCTTATACATATTGACCCAAATATAACACCTCCAGACAGTAATATTGATGCTGAAAAAAAAATGGCAACATTTGAAATCACCACAGAGGAAGAAATAGTTTCTATTATAAATGAAATGAAAGGAGGTTCTGCTCCGGGCTTTGATGCAATTACAGTTGATATTTTAAAAAATATTAAAAAACTAATATCCAAACCATTATTGCATATAATAAATACAAGTTTTCAAAGCGGAGTATTCCCATCAGTTTACAAACAAACTACCATTACTCCAATATTTAAATCAGATAATCCCGAAGAAGTAAACAATTACCGACCTATATCAGTCATCTCAAATATAGCAAAAATTTTTGAAAAAATAGTTAAAAAAGAATGAGCCAATTCATAAAATGCAATGGTATAATTAATGAAAACCAGTTCGGTTTTATAGAAGGGAGAAGCACATAGGATGCAATTGCAAAATTGAGTAGCCTAGTATATAATTCTTTAGATAAATCATTAAAATGCCTTGGAATTTTCATAGATCTCAAAAAAGCATTTGATAGCATATCACATGACAAACTTATAAGTAAATTAAGAAACATTGGATTAAATGGTACAGCTCTAGAATGGGTAAAAAGTTACCTTTCCAAACGACCTCAAGTCGTAAAAATTAACAATGTGTTTAGCTTGCCAAAAACGAGTCAATTCGGCATACCGCAAGGTACAGTTCTGGGTCCGTTACTGTTTATCATCTATGTTAATGACATATTCATACAAAAACTAAACGGGAAAATAATATCGTATGGTGATGACACTGTCATAATAATCGAAGGTACGGATTGGAATACTGTTAATAACTTGGCAAATGCTGATATTAATATACTGAAAATTTGGTTCGATAAAAATCTTCTCTCCTTAAACACAGAAAAAACAAAATTTATCCCATTTTCAATCAATAAATGTAAATCAAAACCAGAATTAAACATTATAATACACCAACACACATGTGGCAGAACTAACTGCAATCAAACTTGTCCTATCTTTAGTCCAACATCCAAAATCAAATATCTTGGTGTATATATAGATAAATATTTTAAATGGAAAACACATATTTGTGAACTCGTCAAAAAGGATTAGGAAATGTATTTATATATTTATAAGACTTAGAAATATTCTTAGACTAGAAAACCTAAAAAGAGTGTACTATGCGATTGTTCAATCTATATTACAATATGGTATTATTGGTTGGGGAGGAACATATAATAAAATTTTGAACCCACTTAAAGTAGTTCAAAGATTGGTAATCAAAGTAATTTTGAAAAAACCATCAAAATTTTCTACCGAAATTCTTTTTACAATTTTCAAAGTACCTACAGTAGACAAAATGTATCAAAAATATTCAATACTTCAAATTTACAAAGAAATACAGTCAAATACTCATAACTTGCAATTCAATACATCAGCAAGATACCAGAAAACTATTAAAATCCCAAAATTTAACACTAAGCTCATTAAAAATACCTATCTTTATCTAGGCATAATTTATTTTAATAACCTTCCATTAAATTTAAAAAATATCGAAAACATTCAGGAATTTCACCTTAAATTAAAAAAATTACCTTAAACTATTATGAGTCCATATTACGTTCACTACTTACATCTAGAAGTAATATTGTTTAAATCTTGTGTTGTTTCTAAATAATTTATTTACTTTAATACTAACATGTACATATTTGAACTAGAATTCCCTCACCAAACACAAGAGCATTGTCTCTTTATGGTGAGGAAAGGCTATAATTTCTATTGTTTTATATCTTGTTAATATCCTGTATTTATGTATGTAAAAAAATATTTTTTCTAATATTAAATAAAAAATAAAAATAAAAAAAATAATTGTACTAAGTGTATGTAAATGAATAAAATTTAAAAATTGATTGCGATCATTTTGTGTACGATCATTTTGTACACGATCACTTTAAATACGATTATTTTGTAAACGATCACTTTGAATACGATCATATTGTATACGATCATTTTACCTATAACCGTTTTCCGACGTTATCTGTGATCAAAATATAAACGTAAAGCAACACATATTTTAACAATGAAAATACTGTTTGAGGTTCACTGGAATGATGCAAAGCAGGAAACAATGCCAAAGTTAACGATTGCATTATCATTCTAATTTAATCAACACCATTAAATTTATTCAATGTGAATATACAATAGCCGCCCGTATACACCAAAGTACCAACGATTTCCAAAATTATATATTTATTTTATGGATTCAGCAAACTATTTGTGTTTACTTGTCACATCAATTATTTCAAATGGGTTTTATAAAATGGCTGGATTATTTGAAGAGAACCGATTGAATTATTTCGGTAAACATTTTATTTTTAATCAATTTACTTTCCATTTGAATGGAAACGCGTATATTTTAATAGCCACTACTTTTTTTGGGTTTCAGAGGTCAGTTATAAAATCTATATTACTTTATGGCTTTAATAAATAATTGATACACACTTTTAAATAATATTTTAACACGCTAATTAAGGTAATCAATGGACGAGCTATTTTTTTCGGGAAAAGTGGAAACTAACCACATTAATCTAAATAAACTCAACGTACCGACGTAGGTACATTATGGAATAAAAGATTAAATTTCAACGTTCATTTTCAAGTTCTGTGAAAGATTTTATCAAGTTCTGTTTTTATTTCAGTTTTGTCAAGCAACCAGCCTATAATGACATAATAACAGAACTTGAATAGGACTTTCACAGAACCCGAAAATGAACGTTGAAATTTGAACAATTCATAAAATTTCAACGTTCATTTTCGGGTTCTGTGAAAGTCCTATTCAAGTTCTGTAATTATATCATTATAGGCTGGTTGCTTGACAAAACTGAAATAAAAACAGAACTTGATAAAATCTTTCACAGAACTTGAAAATGAACGTTGAAATTTGATGAATTGTTCAAATTCTCCGAAACAACCCGTCCTAAGCTTCTTTTTGTAAACATATTTAGCTGTTATTCACGAACTGGGGTAATACACATTTTATTTTAAGTATTGTACATATTATATAAGTTATTTAAGAAGATAATATTTATAAAACTAAACGATTAATCAATAGCTCAATGGTTAGACTGTTAACCAGGTAAGACATGGGTTCTGAGTTCGATCCCCAGTTGCAACCATTACTTTTGAATTTTCAATGTCTTGCACTGTTTCATGTATCGTTTAGATGTATTTATATTGAAAATCATCTTCTTCACTGTAAGTTTTTAGATTCTCACGGCCAAAAGCATTTTTGTTGTTTGTTTTTGGGGTGTTATGCCGTGTTGCGCTAACTCCTTCTTTAGCAGACGTTTCGGACAGCGTTGCAGTGTCCATCATCAGGGCAGATCCGGTAGATCCGAAGACGAAGACACATCTTCGGATCTACCGGATCTGCCCTGATGATGGACACTGCAACGCTGTCCGAAACGTCAGCTAAAGAAGGAGTTAGCGCAACACGGCATAACACCACAAAAACATACAGCAAAAATCTTCTTCACTGATTAAATATTACATTGATGCGTTTTTTATGTGAATAACCGCATGTGAACAAGCTAGGGAGATGGTGGATAAAGATAATAATATAAACCCTGATTGGGGTAGTTGTTGTGAGACTGAATTTAGTGGGATGGGAAGGAGTTGTGGAAAAGGTAGGGGAGAACCTGGCTATTTAGATCTTGTCACCAAACATGGTTAAAGCTACTCCAAACAACGTTTTAATTCTGAATGGTGGTATTATACCCGGGAGATACTAAAAGTATCTTCCACCTGGAAAATGTGCTACACGCAGGTATTAGAACCCGCGACCTTCCATTTGCTAGTAGAGAGCCCATCCCTTCGAACACGGAGGCCGTCAACCAATCTACATAATATATTAACTCCTAGACTGATGAAATTTTGAACACATGACCTTTAAAGTCTACATTAGATTATTAAAAATTCTGCGTAAAGCCTGGACATCGCCGGTGACTTTAACTAGTAAAAGTATACAGTACAAGCAATTTCCAATTGCTGGGAGCCAGTGGGACTATTGAATTTCCAATTTGAGGAATGTTGGAGGATGAAGAAATTGGATAGAGGAGACAGAGATTGGAGAACACGGTCGATCCTTTTAGGAAACCAGAACCGGGCTGCATTTAAATTTCGCCGAGATCCGAGCGCCGCCCGTTTACATGAGAATTCGAACATTTCCTTGAGTTGGGATCAACATTGCGAAATATTCCGTGGCACTAGTGATTAATGTGGAAACGTTTCCGTAAACTTTCCGTTGTCCGAGTGAAATTTCCTGGCCGGAGCAATGTTCAACTAAGATGGAGGGAGATACTCAAATAGGTACTCGGAGATCAAACATTTACACAGCACTCTGCGGCGCGATGAAATACTTTCCCACTGAATCATGGCAAACGCAGGATCCACTAAATTGAATGGTGACGGGTAAAAGATTTACTGGATATTTATAAAGCCCGTTCAGTGGGTCACAATGTCATTTCCCACTCCGCTGTGATCAAATTTATATCAAAGTTTGATAGAAATTATTCACAGTGAATAAATAAAATAGAAATATTGATAGGCTTTGAAAGAAGTGTTTGAAAATAAATATTTGGGATTAATATTGGACTCCAAACTGAAATTTTTTCTCTTAACTCAAAAAAAAATATTTTAAAAATATGGGAAAAATAAGGAGATTCCAAAATATGTACAGCCTCACAACGCAAGCGTTGTAATCGTTTTTTTAATAACACATGTATAAGGATTGTATTAAGTCTTAGATAACTATGCACCTATTGATGCCTATTTAAAATACAAAAAATACATAAATAAAATAAAATGTACGTATTTGACCCATATCAACAACCGACGATAAAACATTACGCTATATTATGCGCGCATAATTTGGGCGTGGCATATACGTATTATATGTCACACTATGCTATAATCTTCCTCGGGAGACGGGGTCAGTTCAATTGGGGAACTGCCGCCCAATATATTTTCTTTGTATGGGATCTGTCAGTTTGACAGACAACAGCCACGTAATTACGGCGCTCCGTAAATTGCCTATGGCAGGAGAGGAAGTCGCATAATTTTAAAATATAGCCTGGCTAGCAGATCACTGCGCATATCGTCCACACTTATAAACATAATCTTTTTAGTTATGACTGGGATTGTATGGCGAGAAATATGGAGTTATATATAACGCTATGAACTAATAGCGTTATCTGTCACCTCTTTAATTCTGAAGTCACGAAGTTTGTACGATTCGTTTAGCATGGTCTCCGTAGTCGAGGAGTAAAGTTCTCTACTAGCATGCTGAAGATCGCGGGTTCAAATCCCGGCGTGCGCAAGCAATTTTATTTGATAAATTTATTTTATTTCACATTTTTAAAATATATTGTATACTTGCGGCACATTCCAGAGTAAAAGATACCCTCAGTATCACCATGGTGTAAGACCACGAATCAGAATTGAAACGTTGCTTGAAATGGCTTTAGACGTGTTTAGTGACCAGATCTGAATAGACAGGTACTCCCCACCTTCCTCTTCCTCACTACCTTCCCCTCCCATCCCCACTATCTTCAGCCTCACGACATTCCCCGACTGGGGATGCTATAGTATCACTGGCTCCAGACGGTTGGGAGCAGTTGGGACTCTCGTGCGGTATTTATATTTTTAAAAAATCATTCACCAAATTGCTTGCTTATAATATTAGTTACTTGTATGATAATATGGCTTGTTCGATCTGACCAATATTATTTTTGGAACTATATGTCCCTAGATTACCAATAGGTGTGGTATACATAATAATAAATTAATTTTGAGCAAATAAAACGTACCGTACGTCTCTTCAAACAATTTACTATATCGTATTAAAGATGAATTTGGTATTTTCTCTAAAATTAACTACACTTTTCTAAGAGCTATTTCGTGAGTTGCTGCCAGACAAAAACTCATTGCGATGTATTTTTTTCATGTCTCTGAAAGGTTATTTTTATTCAAAATCTTACATTGCTGCTCAAAAAGGGAATTGTGTACGCATAATTATTTTGTATGCCAACTAGATAATACGTAAATACGTAGAGTTGGTAGGAAAACGTGTTTTGTTGTGTATTTTGTGTTGAATGGTGATTTTTTTGTTGTTGTTGATATTTCGTACTAAAGAGTAACAAAGCTCTCCAATGTTGGCACAGCCCCGGAGCAAAGTTCTCCTTTCAGTGTATTTAGTGGGGCCTTTTGTATTTTATACACAATACACATTTATAGACTTCATTCGTTTCGAACCCTTTTTATTGAAATTTATCACCCGTACCTAATGTTATGGATTCTATGCAAAGCAGCGGCGCGGATACTAAACTTTACGAAATCGTTTATCCATTCAGGAAAGATAAGGTCATTCTCACTTCCCCAATACTCGTACAAACAGTCTGTAGGGAGATTCGAACCATTGATAATGAATACAAGAATAAATCAGGACTACTCGGTACCCAAATGTAAATAAAACACACATTTTACAGTAAGCCGACTAAAATTTTCGATCAATATTGTTTTTAGAAATCTTTAAATAATGAAAAACGCATATTTTTTGCTTGCTTTCATGAGCAATCAGGTTTTTATATAAAATATAATATATAGCAAATATTAAATCAATTGTGACTTTACCTCGAATAAGATAACATGTAAATAAAAAAAAATATTGAAATTGTAAGAATTTATGTTTAAAAAATAGCTCATGTTAAGTAAGAAAAACGTTTATTTTATCGAGCTTATTCTGGCAGTTATTGAAGATGTCATTTTTCGACAAGATATCATATTATAAAAAAGTTGTAGTTTCAATACAGAATTATATAAACAACAACAAAAAATTACTGTCATTATTAATCAGGAAATCATTCTTTTTTCAATGTGCAGTTCAGCTTGTTCAGTGTTTTCATTACGACATTATTCGTATACAGCTTAATTAAAGCCTCCCCTAGACAAAATAACTGATTAGATTTATTATTCCTTTCTTATAATTGTTTTTAA
Source organism: Hesperophylax consimilis (assembly GCF_061612785.1). Taxonomy (NCBI): domain Eukaryota; kingdom Metazoa; phylum Arthropoda; class Insecta; order Trichoptera; family Limnephilidae; genus Hesperophylax; species Hesperophylax consimilis. The sequence continues at coordinate 4,195,380 of NC_142851.1, read as the reverse complement.
AAACCCAAATTCATGGACGTGATGTCTGACGTCACCAGTCACCGGTCTCAAAAATCCTACCCTTTTTTAACATCTCGTCTGTACTTTTATTGTATTGAATCCATGACCTGCATGCATTACTACGAAAGAAAAATAAATTGTAGACCATGGATATATTACTCTTGTAGACTGATATCAGAACGTGTCAGCATTAGAAGATTTAGTAGTATTAACAAAATGGCGTGTTTGAGTGTGATCAAGTTTTTTTTAAATGACGATTTATAAATATTTTTTAAAAGCCATAATATTTTTGAATAGAGTTCCTTATTTGTAGATTCCAAAACCTTTTAATGTCTGTGTGATAGAGGAAGGCCGTCGTGGCTTCTCTTTACATTTCAAGGCTTTTACAACTTAATTGGCACTTTGGAGAGGCGTAATTTCGCAGTTCTTTGATTACCATAAGTACTATCTGAGTTTTAAATCTCCGGTCTTGTTGTTTACTGTCCTAATTATCCTAGCCCTCTTTTGAAAACTTTCGCTGGCTCTGAGCAATCCATCCCCACACAATCCCAACCATCCCTTACTCATAATTTATCACTCGAGGCACAAACTTCGCCGGCAATGGGGGCTAATTATGTTTATACCGCATTTCAAAAAATTTTGTTTCAAAACAACATTTTTCTTTTGTGAATACGAAAAACCTTGAGGAATTTTTAATATTGCCGCAATCAAAATCTTTATAACGTTAATATAAATAGTTGAGTGTTTAGGTATTTCTGAAAGGTTTTATGTCATGTTAGCTTACCTTCCTACTTACTGTAATTTCTATTGAACAACGTTTCATAACCATTTCTATGGCATGAAAGAACTCTATCAACATACTCATATAAGTGCTATTATTATGAGCGATGTCATATAACAAGGAATACCCCAATGACAATAGGTACTTTGCATGTTCAATTTTCTAAACATTGTTAAGAACAGAGTTCTTGAGATCGTTACCTTCTTAGAAGGCCATTTGTAAACCTGTACAATAAATTAATAAACTGTGCTGAAGGAATTGAACAAGCCTTTAAATACACCATTGTAAGGTCCGTTGCGTGGCACAGGTAATACAGACGTCTGAAGTTATGAAGGAGTTGGGTCGTCCCGTTCAGAAATTGTCTACTATAGTAAATAATAATACTGATGGTGAACTTTTCCGAATCGAGACGTTTCTTGCCAAGCTCACTTGAAGCGAAATAGCACGAAATTGCGCTGTATAAGTGTTAAATTATTATTACCAGTAGTTCTTTGAACAGTAAAATTTAAAATCTTGAAAAAGAAGCATAGGTCGTTTATCTTAAGCTGATTCCTAATTATATATATGTAATTATTATAAATTAAACCACACGTAGAAAAATTACTGAAATAAAATATTACTAATTTATTTCTTCAGATTATTCGAATTCTTTTAAAAACCGGAATGCAGGCCTTTAACGAATGAATTGAACGGTTTCCTAATAAACTAAGTAAAGCGCCAATGTATTATGGAGATGTCGGAATACGTGTTCATAAAAAATCTTTCGCATTTCTTCATTGTGTACTATCGGGAGAAACGCAGGTGCATTAACACGTATTCCGATATATTTTAATTTAGTTTATTAGGAAACAGCAAGCTATCCCGTTTTTAACAGGAATTTGATAAATGTCATTTTTCTCCGTGCACGTAAGAATATATGTAACATTTTTTTAAGTTTCAAATAATGAACTACAAAATTTATCCAAAGATAACTACGCCACTATCTCAAAGACTTTTTTTCTAAATTTCTTCAGGCAGGTGGGTATCATAATATAGGAAAGCTCAGACCAACCTTGTCAAAGTAAGGCTTGCTTTAATAATATAGTGGATTCATTAGATTTTCGAAACCGGAAACGGAACTGACAAATTAAATGCCAAACGGTCGACTTAAAACAGGACTTCGATACGCTCAATCAGTTATTAAAGAATGAATAGAACGGCAATTATATCGATGATGGCCAACATGTTCAATGTCTGTAATAATACCTGGTCGGCAACTAAAATATTCCAATCGTGGAATAAGTGACATACGCATTTAACGCCATCATTTACTAGAAGTGTCTAGTGTAAGACCGTGTGAGTTGTCTATGGAAGTAAGAGCGAGTTGTCGTTCAAATTACCTTCATAAGCTGTGATAAGCACCGTTATTACTTCAACTTAAATACCTTACAGTAAACTTAAATTAATCGTAACGGCATTACAAAGCCTCAGTTCTAAATTTGATTCTTACACAAGATTAGAACGGACCTATTTTCACGACATAATCAAGTTTTCATGAATACTTTACAAAAAAACTAATCATTGAGTTTCACGCCAAGTACGTTTACATTTTTTTTCACAACGCCACGTGTTTTCTGACTGTTTAACCCAAATAACATTGCGTCAACATAATCACTTATCGGCAAGTAAACTTTACGTGTTTTTCTGTATTCGAACGTGCGTCGTTCTGTAAAAATCCAATAAATAAATAATACAGATATACTTAGCTAAAAAAAAATCTAAGCAATCCCGCAGAAAATTCCACGAATTCAAAGCGCCCGCATTTGATTGAATTCCATTAAATTTCAACAGAATTGCTTGTGGAATTTTTCTTATAATGGGATGAAAAATGTTTGGGAGAGTTTTATTTGGATTTTTCTTAGAAAGTTAAATCCATAGAGGTATTGTATTTGTACAGTAAATATACAAATAAAATTAAAATTGTAAGTTTGAATCAGAACCCGCGCTTGGAATACTCTATAATGCTTGAGGTTCATTGTGTTTTCTTTACAAAGAGAAGCGCGCGTTTGATAGTTAATTCAATTGTAGAATACCAGGAAAAAAATAAACCAGATAATATATTTTTTAAATATTTTGTTATAGAAATAAGCAAAGTACATATAAAAAAGTATGTACATTTTATTTGTACATATTGTGAGATTTGAATACTACTCTTCCATGGAATCGTTAGATTGTGTTTTGAAAAGAAGTGTACAGTACGTTATTGAATTTTTTTTAAAGTAACTAGCTGTACCCCACCAAGCATTGCTGTGGCTCAGTCTGTCTGTGCAGATAGCGAGTGTTGCTTTTACGTCCAACAGATGGTTCTGTGTTAAAAAAAATAAGTTTTTACCCGTCACAGGTGACATCTGCATAATGTAGGTATATAAAACACACATGTATTCGAATTCAATTTGTGTCAAAAATTCTAAGCAATCGGCAAAGAACTTTCCTGAGATTTAAGATTTTGAACAAGCGAACGCTTACATTTTAATTTATATAGATAGATGGATTAATTAATAATATGGTAGGATTGGTAGGTAGTGATGTATAAATTCCCGGGAATTTATTTCTGGGGAATTTTCACGGGAATATGCCCGGGAATATTCCCCTGGACGGGGAATTTTGGGAATTTTTATTCTAATAACATAATACCTCAAAAAGAATAATATTTATTAAATAAAAAATAAAATATAGCCACATATGGTACATATAGAGCAAGATATATCCATAAAAACTATTCCCATATATATAGGAATAGGATCCAAGAGAAAAAAATAACAAAAAAACACCGATCAAAATTATTTTAAAGTGAGTAGTACCTCTATATAATTGTATACTATACAGTATTAGTAGCCTATATACACTCTATGCTAGTAAACGGTACATATAAAAAAAAATCGTAAAACTGTAAAAATGACACAACTTCACAGATCGTTACTGTTCATCTGATGATACTGATTGGACACTGACACTATCAACTTCGCTTCCACTTTCACCTTCATATTCTTCTTCATCCGACCCGGACAAAGTTGTTGCCGACTCAGGATTATCTACGTTTTCTTCTTCCTCAGCGCAGTCAATTGGATGTTTGCATTTGCGAGAACCAGATAGGTTTGAAACGTTATGATGCGAAGCAATCTGCTCATTCGTGGAAGAAAGGGTTTTCTTGGGAGCAACTTGAGAGCCTCTTTCAGAGGAAAGAAGTTTCCAATTGTGTGCCACAAATGTTATTTTCCCTGCTTTTTGAGTTGTTAGACGATTCCTCCGTGTTGTATGAATGCGACTAAACGTGCTAAAAGATCTCTCAGTGGCTGCTGAAGTAATGGGAGCAGTCAATATTCTTATGGCAATCTGTGACAAATCAGAACATCCGCACATCCCCTTCCACCAGGTCACTGGCGTGATTTTATCGACACACTTCCATAGGAATGCCTTGCTCCATGATTCTTCTTTAGCCCTATAATTGGCTAAATCAACAAGAACATTTGCACTATCAACAGTCTCCATATGACTTGATACTTGGTCAATGAATTCGAGTGCTTCAAGTTGCTGTGCGTGACTTAGCAGATGTCCTTGGGAACCTGGATCTAGTAGGGCAGCAGCCAGATGTATCGGAGCAATAGCAAATTCTTTGCGCTGCGCCGCTTTTTCCAGTATTTGCTTCTCTTCGGCATGGGACAGTAGAGACGCTGGAAGAGTTTTACTTAGACTGCTCTCAATATCCTCAAAAGCATACAATGCTTTGTGTGTTAGTGGATCGTCTCCCTCTAGCTGTGTAATCCAGGAAACAATCGGTCGCAGAACATCGGCTAATGATGTCACTCTTGTCCAGTAAACATCATCATCCAACAGGCTGTTCTTCATATCACGATGTAAAGATGAGGCAGCTTCGTTTACTGCAAATGTTTGCAGGCTTACTTTACATGCGTACACTCAATAAAGCATCCAAGAGAAGTGTAGAAGCCATTTTATTAAAAATAAAATAAATTCCCCGTTTTCGGGAATTTATTTCAGGTCGGGGAATATTCCCGGGAATATTCCTGTTCCCGGGAATATTCCCCGGGGAATATTCCCGGGTCTACATCACTATTGGTAGGTACATTTATTTTGAGCTTATATGTTATTCTCTATTTTTTTCTTCGGAATAACAGTCAATTTTTTTCAGACAAATGTTTTTTTTTAATGCATAGATGGGTGCGTATATATGAAAAGAGTAAGATATACTACAGATTATACACACCGTTGATTTTGTCTCCACAAGGGTAAACCGATTATTACCTTTTTAGTGGGACCGTAATTACCTTTTTCCGGGGATCAGCACAAAATGCGACAGCATTGAGATAATTATAAAAAATCAAGTTCTTCTCTAATAAAGCTAAACGGCCTTTAATATGTAGGTACCAATCAGCATAACACTCTAGAAATGTAGCGCTCACAAAAACATTGAAAAAACGTGTTAATCATATAATTAATAAGTGGGTTTTTCTATAATCCGTACTTACATATTATATTACATACCAATAAATTTAACTAAGATAATACTAATAAATTTAACTAAGATAATACTAATAAATTTAACTAAGATAATACTAATAAATTTAACTAAGATAAACTAATAAATTTAACTAAGATAATACTAATAAATTTAACTAAGACAATACTAATAAATTTAACTAAGATAATAGTAATATATTTAACTACGGTAATACTAATACATTTAAACGAAAAATGAAATAGAACAAGACACTTAAAAAGAGATAACGGTCACAACTAGGAATCGAACCCAACATCTCTTGTCTTACCTGGACAGGTATCTTAAACCACTCGACCTTTGGGACCGATTTATTAAACGTCATATTTGTCGATATCATATTTAAAATTCAGATGTCTAATATGTATGTGTGCATTTTAAATAATGTGCAAGAACAAATCATATGTCACTCCGTTCTCTGCGGTCTTAATTACTTGTTGTTTTTGGATGACTTCAAAATGCATATGTCCTTCTTTCGTCTGTCCTACTTCTATGACCTCAGCTCGGAGCGTGTCGACCTTCAGAGCTATGATTACATGGCTCGTTTCGGAAATTGCTAGCTTCAACCTACTCTCTGTGCATGTAATTATCTCTGGAAATTGATAGTCAAGAATTTGGCTGCGAAAATTGTGAGCGAAACATTCAGAATTAATGGATAGTTCATATCTGCGTGGCGGCGCCGGAGAGGATTATAATATGTGAAATAACGGGAACTCTGTATTGTGTGTTTTGAACATATCTACTAGATAAGTACATCTTTGTTAAAACACAGTTTTTTGTGAAATATCGCACAGATTGTCCGAAGAGGATAATGGAATACCCAATTTGGGGTATGTTGTGGGATGAAGGAAGGGTGGGGAAACTCCTGTTAATCAGATTGGTCTGCAATTTGGGAGGCGGGTATGGGTACCGCTGCCCCAGGAACCATTTATTGGAAAACCAAAACCCCTGCAATACGTCATCCCAAGTGGTTCGCCACCTTTGGTGACTTAGCACAGGTACCCGGGTTCATGGGGTGAGGTTTGTCTAGGTCTTGGCGGCGGATGCATGCTAACCTACTGCTTATGATCGGGAGAGACTAGTTAAGGGAGACTTTTTGACCTCTCCAGCCGGACTTTCTCGACTCATCGTCTTTCACCGCAATAGAAGGGATGGATCCATAGGTCCGTCACTCTTGGACACATTGACTAACAGACTTCTACCCACCCCTCATACCTTTTTCCTTCGAAGAACTTCCTTTTCTTGATTTTTTTCCTCAGGGCCTCCTGTGTTGTGCTAATGTAAAAACGCATATAAAACAAGTTTTGAAACCGAATATTTTTCTTCAAACACAGCAAACTTTTTCTTTGAAGGTACACTTCAAGTGCGATAAAAGACCTAACCTAATGTAATGAGAAAATAACAGACTTAATGTATATACGCCAATTCATAGACACTGCACAGACTTGGTAATGTAATAAGTATAGTTCAATGATATTTACCGCAAGCACTCACCTCGCCAACACTCACCTTTCAGGGTCCAAACTAAAATTATGTCTATTATAATATTTGTAAAATTCTGTCTTTTAGAATATTTGTAAAATTCTGTCTTTTAGAATATTTGTAAAATTCTGTCCATTAGATTATTTGTAATTTTTTTTTTCATGTGCACATTTTATCTTTATGTCAATTTTTCCATGTTCTTTAAAATACACAATCGGGCTTAATAAAGGTTTGTTAATTACGCACGTGCTTTACAACAAATTGTTCATGTTTATTTTTATAATTATGTAACAAACTTACTTTAACTACGTTTTCATATTACTAAAATACATTTATCAAACTCCATTGTACAACTTTCGATACATTTTTATCTTTTATACTTTTCATGTACACCGGTAATCGCGGTATTAATTTAGCTACGTTCGTAAATGCAAATATGCTTTATTACATAATATTCATGTTTATTTTCATAAATATCAACAAAATTATTACATATTTATTTTGCACTCTTGTTATTAAACAGGATGTCCGGGGATAAAATTCACTACCTTCGGGAGGTGATTTTACAAGATTTTAGAAGTAGAAAAGAAAAATAACTTTTTTTTTAAATGAATTGTTTGCATGGAAAATAAATATTATTCTAAGGAAAAATATTTTAGAATGGGACAAAAACTTTGTAATTTTGAAAAAAACATATATCTTTTTTACTTCTTCCATCATGTAGAATCACTTCCCGAACGCCCTGTATCTATGCAATTATTGAACTTCTTTGTACATCATAACTCTCTATTATAACTTGTATTGTACGTTGCTTATATCGTTCATACTCAGTTTATTATGTTACATTTTATCAATAACAATGTATAAATGTAAAAGCCTCCAAGGCGTGAATAAATAAATATTTCGCTTGAATAAATCACGACATGGAACTAATGAGGGATCATAATATGTATGATAATTATATGCCGTGTAAATAGAACTTATTTCACCGAATACCTAGTGCGTAAGTTAATATAAATAGCTACATAAATGTTCATGCACACTTAAATAATAATTGTTTTGTTGACGAAAAGCAAGCTACAAGCGACTGCTTGTACAGCTTATGTGACGTCTATTATCTAGGTACCTACGTCAATTTGCTTCGGAAAATAATTTGAAGCAAGTAGGTAAGCACAGTTTGATAATTTAATAAAGTGGAAGTACTATGGCAATTATTTTTTTAATGATAAACTAATATTTATAAGACAAGGTTTTTATGTTGAGCACAAAGGATAACAAATTATTATTATTTTTATATTTTTTTTATTATAGAAACAAAAATTACATGATTACTTCATGTTGTGTACCTATGATATATTTCCTTGTAATGTCTGCTAAGTGGTATGTTTATTCCTTAATAACCAGGTGACGTGTGTAGTATTTAGGTGTGTGTGTGACGTGTGTAATGTATGTGTGAGTTTTTGTGTGTGTGTGTCTGTATCTATGCGAATTGAACAGTTTAAATTATTGACATGATGCCAATAAATATAATTACAAGCATTAATTACTTGTTGATTAAAGTACTTGTACATATTTAATTATTTGGCGTGTTGGGAATAAGCAGATGTAGCTCGGTTGTCCAGAGCACCTGACCGGACATCAGAAGGTGCGGGTTCAATTCTCGTCGGCGGAATTTATTTTTACTCGGGAGATATTTTCAATTTGTATGGATATTTCAGACGAGTAATTAATGCTTATAATAATTTGTTACTATGGTAATACCGAGTAGGTAATGTCGATTTTGGAACAATTATAGCGCATTTAGATGGGAGGTTTTGATTGGAATTTACCAAAACAAGTTTTTTAATTTAACATTTTATAATTGAAACGGCGTAACTCTTAGCTTCTTAAATCTAGTTACCTATACCTACTTACACGTTTAATAATGACTGGGTTATTTGTATTTTTTTCGTGAGAAAATCACTTCAAAGACGCTTAACAACTTAATGAATGCATTTAATCTATTTTCATCTCTTAGACTTATAACTTATTAATTGTGGCTTATAATTAATTTTGATAGCTAGTGACTTATTCCAAGCATTTATCTCGCCTTCGAAACGTTAAAAATGATAACTTAGTTCCTGACTTACAACGTTATGTAGAATCATTTCCTCTTGGAAGGCAACTGCACTTTCTGATGGTGAAAATGTGCTTTTTCTAAATTACCTATGCTCTTTTACATTTCAAACATCTTAGTGTTGCCATTTAAAACAAAACAATTTGAATGATTGAAATACCAATGTCCTACATTCTATTGGACACTCTTATTATGAAATCCACGAACTCCGCGAATATACATATTATATGACTTTTTGCCTTGTTCGTGATTAATAATAAGATCCCAAACACCAGACAAAGAAAATGATTCAAAGGTTTTTAACTGGCACGGACTATTTTCGTTGCTTTCCAAGGAGACTTTTCTCAAACCAATTAAATAAATAAGCGATTTGCTCTTTGCTCGTATTCGAAACCATAAAAACTTGATTACCTTTTCTCGAACTGAGATGGCTGATTCCGCTAACATAATGTACATACATACCTAATAGAATAGCTCTAGCTGTAAGTTTGTAGGAACATTTGACTGCTTTCATTGTAATCTAAATATATAAAAATCCTATGTTTGCGCTCGCAAAACCCGAAAAGTAGTTGACTGATTTCGCTGAAAATGTAAATGTATGTTCTTATAAGTGCCAGGAGTATTTAGAGAGTGGTTTGAATAGACAAAGAAGTCGGGGACGCCCGAGGAATACTCTCTGCACCAGAATGAGATACGGTGTTGAATTAAAGTCAATGTAATGAAGTTTTTATACAGTAACATTGTGGTATAAAGTAGTGAATGGTGGAAGAAGTCTGAGATGCACGAGAAAGACATTAGCAATATCGATTGCGGGGTCCACTAGTATAATGTACTGACACCAATGACGTTTGAACTAATAAGTAGAGAAATACCGGTTTCCAGTATTAATGATAACATGTTTAATTATTGACCGATGGGATTAATCTATGAAGTGAAACAGTGTCCGCAGGCGATATTTTTGAAAAGGTTTCTCCATAAATTAGTTGATAATAAAATAATTTGCTTCTGCTCTCAACAACGTATTAAATTATTGTGTGAAGACTAGATAAATAGGGTTGTAAAATCAATTGAAATATGAGATGAATATTTCAATTGATACAATAATTATAATATAATAATTGATAAAAGCTACAAATATTATAATATGTAAAAAAAAGGTCGGCAGAGTGTATTTAAAAACCAATATAAAAAGTGACAAAAACAAAACCTATACCTAACCTATCTATATTACAAAATTTTAACAGCAAAAAAATATTTTTTTCAAAATTTGAACTGATTTGTCAATATTTTAGACTATCCTGTGATTTTCCCCGCTATTAATTTTTCGACGCTGATTTTTCTTCGCTGGTAATTAATATAGAGATATAATAAACTATTTCACAAGCATCAAAATATGCATACGTAGCTGTTTTCGTGATATAAAATATGCGTACGTAGGTGTTTTCGTGATATAAAATATGCGTACGTAGGTGTTTTCGTGATATAAAATATGCGTACGTAGGTGTTTTCGTGATATAAAATATGCGTACGTAGGTGTTTCCGTGATATAAAATGTAATTGATTGAACAGACTGATCCTATTGATAAAAAATGTTTTATATACAATGGCAAACGATTACTATTAGTTAATTAGTTGACTTCACGAATACTTTATTTCTTAGTTAAACCATAACGAGCTAAGAACCCGAATTGTAAGTAGGCTGATTGATTGTTTATTGCGAACATATGGAACACATTATTATTACTGTACTCTTCTTCTTTATGTGCCGTATCAGGTCCCCCCGACGTTGGCGATCACTCTTGAAAATGTCTCTTTGTCTTGCGCTGCCCGGAATAGCTCCTCCACACTTCTAATGCCGGTCCAACTGTACAGTTGCCATTAATTAAGGATTGTATTCATACTCGTATTTGTATAACACTGCCAACGGAACTATGTGCAAAATCGATTACTAGAGGCTGTGTGGAAAACAAGGGAGCGCTATGTAAGGGGGGAATCGAAGAAGTGCTAGCTAAATTAGGAGCCATCTTCCCCAAAATCATACTCGATTACTCGGAAATAAATAAAGGAACGAATTTCAAAATATAATGATTTAAGAACATTTTTAAACGAGTGAGAATGATACTAATAATCAGTTTGCCCAGGGCTGCTCCTATGCAGGCGCAAATGGAGCAGTCCGCTCCAGGCGCCGACTTGCCAGGAGGTCAAGGCGCTGATGATATGGAACGTCTGACACAGCACCCTTGAGGTTTTCACTAGCACCAGGCGCCGGCCGTTTGGCTCAGGGGCAGCCCTGATTTTGACTCACACTTTGTAACTTGCTGGCTCATTGATTTAATCAGTAGTGAAACGTCAAATGAATGCCTCGAAATATGTACATTTATAAATTATTGTAATGTTTTTGTTTATTTAATAAGAAATAAACTAAAAGTTAGGTACATTTTTGACATTTCGGTAGATGAAAAAACAATGACTTGATTAAGACAATGGAAGTAATTTATGGTAATAACATTATATCTGGAGGTATTAATGATAACATTTTGACACGATTTTGAATCTCTTTTCTTTGATAAATCACATATGGCACATTATAATAATAACTTTATCAATGGACATACATTTTTATCAATGGATAAATTAAAAAAATTGGTAAATTTCATGATTATTATTTGGATGATAAATTATGTGCTATTATCGCTTTTATAGACTTCCTTTAGAGGAGGGGTTTAGGTACCGCCGCCCCGGGAACCGTTTGTCGGATAACCAACATGGCTTGGGGAGACCCTTCGACCTCTCCAACTGGTCTCTCTTGACCCATCGCCTTGATAAAACATTCGTCCGTCAGTCCTGAACACATTGATCCCTAGATTCCTACACACCAGTCATATCTTTTACCTTCCCAGAACATCCTCTCCTTCATTTACTTAAAAAGATCCGCCACACAGCATCCCCAAAGATGACATGTAGGTTAAATGTAAAAAAATATATTAATAAAAACACACACCTGCCACACTTTCGAATAATGCTATATAGGTATATATTAAAATCATAATTCGTTTTACTACAACCTCGAATAATACCACTAAGTATTTATGAAAATCTTTTTAATAGTAATAAAAAATTGTTACCCTTTATGTTATGCATAAAAACCATGCCTTGTAAACATTAGCTTATTATTAAATTAGAGATAATATTCCTTTTAGGTACATGCGTAGACGCAAATTATTTCAAAGAAACAAATTTAAATATATTTATGTATATCGATATTATCGAAAGTTTTTACTTTGTGGTTTGGAACAATTCGGAATCGATTGGTCGCACGATTTGATATTGTCGGAGCCTATTTGATATGGCACAATAAAGTGTTGTAGTTAGAGGTAGTTTTACGAAACACATTGTTTGGTATTACATTCGAATCAGAACCTACGGATATAATCATTAACGTATTGCGGAAAATACGATAGTGGTAAGAGAATACCTTTTAAAAAAGCAGAAAACCAATCTAAGCATACTCATTTAATGGTTATTCAGGTACTAATGTGAAATGTGAACGTTTATTGCCATGGTAACAAAACCACTATTTTTTATATTAAATTACTTATTCACGGATATATTCATAACGTTATTCGGATAACAGGAATGATGTTGACTCGGTCAAGAATTAAGTGAGATTTCTTTTAGGTTCGGTACCATCATGTGCCAGTTTGTTTTATGACTAATAAACTTGTAACGTCGAGTGTAAGTATAACCTACCACGTGTAAAGTACTTCATTAAATAAAGTGTTCGGTAAATGAAATATAGCTATATATTATAATTTTGTAATGAGGAAATGTTAATGTACGACGAACTTAGAAAAAAAAATATTTTCCACTATTCCGAGACCAAAGGCAATAAATAGTGCGACACCCGACGATAATTTTTAATTTCATTATATTTTTAAATATTTATATACCAATACATCTATCATATAAATTATCATTGCGTTCTAATAATTAGGTTGAGTAACCACGATGTATGCATCACATGGATATGTAATCTGGAAAGCGCTACGAAAGTCTCCAATCTAGGAAGAAAAACTATTTATATTTTATTTTATTTAAACTATTTTATTGACAGCCCAGACTGGAATGCCATAAATGGTTCGTACCGAACAACTACCGCCAGGGTCAACATCACGGCTTGCTCTGTATTCCACATTTCAGAACGGACGTGCTGGCCCAGCTTAGCATGACAAGAGGTATGGTGATGCTAAATGTAAGCTCAGGTCTTTTGAAATTTTAACATCAGCGTTGAAGGTTTTAAGGGTCATTTTAGGCAAATACTAAAAATAACTAACTTACCAACAATCACGCCGTTTCCCCGCAGGGGTAGGCAGAGAGGACGGACCGAAAAATAACATATCTGTAATGACATTATTCCACAGTGAAACCTTATTTTAGGCGATACAAATTACTTACAATACAATAAATTATTTAGTACCTAAGTACAAAGGCACTTATCTTTGTTATCTCTTTCGGTATTTAGGCCATCGACACAAAAATTATGTACCTACCCACTTATTTATTTACATGCAAAACAGATACCTATCCGCTTACACATTTCGTGTTTGTTTTTTTTTTAAATTTTAGTATTTATTTGTATTCTCTCGACTACAATATTAGGCTCGTGCCCGTATCATGGTCGTCATACACATGGAATATTACGCAGAAACAAAAAATATATATATTCCTGAACCATAATAAAAATTAAAAATATGATTAAACGGAATGATTAAAATAGATGTTTTAAATAAGGAAAAAAAGTAATACAAATATGTAAATATATTAAAAAGTAACATTAAATCACGAATCAGTACCTAGAGGTAAGAGTAAAAAAATAATTGTAGGAGGTAGTAGGTACCTACAAAGGGTATAATTGTATTTTTTTCGTTTATTGGGACAATGCCATAATATTCAATAATTGTCGATAAAAATGAAGAATTACTACATTAATTTGATAGATGCAGATAGGAGATTGTATATAAATGAGTAGACCAAATTAATCCATTGTTTTCACCAGAGCCAGTCTAACTGTCATGCAATAAGATACTAATCACTAAGAATTGGTAGGTATTCCGATGTTTATCTCAGATTATAAATTGCATTTCTGAAATAGGATTTCGTCGCAATTAATTATTGATCACGAAATTACAAAATGATTACAAAGATTAATCGTGAAGAGTTAAGATCTATAAACGCCTATCTGATGATAAATAATTATGTTTACCAGAAGATTTATTTTTCTTTTTATATTCGCATTACATATTTCTTTTGATTTGGGTTTTTACTGAAGTGTTCACATAGTAATCATTAGAATAATAGAATAAAATTTACAAAACAATCTTTACTTTATTTAATTATGTTATATCTATAGTTGCGGGAGACCGATTTAAGCAAAACACTCTGAGAAAAACAAAAAAACAACATACTTTTATCAATTGAAGTAGGTAAGTACTTAAATCAGAAGTAAAAATAGTTATCTTAAGGCCCCGTAGTAAGCGTTCAAAGGTGATTTGAAAGGGAGATATATAAATACGAATGTTAGAGGAAGCGCGCTAATATTAAAAAACGATAATAATTAAGCGAAAATTGTGAAAATATTTAATAAAACACGATTCGTTTGAAAAGGAGTAAAAAGCTCTCGACAAATGCTTTAGTTGCATTTAAAGATATACTGTGAATTTCTCCATGTCTATAACATATTAAATAACACAATAAAAAGTGTTTTAATAATTTTCGGAGCTTACTTTAAGATTTTTTTCTATTGAGGGAATTTAATATAATTACCGTTTCGGCATAACAAATGTATAGATATTATCTTAAAAAATAACATGTATTTTACTTGGAACTTAAAAACTTAAAGAGAAACTTGTTATAAATCGGTAGAATTGGGTATGCGGGGGCAACAAGATTAATATTAGATAACAAGATTAATATTGACGATTAAAATTACGGTGTGGAGGCAAATTCTAGGAAGGTTCGCCTAGTGAGGCAGTTTATGTTTATAAAGGTACCTACTATTATTATCTCTTTATTACTTTTCCACTAAACATTTTTTATAGCGCCGTTTTAGTGAAAAATAACCTCACGGGCGATAACAAATCTGTACTTGTAAAAAATATATATTGGAAAAAATAAAGGGAAAATATTTGTACAATCCATTTGTCCAATGAAAGTGATGCTGCGTTAAAATGTACATATGTATATTATAATTATTTATACAAGATCTGGCCAATCTGACCGATCTGATCAAAAGTCGGGCCAATCGGGACTTAAATTTCCAATACAAAACTGTTTTTCATCATCAGTGAGAAATTCAAAAGTGATGGCGATGTACGAGACAGAGCGCGTGCTATATGCGCCATTACCAAAATGTATGAAATCTAGATGGAAGTAATTTGTAGTGTGCATTATCTGTTCAGTGTATAGGTACCATGCAGCACACCACTACACAAGCAAGAATCTCTTTAAAATTGTTCTACTGTTACTGTTAAACAAATTTTCTATTTAAGTGTCTGTGGACTGTGGCGGGCGGGCGATTAAACAAATTTTCTATTTGAGTGTCTGTGGACTGTGGCGGGCGGGCGATTAAACAAATTTTCTATTTAAGTGTCTGTGGACTGTGGCGGGCGGGCGTTTAAACAAATTTTCTATTTGAGTGTCTGTGGACTGTGGCGGGCGGGCGATTAAACAAATCTACAGTTTTATTCTAAACTGATGAAATTTTGCACACTGGTCTACATTAAAACTTCAATTCGAAAAGCTCTGTGAAAGCCCGGGCAACGCCGGGGACCTAACTAGTCTTCTATCCATCTATTTTAAAATTTCCGTTTTGTTTGTTTTTGGATATTTATTTAGATGTTTGCAATTGTGTCATATATCTAGTAGAAAACGGTGTGTTTACACGACACGTTCAACTGGACACAAATATAATTACAGTTATCACAATTTATGTAGGCTTCGAATTTCAGGAATAATCCATCACCTCCGTGGTATTAGCGTGACACGCGGCGCTTATTTTCAATTTTGAAGTAACTTTACTATTGTTGTATAATATCGTTATACAATTTTAGGATGGTATCTATACCAACCTTCGCACTACTTACGTACCTGCTGATAAAAAGTATGAGTCGGTTCGAGTACTCCACAAATATTGTTTAAGTAAATTTGTATCGGCAGAAGGTGCCCATACCGGCATACAAATAATACCAACTTTCATTTTCCCATAAGCGTAGCGAACACGTCCGATATCCTTATCGCAAACTACCTGGGGCTCTGAACACCTGGCCCGCGGGCCATATCCGGTCCGCGGCCGATCCCAGTCCGGTCCGCGGCATTTAATAAATATATAATTATGCAATAGCCGTGCGGAAGCGAGATTTCTAATCATCTCATCTATTTTGCTACGCTCAAACAGCATTTACCTACCATCTGAATATTTGCAATAATCTTCGGATTTTAGTACAAAGCTGGTAACTCCAAAAAGTTTAATATCAAGACTCTGAAGACCTATTACAACACAAGGCTTCTGAATTTAAGTAATCTTTAATTAACTATTTAATTGTAGTGTTTGTAGTTTCGTCGTTAGGATATATCGTTTGATGTAATTTTAAAATTTCTCCATTGGTGTCAGTAGTAGTACCACACGATAGAGACTGTCGGACGTTTGGGTCTAATACCCGAATGTTACGAAGATAGCCGATGTTAGCCGATCTACAGGCGAACATCTTTATTGAGCGATTTCCCCCCTCCAGATTAACTTAAAGCATCCTATAGAACGAACGTGTGTCCAGTTAGATATTCATTGTAATAACGACACGCTAATAAACAGACCCGTTATCTCACAATGAAGTGAAGAATTATTGAAAACTCCTGATCATCCTAATTTTCAGATGAAAAAAAATATATCTTGTTTTGGTCTTTATTCACCTCTGCTGAAAAAAGGGATTTTATGACTTCAAACCTTCATATAAAGCACCTAAGATATTAGTAGTTTTGTAGCTTCGCATAATTTTGCTTACTCCGACTTGACATCTCGCAACAGTCGCAAAGCTCATGCCCTCTGGCGGAATAAAAAATACTATCAAACACGGCTACCAACTTAACGGGATTAGGGTGGGACAGGAAAACACAAACAAATTTACAGACAGAAGAAATGCAAAGTGGTCGAGTCAAAAGAGGACATCGCTACACTCAAGAGATTTTTGTACTTACGTAGAGACATAACATACATAGGTGCCTAAGTAAAATATTCGTTTGTGATTTTACGTCAAAACACTGTTACAATAAATGCAATAATGTCTATTAATGATAAGTATATGTCATTATAATTAGATTTTGCGCCTTCTTTGGTTTGATACATCAACTTAATATCACAACTCCAATTGGTGATTTACCAAACAAAAAAAGTTTATATTGACCTATATTTTGACATAATATGACAACAGATATTTACAGTGCCGTGAAATGTCCATTAATATAATATTATTACGTAAGTAATGATGCCAGTCCAATTAATTTTTGTAATTTGTTACGCAAAAAAAGCTAAGTGCGGGTTGTTTCGCAAAATTTTAAAAACTCATAAAATTTCAAAGTTAATATTCAAGTTCTGTTAGTATCCAAGTACTGTGAAACATCCAACCAATAATGAAATAACAACATTATTTTCTGACTTAACGGTATTTTTGTCATTGCTATTAAGGGTATGTAAAGTTATGTACTATCTTTTATTTACTATTTTTCTATCTTTTATTTACTATTTTTTGTTCGACTAAAAAATAAATATGGGTAATATTTTTGGCCAATGTGGATTACATATTTCTACAACGATTGTTTACCCCTGGCCTACGTCCTGCCTACACAACACTTGAAGAATGGTTGCCAAATAAATATTTATTAAATCGTGAAAAATTACTGCATCCGGCAGAAGGCAATTTGCCAGACACGATACTCGAACTTCCCACTGATTTAATTAAATATTCATCAAAATTATTTTACTATGGTAATTATATTATTTTTTGCTTAGATCGTTATATTATTATTTAAATCTCCAAAAGCACGTGATTATATTTTCTCAACATAGGATTTTCGCTCGCTAATCTTTTTATGTGAAAAAAGGCACACGAGTACTGCTTCGAACCGTCTAGAGCCAGTGAGACTATGGCATCCCCAATAAAGAATTTTAGTAAAATATATTTGGACTTTTCAAAAATATATTCATGTAAATCACCGATTCTTAATATATTTCTATATTTGTATTCTCAAGAGTTAATAAATCGTTCTTGAAAATGATTTAAAAGCTCTATTATACACGCTCCATGATTGGTCAAACGAAATCGTATGTCAAATGTAATCCGCTTTAAGTTTGTACAACTTAATAATTAAAATTATCTTTATGTTATAAAAATAGGGAGTTTTTTAGTTTTATCAATTGTTTTAACTTACACCGTCGTATCTCCTGACGTTTTAGAAAGTTTTGATAAATTCAAAGCGGTAAAATTGAAGCTATCCTTAATATAATGCAACTCAAACAATTAGTGCGACCGCGACTAAAATCACCTACATGCCAATTTAACGTTTTTGTAAAAATCAGTAAGTATGAACTCATTTTAAATTTACGTAAAAGCAATGACAATAACCCCGATGCGATGGCGAGAACACGCCGTACTGCCGCGGTGTGAGTTACGTAGGTACATCGATAATACCGTGTAGACTTCAGTGTACGGTCTTTGTCTGGCGATGTTTTGGCGAGAATCACCGATTCTAACGTTAACAATAAAGTTCAGTAAGAAATGTACATATTAAAAAATATATATATATATAAATATATATATCCTTAATTTAGCTGGTCAGAAAAATAATATGTTTTATATTAGCTCCTTACATGAGGCCCTGAAGAAAAAAACATCCCTCGGGACCATTACATCAATGCTCGGGACCTATATCATTGACTGAAGGATCTCTGGATAATTTTCAGTGCTTGCCACTGATTTTATGAACAAAATGAATGTGGTATTAATTTAGTACTTTAAGCAATTTAAATATTAAGTTTCCTTACTCCGCTAACTCTTATATACGCCCGAATTGTTGAAGTAACACTTCATTTCAATTTAATTAGTACAAGAAACAACTATTTACTAAATAGTTTATTATGTTCTTAGTTTGGGTGAGTTTTTTTTATGTTTGTTTTTGGGGTGTTATGCCGTGTTGCGCTAACTCCTTCTTTAGCCGACGTTTCGGACATCGTTGCAGTGTCCATCATCAGGGCAGATCCGGTAGATCCGAAGATGTGTTATACATACATACACTGCAACGATGTCCGAAACGTCGGCTAAAGAAGGAGTTAGCGCAACACGGCATAACACCCCAAAAACAAACATCAAAAATGCTTTTGGCCGTGAAAATCTAAAAACTGGGTGAGTTTTAATAATATGTGCGTATTTAGATTGAAGTGGAAAACTTTCAGCATACGTTAATTCAAACAGACAAAATCCAACATGGCGCAAATTTTCTTTTGACCGCAAATTTTGAACTTTGATTGAAAAAATTGAACTTTAATGCATCCTTTACAAATAAGTTAGTACCTATTTCAGTTTCCGTAAATAGAAAATGATGCATTTCAGCAGTTATTTCCTTAAAAAATAAATAATAATTTTACGTCTTTTCTTTCAATATTAAATTAGATTTTTTATGCCATTTTTTTATTTATTTATTTCTTTGCTAATCCCAAACTAAGAAGCTAAGAAAAGTTAAATAAAAAAAATAAAAAAATCAAACAATGGCTGCCAAGTGGACAATCGATATTAATTTTAGAAAAATAACTATTATAATGCATTATTTTCCATTTGTGCAGTTTTCCAAGTGTTTTTGGTATAAAAATAGTTCTTACTAGACGTGTCCCTATTTTCTGTATATTTACAGATGCTTGTAGAAATTAAGTTAAAACGAAGTGTTGTTAAATTAATTTGAGCGTATTAAAAAATAAGCGTAGTAAGGAAATATTATCAAATATTATGTATCATGTACCACCACTGTACTGCGCCCATTTCACTAAACCTTATTTATAAAGGCCATAGCCTTATCGCTGGTGTCAGCTGTTTTAGTCTAAAGTATGTACGTAGGCAGGTCATAAATTGTATCTAATTGGTACCAACGTACGAAATTTAAAAAAATTATATTCCAAGCATATAATATTATTTATGTATTATTTATTAACGCCCTATCGGGCTTTTACATAGTGAGTTGACAGTATATGTATGTAAGTGTAACATGTACATGGATAAAATAGCTAAATATAATTTACTCATAAGGTAATTAGAAAATAATATGGTGAAGTAAATCAAAGTGTGAAAGCAAGACTTTTTTTAAAGCTAATAAATAATACACGTTCATAACTAGCAAATAGGTCTAAAATTAGTTGCCTTTTGAAACTCACATAGTTATTAACACCAAATATATCAATAAGTTTACAGTATTTGTTTGCAAGGTAATGAATTCTTGGAATTGGTGAATACATAGAGTAGTTAGTAATGAGGTTATTGTTACATTTAAAAGTGTCTTTGCTTCGAGTTTGCCTAGCAGGTACATTCATATAAATTAATTCCAATAATTCAGGGCTGTCAATGAGAGTTTTGAAAATTTTGAATAAAAATAATATATCAGTTAGAACTCTTCTACCCGATAGTTTGAGAAGTTTGGTTTCGGTATGTAAGTTATTAGTTATTATAATTTATAAATTCGATGTAAATATTCATTTTAAAATTGATGTACCGAAGAAATTTATTTTGTACCTTTTCTAAAGCTTGAGAATGGACTTAGATAGTAATATAGATGTTTTAAAGTTAACACATTTTTAAACTTTGCCCCCATTCGAAAAATAAAACCGAGCATTCTCGTTGCATCGCTAGTATGTAGTTTCATCGCTAGTAGTTTCATGGATGTGTAAGTTAAACGTTATGAACGCCGAAATCAACTTCATCGTTACTGATTATCACTACTCACCAAATTATTTTTCTACTGATATTCATGTTATAATTGCCAACCTACCTTATTATAATGAAAACTTTAGCTGACTGAATAGGGTTAAGGCATAGACATATGAATATTAGTAGACCTGCCCTAAGTGATTAAAAGCGTATTATCCCCACTCCCCATACCGGTTCCATTGGAGCCGGCTGTGCTCGCGTATGGCCTCAAGTGAAATTTGAAAACGTGACGTCATCATTCTTGTGCGAACTATGGTCGAGGCATCATCGGTTCATTTTACGAAATAACACGGCAAAATGTTGACTTGTACTATGAAAACTTGTAAAAATAGATGTGAAAAAGAGAATAAACCCAATTGTCGTATTACATTCCATATAATATATAAGCATTATTTTACTTTATTTTAAGCATATTCACATCGTATAATATGAATCAGTTGTTACTATCACATCGAGAAACGTCTGGACGCGAAACACAAAGCTGGTTGGTTGCTAGGAAGTAAATTATGAACATTTATAAAAGTGTCTTAACTAAATACTTAAACGAAATATTCGACTCTGAAAATAGAACCGAATTTTTTTGCCGAATTTGGACTTCGCAAATTTGTTCATAACGTGGCGAGTAATTTGCGCTCCCATGTAAAAATGTCTATTCATTCAAAAGCAGATTTTACTTTTAAGAAGTAAATGGTGATATTATAAAGCGAGATGCCTATTTACTGTCAGATTGATTTATTGACGAATCACAGTCAGCTTTACTCCCTTCGTTCTTCAACAGTTGATTTTACCCCTCGCCATTATCTTCTCGTCTATTAATTCCTATGTCTGTGGGTTAAGGCTATAATAACGGAGGTTTGCTCGACGCTCACATTTTAATTATTTCTGATGAACGTATTACTAAAATCTCAAATGTTTCTAGAGGGATCCCTATGGATGCAAGTTATTTATATGTAATATAACCATTAAAATATTTTTTGTAAAACGTTTTGAAAATTTAATAAAACATTTTTAAACCATAAAATTAGCGATAAGCACCAGATTTTATTTTTGTAGACGATGAATTAGTAACTTCCCGAGGAATCCCTCTAGAAAAAATTGAGATTTTAGTCATACGTTCATCAGAACTAATTAAAATAAACCTCACGGAAAGATCGATTTTCGAGGGCAAAGTCGATGGTAGGTCCATCCAATACGCCAAATATTGTCTTTACACAAGTTCATCATTAAGAGGAAGCTACATGCCAAAAATGTGTATATTCTTGGTATACCTTATATTGTAGGTAATAGGCATTAAAATCGCTTGACGAACGGAGTCTAGAAACGTTTAATTTCAAGCAAAAAACTGTTTTTTATTTATTTTGTTAATAATTTTATAAAAAGCAAAAAAGTTAAACAAGTGAAACTGTCACAGATATAATCTTAGCTATAATACTGTATTTTTTAAAAGTTGTTTCCTTTACACGTTCATACATTTCTATTGAAAAAAAATTTTTTTTAGTAGTTTGCATTTATATTTTTTATTGAGTCATTTTTTTTATTTGTATTCTACTCAAGCGAAGTGATATGAAAACCTTCAATTTATGTGAAGCATATTTTTTGGAATTCATAAGGTACACCAATTCGTTATAAAGATTAATCAAAATAGTGATTTGGCATTAAGCATCGCCTTAAGATAAGATTCTCACTTTATTTTAGAGATTTGATGGGGCACATTCAATCGCAAGTCTGTCCAATACACAGGGCCACGCATCGCGTATTTTTGTGCACGGCTGCTTCACTTACGTCGTTAAGATTCTGAGTTTATTTTAGGGAATTTTTATTTTAAATTTTATTTTAGTTTTTTTTATTTTTTTTTTTATCTCGTCTTAAAGGATTTTTAGCGACCATTACAACATGGAAATCGATACAAAAGCGTATTTAAGTTATGTTAGCAGAGGTGCATTTTCATATTCTTACTACATCTCCGATTTCCTAATTGTTTCCAAAAGTGTGGGCGGCAAAATTTAAATAGAAACATTATTTATTTTACAATTTTCGGTTATTTCGAAGTTTGAAGTAAACTTTTAGCAGGTAGATAATGCATTGAGGTCGACGTATATAAATAAACCCCGTTAGAAATGCTTATATATTATTATGTGTGAGGCAAACCGCAAATCATTTAAAAAATTTCGTACCAAGGCAGTCCGTCATTTTAACCGATTTTCGATTTTTTTTAAACCCATGTCAAGGGCCACGTCACGCCTTTGTTTTGTTCGATTTACATGCTCTTGAAAATTTGTATAAAAAAAGACCAGAAAAACAAAATGGCGTCTTGCGCCAGAATTATTATTATTATTAATAAAAATATTGGGTAAGCTTCGGTTTATGGGTGAAATTCCTAAAAATTAAAACTAGTTATTTTTATACTAACTTTGGGCCGGGGAATCCGAATCTGGTAGAATTAGGTGGCGGCAAGCAATATTAACTGAATTACACGACTTTAAAATTTCGACGCACAAAAAATTTAACTGGCCATTTTGAACGCTTTCTGACAATAAAACTAGTTATCTTTATACTAACTTTGGGACGGGGAATCCGAATCCGAAAGAATTAGGTTGGGGCAAGCAATATAAACTGAAATATACGACTTAAAA
The DNA here is from genome assembly GCF_061612785.1 of Hesperophylax consimilis. Lineage (NCBI taxonomy): Eukaryota > Metazoa > Arthropoda > Insecta > Trichoptera > Limnephilidae > Hesperophylax > Hesperophylax consimilis. The sequence continues at coordinate 4,171,796 of NC_142851.1, read as the reverse complement.
ATTTTAGATGCAAACAATATACAACGGCATTGCCGATGCGTTTTTTTGACAGTAAATCCATAGAAAAATAACCAAAGATATATAAAATTAAGTGTTGCTAGTAAGCAATAATATCAATAACGTAAAATAACATGTTGATAATTTCAGTAATATTTCATATTCAAACAGTTAGATTTAGGTTTATTATCACGAAAGGTGAGTTTTTATGTCGGGGGAGACGATAAAATATGCATTTAAAAACTAAAGAAACGAAAGTGCCCCCTTCGTAGCGCCTACTCGCGTCAAGGCAAGAAAAAATCCCACTTTTCAAGTAGTTTAGCGGCTACGCTAGGTTTGTGTAACATGGTTTGTGATAGAAAAGAAAGTGCCCCTGTCGTAGCGCCTACTCGCGTCAAGGCGCGATTCGGATTCCCCGGCCCAAAGTTAGTATAAAAATAACTAGTTTTAATTTTTAGGAATTTCACCCATAAACCGAATTTTTTCCAAAATATTAATTATTATTGCGACAGAACCATGGTGCAAAATTTTCAAATGTTTCAATGAGCCAAAAAAATTGTTGAAACAGTATTGAAACGCGGGTGAAACCGGATAGTAATGTCAGTAACTAATAATCCGAACAGCGATATTTTCTATCTGTTTTTGAGTGAGTGAGTATATAGAGCCACATAAAGAAACGTTCGATTAAAAAATAATCATAAAACATCGATAGTCTAATAAATTGCCAGATGTAATCGGTAGCTTCGAGATCCTACGTACGTAGGTAGGTACCTATCAGCAGTGGATAAAACAATAAATACATTATTATTATGTATCATTAAACCTATTATAATTATTATGATTTCCTTGTGCGTACTTAGCAGCGTGACATTTTCAAATTTGGAACTAATGTAAGTACCTACATACGTCTTGAAAAAATTAATCTTTTCTAATTCAGACAACGGTAAAGTACCTACCTATCATGTATTTATTTTGCCACGCGATTATTTTGATTCTATTGCCATTTGTTTTGATTTTGTATAAACTAAATTTAGCAATTTGTGTTTTCTTGGCAAAGATACATCCCGCGATTCTTAATTTATTTAAAATTTACATAAATTATCTACTTAGTTATCAAAAGAAGTCGGAACTAAAAGTTTTAAAAAGAATATTCTTATTGTGATTTTTGAAGTTAAGTATAATTTATATTAGGTATGTACATTTATTATTATTTTCCTGGTGTTAAGATTGATTAATTGGTAATACTCGTTTTTTAAAATAATCTTTGTGTATGTTGTTGACAACGATAAATGATTTTACGTGGGTACTAAACATTTTTATATTATTATGACATTCTGATATTATTATTAGCTTTTAGTTATGTCTGTCAAGCTTCCCAACACGGAAATGACTATCAGCTTCCTACAACAATAGTGAACAGCTGTTTATTGTTCAGAAGTCGCGCTTAATTCTAATCTTATCTCTTGAATCAATTTATGATTGTTTTGCCAGGCTTTTTGACAGTTATAAGCCCGGTATGAAAACAATGCGTGAATCGGAAAATAGTTAACCCTTTCAATACGCAGCTAAAATAATAATCGAAATCGAAGTTCTAGCATAAATGTTGAATACGAGGTGGTAAGAATACCTTCTACCTAATGTCAAAATGACGAGAAAAACAATTTCAATTTAAAATAAAGTAATGTTTTTAGGAAGCTATTTCATGACGTGACTGTCATAAAGCCCTCGCTTTCCTAACGAAAACTCATTTATCTTGACATAAAACACAGCGGTTTCAACTTTACGAGACGACCATATTCGAAATAACGTGACATTAAAACCACAAAAACGTGAACAAAGACACTCAAAATATCATTTATCACCAGAAATCCTCGCCACAAAGGCCGGGAGAACTAAGTAGATAAGAGTGTCAGGCTTCCTCCTCGTCAAACAAAAATTCGATATCTCAAGCTGGAGAAGCTTGTGGGGGCTGCTGTAGTAGATGTGTAGATGGCAGATGGGTACAAGTAGAGGAGGTACCAGAAGAGGAGTAGCAGACAGCAGTGTGGTGGTGGTGGTGTAGTACCTAACACCGTACCTACCAGAAAACAGTAATGGCGGCCGTCAGCTGAGCATGCGCCCGAGCGCAGCGGCCATGCAACTTACCCCAGTCTCCGTCACTTACTCCGTTCACAGATAGCGCACCAGAGTCAAAAGGGAATATGTATCACCAAAACACAATTTATGTATAAAAACAATAACGATTTATTATCAATAATTACTATAAACATTAGTTAAGCGTATGTTTTCTATGACTAGTCTGTACATATACATTCATAAATGGTTCTTTTCATATGTATCTAAGCAATGTACAAATCTATAAACAGAAGTACCTATCACGACGTCGTTTAGTCGGTTTAAATACAGTCGATTATTATCGTAAAGTCGATTATTTATTACGGCTAATATTACGGTTATATACTTTTATTTATATACGAAGCGTGCGTGGCGTGTCAACTCTCTTTGGTCTAGCGGTCGATCGAATAGACACTACACTATTTTTGGAATAGAAACACTATCACATCAGGGCTCGGGCGGCCTCGTGGCTAGAGCTAGAGGCTAGGCAGGGCCCGCTCTGCTGGTGGCCGAAGTTCTGAAGCGGGCGGCGGGCGCTACGCCCCGGCCCCGACCCCGGCCCGGGTGTTCCTGCGAAGGGTGTACAGACAGGGCCGCTGGCTGCCCTGATCACCTGCAGAGGCAGGCCATCAGACGGCCTCGTAGCGGGGCAGGGGGGGCTGCAGGTGAGGGAGGGGCTCTCTCCACGTCCAGGCCGCTAGCGCCTGGCAGGTGTAGGGCTCGTGAGGCGCTGGCGGAGGCAGGGCAGGAGTGGGCCTCCGGAAGGCCTCCCAGGAGGCCGTGTAGGGGGTCGCCCTCCGCTTGTTTCTCACGTTGGGCAGGTTGTTCTCGAAGGGCCTCCTCCTCTGGCGTTCCAGGTTGCGGAAGTGGCAGGGGTGGATCATGAGGAGGGGCTCTATTTTCACTCCCTGGGGAGGTTTGGCACATTCTGGTAGCTCGTACTCCACACTGCAGTCTACGTGTAAGGGCACCGTATAGTCGGTGACTGAAGGGGACTGGTGAAGGGGCACCGTATAGCACGACATCACTTTATTTTCTAACTGCACTGGACTTATCACTAAATGAGTATTTACAAATCAGTCTCTCGGTGATATTGTGAAAAAGGTGTATAAAAATAATGTTGGCGTTTGCAGCCGAGAAAGAACCGCTCGGCTGCGATGTCAGCGGTGGACTGGCGCCCCCCGACCCTCCGAGCCCCGTGCCGGCCCAATCAACAGCTGACTCGCATTACTGCCATCTCTTAACCAGGGGGTTAACTTTTTACAGGGCTTCTTGATAAGCAACGTTACTTTTGTTTTGACTTTATGCACAGTGATGTACAGATATAATATATAAGTTCATAGGTGGCGTTATTAAATGTATTAATGAAAAAATCTATTTTATTGAAATACATTTTTTTAAAATTAAACTTTAAAATTATTTGTTTGCGCCCGTACATTAGAGGAGAGGCGTATTTATCGTACCCAGTAAAAGTACCGGGTAAATTCGTGCCGTACTTTGTACTTGTGACAAATATTCAAAATACCTGGTTCCTAAGTATTTGTAAATATCACAGGCCTTGAAGTATTTCGTACTATTGATTTCTGACTCTGATCCTGTTAGAAAGTTGTATGGGGAAAAGGGACAAAGAAGTTTTTTGTCTATAGTATTTCTTTAGTGTAGTGGAATGGAAGTAGGAAAAAGATAGGTATATTTTGTCGGTTGCTGTGATGCGTCGCACCGTAAAATACTGATGCCTTTTTGCTCGGTCCCGTTAGAAAGATGTACGAGGAAAAATGACAGTAAGTTTCAGTTCAATCGCATTATATGTTGAATACGTTTAGCTCGTTACAGGCTGTTTCTAAAAATTACTTAAATATTTTTTTAGAGTTAAAATAAATTATACTTTTATGTCAATACTTAAAATTACTCCAAAATTAGTGCTTATTATCTACTGGTTTATATTAAATTATGTAACCTACCTTACACTACGAAAGTACAAACTATAAAAATCATGTAAACAATATTTATATTGAACACCCTCTAAGTAGTCTAAGTAATGTTATTCCAGCTTCTTACTCCCCTCCCTGCTCAGTGCTCAGCACGCCTCAGGCCCCGTCACTCTCCGTCCAAAAAATAGTCAGTCCCCAGATACTATAATTCCTAGGTAGGTATAAAATACTTGAGAGTATTTTGTACCCTGTATTTTTTGTTCCTGTACTCACTGTAACCAGTAACCCACCTCTACCTTGCATACGAAATATGAATATGAATAAATAGTTTTGTCCGCATAAAACCCCAAATTCTTTCAAGAGAGGCATGCAATAACATAATACAACATTGGATTAAATCACCGATAATATATTGTATTTGCATGCCTTTCTCGAAAGAATTGCGTTTTTATACGGACAAAACTATTTATTCATATTCAAATTGCGAATATAAGGGCGCAAACAAATAAAGCGCCAAGATTTTTACATAATGAGATAATAATAAAAACACTCGACTTAAAGAAAAAAGCGGGTCCTGACAAAATTAGTCCTGCCTTTCTAATTAACTGTGCATCAATAATAGCCAATCCACTATGTCATATATTTAACCAATCATTAAATTCTGGCTGCTTCCCCGACCTATGGAAAAATTGCTATCTAACACCTGTATTTAAAAAAGGCGATATTCATGATGTCACTAATTACCGACCCATCTGCATGCTCTCAACTATCCCCAAACTGTTTGAAAAACTTATCCTCGATAAAATCTCCATACATATTAACAACATCATTGTAACTAATCAACATGGATTTATGCCAGGCAGATCCACACTAACAAATCTCTCCTTATATGTAAATTTTATAGCATGTTCACTCGAAAACAAAACCCAAGTCGACTCAATATATACACACTTTGTAAAAGCGTTTGACAAAGTTAACCATAAAATTCTTCTCAATAAACTTAGTCAAATCGGAATTGAGGGTAAACTATTGGAATGGATAAAAAGCTACTTAACAAATAGAAATCTACAAGTAAAAAATAATTCTAACCTTTCACACAAATTCATAGCTACTAGCGGTGTACCCCAAGGGTCACATTTAGGCCCAATACTGTTTCTCCTTTTCATAAACGATATTGTTTACTGTATTTGATAAAAATGTTGAAGTGCTACTTTTTGCCGATGACCTTAAACTATTTAAAATTATTAAAAAAAATAAATGACTGTATTCAAATTCAATTAAATTTAAATAAACTTCAAGATTGGTGCAAAACTAACAAACTTTATCTCAATATTAGTAAATGCCACATTATAAGATTTTTTAGAACAACACAACCCCTTAACTATCAATACAAAATTAATAATGTTTCTCTCGCCTCTGTAAGTGAAATTAACGATCTCGGCATTATTTTCGATTCAAAATTTAACTTTCTTTCACATGTAGAAACAGTCACCAACAAAGGATTAAAAATGCTCGGCTTCATTCTCCGAAATGGCAGAGACTTTAAAAATATTTCAACACTAAAAATCTTATATTCCTCACTTGTTCGAAGTCAAATCGAATATAATTCTCCTATTTGGTGTCCTTACTTTAAAATCCACTCCGACTCTATTGAAAAAATTCAGCATAAATTTCTAAGATACATTAACTATAAACTCGGTCTACCTATAGAATCAATAAATTACAATCACTTGATGAAAGAATTAAACTTACTTAAACTCTCAGATAGAAGACTTATTTCCGATTTGACTTTTATTTTTAAAATTGTCAATGGTATTATAGACAGCCCTGATATATTAAGCCTAATTACCTTCCATATACCCACTAGAACCACTCGATCCAAAATTCTTTTTAATTTCAATAACAATATCAGGACTGAGTCATTTAGAAACTCGCTTATACCTAGATTGCATGCAGTTGGCAATGCTTTCTCAGAAGTAGTAGATGTGTTCAACTGCACGGAATATAGTTATAAGAAGGCTATAATAACATACCTCTGTCGTAATTATCAATGTTATTAGGCATAATAACATTCTATTCATAAGTTATCACAGAACCTAAACTATGCACTTACATCAGATATCAGACAGAAGAGTGTTATCTAATAATTTTATATACTTAATCAAAACTATAATTTTTCCCAAAATTGTTATGAGATGTCTTACTGACAGCCCTGTTTCAATAGAGCTAACTCTTAGTTCTCAGCAAATTCAACCAAATCCAATATTGAAGGTAACAATAACCTCAATACTAAACTACTGTACGGATTATAAGATTTTTTAGAACAACACAACCCCTTAACTATCAATACAAAATTAATAATGTTTCTCTCGCCTCTGTAAGTGAAATTAACGATCTCGGCATTATTTTCGATTCAAAATTTAACTTTCTTTCACATGTAGAAACAGTCACCAACAAAGGATTAAAAATGCTACGCTTCATTCTCCGAAATGGCAGAGACTTTAAAAATATTTCAACACTAAAAATCTTATATTCCTCACTTGTTCGAAGTCAAATCGAATATAATTCTCCTATTTGGTGTCCTTACTTTAAAATCCACTCCGACTCTATTGAAAAAATTCAGCATAAATTCCTAAGATACATTAACTATAAACTCGGTCTACCTATAGAATCAATAAATTACAATCACTTGATGAAAGAATTAAACTTACTTAAACTCTCAGATAGAAGACTTATTTCCGATTTGACTTTTATTTTTAAAATTGTCAATGGTATTATAGACAGCCCTGATATATTAAGCCTAATTACCTTCCATATACCCACTAGAACCACTCGATCCAAAATTCTTTTTAATTTCAATAACAATATCAGGACTGAGTCATTTAGAAACTCGCTTATACCTAGATTGCATGCAGTTGGCAATGCTTTCTCAGAAGTAGTAGATGTGTTCAACTGCACGGAATATAGTTATAAGAAGGCTATAATAACATACCTCTGTCGTAATTATCAATGTTATTAGGCATAATAACATTCTATTCATAAGTTATCACAGAACCTAAACTATGCACTTACATCAGATATCAGACAGAAGAGTGTTATCTAATAATTTTATATACTTAATCAAAACTATAATTTTTCCCAAAATTGTTATGAGATGTCTTACTGACAGCCCTGTTTCAATAGAGCTAACTCTTAGTTCTCAGCAAATTCAACCAAATCCAATATTGAAGGTAACAATAACCTCAATACTAAACTACTGTACGGATTGAAAATAAAAATGCTATTGTACCTATGTATACCAGATGTTATTCTTGTTTAATTTTCAACATAATTTCTCAGTAATTATTCTGTTTAACATAATACTGTTTCGCTCCTGTGAACCACTGTAAACATAAATCATGTATATTGTAAAAGCCTTTTACGGCGTCTAAATAAATAAAAAAATAAATAAATAATATTTGAGTTGTAGAGATTATCGTACGTTTGGTTTTGAATTCTCCCGCGTTCATTAAACCTTCGAATATTGATACAACAGATAAACTGTTAATGTCTTTTTGCGACATAAAACTCCAATAACGCGAGTTTGCTCGACGCTCACATTTTAATTATTTCTGATGAACTTATTACTAAAATCTCAAATGTTTCTGGAGGGATCCCTACAGATGTAAGTTATTTATATTTAGATGAATAAAAACACGACCTTACCAATAAAATATTTTATGTAAAAAGGTTTTAAATTTTTATAAAACATTTTTGAACTATAAAATTAGCGGAGAGCACCAGGTTTCATTTTTTATCTTCCCGATGGATCCCTGTAGAAACATTTGAGGTTTTGATAATACATTTTCATCAGAAATAATTAAAATAAACCCCACGGAAAGATAGATTTTCTAGGTATGCTAGGGCAAAGTCAACTGTATGTCAGTCCATTACGCTATGCCGAGCGCCGAATATTGTTTTTGCACGACTTCATCACTTATGTCGTTAAGATTACCACTTTATTTTAGAGATTTTATAAGACAAATTCCAATACACCAACAAAATACAAGGTTTAAAAAGATAAATTTATAGTAACATTACGTATAACTTTTTTTTTAAATTTTGTATTTACAAAAACCGGCATTGTTCGTTTTTCACATTCAAATAATTTTTCAAATTATCAGACTTAAAAATTATCCCAGAATAATAAAAAAATGTATCTATTTCTTTGCTATGAACACACACCTCTCAGTTAAAATTAATTTAGATATATGTCTCCGAAAAAGAATACATTTTGACTGATGTAAATTAAAATTCACTTGCACGGATTTTTTGTTTTGGTACCCTGTAATAACTTAGAGTTCAATAACGAACGTAATGAAATACAATACATAACAGAATTTGTCTAATATAAACGTTCACAGGAATTTTTATTGCAACGACAAGAAAGCTTTTCAATAATTTTTCAAAACTTAAAAATCTTGTTTTTATTGGAGCACTGTTTACAAATGGAGACATCTATTGAAAAATAAAGAAACAATTTGCTGTGTGCAAGGATTATCTCAGCGAATATCGCAGAAACGAACTTTTCTGCGATACGATACGAACGTGATCTTTTCTCTAAATAAGGTCCTGTGGGTAGTTTTAAAGCATAATTTGGAAAAAGTGTATTTTAATGAAATAATTAAATCAATACCATCTATGAACCCGTAGATTATAAAAAACGTTACATTTACCTTTAAGGGTAAACTTAAAATATTCACAATCTGCTCTTTCATGGATAGCGCTAGTTTAATTATTTTTTAAGAAAACGCTTTTTGCAAGTTATGATTTAAAATATTATAATGAATTATTTGCGCCCATCCATAATTATGCAATATGAATATGAATAAAAACTTTTGTCAAAATAAATACTCAATTCTTTCAAGAAAGGCTTACAAATACCATATTGGATTGAATCGTCGATACAATTAATTATTTGTGATGTATGGTAATAAGGTTGAGTATTTAAGAGATAGATGGCGCTATAGTGTAACAGGTACTTGAGATGATATTGACAGGGAACAAGCTTCTCGAACCAGAGAATTACCAACCCTCAGGAAATGAACCGTGTAGCTAAATCAAGTCCTATTTATTTTAACGTAAATAAACACAATTATAATAAAGAACATTTTACTTTTTACAAAGAGTTCCCAACACCAAAATCTGCATAGTAACGCAAATATAACATTATTCATTTAATTATTTTATAGCATGACTTGAAAAAAGTGTTTATTTTTAAAATTATTCAATTAACGCCATCTATGAACGCGTATATTATAACGAACGTTGCGTTTAACCTTAAGGCCGAGTGTAGTTTTTTATTAATTTAAAATAATGATAATATTATTAAGCAAATCGATAATGATAGTGTTTTCAACAAGTAAAAAATTTTTTATACATTTTTTAAATTAACATAGGTTTAGTAATTATCAAAATCAAATCGAAAATATGACCTTTTTCAGACCGTAATACGTGCGTTTTAAAAAATACTATTAAAGGCTGAATATCGTCAAAAAATACCGGAAGGGGTTTTCTTTAAACGTACGAAAAAAAAACTAAAAAATAAATAAAATAGGTTCGTAGTTTAATTTTTTCATAAACACTAATTGTACTTGTTTTCAAAATGCAGATTATAAAACTTTGGATACGTTTATTTAACAAAACTAAACGATAAATTATTGGTATTATATTTTTCCATTTTTAAAGTTAATTTAATATTTTTTATACTACAATTTAAGAAAGAACACTTAGATTTTTAAATTACCTTTAAAATAGGCCGTCCGATGGCGCCTATGTGAAATTTTTAATACGGTTTTACTGAGTTCGTTTTCAGAAATTCTAAGTCTATTCGATAATACCATATTTATTAACAGTGGTGCAAATTATGACGAATTTCATTTTAAGTTTTTTTTTTTTTTTTGAGAAGTTTTATTTTCTCTCGACATTTTTGTATAATTTTCAGGGTAATTATGTACCACTAGTGACATCTATGAAAGCTAAATTATATTATTTATGAAAGGTTCGCGCCTCTGCTAATTGCTTGATTAAATTCTGTCAGCAAAGACGATCTCTGTTTTGCGGCCTATTGAATTTGAATGTCAACAGTCTTTTGTCAGGTTATAAAAAGGTGGTCTTGCTTAAAAACACCGCTCTTATTCATAAACAATCAAAGGTTTCACCTCTCCGAAATAACTACGGGAACTAGTACCTGTACCCAGAGTAGTTATTAAAAAGTGCTTAATCATACCTGTGATAGTGGATGTTTATTGTCAAATAAAAAGTGATTCAGTTTAACTCTCAAGAATCCGAGTTATTATTCTAAGGACCCCAATTTATAACAATTTTTACAATCCGGAATTTACAAGTAAGCCGCTATAAAAAAGCAGGTACCTATGTTTGAAACGTAAAATGTTTCAACAAAATTTATTAAATATTATATTAGCAATCCAAATTTTTCAACGAATAGTGTGCAATGAAAAGTTGACGTTTTTGTCAACATATGTACCTAATCATTCTTGATCGTAATAGTCTTATAATCAATTAAAAACCAAAATCAGTACAATCAATTAAGAAATAAACAGGTCAGTACCTAAATTCAGCAACGATTTTCAAAGAAAAAGTTACCATTACCAAAAAATATCCAAGGTCAAGAAGAATATAGTGAACAGCCATAATTTTAGGAAGAACAAATGTGTCATAGAATACAAAAGGTAGGTTTGTGACATAACCTTAAATTGTCACTTGTTTCAAAATCATCCCCTGGAAAAGGTGATTGATTATAATAAATAATTGTAGTTTGTGTGCAGTAATGATGTTTTCACCTTGAGTTATGAGTGCTTACTTTTATTTAGATGTATCTCTGTTAGTATTTCAAAACTTGATTTTGCTTCATATTATGAAACATTTTATCTTCAAACTCTAATTTTACTCTTGTTGAACTCCTGAAGCTTTGGTTTTCTTGACATTTATTATTTTTTGTTTTGCAGGGAATTAGATTTGCCAGAGGACATCAACATATCAGCAGTGGAATTTAAGAGACATGTTTTGCTGTCTTTAGAGACCTTATTTGGAGAGGTGACGTCCAGTATTGACGTCGATGTCCTAAAGTACATTCCTGCAACCAAAAGAGCTATTCTCCGAGTGCCAAGTGAATACTACGTAAAACTCTACAGTTCTCTGACATTGAACGGTGTTTACGAAGGAGTTGATTGCGCTTACAGAGTACATAAGACTTCTCCCTATCTGCTTGGTTTGATAGCTGATAGTCGATCCTACGAACACTAGGTTTGTATCTCAACTAATGTTTATGTTAAAGTCTGAAGTCAGTGATTGCATTTAACACGTCCTTTCATTACAAAAACATTAATGAACTATTGAAAATATGTTGCTTTCTGTATTTAAATTCTTCATGCCATAGAAATTTGACTAGGTATTACTTGATGGCCTCCGTGGTTGAGGGGTAGGGCTCTCGACTAGCAAGCTGGAAGTCACGGGTTCAAATCCCGGTGTGCGCAAGTAAGTTTTATTTGATTAATTTGTGTTATTTCACAATTAACTCATTTAAAATAATATATCGTATATTTGTGGCACTTTCCAGGGTGGAAGATACGCTCGGTATCTCTCTGGTGTAAGACCACAATTCAGAATGTGTGTTTGGTGACCATATCTAAATAGCTACGTACTTCCCCGCCTCCCTCTTCCCAATCTCCTTCCCCTCCCCACTAACTACAGCCTCACAACATACCCCAATTGGGAATGCCATAGGCTCACTGGCTCCCGACGGTTGGGAGCAGTTAGGACTCTTGTGCGGTTTCAGATAAAAATAAATAATTTTAAAACCACACTACAATTCACCTGCGTACACAGCCATGCAGTAAAAAATATTTAAAATGCAAATGAAAATTGGATCAATTTTGTTTTGCCTTTACTGTTCCCATGAAATCCCCATATTCCCCTTGTTTTCCACATAATTTTCCAGCATTTTAGTATTATTATAATACGTTATGAAATGAACAATGTAACATATTGTGTCCATATTTAACTGGTTTTAGCACAACCCACGCTTTCATCGGAACAAATGTTAACATAACATTCCTTTAATATGTAAATTACTTTTGGAGATGTAATGTACGAATATTATTTATTACGCCTGCTAGCAAACCATTAAGAAATGAATTATCTCAATTCCAGAAATCTTCAATTACATCCTTCTTTGATCTCCCTCAACACAATGTCGGTACGATTGAGGTTGGGCCCCGAGGAAAAGGACCTGGTGATCTTTGCCACGAAGGAGGACCACTCCATCCCCAGCACCGTGTCACTTCCCGAGCCGGAACCTTCCCCCGGCCTGATCCTAGACAACGGGGACATCAACTGGAACTGTCCGTGCCTCGGGGGGATGGCAACGGGGCCTTGTGGCGTGCCATTCAGGGAGGCTTTCTCCTGCTTCCATTATAGGTAATAGAATTTCAGACCGGTTTCATCCTACTACGGACATAATCACATTCTTCTGCTACTTAGTTAACGGAGAAGGCCTTATTTTGCTAACAACAAATCACAATAATATTATTATCCACTAGAGCGATTGCTTGTATAAATGTATACATATTTACCATATTATTTAATTAATATCATTACTCAAAATATTAATATGGAAACATATGAAACTGCTTACTGCGGCTTAAAGCCAATGAATCCACCCAGATTTTGCCGTTTTTCCCATATTCTTAAGTTTTATAAATTTGGCACTTTATGACAAGCGATCGCTCAAAACGTTTTCGAAATTTACCATAATGTGCCAAAAATCGCTCCAGTGGCTAAACATATTTCATCAATGGAAATAATTCAAATCTACACGTATGCATAGTTTTGATATTTATTTCTAAATGTCTACTTCTGATGTTGGAATGTGCCAATCCCCATCACGCTTGATACCATCAAATCTTTTCTTTTGACATTTGATCAGTCTCCATTAACATTTATGTACCTAAAGGTAAAAAAACACGTGTACCCTAGGGAGGCACTAGGTTCCCCCCTATACATCGCAGTGCATGATTCATCGGTGGGTGTGCTTATACCCGGATGTCGCATATGTGATCGTTATTATTATTTTGCAATGGTAAAATAAACTGCTTTTTTTATTTCCTATGTGATCATAAAATTCTATGTACGTATTCATTGCACACATTAACTATATAACTAATAATTTAAAGATGCTTAGCTTCCTTTGCAGAACTTTAAATGTTTTAAGTCCGTATATTGTATGAGAATACTATATATTTCATCAGTCAGAAGTCAAGTGGAACATAATTCACCTATATATTTGGTCCCCTTTGTATAAAGTTCTGTCTAACAAAATAGAAAGGGTTCAGCACAAATTTCTTCAAACTTCTGCTCAGTGTCTGTTTGAACGTAATTGGGGTTTGACGTTCTAGTTTGTTTTGAAGCTATGTAAATACTTCCGTTTTTCAACATAATGGCGATATTTTGGACAAGTGAATCAAAGAATTCATATAAAATTCATTGCCACAGCGGTAATCACTTCTACGTTCATCTTGAAGTATGACGAAAGTAGAACCGAACGTCGCAATTATGAAGAAGCGTTGCAACCACCGTTGGGCCATCTCACTGACAATCTGATGGACCATCGTATAGAGGAGCTATGCGATTATTATTTTTAATATGGCTTCAATTATAAATTGTAATTTATAACATTGTTTACATCACCTTTCTTCACAAGCTGTAATGTAACCCTCGCAATACATTATGTATCATTAATTTGTTATAATACATAAACAATGCATTATTTTATCAGTTCATTTTTTAAATTCCAGTGAGGCAGAGCCCAAAGGTAGCGACTGCTACGAAGCCTTCAGTACAATGCAGGAATGCATGGCCCAGTACCCCACCCTCTATAACAAGGATGCAGCCGCTGGTGACGATGATGATCCCATGAAGTTTGAAGGAATAGAAGACGCGGAGAAACAGTCCAGGGCGGCCACGCAAGAAACCCCGAGCCCCGACAAAGAACCCGCAGAAAAAGCCTGAGCAGATTACGACACTTGCATTGATATAGAAGTTGTAGATTGTCCCTATCAACACAATCACTGAAGAGATAAATATATATAGAAATGTAATCTATATTGCTAATTTTACTAAGAACTGAAATTGATTACCATAACTTAATGAAACTATGGTCCAAAATCACATTTTTGATTTTTCATTAAATTAGTAAATATCTCAAAACCAAAATTGAAAATTATATTTGAAATAACAGAAATTTTTCTACGATATCTATTGTTTTACTTTGGAATATTCATGGACAGTAACAAACTCCTTTGAAACTTCTAAAACCTATGTCTACACACTGAACGCTACAGTGCACTAGTCATTATTTCACTGGACTGCAAATGTAGCCGACCGTACAATAGGGGTTAAATATGTCCTTACAAAAGGTTTTCTGTGCTGATAATATCTGTAGAAGGTTTGGAAATTGATATTAATTTTTTTTTGTTATTCTATAATATATCTTTGTATATTCTTCTTCTACTTCTATATAAAAAAAAATTAACTTTGGACTATACTTGTGTTATGAAGTACACAAACAACTACAGTCCATCAAATATATATAATTGGGAGAATGATCATAACTTTAAATGATGATACTTGCAATATGTTACCCACACTGACTGTTTACAATTGAACAAATATGGCGGACAAACCGTGTTTCCAAACCATAACGATATCATTAAATCCATGCTCCGTCGTTTAGTGTGTAAACTGTTTAATAGATGCCACCCATGTTTCAAATATTTATGTTTTTGTGCGTGTGTGCATTTGGACAATAGTTGTGTGAATACCTGTTAAAGTAAGAATTTCAGTTTTCTTTTTTTCAATCAATTTCTCCCGAAGAAAGACAAAATTAAGCTTAATTCACTTCTGTCGTTTATCTCTTCAGTGATTAAAATAAATAATACAAACAATAAAGCTGAGCTGGTCTAAGCTGAATCTTCATCAGTGTATTCTTCTGCTGATCTGGAATTGGTGCATGCATTTCCTCGCATCATAAAACGAGGCGTATGCCTATTTTTTTTACATCTATAGTCAAATTACAGTTACGATCTTATAAGTCTGTTTGAAATTCTATCGAAGGAAAAAATTGTCTTGACAAAAATTTATTTTAAATTAATAATATGAATGAGAGGTTTTTTTCTACACCTCGAACCAAACTTTCAAGGTTTTAATAGTATGTATTGCTAAAACTAAGTGAGGTTTGTCCTGTTCCAAGTATTAATGGATTCAATAAGATAGAATGTATTGTTTAGTAGTGTGTTATTATTGTTTTTCATTTTTATAAATGAGCAATAAATGTTTAACTTTTTTTGATGAATATCTAGTTATTTGATTTCCCCTGATGTATACTAAAAAATTAAATAACTTTTACCCCTTGAAATATCGCATCATATGCTGTATATAAAAAGGAGAAAATTTCCGCGAGCCGAACCACGAATTACCGAAAAGGAATGAAGGAATCGCAAGCTATGTTTCGCGCCATTTGCGGTTGCTTCGGTCCTTTCCTTTAATATGTGGTTCGCTTGCGGAAATTTTCTCCTGTTTATATGCAACACAAAATGCTGCTTACTGAGAAATGATGTGAAACCTGCCTTGTTTGAAAAAATGTTGTGACACATGAGTTGAAAATGGATATCTGCTTTCTCATCTGGTGATAAATTATGATGGTGCACGAATTTAAGATATCTTTGAATGAAGACTAAACGTCATGATATAATATGATATTTTATTTATCAGTGGCGTGCCGTGACATTTAAAATTGGTAATCGACGATTTGCCTGCATTTCAAGAAAGATTGATGATATATTATTGTTCCCCCTCTGTATTTGGGCAGCCTTTTGAAGAGTTTCTCTTAGTAAAGATATTGCCAAAATAAAAAAAAAGCAAACCACAATAACAATATGATAATTTTTGGTTCTGAAAGATACAGAAAATGGGTCTTCTATTTGTAACACACAATTCGATATAAATGTAAGTAAGATTATTATATTTTAACATGGGATGACAAAAAACTATTTTCTGTGGGCTAAAAGTATCATATCACACCAAGAATAAAAAAGTTTTTTCGTGTGTAAATTATGCATACAATTTTTTTTTAAATTATTATATTACTCATTAGGTTGTACTTTCTGAAAATAGTTTTCAGAGCTACTTGTGTCACGGCAACAGTTGGGCGATTATTTAAAAATCCAAAAAATGTTGCATCGCCACGTTTGTGCACCTACATAATATACGGCAATGAGCATAAATCAACTTCTATAGATTGATAACTTCTGGCTTTTAGTATGAAACAAATTGGACCTAAAAAACCATAGATATACCAATATATAGACGGTAAAATTCTCATTCGGAGTCTACTTATACTATACACCAATAAAAAAACTCCGAAAGTTTATTCCATAGTCTTTCAGAGTTTTTCACTGGTGGATATAGTTAGGCAATCAAATGACGTCACAATATTTGGGTTCCAATTTTCGATCGGAGTTATACCCCCTGGTCATCGTGACAAAAGTCAGTCGCGCGCACCTGGCTTGACAGGTAGCTTAACTCCATAAATAAACCACTGTCTGCTTAAATCTTTGGCCATAGACAACTGAGTATTTTCAAAACTTACTTTGGTACATACTTACATATTTGCCATGACTATAAATGGTACATCCCTGCTTTTATTGTATCATCAGTCACAAGGAGATTATGAATATATAATGATAAGATTGATAAGCTCCCTGCCAAGAATTACTTTGTATCCGCACATTACATTATTAAACACAATTTAGCTGTCACGCACACTACATGATATTATAATTACGTATATTACATTTCTTGAATTTGAATGTTAATTTGATTTTGATTTGAGTTGATTTGTTAATTTTGTTATTAAAATAGATTTATCAAAATGATTAGCATCAATATGCCATACATTTTTTGAATGGCTATCAGTTGTGTGAAAACCTTTTGTTTTCATTTTATTTTACGACATGATCAGTCGATTTTTCAGTTAATTGCTCTTCTAAGGGACTGCCTCTTGCTTTTCTTTATGCGAACTCCTCTTTAAAAAAATCATCAGGCAGTAAGTAAGAACTGTTCTTGACACAAATTAAAATTATGTGAAAATGATCTGTGATGTAATTTAATAAAATATATATCATAAATAAATCAGATACTTTTAGTTTTTGAATAAAATATTACCAGATAAGGGTAGAATCTACTGGAAGGGTTTGTTGAAACGTCGCTAGCAGAGATTTTCACCTGCGCCGGAGGAGGGCAGCTTATGTGGTTCGGCCAACAGAGGTCTCTAGAAACCGGTCTGAAATTAACAGATAATCGTGTGTTGCCGAAGTGCCATTACGTATCGTATGCTGAGCGCATAAAATGTTTGATCAAAACAAAATATAATTTCCGTGACATTTTACAAGTTCTATTGAGTTGTGTTCTAAGATATGTGATACTTTCCTTGGCAGTGTACTAAGATTGTATGCGTATCTTGTTGTGATTCCATGAAGTGTCAAAGTTTGATCAAAAGCGAGATGCCTGCTAAACCCCCGAAGGAAAAGCGAAGGTAAGGTTTTATTTTGACAGTTCACCCTCAGCGTGGTCCGTCGTGACCTTTTCTCGACCTGCAGTAAACATGCCGTTTGTTTACTTGACTTTTCGGGTTATCTCGACCGAGTTTGTCAGGTTGCGCGTCTGACTCGCTATAACATTACATTTGCCAGTCCTCGGCTTTCACTCTCGTGACTTTCTCGGTATTTTGGGCCCTCAATGCAAACCTATAATATATTAATTTACGTCCTATCAATGTTGTCTCGACTCTCCACATGTCAGAATAATGGTACTTATTGGAAGTGGCCAACCTTCCCGTGTTTTCTAATGAATGACCTTATTTCAACTTCAATGTAATCCAACAAAGATAGATACGTAGTATTTGGTGTGAGTGAAATACCTACGTCACTCGACCAGCAATTCTGGAAATGTATTTTGGAGGGAAATACAAACTTGTTAATTTGAAGAAAATACTTGTTTTGATTTTAATTTTGCTGTTTCTAATCTATTTTAGCGTAACACTTCTGATAAATAACACGCTATTCTTATCAATAGTAAAATAATGTGTAGATTCCCACTATATCTACTGAGCTAAGTCATAAAATTGAATAAAATTTTAATTGCATCATTATCCTTTAAGTTAATGTTCCCCATCCCAGCTCCTCGAGCATTACGTAGTCTCGAAATCACACGGACACTTACCATAAATAATACTATAATATCTGTGATTTTCCATTTACTGGAATATCAACTTATGTCATTCCCAAAAAGTTTTTTAAAACTTGTAAGGCATTAAAAAAACTTGCCTTCGAATCCTATAAAATTTACATTGAAATGTCAGAAATCATAGCGAGGAATAAGAAAATCTTCATATTATGCTAAGCAGCCAATCAGTATGAATTTTAAATAATTTTTATTTATGTTTTTTATGTTATCGACGTTCATTTAAATCATTGACAGGAGTCCTCAACAAAATCTAAATAAGTATGATTTATATAATAATGTAGGACTTTCAAAGATTTATCTTTTATTTTAAGTAACAGTTAACGTTGAAGCGATACATTGTCAAAGCGAAATGATTAACAAGAAATAGATGTTGCAACTTACTACAGTGTGGAATATGTCCATTCGAGCGATTGGTGGTATATATACATATACCAAATTATTTAATTAATATCATTCCTCAAAATATTCAAATGGAAACAAATGAACTGCTTACTGCGGTTTAAAGCCAATGAACCCACGTTGATTTTGCTGTTTTTCCCATATTTATAGGTTCTATAAATTTGGCACATTATTACAAGCCATCGCTCAAATTTCCTTTACAAATGCCATAATATGCTAGAAAACACTTGAGTGGATATTCACATTTCCTCTGTAAATCTTCCCAGGGGTATCAACGTTGATAAATTGGTTCTGCATCTGAGAAGCATTAGAAGCCCATATTATTAATTATCCTGGAAAAAATCTCAGCCAGGATGTAAAGTATTGATATAGATATAGGACACTGTCCAGAAGCTTTAATATAAGTCTTTAGGTTTGTTTAGTATTTCTAGTGACGGCTGAATCTAATATAATTATTTTTGAATGTATATACCTAATAAAACTGTATCTTAGAAGACGCATCAAAGGTCATTGTATTATCTTGAATTCTTTTGATACATATTATTAAATAATTTTATGTCTATTTAGACTGTTGATAGCACATGTTGTTTTCATGAAGACTTGTTTTCACATAGAGCTGAAATTAAAAACAATATAGGTAGAACTCCTTAGTAAATACTTGGATAAATTAAATAAATTTAAGTTTTATAAATTTGCAATGAAGTTTAGTTTCTTAATAGAATTCAACCTTGTTAAGGAACCAGTCAATATTTTTCTTATAATGTGTTTTTGCTTGATTTCTTTTTTGTCACTAAATTAAATGCATGGTCATCATAGCTGTGCTGAATTATAATTATTTTTATTTATGCCACTGGTTCATTTTTTATGTCAAATATCATTTTAGCAATCTTTTTCCATGTTTTTTTTTTAATTCTATGAATGCCATCATTAGCAAAGGTTGCGTAGTGATTCTACACTAAAATAAAATTAGCAGCTTAATAAATTATGGAAAATATATGGCCAAATGGTGACAAGCATTTATGTATTATAATCTTCTCTTTGCTTGTAAATATTTGTGTTCTTGTTGGTCTGTTGGGTTTAAACATACATATTATTATTTTAATTGTTCTGTTTATCCAACACTTTGAATACATGTGCGTTTGTTATGCACACTATTGAGTTGCTTTGCTTAATAATTATAATAAATGGATGATTATAACAGCGTCATTTTTGTCAATTTATTACCCAAGGGTGCTGTACAAATATATAATACATTTCTTCAATTATTCTTATCACTAAATATAGACTAGACAAACTATTATCAACCGATGGCTAAAATACTCCATCCACCGATTTGTCGATCACCAACACAAAAACCATTTGTACAATGCATTTGACCAATGAATGTGATTTCTGCATTAGATTGTACATATATGATTATTAATTATATTTTGTATAGGTAGATAATATGCTAGCACAGTGATGTCTCTTCTTCATTTAGACTTCCCTGTGATCATACTGGTGATAGCTCTACTCTGACATCTCCATCTTTCTCTTAAACAATGCTTGTAACAGAAAGATAGGTTACAACGTCTTTCACATGCATAGTTTAGCAGAAAGAAATACGTGTAGGTTGCGATTGATCTATCAACAGCAAGCTTTTAGTAGCTTTTTACTTATTTGTAATGTTCTTCACTGTTTGTCATCAAGGCATGGATGACCATCATCATTATAAACACATCTTAAAAAAATATATGTGAAGAATATTATTTTTTAAGGAAATAACAATATTCATTACCAAGTTATTGATTTTATACTTTTATCTTTCTCCTTTGCCAAAATTTTCATAGATGTCACTGGAGTCTAATGAGCATAGATTTAACAAAAATATTTTTTTTTTATGCAAAATTTTACAAATAATAATGAAGCTTCGGTCAGCTGGGAGTTACTAATAATAATTATGCTAAAAATATATTAGCCAAATTTTCCTAAATTGACACGTTTTTTTGTTAAATACTTTATACCAGTTTTAAAATTCCTGTAAATTTTGGTAGGCAAATTTTGATAGGCAAATTTTGAATAATCTATTAAATAGTTGTTTTATTATAATATTATGTAAAAATATTTTATGTCTATCATAAAATCTCCAAACCTGCCAACTTGTTCATAAAATTTTTGTTTATTATTATTTTTCAAAATCTCTATAGATATGTTGACCTTAGTCAATATAAGGAAGATTCATCACATGCTTCCAAGGAAAAAAACCTTATTTGTTTAAAGAGAGCCTCCATAGCAAGATGGTGCACGCATTTGACTTTGAGGTTACGGTTTCAATTCTGGATGCAGCGAAAAAAATATTATTGTATATTTTTCAAACTAATTATTTGTAAACATTTTTCAAAATATGTAAATGAATGTTTATTTTTACTATCGACCGGTCGGTGGCCGAGTTGACATCGCGTTTGGGTCCCACCCAGGCATAGTGTGTTCAATTCCTCGGCTGGCCAAGTACTCCATCACAACACAAGCAACATTTTCAGCTTACTGTGGTGGTAGCAGGAGATTTTCAAATATTGTCAGGTTATTCGTAACCCGGGAATGTTTGTCTTTCTTTTATTAAAAAAAATTATATTTATATTTAAAAAAAAAGGTTTTGGAAGCCGTTATGTCGTAAGAAACTTAAATAAATCTAAAAGAGAAGGGTTCTGCTTTATTTAATTAATATTATCTAATGCAGTGCTTTTCAAACTAGGGCCCGCAGAATTGGTAATAAATTTAATTTAAAAACCTCTCAGAATAGTATTTTCGTCCTATTATAAAATAACTTTATTAATTCATTTAAACTTTGGAGCAACCTTTGCGAATTAGTTGTTTTTCTCAATCTTTGTGACAGATGAATTTGTATTTTTGAGGTATTATGCCGTTTTGCGCTACCTCCTTCTGTAGTCAACGTTTCGGACAACATTATCTGCCTTGAAGATGGATACTGTAATGAAGTCCGAAACGTTGGCTAAAGAAGGAGGTAGCTCAACAAGGTATAATACCTCAAAAATAAATCATATATTGTTATGAATGTGTATATATTTTTTCTGCAATTATACATTTGACTTTTTGTTCGTTTTATGTGCAAATAAAATAAATGTTTTATTCTTTATTATAATAGGGCATATGCCTATGGGTGGTAGTCGAAAAGCATGTACAAAAATGAATGAAGAAAAAACCCATGTTTGGAGGAATCTGGCATATCTGGTTACAGATTTATGCCATTTATATTAAATATACATATATAATGTACTATAGAACTGTAAATAACAATATTTCGATTCTGGGTGTCAGTCATTCACTAGGGCTATACTGAACGTATCATCCACTCTGGAATCGTGTAGTTACTTACAATAAAATTAATCTATTGTGCCGAACAATAACTGTAGCTGATTAAATGCACAATATCCAGTTTATTTTCCAAGACCATTCCTTCGCAGCATTTAGACATTTGCTTGTTTTATCCAGGAAATGTATCGTCATAAAATGCTTACTTTTTTAATACTTTCCGACATCCGATGGAGCTGAAACTCGGCAGACAGGCTCGATGTCGATGACAATGCATTCTATCAATTGGTAGCAATCACGTACACCCACTCGGATATATACGCGTTTCTCCGAAATCGGATGACATTACTGTTAATATGCGTAATAAATGTCGGTCTGTCCTATTGGAATTTGGCGAGGTTATTTGCGCGGTTGACTGCAATTTCTCAGAAGGAAGGTTGATTTTTAAGCATAATCTTTAGCCAAGCATTAAAAATAAACTTTAATGTAATTTTATTTTTTTTTGAATTATTATTTGTAACGGGAAGTTTCTTCAATTTGGGAGGCAGGTTTGGGCACCGCCGCCCCGGGAATGTTTTATTGGATAACCAACACCTCTACCATAGGTCACCCCAATTGGTTCGCTTCTTTTGGTGATTTATCAGGGGTTCCCGGGTTCATCGTGTGAGGTGTGTTCAGGAGGCGCCGGCCAGCTGCGTGGCGTGCCAGATCAGGAGAGGCTGGTTTGGAGAGACCCGTCGACCTCTCCAACCGGTCTTTCTTGATCCATCGCCTTGCGCCGCAGTGAGAGGGATATATACATTCATCCGTCACTCCTGGACACACCGATCCTTACATTCCTACCCGCTCCTCATACCTTTGTCCTTACTAGAAATTCCTCTCCTTGCTTTCCTTAAAAAAAAAAAAAACCTTCACAAAGCATCCCCAAAGATGACATAGACCCTGAGGGAAATTATTTTCCACAGGGCCATTTGTGCGGGGTTAATGTAAAACAAGCTCAGTAATGTAACAATCTTTACACGAATTCAATATTTTGATAACCTCCTCAGTAATATATATAGGTACTAATTTATAACTTAAACTTGTGCACATTGTAATAATAACAAACACCTGTCCAAAGTGAATTAATAAATGGAACAGCGTGCATTTCCTCACCTGCGGTTGAAATGCATTATTATTTATGCTAAAATAGTATTCATTATTATTTACTACGCTACAATATGTTATTACGTGTCATTCGTATTTCTAATTAACATGCGTTGTTTGTGAATATTTCGGTTGTCTTTTGTGCACATATTTTTTTAAAGATAATTTCTTAATTATAATTCCATTCACGATCGTTTATTCATTTTCAACTAACCAAATCATATTTGACTGTAGCCATTGTTTACAATACAATTAACTGGATTTTCACATGAATCATTATGATTATTTTGTTTATTAAAAGGTATTCTTATTATTCATGTAATAAAATTATTCTGAGTATTTAAACCAGAGAACTTGCGTTTTAGGTAAGGTACCTCTGGGTTTTCCGTTCTTCTGGCAAAATTCTATTAACAAATATGCAAATAATCTTCGCCTGGTTTTTTTGTTAAATTTGGAACATTAAATTGTTCAGGACATGAAAAGAAGTCACGGAACGCCACTGCTCACTAAACCTAGGAACTTGATTATTCTTTTTGAGCCTTCTATCCATAAAGAATAATAGAAGAGTACGTATGAGACGATGTCTGAATGTGAATGTGGAAAGGACTGTGTGCTAAGACCGAGTTGTTTGGCGGTCCGTCCCCTCTACCTACCCCTGCGGGGAAACGGTGTGATGGTTGGTTAGTCACTTTACGCAGAACTTTAGAAATGTCCTCAGTAAAAAATACTTAGTAAAAATCATAGACATATGAATATTAGTAGACCTGCCCTAAGTGATTAAAAGCGTATTATTCCCCACTCCCCATACCGGTTCCATTGGAGCCGGCTGGGCTCGCGTATGGCTTCCCGTGAATCTTGAGCAAATCTTGAGAATGTGACGTCATCATTCTTGTTCGAACTAGCGTCGAGCTATGGTCCAGTCATTTTATGAAATAACACGGCAAAATGTGGCTTGTGCTATGAAAACTTGTAAAAATAGATGTAAAAAAGAGAATAAACCCAATTGTCGTATTACATTCCATCATTTTAAGCTTATTCACATCGTATAATATGAATCAGTTGTAGAAACATATACTATCACATCGAGATACATCTGGTCGAATGTAGCGATTCTCAAGTGTGCGCATCGTTGTTACTGGGAAGTAAATTATGAACACTTATAAAAGTGTCTTAACTAAATACGTAAACAAAATATTCGACTCTGAAAATAGAAGAATTTTTTTTTTGCCGAATTTGGACTTCGCAAATTTGTTCATAACGTGGCGAGTAATTTGCGCTCCCATGTAAAAATGTCTATTCATTCAAAAGCAGATTTTACTTTTAAGAACTAAATGGTGATATTATAATGCGAGATGCCTATATACTGTCAGATTGATTTATTGACGAATCACAGTCAGCTTTACCCCCTTCGTTCTTCAACAGTTGATTTTACCCCTCACCTTTAATTTCTAGTCTATATATTCATATGTCTGTGGTAAAAATCAACATGGCTCTTTGCCAATCGCTCTTAGAATACGGTATTATTGGATGGGGGCAGTGCAAATGACAATATCCTAAAATTACTCATTAAAACCCAAAAAGTCGTAATTAAAATTATCCTGAAAGTCCCTGTAAGAACTAGCACTGACGAAATCTTCTACAAATTTAACATCATGTCACTTAAACAACTCTATTCTAAAACAATACTCCTTTACATTCATGAATACAAAACACAAGAAATAACAACTAACACATATATACGAGTAGAAACACTAGATCTCAGGGTCAAAAACATATCCAATATGCAACTAAAAATACAACATTTGGGCAAAAAACCTTCCTTTACTATAGTACTAAGCTTTAAAATAAAATCCCACTCTCATTCAAAACTCACAACAATATTTTAGGGAGATCAGAAATAGATAATATACTGACACCAAATATACCTAGACTGAAACTGAAACCTTTTGAACAAAAAAAACACCAAAACAATATATTTATAATTATTTCAGAAAAACACTATTCAATATATTTATAATTACTTTATATTATTCATACTACTAAATTTTAATAACATGTAAATGAAATCCTCAGCACGGGAGATCCTAGTGAAGATATCATTACATCTATTTGTTACAAAAAATAATAATAAACATATTATTATTATTATTTTCGAAATCAGATTAAACGAATTCGTGTAGGCAGTCGTTTGAAGTCAGAATCTCGGATATAAACTGTAGATTTTTTATAAAAATCAAATCCACGACGCCCGCCACAAATACCGTTCTTTATATACATACATAGATATATATGACTTTGAACATGGCCTCCCTTAAAAAATGTATCCAGCTTTGCGATTCCTGGCGATAACCCATCCAAAGCCGGCTGTTCTTTGACGTCGTCAACCCATCTCTTCTGGGTAAGACTTGTATTTCTTTTAACCTCCCAAATCAAGGACGCTATCCGATCTTATTGAAATTCAAACGGTCTTCTGCTAGCTATTCTTGCTACGTGACCAGCATAGTCTCCACTTCCAATTCCACTAGAGTTGCTGGAATTGTGAGAGTATTGCCGGCAATCTATATCTTATTATTATGTACACATCATCATGGCCCTTGTAATATAAAATTATGCACACTTTGATAGAAAGTGCATACCTCCTGGGATGCTACAAGTTTTTTGTCAAACAACTACTGCCGTGGCGGCACCCCGATCTACTATGCATAACAAACGCACTTGCTCAAAACAGCGTAACATGGGCTACGGT
The DNA here is from genome assembly GCF_061612785.1 of Hesperophylax consimilis. Taxonomy (NCBI): domain Eukaryota; kingdom Metazoa; phylum Arthropoda; class Insecta; order Trichoptera; family Limnephilidae; genus Hesperophylax; species Hesperophylax consimilis. The sequence goes on along the minus strand of NC_142851.1, from coordinate 4,145,792 downwards.
GCTGCTAAAAAACATAACGTTCTCTCGATTTATTCAAGACACATGCAAATAATCAATAATGTCTCATTATTCACTTATATTTTACTTTTATATACATCTATTTAAATTTCATTTTTGTTTTCGGTAATGAATAAATGAAAATTAACCCACTTACTGACAATGCATTCTAACAACTTTTGGTGGCAATCACATAAACACCTCATACATATACGCATTTCTTTGAAATCGTATGACATTACAGCAGTTAATATGCCAAATAAATGTCTGTCCTACCCGATTGGAATTTTGTGAAGTTGGTAGGAAGTTTCAATCCTCGGTCAAATGATTTTATTCCTTTTTTAATTGTTAAAAGATATCTTAAAATAGATGTATTATAGTAAAAACAACTTTGGTATTTACTAGTTAATTTTTTATATATTAGGCTCAAGAACTTGACACTCGTGTTAACTTTCATGTTGAAGTAGGGCATTATTCTATTATTGGCGGTCCCTCTAGTCGTCAGTTCATCCTGTCTCTCTCCAGTCCAATTCCACGCATTCCACTTGGTCATCCTGTTCATGATTTTTGGTGACCTTTCATTTGCCATTCTTTCAACGTATTGTCTAGTCCATCGCAGAATTTGGGCCCTACGGCATATTACGTTTAATATTACCTACAAATATAAATACATTACTTAAATATGTAGTTTTTGTTAAATTATGTACGTTACATTCACACTACAACAATGCCTACGCAGCTGCTCGATTCTATGAGTAATCATATCTCTGTATTTTACCTCAATATAGGATACATAAATTTCCCTTTCCTCGCGTTTTTCCCCCGCTGTCCAATGTCCATACACGTAAGTTGGTATTAGCCAAATCATGACATTGAGCGAGGTCAATTTAAATATTAATTTGTCGGAATCTGCGCGGTGCCACTTGCGGCAACTGTTGTTTGCTTCAACTACCATTACCACTCACTAGATTTTTGCAGTCAATCTAGAAAATTTTCTAAGATTTTGTTGTAAGCATGAAACCTATCCATGTTCTATTCAAGTTCTTGATAGAGTGTTTTTTGTTAATGTTTTTTTGATTTGTATGTGATATGAGAGGTTTTGTTTAGTGTTATTTTTATACCATTTCCTATGAAGGTTTAAAGTACCTACCTACCATTGAATTAGGCCTTATCGAGCTCGCTCTAATCAATAACAACTTTCTAATTATAGCTTTATCTCTGTCAACTCGTAAGTATTTAGTAATGAACCAGACTTCATTTTTGTTATATGTAATATGCCCAATTAAAACATTCATTATCAACGCTCTCTCTAAATACAGTTGGCTCTTAGAATATTGCCTTGTTTAATTTAGTATAGAATTGTTTGTAATAGCTTTAGCCGTGTTTGGTGACCATATCTGAATAGCCAGGTATTTCCCCACCTTACTCTTCCCATCTCCTTTCCCTCCCACATCCTTCAGCCTCACAGCGTACCCTAATTGGGGATGCCATAGTCTCACTGGCTCCAGACGGTTGGGAGCAGTTTGGGCTCTTGTGTGGTATTCACATAAAACAAAATTAAATAAAACGTAGGACTCCTTAATATATGTTCTTAATTTAATGTAATAACTGTTATTATCAAGTTCTGCAATTATATATTTAAGATTTTATTGTTGTGACAGCTGTTCAAAATACTTTCAGAGAAAAATGAAGCAAAATCAAATTTCATGATGTTACTTTTTTACGTTATGAGAGAATTATTACAAGTCGTTTTTCAGTATTTTTTACGTTTCATCAAGATATCTAGAAGAATCCATGCACGAATTACGCAAATGTTTTGATCCATTCCTTGAAATGTGTTATCGTAGAGCTGCTACCGAGTGCTCTGAGCATGAACAAGAGGAATCTCTCTTAATTTATTTGCGTTCACAAGCCTTTTCTGACACTAGTCTTTGTCGTTCGGATTCCCACTTCCTTACAAGCCGCCCGTAAACACTATAAATTCCATTGAAATACAACATCGAAGTCAGATTCTCTTTATAGAATAGCAACATCACATTATAATAAATTTCCATTGGCGAATTGAGAGATGGCCAGCCAGTTCGTTTGATTCGCCGAATTCGCCACAACATAGCACTATACTTTGATTGAAGTTAATAATGATTGAATAAACACTGATTGTGACGTACATTCCTACCAGGAGCGTAGAATGTTCGGCGGGTGAGTGACCGAGCAAGCCCTTCTTTACAAGTGCTATCGTAACTAAGATAATCTCTTGATAATATTGACGGCGTTACCTAGTAGTTAAACTAAAAACTGGAATCCTATTACATTTTCATTGGGCTCGAGATGCATCGATGAATGGGTTATTACCTATTTTATCATGGACTCTGTGTATAGAAAACAGGATGCCAAAAAGTATTTCTATGGAAGCGCTTTTTACGAAAGAAATGTTCTATAGTCAATCGGTTAAAGATTTTAATAGATTTACTAAGTTGACCACAATGTCATGTTTATTGTGATTATTCAATATGTTTACACTAACATGATTTAAAACTGTCTGTGCTTATCAACCTCTGTCTGCCCAAGATACAATATTTACCTAAGTAGTTCGTAGTTGTAATTTGTAGTATCGATTTTATTTAAAAAAATCACAGATTACTAGATTTATAATAATGCAAATTACTCAAGCGATTAACCAAACTGACATTTACCACTGACTTTTCGAAATTTCATAATTAATCCTGGAGTGCTTTGCATTATTTGTAGTGTATCTTATATGGGACACTCAATATTACCCAATTGGGGATGCCATAGTCTCACTGACTCCAGGCGGTTGGGAGCAGTTGGGACACCCTCACCCCTCTCAATCCCCCACCCACTCAATCCCACACCCCCTCAATCCCACACCCCCCAATCCCCACAAAAATATTTCCTGTATCTGAAGGGGCCTAGTGTTTTTTTTCTATGTTTTCTTTTCTTACATTGTTTATAAAAAAAACTGTTAATTCAGTTTCTTCTACTGACATAAATTGTATCAGTTTTTTGTAGAAGAAAGGGGAATTGTCGAAAGACGACGCGTATTGCTAAAAAAGAAGGTGAAAATTGTATTTTATTGTTCTGGCGGCAGAAATAGTGAGGATTGGTTGGTATTGCTTGTAGAAAAATTAAACGGAAAGGCCAGAGATAAGAAAACGAATTGCATTTTTCTGCTTTGTCCTCATTAACACTACAAAACTAACACAGACGCGAATGAATAAAGTTGAAGAAATCAATTCAATAGGTAATTTAAACAAATTTGGTAAACAGATCACGTATTGTCACTGTCGCGAGACGATTTTACATAGTTTTCCAAAACTTAGAATATGTCTCTTTTGCACTGAAGACAAACCAATAGAAGTGTGTCGTGGACGTATCCGTGTGCCCGAAGATTTTTTTCCTTATTTATTGTGAATTTTCTCAAATATGTTCTATCGAAATTATTTGCTTGAAATGGCTTTATTCGTGAATGGTGACCAGATATTCCCAATCATCTTGTTCCCTACTCCCTTCAGCATCACAAATTGATCTCTCAACTCCACACAGGAGGCCCGAGGAAAATAATTTCCTCAATGGCCTATATCATCTTTGGGGTTGCTGTGTGGAGTGTCTTTTGAAGAGGGGGAGGAGTGAACATAGGTCTTAAAAAGACCAATGTCGTAGAAGAGAGGAAAACTTTCCGGCAAATGGTTTCACACCCGAGCTGTTTAAACGAGACGTAGAAAGGACCCGTTCTAATGTGACAAATGTCAACCATGTACAAATGCACTAGTGCCGATGAACAATTGGGAACAGTTGGAACTCTTGTGCGGTATTCACGTTTTTAAAGATTGACACAATTTCACTACCCTATACCCTATGCGGCCTCGGAGTCTAAATGTCCTCTGTAAATTGGCGATATCCAATCAAATCATTTACTTTGTATCGCCCTGGTGTAATACCGACATTTAGAATTGAAACGCTGCTTAATATGGCTTTGGCCGTGTTTGGCGACCAGATCTAAATAGCCAGGTACTTCCACACCTTCTGCACCATCTCCTTCCCCTCCCCATTCACTACCTTCAGTCTCACAACATACCCCTATTGGGGATGCCATAGTCTCACTGGCTCTAGACGGTTGGGACTCTTGTGCGGTTTCACTTTTTTGTTTTAAATATGACCAAATGGGATAGAGTCGAAATTGCTTAACGGTAGAGCAAAGCCTCGGAAAGCTTGAGGTCCTGGGTTCATATCCTGGATGCGACCGAATCTTTTTCTGATATTTCTGTTTAAAATTTTTCGTTTGAGAGTCGTTAATATTATCTACAATAAATATTACAATTTGAAGTTTGACTCATTAAGTTATTAAAAAAAAAATTTCTCCCATGAAATCAGCGGCGTCTTTTGACTTTGAAGTGTGATAGAGTGCTATTTTATGTATGATGATTTTCATGAAATTTCAGTTTGGCCGTGCGCCGCCCGGATTTCCTGAAAATCTTCCTGAAAAAAAATAAATCTTTTCAGCTACAACGACATCAATAATGCAATTTTTTGTAATTTTGGCACTCTAGTATACCCAAAACTCACAAGCCGCCACTGCTTTGGATAATGTTAAGTGTCTCTTTTTGCTGAGATTTTGTCTATTAAATGCTTGTGTTAAGTAGACCGTCGATTATTTGAAACGTCAATTATTCGACAAAATATATTTTTTAATGCGGGTAGAAAATAATAGTTCAATATGCGGGTCTTATTTGAACCGTTTGACTGACGATCTATCTTAGAACCTGATAGATCAACACAAAGATAATGGTCATCTAAAATTCAGAGCAACGTTTGAAACGTTCTCAACGAAAATGTCGACTTTTCGAAGGCTGTACCAGGATTTCCCGACTGGGAATGGTGCACAATTTAGTGTAGCTAGAAAACAACAATGATAATATTTGGTTTTGTAAATGGTACATAATTAAAAGTTTTCATAATTAAGGGATGATGTATCTTACGGGGAATATTGCGGGAATTTTCATCTAAATCGCGAAATACTCAGACTAAGCAGTGATGTTGTCTCATATAATATATTTACAACTATACAGGGTGTATCGGGACGTACCCGACAAACTTTAACCAGCTATTCCTTAGCACATTTGGAGTAAAAAATGTTATGGGCACTTTGCTGTCCGGTAACATTTTTTTAAATAAAAAATTTACTATTCATATTTTCACCACATGTCACCAATGTTTTATCCTTTCTCAACGTTTGAAAACCCGTCTGGCAATATTTTGTTCGAGTTTCGTTGAATAATGTACGTACGTACCTACGTTGGCGCGCTTTTACAATCACAACGAAATGGCACGGCACCATTCGTCTCATTTTTAACTATTATTATTTAGTGTGTACGAAAGAGCGAGGACACTTTTTGACACACTTGCTAATAACAGCTGTTGAACACGAGAAACAATGCAAATGACAGTGACGGAGTGTGGATTTTTATTTATTTTTTGTTTTTAATGGATAAAAATATAAATAATGGACAGCAAAGTGCCCATAACATTTTTACTCCGAATGTGCTAAGGAATAGCTGGTTAAAGTTTGTCGGGTACGTGCCGATACACCCTGTATATTTGCGCACTAGTGTCGTGTGAATCAATGCGACTAGTTCTTCGGAGCTCCTTCAATAATGAGATATTTTCACATTACCGCTAATAATGTGGAATATTTAAAGTTTATTTTTCTGATTCTGATTATTGTACTAAAAATGTGTAATTTTAATATTTTCATTCATAATTATTGTTTTGAAAAGCCGCACATTCTGAAACGTTTCCAACTGGCTACAACGTCATCATGACATAGAAACCGCCGGAAGGCAGTCACCAGTCACCAGTCACCATCGTTGCCCGGCGTGACGTCAACGCCGCAGAATTCACGAATAAAAACGAATGGTTTTGACTGCAAATCGAAAAAGGCACATTTTAAATTGTCATAGAAAACAACGTTATTCGTCAACGTAAAAATGCGATTAGAATACCTTCATTATGGTCATTTTTATCGAAAAAAAAACAGTGAATATACTCTATTGAAACACAGGCCGGATAATCACTGTATTAATGATCTGAAGCTTGCAATCCATCCGTTATGATAAGATAATCTATCAAATGAATCGCTCGTTTTGGCAGAGCAATTATTGTAAGTTTGCCTCTGTAAAATTTGTCGGTAATCAATTACGTTAGTTGCTCTCCATTCAGGCGACGTGGTTTATATTGTAAGCACGATCAATTATTTATCAGTCTGTTCCGGCCATGCTTATAGTAAAAACTAAGGACAAGTCCGAAGTCTGATCCTATAAATGAACCAATAAACCATGAATCGTAATATGTTCTTGCAAACGCCCTTGAGGCGATGTTTCGCAAAAACATAGCTACGCGAATTCGGCAATTATAATTATTGCCTTAATTCGTTCTTAAATTTAAGATTGTTGAACCAGGATATTGGTCAAATTAGTCAATTTCTAGTTTTATCGTAACTGCCAAGAATTCATGGTAAATAAAATGGCAGAAAGGCTCTGTCGGTTAGGTTACCTACAGTTATTACGACCTTGGCACTGAATAAATGATTATTTATTATCTTATTTAGTAATAAATGGGCATACGACCAACAAAAATGATTCCAGTTTTAATCAACAGATAGCGGTTGTGGTACGTTCTGCAATCCATAATAACCTAATATTATATTTGAAACCTTTTTAATGCTTGCCGATAGAAAGTCGATTAATTAATAATGACAACTGAAGCACTATTTTTTTATAAATTTATGTGCCTGAAGAAAGATAAAATATTTACATAGTATTTTTACTTGCGATCGAATTCTTTGAACATTTCGTATGACAGTTTTGTTAATCATGTAATTTTTTTTTCGCTATTTTTCTTTCGTACGTCTTCTCACGTTCTCTCCCTTAACGCAATTTTTTTTAGATTCCCCGATAGTCTGATGGCCCATGTCTTCTAAGTTACCGAAACGTATATCTCTAAAATTATTTTATTGATTAGATGAATCAATATAACTTTGTTTAAACTACTGTACTTTTTAAAACGCCGACCGGAAACAAACGTTCCTTCATCAAACGTTTCTTCTTCTAAATATATTTAACTTATAAATAATATTCTACAATTATGGTGAATTGTGTGTCGGAAATAGTAACCTGTTGTTATCATCAAAATGATAATTCAACAGGCCTTTAAAAAGCGATGAAACAAAAACTAGGTTGAATGGGTTACGTTAGTTTTTAATCGCTTTCAATGACTTTATATCACATTTAAAGGTGTGTTCAATTGTCATCGTTTTGAATTATCATGGAACCCGAATATATATATATATATATATATATATATATATTTTATTGTTATTTTGTTTGAATTTAAATATTGTTTCTTTACTGAATTACATTATATTAGGATTAAGGAAGGTAGTTAGATACTGGTTTCTCTGCTTATCATAATGCACTGATTTGATTGGCGACGCCGTCTCTTATCTAATTGTTTATTGATAGGTCTCGATTTTAGATAACGATTTTTTCCATTCGACTAAACGGCCAATCTATTAATTATTCGATGCCGAACAAGCATGCTATACGATAACGGGTGGCGTAAAAAAATGCAACACTTTTGCAATTTTCCACACCTGAATTTTCTTTATCGACAGAAACGGATAGAAAACTCATTTTCAATTTTCCAGACCTAAAATAGTACCAAATTACCGATAAGATGTGATAACGGGAAACCATAGTCTTGTGTAAATGTATTAATTATTTTAATAGCATTTACGTAACAAGCGTTTCATATTTACGGTGACTGGTTAACTCCTCAAAATGACGATTCAACACATCTTTAAAAAGTGATATAAAGTCATGAAAAGTGATAAAACAAAAACTAGATTAAATAGGTTACGTACACGGAGATAAATGCGTACTGCCGATTTATTAATCGGGTTAAAAACGGGATTGCAGAACCTTTTATGTTAAACTTTTAGTACATTCCTAATATATCGGAACACGTGGTAATGCACCTACCTTTGACAAAAAAAAAATTGTGAACATTATTTACTGTAGGAACACGTACATTTCTTTTGTACTAAAAGTTTAACAGTTTTTTTCGGGATTGCAAATAATTTTAAGAGATTCTTAATATATTAGCGATATTTTATATCAGTTAGTTTTCTCCTTGTAGGTTATGTTTTATTTCATTGGTTTTAATGAATTTATATCACTTTTTGAAAGTGTGTTGAGTTTTCATGGAACCCATATGTACAAATATTTTTATTAGAAACTCTCCAATGGTCAATACAATGGATGAATTCGAGTGTTTTGTACGTATTATGCATACTGGTCAAACGGGGGCTTACATTTTCGTATACGGCGTTAATTCTACCTGCTTATCTACACTTGAACAAGATTGGGTGCATTCCTGGTAAATGAAGACTGACATTGTTTCTTGAACGAATGTATCTTTGATTAGCTAGGCACACGACACTTTCTCTTGTGTTGTGTAATGTCAAAAATATTTCGTGATGTTTGTGTATTGATTAAATTCGCGTTTCTTGTGTAGGGGTTGTCCCAATGGCCTGTTTTTCACTACATTACTGATAAACCAAATATCGCATTCAATATTTTATATTATTATTGTAATAAGAATATATTACTATATTGTAATAAGAATATATTAAATATTAGATATTGTAATATATTATATCGCATTCAATATATTACAATAATTATATATACGAAGATAATTTAACCCCTCGGGCTAATTTGGTCGCTTTTCGGAACAGCTCATATGGTCTCTTTTAAAAATTTTTATTTGAATTTTCTTGCTACTTACCAACCTTCCCTTTTTTTCTTCTTTTCTTTCTTTACCCTAGTTCCCCTTCAGACAAGAAAGGGTCTCTAGAAATAAACTAACATCCAGTGTATTACGGGACTCGCTTTGACATCGTAACAGGTATCAAGCTAGCTGAAGCTGAAAACACCTGTAAGAATTCAGATGTAATTACAGTTGGTGAGTAACCAGTAACTGCAGTAATATTTTAAAATCGATTTTAACTTCACTTAACTTCACCACACGCATTCATTTGTAGTTTACAGTGTTCCTGCATTCATTTGTGGTGTAATGACCAAATGAAAATTGTCATTTCCAGACGTTGGATTGCTCACTGTCCAAATGGCTTTATATGAACCTATTCTTTAAAACCGGACCTAAAGAAATGTGAATTGGGTCCGCCGCACAAGGCAAGTCAGGTCTCAAGAACCGATAATAAATTACAGTACCGCGGTCACGGCCCAACTCATTGCCCATCAAGTATAACTCTAATAAAAACTGTTCATGATCATTAAGAACAGTGTTAATTATGATATTGTAATAATTTATTCCGCTCGTATTGCATAGTCATTATCTCGAATAAACTCTGTGTCTGAGCTCCGTTATTATGCGCGCGACTCTTCTGGGATCGTGATATTATTGCGGTTCGTGTATCTTGTAATTGCATCTGTGTATGACGTCAATCGAGTGTACTGATAAAATGCAATCGCAATAAGTCTGTTCCCATTCCATAAAAGGTTCATGCATTGGTGATCTCTGGATAATTAATGCATCGATAAAGGTGCAACGTTGTTTCGACCCATGAAAAAAGACTTTGGCATTTAACTTCATATTGCTTTTAACCCTTAAATGTATGATTTTTTTATTTTTCTGGAAAAAACTATATTTGGTAGATATCTACATGCATATGCAAGTAAAAATAAAGAAAAAAAATTGTAAACATTATATTTGATTAAAAAAAACAATTGAACGAGATTTACAACACCATGTTTTTAATAGAAATTAATATGAGCAATTTACTTTTAAAAAAAAACCTAAAACATTTTCTCAAAACTAATAAGTGTACCGGAAAAATACGAGTTATTACATATAAGTATTATATTATTGTATCTACTTACCTAAGAAAATCAAAATAATAACAGCAAAACAAAACTGTAATTCTAACCTCCAACCAATTTTCGAGAATCTTCACCTTTTTAAAGAAAAAGTGACATTTGACATTCTCAAAAGAAAAAAGGTGATGCCACTCGATAAAATATATTACCGTGAACTTGATAATTCTAAAACGGCATGCATTAAGTATACACCAAAGAGTTAAAGGTGGTTTGAACGGTATGTTGCAGTTTTGCAACAATATGCATTTAAGGGTTTTAAACGAAAAATTCCCCAGATCTTATCTTATATCAAACAACGTGTTTTTATGATATACATAAATAAAGTATTTCTCGGTTTGTTAATGCTAAAAATAGCAGTCCCCAAATTATGAAAAAATTCTTCCGATTTTTGACGTACCTACTTAAATTATCTACTATTGACCTTTTTTAATTGATTTATTTATAATTTTTTTTGATACTATACACAAATGTGGAGATAAATGTTGTTTACAGACATTCTATAAAGTTTAAATATTCCGTTAGAAAATTGTTTTCTGCTTGGTAACGCTCTGAGTATAATGTTAGTAAACTTTCACTAACAGCAGACACGCTGCACTGTTCAACTATGTACATATTTACAAAAGAAATAATCTTGCGTTGGTAACGTTATAAAAAAATATACTTAACGTCAGCAATTATTTAATATACTATTTATATTTGCACATATTCTTCGAACTAATTGCTACTTCTTTCTGTAAACATACTAAAAGAAATATGTATCGATGAACGTTTCAAATGGAATCATTATCAAATTGCTGCACGGAGAAAAATGAGAATTCATTAAAAATCTCCTCAAATTATTGGTACTCCTGTTAAAAACGGGACTGCATGCCGCTTTCTGATAATATAGAAACACGTGTCCATGCACCTGCATTATAATGTATAATATATAATTACGAAATGCGAAAATGTTGGGATTTTTATGAACACGTGTTTCGATATCGTGACAAATCATTGACATTTTACCAACAGTTTATCAGGATACCTATAATTTTTTTGATTTTATAGATTCTTACGTAATCCTCTATACTTAACTAACGAATCCATTTCAAAAGGATTCATTCGCTAATGGCCTGCAATCCAGTTTTTAACCAAATTACGAATAATTTGAAGAGATTCTTAATAAATTCGCAATATTTTTATCCGTAAGTTTTCTCCGTGTGTGTGGTTAAAGACTGGCTTTCAAGAAGCTATTTTTCTTATTGAATATTTTTTTTATTCGATGTTGTGTTAAATTCTTCTTTATGTTGATTCTGCTGTTTCCTCTTACTCGTTCCATTATTGATTATTGTTTTCATCAGTGAACAGCACAGACATAGGAATTAATAGACGAGAAGATAATGGCGAGGGGTAAAATCAACTGTTGAAGAACGAAGGGAGTGAAGCTGACTGTGATTCGTCAATAAATCAATCTGACAGTAAATAGGCATCTCGCATTATAATATCACCATTTACTTCTTAAAAGTAAAATCTGCTTTTGAATGAATAGACATTTTTACATGGTAGCGCAAATAACTCGCCACGTTATGAACAAATTTGCGAAGTCCAAATTCGGCAAAAAATTCGGTTCTATTTTCAGAGTCGAATATTTCGTTTAAGTATTTAGTTAAGACACTTTTATAAATGTTCATAATTTACTTCCCAGCAACCAACCAGCTTTGTGTTTCGCGTCCAGACGTTTCTCGATGTGATAGTAACAACTGATTCATATTATACGATGTGAATATGCTTAAAATAAAGTAAAATAATGCTTATATATGGAATGTAATACGACAATTGGGTTTATTCTCTTTTTCACATCTATTTTTACAAGTTTTCATAGTACAAGTCAACATTTTGCCGTGTTATTTCGTAAAATGAACCGATGATGCCTCGACCATAGTTCGCACAAGAATGATGACGTCACGTTTTCAAATTTCACTTGAGGCCATACGCGAGCACAGCCGGCTCCAATGGAACCGGTATGGGGAGTGGGGATAATACGCTTTTAATCATTTAGGGCAGGTCTACTAATATTCATATGTCTATGGGGAACAGTGACGGGTGGGATTTGGTCTCCTTCACAAATCGCACTCCCGCAACTATACTAACGTGAGTCAAAATACGTCAGATGCATTATGAACTTTGAAATATTTTAATCTTAGCTTTATTTATGGATATTAATAAATCATGATTTTTATATGTATGTGTATATGTACATTGTGATCTGTGGTGTAATACAATTTGAATTTCTAAGCACTCGAACGATTGATTGCATATTACGGCAAGTTTGCTTAAACGTCTTGAGTGATCGCTTGCCGTAATGTGCCAAATTTATAGAACCTAAAAATAATTGAGATAAATGATGAAATCTATATGTAAACCGTAGCTAAGCAGTTCTTACTTATTTCCATATAAATATTTCGAGGAATGCTATTGAATAACTTTCTACTTTTGACAGTTTAGCAGAATTCAAACAACAAAAATTTCGCCTTAAAAACTTTAGTTTGTTTATTGTAGTATCCACGTTAGTTTCAGATATGCCGTTTTTACAGTGTGTTCCATAAAATAATGTATAACTAATATCAAACGTACCTTGTAAAAGTAACTAACTAACTTAGTATGCGGAGACTTCACATTCATACATACTATTCTTTTGTTCCAACCTTTGACATAGCCAGGTCCAAGTATCTGGTTCATTTGATCGTGCCATGTCTTCCTCAGGGGGTTCCCGACTTCTTCTACTATCCACATTCGCGTCATATATTCTCCTTACTCACATTTCTCTGTTAATTCGCTCGACCTGCCCACGTACCTATCGAATAAATACTTCCTCTAAATGCCTGAATTTTTACACGCAGAAGTGCGAAATGTTATCCACCGGCTTTAGTCCCTGTCGATTTGCCTGCAGTCCTCAGGGCTTCCCATCCTGCTCAAATCTTCTTCCACCCAACCCAACTCTTCCTTTGTCTGCATCTAGGTCGCTTCCACTCAGGCACTCACTTGGTCATGATTTTTCAGTATTCCGTGCTGTCCTATACCTGCTTTTTACAACTCAAGTTTATCCTCTGCTTTGACAAGCTACTTAAATTAAAATTAAAAGTAAAAAGCAGGCAGAATGTTTTGCTCTAATGATACATAATGAATATTATCTTTGTTAACTACATTGTTGCAATAATAATATTGATTACAATGATACTGTCATAAGTAAACTACTGGTCACCTATCCACTTATGTCGTGCACGAATGCCGTCACAAAATGTAAAGTGTGATTACACTGGACACATCTCATTGTTACCTAATTGCCCGCTCGCATTTCAGAGCAGTCGGGGCACCAATAATTACCTACATAACTTTTGGCACTTACATTAATAAGGTTTTGCGTATGCTCATCATATTTTTTAGAACTTTAACTTCGCACATGAGTCCCTTTGAATGAACTATGGCATCCCCAATCGCGTTGCGTTGTTAGGCTGTACTGATTGAGGTGGAGTTGGTGGCACGGGAAGGTTAGGAAGTACCTACCCGTCTAATGCCATTTCATGTGACGTTTCGGTTGAGAATGGTTGTCTTTCACCAGAAAGATAAAGGTATCTACTACTCGTTACTAGTGTATGTGTGATCACAGTGATTGACCATGAACAATGAATATGTCAGCTTAGCTAAGATATAAACATCCCAGATCTCCCTCAGGTCAAAAGTCCCTCTGGTCACCTCCATACTTCTTGGTGCGCAGTAGGCTGTAGAACGGTTCGGCTATCATGAATCCTCATTAGGTGGGGTGCTCCCTCACGTTGAGAGGGTTCAAAAATGGTTTCTAAGATTTTTCTACATGAGAGAGTGCCCACAGGCTTGGTTCTACCCGACGAACTTTGTTTTGGGCATGCTAGGACTTCACTCCCTGCAGCTCAGAAGAGTCTCCCGCCACCTTCTTTTCAGACAGCTGCGAGGTTATATCGAGAACACAGCTATTTTTGAGCATGCGAGTCTTTATGTTCCTAATGACTAAAGCCTATCTGACAGCGTCATCATAGATTATTATATTTTCCTGCCTGTAGCACCAACCTGCCAATGGTTCTCCCGGTGGGGATGAGTATATTGCTCCTGAACCAAATCTGTTGCAATATTTATATTTTGCGTCAGCGAGTAGAAATTCAAATGGAAAACCAATTGATTCTTGAAAGAGTCTCTCCTCATTGAAGCAATCTTCATCAATGCCTAATGTTTTTTAGAAATTATTTTTATCAAATATATATTTCAAAAAATAAATTATGTATGTATATTTATAAATAGATATCTTTTTGGCAAATATTGGATTACGTAATTTATTATATGTATTAAACAAAATTTTATAAATATAAGGAATTTAATTTAAAAAAAATGTTTACATTTTCTCCTATTCTGATATATAAGAGATGAAATAAACCTACATTTTGATAAAAAAATATCTTCTCGATAAAATTTAATTTAATGTAATGTGCAAAAGCTTAACATTATGTGTAAGTTTGTCCCCTGTGTTTCCTCCCTCCTACAACATCTCTTCAAAGCCCAGGTTCACTCTGTCTTGTTCTCCAAAACACCCTCCACACAGCATCCTCAAAAGGATCTCCTGTGTGGAATTAATGTAAAAGGTACCTTTGTTAATGTTTATCTTGTCATTAGTTCACTCTCCGTATCTTCTGAAATAACTTCCATTTTTCCCATTTATGATGTTTTTCCAGATTGAATGCATTTGTTTTAATTTTTGCTTAGGTACACCCTGATGACCCTGAGAAAATGAACAGCTCCCTTTCCCCCTGAAACTCACCCTACTTCTGCCTGGACTAAATCACCATATTTGGCAACTCAAGGCGCACGCAAAACGAAGGCTTTTCCAACAAATTTCTTACGTGAATATTGGAGAATTTTTATCTCAAAAATCTTTTAATTATTTTCTGAACGTCGTCATTTTTGTATAATTTCACTCGAGGACGTTCTTAACTCTTGACAGGCCAAGATGCCAAACAAAACGTCTGTAACCAAGTGGGTCTTCCGACGACAACATGCATTATTCTGTCTCATGGGCTTTAAAACTATAGAAACCCCAATTATTCAGTCAATTATTATCGGTAACTTATGTATTTGCGCAGGAATACATAAAATACTAAAATGATATGTCAAGTATTTAAGCTAGGATAGTAATTTTGGGTACTACCTACTCCTCCACTTGGCTGCGGGATAGTTAACACTGAACCGAACACGGGTTGCTAGTTGCTTTGTATTTTATATACCACCTACTAAAGTATGTCCCACATTTTATTAAGTATAACAAGTTCTCGTTTTTTTGTATTTATAAAAAAATATTAATGGTAACACTATACAATTACCACCGACTCTAATAAACTCTCAAACCTATAGACATCTTATTTACAACCTTAGTACATAACATATCGATAAGAGCACCGTGTGAAAAAATATTTTTGAAAGAAAAAAATCCTTGTATTGTGAATCTTTGAATGGTTAATTATATTGTAAGTAGTACATCCGTCTTTACGATTATCGTAACATTTTATTATTTTTCTGAATTAACAATTTCATATTAGTGTTTTTTAAATGTCAGCATCCTGAGGAAATTAATAACGATAATGCTTGTTTTTATATAGCAATATTTAGTGATTGATAACTGATATTTCAATAAATGTGCGGATTACTCAAAACTTACAAATTAATAGTAATGCAAAATCAAGTGTTTTTGGTTTGAAAATTTGATCCCTTAGAAATATTTTAGATGGTTTAATTAAATACTGCCAGTAGATCACATTGCCTTAATTGTTTAATAATTGAGCATTTTTTATAGCCCAGAAAAAAATAAGGTATCAGAGCTATAAAAACTGCTTTTCAATTCAAAATCTCGTACTTACGAACCAATTTTCGGTTATGGTTTTATTGTATAATGTGACAAATTAAGTTCTTTTGAAAATGACCGTTAAACATTTAAATATTTGTGACTGAACTTAAAAATAAAATAAAACACACTTTTGACGATGTTTTTTTCTGTTTCTTGCATAAATCAAAACAGGCGGCTGGTGTTGAGAGGGAATTCAAACCTTATCGTCATCTACATAAGGAGTGTTATTCTTAGCGGCCCGATTCAAAATTTTATACGACGTGGTACATCGCCTTAAGGATGCTCTTTTAGATGAAATAATTGAAATCACCGTGAACATCATTCATGCCCATCAATTTTAATCAAGCTGTCTAACGCTTAATACCTCTTATTTTATTTCCCACCTACTTAATAGTGTATAGAGACGACTGAAATAAGATGTTCATCATTGATTGTATTTAGCTTATACAGAGTGTATCGGCACGTACCCGACAAACTTTAACCAGCTTTTCCTTAGCACATTTGGAGTAAAAAATGTTATGGGCACTTTGCTGTCCGGTAGCATTTTTTTTTCAATTAAAAACAAAAAAAAATAAAAATTTCCACACTACATCACTGTCATTGGCATTGCTTTTCGTGTTCAACAGCTGTTATAAGCAAGTATGTCGAAAAGCGTCTTCGCTCTTTCGCACACACTAAATAAGTTAAAAATGAGACGAATGGTGCCGTGCCATTTCGTTGTGATTGTAAAAGCGCGCCAATATAGGTACACACGTACATTATTCAACGGAATTCGAATAAAATATTGCCAGATGGGTTTTCAAACTCTGACAAAGGATAAAACAGTGGTGACATGTGGTGAAAATATGAATAGTAATTTTTTTATTAAACCGGACAGCAAAGTGCAAATAAGATTTTTTACTCCAAATATGCTAAGGAATAGCTGGTTAAAGTTTGTCGGGTACGTGCCGATACACCCTGTATAAATCATTTTCATTATGAAAATTTCAGTTTTTCGTTCATTTTTTAAAAAAAATTTCATTTCTGCATTTTCAGTTTTTGTGATGTTTAGCTTAGATCTTCTATTTTATGTTTATTTTTTATTGTTTCTTTACATTGTATCATTGTTTACGTTAGAATTTATTACCTCACTAGGACAATCTTGTGTTGAGGTTAATAATTTTATAAAATAACACAAAGATTATATTTTGAGGGAATAATATTGTTACATTAATGTTTCTACAAATTGGGTACCTACTAAGATAATTCCAGCCAATTCATTATAATATAATGTAGTAAACATGTAGGGTGACCATGTGTTGATATTTGATTGCAAAAAAACATAACAAACTTTTAATTTAAAAAGGACCAAGACGAAAATAATGAAAAAATAATTACTTGTTAAAAGGACAAGCATGAAAAAATATTAAAATATCTTTGAGTTTTTGTAATACTGTGACAAGAATTCTTTCCATATGTGT
This sequence comes from Hesperophylax consimilis, assembly GCF_061612785.1. Lineage (NCBI taxonomy): Eukaryota > Metazoa > Arthropoda > Insecta > Trichoptera > Limnephilidae > Hesperophylax > Hesperophylax consimilis. The sequence continues at coordinate 4,128,453 of NC_142851.1, read as the reverse complement.
TCTACGGCCATACCGCACTTTGGTGATTATTCATGATAAAGGAAGAAAAAAATCATGATTTTCAAACGAGGCAATTCTAATTACAAGAACAAAAAAAATTTGGAACAAAATTTTCCAGTTTAATCGTAACTTTTAATGCACGTATTCGGATTACAAAATGGCGACTCTCACATTTCAAATCTTAAATAGAAACAGCTGACTGAGTGGGAAGAAATAATATTTATAATGGTGTGTTTGTAGGAACGCTTTGTAAACTACACATTATTAATTTAATTATAACTTTTGTTAATTTGGGCGCTAATGTTAAAAAGTTGACATTTTTGTTTAGTTTTTCATTAATAATCTCACCCCCAAATGTCTTACGGTACTTGCGTGGAACAGAGTAAACGCAGTAGAGCAGTGCAATCCACAATGGCTGAAAATAAAAACGAAACATAAAAATAAATTAAAAGATAGATAATGGACAAAGAAAAAATACGACAAATTTACAATCTAAACGATTTTTTTTATAAATTTGTGAATATTATTAATGTCACAATCGTTTTACGGTAATACATTTTTTGTATTGGACAAATGAATATTTTTTAGTTGAAGCAAGCTTTTTGTTAAAGATACATCGCCATTTTAATAGCGGGATCGCAGTCATGCTTCCGTGTACTACGTGCATTAACGGCTTGCAGCCCTGGTCGCGAATCGTAGTAATGGGGTCTACAAAAAAGTCAACAAGATTTTGTGCTAATCGAATTGAAGTTATTTTCACTGAAAAATAGTTTCGAGACGATTAAATTTGCTCGTTGTGTTTAATGCTTATGTTTGTTTTCCTGTCCCCTCAACAAATGTGTGTACAATAAAAAGTTAATTTGCTTTATTATTCATTTTGGGAGACGGGTTTGGGAACAATTTATGGGATAACTAACACCTCTGCCATCGGTCATCCCAAGTGGTTCGCAACGTTTGGTGATTTAGCAGGGTTTCCCGGGTTTATCGGGTGGGGTGCGTTCAGGATGCGCCTGCCCACCACCTGCGTGGCGTGCCAGATCGGGAGAGACCGATTTGCGGGCCTTGCGACGCAGCGGGAGGATCTACATATCACTCCAGGACAAACTGATCGCTAGACTTCTACCCACCCCTAATATATTTTACCTTCCAAGAACTTCCTCTCCTTAAAAAGACCCTCATACAACATCCCTAAAGATGACATAGGCCCAGAGGGAAATTATTTTTCTCAGGACCTCTTGTGGGGTTGACATTTGTCACATGAGAACGGGTCACTTCTACGATTCGTTCATGAGTTCAAAACCTCTACTGTGGGAAGATTTGCCGGCCTCTGGGATTTCTCCCTCTTACAACACGGGTCTCTTCAAGACCCTTGTTCAGACCCTCCTCAAAAAGACCCTGCACACAGCATCTCCAAAGATGACAAGATAACGAAGCGTTGCTGCTACATTTATTATTATGGATACTGCAAACATTTAATATTTATTAGTTAGCATTTTCATTCAGTAAAATATACAGGAAGCAAATAATATCACCTTCAGAGAAGGATACATTTAATTATACCTATTTCATATGTTGTTATTTGTGAGGAATAAGCGATTGATAGAATAAATAATGCGCACGTGCAATTTGCAAAGTAAAACGATGGACATCATTTTAAGTCGTGTCGCCGCAGTTACAAAATTGCACATTATTGATTAATTATTATGAATAATAAACTGAATATTCAATAGATATGCTCCCGGAACCATGACCGGTCTAAGTGATACAAGTTTCTATATACATCGCGATTATTTTATTTTATATTGAATATAATATTGTGGATACAAATACAAATATTATAAACATTTCCAATCCGACGTAATTTTTTGACGTTTCTTCGTAATGCGTAGGTACCTATCTACGGTCTTTTTTTCACTGTACAGTGAAACAATTCACTGTACAGTGAAACAAGACAATTCACTGTACAGTGAATTGCGCCAGGGCTCCTCAATCAAGAATTGTACAGCTTCAGAAATCACAAAATAAATAGTGTTAACGCTTTACCACTGTCAATTTCAATTATCACTGAATATATTATTATCTATATCAGAAAAAATATATGTTCATGGCATTACAAATAAATCTGATTTAAATTTTGCTCAACTGATAAACAATCGTTAAAAATCACAAATGATTGTTCATTAGTTGCATAAAATTTAAAATATGTTTTTTAGTAAGAGTGAAACGCTCTTACAAGGTTTTCCAATGAACCCGAAAAACTTCTTACGTGGGAAGAATGAATATCCCATTTATAAATTTCAGTCTTCAAGCGACCGAAAAAATAAAACTTTTTAAAATGCTACTTGTGGGGAAACCTTAAACCACTGGACCGGGTTTCACTGTACAGTCATTAAATTAAGAGTTTTTTTTTACTTATTGGGGTTGCGAGTTCGATTCCCGCGGTGCGTTTGCAATAGTGCAAAAAATATTTTTGTATTTATTTGAATGCTCCAGTCCGTTTTAAGAAAGTCCAGTAAAACCTACCTGTACCTATCTCCTTCCTGCTACCTTTTTCGACAAATCAAATTACTTATGAGGTCTAGACTTCCATACTATTTTAACATGGATGGCGTCCCATTACTCTTATCCGATTTCCAGAAAGTGTTTTTGTTTGTACTCAATTTTTTTTGTTTACTTTCCGACTCGTGTGCTCTCGAAAAAGAGCTCTCAAAAATATTATACATAAAACTTACCTATATGCTCAACGAAGACAATACTTCATAGTTACGGCAATCATTGTTTGTTGCCAGTTGTTTATACATTATTTCTCACATTAGAGCAATTTTTTATACCCTTGTAGACGTTTTAATAAAGTGTTAATATTGATAATTATTTTGTCCAATTACAACTCTTCCACAAAATGCGTGATATCTTGTGTCAATAATAATTGATGAACTACTAATGTAGTTATTAGCATACCTTGTGATAATTTATACTAACTGATGCTGACATATTTTAGATGCACTCTAAAATATAGTTGTTGCATCTGAAATTGTTTACGAATTACAGCTTCAGATGAATATGAATTTTCAAATGAAATGATTTCAAATGAAACATTGTTTCTTGGAATTGGATCGTAGTCATAGACTAAATACGACGTAGTACATGAAAGAATGAACAAGGTATAGAAGTGGGAAAAAAGAAGTCCACACACTTAGCACTGTATGTCTGCGAACACAATCACTATATAGTGAGTTAAAGCACAACACAATATAATGAGTTCCACCGCTATACGTCGAGGTAATTATCGCCACAACAAAGCGAATGAATACTTAAACGATATTAAGCACTTCCAGTATAGTTAACTTCCTTCTTTTCAAAGATCATGTACACCAAAGAACTTGCTTAATTAATTAAATAATTAAATCCTTCTTCTCTTTTTCTTTCAAAACACTAAAATTCACTGTATTGTTGCCATTGTTCCAAACACTTTTCCAGCAAGGTGATGATTAGGGATAGGTAGGAACTGGATAAATGACACCCGGTAGGAACTATGCACATTAGCATTTCTTTTGTTCTAGGCACCCTTAAAAATATCACATCGAGTCAGTAATCACCGCATACTATACGTATACTCGATGATAAAATACGGAATAGTTTTTTGGGTAAACTCAGTAAACGCCAAAGATGTTTTTATCATCCAAAAGAGGTGCCTGTGAAAAACTACAAACTCGGATCACCGGGATTCATGTAGACCAATTTTTAAAAATCTCAAACTTCTGACAGTGACGGACATAATGGAGCTATGCCTGTTAGTTAGATCATCTCCAGAAAAGTTCCCACAAAAAAAAACTCAACACATAAACACGCTACGAGGTTCACAGAAAACTTATTAATCCCAAAAGCAAACAAAACTATATTTCAAAAAGGAACACACTACATGGCCATTAAAGTATATAACAACCTTCCACGTAGCAAAACAAATAACCGACATACTTAAATTTAAATCATCACTAAAAACATTTCTTTTAAACAAATGTCACTACGCCTTAAATGAATACCTTATATAAATTAAATACCTCTGTTTTTTATTTTTTTATTTACATGCATTAGTTAACATGCAATTGTTGGGTTGTGTAATATAATGTGTATTTGTTGGTTTAGCTGGAAGAAATATGATGGAACCTATAAGCTATACCCTTTGTACGCTGTATTTTTGTGCAATAAATCATTTTTTAATTGAATTGAATTGAAAACCAAAAATTAGTAATTTCATTTTCCTTGGATAATTTTACTGCTCGAAAATGCTGAGATTCTTTTATAACGAACAATTAAATTAAGCTTTATTATTAGATTTCTATCTGCATTGAAGCTAATAGTATTATGACGAAGTTTATGTTGTAATAGATCGATAATTGACCTAATAATAATATGTATGTTGAGACATCTATATCAATGACTGTCTGGTCCAATTTGATGGAAGCACCCAGTATAGTAATATAGACTCATTGGAATGCTTGGAGTAAGTATAGTATCAGACCAGCTCAAGTATCGGGCTCAATAGAAACCCGAGTAAATCGGGCTTCCAAGATACTGGGCGTCTTGTATAGGACTAGCAGATTCTTCAATAATGAACAGCTGCTGACCCTGTACAAATCTCAAGTACGCCCAACAATTGAATTTGGGAGCCACGCCTGGGCTGGAGCCCCACAATATTTGATAAACATACTTGATTCTGTGCGAAACAGACCAATTGACATCTATGATGCACCCTCACGACGCTGCCCAACCGGATAGCGACATAGTTCCCCTATCACACATTTCACACTGAGTAGTCGATATTATTCTACAACTCTCTCAATACGGGACACCCCACCCCAATGAGACAATCTTAGCAAAAGACATGGTTAAGTACTAAATAAATATTTTTTCTTTAAATTACATTTCGTTTGTAAGGTTCAATCGCAAACTTGTCACTATGTCCGCCATATTCACAGGAAATTGAGGCATGCGACGGAATCTTTTTTGTATCGCTGAAAATACGTCCAATAGACGTAATGACACCATTATCAATTCAATAACCGAATAGCGTTTTCTTGTCGCCACATTTAATTAGAACAAAGATATAAATGTGATTAAGTCTGGTAATCATGCAACGTTTTATACTTTTATTTCTGGCAGTTTATACAGAGAGGCGTGACTTCATAAAATAATAATTAGATACTTAATGCAGCAGTCACGTGCTGTGGCAATCGTTTAAGACTAAACCATGCGTACAGACATAATTTTTCGTCGTAAAATAATTTCGTGTCAAAAGAACTGTACACAAAAAACGTCTATGTTTTGATATCCTAATAATCGAAATATTATAGGTACACTCGAACTTACTCAACTTTACAAAAGCAGCACTTTACAATTTTTTTTTTTTAAATGCGTCATGGATATTTTTTTTTGTTAAATTTTTAAAAAAAATTTTTTGAAGTTGTTTTTCTCATTCAGTTACAACAAATCTATATTTTGCAAATAACTTATTCAAATCCCACCCAAAAATAACAGGAAAATTTCTATTCCCAAAAATTTTTTTTTTCATTAATGTTGTGTTGTAGGGCATAGTTCCAAATCAAACAACATTTTTGCAAGGACCTTCAACAAAATTATTATCTGTTAATTAAATTATCTATTTTTTCATCAAGATAATTCTATCATTTTAGATAGTAGGCCAAACCTACATTAAACTGATATATCGCCTTCTAAAAGCGACTGTCTACAATTCAGTCTACACGGTGCAATTGATATTTATTATTGTGTTTCTAGAATAATTAAATTGTTTGTTATTCAGCCTCCGTATCTCAGTGAACTTGTCAAATGCAACAATGCTTTTCAGTTTCGATAATGCACAATTAAAATTCAACGAACTGATAATTGGCTAGTCAGCTACGTAAAATCCCCTGAATTCATTCTTGGTACCCTTTTTAAAAATAGCTGTAATGATTACCTACACGGTAAATCCAATGCATTTTTCGCATTTTCAGATTCCATGCAACAAAATCTTGAACAGTGCACAGGGGCGCCGTAGTCATTCGCAATTTGTGCGGAGTGCAAGAGCGGTCGATCTAGAGCAAGGCTGCCCAACCTTTTTAACAGTTGGGCGAAATTGACGAGTTTGAATCACTGGCGGGCCACTGAATACCTGACGGTTCCTATTTCCATGGGGGGGGGGGGGTTGTTAGAAAATTTCTATAAAACATAATTCCCCACAAAAAAAATATGAGTGCTCCCCACAATATTTGAAATCCATGGGGGGGGGGTTGTTACGGAACTTCTCTGAGAAAAAATTCCACGCACCCAAAAACATCATATGTGATTCCCCACATCAATTTTTCGAATTCCATGGGGGGGGGGGTGGCTACAAGATTCCATTTCGGACGCATATCAAAAACCGGTGTATTTTTGTTTAAAAAGTAAGTACAACAGGTTAGATTTTTTTCGTCGCTGATTCTCGTTCTGAGTAGCCTAAATAGCGATAAATCGCCTTCGTTGGCAACACTGGTGACCGCGCGCAAGCTGCATTGGGCCTGGGGTTGGGCAGCCTTGATCTAGAGTTAAAAAAGGAGAGATTCCTCGAAGTAAAGCGATCCCGCCGAAAGCTTGTTTATCGTTGTCCGTTACGCAATTGGAAGGGCCACCATTGGTAAACGCAGCACCATTTCTACAGCTTTGAGACTAAAAAATAAAACATATTGATATAAAATGATAAAACGATTTAGCGTTCTGAACTTTAAAAAAAAAAATAATATAGAAGTGGATTTTTTTTGTTTTTATTTTGTGCGCAGACGGCAGCACCTCTCGCGATGTTCCTGTTCTTATCTTGCTGTATGTTGCGGCACGATGTTCCGAATACTAATTTATGAAATTTTTTCGGAGTCATCTTGTAGTTGAAGATGTTTCTAGCGCGTTTGACTTTTTAAACAATCTATTGGTTATTGATGTATGAACATCAATGTAATTGGGCAACGATCCCTGTGTACCATTTTGGGAAATGTCAAGAACAATGTACATAATTTTTTTATATTCATTACGGTAGTAGGTATAGTTCATTGGTACGTTCAAGAAAAACTAGTTTGATTATTTGTAAATTATTAGAAATGTGTTGCTAATTTTATTTTTTATTACCCACCAAAATTAAATAATTCCGACAACCCCATGATTTTTCTGTCTTATGGGCCTTTAAACTATAGAAATCTCAATTATTCAGTCAATTATTACCTAATGGTAACTTAAATATTTGCGAGGGAATTCTTAAAATACTAAAATGATATGTCAAATATTTAAGCTAATATAAGGAGGATAGTAATTTTGGGTACTACCTACTCCGCCACTTGGCTGCGGGATAGGTAACACGGTAAATCCAATGCAGTTTTCGCATTTTCAGATTCCATGCAACAATATCCATAATTTTAGTAAATTTTATATTTTACAGAAAAAACGCATAATATAATTAAAGTATATAGATTTTTTTTTCGTAAGCCACCCGACTTTGCTCGAACCTGTTTCGTAATATTAATAGACGTTGGTAAGATTTTTGCCCCCGAATCTTTATTGATGTCGACTTAAGTGTTTTTAAGTAGAACTGATCCTGAAATAATTAATTATTATAGTAGTAAAAAATAAAATTAATTTTCAAAAATAACAATTTAAAATATTTATTTTTTAAGATGATTACATTTTTTCATAAACATTTTCGCCATGCACTATAATTTGTAAGATACGTACATATCGATACACCAGTTCAAGTACGACAAAACTTGAACTCTTGTATCGATATGTACTATGGCTATGATAGCAGCGCGTACAGCAGATACGGAAAGCACGTAAAACAGGGTTAATATTCGTTCAGTGTTCAAAATAATATTGGATTACATACGCCCTTACGATTTTCTAGGAATACTCATCTTCATGTTTTAATAAAGAAAAATCCCAATTACGGCGCGTGCCGTCAAATATTCTGAATTTAATATTATATTGTTTCCATGCCTGATTCTGTTGTTACGCGGGGATTTATACAACACATATTTTCCTTTAATTTTCAGATGTTACATTGCATGTATTTCGATCCTATACTATAGAACTGTGCAGTTAGCAGCTTGATGATGACAAATTAATCAAATTTTACTTACAACTGAAATCTTAAATTTTATATTAGGTTCTTTAAAATGGTAGAACCTGTAGGCAATCAGCCATGCGGCAGTTTTGCGTTACTATTTTTTTTGATTATTGTTAAAACTCTTGGAATATCGATGTTTCGTGATAAAAATTAATAATTAATTATTTTTAAAAACACTGTCTTTACTTACCTGAAATGTCCATAACAAATCCATTAAACGAAAACTAGATAACTTGTTTATAAATTTCCTCTCTTCTTTAAAAAAAATCGTTATAATAAATGTAATTATAACACTCTTTAAAAATATGTCATTTGATTTCCGCACTGCGTCCATAGAATCAAAAATGATGGAGATAAAAGTTTGTCATTTTTTTTCTAACACCGATCGACATCGTTCGTGCCCAGTCGAGTGTCGATATTGTACTCCATTTTTTTAAAATTATTATTCTTTTGAATTCTTTTAAGTGCATTTTATATCCTCTATTCATTTATGTGCATTTTTCATATGGCAGTGTTGTTGAATCCACGCTCTGTTCAGCTGAAATAAACATTATTATTATCAATAGTAATATCAATTTCAAGGCGGTGATAGTGTGTTTTATAAATAACAACGATTCAATCATTTCCCTGGCACGTGAAATTTCAGTGAATAGAGATGATAAGAAAATGATGTAATCTTTAAATGATTCAAAGTATTTCCTGACAATAGCTTAGATCAGATTTTATGCGATTTCCTCGAGCAATGGAACGCGACCTCTAATGTCTTATATCACTAACTTGTAACTAGCCATTCTTCTATTCTATGGTCCGGGTGTTACGGAAACCTTTCGCGATTTTACGTCTCTTTTTAGCTGTCTCCATGGAAACTGAGTTATTGCGGAAATTTCTACTACAAATAAATTCGTATCGGCGTTTTCACGATACCAAGAATGTGAGAAAGCAAGACCGAACGGTGGTGGAAGTAGAAATAGAGGGGAACACCTCTTTTACTTGATTGGTTCGTGTTGGAACCGCCTCTTTGGTGGCAATCTGATGGTACCTCCACCTTTCCATTCGTATAACTGGGCGGCTCTTCATCTGCACCAATTTTATACACATCACACGGTTTATGAATATGCGCACATTTTTATTTCGACATGTTGTTTTTCGACATCAAAATTGGCAAAGTCGTAATTATATTGGTGTCATCACTGAAGAGATAAAAATTATAGAAATGCGTTGTGGGCGTGTCCGAGTGACCGAAATTTTTTTCTTTGCTTCCGGTGAATTTGATCGATCGTTTTCAAATATCTATTTCTTTGGCAGATAATCAATTTCAATATATATATATTTTTTAATTTTTCATTATAGGCACCCGCTAAACTGCCAAAGCAATTTCACAATATTAATTATAAACACTAAAGTATCAATACAACTAGAAACCACAACATAGAAAATAACATGAAAAAAAACAATAACGGTATACTTAACATTTCAAGTTACTACAATACAAATGTTACATAGGCAGATAGATACAACGCAGTCGACATACTCATTGGCCTACATGCACTCAAAGACACACTACACACTTAAACACAATCATGATTATTCAATTACACACATTCAATCAACGGATAATAATGGTCTGCTTAATTTGGCGAAATCGGTTTTCTTTCACATCGGTATACACGGAGAAAACGCATTGTTGTATAATATTGCTAATTTATTAAGAATCTCTTCAAATTGTAATCCGGTTAAAAATAGGATTGCAGGTCTTTAACGAATGAATTATACAAACTTTCAGTAAATCACGAATGTGTTATGACGATAACATAACATAACGATGTCGGAACACGGTTCGGTTTCGAGCCATAAAGGAATGTGTTAACGATGGATATAACACCGAAATCGTTGTTTTGATTCTTAAAAAGATCGATTTAAATTCATTCGAATGAATTCTTCAGTCGAAATATTCGAATTATCGGTAAATAATAACAAGATACAAGAACATAATTTAACTACATGGATATTTTAGGGCACGAATATTGGCATCGTCGCGTCGTTTACACAAATACCTACACAGCTGTCGATTTAATTTCTCGGAAACGATACAACTGAAATATATAAAGACGTTTATTCCAACGTGGTTTTGTGGTACACGCAATTCCCAGCCCGTTTATATAATATCTATAATTAAGAAATATTTTTTTTATATTGTAATCAAAATTTTGATTCGTATTCTTTGCGCAAATTTCGTGCAAACCATTTAATTTCTTGATCCATTCATGGTGATACACACTTTTTATGCAATATTTATTATTTCTACTATTATTTATGTATATTTTTAACATTTCTGCTTTACTGTTGTTGTTGTAATTTGGGAGGAGAGTACTGGTTAACCATTTAATGGATAACCAATACCTCTGCCATAGGTAAAGGTGAGGTTTGTTCGGGCTTTAAACGGGGTTTTTCAGAATCAATCTAAGATGGTGACGTTCCTCTTGTTTTGAAGGTCACGTATGCAAAATTTCATCAATCTTGAAATAAAACTGTAGATTTTTATAAAAAAGCCAGTTTGGAATACTTCTATATACTATATAGATATTTAATATACAGCTGATGTCCTATGCATTGCTGGATTTACGCAAAATTTTTCGAAATCAGATGTAGACAGTAATTTTCCTCTTATTTTGAACGTCAAGTGTGCCAAATTTCACCAAAAAGTATCATAATTTATTTTATTTATTTCTTTATTTAACGCCCAGGGGGCTTTTACATGGTTGGTAGTATAATTTTTATTTGACAGATACTTTGAAACATAAAAAATAAGAATAAAATTACATTTGATAAAAGCTATGCAACAAGTCATACAAACACAAGAAACAAAAACAGAAAATTACAGCTATTTGTAGCTTTACATGATGTGTTTAGGAGTATTGTTAAAATAAATGTTTTAAATGATCCACAAAACTTGCCAAGTTGGTATTGAATATGTCAACATCACCCAAGTAATGATTTCCCATGGTGTGAAGTCGTTGTATCGGAGAGTGGGCAGTGTAGTTACGCTTATGTGTGCTGCTGTAGAATATTGTATTTTGTCGTGTTGTTACTGTGGGTGTATGTATGTTTATAAGTTGCAGGAGTTCACAACAGTCGAATTTAGAGTTAAGTATTTTGAATAAGAACGTTAAATCGTTTATTTTACGTCTATCTTCTAATGTATGTATTTTTAGAGTATTTAATAAGAAATTGTATTTTAAGTCTTCGACAGGGATATTTAATGTTAATAATAATATATAATGCTGCTTTAGTGGCAGGAAAGAGGGATGGGGGTGGTTTTTCGAAATCTTATGTAGACAGTGACCTTACTCTTGTTTTGAAGGTCAAGTACGCAAAATTTCATTAACCTCGGAAATAAACTGTACATTTGCATACAAATCCACGCCGCCCGTTTGACCTTGATCGTCCGCCCGCTACAAGCAGACATATTAGAAGAAGATATACTCAAGGGAATGCACCACTCTACGAAAGAACTGGAATAATAATAATCTTTATAGTATTATATTATATTTATGGTAGCAGTAAAGTAGAACGCCTACCTATTAATTGCATCTTCGTCCCAACTCCCAGGTGAACTCAATTTTCATTCAGAAAAAAATGAAATAATGTTATTTGTATTCCGCACTTCTTCGATAGAATCAAAAATGATGGGATACAATAGTTTGTCTTTTTTAAAACCCCGAACCGACATCGTACGTGTCCGGTCGAATGTCGATAAAATTGTCGACATCGTAATTCAATATTTCGATTGTACCATATCACTAGAATGTTCCGTGAAAGCCTTGGAGTTATGAATATGTAGGATTACTTGGTAAAAGCTACACCGATCAGTCGGCAAGCGAACGACAATAACATGTTTATAAGAAGGATTATTTATCCCATTTTTTATGGGTATACGAATATTTTTTCACGATCATGACGTCACATTGTTAATCTTGTTTACTCGTTTATCCGCACAATTATTTTCTTTCTATTTTTTATGTTGTTATGCCAGTTTGTTATTTTTCGTTTTACCGTAATTTAGTCAATTGAGCGTTCAGGATCAGTCATTTCAACGATAACATTAATAACTCTAACAATTTTGTTAAATTACTAGTTTGTATTAGCACCTTCTAATTTAAATATAATTTTAACACATAATATGTGAAATCTGACGACTTAAAATTTGTACAGCTTCATTCGGACTGGGATGTATAGGTAAACGCACGCATTTTCAGCTTGATAAGTCATTTGTTTCATTAGCTATGGAACTTTGAAATTACCTTTCAGTGTTTTTTCATTATTTCTCATTGATTGATATTGTTATAAATCTCGGGGAAGTGAGGTGTTAAATTCTATTTTCCTTAAAAAACTGATTAATTTTTAACCTATAATGAGTTCAAAGTATGAAGTTATCGATACTACGTAGGATTTATACGACAAAATCCTAAAGGAACCTCTTGATTTCTCAAAACATTTTCTTATAAAAAAAATCTTTTAAAATCATCCGATTTTCAAATATCTCTCAACGCCAATGAATTACAATTCCATTCATTTGTTCTGCGAGGTATGATTTTATTTCAACTGTTTTGCGATGAAACAAGTGCGTAGGTATCTAAATAAGTGTAGTTGCAAAAAAACCTGTATGCCCAAGCTAAATATTATGTTCGCATCGCGGATCTTTCCTCGATAACTTAACACTGTAGTATGGCTTCATAAATTTACGAAGAAGTAAGCTAATTTGAAAGTTGTTACGACTCCGACCAGCCGTCCTTTTTTGCAACCATTTTCCTCTTTTATTTCGTTATGTTTTTTTATAAAGCAAGCGGCACTATTGAAACTACGTTTTACATTTTTATTTGGTTTTTGGGAAGGCTAGGAAAAGTGTGTAGGAGATGAACCTACGTAATATATACATGAAATTAGTGATGGACGGTATATAATTTCAATTTATCGATTATGTCAATATTCGATTTCTGTTTTGTGAATTCTGCATTAGAGTCCCAACTGTCAGTAGCCAGTGGTAGTATGACATCCTCAATTATTGGGGTATGTTGTGAGGCTAAAGGGAGTGGATAAGGGGAGGACATGGGGAAAGGATAGGTTAGAAAAAACCTCCCTCCCACTGCAGTGCAAGGTGATGTTCCGAGAAAGTCCTGCTCGAAAGGTCAAAACAGTCTCACGCGATCCAGACGCATCCGCCGCCAAGACCCGGACAAAACTGTACTTTTTTATTTTTTATAAACTATCTATAGTAAAAGCCCAATTGGCGTCTAAATAAATAAATAAACCTCGCCCCCATGAACTCGGGCACTTCTGCTATGTCACGAAACGTAGCGAACGTGACCTAAGGCAAAGCTTTTGGTTATTCAGTAAATGGTTCCCGGGGAAGCGGTACTCATACCCGCCTACCAAATTAAGATCTGGTTAATAGACTTGACTAAAGCCATGTCAAGCAACGTTTGGATTCTGAATGGTGTTGTTTCACCAGGTCGCTACTGACAGCATCTACCACTCTACCTAATGCTAAAGTTAGTTCAAAGTATATCTTTACCGAGAATAATCAGTCAGAATAATTCGAAACATTTCAAATCATTCGATTGAATAATCGATTCTTAAACTGATCAAATTCAACAAGGTCGACGACTTCCGATTTCTAGCAGCGATGTTTATTTGGAGCAAAATTTTGGTATGCTTCTGACACCAAGTGATTAATTCAGATTATTTTTGTGTTTCGTAATTGGATGATTCGATTATGCCCATACGTAGGTATCTGAAATGGAATAAAAATTAGGTCAAACTTAATTATTTGCTTTTATATAATGTCATACATTACTTTTTTAAAACAAGACAAACGTTCCCTGATTACGAATAATCTGACAACGTTTTTAAAACTCATATATACCTTTAGTTTATTAAAAATAATACGGTTATACCATTTTACAGTTATTTTTATTTATTTGTTCCATAATATAGTGCGATTTCCGTAACTGATTGTAATTTAAATTTTTAATCTTTATTTTTTATTTTAAATTTATCTTTATTTTAATGTTGTTTTTCTTTTATTTTTTTTTAAATGTATAAATTCTTAAATTTTAAAATGGGGGCCTCAGCACGGGTAAACAACCCAGTGAGGCCAACATTACTAAATTGAAATATGAAATATTGTAAAAAAAAATGTATCAACAATAAAAATAAAAAAAATTACTCCCTATTCTATTTCAAGATGATTCTCCGATGTGTAATCGATGAAATCGAATATTTATTAATTACGGCAGTTTCTGCGAAAACCCTTTGTTCTTATTTCAAACGAAAACAATATTGTTTATCAGTCCGTCATTAAATAGGTACATTTTAACCCCATCTAGTCACCAGTGACTTTGAAATAAATTTGGTCACGTGTAAATTTTTCGTGGTTAGGTACCATAGTTAATAAATATATTTCGAAAACAGAATTGAATTTAAAATTTGGAACAGATTAAACGCAAAATACGATTAGCATCGTATTAACGTAGTGGTTACTCAACACTTTTCCTTACAAGGTACCCGAAGTTTTCCTTTGTTTCCGTCGTATCGTCTGTCCAACATTATTCCGCGATCTCGATTTCAGTATTCTTATTATAGGTATTTGACTTGATTGCGAGTAGGCTGAAGTGTCTTCTGAGCCTCGAACATTCTTTTATTGCATAACTTTTCGAAATTGTGTTAATGTTTTCGATAAAATTCCAGAAACGAGTGTAGTACATATTTTGTTGTTGTTTTAGTAAAATACTGTTCCGTTTCAGTAGACAATCAAATTTTGGATCATATAATTTTTTTTCATATTTCCTACTGTATTAATGTATATATTATAGTATGTAATGTATATAATAGTGATGTGTTCACATATAATTATTTTAATTAGTTTGCCCATTTTTTTAAATGCAACGGGATTCGAACCCGCAACAACCCGACTCATATTCAAATTCTCAAACCTTTACTCTACTGAGGCCGTTTATATTACTTCTTCGTGATAAACTATATTTATGTAAATCTATAAATTATAAAGCACCACGCCAAGTGTTTGGAACAACCTGTTGTATCATATTATTTTCCTTAAACCTTGAATCGGGTTAAGGTCTCAGAAGGATAACTAATTGTCCCAGATGCGGTGGGTTTTCCCATGTGAGGGTTTACCGGTTTTGAGATCGAAATGGCTCCTCTTGATTGTTCCATCGAACATTATTTCAATGATATCTGTGTAAGCGTTCAAAGTTGGTCAAAGGGGATATGTAAATACGAATATTAGAGGGAGCGCGCTAATATTACAAAAACGATAACAATTAAGCGAAAATTGTGAAAATATTTAATAAAACACGACTCGTTTGAAATAGAGCAAAAATATCTCTACAAATGCTTTGGTTGCATTTAAAGATACACTAAGAATTTTTTCATTCCTATAACATATTGAATAACAGAACAAAACATGTTTTAAATAATTTTCGGAGCTTACTTTGCGATTTAATATTATATATATTTTCATATAATTCATGTGTCGGCATAACAAATGTTTAGAAATTATCTTCAAAAATAACTCTTTTTTTAACTTTAAAAGTTAAAGAGTTTAAGAGAAACTTGTTATAAATCCGTAGATTTTGGGAATGCGGGGTCTTAAAAGATAGCAACAAATAAGCAACATGTTTTACCATCACTGAGCGTTTCACTGGATCAGAGAATGTAGTGGTGGATAAGTAGGTACTTTGAACATAGTCCTGAGAAAAGACCACCATATAGAATCTAAAGTTGGCTTTAAATGGTTTACGGCGTGTTTGGTGATCAGATCTGAATAGCCATGTACTTCTCAACCTTCCTCTTCCTTATCTCCTACCCCCTATTCCTCCTTCTCCCTAAATCTCACAACATGTAAATATATCATAGTCTCCACTCGAGGCGGTTGGGAGCAGTAGCGACTGTGTTGTTATTATTATTATTATCCGATCTAATCCAGGGTTAGGTTAATATAATATATATTTTGTTTTATTGGTAGCAGAAGTCGGGGACGCCCGAGGAAGACATGGCACAATCAAGTGAATCAGATACTTGAGTCGGGCCATGTCAAGCGTCAGAATAATAGAAGAGTATGTATAATAGTGAATGAGGCTAGAAGTGTGTGCCAAGACCGAGTTGTTTGGCGGTCCGTCCTCTGCCTACCCCTGCGAGTAAATGGCGTGCTGGATAGTTAGTTAGTTAATTATGTTTTATTTGATCCTGTGACACCTCACAAGAGCGCCACTGACTGTACAGTGTAAATACAGAAAAGCTCACAAGGTATTATATTATATTTATTGTGTAAAAAAACCTCTTCTCAAATTTATTATTCGTGTTCTCAGAAAAGTGTTATTAGAATATTTACGTGCAGAATTAAAAGCTTACTCTCACATGAATAATGAGCTTTCAATAATAAATTTTTGTTCTTCTTTGTACCGTGTTTTTTTTCTGATTCATCAGATATCAGTGTGCTTCGGTAATGACAAGAAATTAAATACAGTTACTCCTTGTTTAACCAAGTTTCTAAGAATGAAGCGTCATTAATTAAGTAAAAAAATTCAGTTTTATCTTCTTCGGCTTCGAGTTTCTCTAAATAGTGTAAAATAAAGTCGCTATCTGCATCTGTCTGTTTGTGCGCTTAGTTCTTCTAAACTACACAACGGATTTTGATAGGATTTTTATTATCATTTAGAAAATTACTTCGGTTGGTTTACATATATAATACGTGCCTATTATATTTATAGAAAGTAGAGGAAAGTCAATGTTTTATATTAATGTCGTAAAAATATACATTTTCGGGCACTTCATTGCTAACGCTGTCTAAACCTTATGAGATGCATCAAAATAATGTACTACGGAATTGTATATCTCAAAAAGGCCTGCAGAAAAGTCAGTGATGGTATATGTCTATCTCCTAAGGATAACCTCCAACAAAGCCGGGTACGCTTAGCTAGTTAAATTATTAAATCTTCCAACACACATATTTTCTCTCCATCGTCTTCTTGTCCTAAATATTTGCTTTTATTCGTATTTGTTTTCGAAAATATCTTTAACTCCTCAGGCTAATTGGTTCGGTTTTAGGTAACGCTAGTATCAGTAGAATCAGTTTGTTGGCTTTTCGGAACAGTTCATAATATATGATCTCATGGAAATCGATAGGTCTCTCTTACCGTCATAGTTAGATGTATGAACTAAACGATGTTAGAAAGAGAAAACACCAAGCTTCATACTAAAATATAGAAGTAAACCACAGAATCATTAAAACGTACATCTCTATGAAAACAAGGTTCCGACCGCAATTCGAGAAAAATTACGAAAATTTGTGATTTTTTAATGAATTATTTTTATATAAAACCGAAAAAGTGAGGTGGCTGTAATGTTTATAAATACATTTAATTATTTTTTTTTATAAACATAGTTTAAGACAAAAATTTTTATGCATAGCATAAAGGGTAACAATTATTTTACACGCAATAATTATTCGCCTGAAACACATAAATAAAGTTGGTTGTTTTTAGGTGAAAAAATGTAACAAGCTTTAATTGTTGAATGAAACACTAGTATATATTGAATTATTTCGCGGATAAGAGATAAGCCGCCATAGCTCAATGGTCAGAGCTGTCGACCGGAAATCGAAGGGACACGGGTTCGAGTCCCGTTGGCGTCATGTATCTTTTATCAGGAGATTTTTCAATGTGGATGAGTGTTTCAGGCGAATAATTATTGCTTGTAAAATAATTGATAAATACATTTGTCTATTTTTTTCGTTGTCAGTAATTTTAGTTCAGCCATTATCGAAACTTTTTACGTTTGCATTCAAAATATTTCAAAGATTATACCTTTATTTCTAATAATAAAATTTAAAGATTATTTCATCACCTTACAAAAACATTTTTTAGTTTTCGGATAAGTTCAGAAATATATGGATTGTATTGAGAAGCGGAAATACATACAAATTCTCCGAATTTCTGACAAAATCTTTAAGAGATATAACAGCTAATATGCCACAGGCCTGAAGGGTTAAATTAATGTTGTTAACTCTGTTAAGAGGAACGGCTGCGGTGCCTGTTTCATACAAAATTTTAATTTGGATTTACGGCTAAAATACTAGAGTAGACTGTTTTTTTTAGTTAAAAGACATAACTAACTAACTAACTAACCATCACGCCGTTTCCCCGCAGGGGTAGGCAGAGAGGACGGACCGCCAAACAACTCGGTCTTGGCACACACTCCTTGCCTCATTCACATTCATACATCGTCTCATACATACTCTTCCATTATTCTGACTCTTGACATGGCCCGACTCGAGTATCTGATTCACTTGATCGTGCCATGTCTTCCTCGGGCGTCCCCGACTTCTGCTACCATTCACATTTGCATCATATATCCTCCTTACACTCCTATCTTCGCTCATTCGCTCTACATGCCCAAACCATCTAAGCGTCCCTTTCTTAATCTTACTCATTACGCTTACATCAGCCTTGCACTCTTTGCGGATCTCCACATTCCTCACACGATCAAACATGGTTTTACCACACATACGCCTCAGGGATCTCATTTCAACAGCATTTAATCTACTTTCATCCTTTCTTTGCCAGTTCCATGCCTCACTTCCATACATCAAGGTAGGTACCAGCACTCCGTTGTGGACTGCTAACTTCGCTTCTTTGGACAATTTTTTGTTAGCGCCTACGGCGTTTAGTCCTCCATTAACGGAATTACCTGCATTTACCCTTCTTTCGATATCTCTGTCAGCCTTCCCATCTCTCGTAAACATACTTCCTAAATACACAAACTCATCCACCTGCTCCAAGTATTCCCCATTCACAATTATATTGCACACTGTTTTCGTACTCTCTCTTTCAAACACCATTACTTTAGACTTACTTACATTCATCATTAACTCATTCTTCATGCATACTTCGTTCATCCTAGACACGAGAGACTGTAGATCATCTATACTATTAGCAATCAGCACCGCATCATCAGCATACAACAGGCAACATACTTTCAAATTATTCAAATTCGCGCCCAATCCCACCTCTTTCAATTCTTGCATACAATTATCCATGTATAGATTGAATAACCACGGTGACATTACGCAGCCTTGTTTAACACCTTTTGTGATATTAAACCACCCCGTAAAACCACCGTTTACCCTAACACATGCAACGCTTCCCTCATACAGAGACGCAATTGCCTGAATCAGATTCGTATTCACTCCATACTTGGACAACACCTTCCATAGCTTTTTCCTGTCGACTCGGTCGTATGCTTTTTGTAAATCTACAAAGGCACAGAAAAGTTTCTGGTTTTTTGCCAGAAACTTCTCAGTGAGCATACGCAATGAGAAGATCTGGTCCATGCACCCCCTTCCACTCATAAAAGCACCTTGCACATCCCATATTTTATCCTTTGTTTCCTTTCTTACTCTTTCAATCAAAATTCTACCATACAGCTTGCCAACTGAACTAAGCAGGCTAATAGCCCTATGATTCCCACATTCCATACGTGACCCTTTACCTTTGTATAATGGCATGATCACAGCCCTTCTCCAATCTAAAGGCGTGTAACCTTCCTTTAAACATTGGTTAAAAAGATTGCACAACCATGTGAGAATTACACGGCTACCTCCTTTAAAATATTCAGCAGCAATATTGTCAAACCCAACAGCCTTACCATTCTTCATACATTTAATCGAGCTTTCTATCTCATCCATGCTAATTTCGGTAACATTCACTCCATCGTCATTCATATCTGATTTGCCACTGGAATCACTGTCACTCACTTCGCTTTCGAAGACTTCCTCGAAATAATTCATCCATCTCTCTTTTATTTTTTCCTCATTCGTCAACATTTTTCCATCTTTTGATTTTATCACTTTCATGCTTCCGTTTTCTGGGCCACTCCGGGACCTTTTGACTTCTTTCCAAAACAACTTAATGTTTTCTTGGAAATGGTTTGTCATTTTCATTCCTTCTTCCTCTTCCAGGCGTTTCTTTCGTTCTTTCACTCCAACTCTTACTTTTTTCTTACATTCCTTATATACTTCTTTCGCTCGATACTTCTCTTCGCTGGAAGCACTGCCAGCCGCAATCAGACACAACCATGCTTTCTTCTTTTCTGAGACCAGTGCTTTAATCTCATCATCCCACCATGCATCACCTTTCTTCCTACCTTGCGTACTTATTCCACAAACCTCCCTAGCAGATTCACAAAGACACACTTTTATGTGGTTCCATGTTTCGTCTATGCTTAGACCATCCATTTCCTTCGCATTCAATCTTATCTCTGCACAATTCACATACTTACTTCTCACATTTTCGTTTTGCAGTTTTTCTATTTTGACTCTTGTCGGAGTTGGTACCGTTTTCACTTTAGAGCGCCAACCGCGAAAGAGGTTTACTCTCGACACTACAAGAAAGTGGTCAGTTTCGACCTCAGCCCCTCTGAAAACTCTTGTGTCCTCGGTAACAGCTCTCAACCTAGAGTCAATTACTACAAAATCAATAATTGACCTCTCATTTCCTCTTTCCCACGTATATTGGTGGATACCTTTATGATCGAAGAAAGTATTCGACACAAACAGGTTCCACTCTAAACATACTTCAAGCATTCTGTTCCCGTTGTCATTCGTTCTTTTATCCCCAAACATACCTAAGACCGAATCAAATCCGTCACGTCTAATTCCCACCCACCCATTCAAATCGCCTGCCATTATAATCCTTTCGTTCATATTTTTTAGTCTCATTACAACATTCACACCAGTCCAAAAATCATCTTTCACTTCATCGCTTTCAGAATTAACAGGGGCGTAGCAAATAACAAGAAACACCCTTGTCAAACCGATTTTAAATCTGATCCACATTATTCTCGGACTTACACATTCATACTGCAACATACATTCAATCATTCTGGGAGACAGTAGCGCTGCAACACCTTGACAAGCCCTCTCCGTATCTGGTCTCCCAGACCAAATGACGAGCCTATCATTATGCTGCATTGTACCGCTACCTTTTTCCATACTCTCTGTTATACAAAGTACGTCCAAACATTTGCTCACCATAGTATCACACAGTTCGTTCATCTTTCTTTCCATTCCTCCTCTAATGTTCCATGTACCAATTCGACATTGATCACGTTCCGTCCTCCTCTTTGCGCCACCGAAGGGTTGGCGATGTGATGGATAGCGAACCTCATCGACATCTTTGTCGGCCATTCCCTTCCAAGTACTACTTAAACATCTTAATTATACAACTTATCATATCGTTACACACATAAAACAAATAATACATATTTATACGCTTAATATAACATTTAACTTAACAAATAAACTACCACTAAAAATAGTTATTTTATCACTATATAATTGTTTTAAAACACTCCATGTAGACAGCAAACCAAAGAGCGCGGGTTCATTCCGATTTCATCCTTCATTTCCGATGTCATTATTCCACGCGCGGAAGGGCACGAGCGGTGGGGAGCGGAGGTTGCGGCAGGGGTTGCATGAGTCGCCAAATGACTCTTTTCTTGTGCGGGTTCAGGGCAGATTCCGAGAAACGATGATTCTGTGGCCTAAGCAATGTCATATGGCCCACATTCTATAACGGCACTGAATAAGCACTGTATGCGTCGGACAGCGGGGTTTGCAGTATTGGTGCGGGTGGACGAGGGGCAAGGGGCAAGGGCCGAAGGGACGATCACATCTGGTGAATGTTCAAAGCACTAATCTCGTATTATAGGCACAGGAATTCACACATCTTAGGATTAACAATATTATTTGTCACCTTTTCTTAAAGTCGTTATACGTCCACACTGGTCACAGTAAAATTAGTTTTTAGTACACTTAAGCAACTTAAATACAGTAAGGAACATTTATTGACACTTTTAAGGGCGGAATATATGAAATTTCCCTTGTAATTGTCGAAGAAAGACGAGACCGACCAAAACGCGTCAGGCTGCTCCGAGAGCCCGACCGTATTTCAAAGTAGTTAAAAGACATGGTATATATAAAGTACGCATATGGATCAGATTTTCGATTTTTGCCTTAAATTATAGAATATAGGCCCCAGAAGATGACGATTTTACATGATTTTACGAGGCATCTTTGGCAATTTTTTGTGACCAAATGGAAGATATTTTTTGAAAAAATCTCACATATCCCGTCTCAGGCATATAATGAACTATACAATAAAATTTGAATCTTCACTGAAAAAAGTTTTATTTGCTTCAAAAGCCGAATTTGGTGGCCACAAATTCAACGTATATTTAACTAGCTTTTTTGTTATTGTCTCATTCGCACTTTCTTGAGTCGGGCTGGCTAGAGTAGGTGAAGCACGGGCCGGGGGGCAGGGGCCCCGGAGAGATCGCCTGCCTAACAAATACATGCATACATACCTACGTCAATCGTCCTTCATTTTTTATTATTATTGCTAGTGTATGTATATGTGACATTCGCAGTCAGCCCGCGCGGACATATAATTGACGAATTTGTTACTTTGTTTACGAATAATATTATTTTTAAACTCCACAGTTTTTAACCGAAGCATCCCCAAATAATTTATTTCATTCAACATGGGTAAGTAATCATTATTTGAGCATTTTTAAAAATGATAATTAGGTTATGAATTAGGGTACTTACGTTATTGATTTTTATAAAATGTTATTTGTGTTTTAGGTCGAAAATGGATACGTGGTAAGCCACCCAGTATGCACCGGAAAAAGAGGAAGTGCAATGTCAAAAAGACAGAAAGAACTCGGAACAGGTGAAAATTAAATGCAATATTTATTATAAGTATTTATTTTTTACGGTAAAAATGTAATGTTTTTTTGTTGTTTTCAGTTCCGTAAATGATGTTAAAGATTGTCAGGCTAAATTTGCCAACAAGGATTTTTTCGATGCTAACATCGATGTGAATTGTGGGATTTTGAGCAAACGGTAAGCAAATAATTTTATTTTCACAAGAACAAACTCTCGAGAATGTACACAATAACATCAAGATACCATCTTTTGGTTAGTAGTGAGAGTTTCATTTTACTGCCGTTCAGCTTTTAGTTTTGATGACAGTGTTTTTACACATTGGTACAATTCAATATTACACCGACGATCTTTAATTAAAAGTGATTAAATTTAAGAATAAAAACCGTCCTCCATTTTTGCCTATAATTGCTTGTACTATTTTGTCGAATTTGTAAGTATAATCACTACACATATTGATCATACCTTGACAGTATAATATGCGGTCTTTTGTTTTCACGGTTTGATGCCTGATTTTTTTTCTTTTAGTACCGATGTGATTGAACCCGAAATATCCTCGCAGAAAATGTCAGACGTATCACCCGACATTATATAACATATAATGTTAGCCTTTAGTTAGAAAATTTGGAAAATTTTGTAGTTGACTGACAAATTTTATGAAGTTAAATTTTTAATTAAATTTTATTTATGTAATTATTTATTTGCTTATTTATATTGGAGTCTGTTCTTACTATACAACCTGTCCAACTACCTGTCCGACTTTTTTTATTTTTCACCTTGTGCACATGTATTGTGTAGATTATAAAATAGGATTTTTTTCAGTATAAAAAATCTGGGACTAACTACCATAAATGTATTCCTCACTGCCTAGAATGGACGGAAATAATTATACCGATTCATTGAACATTTTTAATAAAATATGCTTGTTGCTATTATTCTTGCTGTTATTGTGCTGCTATTTTTATGGTTATTTTTATTTATAGTTGTATTACTTAATTTTGTTGTTCACATAATATTCTTCTTACACAACACTTAAAAATAATCTCGACCAAAATCCCAGTGATAAAGTCAGTGCGTGTTCGGAATTATATACACAGCGACACGACTTTATAACATTCTTCCAGATAAAATAAAATAAAATGTTATTCACAAAAAAATTTCAAAGGTAATGTAAAAATTAAAAAATAAAAGATTATGTCAACAGTAACGGTAAGGCCTTTACCGGTGCACTTACACAAATTTTAAGTAAGTGTATATTTCTATTCTCTACAATTATATTACTTACTGTTCATATATTATTTACTGCTGTTAATTCTATGTACTTATCTAATTTATAAACTTATACACCTATTATTACTATTATTATAATTTCGTCTGTGGCCACATGTACAATGCACGTGTACAATTTCCGTATCTCCTACAATAATACACGTATCTGCTAATTTAAATGAACTAAACAAAAGGGTGATTCCCCGTTTTGATGCAAATATATTCACGCACAAAAGAAAAAAAGCATTTCTCTTTTACTGGGCTTCAATGCGTGATATTGTCAGTGCCTAACGTGTACATGCGCATATACCAATACTATTAAAGAATAGGTCGGAAGCCCTTGTGTCTGCTAATGGAATGAACTAAACGAAAGGGACATTCCACCGACTTCGTGCAAATATTCAAGCATTGAACTTAATTTCTTTTTTATTTAATCTCATATTATCTAACTTTTTTTGATCGCTTGCAACGTCAGCCGTACTAAAAGCCAGGTACTCCCTCTCCGTTCCCCGCTGCACGCTCCGTTAGAGAGGGACACAGGACAATAATTATTTTTGCGGGAGTCGAAATTTCGTCCGCGAAAACAACGCTCTTAATGGTTCAAAAACATGTTGTTTGCACGTGTAAACAACCATCATTCAACTGTTATTTGAATACCTATATCAACGTGTTTTGAACCTGCCTTCTTCACATTTCTTAAAAACCTGATATGTTTACGATATTTTCATTAAATCTTTTATAACATTGGGTTATGATAATATTATAACTAAAGTAACTTTTCGAGCCTGTCTGCGTCATTGAAAATATTATTTCGTTATGAAATGAAGTAGCAGTATATTTTGTTAAATTGACATCTATTCGTTTTGCGCGAAGCAATTAATTATTTGCAAAGCCTTGAACAATTGCCTTGATAACAGTTTAAACGATTTCCTAAATGTTCAATTTAAATTTTAAATCGTCATGATTACTTTATAATAGTTGGAAAGAGAACGCAAAATTTGTAAAAAGACATTATGTTGTTTTTTTCGAAAACTCTCCCGGTGAGCGCATGTAAATTTTATTACATTAATTAGTTTTATTTCATAACCAGTTAAATTTAAATAAGTATATTATATTTTCGGTGTTGAAGATACTCCCAGTATCGCCCTGGTGTAAGACCATGATTTATAATTGAATTGTTGCTTAAAATGGATTTAGCCGTGTTTTGTGACCAAATCTGAATACTCAGGTACTTCCCCACCTTCATATTCCCATCTCCTTCCTTTCAGCACTTCCTCCAGCCTCACATAATACCCCAATTGGGGATGCCATAGTCTCAACTCAGACGGTTGAGAGCATTTAGGACTTGGGACTCTAGTGCGCTATTCACATTTATTATAAACTCACCAAAACGATATTTTTGTATCTGTTAAGTCATATGCGTATATTCAGTACCAACCTATTCAATTATATGCTTTTTATTTTTCAGTGTTGCTCTTAAGCAAACATGTTTGTAGTTTGACTAATACTGGTATTCAATAACTTTTCGAACGTTTTACTAAGATGTGTTATTTGTTAAAATAACCCTTTTAGACTTTCCAAAACATAAACATGGTTATCTTAGGCGCGTTAAGGTAGGCGACACATTACACTATACGCATCATGGCTTGGTCTATTTCAGCACATCACTCGCCATATATCACCAATGAGAATGTATGGCGAACGGTACGCTGAAATAGGCCAAGCCACGAAATTATAGCGTGGTCTGTTACAGGCTTAATGGATGTGAGTATGGATTTGCGTTTTGCTCCAGTTCAATCATGCTAACATGCTTGCTTTAATGTTGCACCAACAGTGGTGACTAAAAGTGATCCTGAATTACTGTTTATCTATACCAGAGGTTCCCAAACTTTTTTGCCCCGTAGACCACTTGCCAAATATTTTTTTTTCCGTAGACCCCCTGCCTGCCGAATATTGATTTTTCCTAAAACTATTAACGTCCAATGTGATAATCATTTATTTTTTAGTAAAAAGATTCCCTTCCCTTGCCTACCCAACAACCGGGTGGCGGTATAGTTGCTCTATCTTTACATTGTGCAGACAGGGGCACCCTTGTGAGGTATTATACCAAATGAAAATGAAGCAGGATAATCAACGGGAATTTCTTTCTGTAGCTAGCCCTACAGAACTGCCCCTTAACTTCTTTGTCATTGCTTATTCCGGTCATTTCTTCTTGTCACATATTTTCCGATTCTTCAACGTTCCATTTCGATAGTCAAAATGTCCTCAAACTTGGTTTTGAAGTCTGTGTAAAGTACATTTAAATGTTGAACGTCATTACTACCCTGGACGTTTTTTAAAAACAAGTTGGGGAACTAGGAAAATTCGCGGCTTCCAATGTGCAATGTTTTGCTTGAATATATTAATTCTGACGAGAAAATGAACGTAGACTCTATTTATATACTTCAATTAACAACTTTACGAAATATGAAAATGCACATATCAAATAAGTAATTTCTCAGTCTATTATATTTGTGTTAGGTCTATTGTGTCATTTACGGAACTCCTAAATGTGGACTTGAGGTAAATGGGAGTCCGCTCGTATGTACCCCCATATGAATCACATAGACCCCCAGACCCCATATAGACCACTTTGGGAACCTCTGATCTATACTATAAAAATCCCAAAACATCCGCAATAACATGACTTGACTTATGTTAAGACTATGTAGTCTGAACGTTATGCAACCGTCTGTCTTTCCCTTGTAACGAACGACTGAATAAAGTGATCTTAAGTTTTTCTTCTTAAAATAACGCTGCCAACCTTGATCTCTTAAATTATTGTCTGATTCTTAACTGTATTCCACTTATTTCCAAACATTTCGATTATGTTCGGCTTCAATAGTTCTATTTGTTTATTTTCTGTTATTGTTAAATTGCGGTGTTAAGAAAAAATGACTTTTAAGAAGATCATTGACGTCTTCTACATTCTAATAGTGTTGTTGGAAGTTATTTTTTTTAGTATTTTTATGGCTGATCACCTTAACACCTCAGGGTAATTTGTTCGGTATTTGGAACAAACAGCCACTGCCCGTAGAGTCGATTTGTTCGCTTTTCGGAACAGCTCATATGGTCTCATAGAAATCGTTGTCTCCCTTACCGTCATTGTTAGAAATGTGAACTAAACGATGTTAGAAAGAGAAACCACTACACTTTATATTCAAATCACCAATCTTTAAATACGAAGTTAACCACAAAATTATTAAAATGTACACCTCTATGAAACCTGAGATTCTAACCGCAAATCGAGAAAAATTTACGAAACTTCTGAATTTTTAATAAATTATTTTTATATTAAACCACAAAAAAGTGAGCTGGCGATAATGTTTATAATACATTTTTCTAATAAAATATTATTTTTTTCGTCATCTGTTCTTTTGGTTTTAGACGAAAAAACCCAAGATGAGCCATTTTTTTCACGTTTTTTTTCAGAACTTTTAAATTTCACAAATGATATGTTTATTTGTAATAATAAAATTATAAATCGTTATCAAAAATCCATACGTTGATTTGAAGTTAAACCATACGTTTTATCGTCGAATTCTCTGAACAAAATATAAAATTTGCTATAATCTATTTATTTATTTGTATGTATTGTTTTTATTTTGCTTCAACTCAAACTGATCTAATAACTAACGCATACTTTCAAAAGCATTTATTACGACGTAATCGTGATGAATTCTGTCTCTCTTTACGGCGTTATTAAAATAGAGATGGCATGCGGCGCGTAAGGTAGGTCCACGTTGCCCCAGCGAGAATAAATCGACACTAATGGCAATAAAGGAGCTCACAACACGATCTTTGTTAACCATCTGATTTATCTCTCGTTTTTCTCTAACCCTCTACTAACCCGAAATAAATAATTAAAGTCTGTGATTTTGTGGGCGTCACGTACGAATTCTATTTCAGATCCAGAAATGTGGAAAAAAATGTGATGTTTTTTATTGTGTATTTGGAATTGCGGAATCTTTTCGTTTATTCTTTTATGTGACAATTCAAAATCCGACGACTTTTTAACATTCAATAAAAATTATAATGTTATGTAAACGTGAAAACATTTAATTATTTTCAAATTTTACTTTATTATTTCGCTTGATAAGAAGTTATTATTACTTTAGATAGCTAGCACCTACATCGGGTCGAAAGCTAAATAAATTGTGAAAATGAGATTTTTTATTATTATTAACTTTGCATCAGCTGTTTACTAGGAAAACTTCGTTCAAAACTTTTCTCGCATTTCGTGTTTTAATTCTTTTGGAATTTTCAGCAAATTTTAAATGAAGATCTTCTTTAGTTGTTTTATGTGTCGATAACCCCGAAGTCAAACTGCACAACGTCACGTTAACAACTTTCATGCCACGCAAACGTTTACGTCACGTAAAAGCTAGCAGAAACGAATTCAAGAGAATTCATTTAAAAAATACGGCCTTTTTATTCGATAGTTTACTTTATTTCATATTCGATCACAAGGTTATCGATTCTCCACACCGCTCACAATCGCTGTCGAAAGTACATTAATTGGTCGAAGAACTTATTTTTGAGTCTCGTCGAAGGTACATATTTACATACGGCGTAAAAAGTCATTCCACTCAAACAACGAGTGGGTCGAACCACTCGTTGTTCGAGTGGAATGACTTCGTAGAGAATCGAGGCCCTGAACACTTGAGCTATTTACAGTATTTTATAGGAAAAATTCTCTTTAAGTTTACTGTATAAGACTTTTCATATTTCGCTGCTATTTTCATAGAGTTAGTAATATATAAATATAGTAAATGTGAGAAATTGTTTGCACAAAATCGGCTACCATCTTGTCTGGCAGTGTTTAGGCCTCCGTTACATAAGGTTTTTGCTTAATTATATAGAAATAATTTGGAAAGGATCAGACGGGAGAGAGAATGGGATGGTCAGGAAGGGAAAATGGTACATATATTTTGACGTTTTCTAACCCAAAAGGGTAAGAAATATTAATTTTACTTAGATTTGTCAAAGATTTGTTAAATTTGGAATAGCAAGACAGATGGGTACTAGGCCGATTAAGTTGATTTTATAATAATTTGAATTTAATGAATAGCAGAAATAGCCGTCAATAAGATTTCTTGCAATTTGTTTTAATTAGTAATTAGTAATGAATTAATTAATGAATATTGAAATACCAATAAATTATACGTAAAGGACACCTTAAACGAACAGGAGTAGTTGATCTTTTGAAAACAGTAATAAAAAATGATAAGTTCAAAGATGTAACATTACAGATAGAATTTATGTATTTAAATGTCCGTTTGTTCAAAATCCTTAATCACCGAAAGTACTCCACCGATTGTTTTGAATTTTTGACATAACGTTGCATTCGAATACTCGTGTGTTTTTATATTAACTATACTATTATATTTCACCATAGATATACGTTCTAGGTACGGAAATATTTTTTTATGGATTTAGATTTGAATTTATTAGATTCAAAAATATATTGGATCGTGCGTAGGAATCTGCAGAATTCACACACGGATAAATTAATTCAAATTTCTCGAGCCAATCTTGGGAAATTTTGAAATATTCTGGAATCTTTGAAATTCACCTCATACAAATTCACTGGGGAAAAATTTTTTTGTGTATACCATCACTGAATGACGTCACGCTCATCGACTGCGAATGAGGTCCGAGGTCAGAACCGATCTGTCTACCCAACAGATCCGTGTGTGAATTCTGCGCGATAGCCACGAGTGATGGTGAACTTATAATTACACCGAATCAAGCCATGTACTTTATCACCATGGCGACTACTTAAAATATATATATCAGTGAAAATTTGGATACACTTTTTTATGTGACCATAATCTGGAACTATTTCGCCACCCGGTTGTCCATCGTTGTGAGGCGGGTTAATGTAGGAAGGGGTTTCATTAATGCGAGTTTTCTTGTAAATGGAAGATAGATTAAGAGGTTCGGCTACGCGGCCTTCTACATACAAAACTTAATTCGGATTTTGGCCAAAATACTTGAACAAACTGGATAATAATATTTTTAATCAAAAAATAGCAAATTACTGTTTTATTTATTTGTGTTTTAAATTAGAAAATATATGCCATTAAAGAAGTCTTTTTTACGATTTTGGAGGTTATTTTGACATTTTTTTTAGTTTTTTTTCAATTCAATTTGTTTCAGTGATGAACGCATTACTAAAATCTCAAATGTTTCTAAAGGGATCCCTATGGCTGTAAGGTTGTTTATATTTAAGATTAATAAAAACAACCTTACCATTAAAATATTTTATGTAAAACGGTTTGAAAATTTTATAAAACTTTTTACAACTATAAAATTAGCTGTAAGCAAGGTTTTTATTTTTCTAGACGATGATTTAGTAACTTCCCGAGGCATCCCTTTAAATATTATGATCATTATATATATATTATATTATAAATATAAATATTATAAACATTTGAGTTTAAAAAATAAAACTTCGTAAAAACAGGCGTTTTTGTGTAGGAAATTAAAATTTATGGGAGACAGATTTGTGGTCCAACGTAAATTGGTCGTTTGAAAGTTAAATTTAAACCCATCAAAATAGTTTCTTTTAATAATTCGTTTTTTTTTATTATTTTATATTTTATTATATTTGCATAGTAGAGGTAAGATTTCTTTATAAAATTACCATTAAATCACAAAAACTTGCCTCTAAACTCGTGAAAAATCGATTTCTTCAATTGCCCATATTTTATAATCTGAAAAACAAATAAATAAAATAGCACTAGATTTTTGCTACACCCTTTGATTATAAAAAATATTATTCGGTTTGATTGGGTATTTTGGCCTCAAATCTAAATTTAAGTTTTGTATGAAAAGGGCCGCGCAACCGTTTCCCTTGACGCAGTAATAATTAATATTTATACATTATGGTGTGTTATGTGTTTTAGTTAATGCATTGTAGTATGATTTAGGAAAAAATAGTCTAATAATATAAATAGTAAATGCTGTATAAAGAGACATTTTTATATAGCGTAAGTAGTAATATATCGTGACCGATTATAAGGTGATTATAAATAAATACATAATAAAAGTATATTATACTGTTTTGTATTATGTGTTTGTACCTTACTTGAAATTGTATATTCTCGAATCATTTAGAGCAGTGATACTCAACCTTTTTCTTCTGCGGGCCACATTCATATGTTTGTAAAGCTACGCGGGCCGCAACACTATACCGGGGGGGGGGTTGTTAAAGAATTTCTGTAAAACATAATAATTCCCCACAAAAAAATTCAAAATGAGTGCTCCCCACAAAATATTTGAATTCCATGGGGGGGGGGGGGGGGTTATTACAGAACTTCGCTGAAAAAAAATTCCGCACAGCCAAAAACATCATATGTAATTCCCGACAACAATTTTTCGAAATCCATGGGGGGGGGGGGGGTAGCTACGGAATTCCACTTTCGAAAATATAGTATATGGATAGTATATTATACTTATACTATCCTCTTCGGGTTTCAATGTCTGTACGTCAAAGTCGCAATTAATCTCAAATTAACGTGATATAGAATGCCAGATTTTGTAAATCATGTTCCTGATATTAAATGTATTGAGGGCCGCACAAAATAGCTCGGCGGGCCGCAGGTTGAGTATGACTGATTTAGAGTCTCAAATGTCCGTTTCGGACAGCATTGCAGTGTCCATCATCAGGGCAGATGTGTTATTTATTTATATAAATAATTTATTTACGAAACGTTTAAGAAGGAGTTAGCGCAACACGGCATAACACACCAAAAACAAATAACAAAAATACTTTTGGCCGTGAAAATCTTAAATCGTATTATGAGCGTGTCTGTATGCCCGAATTAATGTCAATTTTATCTTATTTCGTCGATATTGATGAAAAATTTTCAAATGTCGAAATTCCTTAAATAGTTCATTTATTTCGTTGGTCAAGTAAACGCGTGACATCAGTTTTATTTCCAATTGGTATAGATCACACTTCTATGGATTTTCTGTTCAGTGACACGAATGAATTACCGACAATAAAATATAATTATTGAATAATTGTTTTTACAACGAGTTGCATGACAAAGTTTAAATTATCGTTCTGTACCGATTTGAAGATCCAAACATGCTTTTCTCATATTCATTGACGTCACAAATAGCTACTTGCGTGATGTGGTTATTTAAACGACGTTATCTTATTATTTATTTTATTAAAGAGATACAGCTGACATCCCGCTCTATCCTCATGTTCTACGGAGCTCTAAGCGGCAGTACCACAATAATAATGAATGACGTCATGTTTAAGTTACGCTTCTGATGTTTCTAACCTCAACTTATGGGAAAGAAAGTTGATTAGTTCCTTTCCCGTAATTGGAATTTCCGTATGGAATTACCGTCACATTTGGTGTCGTCCCAAATTAGTGACTTCGACGATTAGCGCCATTTTGAATTTTTTGACAGTTGCCACAAATATAGCATTTGATCAGCAATTGAGCGCAACTGTCGTGGTGGTATTATGCTGAACGAGAATTGATTTGACGTAAAATCGGGCTGAACAGCGATTAACTGCTGATGGCCGATTTGTAACGACGTCCAATGTGACGGGAGTTGAAACACATGAACCTTCGTCTTCTAAGCGTATTTCTTCATTCTTATTCATTACAGTTCTGATAATTGTTTTTTTTTCTTTTTTTTTCAGGTAAAAAACAATCTATTCACACTTCTTTGCTCACCGACAATGTAAGTAAAATCCAAAAAAAATTGAAAATCACTTGTTACGGGTATTTTAAAATAATACTTAGGCGTAGTGGTATTTTATTTATTATTTTTATACCTACGCATGGGGCAAGTTCGATCACCATAAACGTTTTTTGTTCTTACATTTAAATTTGTCTCTAATAATTTATTGTTTATATAAATTTGTTGTATTCATGATTTTTTATGTGTTTAATCAAAACTCGATAATTGAACATTGTTTTCTTACTCGGCGTAATATGCAAAAAAATCACTCGAGTTAAGAATTATTATAATACACGATCATTTTAATAAAGCGATTCTTACTCGCTCGCCAAAAAGCTTGCCTCATTATTATAGGTATAATCTTGCTACCGCAGAAACGATTATTCCCTTTTGTTTTACTTCGTCTGGCGTCGTATTGATATTATTATAGAGGCACGGGTATTGTTTTCAACAGTCTATTAAGGCGATGCACTACGTCTTATAATATTTTAAATTGAGCCGCTATCAATAACAACCCTTAGATGGCGATAGGGTTTAAATTCCCGCTTAACACAATCCGCCTGTTTTGATTTATCCAAGAAAAAAACATGGCCAAAAAGTGCCTTTTATTTTATTTTGTAAATGTTCAGGCATAAATATTTAATTTTTTTTCGATCACTTTATAAATAACTTAATTTGCCACATTATACAATAAAATCATAACCGAAAATGGGTTCGTAAGCAGGAGATTTTGAACTTTAAAGCAGTTTTCATAGGCCTTTACATTATTTTTTTCTGGGCTTATAAAAAGACTTTTCTAAAAAATACTCGACTATTCAAAGGCCAAGATGTATTCTATTCGCAGTATTTAATTAAAGCATCTGAAACATTTCTAGGCGACCAAATTTTCAAAACAAAAACACATGATTTTGCATTACTACGTATGGCATCGCCTTAATAGACAATGTCAATAATAATATTGGTTTGATTTATTTTATCAATGTTCTGTATAGCAACACACGAACTCAACGTGCCTTAATTACACAATACACAGGGAACTTTGGACATTACGCAAGTTTAATTTAATGTTTTGACGTGTTCAGCGTTTGTGTTCTTTCATTATTATTAATTATTAATAAAACTAACTATGCTTAGTTTGTTATTTCTTTTACCGCAGAATTTCACGTACCTATACTTTATTTAATCACCTCACACTTTATTTAAGTCAGACGTGGAGGCTGGACAGTAATTTTCTTCTTATTTTGAACGTCTAGTATATTTATTGTAACTAAATGTAATATTAAAATAAAATAAATAAATAAATTACAAAATCTCATCAAGTATGAAAATTCTTTAAGGGGTGGGAAAGAATAGTGGACCTTTCACTTATTTTGAAGGTCAATGGTGAAAATTTTCAAAAACGCGAAATTCCAAATTTGTAAAAATCAATTAAACGCCTCCCGTCCGATGTCTGCCCGCCCGCCTGCCGCCACAGACAATCTTCTTTAACCTAATTACTAGTTGAAGTTCCCGGCGTTGCCCGGGCTTTACGCAGAGTTTTTCGAAATTTCATGTAGACAGTGACCTTCAGCTTGTTTAGAAGGTCAAGTGTGCAAAATTTCAGCAACCTCGGGGTAGATTTGTATGCAGATCAAATACACGCCGCCCGCCCGCCAACTCGCAAGAAACACTCTCCTTTATACAGGGTTTTCCAATAAGAGGTAATATTTCGAATAGCCCGCTATTTCGGTAGATGTTACTTTTGAAGCTGTCATTTTTTGATATATGACAAGTAGAAACTACGCCATTAATAAAAATGGAACGATACACGCTTCAACAACGCATTGAAATTATTAAAATTCACTTGAGTGAATCAAACGCATATCATCTTGAGTGTTGAGGCCCATTTGCACCTCGGTGGCTTCGTCAACAAGCGAAATTGTCGCATCTGGGGCTCGGAAAACCCAAGAGTTATTGCTGAAAAGCCTCTCTATCCTCAACGTGTGACTGTTTGGTGCGGTTTATGGTCCGGCGGAGTCATTGGACCTTACTTTTTCGAAAATGAGGCTGAAGCAACAGTTACGATGAATGGATTGCGCTATCGAGAGATGATTAATGATTTTTTTATGGCCGGAATTGGATGGTATTGATCTGGACAACGTTTACTTTCAACAAGACGGCGCTACGTGCCACACAAGCAACGAAACCATTGATCTTTTACGATTGAATATCAAAATAACACCTCTTATTGGAAAAACCTGTATATTAGATTATTATTACATTACCATGTTCCACGTATCACTGCCATCTGTTGAGGGCTATTGAAATCAAAATAATGCTTACGTAAAAAATAGTAAACCTTTTAAATTGGTACTTAAATATTTTGTGAAATATTCTCGATATTGATTTTTTTTTTGTAGATTTCCAGGAAACAAATATCTGGGGCTTAAGTAAGCCCTTGTATCTGTTCTCGTGAAATTTAACAGGAAAAGCTTCTGTAATACTATAGGTAATTTTTTATCACATGATAAAATTAAACGTATCTGTATTAGTAACTTTCAATTATTCCACTATAATGATATTTGTCAGATGTGAATAAATGTCCTAAAATTATTTTATTCTTTTATATTTTTATTAAAAGTAATCGTTTCCTCCCTTTTTTTAATTTTGAACTTGACTGTGATTTCGTCAAATCGTACACCTGAAAACATTAAAAACAAACGTATGTTTCGCGAAATTAAAGGATTTCGAAGTCTTGGATAGGATACACTTCATTAATTACGCTCGATGTTCATTAGGGTAATGGTATCTAATATTGTAATGGTATGCATACGAATGTAGTTTTCTAATGTTAGTAGACAGAAGAAAAAAACATTTTGAAAACTTTGACCTCTGGTAGAGTATTAAAAGTAGTAGAAAGTTTTTAAATATCAGTGTCCAAATGCATAACTTTTACGAACCTTGAAATATCCATGTTCAAAAGAAAAGATTTGACGGTTCACCCTATAATAAACATGTTTACTGGTGGGTGTACGTACGCCTCTTCATACAAAGAAAAGATTATGGTTTTTTGTATTGCCTCCCACTCGTCCTGAGAAATTGTTTTTCGATCCTTGCGCTTTGATCTCTAGAAGATCTTATAAGTAGGTTTTTCTGACTGAGTCGTAGGACGTGAGATGTATCATTACCGTAGGTTGTCGGTACTATTAATTGGTAATCGCAGTAACCTCGCTGCGTGATACGAGGCTGAAGAGGTAGAACTCGGCTTCTCTAGGACTCGGCACTAGGCACGACCAATCTCGAATGGTCAAAAGCGTCGCCGTTAATCCTCTGACAGCGAATTCATTCATCTTTTGCACAAGCAATATTCTCACCCAGCAAGAAGTAGGAGGAATTAAAATGTTGACAATTTTTTTTTTCTCTTTTTGACAAGTTTCTCTTTTTGAAAAAAAATAAAATCATCATGTGATGGTTATCCAACAAACTCAACATTAGCCATAAGTCTTAAAAGTAAAAGTTATCTGGTTATTAATTGTGTTACAAAATAGTTTTAGTTACTGTTGTCTGTTTTCTTCAGTCGTAGGTAATGTTGAAAAGTTTTGTCATTTTGTACCGGATATATTTGGCCATGAATAGTGTCGGTTACTATTACTTTTGAACAACCACGAAAGGACATTGTTGTAAATTTACCTACATCATCAAACCGTTGTGTCATTTTGTAATTTGTTGATTTGTGTGTCTTCATCATGATATTATGTTCAATATATGTGGTGTTGAAATTTGAAAATATTGTCATCTATGTTTTCTTTGACAATTAAATATCTCCCCGAAAGCTCCATAGTTCACGGTGGAAATCACTTTAGGGGGTGGAAATAGTCACGATAGTCTAGAAATTTTAGACGGAAAAGTTGCTCAATTTTCAGCGGTCGAGAGTTTCGTAGTAATTTGATATTTTTGTAGTAAGTAGGTATTAATTTATATATAATATTTACAAAACCTCTCGCTTTTGAACCAATACATCATTTTCCCTTCACAACTTTGATATAGTAAATTGCTGAAATGTTAACCCAATCATAATGATAAATTATTTTATATTGCCTTCGAGAATCTTTCGAACGCGCGCTGCCTGTCATATTTTTATTCCAGAATATACCTAACTAAATGGAAAATCAATACTACAATATACAATACAATAGGTATTCGAATCTCCTAATAATATATTATATCCCAGACAACGTAATAAAGCCGTAGACGCGAGGAAAGCAGTAAAACTAAGGACAATGAACTGTTCTCCAACGGGGTAAGTCGTAACGTAAAATCTCCCATTATTTTGTTATCCTCAACGATTAGCTTACATTTCTCGAACAGCTGATGTAAAATCAGGTTCTTTTTGATTTCATATTTTTAATCCGCTTCTTCCTTCTGATGCTTATTTCCTTATTGTGTAAGTGTTTAACAATCCCATTTCTCCGCATTTTTTATTAATTGACAATAATTAAGTTGTAAGAGTTATTTGGTTCATGTTTATCGTGTTTAGACCTACCACGTTCTCTATTATCATCTAAGATCCGCAAGTTGGCGTAACCAAAGCATTTATCTAACAGTCGTGGTAATAAACGTGTTTTAAATTTTACTCAACTTATAAACAACCGTTTATGTAAAAACCTTTCTAATATATGTTAAATAGAGTAAACTTATGTTCATAGTTCATCGAAGCTGAACATTGCTTACGCAGCAGAAACGACTTGTTTTAGCGTTATAGCGAATTATTCTTGTGATCGATGTATTTTCGTGCTTATAATTATAAAGTGATACACGGGAATTGCCTTGATTATAATATATCATAGCGAAATTCGAAAATATTCGGATTTTCATGGTGTTCCGTGATAATATATTCGTAATTTACTAAAAGTTGTAAATCAGGAAACTTGTTAATTCATTCGTTCTGTTAAGGCCTGCTATCTCGTTTTTAACCGGATTACCAATAATTTGAAGAGATTCTTAAAAAAATAGCATTACTCGTTATTCTCCGTGAGCTAGGCTACAATTTGTTTTAATTACACAGACACTAAAATGCGTTTTAGTACGGTTTCAAAACAGAACATATACAGTATTTATTAAATGTAACTAAAATACCGTTCAACGGTTGGGTAGAATTTTTTTTTTTAAATACGTGTCCTGATACCAAATTGAGATTCTTAATTCCTGAGCCCTTTTAAAAACCTTTAGGGTAACCTTTGTTTCTTTGAGTTTGATTATGCCTTTCAGAGCTAAGTACTGACTGTCTTGCATACAAACTAATGCACACTACAGTAAAATTATTTAACCCCTCAGGCATATAGCATATTGATTTTTATATTTATTACGCTGTCAGAAAGTCAGAGAATTTGTCTGTATTTCCGCTTCTCAATAAAATCCACATAAATGTGATATTTCTGAACATATTCGAAAACTAAAAACTATTTTTGAAAAGTGATGAAATACGCTTTCAAATTTTATTATTGGAAATAAATAAATCACTTTTAATTTATTAAAATTTTAAACTCAATACACAGAAAAATAAAAAATGGCTCACACGCTTTTTCGTCTAAACACTGAACTAATATTACGGATTACGAAAAAACACGATATATTAGACGTTTATGTCACCTCACTTATTTGTAGATCCATATAAAAATAATTAAAAAATATTTACAATGTTTCATCATTTTTTATTACTTCTTTTTAACTTCTAGATTTGAATATAAAATGTAGTATTTTCTCTTTTTTATACCATTTAGATCAAACTTCTTACTTTGACCGTAAGGGAGACAAAACGATCAAAATTAACTCTAAAAGCGATCAAATTAACTCGGTTATTAATTAACGGTTTGTTCGCGAAACCGAACAAATTAACCTGAGAAGTTAATTATGAAAAAACGTAGTTTTTGTTATTCAAAGTTCTACCCACTATAACCACAAAAACGACCCCAAATTTGTATTTTCAAAGGAAATTCATTATTTAGGTTTTTTTTTTAAATTTATAGTTTAAATTTCGCCGATAATAGTAATCATCCAAATGGACCTAAGTAGCATTTAAAACTTCGAAAAGTTAAAGTGTTATTTTTTTATGTTCTTTTGATTCATTGGTAAATGTTAGCTCAGAGGGTTGGAGCTGGCAACACGGTATCACATCCTCTTACATTAGGTCACATTTCACCACAACCTCAAATAACCCATCTGCCCTGATGATGGACACTGCAATGCTGTCCGAAACGTTGGCTAAAGAAGGAGTTAGCGCAACACGGCATAACACCCCAAAAACAAATAATCAAAATACTTTTGGCCGTGAAAATCTTAAATCATTTTTCATTGGTAAAAATGTATTTACGAATAATAATATAATCAACAAGAATCTTCTAGAATGATGAAGTTAGGTTAGGTTAAAATTAATTATTAAATACCTGATACTTAGTTCGATGATTGTTGATTTCAATTTTTATCTGTCTTTGATTTTATTTTGTGAAGTATATTTAAATAAACGGGCAGTTTCATTCCAATGCTTTTTTTATAGCTTTGTTTAAATTCATCGTTAATTTGATTGTTAATGCGCAGTTCTGAAACATTGTTGTTGGCTATTTTTTAAGGGTTTATGTTAATTGTACATGTGTTCTTTTTTAAACTTTAAATCTGTCTCTTTGTATCTTAGAATTCATTAGTGTGCCGTATTTTAGCTAATTTATTAGTTTGCTAATTTACTCGTGTCTAGCTTTTTCCAGTGACTTTGCCAACGACTTTTCGTAATCAACTTATTTAGAATGGAGACGTTTAAGCGTGCCATTGCGTTGGTCATTTTAGGTTTTCAACTTGTCTACATTTAAACTTTCCACTGACGCAGGTTTTTCGTATTCATTTGTTAATTTGACGATACGATGGTGAATTAAGGCGAAGCATCAAGTCGTTTAACATTCGGAATCTGGCCACTAATAATAACACTCCTTATGTAAATAGCGACAAGGTTGAAAATCCCACATAACACCAGCCACCTCTTTTGATTTACGCAATCGCCAAAAAGCTTGTTTTGTTTTATTTTCTGAACCCACAAATTTTTTTATGTTTTCCTATCATGTTTTAAAGAACTTAATTTGCCACATTATACAATAAAACTGTATTCGAAAAGGGGTTCTCGCAGTATTTCGTGTATCTCGCGCATCTGTAATATTTCTAAGCGATAAAAATTTCAAAACAAAAACACATTTTCGTTACTCCGTGGTACATCGCCCTAATGGGAAAATGGTGCTTATTATTTGCAGCAATTATTGAGCAAAACATGCATTGGTACTCGCGTGTCAAATATAGTAGTAGCGTCTAGAAATGGGTCCTATGAGTACTTTTCATTACTGGGTACAATGAAAAGAAATACCTGGTAAAAATACCGGTGACAAAATACTCAAAAGTATTTAATACCGACCTGAGGATTGATTCAGAATAAGTAATTTCTATACTGCACTCACATAAATTCTACCCACATATTCCCCATTAATTATTCGAAATCCATGGGGGGGGGGGTCGTTAGAGAATTTCTGTGAAACATTTTCGAATGTGCACTTCCCGACAAAACATTTCAAATCTATGGTTGTTATACCTGTGATACCCTATTTCTGTGATACCTTATTCCCCAAAACAAAAAAATCAGATATGTACTTCCCCACAAAATTACCTATTACAAATATTTAGTCCCAGTATAAAATACTTGTGAGTATTTTGGAGATTTTTCACAAGTACAAAGTATCGCATACCTGGTACTTTTACTGGGTACGATAAATACGCCTCACCTCTAGTAGCGTCCCCCGAGTTTTTTTAGTAACGAAGGAGTAGTGTTTGATTATGTATTTTGACGGTATAACGCTTACATAATGATATTTTAACATCACAATACGTCTCCGCCACTGATTACTGACATATTATTTTTAGTCTGATAAAACTGACAATCATTCAATGAAGATAAGCCTTAGCAAAATACAAAACTTGTACAAATCTACTTACCTACTCTGTAGTTGATACATTTTGAGTTTGACTTATTTGACTTAGTGGATAAGATTCGGTACTCGAGAATGTAAACTGTAGGCAATTTTCTCGATATCAGTTTCTTATCTAGCGAATTATATCGTTCACTTTTTTGACAGAAGATGTCAGGAGTGTTTTCACAGGTGGTAAATCAGTATTACCTTATTCTCCTATAATCAGTATTTGCGTTGATCCCGTATTCGGTGTCTCTGTTATTGTTGATTATGGACATCGTGTTTTTTTTTAGTTCCGTCGGTTGGTTTCGGTGGTCTCGACTATCGTCTGTTTGGTGTTATGGTTATATAATTAAGTTCCAGTATTGTTGTTTTATGAAATCTATGCAATGGTGACTGACAATTCGTGTGTTTACCCGTACAATGTGGAAAGCGGAACTATTCGTAGTAACTGCTCTTATCCGCGATGCTTCTCGGAGTCTTGCAATCCATCACGGCAGTATCCTGCTAGGCCCGTCTACTGCAACGAGCCTTCTGTCCGCAGGATGTGGCCGCAATATGGAACCCCTCAACACGCGGCGCTTAGTGTGGGACATGATCAACCTTTGACTGACAGATTTAATTCAACGAAGTTGGCGCAGAATGCCGCAAGGCCTTACGATTGGTCCTCGCGTCCTGCCTCGCATTCTAGCCTAATGAATCTGAATTTCAAGAATGCCAACGAAGGTTTGAATGTGTTTCAAGACCACAACTTCTTTTGCGGTCAGGGTTGGAGCCAACACGGAAGACATGTAGGGAACAATCAACGTTTCCCGGATCCTTATGCGTCTGAGCGATCCTTCATCCAGGGTGCCCAGTACTGCCGCAATGATGTTTCTCTTCCTGTGGAAGATCCCCCGACGACCCCATTTCCTTGCCAGGACGCTCGTCAATGGGATTACGACCAGTGCTATGATATCCATAACGATGGATCATACCAGGCGTGCCGCTATACAAACGTTGTCGACCTGGAAGATTTCATGTAAGTTTTAATACATGTATTAAATCTATGGTCTAATTTGAGCACGCTGTTCGTATTCAGAAACTTTTCATAGCATATTCTTCTGTTCGTGTTAAGTTCGACATTTATTAGTCTATATCCCTGCAGAAATATATAGGTACATTTATTAAATTTAAAAAAAAAACACCCAAATACAGGTTTTTATCTAATGACCTTTTTTAAAACTGGATTTTATCAATTTATTCAATCAATATCAAATGTAGAAATAAGATCCTTGATTTAAATTATTGTTATTAATGTTCATATTTATGAATATGTTTCTATATTGTGCATAAGTGCCAATTTACGTAAAATTATTTTAATATGCATTTAGCTGTTGCATAATTAATACATAAATATTCTGGTTTTATTTCAATTCAAAAATATTTATAGTTAGCTAAAACATTATAACATAATTTTCCAATTAGTGAGATTTCTGTTACTCGGTAGAAGGCATCACTTTGTATTTAATCTCTTTGAGTAGAAACGTAGGTAAAGTAAGCTTATACAGGTACTAATTTTAAAACTAATTTTCTTCGCTTCAATTTACTTCACATCTTCACAACTATGTTCTTGCCTTTTACTTTATTTGTCGCTATGCGATTTCTTCATCGGTTACTTTATATAAGTATTAAGAGATGTATACAAGGTGTGTACAACTTTAGAAAGCGCCCTTGCAGTATTTTTTCATGAAAACGGCGCTATGTAAGCAAATATTAGTTGGTATTATAATTTTAAAAAATTCCCCGGCATTTCTATAAAATAAATTCCTTTACTAGTGGAGGATCTTCACTCTCCATGCACTATCAAAAAAGACTTATATATTATATTCCGGTATAACCAAAAGACAGTTTTCGTTTAAAATTGTAGTATTAACCACTCGGGTATTTTTGTGCCCTTTACGGCGTATACTGAGGTTGACTCATAAATCCATGAATGAGGTTGTGTTAGAAAGAGGCCATACCACTCTTTGTATTTGTATTTAAAAGGTTACAATGGACACTTACAAATAATTGTAATATATTCCAGAAGAGTATGGACTGCGAAAGATTTTTCAAAGTTTGTGAATTTTATAGTAATTATTTTATATTGAACGAAAATAAAGCGAATTGACAATAACCTTTACAATACGTATGTGTAATTAAATGTTTTTTAGTTTCGTTTAAAGTGGTATTTTTACAGTTTACATGAAAAAATAATTGGTAATGCCGCCGACGGGAATTAAACCCGCACCCTTCTGATTTATTTATTTATCTTTCAATTTATTTTTTATCGGAAGATTTTTCAATTTATAATTGTGTTTTAGGCTAATTATTGCTCATAATAATTTGTTATCCTTTGTGCTTTGCATAAAAACCTTGTCCTGTAAACATACGTTTATTTATCTTCAATAAAAAAATAACATAATTTTAGTGTTCCGTTTGTTATATTAAAATCTGAAATAGTCTCATCTGCTTTCAAAACAAGTATTTCATTTAGGGATACGATAAAAAAGTGAATTTATTTGAAAATT
Organism: Hesperophylax consimilis; assembly: GCF_061612785.1. Lineage (NCBI taxonomy): Eukaryota > Metazoa > Arthropoda > Insecta > Trichoptera > Limnephilidae > Hesperophylax > Hesperophylax consimilis. The sequence continues at coordinate 4,084,956 of NC_142851.1, read as the reverse complement.
ACTCTCAACCGGGAATATTTCTAAATAAATTATGATTCTGACAGGTCATTTAAAGCGCCTAGACGATCTTAAATTCCCGAAGGTTTAAATGTTTTCATTTGCTTACGACGTGTAGGTCTTATTTTTATTTGTTACACTAATAACTTTAAATTGCATAGGCCCCGAGGGAAATCATTTTTTCTCAGGGCCTCTTGTGTGGAGTTTTTTTAAAACCTACCTTACGCTAATACCAAATAATTAACAAATAATGTTTTTTAACATTAGTTATGATAGTCCGAAAACAATACAAAGAGCATATTATTATTTTTTAATCATTTTAGAAGCTGAAGTCCCCGGAGTTGCCCGTGCTGTTCACAGAGCTTTTAGAAATTTCATGTAGACGGTGACCTTCCTCTTGTTTTGAGAGCAAAATTTCATCCAATTCGGAATAGAACTGTAGATTTTTATAAAAAATCAAATCCACGCCGCCCACCCGTCACACACTCTCCTTTATAAAATAGATTTTATTTCGTGAATTGATTCCATGCCTCGGAGCAGTTGAGACTCTTGTGCGGTATTTATTTAAAATTAAAAGTCCTAAAACCATGTTTGCCCGTAGTACGCGGCGCAGTCTGTATCGTGATCCTTTATCGAGATTATTATATTAGAAGGTGGTTCATAAATTACTACCGATGTTTGCCTTTTGTCTGTAGCAAGTGACTTGCAGCCTTGTGAAGTTTGCATTTATCCCCATTTATCCTGCAGATTCCTACATTCAGCAGTATAAACGACATTAAACTGCGCTATATAAATGCTATGTTATAATTATAATACATATATTCAAATTCCTAATGCTGCTAACTTGTTTTCATAAATAAATTGATATTTGTATCAAACCGATGATAAATTTTACAAATAATCATTATTTTGAAATCAGTCTAGCCCATAGACATATGAATATTAGTAGACCTGCCCTAAGTGATTAAAAGCGTATTATCCCCACTCCCCATACCGGTTCCATTGGCCGGCTGGGCTCGCATATGGCCTCAAGTGAAATTTGAAAACGTGACGTCATCATTCTTGTGCGAACTATGGTCGAGGCATCATCGGTTCATTTTACGAAATAACACGGCAAAATGTTGACTTGTGATATGAAAACTTGTAAAAATAGATGTGAAAAAGAGAATAAACCCAATTGTCGTATTACATTCCATAAGTAAGCATTATTTTACTTTATTTTAAGCTTATTCACACCGTATTATATGGATCAGTTTTAGAAACATATACTATCACATCACAATGTAGCGATTCTCAAGTGTGCTCATCGTTGTTTACTGGGGTAAGTAAATTATGAGACATTTGTAAAAGTGTCTTAACTAAATACTCTGAAACTAACTACGACTCTGAAAATAGAAGCTGCCTTACTTTGCCGAATTTGGACTTCGCAAATTAGTTCATAACGTGGCGAGTAATTTGCGCTCCCATGTAGAAATGTCTATTCATTCAAAAGCAGATTTTACTTTTAAGAACTAAATGGTGATATTATAATGCGAGATGCCTATTTACTGTCAGATTGATTTATTGACGAATCACAGTCAGCCTTACTCCCTTCGTTCTTCAACAGTTGATTTTACCCCTCGCCATTATCTTCTCGTCTATTAATTCCTATGTCTGTGGTCTAGCCGCAAAGTGTTTTGCCAGACGCTTAATTTTTATTCCAAAATCGAAAGTACGTCATGCTCTTTATCAGAAGTGGGACAAAGATTATAAGTACATATAACGTTAAAACATTGCAAATTATAAAATTTCTTTGGATTGTAAATATGTTCAGTTGCATTTGGTGATCTAAATGATTAAATATAATGTACATATTATATATTTTTTTACATACAGCTAAAAACCCAAGTTTTCAACCATAATGATAATTCAATTATTTATTCTCCGGCTTAAAAAAATATAATCTAATTGTTAAGAGTTTTTTTATTTGATAAATAAATAAATATACACCTGTTCGTCTTTTAAGGAATGACGAAACCCTTTTTTCAGAGATAACCCCGAACTTTATGGCGACACGAGACTCAAATAACGGGGGGTTACTCGAGGCTCACATTTTAATTAAATCCAACGTATTTATAAATGAAAATTAATTTAAAAATCGCTTTTTTAATTATTAATTTAGCTGTGAGCACCACCTTTTTCTAGACGATGAATTAGTAACTTCCCGAGGATTCGTCTACAAAAATCTGAGAATTTAGTAATACGTTCATCAGAAATAATTAATTAAGAAAGACCAAATTTCTAGGCCTGCTAGGGATAGTTCGACCGTCCGCCCTTTACGCAGGATCACTTATATCGTTAAGATTCCCACTTTATTTTAGAGATTTGCTAGGGCAAATTCAACCATAGGGCCATCCATCCAATATACTAGGGCCGCGGCGTCGCACATTTTTGTGCTATGCTTTTTCCGTGTGTGCCGTGGGCTGTTAGGAAAGTAATCGCACCGTTTGTCTAAATAAAAAAAATTCATTTTGTGGAGTTGTTTAACAAAAGTAGACTTTAATTTCAGACCGTAATTTTATAGTTGGGGTATGGTAAGTACTATATAAAAAAATCATTAAAATCATGCATTATTTTCAAAGATATAGCTGTTAATTTTCTCGAACGGGACCCGTGAAAATCCGCATGTTTTATCAATTGCACGTGTTCCGACGTCGGAATTCGCCTTAATAATAAATCATGACGGAGTGCGAAAATATTTGGATTTTCATGAACACGTTTTCCGGCATTGTGATAATATATTCATAATTTACTAATTAGCAATACTAATTTTTCTCCGTTGGTTGAATGTGGAAAGCACCCCTGGGGTGATGATGCTTCAAACAATTAGCACTGTAGTAATATTCGGTTTTCAAAAATAATTGTTATATTATATCTATATCCTAGCGCAGACCCGTGTAAATTTACGGGATTTTATAATTAGTTATTAATTGGATTTGTAAATCTGAAAGTATTTATTAAAAATATATTTTCCACAGCATCATTGTCTTTCAAAAGAAGAAATTTACCTGTCGAATGTTGTTAGTGTTAGTAAACTTGAAAAATTACGACATCTGTCCACTGATATTATAAAAATACACGCGCTTTGTCTCAGTAACGTATCTTCACTCTATTAATTAATTTAAGCATCTGTTAAACATTAGAACAAACGTAAATACGCATTTCGAATAAGGAATTATTAATCTTAAAACAATTTCGGTACCTACTTTATCGCTTGTCTGATGTGACAGTTCTACTTATTTTGATTAAAAGATCGTTGAACTTGAATAATGTTACGCATTACGCAGGAGTATTTCACATTATTACCCGTGCACTGACAACATAAATTAGTGTGTATAATTAGACAGGTTGCTTCAATCTTCGGCTACTCTTTAAATTATCATTCAGATTTTGCAGTTGACTTTTCATAATTGTTTAAAAATAAACTAGTACAAGGAGGATATTATGACTGTCAATACAATATGCAGCGAAGGTCGGGAAAGGTTGCGATATCGAATTTATCAGATAAAGAGAATGCATCGGCGCTTGCAGTCGGTTGCATTTAAACTTGAATTCCTGGCTCCCCGGTGGAAACTTTTGCGTGAAAGTAAATCAGAACTAATCTCTGCCTGGACTGATTTCGGTATGCAGAGGGGTCTGATCATAATACTGCCGCGGTAAGTTGAAACTTTCAAGGAAGACACTGTGTTTTTATAAGTAAGTGTAACATTGCGGTAAACCGCAGCAGAATAGTAACAATTTGTAAATTTTAACCGCCTGCCACACTTGCATACAAATTCACGTGAATGTATTAGGAAATGTAAAAAACTCCGACGGTTTACACAAGCTTTGGACAAATACAACTCCATACGAAAAATTAAGGAAGCACAAAACATGTCGGATACAAAATTAAAAGACGGAAGAAATAACATAAAAAGCCATATATACGTGAAAAACTTAAAAAATTATATACAACCGTACCTCATAATATTTGGCGATTTTTTTTATTACCGCCTTTATTAATGTTATTTCATATTATCTTTTTATTGAATATTATTAAATTGTAAAATGAGTTAGTGTTATCCTAACCGCCGCACTATTTAGGCACAAATTATGAAAATGACACTTTGTTTCAACTTAATTACCACAAGAAACAACGATTTACGTCGAGATAGATGGGAAAAGTTGCATCATAATTTCATCTTTATTCAATAATTTTATTCAAAATTTACCTTATAATATTGCCGCCGTTTTGGACCCTCTAAACTATCTCTTTGGACTAAGAACTATCAAAATCGTCACCATTTTTAAACGCGTATTTTTATTGGCTGCTAGCTTTGTGTATGGCCAAAGGGTATAGGGTCGCATCAGTTCTATGGTAGGGTAAATGCCCGGCAAGGCTGAGGTCCTGGGTTTACTTCCTAGATGCGACCGAAAATCTCTTTCTGTTATAAATGTTTGTTTCAGAGTCGCTATATTGTCTTCAATGATGAAAAAATCTCTTTCTATTACTCATGTGAATAAAATATGTTTTGAAGTTAGTTTTAGTCTCATCCACAGTAAATTACCATTTTGTAAACTAACAGCTTCAGATTTTTCTTAATATTGGCTAGCCGTCTTCAAGCGATCAAAACGATTACCCGCTCGCAAATCGACCAAAGCTCCGTTTAATAAGTGCTTCTTTTAAACTCGAGACTCTGTTAGTCTGTTAGCCCCTCTGTTTCTTCCTCCTTGTAGCTTCGTTCGCTTTCTCGTCCTAGTAATTATCATGCTGAAACAGGATTGGGTTGAGAACGAACGTGGCGTGATCGTAATGCTTAAATATGACCCCTGGATACAAAGTACGCAAGGTTGGCCTGACGCGATTTAAAACTGACTCTTAATCGAATAATCTATTTGTTTACAAGATGTTATTCAATATGTCAATCAAAGAACCACGTCAACTACAAAGTTTAGTATTTGGGTCCGTTTTGGTTTCGTCCTGTTAGGAGATTTTCCATTTTCCGTTCCCAACTTTACATTTCCGTAGTTTGTAGGTAGGTACCGCTGACTCAATTTTGATTGTGCTGCATAGTACGGTACCTAAAGCTGTGATTATTTTTTTTTTTTATTTTTTTTATTTTATTTTATTTATTTTTTATTATTTTATTTATTCTTTATTTATTCTTTAATATATTTGTTAAACAATGGTATAGTATATTGTCCTCCACGCTAGGAGTTCACCTGTGTTGTGGAGGACTTTTTCAATTGTAAAGTTATATAATTCTAAAACAATACAGTGGAGTTGGTTACACAGAGAAACATTAAAAATTAAAATATAAAATCGATTTTTCCATAGTTATAACAGTAGTTTTTCCATAGTTATTCCAAAAAAGTGAAATATAAAAAATTAAATATTAACAGGATTGTAGCCAGTTCCATATGTGTTTTTTGTATTCTGTAAGATTAGATGTTTTATATTGTGTTGGAAGTGAATTGAATAGTTTTATAGCCTGGAATCTGTAGTGTTTTTGTCCAAAGGATGTGTTGGTTTTTGGTATTAGTAGTTGGTGTGCATGTCTTGTTCTGGTATTGCGAGAAGTTTGTGAAGTTTTAAATATGTTTAGGTTCTTGTAAAGGAAAGTAAGTATTTGTTTTGAATATAGTTTTTGAATCTTCAACACTGGAAATTGTTTAAATATGGTTGAAGTGGGTGTTAGTATTGGTACTTTAAGTATTACTTTTATTAAGGTTTTCTGAGCTTTAAATAGTGTGTCTATGTATTTTTTACTGGCATAGCCCCAGGCAATAATGCCGTATTCCATTATAGATTGTGCTATTGCGAGGTATATATTCTTAATATCAAATATGTTCAGTATATTTCTCACGTTTTTGAAAAAGTAAATCAACTTGTTTATCTTTCCTTTAAACGATTCAATATGTCTGTCCCATTTTAAATGTCGGTCGAAGTATATACCAAGATATTTGATATTTTCGGTTTGTGTGATTGGAGGACAATTGCATGGGGTGCTCGCTGAGTGACAGGAATGTATTTTAAGGTAGATGTTTTTGGCGGGTTGGCCTCTCGAGTTTATGCTAAAGGTTATGAATTTAGTCTTATCTATATTTAAAGTTAATAAGTTAGAGTCAAGCCATTTTTTTGTAATATTTAGGCCAACTTCAGCTTTTGTGATTAGTGTGTTCCAGTCAGTGGCCTTAAAAAGTAACACAGTGTCATCAGCAAAGCTTATAATTTCCCCGTCTATTTCGAGGTGACAAAGATCGTTAATATAAATATGAAATAGGATTGGGCCAAGTACGCTGCCTTGTGGTACTCCGTAGGATACTTGTTCCTTGTCACTACATGTGTTTTCTATTGAGGTATATTGGGTGCGATTTTCCATGTAGCTTTCAATTAATTTGAGTTCTGTTCCCCTGATTCCGAAATATTTAAGTTTATTGAACAGGTTTTGGTGGTGAATTGTGTCAAACGCTTTTGCCAGGTCTAGGAATATTCCAAGGCATTTTTTACCCTGATCTATATTTGTTTTGAGGAAGTCTGTTACTGAGGCTATGGCATGTGAGGTACTCACATTTTCCCTGAATCCAAATTGATTTGGTGATAGTATATTGTTTTTGTTAAGAAAAATTAAAAGGTGGTTTTTGATATGTTTCTCGAGAATTTTTGAGAGCGTGTTTAGAATTGTAATTGGTCTGTAATTATTAATTTCTTCCTTGTTTCCTTTTTTGTGGATTGGAATTAGGTACTTTGCCCGTTTTCAAAATAGTTGGGAACACTGCTTCTTTAATGGACCGATTTATAAGTATAGTAAGTGGGATAAGAAGTGCTGACTTTATTATTTTTAGTGTCATCGGTGATATTTTGTCGCTACCCTGAGAGTTTGTGTTTTTTAGTTCGTTTATTAGTTTTAGTGTTTGTATTTGGGTAATGTATGGAATTTTAAAGGAAGAAACACTAGTGTGTGTATAGCGGTTTGAGAATTCTGGGATATCGTCATTTGTAGTGATTCTGTTTGCTAATACCTTGCCGACGTTAGCGAAATAGTTATTCACAAAATTACATACTTTTAGTGGTTGTTATGATGTCTTAATAATCTCGTTATCTATTTTAATCTCGGTTATGGAATCGCTTTTCTTTAAAGATGTGTGGGATATTTCTTTTAGGATTTGCCAAATTTTTTTGGGGTCCTTGTTGCATTTATCTAATTTATTTTTATAATTATATTAAATTTTTCCAATTCGTTATTTCATTAATTTATGTAGCCGAGGTCTCATCTAGTGTGTTTTATATCAATATCAGAATCACAGTGCGCCCAGTTCTCCGAAAATATTCTTAAAAATTCTTAGACTCCTTTGTATTGAATAAATTTTGAATTTTAGCAACTTCCTTCTCACACGAAGCGTTCAACGAGTTATTTTTTTATATAAGTGCCTACATATATTTTTACCTACATGTGTTTTTCTCATTACTTGAATACGAGATAAGTTGTTCTTAATATATTGATGTGTATTGATTATCGATAGTAATAACATTGTGTGGTATCACACTGATTCGGATTGTGGAAAACGCCAATTAAATTAATTTGTTTATTATTCGAGTCATGTAGTTGTTGTTGCTACGTATATTTGTGTTGTAGGTACCTTGCTAAATACAAGTAGTAAGTAGGTTATCATTTCAAGATTTTTTTCTGATCTATCATCGTTATTTAAGGTTACAGGTTTGTTAATATTAACCCGTCCAGCGTTTGAGGGTTATATATGACCGGGCGTACATATTTTATAAAGGTATTTTTATCTTTTTTTTCTATCCTGCGGAAATACGAAATTTGTCTGACGTTAGAAAGAGAAATAATAATTCTTTCCAGATTACCTCAAATATTTATACTGGATGCCATTAATAAAATCCTAAAAATAGCCAAAATGAATAATTCATATTTCGCTTCGCTATCGTAACAATCGTTTAGCTTTAAAAAATATTTTTATTACATGAACGAGATAAAAGTGAAGTCACAGTTTTCTTACAAATTCCCCAAACAAAATTAATGTGTGTTTTCGAAATATCGATAGCTCTCAATTTTTCTACGATTCTAGTTCTAAATTAAGTAAAAATGTGGTTAGCGTTTTTGACAACACTTTTCACGTTTGATATTAAAATTTTATTATTTAGAAAAAGTAATGTTTATTTTAAATGCGTATCCGGAAAGATAATTTTGTCGAGTTTCTAAAACAGTATCAGTTTTTACGGAAAATTAAAAAAATAAGATATATATGGCATTTGAAATACACAGAACTAAAGTCATGAAAGTATGGAAGTAGTTCCTTATACTAATATTTTTACTAATTCAAATGCGTTGTAACTTGTGAAAACTTTGGTGGCCTTTTTAGAAGTTATCTAGCTGTTGGTTAGAAAAAAAAATTGCAAATCTTTTGGCAACATACCAACATGGCAATGTTTTTTAATATTTATTTCTTTCTCTTTGAAAATTGTTCTTCTTAGAAAATTGTAATTTGCTAGGATGTAAGCAAAAGCAGAACTACGAGTATATTATCATTAACCTCTTTCTTCTGTTTCCCATTGTATTAGATTATTTTATTATGAGAAATATCGGCCAATATCATTCAAACAGAGCCAAAAAATATATTAATATTTCACCAGTACGTATACATTATTATCTCTCCCCTCCCAAACTAATGCTCAATTTAAAAGGTGCCTTGCAGAAAATATTTATTTATTTTGAATACAAGAAAACAAAATTCTCTACAATTCAAGATGGGAAAATGGTAGATTAGGAATGGTACAGTAAATACATTAATAAGTCGAAACAGAGCTTTAGCACTAGGGTAGTTTTTTTAATTAGATTTGTTGTTGATAAATATGTCAACGACATCCTTATAATCATTACAAAAATTCTGAATACGGCGAACGGGAGTACATACCTAATTGTGATTCCGTGTTGGAGTTGTCGCAATAATACGGTAGATATTGCCTCGATGTTAGGTGCGAGGTATATGGAAAGTAATCAAGTATAAAATAGTTCAGGGCTGACAATTATTGAATTTATGATTTTATATGAACCAGCTAAGTTCTACGTTAGGGTAATTTTAATAAATTTAGATAATTATAATTTACCCATTCTGAAGTCAATTGATCTTAAGAAGGAATGAATAGCATCACTTGGTGCCATAACCTGGTTAGTTGAACACTATTATACTTACAGGAGTCCGGGGGTAAAGTGCACTAACTTCGGCAGATGATTCTACATAATAGTAGAAGTAAAACGGATAAATGACATTTTTCTAAATTCCAATGTTTTTTTTTTCTACAAAAATATTTTTAATTAGAAGGTTATTTATATATTATATTCTCCATACAAACAATCCTTTTGTTGTACCTAAAAACTACCTTAAAACGTTGGAATTTAAAAAAAATTATGAATTTTTCTACTTTTTTTATCATGTGTTTTATCACCTCCCGAAGTTAGTGTACTTTACCCCCGGACACCCTTGTATATATATATAATGTTTCATCCAAACTATTGTATTGTTCGTTAAATACGATTGCCGATGATTTTGTACATCTAAAATGATGCGATACGTGCACAATAGTGATATGTAGTTGTGCGTTGTGCGTCAATGCTTTGTGTGCCATGTTTGTAACATTAATATCATTATGCACGGGTCTTCTGTTCTGTTGACGACTGAAGCATGTCACGGGTTTTCTCAGGCGCCGATGCGTTGGTCGCCTGAAAATGTCATTTTGCCGGCTCGAGTGCAGACAAAATTCTAGTGAAATTCGTTCAAATTTCCCTGAATTTCTGAAAAAAACGATACCTGGAGAAGAGAATTCTCTAGAATTTGCTTGTACATCACTAAGGAAAGAGTGTCAATGTAGTTCCTATTTTATAAATAAATTATTTAATAAAACAAGATTTGTTTGAAATAGAGCTAAAACCTCTCGACAAATGCTTTAGTTGCATTTAAATATACACTGTGCATTTTTCCATGTCTATAACATATTAAATAACAGAACAGAACATAACGTGTTTTAATCATTTCAGGGCCCACTTGGGATTTTTTATCTAGGGAATTTCATATAATTAACGTTTCGGCATAACAAATGGCATATATATATAACATTCGGCATATTATCTAAAAAAAAATTTTTTGGAACTTAAAAACTTAAGAAGTTGACCAAAAACTTGTTATAAATCGATAGTAATTGGGTATGGGGGGGCTTAAAAATAGTTCTGTTGTGTTATTATTATTATTACGCGTGACAGCTTTTTCGCCTTTTAAAGGCATTATCAAACTGGCAGTTCATAGATTGAATAATAATATTATTGGATTAATAAAAGAACTTAAATTAATAATAAATACATTTCATAGTAAAATATCCGTACTTGAAATTGAATACGCGTGTTCGAAAGATTTCCCGGAACCAGTAGACCTCGGTATCCCAATTTTGGGAATAGATACACTGCTGTAAAGCTGAAGGAAATAGGAGAAATCAGGGAATATATTTTTTTCATTTAATGTATTTTGTTCTATAATTTTTCATAATAATATTTAATAAATGTTTTGCTACATACAACTCTGAATTATATGCTTTTGTTTGTGAAGAAAATATTTTACATCGATTCAATAATACCGTATCGGTAGGTACATTGATATATTTTATAAAAACATTTTTAAATGAAATATTTAGTAACGTGATGGGCTTTTTCGTTAATGTGGCGTACCTACTTAATCGCGCCATGGAGGCGTCTCTAATATAATAATGTTATATTTACAAAGAAGAAAATATCACGTAATTGTAAAAAGCATTCACTTTGTGGCTCATCATAATTTATAAAGTTTTAAATATTCTCCTGACGAATGAAGGGATCTTCCGAAACCGGTAGAGTGAAAACAAAACTATCGTGGTCAAAAACAAATTTATGTGTTTTTATTATAAGAAAATATCAATTTCATGTTATCAAATACTAAGAGGTTTCATGGTAACTTCATATTTGACTCGATTAAATTAATAATCGACATTATGTTTCTGGTGCACCTCTGATTTTAAAAGTTTCTTTGTGTGATTTTTCACAAAAAACTGGTCTATGAAAATAATTCAATTATTCCACACAATAAAAAATACTATCTTATTCAGTAGTTTGAATGCACTGTACAAATCAATGTCATCGTCTATTGTCTTTATTATTTTATCGTAGATTTATCACAATTCAATTAATACCCAGTCCAATATCATATGAACACAAAGGAAATTAACCGATATTTTGACTGTGACAAAACCACTGATTCAAATCAATTTTTACCAATTTTAACCTCTGTTAATTACCCAATAGCTCGTGCGGTCTTATCGGCCGATATCGAGCGCCGAGATATGGAGTCATGTTTAACCTAATATTCGATGTTTCTATCCATGTTTTCTTGAGAAACACTGATACTATCTGCCAAAACTGTTCTGTATCATTTACGTTTAGTGATACTATCGCTAAACCCGTGACCGGTCGGTGATCATTATTTAGTTTTATCATGTCATGTTTTACCTAATATTTGATGTTTCTACCCATGTTTTTCTTGAGAGGCAATGATATTATCTGCTAAAACTGTTCTGTATCTTTTACGTGGTAATATCGCGAAAGCTGAGACCGGTGGTTGATCATTATGTATTTTTGAAGTAGCTTTATTTAGTTTTATCATTTACTTGCCTTTACTAGTTACTACCCGGCTGTCAGTACTCCTTTTCGTAATATTTAAAAAAAATAGTATTTTGTTGTTTTGTATGTCGCCGTTTTTGTGAAAAATCACCTGTTTTATTTTATTTTTTATAATGTTCCATATTGTTTTAACATTTAAATGATTATTTATAAGCCTTGGAACTCTTGGTGTAAATTACACTGCTTGCTGAAAATCTAGTTGCGTTAACCTAGAAATTTTATACAGAAAAGCTGTGCAAATTTTATATCGTCCTGGAGTTTTTTTCGGATTCTCGCAGATTTTCAATATTTTTGCAGTAAAGCTGATTCATGGCGTAACTTAAATACTGCATTTCACATTCAAATTACAATATTATGACGCCAGAGTTCACTGTTGAACAGTTTTCTTAAGACCGGTTTTGTGCAGGCGCAATTGAAGCAGTCCGCTCCGGGCGCCGACTTACTAAGGCGCCAAGGAGCCAAGGCTACCTAAATCGGCACCCTTGAGGTTTTAATTCGTGCCAAGCGCCGTTTGACTCAGGGCTCTCACGAACATTTTTTGTATTTTCTCCTTAGTTTTCTTCTTGTGCGTTCAGCGGCCATCTAAAGTCAAATAAACATAGGCCTTCCAAATGTGTTAATGTTAAGGCGAAGCTTAATGCTAAATTACTATTTTAATTAATCTTTGTAAAGAATTGGTGTACATTACAAATACCAAAAAATATGCTTTCAATAAATTGAAGGTTTTCCTATCGTTTCGCTTTAGTAGAATACAAATAAAAAAATAAATTACTCAATAAAAATATAAATGTAAGCTACTAAAAAATTTTTTTTTTCATTAGAAATGTATGAACGCGTAAAGGAAACAACTTTAAAAAAATACAATATTATAGCTAAGATTATATGTGACAGTTTCACTTGATTAATTTTTTTGCTTTCTTATAAAATACTCCGTTTGCCAAGCGATTTTAATTCCTATTACCTACAATATAAGGCATACCAAGAATAGACACATTTTTGGCTTGTAGCTTCCTCTTAAGATAAAAATCTTTATATTGCCATAAGGACAATAAATTTCGATGAAAGATAACATACATGTGAAATTAAATTTCTCCTGTTTACTGTCCTTGGAGCGTTCTCCCGGTTTCGGAGAAATTCTCATTTTCATCAATTCATCAATTCAATTCAATGCTGATCCCTGGTAAACTAAAATAAGGGATTCACAAATTCTTCTGGCGGATGTGGGTCTCTAAGTAAATGTTGTGGTAATCCCGTTTGGTAAGTTTATCGTTTAGTACGGTATATGGGACTGGCATATTCCTTGAACCACGATGCAGTTTAGAAGTCATGACGTCATTTTTTTTATCTACTTGGTTCATTTGTGTCAAAACGGCATTGAAATATATACATAATATAGGTAGGTAATTTCCTTCCTAATGTTTTCTTTGCATGCCTTCATTGATTTGATCCATTTCATTATCGACAATGTGGAACTACAGACATACTTAATACGTTGATAGTATTACCATACTGGCACCTACGAAATTAACAAGACATTTTTAGGACATACGTAATAGGTAAATTAACTATGTATAATTTAATTTAAAACCAAATAACTAATAGTAAAATGTACCATGAATATCCAAATATATAAATAATAAGGGTGAGTTGTAAGACCGTTTGACTTGCGCTAAACTTGTCCGTACAATTTTTAATAGATGCGGAAAACTCGCGAGTGAAGTTGATGTCATTAAAACACTCATTGATCTGTATATAGATTAAATCAAATAGAGATTAAACTGTAAGTGCTTGAAATCAAGGCAGAAATCCTTCAATAACTGTGGAATAATTTCCCTTACAGAAAAATGCCTTTAATTGTTTTGTAGATATTTGCTTTTTGTTCATTAGATTTAAAAAAGTACTTTTTTCCTTGTTTGAGACCACGCCTGTGTGGTCGATAAAATATTATCAGTATCCTCAATCAAACAAACCACCAACGTAACAAAAATATTTAGGTGCCATCGTTTTAGAATTGGATGCAATATTTGCTTATGTCAAAGTTGCAAGCTAAGTCTGAATTCGACTCCAATATTCCATATAATTTTGAAATAGGCTAATTTAAACAAAATTAATGTGTAAATTCACCTTCCCTCTCCTGAAAATGAGGGCCTAGGACACCCTTGAAGGGTGAAAGCCAGAAACATTTGAAAAAAATAAGCAATCATTGCAAGTGCCTGAATTCCTCGAACACCATATTTAAAAAAAAAACAATCATTAAAAGTTTTCGTACTTAAAGTAAAAATTATATTTACAGAAAGATTAATTATATTAAAAAAAAAATCATTAAAAGTTTTCGTACTTAAAGTAAAAATTATATTAACAGAAAGATTAATTATTATATTTTGCATTTATTATTAAAAATGGTTCGACCCCACTGATACATTTCATGTGCTTCAGTATTTGTTAAGAACAAGACAATTTTTTTTTCACTCTAGTATTATTAGTCGGAGTTCAAACAAGAATCCATACAAAAAATGCTGAAAAATAATGTATCCACATGTCATTGTAACTCGCACATACTAAATATCAACAGTTTACCATATTTTTCTTATTTGCTTACTTAGTAATACATACTTACTTTGATTCTATAAGTAGATAGATAATTTTAATAACTTCTTATATATACATATATATTTTTTAATTCTTTACTCCTTACCATATTTTATATTGTTTACTTTTTTATTCTTTTTAAATTCTTCTATATATATATTTTTTAAATATTCTTTCAAATTATTTTGATGCATTTCACAATAACTCGCACATATAAAATATCAACAGTTAATTTTTTTCTTATTAGTTCTTACATTGATTTCGTAAATTGAATTTATGTATATAAATTCAATATATGCTTTTAATTATTTTCTTTTAAATTATATGCTTTTATATTTATTTTAATTTCTTCTATATTTCATACTTGATATATTCTTTGAATGTACTGTTTATATTATAATGAACCACCACAAGACGGACATGTGCTTAGCTTGGTGGTCTAAACATTCCTAATAATTGTAATAACCATTTCACTGAATAAAGAATAAATATATATATATGTGTGTGAACATGAAAAACTAACTAAGAAATTTGTAAAGTTTGTTATTTAATTGCTCTTTAAGCCTATATTATTTTGTGAACCCGCTGAACCCATAAAAATGCTACTAATGTATTGGATTTGAACGACGGAGTTTTCTGAAATTTTAAAACAGTGTTTTTCATTGAATTTTAATTTTGCATTGATCTTTATCCAAAGACTTAAACAGATCGATGCGATGATATCGCAATGCATTTTTAATCAGTAATCAAAAGGTTCACTGGCCTTTAATGGTTCCATGACAACTCAACACAATGACAATTCAATACACCTTTAAAATGTGATATACAGTCATTAAAAGCGATGAACAAAAATACATATAAAGATAACATATTTAACCTTTTTTCTTCATAACTTTTCATGACTTTATTTCATTTTTTAAATGTTTGTTGAATAGTCATAGTAATGAGTTATACGGTCACCTTTTAATTATGATTTTTTTGACTACTGTTTCGGCGTCCGGGGCCATTATCAAACTGTGGTTATGCCACATCGAGCTTACAAATAAAAAAATGAGGTAGAGGTAAATAAAATCATAAAAAGTAGTCTGAAAAAAAATCTTTGCACGCCTTTATTTTCTCTTTTCTGTTTTTTTAATTTTTGTTTTTAAACGATTTTTAAGAATTGATTTCTTCTCTCCAAGGTGTGAAAAATCTATTACATATTTCTCAGGTATAGGTAGAATAATTATCAGTTTATTTGGTGGAGAAATTGCATATTTGCCTTTATTGCATTCTTTGCCTTAAGTCCTGTAGCCACCCCAGTGGTAGGTAGTGCCCGTATCTGGTCATATCAATGGTCTAATTTACCAATTCAGTGTCACGTACATCGTATCTCCCCATCTTTAGCTCCGAGTACCGATCAAAGTAGACAACGCTGTCACCTATACGTAATACTAATAATCATATCGCATCACTCCTGTCAATCATGTCTGTCGTATCGACGAGTCGCGACTTCAAATGGCGCAGAAGGGTACAACAAAATCACGGAAAAAATCCTCCGCCTGTCAAAATGATTGACGGATCATCCGTCCGGTGAACATGAAAGAAAACTGAATAAATGTCGTACCCGAAAATTATTTAAAAAAATCAATGTGATGTAAAATTATTACTACTTGTGTCAAGTTGGCCGAAAGTCGTAGGTAAAAAACCTTTTTTTATTAGTTTTTACCTGTACAGAATTTTGTAATAAACGAATCGTGTCAAGACGAAGCACTACGAAGAAATGCAATATTTGATATTTTAGATGCTCTAATTAAATACAAGCCCGGAAAAAAATAAATTATCAAGTCTATAAAATCTGCTTTAAAGGTCAACTTCTCCTATTTACGAATCCTTTTTCGGTTATTGTTTTATTGTATAATGTAGAAAATTAAGTTTTTTCTTGCATAAATCAAAACAGGCAGCTGGTACCCGGGAATTTAAACCTTAGCACCATCTGTATAAGGAATGTTTCGGCCGCAATTTAAGAAAAATTGGTGAAACTTTGTTTAGACGAAAAATCGTAAGCTGAGCCATTTTTTGCTTGTTTTCAAAATTTTAATATTTCAATAATGATGTGCTTATTTCTTATCCTAAAAATTGAAAGCCTATTGGTTTCATCTTTCAAAAACTGTTTTTAGTTTACGGATTCATAAAGAAATATCCATTTTTTTGGATTTTATTGAGAACCAGAAATGCACACAGACTTTCTGACAGCATCTTTAAGAAATATAGCGGTCAATATGTCAGAGGCCTGAAGAGTTAAATTTTGTTTTACATCTGCTAAAAAATAAGTTAATACCAAGGAATACTAAATTATTGCCAGTCGAGTTCAATTTGACTTTACCTGTCTAAGAAATTTTTCGTGCTGTAGTAAGATACAGAAGTAATGTTTTATTGGTAATTGTGGTGGATTTATAAAAAAAACATTAAAACTTCTCTTCGTAAACACGTACTTTGTTCGAGTTTAAATCCAACAAACAAACTCTTCGAATCCTGCTAAACCTCCGTTGGTGTTGTCTGAACTACAAAAAACAGATACAGGTAAGTGAGTAACATTATCGTTATTTTCTAATCAATAACTTCACCTTACATAATTATTGCATAATATATTTATTCATATATGTATAGTATAGTAAACCAATATAGATTTTTACTTGTAGTACCTGTTCACACGTATAGTTGGCACTTAACTAATGATTTATTGATTAGAACAATTTATTATTTTCCTAATGCCTTTTTAATAATCTTATATTCTAATATATATTATAATAAAGAAAACAGTGTTTCCCTACCCGCCTAATTTTCTTCACAACCAGCCACTGCCCACCCACCGGTGGTTATTATGGTAGATAGCCCTTGGATTCACATCGAAAGTAAGAGAGTTTAGTGGGGGTGGGTGGGAGTGGGTGGCGAAAATTTGCTTTGTTATGGGAAGGCCGCGAATGCTTCTGATTATTTCAGAATGTGCCCGCCGACTGTTTCGGTGAGTCTGGAAGGTTCCAGAAAGTTCACAAAGGTTCTCGAATGCTTTAGAAGGTTCTGGAAGGAGAAATAATTCATCAGGTTCCATAAGGTTCCAAACTGAGTGGCGGAGTGTGTCGGTGAGTCGAGGTAGTTCCGGAAAGTTCGAGAATGTTCTTGAAAGTTCTGGAAGGAGTCACAGCAACTCATGGCAGTGTACAGCTTGTATATTCCTATTTCCGCTAGGCAAGGTAAGGCATCTGAATTATGTATTGACTCAAATCATGTTAAGTTTACAAATTATGATTTTTTCAATTTTATTTTCATTTACTTGAGTCAAAGAAATCAGATTACAATCGTTACGAATTCTTAATACGTCTTTTTATCTTTCGGTACATTTGAGGTAAGTACCCTTTATCAATTAACCTTTACATGAGTATATAGTAGACCGATTTATTTAATTTTTAATCATGACCTTCAGCGTGTATTACGTTCAACTTGCAAAAAATAGTTTAATCAATATTGTGGACACATCGCTATTTTATTTCCTGTCGGAGACGGTTTGTGTGATAATTAATTCACTTGGCTGAGCGTATGACGTAGTCTATCACATCTATAACATTGTAACCATAGAATTATAATAAGGTGTTTCCATAAGGTCTGATGATTTATTTGTGTTTTGGATCTCATTGGTTTTGACTATAAATTTGACCCTTTTTGGGTTTCGAATATTTTAAAGGTTTTTTGGTTGAATGGAACGTGTTTATTACATTGTCATATTGGAAATAGGTATTTATAGCGGTCTTTTAGTTGGCATTTTACCTTAATAAATCCATTTCAAGTAACCTTAATCTGATGAATTCTCTCCGTAATACGATAAGCGAGAAGGATTGGTCTTTGTAAATTTAATGAACTTAGGTCATTAGGAATATTAGTGAACGCATATCCTGATACGCGAAAGTAGGGAACAAATTGACTGTTTGCATGGAAGAGAGCCTCTTCCATTTCTATTCATCTTATCAGTTGTACTTTGAATTTTGTATTTACTATCAGATTCTATGTGTCAGGGTCAAGAAAATAGTCTTTAAGCGTTGGTCAGTTTATTTCTCTCACATACAGGGTTCACAACTTATAGTAAAAAACAGAGTACGGGAAAGATGTAGCACAAAGTAAAGTCATTTAGAGTTTAAACAATGACCACTAACGTTCTCACTAAACACTTAGCGTAATAACCTCAACAGAGGACCCGTGGTCTCTTAGTTGGGTTGAGGTTTTCCCGACAAGTAATGTCCCCGAGGGAGCTGTTACTTGAATTCGGACCCGGGGGGTTCTCTCGACTTGGTACTGGGGAGGGTTTAACTGGACAATGACCACTAGGATTCTGTTGCTTAGTTTAACCAGGAGACTGGATACTCTGACTCCATATTGGCCTGCACGGTGTTATATACCCTTTGGGGTAGGGTAGTGCCGTCCGATGACGGAGGGGTGGGGGTAGCTCGGCCAATGGGGTGTCTTCCTGTACGGGTGGTGACCTGAAAGTTGCATTCTACTAACGTAACACGAACATTATAGTAAATACCTAGCAGAAGTGATTTTTTTACAGAGCGTTGGAGGATTTAAATCATAGTCGATAATAAATATTTGGCTAATTTTTATAAGACATTTTACTGTGCAATGTCAACTCGATGGCATTTAATGGCATAAATTGTCAAGAAAGAACGAAATAATAATAGTGTTTTCTATATAATACGAGTACCTATATGCGGTAGTACGCAGTGATACTGTTGTCATCTCACTCGCTCGCTGACTATCGACAACAGTGCGCGTAGCTAAAGTAATTGAGCTCAGGAAAATTAATAAAAAGCATCAAAAGCCTTCGAACGTTCATGCGTAGGTTCATATCCTTTTATTTGTGGTCCCATTTCCAGAATAGTTTTTAAACCTTTAAAAATGATTGATTAACTTCATGAATATCTTTATTTTCTTTATCTTTGTTTAAATCCCATTCATCAGGTTCGTAAATCGATTTTACTCTTAATCACAAGAGCATAAGGGTTCAGCGACGATCCTTTTTGTCGCAAGCATTGGCGCTCAAACCGCACAAGAGTACCAACTCCTCCCACCCTTCTTGAGCCATTGATATTATGGCATCTCCAATTGAGATATGTTGTGAGGCTGAAGGTAGAGGTGAGGGGAATTAAATGCGGAGAGGAATGTGGGGAAGTTCTTGGCTATTCAGATCTGATCACCAAACACGGCTAAAGCCATTTTAAGCAACGTTTCAATTCTGTATGGTGATCTTACAGCAGGGCAATACTGAAATCATCTTCCACTCTGGAACATCAATGTCCTTTTTCGTTTCGTTTCAACATCATTTTTTATAAATATTATCCATTGATCAAAGATGAAATTTAGGTTACTGAAGAATTTGTGTTATATCAAATGTGAATAGGTTCTTCTACACGTACACTTCGGACGCGCACGGCGGCCTGCAGTGCCTCGTGGTACCGCCGCACACTGGGGCAAGAGTGATGAAAAACGCCCTTTATTCGCAGGGACGTTTTTAAGAGAAAATTTGAATGTGGAAAGAAAGGTTATAAAAAAACTAAAATTTTAAATATGTAATATTAGAGATGTTCCGACTAGTCGGCGACTAGTCGGTAAAGCCGACTATCCGGCCACTATTGTAGTCGGCGATTAGTCGGCGACTAATCGGCAAAGAGCGCCGACTATCCGGCTTCTTACGTTGTATGTATTTCTCAATAATATGAATGCGGGGGAACTACATGAAATAAAAACCTTGATTATATATATTTTCTTTTTATAATCAGTCTTATACATTAACAAATGTAAAGCAATCTTTCCTTTGGTAATCACTTTTTAAAATTACTTGCTTGTAAAGAAAACATAATTATGACATTTATTGAACAAAATTAGTATCTATCCTAATTAACATAAAAAACAACATAATATCTTCTTATCTTCAATGAACATTTATAAGTATTTCTTATTATTAAAATAAAAAGTAGATTTTTTCAATTAACAAACTCAGTTATATGTATTAAATCAAGATTGTATGTACAAGATGCACAGTAATATATGTATATATTATATATATACATCCAAAAATTCTAAACATGAACTGTTTGATAAAAACAAAAAAAAATGAAAAAAACATATTTCTTATAACCATACCTACATAATCTAATCAAATCAAAGTCACAATTGTGACAACCAAAAATATTATAATCTCCTTATATTTTTTATAACTTATATTTTTTAATTAAGGGTAAATTATGATGTAAGGAGACTAAAGCTTCTGCCTTTCTGGTAGCAATCGATTTCTTTTTGTTTCATATATGTTTCCGGTCTCTGAGAACAGCTTCTCACTGTAAACAGAACTTGCGGGACAGCAGAGGTACACTTTGGCCATGCGCGACATTTCAGGGTACCTAGAACTATTCCCGAAACCGTAATCGGCTTAGCCGACTAGTCGGCCGACTAGTCGGTCTTATTACAACCGACTAATCGGCTAGTCGGCTAGTCGGCGAAAGTCATAATCGGCACATCTCTAGTAATATATGTAAACTTTATTACGTACATATTTTATATATACGATTTAAATAAATAAATAACAAAAAAAATCAGTAGTCTTTATCCGACTTGTTTGAGTCAAAATCACTATGATCATCACCATCATCAACACTATCATCATCATGATCATCATCATAATCGTAATCGTCACTATCATCATCATCATCCTGAGTACTTGATTAATTTTCACCTGTCGGCTGTAATGATGGCGCCATTAGCAGTACAACTACTACCGCTTCTTTGGGGAGTGTGGTCAACTTCTTTTTTGGCAGCTTCCTTTTGCTCGTTATCAGAGGATCTGATGACCAAAACAACAAATTGAAAACATAATTTCTAATTCCTTAGAATTGAGTGTACGTATTAAATCGCCCTGAGCGAAGACCAAACGCTTAATGGTAAGATTGAGCATTGTTTACAAATCAACATGAACCGAAGTATCACTAACATTGATTTTTGCAGTCCTTTTTTGCGGCCTGTACAATTTTATAAGACGGGTATAGTTTTGGAGCGTTTGATCTTATTACATTGTATTGGTGTCGAGATAATCCCGCTTCCACTACGAGTGCTACAGCATCCTCTCCTGACATAGTAACTGCTTCAAGAGAATTTCTTTAAGCTTTTAAATATTTAAATACTGGGACTTGATGAATCCGATAAAACATCAGTGATTTCTATAAACGCCTCTGTCTGTCCTGTAGTTCTAAGTTCCATTTGTGTGGCATAAATTAATTCAGTTGAAGGAGTAGATTTTCTCAAATCTAGATTTTTTTGTCGTTTCATTCGTTTTGTAATCTGATCAAAGGTAATTTTCGGGCGACCGGGACCACCGCGTTTTAGTGTAAGATTAGGAAAAGAAATTGATGAATCCAGCCATGTTTTATTTTTCTCCAGAAATCTTACTTCAATCCGGTGCGCTGCTACCCATCGTGAATAGTGTTCCGATTTGAAGCGATTTACCTTCTCGTAATATGTTTTCTGTGATCACCGATGCCTCCTGTCCTCAATTCCATTTCATTTTGCAGTAAATTTAGCTGATCTGGAATGTGTACTTGTCCAGAGTTCTTCATTATCGTGAATAATTGTCGTCTTGTCATGAATAAGGTATCGGAATTCACACCTGTGTGAAAAAAATAAAATGAATAAATTTCTCTGATCGGTTCACGTAGTGCTGTATTTGTCACGAAGCATAAAAAACCGCTGAATTGCGTTGTGCTATATCTGTCACCAACTGACGCGACTTCACGTCTCTCAGAAAACGCGTTCTATCTTTTTTATCTATTATGACCAGACATGTGGTATAAACAGTTTTTGGAAGGGAGACCATGAAGTTTTATCTTTGAGTTACACTTTACCACTCTACCACCTTACGTCCAAAAATTGGAAATTGAATGTCGGTAACGATTATTTTGAAATAAATCTTTTTTCTGACAGGTTTTATAACTAACATGATATTAAATTGTCTGATCCCGAGTTATAAAAAAAACTGTTCATTTTAATCTTAGCTACCGATCACATTAAAATAATTCATTACTTCAAAAATTGTACAATGTGCAAGATTTTAAAAGTGATTCGTAAATAACAATAGTTACTGGTTCTAAAAGTGTTTGAATGATAGCCCGGAGGTGCCCGGAGCTCAACTAATCTCTTAAAGATTATAATTTTTTTTTTAAAATCATGACTATATTTTTGTATATATTTGATATACAATTTTATCTATCAAAATAATTAATTATGTTCAAAGTATAGTGTGAAAAAATAAGATAAATACCTGAACATGATGGTTCCATAATCACTTTTGAGATTCGTAATAGGTGTTTTCCGAAATAAATACTTGAACTTGAGGTTTATGCTGGCACTTGTAAACGGCGTATTATCTGCACGAGTGTTCGCTCTCTACTGAGCGGTGTCACAGGTAGAAGGGTATGGTCAAGGGTTTCTACCTGCTTTATAATAATTCTACAACTATCGAGGTACCTCAAACAAATTAAGCGAAATCGTACAATTGATTTTTTGTTTTTTGTATCAACTTCTAGTATTTGGACCCGATGTGCGCCGCTCTGAAGTGTACTTGTTGCGGAGCCTTTTAGCTTTGTCCAGACTCCGAGAAGCGTGCGATGAATGCGCTAGACGAGTGCAAACAAGTATGAAGCAATAGTTGAACAATAATTAAATGTCCGAAATGTTTTCATATACTTTTCCCCCTTTTGAAGCCTTAACTATCAATTATTTATCATTTGGAAATGTGTGGACTGTCTGCATGAAGCTTAAGGCAACAAAAGACTAATAACGGGTTTGCTCGAGACACGCATTTTAATTAATTCCGACGAATTTTAAACCAATATATTTTTTTAAATACCCATGAATGTAAGTTATTTAGGTATATTTAAGATTAACAAAAACAATACTTTACCATTAAAATATATTACATAAAACGGTTTGAAAAATTAATAAAACATTTTTTAAACTATAAAATTAGCGGTATCACCAGATTTTATTTTTCTAGACGATGAATTAGTAACTTCCCGAGGTATTCGTTTAGAGACATCTGAGATTTTAGTAATAAATTTATCAGAATGAATTAATATAAACCCCACGGAAAGATACATTTTCTGGTTAGACCTTAAGGTCCGTCCAATACGTAAGGCTGAATATTTTTTGCATTACTTCTTTGATTACGTCGTTAAGATTCCCTTTTTATTTTGGAGTATTTGCTAGGGAAAATTCTACCGTAGCTCTGTCCGATACACCAGGGCCGCTCGTCGCATATTTTTGTACAGGGCTTCTTCACTTAGGTCGGTTAAGATTCCGAATTTATTTGAGTGTATTATGACGTTTTAAGAACGACAGTAATTTCGTGTTAAAATACTCCTTATGCGAATAAGTTTGGTTGAGAATGGAATGAGGGGTACCCACGTTAAATAAACCTTCATTATTCCTGTGTGTGTGTGCAGATATGTTATAATAATAATAATATTTGGATGATTTGTATATAGCCGTTGTTGTGTAAAATCATTATAGGTTAAAGAGCATTGTGCAAGCCGTCGATTATAGATTGGTAAATATTTATTATTATTCTTCAGACACCTTTTTCAAATTATCATGATAAATTCTGCAACCCAGAGATCTTTAAACAGGTTATTTTTTTAAATTTATATTTATCACTATATTTATCTATGTTTCCTAGAAAATACGTGCAATGTTTTGTATTTTTGAGATGCCTGAAGGTATTTAGACGAAACCAAATTAAAATTCTGATCAGATGAGTTCATACGTAACGATATTATCTATTATCTTGGAATCTAATACATTATCATACGAGTAGCATTTATTTTTAAGAAGTATATAGGTACACAACACAGTAGTGATTTCTTGTGACTCACCGATATAATGTTAACGTCGTATGTAGAATCACTAGCTTTTAATGCTATAAATCTATGATTTCCCCGTTAAAAATGCCATTGATTTTTTTAAATGATTTTAATTGAATTTAGCTTAGGTCTTTGAATTATGTAAGAATTCCTTACACTTTTACAATAATTTTGTCGCTGTTGTATAAAGAGCATTTAAAACATTTTAATATTAATCAGCCGATCAGTGACGGACTTGATAAATACGCCTGGTTCGCACCTAGGCGTCTTGCACGGAGAAAAATGAGTATTGCTAATTTATTAAGAATCTCTTCAAATTAGTGGTAATTCAGTGCAACCGCAAATGGCGCGAAACGCCGCTTGCAGTTGATTCGTTCCTTTCCCCTAATTCTTGGTACAGATTGCGTGTGGATTTGCAAATGTATACGTACCCTTAGAAATGCCTATCAAAATCGGATTCCAAAAAGTGTTGATCCATCGTCCTAGTTCCTGTTGAATGCTGTTAATTTCAATCACCTATTTAATTAGACGGCATCGTTGGGTTTCGGAGGTTTTTTTGGGACTTTTGTACGCCCGTCCATATTAAGTGGTTTTTTCTTATTGTAAGTTGAGTTTGTTTTATAAGAAAATGCTTTGTTTTTGCCGACTATTTAATATTTAGAATTTATCTAGATAGATTTCCTTTATTCTTTTGATGGCTTCGCAGTTGCTAAGCAATTTCACTGACTGAATTATTTAGATACCACGTACCAAATTTAAAAAAAAACGATTAATCTTCCTCGAACTCCTGTGAAAAGACATAGGTACTACATTAAAAAAAATATATGATTACTCTTCCTCGAACTCCTGTAAAAAGAATTCTGCGGTAAGTTCTTGTTTATATTAAAAATATTGTAAAAAAAATATTAATACAATTAGCTAGATTTCGATAGAATATTTATTACATACATAAATTCAGTCCGCGTATGTTCGCAAAACACAAAAGTAAAGGTTTGTTCTTCTTAGTGCCATGACTGTATATATTGGTTAGAATGTTAGGAGTCTGTAACGCCCGAGGAATACTCAACTCAATATCTCTGCACTGAATTAGATACGGAGTGGAATTAAAGTCGATGTAATGTAGTGTTTTTAACAGTAACATAGTAGTATACAGTAGAGAATGGTAGAATAAGTCGGAAGCTAAATCAACATGTTCCAGGCTTCAAAGATGATTTATGTCACTGTTGCGTATTTTTACATCATTCTATGTTTCCCTTATTATTTTGATGGCTCTCGCAGTTGCTAAGCAATTTCACTGACTGAATTATGAATTATTTAAAATACCAAAATACCAAGACACAAAAATAAAAATAATAATTTATGATTACACTTCCTCGAACTCCTGTGAAAAAAACTCTTCGGTAAGTTCTTGTTTATATGAATCCAATTAGCTAGGTGTAGATAGAATATTACATAAAAAATATCCATATAAACTAACTTCATTTCACTATGAACGTACTTGTAATTCACTTGTACGTTGAAAACTCTATTCTTTTGCCATATTTATTCGACTCACTCATGCAGAAAATAATGTATATCAACAGCGTACTTTGCTACTATTAAAATTGATATTTCTTGCACCACCGGAGGTAATTAAATTACTAACAAATTGGTTTTAAAGACATGAATAGTGTGTAAACGTTATCTAAAGTCTGTTATGTCGATTGTGTAACTATTTGTAGTAGCTATAAATGTAACATAAACGAGCATAATAACTAATAACTGATTAATTTTATTTAATAACACTATTGATATTGATTGATTCCTATCGTAGAAAGCTGTTTACATGTACAACTCTTAATAAATAGTTACTTTTTCATAATAGCTTTACATAATATACCTATTTTGAATATTTATTACATAATAACATTAATATGTTTATGATGTTCGTATTCGATTTGTTTTCGAAATTTTATTCTGCCTAGTAACGTGCATTTTGGCGAAATATTTTTTTTACGTTTGACAAAACCTGTTAAACAACTTTGATAAATATGAAGTCAGGTCAGTTCAAAATTTAAAACGGCTAGCCAGGGCCGGATTGTAACTGATTTCTACCTGTGAAAGTTCGTTCAGATGTTGTTTTCCAAAGTACTTAGGTAAGTAATATTAATGTACTTTGATTTTGTTAAATTTAACTCAATAATCAATTCTCAGATTTTCGTCAAAATAATTAATATTTAGTAAGCACATAGTGAATCCTTAGTGTCAATCACAATTTTCTTAAGCTGTGTATACACATGAGAAAATTTGCCTGAGCCGACCCACGAATAATGGTAAAGGAACGAAGCACCGCAAGCGGCATTTCGCGCAGTTTGCGGTTGCTGCCTTCCTTTCCCATAAGTGTACGAACACAAAGAACGCGTGTTTCGGCTTTCAGATTACCAGCACTCAGTGCCTGAGTCCGCTGGAGAAGATGAGCGCCGAGTTGTGGACACATAGAACGCCGGTAAAATCCGCGCCATTTGCGCGGTAGCCTGATAGCAGCTGTCAGTTTTAACAAAATGTCAAGCTCGTCGGAAGATTTTTTACTTTTGTAGAATTCTTTCTTGAAATTAAGAAATAAAACAATTGGTATTCATCCAATTAATGGTAGTAGAAAAAGTCATGGTGAATATCATCACTTGTTTAGTGAGCTTAAGGCGGACGAAGAAAGATTTTTTATATAGATAAACCTTATTTCACTCGTGACATTTGAGGTTATTATAAAATTTTCTACGTATCGTTTTCATTCATATCCTTACTGATTTCTTTCCAGCACTTGTCGACAACATTTCTGTTGCTATGTAAACTGTTTCTTTTATCCCAGATCGGCGATTTGTTAAAAACAGCAGCAATTAGTAAGTCGCTCATTTTGACAGGACTTGTTTAGTTTATGTTTTGACACTAGCTTCCAAAACAAGCCTCACTAACCGGCCGCACCGGCGAGCCGGAATTAAGAATTCATTCCGGTAAAGCTTCTCGGCGGGCCAGCGCGCGGACACAAATCTGAACCTGCCTTCACTATGTGCGTTCTCACACGTTTAGATACAAACATTCTTGTCGGCGCGCCTGCGCCAGTCTGCCGCTTACTTGCCGGCTAATCTGAAAGCCGAAACACGCGTTCTTTGTGTTCGTACACTAATTCGTTGTTCGGCTCGCAGATTCGCTGATCTTGCTTGTGTATAAGCAGCCTTATGTTTCAATCATTCTTTCCAATTTCAATCGAATTGTCGAAATCCCAATTATTTGATTAATCAATCAAACTAATTGATTTTTCGATTTGATTTAGGTACTTAAACCCCCAAAGTCTATAACAGACCCGTGTCCCTAATTTGTGTAGCAGATATATTTATTTTTTTGTGTTTAATTCGTAGAACTCCATTTATTTATTTTTAAATTAATTTAAATCAAATTTAGTAATATCATTATTAAGTTCTGCAAGTATTTTTTGGTTTTTGTTATTGTTACAGCTGTTTCGGCCTTTGAGGCCATTTTCAAACTGTACATTTTGACAGTTTGAAACACGTGTAGCAGATAATTGAATTTTTCATTACACAGTAAATAGTTATAGAATGAGATTTTTAAGGGTTGTCTTTCATTGAGGTAAGTATTCATAAGCGGTAACGAATCACTGTCGCTGTTCTTCTTCTGAAGGCGGCAGCCCAGAAAAACTCTGCGGAACTACACTCGTACCAGATTACAAAGCCACGTATTACCGAGTCTTCCTCTAATTTCTTTTTAATTTATCTTCCCCTGGATTTCCAATTGATTAATTTTGCATTTTTCGTAAAATAATTTCGCTATCATAATCATATGAATTTCATAGTCAAAGATTTAGTTAATTCAGTCCCATGAAGCCTGATAAAAAACGGCCCCTAATTTGTTAACAAAGGTCTAGCATCTCACTAGTAAACTTGCATTTTTTCATTATTGGACAGATCGGTGATTTTTCTTTAATTGAATCGTTCAGTCCGTAATGATTGTCACAAATCTAAAGATTCAGTGAACAGTGATGTGGTGGCTTAGAAGTTGAGAAACAGTCAATATCAATATGACCATGATATTGCAGTTTTCTTATTTTGATAGCTAGTACAATTTTACATTTCCGGGTCATTTGTTGAAGAATTTCTAAATTGGTTACTTTTTTTGGCTTTTGACAATCGTTTTTTACGATTATACTCTTTGTATTTAAGCATCATAATCAAAATTGTGTTTTCATCCCTCTCCCGGTTGGGTCTGGAACCCATTCCTTCGACAGTACGTCACCAGGCGTCCCTATCTTACGCTCATTCGGTGTTCTTGACCAACCACCGCGACCGGATCGCCCGGTCTCTCGTTGCAAAGGTTAGGTTAGGCATTGGTTTTCCTCAAATTTGAGGCAAAACCTACTGCAATTTATTGCTGACACTTTCGTTCTGTAGTGGTACTGCTTTCAGCATATACATGTATTTATTTAAAATTTCTCTCATATTGTCATTGCAGTGTAACAGTGTTGATTTAAAAAAATAAATTGTTCTTGTCTCAAATTCTTTGTGGTTTCATAATGCATTTGCTAGTACGTACCTTCATTCGAGTAAACCTGTGAATCGCAAACCTATTGTCGATTGCTAAATACGAACTGCCTGTTTCCAAATACATTAATTAAATTGCAATAATATAATTATAAGTCGTCTAGACTTAACGACAGCACAAACCATTCATCGGCACCATTGATGTATCTTTTGGGCAATGATTGGCATTCAAAATATTGTTTAATTAAAATTTATGTCGATCTTCCCGGCAGAGTTACATGCTCCTTGCCATATAATACATTTAATTTAAAACTAGCTGATGTGTACCCAGCGTTGATTGACTTTTCTCTACTTTCTCTAAATATAATTTGCATGTATTATATGTAGAAACCATCCGGAAGAAATTCTTTAAATGATGTGATATTAAATGTGAAAACGCTATGAAAATCCGTTGCGCAGAAAGTCCCCTGTATTGCCCGGGCTTTACACTAGATTTTTTGTAAATCAAACTCAGATATTGAAGGTCGAGTGTGCAAAATTTCTCTAATCTCAGACTTCATCCTCATCTCAGGCGATGCACTACGTCGTGTAAGATTTTAAATTTAGCCGCTATTAATTAAAACCCTTACGTTGATGGCGATAAGGTTTAAATTCCCGCTTAACACCATCCGCCTGTTTTAATTAATCCAAGAAAAAAACATGGCCAAAAAGGTATTTTATTTTATTATGTGGATGTTCAGGCATAAAGATTTAATTTTTTTCGATAATTTTATAAATAACTTAATTTGCCACATTATACAATAAAATCATAACCGAAAATGGTTTCGTAAGTAGGAGATTTTGAACTTTAAAGCAATTTTCATAGGCCTTCACATTATTTTTTTCTGGGCTTATAAAAATACTTATCTAAAAAATACTCGATTATTTCAAAGGCCAAGATGTATTCTACTCGCAGTATTTAATTTAAGCATCTGAAACATTTCTAGGCGACAAAATTTTCAAACCAAAAACACATGATTTTGCATTACTACGTATGGCATCGCCTTAAACTAGATTTGCAAAAAAAATTAACCAAACGTCGTCCGTCCGCTACAGACAATCTTATTTATATAAATACATAGATAGACAGAAGATTTAAAAATATATTTCCTAAGAAATGGATGACGTACCGAATCTGGTAAGCTCAATAAAAATATAGAATTGAAACGACTTAAGCTTTTTTTAGTGACCAGATCAAATCGTCGAGTACTTTTCAATCTCAATCACTTAACTGTGGCGCTATAAACCTCCAATAAGCCCCTGGGAGACTTGGTTCTTGTAAATAACATAAAAAATGTTTTGCCAAAACTTGATATTGCAAATTATCCGAACCGGCTAGTAGGGCTGCTAACAAGTGATGCCCATCGACGAAACATACGACCAATATCGATCCTGATGACTCGTAATTATTTTTTAAGATTTATTTATTTCTGGCTGTTAAAATTATTTCCTTTGAGTGTGTAAAAAATATTAAACACTTTTATGGCAGTCGTTTTATTTCTGTCTTTCAATCAATGCTTTCAAATTATTTTTATCGTCGACAATCAAAATGCATGTTTATTTTTGACATAAGTTCAGTGATATTATTTTTACTGTCGTCCATTTTAACAGAATTATATCTCTTATCTCCCCCGTGACACTTCGCTTTGTATATAAATACATGAGACACGACTTCCTTGCGGTTAAATTTTCGTTTGTCGAATCATGTCTGACAAGGTAAACTGAACCCTAATATTAATATTGACAGTGACAATATTAGTAGTAAGGTGTTCAGCTGCTTCTGCCTTTTGGCGAATGGAGTTGGTAGCTAATTTAATTGGTGACCCCAAATGATAAATATTGTGTTTGACCTTCTATTTCGAACGCTGGAGGAGTGTCGTAACTTCTTATCAAAATGTTTATTTTATGCAGTCAATTAGGCAAATGCATTTGATGAATAATTCCTACCTCTTTACATTGTGGCTTTATATTACTATCTGCCTTTTTGTTTTGTTTCCAGTCGGGTTAGTGATGTTATTCGTTTTGAGTATAATTAATATTAGTTTATTTTAATGATTATAAATTGATGTTATTGTGTAATTTTTTGCGAGCTGTTCTGTTCTGCGCTTCTCGTTCCGTGTTGAGACATTTAATAGCCTTGGAGCATCCTTAATCAGTACAAATGTGTCTATATTATATTTTATCACCGTAATATTATGTGTCTATCAGTAGTTACTAGTTACTACCTGAATTCACACTAATTAAATGAAAAACATGAGATAACCAATAAGGGATTTTTTTACAGCGGAAGTGTTCGTATCACGAAACTGTACTGATTATGCACTGAAGGTGATGCTGGAATAAGACCTTTTGCAACGCACTCGACCCAGTTCCAAAACTATTTCAACTGCTATTATGTTATACGGGACAGTAAATTTGTAAGCATCCGCTTAACTCGATGGACAGTAATTCTTCAATATTTTAAATCTGGGCTTCTGGAAAATAAAAAAAGTCCAGATTGGAATATAGGAAAAAAAGGACTCATCCGTCGCAATTGGGGCCACAAAGTATGCCAGCTTAAAGATGGCAGAATTAACAAAATTTATATTCCGCAGTCTTCTTTATATCACTCATCAATCCTTCCTGTCTGTTGTATTAATTTACACTGAGCATACTGTGAGTTTGAAAGGTAGGTTTTGACATCTTATTGCAAAAATTATTCCGGTCATTGTGACATTTTAGGATGGGTACATTGGGTAGGTACAAAGATATTAGAAGAACGAGATGTGCTATGCGCAGTTCGTACTGAGTGGAATTGTTTTACCGAGTGTCGCCGGTTTTGTTCACCAATACTACTGCACACCTTCGCTTGCGCTAAGGTATCCGCACTAATACATAGAACAGATTTCTGTGCGTACACGTCCCGATACCGTTCAAAGTACCCTAATTAGGTAGTACTCCGGCTACGGTCCGGCGGCCAACATAGCATATCTCGTTCTTCTAATATTGGGTAGGTAGGACAATTGCCAGATTTAATACTGAGGTTTCCTAGCAATCACAAGTCTTTGCGAGTATATTCCTACCTACTCCCATATATACTGCGCGAACAAGGGTGTTATTTAACAACTCCTTTCTTCATGGTGAAATTATGGTTTCCAGCTGAAAGTATTTGCGTTTGCTTGAATTTAAATTTTAGAATTTCCCAACAGAAACCATGTGTCAATTTTAGGACAGCATAGCTTATCATTGAAAATTTTTTTGCTCTATAGTTAATATTTCATATGTGTTTTAATATGACTCGTGCTCTTAAAAATAAATCGTTCCTTCCTCAAATCCATGGCGGCACAAGAATCTAACAGATTGGATTAAAAAAAAGAGTCTTTGACCATTGTAATCTGATCAGGTTGTCATGGTAATTAGAATGGCAGTTAATTTTTTATTTGAACCTACCCATTAACCCAATCAGCTCCTGGAATATATCTAGGGCTTTGTTAACCCCCGCATAGCGGAGTGAAACTTCGCCACATAGCTCAGCAGACAAGGGTGTTATGTTGCAAAGGGTTAATGAGCTTCATACTATGAACAATCTTAGTCTAGCCCATGATAAAGCAGTTATGCATAGAATAATGTAATATCATAACAAGAGAAAATAACAATTTATCATTTTTATTCTATATCAAGACTGTTTTTTAACATTTTTTGCAGAAACACGGAAATCATTTTTTTTCTTCAAATTTGGAAAAGTATTTTTCTTAATTAACTTTATAATACGATCAATTGAAATAGTTGAATTTAATAGATCTAATGTATAGATATATTAAGATATTCAAACCATAAAAAATCGTGACCCGCCCTCTTTTAATATACCACCCCCTAAGAGTCTTAGCTGGTCATAGTCAGCAGAACTATGACGTCACAAATTGTGGAATTTTGAAGTGGGAAGGAGAGGAAGAGGGAGTAAAGTAGGAAGATATCTACCTAGTCAGATCCGATTAACTAAAGTAATTAAAAAAATTACTGTTTCATGGTCTCACAGCAGGGCGATACTAAGAGTTTTCCGCTTTTCTTCCCTTCTGGATATCTTAATTTGGAAAAAAAATCGCTTAACACTAACTGTTAGGCATATGTTATTTGTAAAGCGTAGCCTTTTATATATTATTTACGCAGTGTAGATCTTAATCGTAGTCTAGCCAGTCTATGCGCTCCATTTTGTCGAAAGTTCAATGTGCTTCTACTTATAAAAGCTTTTCCTAGAAAACCATGTACGTTTTGCTGTACGTGCTAATAGCAACCGGCCGAATGGTCGACGGTAATACTATGCGAAATTTAATAATTGGTTATGATATTGAGAATAAATAATCAACTGTCGGCGAGACTGGTTTTAATTTCGCTTAAAATAAGGAGAGTGGTTGTATTTAATTTTTTCAATGTATATTTTAAATATCATAACCTACGTGATGCTCTCGATAGAATTTTTTTTGTGCAATTACTGGGAAATGATAATTTTATTGGTTAAACTTTTTACAGATGACTCGTGTAAGAAATGAATGACCTTACCAGCATGATATTTTACATTTTGAAGCCGTCTAAAAACGATTATTGTTCCTTTAAATGTACAACAGGCATTCAAATAAAATAATATTTAATCCACTCAGCGCTTGGTACTCGGGTGTGTTAAAGGTTTTTCAATGAGATATAAGAGTGGAAAGATACTGTAGGAATAGGGAACATAACCCGGCAAGTCGTTTCGAGTCACGAAGCAGTCGAGCACATAAATGAGTCGTTAAAACAACCCGCTCTCAAACGAAATTCAAATATTTTTTTGATGTGTCTACGGGCTGTGAACTGGCGTAGAAGAAACTAATAACGATATTCCGTTGAAGCCACCTCCTCTGAAATACAGGTAGAACAAACACTGTATTCTCACCTGCATATTTTTTTTTTATTTAAAAATATATTTCTTTTATACAAAAACATAAATATGTTAAATTACAACAAAAAACTAATTACAATAAAAATGTTTTCTTTTTAACGTAACTACCCAATTCAAGAGAGAAAAACGTTTCTCGTGTTTGATTTGGGGAGTAGTGCCATTACAATATATTATATTGGGTAAAGAAAAGAAAGAAAGCTTTTATTTACAAAGTAAGAAATAAACAAAATGTATAAAGCTTGATAACAAAAGTATAGATAATTAAAATAGACTACAATAGATGTTACTAAATTAGATAGATAGTAAATGTAAATAAATATAAGAATATATTTATTTACATTGAACATTAATTTAAGAATAAAAATAAAATAAAATAATATTATTACATTTCGATTAATAAGTAGGTGGTATAAGTACATGTAGTTATTTTATTCATTTGGAGTAAACAGAGCTGATAGTATTGCAAGCGGAGGTACATAATAAGTTGCGACAATAATCTGTTGGTGGCTCGAATGCTGATATAATATTAGAGGATATGGTAAAAGAAGAAAAAAATAATTTTTTTAGTTAATAAATTTTATGAAATAGTTAATGATATACTGAGTATGTAGGTACCATTAAAATTTGAAATTGATCAATTACTACTAATATGTACCTGTTATCAGTAGATATGTAAAAAATCAAATTAAAATTTATAATTATTATTTGGTTGATCAAGAAGTTGTTTTATTTGTAATTTAAAGGCTTTATAATTTTTTCAGATTTGATTTTATATGGGAGTGCATTAAAAAATTTTATACCTTGATAAGAATAATGGTGTTGAGAAGCGCTCATTTTAAACTTAGGGATTTCTAAATTGCCACGTGATCTTGATCGGTTACTTATTTTTGGAAATGTTATTGTAGGATTGAAATGATCTTTATGAGTTTGTAACAATGAGTTCTTTTTGAATATATTATTTAGACTGAGAACCCTAAAAGAGTTAAATAACTGTGTTGTTGGAAATATAGATGGTTTACGTAGGATGACTTTTAGAATCAACCTCTGTGCCTTTTCTACGGGTAAGAGGTTAGTTTTGAAAGTCCCCCCCCACCCAATTATACCATATTGGAGAATAGATTGGGCAAGAGAGAAATAAATAGTTTTAATCATATTATATGATAGGATGTTTCTCAATCTAATGAATAAGTAAATAAGTTTTCTTACTCTGGTTGCCGTATTTTGGACTTGTTCGTTCCATTTTAAGTGTCTATCTACTATGATACCCAGATATTTTATAGTATTTTTGCATGTTATTGGTAAACAATTTACATTGCTGCATTCTTTTTTATTTTCACACTGTGATGAATGGATTTTAATTGTTATATTGTTTTCGAAATTTTTTTCCTGCAAAGAGAATGGGATGAAATATGTTTTCTCGGTATTTAGTGAGAGACAATTTAGGTCGAACCATGTTTTGAGTATGTTTATATTGATATTGGCTATCCTCATTGTTTCCTCCCACGATTTTCCTTTAGTGATAACTACAGTGTCGTCTGCGTAAGATATGATATTTCCAACAATGGGAAGAGTGAACATTTGATTTACATATATAATAAAAAGGATTGGACCGATGACAGTTCCTTGCGGTATGCCAAAAGATGAGGTTTTGGATTCACTAAGGGTATTATTGATTTTGACATATTGAAATCTCTCTTTAAGGTAACTTTGGAACCATGATAGCACAATTCCGTCCAATCCAATTTGTTTTAGTTTCTCAGTGAGTTTTGAGTGTGATATGCTATCGAATGCTTTGCGGAGATCAATGAAGATTCCAAGACACTTTTCTCCATTATCTAATTTTTGCATTATTGTTGATGTCAATTTAGCAATCGCATCCTGTGTGCTGAGATTGTCCCTAAATCCAAACTGGTTTGGGCTCATTATCATCTTATCTTTTAAGTAGTTGTTGAGTTGTTTTTTAACAATTTTTTCATAGATTTTTACTATATTTGATGTGAGTGCTATCGGACGATAGTTAGAAGTGTTTTTTTTTCGTCACCAGATTGAAAAACAGGGGTCACAATAGTCTTCTTATAGTTGTTCGGGTATAACTTAGAAGAATCTCAGAATGAGGGTTTTTAGTAGCTTGTGTTTTTATTCGATGTAATCAGTGGTTCAGAATATTGCATCATGCACCTAAATTTACTCAGAATTACCATATTAAATATTAATAACTGTTTATTTTAAAACACGTAAAACTGCCATAATAGCACATTTTATTTTATTAGAATTTTTACCTTCAGTATTAAATTGTCAATTTTGTCACACCAGTAAATTGCAAATGATACTTGATGCTGAAACTGGTATAACGATTCAAAACAGCGAAACGATATTATAAAACTGAGATATCCTAGTATATTCCTTGATAATGATGTGCCAGTTATCACAATTTTTCCAGAATAAAATTTTCGCGTAAACATAATTCTTCTTACCCGAAATTGTTGTTCTTCCGAGAAATGGAGAACTGTTATTTCTTTATCATGCACTTTCGTCGGTTGTGTACGTGGTAACCCAATTGTGTTTTTTTGCCTGGCAACAGAACTCGAGACACCGTTAAATCACCAAGCCGGGATGGTCCGACGATCTGTAGGGAATCCGCTGTCACAGCGCGGGTGTAAACTGTGCGCCATATATCAGCAGTTTTAATTATAAAGATATATAAGAGAGGTTAGTGGAAGAGGGCCGTTTAGTGCTAGGGTTAAAATCGTTACTCATATTATTATTTATGCCTGATTTTTATTTATCAACTGTTCTGATAACTCGTAAATCAACATAAAACTATTAATTAAAAAAAAGATCTTTTTGCTGAACTCTTTCTATATTGTTAGAGTTAACTTTATACAAAGGGGACCAAATAGGTGAATTATATTCCACTTGACGTCTAAGTTATAAAATATATAAATAAATAAATATTTAAAAATATATATTTGATACTTCGTTACTCATTCATGCCAGATTTTTATAGACTTCTATCACTTTCTTCCAAACCTCTAAAACTTGTTGCTAACTTCACCCTTCTTTAGATGTAATGTCATCGACCCGGTCTGTTGTTTTGCATTGAAATCCGGCCAGTTCGATTATGCGTCCCGTATTTGATTTGGTAAATTGATATTTGGATTTAAAATATCCCTCCGAAAGAGCTGCAAATAGATATTTCTGTTTTTTTTACAATTACGAAAAGGACCGATATTTGTCAAACTTCGCGAAGAAACGTCGTCAAATTCGGGCATTCTTCAATTGCCGGCGCTATCCTTACGCTATACTAAGGGTCCATAAATCTGACAGCTACTAATACGGTCAGTATACGCATCCGCAGTGATTATGAGTAACGATTTCAACTACCCCAACCTTATACGTCCGTAGAATATTTGTACCGCGATTAAAGCATAGACTTACGGATATACCAGGATCACATGGGAAAGCAGCGGATGGTTGACCCTTTGGTCTGGCCTTGGTATCTTTGCCCTGGCTTCCTCCTACGAGTTTTGGCGATGAACTCTCGCGATTAGCAATTCCGATCAGTCCATCTCTGACGTCAATGATCAGGGGGCCATAAATTAAAAACTAGTTTATTTATTGTTTTTGTTTTTAGAAACGTGCTCTTTTGCACGGGCCCTTGTCGACCAACAACATTATATTATTCAAATGTATTACTCTTCTTTTTTTGTTTACAGTGATCTTTTATTTTATTTCAAATATTATACCACGAAATCGTCGTATTCCCGTCTCATAATTACCATGATTTTATATAATGTTATTTCAATATAATATAATAATAATATAAAAAGGAGTCTCAATAAACATGTGTTTTACAACATGAGATATGACGACCTACGCAGCAGAGACAAAAAAAGTGGGTGTGTCAAGCCTACGCAAGACAGAAGTGAAACTTCTAGTATTCCTCTCTCTCTATTTTCATTTCATCATCTCTATTTTCTCTCTTAGGTTAGTTTGAAAATTAGAGGTTAAATAATTCAACGACGAAGCATGGATTTGCTTTTTCTAATATTTTCTTATAGATGAATGACGTTCGATTAATGTATAGTTCCAAAAATTTTCAATTTATTCACAAGTATACAATATTACATAAATAACAATATTACAATTAAAAATTACAAAGAAATTACAATGACAATTTACCAATCATGTGCCATTTTCATTGTCAATTTCATGAATATCATTTCCTAATGTCGTGATAATTGGGTTATGGTAACTAAAGTGCGAGATATATACATGAGCACTTAAATCCTTAATGAATCGTGCAAAAACTGCATCGATTGTTGTCCCGTGTCGGGAGAGAACGTTCGTGAGCGGCTCCCCCACCTCAACAAGCGCATATGGTGAGAGAGGGACAGTGAACGGTGAGCGGTGGTGGGGGTACCCGCATTTTCGTGTCGATCCTGACTCGGTTTTACTCCGTCCCCGAATTACGCGCCTAAAGAAGTTTCACTTCAATAAGCACACTTTTGAAAATTAATTATTTAGTTATCTCTCCATATATATTATTCCTCATATGGATTTAAAAAATAGAATATTGTATATTTATATACTTCGTAATATTTACCCATCGTTCCAGAGTGGAAAACACTTTTTCGCACTGGTGGAACTATTAATCGAAACGTTTCCTGGAATGGCTTTCTTTTCTCGCCCCCTTTCTTTAGGCGCTATCCCTAAATGAGAATGTCATCATTCCACTGACTCCAGGCAGTTGAAACCCATGTGAGGCATCACACAGCATGTCATGTAAATATAACGTATTTGTGCACCGGTGCAAACAAGAATAAACTGTTATTAAGGCGATGCCATACGTAGTAATGCAAAATCATGTGTTTTTGGTTTGATAATTTGGTCGCCTAGAAATGTTTCAGATGCTTTAATTAAATACTGCGAGTAGAATACATCTTGGCCTTTCAAATAATGGAGTATTTTTTAGATAAGTCTTTTTATAAGCCCAGAAAAAAATAATGTATAAGGCCAATGAAAACTGCTTTAAAGTTTAAAATCTCCTACTTACGAACCTATATATAATATAATGTGGCAAATTAAGTTATTTATAAAATGATCGAAAAAAAATTAAATACCTATTTATGCCTGAACATCCACAAAATAAAATAAAAGGCACTTTTTGGCCATGTTTTTTTCTTACATAAATCAAAACAGGCGGATGGTGTTAAGCGAGAATTTAAACCTTATCGCCATCTACGTAAGGGTTGTTATTGATAGCGGCTCAATTTAAAATATTACACGACGTAGTGCGTCGCCTTAACTGGGAATATCTTTACTTACAAGATAGATTTCTAATAGACGACGTAGTAAGTAGTAAGTGGCAGGGTATGCTGGATACCCTAGAAACCTCGACCTATAGGTCCGAAGGCTAATACGCTCGTTATACAGTTATTAAAACATCAATAATAGTTGCATAATTCGTCAACATGTTGGTAGTGAAGCAAAAACCACGTGTATAACCAGTTCTCCAAGTACTGCCTATGTCATTTCATTTTCGTAACAAGTGGGTCATTTTGAATGCTTGAAACTCCTTTATCTCTTTCCAAACTTTATCTCGTGACTTCGGAACAATGAAAACCTCGTGACTTTGTCCGATTTATAAAAAATATTTTGGACATTGTTAAGTTTTCCATGGAAGAAATAGTCGATTCGGCGACACTATAAAAGCTGAACCTGTAAGTTCGCTTTAGTAAAAATAATTCGCACAACGAATTAATTGATCATGGTGTTTTTAATCCACTGCAGTTTTCATGTTTTGTGTTGATGTTTCAGATTCTCCCATGAACCTTTGCTTAAAGTGTGTTGTTTACCCGTTTAGTGGATTTTATTTTATTAACGCGCAATGTTCTTCAATTCTAGGAAAATTAAAAAATAAAAAGTCCACTGGATGTTACCCGAAACATTTGGTAAGCAAAAGTGAACAAGCTGTGAACACTGCGTGGAATACCACTAATTCACGCATGAAATTCACATTCATTTTTTTACATCGCTATATTCAAATGTGATAATGTGACCGTAAATAGGTACATTTCTAGATAAGTACGTACCAAGATAAATCTGTGTTAATGAAAAAATAATAGTGATAAAAAAATAATTATCTATTTTTTTATCTTTTAATGAAGACAAAAGATGTTTGAAAAACTCGATCAACTTTGTTAAAAGAGGGTTCACACTCGTCAAGTGTCACTCAATGGAGAGTTGATCAACTAAAATTGAAACGTCTGAACCCGCTAACCCGAAAATCTAACACCGTAATGCACAAAAACATCATTAAATGCAGAACCATAGCTTTTCCATTAAAATAATTCTGATAATTGTTGGGGTCGTGGAGTTGATATTTTTATTTGGATATGCATTTTATTTTATTTTAATGTTTTCCTCAATAATATTTCCGTTGGTGATATTCTCAGAGACAAACTGATATTTAACTCCTATTAATTGTATTCCGATTTGTGTAACAGTTTTAATTTTAGAAATATTATATACACATGAAGCTCGTGGACTATCTCTAACATAATCCTATTCTTTGCGTAAATAGCGGTTCCCGAAATAAGATGACACCATTTCGGACTTGCACGAGTGCTCTTATAGTTTAATCATGCTGAACCTTGAAGCGATGACAAGCTTATGATATTCGCACAGTAAATGCAGTTTCACCCCGTCTATTGGCTAAATATTATAATATATTTATAAAAATACCATGTTGATAAAAATAATGAAATTGTGGCTAACCACTACATTTATTAATTATGTTGACCGATTTCAAGAACCCTCCGCCAGTACAAAGTTATAATAAAATAAAGAAATATAGGTAATTTATTATAAGCTGTGTTGAAGTGGAAAATAACACAAGGATAAGTTTGTATGTATTAAGGTTTGCAGTGGAAATGTCAGTTAATCGGAAACTAAGAACATTTTGTTTTTCAATTCGTGAAGAGGCTCTGCTGTTAGCTGATATTCCAAAACATCAATTATATTAATGTTGTGTACGGTATCCCACTGTTCCTATTTGATAATTATTTTATCTGGCAACGTAATAGAAAACCTGTCACATCGTCCATTTAACGTGCGTAGATTGACATATATTTTTTTTTTAAATATATTAGTGTTGGACCGAGCAGAAACGGTACCTAATTTAAGTGTTTTCCAGTAAACAAGTCTCTAGAAATGGCAAATCGTAAAATCAGTCGTTATGAATCAGTTGTTATGCTAATATTCTCACTCTGCGTGTTTCCTAAAGATGTTAATATTGTTGTCCCTATCTCGGAGAAGAGTAACATTAACATTTTTCTCATTTAATTTCTCCTTTGTATGCCTGAACTCTTTCGTGACGTCATTTCT
Organism: Hesperophylax consimilis; assembly: GCF_061612785.1. Lineage (NCBI taxonomy): Eukaryota > Metazoa > Arthropoda > Insecta > Trichoptera > Limnephilidae > Hesperophylax > Hesperophylax consimilis. The sequence continues at coordinate 4,043,816 of NC_142851.1, read as the reverse complement.
ACACTAGATTTGATATACCAATATTTTAGGTTTACTGAAAGTTCGAATCCTCTGACGTCATTTGCGAACGGGCTGTATTTTGTATCAATTAAAGAGGATAATAGATATTTGTAGAAAATATTTTTAAATACCCAAATTTTGTATCTTACCACCAGTTATAAAGTGGTGTTGGACAAGTTTGGTCAAAATTCACAACTCTCAGCGTAGAATTAAGTAGCGTCAATTGTATTGTTGTTAGTTTGTAAGACTTTTGGTGCCAGCCATCCCGGCTTAGTGAAATCGAAAAGCCCAGTTTGGAAAAGATACAAGTGTCATCGTGAAATGGTGTAATTATTATTTTTTTATCATATATTGTCCTCTCCAATGTCCCCTTCCGTCTGTGGCATCGCAGTCACTTCTGTGATGTGATGAACCAATTAAACCGCGTGTTGACTGTACTCCATTAGTGAAAACAAAGAGTCATATATAGGGTCAATGTCCCGCAATCGAGTCATGGCAAAGCCGATTATTTGATTGTTCGTATATTCGACATTCGTATGTCTGACATTTGACCAGCCGCCTTCCTAATAATAATTTAATTCGCTACCGTTCTGTTTTTTTTGGCACAAGCGTGTAGTTTTATTTGTTCGATATCAACTATCGACCCACCTAATAATAAATGACTTTGTTTTGAACGTAGGTATAATGTTATATTTTCTTTGCACTCAGTGTGGTAGAACTGTAAGGACTTTGTCTCATTGGACAGACTGACTTTATTGACTATGCCATGTACTTATTGTACATTCAAATTTCCCCAGGCCCTTCCTCTTTCCCGCTTCTTAAAAATATACCTGATATTGAAGGGTCCGAAGAGGTATTTGCTCTATCTCTTTCAAATTCTCCTTCCCTGGCCTAGGTAAAAAGGTTTCACTTGCCAACAAAAATAGCCTGTTTGCTACAGTGGAAATTACCTAACCTAACCATCTTCTTGTTATTCAGCTGAACATGTTTTTGAAACTTTTTGTAGTTATATAAAACGATTTTGTTCTTTTGCTTTATCATGTATGCAATGAAACAAAATCTAAACATGCAACTCATACCTCAGAGCTAGAATTTATGCAAATGTCATTTTTAAAATCAGATACAATGAAACAACGTCTCATCCAATTACAGATAGTTTAAACTGGATTCACGGGAAGTGAAAAAAGCTAAATGATAATCTGATTATTTGAATTATTGTCGTCATAACACTGAATAACCTGTCATAACCCTTAAATAAGATTCAGCTACATAACGGCCAATAATATTCCGTTTCAACGAACATGGCCCTCTAAGATAATGAGAAGTACGTTTAATTAAGTGACATGGGCTTACATTTTGAAGTGAAACTTCTTTAGGCGCGTAATGAATTTTCGGGGACGGAGTAAAACCGAGTCAGGATCGACACGAAAATGCGGGTACCCCCACCACCGCTCACCGTTCACTGTCCCTCTCTCACCATATGCGCTTGTTGAGGTGGGGGAGCCGCTCACGAACGTTCTCTCCCGACACGGGACAACAATCGATGCAGTTTTTGCACGATTCATTAAGGATTTAAGTGCTCATGTATATATCTCGCACTTTAGTTACCATAACCCAATTATCACGACATTAGGAAATGATATTCATGAAATTGACAATGAAAATGGCACATGATTGGTAAATTGTCATTGTAATTTCTTTGTAATTTTTAATTGTAATATTGTTATTTATGTAATATTGTATACTTGTGAATAAATTGAAAATTTTTGGAACTATACATTAATCGAACGTCATTCATCTATAAGAAAATATTAGAAAAAGCAAATCCATGCTTCGTCGTTGAATTATTTAACCTCTAATTTTCAAACTAACCTAAGAGAGAAAATAGAGATGATGAAATGAAAATAGAGAGAGAGGAATACTAGAAGTTTCACTTCTGTCTTGCGTAGGCTTGACACACCCACTTTTTTTAATAATCGACAAGCTCATTCCAGTTGTTTTATCTCGTTGGGTAGATAACCTGATCATACATCGATTTCTCGATGCTCCTTTCGTAAAGCAGTCTGAAAATTTGTTACCTTGCAGGAGCGAACTTATTCGTTTCCTTCGTAATTTGGTCTTAATAGTACTCATATTATAATATATGCAAATCGCATCCCTTTCTGCAGCGATCTTTCAAATACTGTTTTCTTAAAATATCCTGAAAAACAGGTATTCGATACGAGCATTGCGTAATCGTCAATTTGGCATCAACATTTTTTGAGATGGTATTTGTGACTGACGAAACTAAGCAAAAACGACGTTCGCTCCTGTAAAGTAACAGATTTGCAGATTAACTTTACTTCTTTGCGTAGGTCCCGTCAATCGCCATCGCAGGTGCGTAATAAAGTACCCACCTACATTAGCATATTTGAGTCGTTTAAAATCAACGGTAGAACTATCCAGAAACGGTCAAAATCTAACAGTTCTGCATTTGATTCTAAATTCGTGGAGGGTTCTAACTTTGACACCAAACACGATTTTCAAATCATTTTTAATACCACATAGATACGATTTAGATAACAAATTTAACGTTTTAACGCACATAAATAATAATATGGCGTATTTAGTTTATTTTCTAATTTTTTTTGGATAGTTCTGCCATTGATTCTATACGACTCATTTATACGGTGGCCGCTTGGCGTGCCACAAGCTTGCAAATCCAGCTAGCTAATTGTTTCGCGGCAAGTGGCGATGTTTTGAAACCACGCGATGCTCGGCGCCAAGAGATGTTCTGGGACCCTCAGGTGTACCAGTCAGTACTCACTCAGCGGAGACGGTTCGTTGCAGTCATTAGTTCTTTTTCAGGAAAAACCTCTTTATCTTCTATGCGCTCCTGGCATAATTCCATCTGGTACATTTAACCGGCGTTGTTGATGATTTGTTTCATACACCGACATCCACAAGAATCGTGACAGTAATCTTCGTTACTTTCGGTTTCTTTGACGGTGGATGCTGCCAAAAATTCCTGCGTAAGTATTTTCACCTCGAAATATGATTCTTAAGCACGTGGTTATCTAGGAAACGAAAGCCAACGTATTAAAATCCAAATTTTCCAGAACAAAATGTGACGTGCCCTGTTACTAGGGAGCTACCGAGCTATCCATTACATTGGTTTAGTTATGGATATACTTATATGACTTCTGAAAACGTAATAAATCTTTTACTTAAATTATTTTCATTCGCAAAAGCTTTGCGAAAAGCACGTTGAAAGCTGTATAGTTATGAATGACACGTGATGGTATAAACACGCCCCGCATTTACATAAGTAAATACTTCCGTAGATTTAACACTTTGGGTAGGTAACTAGACAAATGGTTTACTCCAAGTGATTCCATAGAAATTTATGTACCTAAAATGGCTCAGTGGAAAATGAGCACTTCACAACAGCCACCAGTTATTTTACACTTATTTCTTGCCAGTTTAAAAAAGCATCTTAAATATGAAATTGATGTAACAAATATGCTTTTCGTCGTGCCGGAAGAATTTATTTTCTTATTTTTAATCGGTTTAATTTATTTTATTTTAAACAGCCAATATTATTTCACTGTCAGCTACAAATTACGAATACTTACATGTATTATACAATTCATAATATATGCAAGCAATCGTATAGCATCAACAGTTGGTTTGCCCTCTGCAAGTAATCCTTTGCCTGTTTAGCATTGGAATTGACCCATCGTCTTTTTTTGGATTTCTCATAATGTCATCTACCTTGGCTTGGCATCCAACAATATTATATCATTGAATAAATCATCATATCTGTCAATACTTCTTCGTTCTGTTTAGTGAATCTCAAATAAACCGATGTCCTTGATCGGGCCGTTTCGGCATAACTAATGGCATAGCTGGCGAAAACAAATATTTAAAAATATTTAAAATTTGGCGGACACAGACAAGTAATAATGTGTCCTCGTCCAGAATTAGGATATTCCTATGCAAATTGCATGTATTTTATCGAAATCTTTATTTGAAATTTCGCGAAGCTCATTAGAGTGAATGTTTGTATGCAGTGGCGGCACGCAATTTCTGAATAAACAAACACCGTTTTTAAACTTTTAATGATGCTCTCTATCCGAAAAATAAAACATACTGAGGGCTGGTGGTTGGACCGATCGTTTCATTTGATGTCATCTCAAATCAGAGCCATTTTGATTTTTTTTACATTTCTTGGCCCTTTTCATATTTTAAAAAAATCAAATTGTGATCAGCTGTCGAGCTTAGCGATCATCTTTTTATGTTTGTCACCTCAGAAAAAATAAATCTAAATCTTGTCTCATCTCCCTTTAAATGTTAAGGAAGCCAAAAGTCTTGAAGTTTTTCGTGGGTTATGTGTCAATGTTGTGAAGTCCAAATATTAGTACGTAGGTATTGGAATATTTTTATAGTAGTTTTAAAATAGATGTACACTAGATATAAAATGTTAAATTTTAGAACTGAATAAAATATACTTATAGTACTAGTACTACATAGTACAGTATATATTGAATTATTTGGCGGGTTAGGAATAAGCCGACGTAGCTCAGTGGTCCATAGCACCTGACCGGACACCAGAAAGTACGGGTTCAATTCCCGTCGGCGGCATTTATTTTTCCTCGAGAGAAATTTTCACTAATTATTCCTTATATTCATTTGTTATCGTTTGTGCTATGGATAAAAACCTTGTCTTAAAAACATTCGTTTATCATTTAAAAATAAACTATCACAATAATGAAATAATTAAAATAGTTGCAGAACTTAATAATAACGCTATTAAAATTGATTTACATAAAATACATATAGTTAAATAAAAAATGATTTATAAAGGTAGGTAGGCGAATAAAAGAGAAAAACAAATGTGGTTTTATTCACAATATCAAGTTTTATAGACCGGGATTAAAGAGATAATTTTTTAATCCTTTATCGTAGATATATCATCTGTTCTGCTAACTCGTAAATCAACATAAAGCTATTAATTTTTGGTCTTTTTAAACTAATCCAATAAGTGTTTCTGTCATCGTATATTTAAATTTTCAATAAACAAACAAAAAAACTACACAGACATAAAGAAGGCAGAACCTGAATAATTAAAGGCTTCAATAATTTTTAAACTTCCGATTGTATGTCCGGGTTAAATCTTCCCCATAGGAAAAACTAAACCCTTCCACACACTTTTCCACAAATGATTATCTAGTCAATCAACATCATGCAAGTGCATTATATAAGCAAAATAAATACAAAACCATACAAGAACAACACTTCAACTCACCAGAGATCAAATGGGAAAATAATTCACCTCACTCCAGATATTTTCATATCAGAGGGTTCTGGTCGGTAGAACTTCTAACAGGGCCTATAAATCCTACTGATCCCTCAGCATAAATATTTAAAAAAAACTTTCGTTATCCTACATGTATTCAAAATGACCGACTTTTGCATCTTTATATATAAATTTTTTGATAGATCTAATACGCCTAAATTTTTAATGAGAGAGCTAGGTATAATGCCAGTAGCCGAAATAACGAATGGTAATATTTTTATTTTTCGGAATAACTTTATTGATTAAAACCTCAAATTGTAATATTTAATTATTGAAGACAATATTAGCGATTTCTAAACGAAAATCTGAAACAGACAAATCAGAAAAGGATACGGTCACATCTAGGACAGATGTGACCGTATCCTTTTCTGATTTTTCTCTTTCAGATTTTCGTTTAGAAATCACCAATATTGTCTTCAATAATAGGTAATATTTTTATAGTCTGAGAATGCCAAATTCTTTTTATTTCATTTTCTAAATCTGTGTATTTTCTTATTTTTTCATTGACAGATTTTTTAATATTACAGGAATTTGGAATAGCGAATTGACTACCTTATTATTGATCTGACATATTATTATTAATATAATTTCATTGCTAAATATTCATATATTTAAAACTTTAAACGAAACCTTTTGAATCTATTATGTTTGAAAGAATTTAGATTTTTATTTTATTTGGTTTTACGATTATGAGAAAATAATATACCTAGTGAACTATCTTTAAATAATACTTAAAGTTTTTAAAGCTTGAAATAACGTAAAACTTATTTATATATGAAATAATATTAGTAAAAGATGTAACAGTATCATAAAATAAAATAGAAACTAGAACAATACAACATAAAAGACAAATCACTAAAACCACATTACCAACGCTACTATAATTTGTAGGTTTCAACAAAGTGCAGGTATAGGTTACAAATGGACACAGACATAGAAATTAATAGACGAGAAGATAATGGCGAGGGGTAAAATCAACTGTTGAAGAACGAAGGGAGTGAAGCTGACTGTGATTCGTCAATAAATCAATCTGACAGTAAATAGGCATCTCGCATTATAATATCACCATTTACTTCTTAAAAGTAAAATCTGCTTTTGAATGAATAGACATTTTTACATGGGAGCGCAAATTACTCGCCACGTTATGAACAAATTTGCGAAGTCCAAATTCGGCAAAAAAAATCGGTTCTATTTTCAGAGTCGAATATTTCGTTTAAGTATTTAGTTAAGACACTTTTATAAATGTTCATAATTTACTTCCCAGCAACCAACCAGCTTTGTGTTTCGCGTCCAGACGTTTCTCGATGTGATAGTATATCTTTCTAAAACTGATCTATATTATACGATGTGAATATGCTTAAAATAAAGTAAAATAATGCTTATATATGGAATGTAATACGACAATTGGGTTTATTCTCTTTTTCACATCTATTTTTACAAGTTTTCATAGTACAAGTCAACATTTTGCCGTGTTATTTCGTAAAATGAACCGATGATGCCTCGACCATAGTTCGCACAAGAATGATGACGTCACGTTTTCAAATTTCACTTGAGGCCCTACGCGAGCCCAGCCGGCTCCAATGGAACCGGTATGGGGAGTGGGGATAATACGCTTTTAATCACTTAGGGCAGGTTTACTAATATTCATATGTCTATGCAAATGGAGTATTTAATAGCACCCCCAAACTTTTTGCCCAGATCATGCATCGTTTTAGTTAGTGAGTGTGTATGTATTGCAGAAGAATGTTAAATTTTGTCTTGGGTTCCTAGTCGGTACATGGAATTTAATAGTGGCGACGACGGCAGGGCTGTCAATTAAGTTGTTAATGACTCTGTGTAATACAACCAGGTCTGACATAAGTCTCCTGTCGGACAGAGTTATTAGATGCTATTTATTCTTCGAACTGACATAATTAATGTATTCAATTGGTATTTTGAGATTAAAATTTATATATCTAAGAAATTTTTGCTGAACTCTTTCTATATTGTTAGAGTGAACTTTATACATAGGGGACCAAATAGGTGAATTATATTCCACATGACTTCTAACTAATGAAATATATAAATATTTAAAAATATATTTGATCAATTTCAGCCGAGGTAAGAGTAAATTAAGTAACCTACTGATGTAATTGGTTTATACGTAGGGTTTCTTTGAACCTTTTTTTACTTCTTTAGAAATAAGATTTATGTGAAACCAATTGATTTAAAAAAACAAGTTTAGAAAGATATATGTATGTATTCAAGTTTTTTTTTCATAATATATACTTTGATCTGATTTTCTTGAATGGAAGATAATTATTGTTTTTTTATTATTTTTATTTTTATTTATTACGCAATTTACAACATAAATACTTTTTAATAGTTAAGATAAAATGTGAGCAGAGGGTAATGAACATAAACAATTTCTGTTCAATTCTGAAACGCATTACGTAGTCCCTCCCCTTAGCGAATTATTGACCCCTAACCCTCCAGGCCTCTGGCATATTGACCGTTACATTTCTTAAAGATGATGTCAGAAAGCGGAGAATTTCTGTGTATTTCCGCTACTCAATTAAATCAAAATTACGGGAATATTTCTGAACGTATCCTAAAACTAGTAACTGTTTTTTAAAAATACGCTTTCAAATTTTATTATTAGAAATAAACATATATATTTTTTTTAAATATTAAAATTTTGAAAATATTTTTTTTTTAAATGGCTCTCCTTATGTTTCTTCCTCACTGATCTAAAATTAGATCTAATAACATTAGTAAAATTAGATCTCCTTTAACACTGATCTAAAATTACTGGTAACGAATAAAAAACACAAATATATATTATAAACATTACTTCTATCTCACTTTTTTCCATTTCGTATAAAAATCTATATAAATAAAAATGTAACTATTTTTAGATTCTCACGGCCAAAAGCATTTTTATTGTTTGATTTTGGGGTGTTATGCCGTGTTGCGCTAACTCCTTCTTTAGCCGACGTTTCGATCCGAAGATCTTCGGATCTACCGGATCTGCCCTGATGATGGACACTGCAACGCTGTCCGAAACGTCGGCTAAAGATGGAGTTAGCGCAACATGGCAAAACACCCCAAAAACAAACAATAAAAAAAAATGTAACTGTTCATTTGTTAAAAATCTTAAATGTCCGAAAGTTCTTTACCGGTTGCTTTAAAATTTTGACACACATTCGAATATGTGTTTGTTTTTATATCTATTTTATATAGATGTCACCTGTGACAGGTATAAGCATGCTTTTTAAAATAAAATAAGTGCCATCTGTTGGACGTAAAAGCAACACGCGCTATTGTTGTTGATATACTGAGCCACAGAAACGCGTAGCGGGGTTCGGATAATAATTTAAAAAATCTGAAATTGTGGTCGGAACCTTTGGTTTCATGGAGGTGTACATTCAAATTATTCAGTGGTTTACTTCTATATCTGAAAGTAAAGCTTGGTATTTTTTCTGTCTAACACCGTTTATCTCATATTTCTAACTATGACAGTGAGGGAGACAACGATTTCTATGAGACCAAATGAGCTGTTCCGAAAAGAGAACATATTGACTCTACGGATAATAGCCGTTTGTTCTGAAATCCGAACAAATTATCCTAAAGAGTTAAGTTTTATTAATATTATTAATAATATCCTGTCAAATCTAATTCATCATCGGATCTAATAACCTTTCATAAGTTCTATTAGACATTTTATTAGATGACCTTTCTATAACTGTGGCAGTTATTTGTGAGTTAATGATTATTATTTACAAACATATTATTGCTATGTTTATTATGATTATATAAAATAAAAAATTAAATGTTAGAACACAAATTTGTTACATATAAATTAAAATTTCTACCCAAAAAACGCTTTTTTTACAAAGTTTTATTTTTTTTAATTAATCATTTTAATAATAAATAAGTATGTAGGACTTAGATTACTTTTTAATAATTACAATTAACTCTCAAAAAAGTTCCCAAGTTGTTTCTAAAATCACACAAAATTATTTTTTATGTATTTATATTTCAATATTTAAAGACAAACATATAAAATAGCACATATCCGTACTAGATATTTGAAAACCATTGGATTAAAAAAAAAATTACATTTTTTTGGCCTCAAATCTAAATTTAATTTTTTTATGAAAAAGCCGCGCAGCCGTTCCCCTTAAGCAGGATATAAATATTTTTTAGTATGGGTGCCCAACGGTATGTTCAATAAAGTGTTTATTTTATGTAAACTTGTCGCAATTTTATATTTGCGGTACATATTGAAAGTTTTATAGCGCTATCTGTACAATCGTGGAATGTGATTACTTATTACCATATTTGGAAGTAGATACCTACATAATATTATTAACCTGCTCTTAAATTATTTTCCCTTGTGTTGAGTTCTTCTATTTTAAGGTTTTCGTATCGTCAAACAAAAAGTCACTATTTTTGCATTCAATTATTTTTCTACCGAAAGAGCTGAACAATTTACATTTCAGCTTTTAAATCAGTTTCTCCGCACCGATGCTACCGGCATACTCGTACATACCTACTCTTATTTGCATACAAAATATGTATTAAAACCCGCACAAGAGTCCCAACTGCTCCCAACCGCCAATGAGACTATGGCATCTCCAATTGGGGTATGTTGTGAGACTAAAGGTAGTGGAAGGGGAGGGGATAGGGAAGAGGAAGGTGGGGTGTACCTGGTTATTCAGATCTGGTTACTAAACACGGCCAAAGTCATTTCAAACAAATTTCAATTCTGAATGGTGTACCTAGACCAGGGCGATACTGAGAGTATCTTCCACTCTGAAACGTGCCGTAAACGTAACATATGTTATTTTTAATGAATAATTTGTGAAATTAATCAAATAAAATTTACATGCGCACGCCGAGATTCTAACCTGCGATAGCTTGCTAGTCGAGAGTCCATCAATCTATTTAGACCACAAAAATTATCTCATTAATCAATAATATTTCTTTATGTAAGTATAGGTACAGCGTAGGTACCTACTTATTGGTTGTTATAATATTATCGTTCAGTATCAAAGGCATTGCTGCACCTTTTGTTGCTTATTCTTTCCTTTATGTCCTTTTGAAGATCACTCATGATTGTTGGGAAGACCACTGGGGGTGTTAATTTGACCTTATTCGTCCTAGTTTCCAGAGAGGAAATGCAATTTCCTCGTTATAAATTGAAATTGTGATAATAATAATGTCAATGCCGTTATTGCGTTCGTATCAATTACTGTTTTCAACTTCTCCAATCATAATATAATGTTGATCGATTTCGATTATGCTCGATTGTCCGACTGCACTGAGAGAAATCTAAAACAGATTTATCAGCTGTCACCATTTATAATAAATAATATGTTATCTTTCTACGTACAGTTTTTTTTATCAATCATTTACATAAGTATTACACATTGCGAGTGGCTGACCGCCATAGATAAGCTATGGAAACAATGTGAGATGTGGCAGGGAAACGTGCCGACTGTCGCTGAGCTACGACCAATGAAAGTTATTCGTTTGGTGTGTAGGTAGAAACAAACGCGTTGTTTCTATTGTTTATGCTTGGAGAAAAATGAGTATTGCTAATTTATTAAAAATGTTACAAAATTATTGGTAATCCGGTTAAAATCGAGATTGCGGGCCGTTTCAGTATATTCCTAATATATCGGAACACGTGTTCATTTTTCTTAATTATTATACGATGGCGAAATGCGAAAAATTTAGAATTTTTATGATAACGTGTTCTGATCGTGTAGCGATACATTCGTATTTTAGCAAAAGTTTATTAGGAAACCTATCGATTCATTCGTTAAAGTTAAACTGCAATCCAGTTTTTAACCAGATTATGAATAATTTTAAGAGAGTCCTAATAAATTAGCAGCATTCAATTTAACTCATTTTTTTCGTGCACTGCTTTAAATAACATATTGCTAGTCAAGTTTTTTATCACACATAATGCCTTTATCCACGAACTACTTTAATAAAGTAACTCGCAGGCAAAAATGCTTTCTTATGGTCTTGCCCAAAATTGAATTTTCTCTCTTCTCTAACAAGCTGTTGTCGCGGGATTACTGTAAAGTTCTTTCCGCTATAGCGGTGTTTTATATGAATAAAGTTTATACGGAAATTGATATTTTTATTACCACGATGACGAGCAAGACTTTAGGATTCTCATTGAAAAGTGCGACTCCTATACGACTGCTGTCTAGCACTAAGTTTTTCTTAAAATCAATCTGGAAACATATACTGAAAGACTATGTGTATAAAATAAGCAACAAAAATAACAGTTTATTAGTAACTAGCTAACGTGTGACGCGACGTTGCTTGAGGTTATGAAAGGTTTGTAGTACAGTTTTGAAATTGTGAATTTTAGTGTATCTGAAAACTGGGTGTATTTTTAATGTGGTTAAAATATTATTCTAAAAGATTGAATAAGTTTACTTTAAGCATTTGTTTCACTTGATTGTGCCACGTCATTCTTAGGCGTCCTTGACCTCTTCTACCATTCACTCCTACGTCACACATTCTACTTACCTTTTGTCAGTCATCTTCATCATGGTGACCGGATAAGTCATCAAAATGACAGTTCAACACACCTATAAAAAGTATTAAACAGTTATGAAAAGTGATGAAAAAAAACTAGGTTAAATCTAATTTCATCGCTTTTAATGACTTTATATCACCTTTTAAAGGTGTCTTGAATTGTCATTTTGATTATCATGGAACAAGTATTTAATTTATTTGATCGTGCCTAGTCTCCCTCGGGTATCCTAGACTTTTTTCAGACTCAGTATCTACTTGTTTTACAGTCCCGTAATCATTGTTAAACAATCATCTTTAGTCCGTTGAAGGAACAACACCTAACTTTGAATATATTTCCGAACGTTTAGAATTTCATATGAAATCACAGAACCGACTCGAAGCAAACGATTTAGATAAATATTGTAGTTATAGACAATATTAATAGTTTCATGTTAGAGTGCGCGCACTTAGCTGTAACTCATGCGGCTTATCGATAAATCTGGAGCTGTTGGCAACCAAAAATAAACTAACTTCTTACCATAACGTGTTTTATCTGCAGGGGAATTTCGCACAAATCTTCCAATGCACTTCTCAACCACCCTCCTCCCATCTCCTTCCCTTCCCAACTTCATTCTCCCTCACAGCAAGCCTACCGCACCACATTTGACAATGCCATAGTTCCACTGGCTCTGGACAGTTTTTATTTTTACTGAACGCCCGTAGGGGTTTTACAAACATATTATATTATATGACGAAAATTTACAAAACTTGTACAGAAATTTAGACTACTGCTCCACGATATTATATTTGGCCAAGAAAAGAAACCTAAACAAACTGGAAGTTATTCAAAATAGAGTAATGAGATGTATACTAAGAATTCTGAATCTGTTTGAATTAAATTAAACTTAACGTGATTTTTCACAAAAAACGGCCCTATATGAAGGCAAGGTTAATCAGATGAGAGAGGAGCTTAATTGGATTACAATAAAAAAGATACCGCTATATAATGTGTTAATTTTCATACGTAATATTATCAATAACCGAATGCCGAATGAAATAGTATTTAGTAAAAAATATACATTATTTTGGAAACAGAAATATAAATATAATTAGATTGTCGCATATGAGAAAAACTCAATCACAATTTATGATGAAATGCCTGAAAGTCTGAAGAACGAAGGAAAAATTAATGTATTTAAAAGAATTGTTATAAAATAGTTTTAGAAATAACGAAATGTAACCACGTACATATTAGTTTATATACAAAAATGTCTTATGTTCTAACTGAATATACAGTAAAAATATTTTTAAAAAAATCACAAATCAGTACATACATACAATAAATGCTTAATTTTACAAACAAAATACATAAAAATATCAGTTATATTCACAACTAACTAATTATTTGTAACTCTTGAGCGGTATTCATGTAAAAAAACACAACAACACATTCCTTGCTAGATCAACATTCGTACTTCGTATAATAGGTATTGTTTTGTTATTTTGACTTTTCTTCCACCCACGTTGCGCTTATATTTTATGTTATTTTTGTTATTCCGACACTCCTTTCTCTGTCCATCCGCCTCACATGTCAAAAACAGCTTAGTAACCCTTTCTTTGTCTTGTTACTTACGGCTTTGCATTCTTTTCGTATCTACTCTTGGGTAAGTAATTGGATCGTCCTTTTTACCACACATCAAAAGATCAAGAAATAAAATCATTTTTAAAATACACGGAGATAAGATTATCCTGAAGGCTCCACCACTAGATATGGAAACTTCTCTAAAATGATACGGTAATCATTTGGTATCAGTAAATTGTGTAAATAACCAGCACACCGTGAAAGATCACGGGATATTATAAATGTAGGATTTGTAAAGCGGAAAGCATTTATAAAAAAGTATCGTTATGAAATAACATTTATCTATGGAATTTTAGTAAAGTTGTTCATACTAAAAGTACAAAAAATGATATATAAATACAGCTTACGAAAAGGATACGTTACGAAATATTATGTTTATGAACGAGCCGCTAAAGTATGCCCAGTGTCCACTGGACCCAGTTCGGTGAAACCACCCGCGTCTTATTAACTGTATTAATTTATCTAAGCATCTGTCAAGCAGTTAAACAAAACAAATACTCATTTCGAATTAATTCGTAAAATAATTGTGATTTTGATTGTGACCCATTTTATCGGTTGTCTGAAAAGTTTGTTGAATATATCATATTACTTACGCCAACAACCATAATTAGTATGTTTAATTTTAAAACTCCGTATTTGTTGTTGACAGTAAAAGTATTTCTATGTCTCCCTTGGTTGGGCGTTAGCATTCTATTGTATTATTAATTACTACCTGAAGTGTACGGCGTTGCCCGGGCATTGCGAGTTTTTCGAAATCAAATGTAGATAGTAATTTTCCTCTTATTTTGAACGATAAGTGTGCCAACTTTCACCAAGTATCAATATGACGTCCCTCTTATTTCGGAGGCCAAGTGTACATAATTTCATAAATCTCGGAATAAAACTATGGATTTGTATTAAAAAACGGAGCCACGCCGCCCGCCTCAGACACTTTTTTATAGTAAAGATAGACAGATTAGTTGTGTTACTATAAGGAACGGGAAGGAAGTATTTATATTTTTTCTCCCGCTATCCGACCTTCCTCAACAAAGCAACGACCTTGTAACTCCCAATAATATATTTTTATACTTTTTATTCCGTTCTTTTGAGAAGAATTCTTCAAGTGCTATCTATTTTATTTTTGTAACGTACGGCACACCGCACAGAGGAGTATTTTAACCTGAAAGTTGGCCGAAACTTGTTGTTTCATAGTAAAAAAACTATTTTAGAGGCATGATTTTAAATTTTTCACTAATCACATAAAAATAGTTTTATTTTTATTTTACGACTTGTGAAAAAACAGTGAATGACCTACTATGACCACTAGACATACACTAATATGTGGAAGTGTTAAGCCAATATTTATTAAGGATAAGTTTATCTTAAAAAAGTAACATTATTTTAATAAGATGTTCGATTTTTCTATTACTAGCGGCCCATTTCTTTTTAAAGTTAAGCTTAAATGACTAAATGATTTTGAAGCAAGTCTTTGATTTGTTGAAGCGTATTTTCCAAAAACGTTCACTTCTCATCAATATTTCAACTTAAACATTGTTTTATAAGCTCGTAAATGGACTTGCAATAAAACTTAACCATCTCGGCTATTTCTAACAACAACAAAAAATACGTAAGATTTTTTTAAAAGTGAATGTTTTTTAAATCTTATCAGGAATAACCAAATGTTATGCTACCATCAAATTTATAAGTTAACTCAACAACACCTACATACATAAATGCTTGTAATGCCTACGCAGATTTTTCTTTTTTTAACACTTAAATGTGTAGCGTCGAGAAAAATCTAGATTAACTAATTAATAATAAACCGCTCGACCTACTTAGTACCTACTCCCGAATTATGTACCTGCAGTCCAAATCGCATCGTAAACAGAGCAACCTACGTACTTTTTTTTTATTTTTTTTATAGTGAATACCTCACAAGAGTCCCAACTGCTCCCGTCTGGAGCCAGTGAGACTATGGCATCCCCAATTGGGGGATGTTGTGAGGCTGAAGGTAAGTGGGGAAGGGAAAGAGGAAGGTGGGGAAGTACCTGGCTATTCAGATCTAGTCACTAAACACGGCTAAAGCCATTTGGAGCAACGTTTCAATTCTGAATGGTGGTCTTACACCAGGGCGATACTGGTAGTATCTTCCACTCTGGAACGTGCCGCAAATATACTATATATTATTTTAATTAATTAATTGTGAAATAACACAAATTAATCAAATAAAATTTATTTGCGCACGCCGGGTTCGAACCCGCGACCTTCGGAATGGCAGTCCAATGCGTTACCACTGGACTATGCCGGCCGTCAAAACAAGCAGACAAACTACTACAAGCTACAAGCAGACAAACACCTACTTGTCTACTCGCGACAATACTATCGCGCAGTCAGTCTGGGACATTACGAGAACTCGTCAGAAGGTTCGAGTCTGCCGCCTACGCATAATTGCCGTACTGTCAAAGGTTCCCGAAACACACAGTCCGAGCGAGTGGCCTCGATTTAATTGCAATTTACTACCTACTGTCGCCATCGGCCGTGTAGTATAAATATGCCCGACGCAGCGAGTCAGTCAGTCAGTCATCAATCTGCCGCCAACGATTTACTAATCTCACGAGTGACGGTGCGCCCCCGCGCCCCCCGCAAAGGACAACGTACCCGGCTTCGCCCGTACCATCATGGACTCCATCGGGACATCATCTTAGCGCCTTGTCCAGATCGCCGTTCCTGGCAAGCGCTACTCGGATTACAAGCGCCCTGGTTCCAGTGTCTCTGACCAACGCTTCTTCCACGCCATCATGACCACCACGAGGACACGCAGCATCCTCACTGGTCACGCCGCTCCCGTTCAACCGCCTACAAGGTCCGCCGCACCTTCGGCCTTCCCGTCAGCACTGAAGTGCCTGAAGACCTACGTTCTTCGCCAGTGCCTGACCTTCATCGAGTCCCGGTCACCAGCGCCCGGCGTCGACTCACTGACCCGCGCTTGACCAGCACATCACCGCAGCGTCTGGAGTATTCAACTTTTGTCCTACATCATCTCCTCGTCTCGGCAACTGACTCAATAAACACAGTGACCTTCACCACACGCCTTTTATTTCGTGCCTCACCATTGATCCCCAAAAATGCATATGATTAGAAATGCAACTACATCGAGTATAATATTAATACTAAATATTATATATAATATTCATTTAAAAAATATTTTTTGTAACTCTTATAACATTCTCAAAGCGTTAATGTAAAAAACACAAGCGACGAGTACAAACAAAAGAGATTCACACAACGACTGCGATAAGTCCGTTTGCCGGTAAGGTATAGTACGTCAGAGAAGAGGGTGGAATCATTAAAATGGCCATCATGTGATGTAGTCCAGTGTATCCAGCTTTCAGAATATATTTTTTTTTCGGTTTTTTAACAAAGTAAATGTTTCCGACTTTTGGCCAACTTTCTTCACAGATATGCTCTTCTGTGCATCGGTAAATTCGCCACGAAACTAATTGGCTTATTTTGCTTACATTCTAATTTTGAAAAACAATTTTAAGTGGGGCGGACTCTCGGCGGATAGATAGATACTCACATCGGGTACACCCCTTTCACAATAAGTTATACTTGGCGACCAAGTGCGTAATCTGAATCCTTGGGTTTATAGATTTATTTTAAAATTGAAATTTAGAAAAAAAATCATTTTTAAGACTTGAATCTTTTCTATGCTTGTATGTAGGTGCGATTATTTTTTTCGATTTTCACAATATCGGATTTTCTCACGTCACAATACCATTATAATGACTTTTTAAGAGTCGTTACAGTGAAAATATGGCATCCCCATTCGGAGAATTACTAAGGCTGGGATGGATGGAGAGGATCGCCCTGGTGAAATGCATTCGAAACATTTCTTAAAATGGAATAATTTGTTTTTGGTGAACAGATCTAAATAGCCAGGTTCTTCCATAACATGTCTCAACCTTCTTCTTTCCTTTCTCCTCAATTCTTTCGACCTCGCAACATACCCTGAATTGGAAATGCCATAGTTCCGCTAGCTTTTGGCAGTCCTACCCATGCCATGGAGGTTTACATAAATATATATAAGAACCCGATCTTGTTGCAGCCAGAGATTTGAGATACGCCCTTGTACATACAATCACTTGGGAACAGTTCGTTTTTACAACATGTTCAATAACATACAATCTCTCGCTTGGCTGTATAATAACTTCCAACCTGGTTCTTGAAGAAAACATATATACAGTGTTTACTCATTCCTCTTGTTAATACGCCCCCTCCCTCGCACAACATCCCTTAAAACGATAATAGGGAAACCCCCAAGTGCCTTATGTGTGGAAATATATACATTTAGAAATTATGGCAATGCCTCTCCCCTAGGCAAAAATTTGCAATTGTTATTTTGACGTATGTACAAGCTGCTGAATGGAAATTTAAATAATTTTCAGAAAAAGTAGTAGTAGTTTCATAGAAAAAATATTTTCCGAATCACAAGAGCACGGGGGCGTAAGTAATCCACTCTTCCGAGATACGGATTTACCTCTTCATTAATACCGTCTCTTGGGAAAATGATTACTTTGCTGAACAAATAGCCACCGAAATAGATATTTTTTAATTAAGGCTTGTTAAAAGTTGGGACGAAAAAAATACAATCTCGCCGTTGTTAATTGACACTGACTTCAATCATATTTTTACTGCTCGTCGGTTCGCTGGAATTCTAGCATTTGGTCTCCTTTCTGCAACATCACTTCTTACAAGGAATCGCTTGGATGATGATAAAATAGAATTATGATGAAATAGAACAGGAAAGTAGCGATCCCTGAGCCCAGAACCAAGAAATTTACTGCTCTGTAAAGGAGGTTGCTAAGGTCGTCTGATTGTTTGGTTTAAAACATCTGCATAACTGTTATTATCTTGGCTGTGTTTGTGGTCTCTCATATTGTATTTGATTCCAACATTACGAACTGTTTTGTCAATATAAATGGTGGGCATTACGCATTGATTTATAGAAAAGAACATTCTACAATAAATTTACTAAGCTGGGATCACATCTGATGTATTCTACGATCTGTTTCATAGAACGAAACGTTTGAAAATGAAAAGAAATAGTTACGTGTTCACGCTTCCTCTATTTCTACTCGCTTATTATTTGACATAAACATAGACATTCATGTACTATGCGGCGTTCGTGTAGCAACCTACCGTTTAAAAGGTTCTATTATATAATATGGTCAATTATATATAGAATAAAGGCCACCCGGAATGATGCAATCTAAAGTACTCATAAACGGACCAGACCCTAGACGAACCAAGCAACTACTAAATATGGACATAAACTCACCGAGGGAACTGGTAGGACTACTAATGGGATACTGCCATCTCAGGAGACACGTGCAGTTGTCGGGAGTGGAAAACACCAATAGATGCAGAAAATGTGAAGATAATGTAGACTCCAATTCACCTTTGTGTCAATGTCCCGATCTGTTGGTAACAAGACTCAGATACCTGGGAAGACACATTGTAGAACCAGAAGACATAGCCACATATCAATGACAACCCTGGTGAACTTTATAAAAGGGACCGGGTTACTATTAAAGGAATGAGGTAAAATGGAAAATATCAGAATGGGCCTATGGCCTAAGCGTTTACGGGAAATCTACGTCAACCGTCTCTTCTCTACAAACAAAAAATAGAACAATAAGGGTTGAAGTTGATTCTTCATTGGGTTTCTATTTCTGTCGGGCGTTCTATGGCGTAGATAGATTGGTCTCTAGATTCTATGAAACATGTCATACTCGGAGAAAATGATCATGTTAAAAAATTGATAGCATGCCAATATCCTGATAAAATATTAGTCGCTCAGAATATATCGAGAACACGTGTTTTTTTCCTAATAAATATCATGACGGAATGCGACAGTATCACTAAATCAATATCAACATTTGCGTGAACACGTAAAACATATATCATTCGCTTTTGACTGATATTGTTAGGCACTCTGTCAATTCATTCGTTGCAAGGCTTGCAGTCCAGTTTTTAACAGGAGAACGAATAATTTGACCACAATTTTAATAAATTAACATTATTTTTTATCAGTAAGTTTTCTCCGTGTATAATAAATGAGGTGGGACGGGCCATTACCTATTTGCTTATAGCTAGAACCTTCACATAAGCACTGTATATAAATAATCAATAGAGCAACTATCCAAACAGTAGCAATAAAATTCCTTGTAATAATTATTTATGGATGGTAGTCGAATTTGAATAGATTTCTGTCGCAGCATTGTTCTGTTGTCACTTCTCGCGTTGACTGGTGTCGACCGACTGTGTTGACTGACGTTGACTGCGGTTGACGGTGACGGAGTGCACCTCCGTGCCTCGGGACCGCTGCTGATCGGGGTCGCGGTTTGAATTTCAAATTAAACTATTTATCATTGCTGCCATAAAACTAACTGAGTGACTTCCGGCGATTTGGCGGATGCAGTGATTGCGGATTGCGGATTGCAGGGTGTTCGGCGGTACAAATTCTCGAGGACGATGCAATACCAAATCTCCAATGTTTATTCTGAGAATTTTTTTAAATTTTTTTTTATTTGAGTAGGTTCTCTTCCCGACCGATATATATTTAAACAATCTGTGGGGACCATGGCATCCTCAGTATAGTGGTATGTTACACGATCGTGGGGGAAATGAGATACTGAATATGATGTTTGGAAAGTAAGTACATACCTGGTCACATCTGGACACTGACCATGGTTAAACCTATTGACGTTGCATTAGTTTTTCGATTTTGAATGGAGCTTTTTAATCAGATATTTTGTGAAATGTGTATTTTTGGTTTCGAACCCGCGTCCTCTGGATACGTAACCGAGGATCATACCTATTTGTTCGGCCTCGGAGGTCGTCTGAAAAGATGCTTCGTCTATTATTTTAGTTTCACTTCTTTCCGACAGCACAGATAAATACGTGAATCTGTGCAAAGTTTTTCGCGCGAATATTTTTTGTTTTTTGAATATTTTTTATTTCAATGTAAGTAATTTTGAAATTCCTTTTTTTTTAAATGAATTAATTATGTTAAGTTTCTGCTTTAATAATTCTATGAAAATATCATTTATTCTGTATTGCTGAAATATTATAGGAAACGCTTTCACCGGTCGTAATAAACATGTACGATTTATGAAATGAATTATTCTAGAAAACACGATTTCCATGTATTCAAATGATACCTTTAATTTGTACATACATTACCACAAGAAAAATATTCAACCGCTTGGATAGCCAACAAAGTTGCCACAGTTCCACTAGCTCCAAGAAGTTGGGAACTTTGTGCGGTGTTCACATATAAAGGCTGTAATCACTGTGTAAAAAAAAACTTTCATGTAGCACGACCCTGTGAAATAAACATATTGGTGCCACTTCAATAAATTCTAAATAAACATTAAACAAATAATAATTGCTTAATGAATATATAGGAGGATAGGGAAATATGTTGACAATATATTTTATCTGTCGTGTGGGAGGAGATTAGGGAAATATGTTGGAGGTAAGGGAAATATGTCGACAACTTATTTTATTATTTAGATTGTTTATTGGTCGGGTTCGGTACTGAAAATCGGAACAGATAATAACATTCGATTCGTACTGTACACTATTTTATTATATTATAACTATACACTGTTTTCTCACATTGAACAATTTGGCTTTGTATCTTTTTTAATAGAGTTCAATGGATATTTCAATAAATTGCTAATGCTGGAAATGATGCTGCTATCCAAAAGACAGAAGATACCAGAATGTCTGATATACCTATCAACAGGGCCGGCCCTATGCGGGCGCAATTGGAGAAGTCCGCCCGGGCCCCGAATTGTCTGAGCTCATCGATTCTATCAATTCTGGACTCTCGAGGTTTTTTGCTTTCACCTTTTCTTCACTTTTCTTATATGAGGGTGCTAATCCAAAATTCCACACAGATAAAGCTGTTCAAATTTCACGATGCCGAATTTCACGGCACCATCGTACCATGTACGATTTTTTTTTGCTTCGAAAAAATAAAAACTTAAGTATTTTCTTTTCCATAATAATAATTGAAATACGCATTTTTATGTACCGAAATCGTTTTTATGAATTATTATTGTGTTTTCACTTTGTGGGTATAAATAATAATTTATAAAATAACTCTGTTTTTAATAAAATAACTTTGTTGATAGGTGTAGTATGGTTGAACAATCTAGAAGCTCTGGAAATAAAAAAAATCCCTAAAAATAAATAAAACCAATTTACTCAATAAACAATTAGATTTGTCAAATACAAATTTTAAATATATTCCCCTCCCCTTCACCTACTTTCACCCCTACCTCCTCCTCGCCACCCACCAAAGTTGATGTTCTCTCTCCCTCTTCTATGTTCCTATGAATACACTGTCACTATGTTATTGATTTAATATGTTTTATATAAGCCTGATGAAGGTTCAGGGTGAACCGAAACCAGTTGAGTTTATATATTTACAATATATACACAATAAAGTGGGTTTTTTTTCGGACTTTATGTCCGGGTTAAATTTTCTCCACAGGAAAACTAAACCCTTCCACACACTTTTCCACAAATTATCATCTAGTCAATCCACATTATGCAAGTGCATTATATAAGCATAATAAATACAAAACAATACAAGAACAACACGTCAAATCGCCAGATATCAAATGGGAAATAATTCACCGACTCCAGATATTTTCATATCAGAGGGTTCGGCTTGGTAAAACTTCTAACTGGACCTATAAATCCTACTGATCCCTCAATATAATTATTTAAAAAATCTTTCGTAATCCTACATGCATTTAAAATGACTGATTTTTGCATATTTATATGTAAATTCTTTGACAGATCTAATACGCCTAAATTTTGAATGAGAGAGCTAGGTATAATGCCAGTAGCCGAATATATAATATTTTTATAGTCTGTGAATGCCAAATTCTTTTAATCTCATTAAGTTATTTTATTAAAATTATTATTATTATTGTGTATTTTTGTTTTAGTTTTCTTTTGAATTTCCCTGCAATAATATTACCAACACGCAACGTGAACGCGCATGTGACTGTGTTCTTGTGCAATCAACGGGATGAATCATTAATTCATATTGTGCTACATATTATCATTCACATGTTCTAAGTTATACACGATGTACCTTATTGATTTAAAGCAGAAGTAACGAATAACAATACCACAATGTGGATCCAAATTCTTCAATTCAAAACTTTGTCATAAATTATGTAATATAATATGGAGAAAGTCACTGAAAGAGACAAACCGGTAGAATTATTTTATCGGCGTATCCATGTGGCAATAATAACCTCACTAATTAACTAATAATTCTTCCATGCCACGATCAAGTGAACCATATATATCAAGAGTCAAATCAAGTGTCGGAATAACAGAAGAGAATGTACGAGACGTATGAATATGTCGGAATAACAGAAGACTATGTATGAGAGATCTATGAATGTGAATGAGACAAGGAGTGTTGCCAACTGCTCCCAACCGTCTGGAGCCAGTGAGACTATGTCATCCCCAATTGGGGTGTATGACTGTTGTGAGGCTTAAGGTAATGGGAAGGGGAAGGGGAAGGAGATGTGGAAGATGAAGTTGGGGGGAATACCTGGTTATTCAGATCTGGTCACCAAACACGACTCAAGCGATTTCAAGTAAGGTTTCAATTATGAGTGGTGGTCTTACACCAGGGCGATTCTGAGAGTATCTTCCACTGTGAAACGTGCCGCATATGAATTAATAAATCGTGAAATAATACAAATTCATCAAATAAAATTTGTTTGCGCGCGCCGGGGTTTGAACCGGCGACCTTCGGATTGCTAGCCGAGATCCTTACCCCTCGACCACCGAGGCCGTTAAAAATGATGAATCACAGTAATTGGTTAGATTGTCGTGCGATGTGCTGATAGTGATAATAGTAGAAGAATTTCAAATGTTATTCGTTACTTGGAAATATTCGTCTTTCTTTAAAAAAAGTAAAGTGTATTTATAACTACGGATTATATTAAACATGGTTGGTGTCATAAAACCCACAAAATGAAACCGCAAAATATTCCGTGTGGTTAAAGTTAGCACGTTTTACGTTCTGGTGTTTTTAATAAACATTTTAATAAGGAAAGTATTTCGAGAGCTATTTTAGCTTCTGTACTTTGTACCCACACAGCCAAACAAATATAATTTTAAGTGTGTAATATTGTGACGGTAATAAAGGTTATTTTTGTTATTTCTTCAAATCTGGGTTTGAAGAAATTACCCCCAGGCAATAAGTCCATCTGGGGCCACTGGCGGGAGAGTGGTCTACAACCCTCACTTTTTGAGATATCTAATTATTTATCTAATTTATATCTGTTTGTAACCCTGATTTGCACCAGTATAAACATACCGTTCCGTATGAATCAATTCCCTAGAAAGGCGTCTCATCCCTGATGAGATACCTGATCACTGGAGCCAGGATGTGGCTAATGGCCTTCGCCAACACGGTGGTGACCGCAGCCTACCAGCACCAAGCGCCACTCCTGAGTGAGCGCTGGGCCCAAGATCATTCAAGACCACGCCCTACATAGTTGTTCTGCTTATTTTTTAATCTCTTTTTGGATTTTTCTTGTATCTCGTATTCACATAATTGTTATTTATTTTTATTTTTTATGCCGTGTGTGTAAAAATTTCTTTATCCACATAATTACTGTTTATTTCTTATGAATTTTCATAAAAAAATAAACATATTTCATTATATTCACATATCTATTATACAATCAATGTATATATCTCCTATGGGATATGTGGGATTGCACT
The DNA here is from genome assembly GCF_061612785.1 of Hesperophylax consimilis. Taxonomy (NCBI): domain Eukaryota; kingdom Metazoa; phylum Arthropoda; class Insecta; order Trichoptera; family Limnephilidae; genus Hesperophylax; species Hesperophylax consimilis. Next base: position 4,019,499 of record NC_142851.1, on the reverse strand, counting down.
AACCTATTATTATTAATAATTTATTGTTATTTTAATAACTTTCTATTAGTCACTTCATTAAAGAAAACTTAGGCACCTTTTGTGCTGCAGAATTATCATGACGTTCCTTTGCGAAAGTCGTCTAACCATCAATATTTCCAAATATTTCAAAATTCGTATTATTTTGAAAACATTCCGAAAAGAAACAAGGTTGTACTCAAAATTAGACCTAGAACATAAAAAAATAATTATGTTTTAAAAAACATTAATTTTTCAATATTTTATCTAAAGTGTGTAAAATTGAGTTTTAATACTTTGTCTCTCTCTTATAACTGATTTTCTTTGTGTAGGCCTAATTTTTTCCTTCGGTGTTCTAATATTTTCTCATGGTAACATCTCATATCATGTTCCATGGAATCTCTTCGCGTAAATGTAGGTATGATTCACATAACATACAGAAGAGTTTGAAGCAACCCTCAGCACATGGTATGCCCAAATTTTTTTATTTCCCTAGATAACAGAATTAGTTCATACGAAGTGCTCATTACCGAATTCCCCAAAACATATTCCTTATGGAGAGCTTCAGACTATAATTTTCCTAGAATATTTAGACTTAAGTAGTCAACATTTCAGAATTTCCCTACATTTTTGTGCTTTTTTCGTTTCCATAAAAAAGTTTATTTCGGTCTTGTTGTGTGTCCAAAGTACGCAATCTGGCTGTCATTCTAATCCCTTTAGGTACGTGTTTTGTACGCTTGTTTTTAAGATTTTCTTGAGTCTTCCAGTATTTATAACAAAGAAACACTAACATTCCCGGGTTGCGAGTAATAACCTGACAGTATATTAAATATCCTCCCAGTACCACCATCACAAGCGGAAAATGTTGCTCGCGCAGACTAGTGACTAGCAGAGCACTGAACCCGCGACGTCCGGGTAGCCTAACTTAACCTGACCAGTAGGTATTGTATTTGTTCCCATGTTCCTTTCGTAATTTTGACCGTTTGACTCTTGTTAGGGCTGCTGCTTTTGATTAATAATTCTTATGTGTGCCAATCTCATTATAATATTTTAACAAGAATGGCACAAGTTTAGCGCGTGAACCATTTGTATGTAGCGTTTCTTGAAGTCGTCTTTACTACTCATTCTTCAGGTATCTCCATCTACGGGTGATCATTTTAACTAAGCGTTGGACATTAAATTAATAATAACCACTGTAAACACCGCACCAGCTGTTGGAAACACTGTAATGTTTATGTGTATCATGTGTCTGTTAGTGTGATAACGCGTGTTGCGACATTTACGATTCTGGTATATATTCTGACGTTTAATCTGTACATTAACGTTTGACCAGTCTCGTGTCAATAAGCTATGAGTCCATTTGAATAGTGGTGTTGTCATAACTCTAAGCATGTTATAAGGTTTTGTTTAATATACAGTACTTAAACTTTTATTATTTTATCTGTCTCATTCGCATTTCTTATAATAATGTAGATAGGTACCTATATGGTGTACATACTACAGCCTTTATAATTCAGTGTCTCCTCAAATGCTCATTCATAGTTTGTAATGCTCTTCATAACATTATTTAAAAACATACTATGAATTGGGATGGCGGTATAATAGTCAATATGCATTAATTAACACTATTTAGTATTATATCAAGTAAACTGAAGGGAGAAAAATGATTATTGATAATTTATTAACACATTGTTTGCGGGAGACGCTTAAAAGCGTCTTTTGCGTACTGTTGGTAGAGAGCGGGAGACGCTTAAAAGCGTTTTTCGTATTTGTACACTATTGGTAAAGCGCGGGAGACGCCAAAATGCGTTGTAGGCACACTTAGAGTAACAATATATTACGAGTAACGTATGATGTTGGTTACTCTGTGAAGTAAAAATTATGCGTCAGCTCTCGTGACACGTGTACTAGGTACCTGGCAATTCGTGGAATTGGGTCGGGTAGCCGGCCGACTGTGGTCATAAAACATGCACTTGAAATAAAATAACTGTAAGATAAATGTTTCGTTTTTTTTTAAATCTTTATATTTCTTCAGTTTTAAAGCGATATTGTTTCGTTCAAGACGTTCTCTATTTTCTTTTCTGTCTACATTCCGCTTTAAAAATTTCGTACAAAGTATTTGTGTGCTGTGCTCGAAAATTTATTTGTTACATAATAAAGGGATATTTTTTCATAAAAAATACCCTATAAAATGGACTACGGTAATGATAATCGATTACAATAAATATAAGAAAGGCATTGACCTAGCAGACCAATATCTTTCGTATTATTCTATTTTACGAAAAACCACCAAATGGACAAAAAGGCTAGCGATGTATATAATAAATTGTGCATTATTCAACTCATTTGTTGTGTACAACTCCGTAAAAGAAAGGAAAATAAAATATAAACAATTTTTTAAGGAAATCGCAGAGCACTGGGTGGCCGATCAGATTTCGTCAGATAATAGTCAAGACCCGGAACCAACACCATCAACATCTGGTATCCGAAAAAAATCTTCAAAATCTGATCCTCCAGGAAGACTATCGATGGATATGCGAAAACATATATTGGAAAAGATTGAAGGCCCTGGTAAAAATAAGAATCTGCGAAAGCGATGTCGTGTGTGCGCGGTACACAAAATACTTAGCGAAACCCGGTACATGTGTAAAGTCTATGATGTACCTTTACATGAAGGGAATTGTTTCCAACGATTTCATACTTTCAAACAATATTAGTGTTTAGTGGTGTGTATTTAAAAATATATATATGCTATGTTGAATGTGCATAAAATGACTAAATAGACAATACGACAAAAGTGCAGTTTTTTTTAAATTTAAACTTATATATCGTAATTGTTTCTTCAAAAATATAAAAATTTGTGACCAGATCATAATAAAAAAATTTGAATAAGGTAAAATACTGAAAATTTTATTTAAATGTGATCAATAGTTCAGAAGTTATAGCTATTTTACATGAAACGGAATTTTGCGCGCGAACATGATAAAAATTGCCCGCTTTACGGCGTAGATTGATTAAAAAACCCCCCGCAAACATTGTGTTAAGAATCTCTGCAACTTATTGGTACTTCCGGTTAAAAATGGGATTGCAGGCCTTACGAATGAATTAACAGATTTCCTGATAAACTTTTAGAAAATTACGAATGTATTATCACGATGTTAGAACACGTGTTCATGAAAATCCGAATATTTTCGCATTTCGTCATGATATCAAGGCAAATGCACGTGCATTTAATAAATTAGCAATACTCATTTTTCTCCGTGAGGTGACGGAGAAAACGCATCGGACAATCGATTACACTATTTGTAATATATGTTCTCAGCGCAGACCCATTCATTCACAGATAATTCTCAACAAATCAGTTCCAATTTTGAAATTACGGTTAAAATAGTTTTCTGTTAAAAATTTTATATTATAGATAGGTATTTTTTCGCTTGTCTCAATTTTGAAAATGACACTTCAAATTCAAAGCAAATCCGAGTTCTAGAAATCAACCGAAATTAGTATTTATAGTTATTAGATTATTCAGTACACAGAGAAAAATGAATATTAAGAATCTGTTAAAATTATTGGTCATCCGGTTAAAATCGGGATTGCAGGCAGTTTCCTGATATTTTTTTAATAAATTCCTAATATATCGGAACACATGTTCATGATTGATTGATGATTCATAGTACATATATAATGACGAATTGCGAAAATATTAGGATTTTCATGAACACGTGTTCCGACATCGTCATATAATATATTCTTGATTTACTTAAAGTTTATTAGGAAATCTGTTAATTCATTCCTTAAGGCCTGCAATCCCATTTTTAACTGGATTACCAAAATTTTTAAGAGATTCTTAATAAATTAGAAATACTTATTTGTACGGATCAGGAGAGGAAATATAATTTCAATCTTATGATTTCATGTCGATCATCAAAATGAAACTTTGTATTATTTGCATTACAGCATATTTGTTAAACACTTCATCTAGAAACAACAAATAATGGAGTATTTATAATTCATGGCAAGAATCCAAATAATGATTTATGGAATCACGAGATTCACGTTTGGTTATTTAGACTTGAGATAGTGTAGCGGTTTTATTTTTAACACGCACATTATATTTAATTTATCTTAATAGGTTGCCTTTGGCTCTAGCGACAGTTCGGCAATGTACATTTGTTTTACATGGACCAGTCTCCAAGCTTGTCTGGAAAATAATTGTTCTGTTTTCATTGTGACAGTGTAAATATAGCTCTCGTTATTCTTTGAATCTTTATTTATGCAAAATGTTTCTTTTCACCACTAAATAACTAATAGGCGTGTTGTGAACGCCTCTAGTACGCCAGAACTAAGGAACAAATGGGTCTTGAAGAGACCTACAAGATTCTGTATAAAGAATGACGGTCCGTCTGATTGACAATCCGTTGTTAACTAACCGATTGCCATATCTAATGCACAGACGCAATGTAGGCATGATGAGTCTGTTCTACAGGTATTTTAATGGAGGCTGCTCTAATGAGCTATCAGCATTGATCTTCGGTGCACGTGCGCGAAACTCGATGGACACGAGAGGAACGCCCGTTCACAGTTGATGGTAGCTTCATGAGAACGGAATCGGTTTTTTCTCTGTGTAATCCGAGCCTCTCTAAGACCCGCATTAATAAATTCCTCCCTACAGCCCCTACCTTAGTCCGTCTCACAAAGCTCCCCAACCGAGTCCCGACATAGATACCTATCTTTCCACTGTACGGGCCGGGGCGCTCTTGTGAGGAGTCACATAAAAAAGTCTCACTTCTACAGATTCTTTCCTCAGGAATGAGTAGTTTGGTAGCCATGATAAGCGAACTTTTGATATCAGATTTTCAACAGATTTCTGTAATAGAGATTTTTTAAGTCTAATCACGAGAAAAAAAAATAGATAGGTTATTCGTTAACGTAGAAAATAAAGTTTGCAGTTGGCGAATTACCAAGTCGACTTGCACTAATTCGATGCGTCGTTCGTTTGCATCTCGCATTGCAAATTTGTTCGCTGCATAATTAAAACACCGATTGTTTTTGCTTGTAGGAATTATCCACAGCGACAGTGGCAGACATAATAAACATGTGACTGTGGTGCTCATTTTTTGTACCCGCCGGGAATAGAAGAACTCATGATCAACACCTAAAAATACCGAACACTTTTTGAAACTACCAAACCACGTTCACGCCTAAAATCTTTGCTCAAACTTAAACATTAAAACCAGTGCCCACATTTTTTGTCAATATTATAAGACAGATTCTACTGCTGAGGATTGTGTAAGCCGAACGTACATAATAATTTTTTTTCGTGGTAATTTATGTCTTTTGAATGTGAAAAGTTTCCACGTAATAATAATTGGTGTAAAAATTTACTAGGTACCTACCTCAACATAAAATGAATTCATCTTCATATTCATTTCTACCCACATACCGTATACCTAAGTGTTTATACCATGGCTTCAAAGCTAATCCTGGAACATGATAAGAATCTGAAATATTCGAACAACAGACGTCACGTCTTTTTAGTTGGGTGTTGGGTACCGTAATACGGGGCGACTTTTGAATCGGGGGACGTCTTTGATCATCGCTTATATCTGCAAAATTCTCGTTACCAATTTAAAGACATTATTACTTGGTTTATCAAGGCAGTTATTTTTTTAATGTTTTTTTTATTTCAAAAGGGAGGACATTAAATAATTTTATAGAATAATACTGCATATTTCTTTGTCCAAAAGTTGTTTTAGTTGTAGGTTGGTGTAACATATGTTGTAATGTGGATCTTGTGAGTCTCTTTGAGTTTGTCTGTGTAAATTTGTCCTGGTTTTTGAATGCGTAAATTAGTATATCTTTTGTGTATAATTGTTTTGGTGTCATTACATTCAGGGTTTTAAAAACATAGTCGGTAGGAGTTCTGATGGGGATCCTAAGTATAATTTTTAGAATTGCCTTTTGTGTTATGAGGACTGGTTTTATAGTGGAATCGCATGAGCTTCCCCATCCGATAAGACCATATTGTAGTTGAGATTGGGCTAGTGCGTAGTATATTTGAATTAGTTGTTCTTTATCTAAAATGTTTCTTATTGTTTTGAAGAAATAGGTTAGTTTTTTTTTAATTTGTTGCTCACATTTTCTATTTGGGAGTTCCAATTTAAGTTTTGATCAATAATTATCCCAAGGTATTTTATTGTTTGAATTTCTATCAATTAACTATAGTATTTTAATGGCTCTAATGCCCCCTAGCGTCCACTCACAACGAAATAAATAAAGAATGAATATTCAGCCATGGCCCTGAGCCAAATGGTGCAACACCTTGAATTACGGCGCCTTTTACATCTATAAGTAAATGTATTTGTCTTAACTATTCTTCACATGAACCATGAACCTATAGTTTCTACCGATGACGATTTTTTTTTAAATGTGTGTATCAATTACTGGAAGGAATAGTTACTCCAAGGTACGCTAGTTACTATGCCATTTTTTTATTAATGTAAATCAAATTTAATGTTATTATTATTATTTTGTTGTTATAATTATTTATTTAAGTTTTATTTTTATTTTTGTTACACTTTTAAACCGTGGCTAGGCTTCGTTGGGACGACTTATTTATAAAATAATAATTGGATACTTTATTTATTAAAAAGGGCGCATATGATTCTATTTACCCCTGCCCAATTTCATTTTTTTTAGTTTAATCAAATTATTTGTGCTACTTGGCCGCTGCCTAACAAATAAAAGTGGTAAAAAACTTCATAAATCGGATCACATTTTTTACTATAGTCAATTGGAATTCACTACACAATCCATGTAGGTACTTACCAAAATAAAAAATGCATTTATTGAATCTGCTGTTATTTAGGTACAAAACAAATAAATAAAAAATAAAAACACAACAACAATAATAATATGTTACAAGACGAACTATATTATTGTCTTATAATTTTGGGATACAATATAAACACATAAATTAAACACTCAAACAGCTGTTCTGCGCCTGACCCAGCAACCGGCTTATTGTTTGATTTAAAAAATCATCTAAACCAATATGCTACGTAAGCAGAGAACTTCTGGTTTTGGTATTAATCGTTATTTTACATGTTAAACGATCATAGTAAAAATATGTTTTTTTTCAATATGATATTCTAAAATATTAACACAAACACGTTAGCGGGTCCAATTACCACTGCAACGCAAATATTGTAAATCGTATATTTTTCACTTCGATTTGTGGAAACCACGCCTCTTTCGTGAGTGCCACATTCTAGATATTGTTATTTTGTTGTTTTTTTATGCAATTTACAAAAACGTCTGTTTAGCTGTCTTAAGGAAATTTGATTAATTGATCAAGTTTGGTTTATGTGCTGTTATTCACGAACACCAATTCTATATCTAAATTATTCCTATATTTTATTCCTAGAAGCGATAGTCTGAATGATGTTTACTGTATTATTATAACGTGTCCATTATGATGTTATGTCTGCAACTAGAATTACATCCCACCGCCTTTATTAAATACGTGTTTGTGACGTCTTTATCGTGTCTATTGAGACTTCATACATACTATTATCGTATCAAAATACGATATTAAATTTAATGGACTACAGACGAACTGATCGTAAAATGAGCACATGCAAGAATGACTGTGTTTGTTTTGCCGGCCGTTTTTTTTTGTTGCGCGAAGTTTAATCACGGTTTTACGGTCAGCACCTTTGATAATATTAGGATGAAAGGCGATTGAATCAAACTGGGCCAGCTGACCTAGTCGTAAAAATTGAATGTGTTTATAATTGTATTTTAACTCACCTGTTTGTGAGATATTGAACGAGTCATTATTTTGATCAAAAGAACACAATTCTCAACAGCATAATATCGCTGTGTTAATGCTATGGTAATATCAGAGTGATATTGACAGTATTATAATGAATATGTATATTTTATGATTAGTGTGGTATTACCTATGATTAGTTTCGCCCTGGTAACGATCACCATTCAGAATTGAATCGTTCCTTGAAGTGGTTTATATGTTTAGCAACCAGGGGCCTACTCCGTTTCTTTCGGGTTAACAAACCAGTAAGTTCGTGGTTTAACCTTTCCTTGCCGGTGCTCTCAACTGAGTGAACATCGGCTCTAATTAATAAAATATCTCTCTTTATATACTAAGCACAGAGTTAAAATTTTAGGTATTCCCCGTAATACATTTAAATATTGCATTAAGTAATTTCAATATATGAATATTTACCGATTATATAGTACCGGAGGACGAGTAATTTTTGGAACACCGTAAGGGAAGGGTTAATACGGGTTTGTGACGTGTTAAACCGGCGGCAGGAAAGTTTCGAAAGATGTAGACGGTATTTCACAATCTTCCTCCTCCCCGTTTTTGTTTCCCTCCCCACTTCATTACCCTCTCAAATGTTCGCCAGTGAGAAACTTTAGTCTCTTTTTTTATCAATAAGAACCTTCTAACTTAAATACCATTTTTTTGCAAATGTCGATTTCATAATTTCCCCGATAACTTATATATTCATAATCAGTCTTTATTGATCTATATTTATGAATATATTTTTAAGCCATAATATGTTTCGCTGGAGTTCCTTATTGGGGATATCTTAATTCCATTGAGTCCAGACAGTTGTTACTTTAAGGCGGTATCGTACAAAAATCACATATGTTTTCCTTCATTTAACATATATTGAAATAAATGTATTTAATTGCAATAACACAATAAGATGTTGAATTGAATTTTTTATTTTTCTTAATTATAATTTCAATATTTTTTATCTCATTGACTTTTGTTGGTCTGTCATTCACAGAAATCACTCGGAGATACCATTAAGTAGGTACGAACCCAATTTATTTGATTACAGAGTCGTTTACAGACATGTTTTTATGTAATATTCAGGTTATACAACAAAAATTCTCCTGTCAACACCCACTAAAAGATTTATCGACACTTTTCGTCAAACCTACGAAAGCCAAGCTTTCAAACTTTTAGTAGTAGAAATGTTTTTATTTTTTATAATAAAGTTGTGAATGCAAATTGCAGTTGACAGATTTTTTTTTTGTATTGCATGTCTCGTAATAATGTGGCGTATTTTTCACTTATTTTAAAAGGTATATATTACATAGAAAGCAAATTTATTTTTATTAAATAATAAAAAAATAATTGAAATTAGGCGGGGGTAAATAGAATCATATCAATAAGTCGTCTCAAAGTGGCGTAACCACAGTTTGAAAGTTTATAACAATATTAAATTTGATTTACATGAAATAAAATAAATAGAGTTCTACGAATTAAACACAAAAACAAATAACATATCGAAAGAACCTCTATTTTGTTTTTGTAATGTAGATATTCGTTTCGTTCAGAGAAATGCGAAATTTTATCTGAGACTTATTCAGGCTTCCACCCTTTCTAGGAGATTTAATATAAAAGAAGCACTGTTTTTGTATTTTCCTATGAAGCTTACGTGGGTATTTGATAGGTGGTAAATTTGGCGTAAGTACCCACTCTGGCACGGAATCAAATAATATAATATGAATAAAAAAACGAAAGTAATTCTCTCCCAAGGCCTTATCATTTACCAGCTAATAGACTAGTTCATGAACTGTTCTCGATGGCCGTGCGGAGACTCTATGTACCTAGTTATTACAATGCGTTTATTGATTTACATGATTTTATAACAATAAATAATGCACACACCTTTTGTTACTGTCGGTCCAAGTAGAAAACGACATTCTATGATATGAATCACGCCTAAAAAACAAATTTCAAATTTGTAATTTTTTTTTAAATATATATATTTTTTTTTACGTAGTGGTTTCCACAGGAAAAGGGAGTGGAATATGAATTTTACATTCACGAAGACACAAAAAGCGCAGCAGCCGAATATTTTTTAGAATGAAATCTTTTAGTATTTTCTGAAATCTTTATTATTGCCTAAAAGGGAAACCTTTAAAACATATCAGCTTAACCGGCTAGAATCTAGGTGGTCAAATGCGTCGGATTCCCGCCCAGGCGTGGCAAGTCCAATATAATGCAGGCTAAGTCCTCCATCATTGCACAAGCAATATTTTCCGCTCAAATATTATGTTTTTCGGCCAAATTCTGTGTACTCAATGTGGGTTGTTTTGACACCTAGCAGGGGCCCCCTCCGTGTTTGGGGCCATTTGGAAAATTTAATACACATTAATTTCCGAGTCCTGTGTCCTCAACGTGTACCATTTTCACAACATCCCCAAAACTTACATATTATGTCTTCAGGATTTTATTTCCTATCAGGGCCTCCCATAATAGGTCCATGGCCGCCCCCCTGCCTATGGGCACGAGTTCCGGGGGCCCATTTACCCCGTTTACCCTTGTTCCCATTGGGTATAAACAGAACTCCTGGGGAACCCAGACCGTTAGATCCGCCCCTAAATCCCGGCCTTTCTAACTCGACCAGCACTTTGTCCAAGAAGCAAGATGCCTTGTACCAGCCTCTGCTGGGCAGACTCGTGCGTTACCAATTCATTGCACAAGACTGACTTATTATTCTTTTGGTTTATATGATAAACCCTCATGTCTTGATATAATTTCAAGATCGCGATTCCAACTCGGTTGGTGGCCGAGTTGAAATCGCGTTTGAGTCAAAATCTCTCGCCAACATCCTCTCTGTTATGCTCTCAAAACCTCACGATTCCCTGGACCTTGGTACCTACCATGGAGGAGCCATCCATGTCTTGTAGCTCGAAATATCACACGTTATGTCCTGGCGTCCCTGTCTAGTACTTACTGATTCAGCGGCCACCGTCCATTATGTTTTCCCAACTTTGTCTGGGGCGACCAACTGAAAGTCTTCTCGCTGTAAGATGGTCTTCTGGCATTCTGATTGCATGCCCAAGTCGCCTCAGACTTTTCTCTGTGGAGTAGCTAGGGTTTGATGCAAAAAACAACTGTTCCCTACCGTCAAGGGCAAGCGCGGCGTAACAAGTCACTAACGAACGCTAGCGAACTCACGCCCTTTCTGCGCATAGCATGAGATGAGTCTAGATATAGACGTTATACGGATCGTTCATCTTCCAGTATCTAATGTTTGTAATGTTGTTTGTTTTCAGGAACAATGAGAAGCGCAAGGAGAAGTCGCGCGACGCGGCGCGCTGCCGGCGTAGCAAGGAGACGGAGATCTTTACGGAGCTGGCCAAGGCCCTCCCCCTGCCCGGTGAGGAGGTGGACCAGCTCGACAAGGCCTCCGTCATGCGCCTGACCATTTCGTACCTCAAGGTGCGCAGCGTCATGACCATGTGTAAGTTCCCTTAAAGCTTTTATGAATATAATATCTGTATCAAAGCTGAAAGGCTGGAAGTTACATTTTTTTGCGTAATTGACTTACGAATGGAGTCCTCCGGTGTACCACTTCTAAAATAGCTTGTTCTATATTTCCGGTAGTACAGTAATACTAAAGATACTGAATATTCGAAGGTCCATTAATTTACATACTTTTAGGCCTTCACCCGAACAAGATTTGAAAATATAAAATGCTTTGAAGTCTAGAAGACATATTTGCAGAGTGTGCTTAACGTCTCTCAGAATGTTTCGGAGCAAACTCGAGAAGATGTACCCAAAAAGTGGCTCTTAAATATGTATATAGAATTTTTAATTTTTTTAATCAATATTACTTTTTACTGAAGCATTACAAGGAGAAATTGAATACCAGGTTATAGCAAAAAACACTGAAGTCCCTTTACAATTTTTTTTTATTACAGCCCAAGTTTTCATTAAATGAAAAATTTTGTGCCATAAATACCCCTATTAAAAGTCTGTAATATATGTTATGTACTTAGTACTTTGTACTTATTAATTTCATTAACACAATATGCTGTGGAAATGAGATCACTGTAAAACCATGTATGACCTTGTGAAAAATATGGAGATCCACAAAGAATTCAAGGCTGATGTAAACTTAATGAGTAAGATTAAGAAAGGGACATTTAGATGGTTTGAGCATGTAATGCCAGAAAAGGAAGAAATTGGTATAAGGAGAATATTTGACGCGAATGTGAATGTTACAAGAAGTCGGGGACCCCCAAAGATATTAGAAGAACGAGATATGCTATGTTGGCCGCCGGACAGTAGGCGGAGTACTACCTAATTAGGGTACATTGAATACTATCGGGACGTGTACGCACAGAAATCTGTTCTATGTGTTAGTGCGGATACCTTAGCGTAAGCGAAGGTGTGCAGTAGTATTGGTGAACAAAACCGGCGACACTAGGCAAAACAATTCCACACAGTATGAACTGCTCATAGCACATCTCGTTCTTCTAATATCTTTGGGGACCCCTGAGGAAGACATGGCATGATCGAGTCATATCAAAAGTTAGAATATCAGAAAGTTATGTACAAGACAATGTATAAATGTTACTGAAACAAGAATTGTGTGCCAAGACCGAGTTGTTTGGGGGACTGTCCTCTTTACCTACCCCTGCGTAGAAACGGTGATGGTTAATCAGTCAAAGCTTTTCACAACAATTTTACTCATTTTCTTATCTCAAGTATTTAACCTTCATCTTGATTTGTCTCGTATTTGAACTTTGTGCATTTCCATTCTAGTCTCCGTCTTCCCTCCGGGGGTGAAGGTACCCCACGACCCTGACGAGCAGCCAATGAACAAGGACCTGTCCTACCTGAAGGCGCTAGACGGCTTTGTGTTGGTCATGTCCCCGGACGGTGATCTCATCTATCTTTCGGAGAACGTCAGCGATTATCTCGGAGTGTCCCAGGTAAGATAATACTAAATACTTCTTTTACATAATGAGGTTCCCCTCCGGCGTGAAGGTGCCCCTTGATTCCGACGATCTGTCGCTGAGCTGAGTTGTCATTGGGTATTCGGCTGTCTTCTGGTTCCACAACAGTATCTGAACCTTTTACATTAAAGATTTATCTTTTCTACTATTTGGTTAACAATTCGGCTATGAATAGCTCTCCCACAGAGCTTAGGTCCGTATTTTCCTAATATATTTGGGTTTTGGACTGTTTATGATATTATTCTCTTTCCTTCCAGAAGACCGGTTATGCTAAACCTGATTCTAATATGCAGTTGTTGTTTAATTCCAGATGGATCTGATGGGCCAGAGCGTGTACGAGTTCAGCCACCCGTGTGACCATGATGAGATCCGCGAGGTGCTCTCCACTCGGGGCCAGGACAAGGCTGAAGCCGGCGAAGCGCCAAAGTCCTTCTTCATCCGGTTCAAGTGCACCCTCACCAGCAAGGGCAGGAACGTCAACCTTAAGTCTGCTACTTACAAGGTTAGTTGTCACCAATACTCTCTACAACAAAACAACATTATTTAAGATTCACACTGCCTATATATAGCCTTTTTGAGGTTTTGGAGCTACTTTTTACCAGAATTTTCGTGGGGATCGACTTTTAACAATAATTTTTGGTAATGTTTTTAGTTTTGATTTTTCAAAACTTTGACCATACCTCTTCATTAACAAATGTTAATCTAATAAAATTAATTTGTCCTAAAACCAGGATAAATTTTTTTTCTTGGTGTTGTGAATTTAAAATATGCAAATAATTATTATTACCAAAATTCACAATCGTAATTATTATTGAAATCAACCAATTCGACCGGTTAGAAACTCTAGGCTATATAGTGTTAAACAGTTAGATATATTTTTAAAGTTGTTGTATTTCAAACCACTTCACATTTGATGACCATCAAGTCATCGATCAAAGACATTTAGAATGTTTGACAATTAAGAGGTCTCATTTAAATGCCGATTCTAGTCTGTTTTAATTTTTTTTCTTCATATTATGATTAGCTGTCTTGTGTAACAACCATGTTATGCTCATCACTGGTCACAATATGATCCGGTGATGAAATGGGTCGAGAATCAGCATTGAATGAGAGTCCTCATTAAATGACTAAATAAAAATCGATTGTCAATTTGATGGTTTTCAAATGTTTGACACACCCCTAAATAATTAACCCATTCCGTCTGAGCCGCCACAATTTAGGGCGGCTATCTTAGAAGGCCTTCCCTCCGAGCAGCCATAATTTAAGTCTCTCGACAAAATGTATATTTTTACGTAAATTGTAGTATCCATTGCCATGTTATGTATTTTTTTTTTTAAGTTTAAAAAATCATTTTAATTCCTCTTATATTAAAAAATAAATTTGTATTAAATAAATACAAAAACAAAAGTAATATCATTTTTATTACATTAGTTAATTCAGCACAAGATTCCACAACAATTAATTCAGTTGCTATGGTCGATTTTAGTCAAAAGTCAAACATACGATGGGATAGGTTAATAAATAAGATTATAACGTAACTGAGTTCACATTAATATAATTTTTGTAAGCATCTGCTGACCTTAAGGGATCATTCATAAAATTAGGACTTAATAATTAAAGACCGTAAGTGGGAACTGTAAAAGTAGGATTGTCTCATCAAATATTTTCTTCTTCAGGATAATAAAATGCAATCAGAGTTTTAAATTACAGCACCCTTGAAGTTAATTTTCACAAAAACAGCGCTATACTAGTTATCCAATTATGTATTATTATTATTAAATACTAGTATGCGGATTGAATCCCACCTTTCTCTTCAATTGTGTGAGGTAAACTTGTGCGGTTTTCTCATATACTCATCTCCCGGTGGCCAATAGATGACTAGTGACACAAACAATGAGTTTCGCAAGCAAATACCATAATTTCAACAATCAAATCAATTCTCAAACGGTGGCAATTTTGGGATAGGTGAAATTGGACAGTGAACACAAAATCGACATTCTTATAATTCTCTCTCTACAGCAAAACAATCTTTTTCAACATTACAATAATTAAATGAAGTCTCTGAAGGCAATTGAACCAATTTATTGCGATAATGTTGTTTTTCAGTAAATTAGTGTAATACATACCAACCACGTACCAATCTACCAATTTAACATTCCAACAATAGATGCAGTAGTTTGGCCACGCTGAGAATACTGTTTTTCTGTTAAATTATTTGTGGATAATAATATATTATAATAATATATAATATAAGTATATATTATATAATATAAGTATATATTATATAATAAGATAATAATACATTACAAATTATTTGTGGATAATCACAATGCCATTTTAAGCTATTTAAAGAAAAAAAAATTCAAGTGACACTGATAAATTTCAAAAAGGCTGTGTTTTAAATTTTTTTAAAACTGTAATTGTCTCACAACTGTTTTCGGAAAACAGTGTTAATCCATATATATTATGTAGTACATATGTAGTAATAATAAATGTGTTGGATTCTAAATGATGAACCATACCCAATTTCTTCCGATTTATAACAATTTTCTCAATAACTCTTTTTTAAGTTCCAAAAAAGACACATGTTATTTTTTAAGATAATTTCTATACATTTGTTATGCTGAAACGTTAATTATATAAAATTCCCTCAATAGAAAAAAATCAGCTAAAAAAAAGTAAGCTCCTAAAATTGTTAACACGTTTTGTTCTGTTATTTAATATGTTATAGGTATTTCACAGTGTATCTTTAAATGCAACTAAAGCATTTGTCAAGGGGTTTTTGCTCTATTTCAAACAATATTGTCTCCATTTTCGCTTAGTTGTTATCTTTTTTTTTTTTGTTTTAATATTAGTGCCCTCCCTCTAACATTCGTATTTACATATCTCCCTTTCAAACCATCTTTTAACGCTTACTATGGGGCCTTTATACAAATTACTTGTTTTCTAGTCATAATGAAATTTGTTGTTTTTGAAAATCAAGCCTCTGTAAGACTACTAGCGCCATCTGTGATTTTTAATTTTAATGAACTTTGTAGATAAAGCAGGATTTTATTATCTAAGTTTTCTACCTTTTTAATGTTGGAGTGTTTTTGACATTTAAAAAAAACCTTTGTATTCCTATTCTCTCCTATATTGTAATAAATATTATCTAACTGATAAGTTTTCTCATAATTATAATTTTTTCTCAGGTCATCCATTGCACTGGACATCTCCTAACCACGGAGAATGCCGCTCTAGAAGCCAACAACAATTCTCTCGTCAAGTCGGAGTTCAAGAGCCTCATTGCCGAAAGCATCAAGTCCAGGAGTGGAGAAGACTCGGGAGTGGACGACGACTCCTCAACGGAGAAAGTGGAGTGCAAACCGTTCAAGAAGATCGGGTCCTTGGTGGCCATCGGGAGACCTATTCCTCACCCGTCCAATATTGAGGTTCCTCTGGACAGCATGACTTTCCTGTCCAAGCACAGCCTCGATATGAAGTTTACCTATGTGGATGAAACGTAAGTATAAATTTCATTACTTATCTGTGAAATAATTATTTAAAAAATAATATTAATTTATATTGCTCATGTGATGGGAAGTGATGTAAATGTTGTCAAGTCAGATTGTGACACAAATTGTGATTGATTTACTGATTTTTCCTTTCCCATTACTTAAATTAGCATTTTAACAGCACAGTTCTGTTGCACTGCATGTTTTTGGAATCTTTTGAATTAAATAGTTCGATTGAAGAAAGGTTATCTACTTAATACATGTGTATTGATATTTTGTTTTAACGTGACAAATTTACAAACCATTGTTTATTATCTACTGAAATTTTTTGAGTTGATCTCTTTAAATTAATTGTCTGATAAAATGTTTTATGTTTATTAATGTTTTAAAGTTTTTCACAGTCAAGTTGGGTTGTTGGTTGTTGATCCAGCGTCTGGCCCGTGGAGGAAGTTTTTTCTGTGAACCAACAAAAAACATAAATGATGAACACCAAAGCATTTTTAATCCATCTTTATTATTTATTTTCTGCACTTGTTTCTGTTTAAATATTTGTTTTATTTTGATTTCATGACAAATTTTTAGGGATGTTTCTTCGGACATCCCGGCTGTCAACAAAAGTCGCCAAATTACCCAGATTTTCCGCATTTCCTTTTCCCTTGCAAGATGCTCACCTTCTATCCACTCGATACAAGATGGCCGATTGATTGCAACCCCGAGGCGGCTAAATCTAATCTGGTTACAGAATTTTATTATTTATTCCTCGATTTAAGGATCATCTGTGTACTACCTTCTATCAGCCATATTATTTCATTAACCCCCACCATACTTAATTCTGTAATCTTTTTTTAATTCCGAACTGGACTACAAACATTATGTTACAACAAATTGACCTCATCAGTCAATACTTCTATTATTTTGAGAAAAACTAGTTATAATTTTCATTTCTGATAAATTGAGAACAATTTTCATAGTACTGAATTTATTTTGGAATCTTACATGTGCTATCTGAAATATTTTCATATTTTTGTCAGTTGATTTCCCCTTTGTTCAATAAACAGTGCATTCATTTTATCCAATTAGTTTTAACGTTCAACATAAATACTCATATTATATATGTACATAACTTTCTTCTATTGCATAATATTTTATTCAAAATATTACATTTTTTAATCCCTCAAACACAATAATGGCTTTATTTATCTTTGCAATGTAAAATTCTAATAACTCTAAAGGCCAACGCTTTGTCTTTCAGTTACTTTTGAGATGCTTTGAGATGATCAAGGTAATACTGTGTTTGAAAGCAAGTCACTTTAAAGTCACCATAACACGCCGTGTTTATTTTAGAATTACATGAAATTGTTTATTTCAGAATGCTGAGTGTTCTGGGATACGGACCTCAGGACTTGAATGGTAAATCAGTGTATGATTACCACCACTCTATGGACAGCCGCGCTTTGTCACATCATTTTAAGTGCTGTGAGTATTCTTTTCCTTTCAATGCATTTTTATTTTGTACATGTGATGTTCCATTTTGTAAGTAAAATGCAGGTCATTTTATAATGCGCCCTATACTTTGATGAAAAACAATAGACCGTTCTAGACTAGTGTAGTCCAAAATGAAGCGTGGTTCAGGACCATGGGCGGCGTGGAAAACCACTTCTAAATCAAACCCTTTATTTGTGACGTACGTCTGCACACCTTTTACTCTATACACATATCTTCCTAACCTACTTCAGCCACTTGAAGGGTTTTAATTGTTATGTAATAACACTGGCAACCTTTTTAGTGATATTCAGATTGATGCTCTCATGCGCCATTCCCTGAATGAAAGTGGTCCCAAGATATTTGTTTAAATCTATATTTTCTATATCTGTGTCTGTGTCTGTGTCCGTGTCATGTTCAACATCTTACAAACAACTACCGCAAATTGGTAAATACACAAATTAAATATAACATCTGTTTACGAGGAAGATGCCTGACAACGGCAAAATAAACATTGTCACCAAAATATGCAAAAAATTTACTCCTTGAATTATCTTTTAATTTTTCGGGTTTTTATGTTCTGGCATTTGGCACGATTGCAAACTTTTACTTAGTTCTGAATAATTTACCCAAAAAAAAGTTTGCTTTGGTAAATTAGCACTTTTTTTATTACCGCAAGAAAAAAATAACATGGTTTTGCTGGGGAAAGTTTTTTGTTTTGTGTCCGGAAATATTATTTAAGACATCGTGGTTTAATGTTTATTCTTATGAGCTGTTTCTCTGAAGGTATCATGTTCAAAGCTAAGAAGAGATCTCATTTGATCTGGAGATTGCTTTGCAATTATTTTCCATTATGTACAAAATATCTCTAAAGAAAAATAGGACCATAATCAAACAAAAAAAATTGGTTCAATTTAAATGTTTTATTTGTCAGAAGTACACTTATATTTCTTTCAATGGATGAAAGGAGAATATGTAATAATGTTTGTAAAAAACTAAATTGCATTTCGAGACCCATATTATTTCTAAGCAAATCAGTACTCAATTTGTCAAGTGACACCTCGTATTTACCCAGTGAACTATTTTTCTTTTACTAAATCACACCATATGGGTGATTTGTCAAGCGCAAATAAGAAATCCTTAAACATTTTTTGTTTATTAGTACATTTTTTAATTTACTTTTTTTTTCTCTTGGTCAAGCTGACCTATCGCATACAAGTATTTCTTTTTCTCTTGGTCAAGCAAACCTATCACAGAGTTTACTTACAAGAATTTTTTTTGTCTTGGTCAAACAAACCTATCACAGAGTTTACTAACAAGTATTTTTTTTCTCTTGGTCAAGCTGACCTAACGCATACAAGTATTTTTTTTTTCTCTTGGTCAAGCAAACCTATCACAGAGTTTACTTACAAGTATTTTTTTTCTCTTGGTCAAGCTGACTTATCACAGAGTTTATGTACAAGTTATTTTTGCTCACTTAAAAGTTATCCCTTGATGTGTCAATCGCCTTGTATTACTTTGTAAGTGAATTCTAATATTTGATCCCAATTAACATATAATAATAACACAGAGTTTAATGGTACAATAACTTTCATGAATAATACGCAGATGTTAATGTCTCTGCAGGAGTATACTTAGCTGGTCTGTATTTATTTAGCATTAAATTGCAGTAGTAATGTTCTTCGCTATAGATTTATGAATCTGGATACTGTCTTTATGACTTTTACAGCCTGTATTCTAAATCCGTTACGCATTAAGTGTGATCATTAAACTCGTGATGCTGCACGTTTGTGGTCCACTCTTAATTCATAAATTAACTTTTACTTTCAAATATTACACAATTAAATTTTTAGTTAATCCACAGAATTCTTAAAATGCCTGAAACCAACATTGAAAACAAATATGAAGAATCCTTTTTACTTTGCTCATGATAATATTGTTCATATCATAATTTCTTAAGCCCTGTTTTTGTTTATTGTTGGTACTTTTGTGTTCTTTTGTGCTGGTTTTTTTTGTTAAATTAGAGTCACTCTTGTTACGAGAGGACGTACACCGGATTGCCAGTAAAATATTATATCTCTGACATGAATTTATTACCTATTGAAAAATAAATGAAATATTGTTATTTAAAAACTGTTATAAACTTCTATCCGACAACACAAATTACATTTGTTGCTACATACTGCATTTTTTTTTATGTATAACATATCAAAAATATACACGGTGTATCGGCAAGTACACGACAAACTTTAACCAGCTATTCCTCCGCACATTTGGAGTAAAAAATGTTATGGGCGCTTTGCTGTCCGGTAACATTTTTTTCCATTAAAAACAAAAAATAAATAAAAAAATCCACACTCCGTCACTGTCATTTGCATTGTTTCTCGTGTTCAACAGCTGTTATTAGCAAGTGTGTCAAAAAGTGTCCTCGCTCTTTCGTACACACTAAATAATAATAGTTAAAAATGAGACGAATGGTGCTGTGCCATTTCGTTGTGATTGTAAAAGCGCGCCAACGTAGGTACGTACGTACATTATTCAACGAAACTCAAACAAAATATTGCCAGATGGGTTTTCAAACTTTGACAAAGGATAAAACATTGATGACATGTGGTAAAAATATGAAATAATAATTTTTTATTAAAAAAAAATGTTACCGGACAGCAAAGTGCCCATAACATTTTTTCTCCAAATGTGCTAAGGAATAGCTGGTTAAAGTTTGTCGGGTACGTGCCAATACACCTTGTATATACAGGATGTCTGGTGGCAAGTGCTCTAACTTCGGGAGGTGATTCTACATTATGGTAGAAGTAAAAATAGATAAGTAACTTGATTATAAATTCCAATTTTCTTTTTTCCATACAAAAATATTTTTCCATAGATCAATATTTATTTTCCCATACAAAATTCCACTTTTTTACCTTAAAACTACATAAAATATACGAATTTCGAAAAAAACTATTTATCATTTTTTACTTGTACTATCATGTAGAATCACCCCCCGAAGTTAGCGCAGTTTACCCCCGGACACCCTGTATATAAGATTTAAAAATAGTAAATTAAACCAATTTAAATATTTTCCACCATAAGATAAAATAAAATTACATCATATGTAGTATATAGGGTGTATCAGCAAGTACCCAAAAGACTTTAACCATCAATTCCTGCGCATATTTGGAGTTAAAAATTTGAATGTGATTTTGGTGTCAGATGATGCATTTTTTCCAATCAAAAACAAACAAATATTTTTCTGTTACACTTTTTTTCAATTACACAATTGTTTGCCACACGTTGGAATGGATATTTTTAATTTTAATAAAAATTTCATCGGACAGTAAAATGACATTTTTTATACTTTTACTCCAAATATGCTCAGGAATGGCTGGTTATAATTTTCCGGGTATACGTTGATACACCCTGTATTTAAAGCAATAAGAAGAGAA
This sequence comes from Hesperophylax consimilis, assembly GCF_061612785.1. Lineage (NCBI taxonomy): Eukaryota > Metazoa > Arthropoda > Insecta > Trichoptera > Limnephilidae > Hesperophylax > Hesperophylax consimilis. The sequence goes on along the minus strand of NC_142851.1, from coordinate 3,998,288 downwards.
CAATAACCGTGCTTTTATAGCACAGGACAAAATAAAACATTAAAATATGAGTAGACATTATACAATATGTAAAAAAATACAAGAAGTAGGAAACCGAAACCAAACATTTACCAGAGGGTTGAGAATATGGCTTATTACAATTTTTTTAAGTTTTGTTTTAGAAGCCCGTTTAAATTCAGCCAAGTTCTGGATATAAGTAAGAGCTGATGGAAGTTTATTCTAAATGGACATGATTTCATAAGTCTTCCGGTCTTCAACTTATGAAGAGAAGACGGTAGACCCTTTAGGTCAGGGGTGTCAAAGATACGGCCCGCGGGCCGCATGCGGCCCTCGGACCCTATCAATACGGCCCGCGAGCCGTATGCGGCACTCAGGTCCCATCATTACGGCTCGCTACCACGTGACAATATTATGTCGCGGAGGACAGAACCGCACTCTTTTATTGTAGATTTTAGATATTCAGAGGACAGTCGATGCCTACGCGTGTTTAAAATTGCAAGCGATTGATTTACAGTGTAATTTCAAGAGACGCGCGCATCGGACGCGGTGCGCCGTGCACCGAGCGTGAGCGTAACCTTTTCTCTTACGCCGGCTGGTGGCGCTGGTCTGGTGCACGACTGAAATATGTGAAGAACTATTGAAGTGCGTTCCATTGACAGGCACCACTACAGCAAATGATATTTATTCCGCTATTGAGCATTTAATAGTAGAATATGAACTCGGCTGGAATAAATTTTGCAGCATAACTACGGATGGCGCTCCTGCCATGGTTGGCAAACATTCGGGTGTTGTGACTAAATTAAAACAGAAAATATCAGAAAATTTTGTGGGAATTCACTGCATCATTCACCAGGAATCACTCGCATCCAAATATTAAAAAATGGACCATGTCATGCAACCGGTAATTAAAATAGTAAATTTTATAAGGAGCAGAGGTCTAAATCACAGGCAGTTCAGGCAATTTTTACAAGATTTGGACGAAAAGTATTCCGATGTACCTTATTTCACGGAAGTTCGTTGGCTCAGTCGAGGGGCAGTTTTGGAAAGATTTTTTGAGTTACGTGGCCCTATTCAAGCTTTCATGTTAGAAAAAGGCAAGCCAATTGATTATGACAACGACTGGTGGCTTGATTGTGCATTTTTGGTAGATATGACAAAACACATGAATGACCTCAATATAAAGTTACAGGGTAAAGACTTGATCGTCACTCAAATGTATTCGCATTTACAAGCCTTCGAAACAAAATTAAGACTGTGGGAAATTCACATAAAAAACCAAACACTCGATCATTTCCCTCACGTGAAATCATTTGGCACAGTGAACCAGACAAAATTGGATGAGTATTCTTAACAGAATTTAACAGTCGTTTTGAAGATTTTCGCAAAATGCATAAAATGGAATTCCCACTTTTCAACAATCCATTTACTTTTGATGCTGCACTGGCACCAATTCATTTGCAAATGGAATTGATAGATCTCCAATGCGACAGCATTGTAAAGGATAAATTTAAGGAAGTTAATGTTACTACATTTTATACACAATATTTCAAGAGTTTGAATAACTATCCAAGTATAAGAAATCATGCGGCACGTATCCTGTGTATGTTTGGTAGTACGTATTTATGCGAGCAGATGTTTTCCGTTATGAAAATAAATAAAAATAAACATCGCTCACGGCTTACGGATGAAAATCTCCAATCGATTCTAAAAGTAACTACGACGAATATGACACCCGACATCAATGAACTTGTCAAAAACAAGAGAAGTCAGGTGTCCGGCTCAAGATAATTTACCTTGTTACCATTCTTTTTAACTTACTGAATTTATAATAAATAGGTATCTAACTAAATAAAGATTTTAACAAATAAGTATGGGTTTTATTTTTTAAATATTGAGTCGGGCCCGCTTACACACGCCAAATGTTATAAACGGCCCTTAAGAATATCCAGTTTGACACCCCTGCTTTAGGTCATCAGTTCATTCCATCTGTGAGCGAGCTCTGTTACTTCTGATGAAATTGATCATACAACGGCCATCTGTCAATGTTACTACCGACCCAACATAGTGCTACATGTGTGGGATTATTAGTTTCAAACGGTAAAACATATTTCACTGTAACTTATTTATTGTTTCTGAGAAGTTTCATGGTCTCTCAGTTTTATAGTTTTACAAGCTTTATTTTGATTTCTCGTTAGACGGCAGCGAACATAAGTCAAGTTGGAGGATATTATTTGTAATACTTCCATTTATTACAAAATAACATTAAATTTATCACCATTTTATCTGGGGCAGGGCCAATCGACATTACTAAAATTCTATTTACTATCTCGATTATTTGTTTCGTATGAAAATGGATCCTGCATCTGAAAGGTTGCAATTTTTTTGGGAATTTCTGGGAATGCCTGCACAAGTATGTTTAACGCATCGCGCTATCTTATCTTGTGCTGTGGAAATTTAAAATATCCATTTAACAGTTATTCATTCCATATTTCGAACCTCTTGCATTCATTTTAATTGTGTTTAATAGTTTTTTTCTAATGAGAACACGGAAATTATGCTAAAATGTTTAAATACTTGCATATTAATTTGACGGCCTCCGTGGTCGAGAGGTAAGGTTCTCGACTAGCAAGCTGGAGGTTGCGGGTTCTAATCCCAGCGTGCGCAAATAAATTTTATTTGATTAATTAAGGTGACCAGATCTGAATAGCCAGGTACTTCCCCACCTTCCTCCTCACTATCTCCTTCCCCCCGCTACCAGCCTCACAAATTACCCCAATTGGGGATGCCATAGTTTCACTGGCTCCAGATGGTTGGGAGCAGTTGGGACTCTTGTGCAGATTGACATAATTTTTTAAATATTTAATTAAAAGAATTCACGTTTTAAGTTTGTGTCCTTACTATAAATGTGAAAATGATCTGCTGATCTGTCTTAATATATGAAAATCCCATGTCACTGTGTTGGTACACGCTAATCTCCGAAACCGCCCAACCGATTTCATTGAAATTTTGTGAATGCGTATGGTTGGTTCCAGCTTGAAATATAAGATAGTTTTGGACCCGATATGTTGTCAAGATCAAAAAAAAAATTCGATGGAATTAAATTTTTTTTTTTCGGATTTCTCATCCAAAAATACGTACAGCAAATTTTTACAGCAGTCAAAAATGGTTCGGCTTTTGATTTAGTGTGTATAACTCACAGACATATGAATATTAATAGACGAGAAGTTAAAGGCGAGGGGTTAAACCAATAGTTGCGGGACGCAGAGAGGAAAGCTGACTGTGATTCGTCAATAAATCAATCTGACAGTAAATAGGCATCTCGCATTATAATATCACCATTTAGTTCTTAAAAGTAAAATCTGTTTTTGAATGAATAGACATTTTTACATGGGAGCGCAAATTACTCGCCACGTTATGAACAAATTTGCGAAGTCCAAATTCGGCAAAATAAATTTCTTCTATTTTCTGAGTCGAATATTTTGTTTACGTATTTAGTTAAGACACTTTATAAATGTTCATAATTTACTTCCCAGCAACCAACCATGAGCACACTTGAGAATCGCTACATTTGACCAATGTTGGAGGGTTGTCACAACCGCTCTGTTCCTATTAATAATAAAATAATGAAATCCTTAAGAAAATATATATAACATTTCACATTTAAGAAGATAATGGAAATGTAAAACAATTAAAAATACAAATGAAATTATATACATACAGCTTTTACCAGCGATTCCTAAGAGTATTTGGAGTAAAAATTTGGACATCATTTTGCCGTCCGATGACACATTTTCAATTAAAAACAAAAACATGTTTTTCTATCACACATCGCCACTCGGTATAACCTAGCGCATTACGTGATATGCACTCCTTCTCGTTCCAGCAGTACCGTACATGCGAAATAACGCGCGTACCTAACACGTGGTCCGTTGCGACGTGTGATAGAATGTTCCAAAGATAATATATGATCGGTGGCGACGTGCGATAGAAAAATATAATATTTTTAATTTGAATAGATTAAAAATATCATCGGACAGCATTAATGACACATACATTTTTCATTCCAAACATGCTCACTGTATCCAAATTTTACTTCCAAACATACCAATTTTTCACAATTGATAACCAACCATTTATCCTATATTAAGTGTTGTTTATGAGTTGTGTAAATTTCAAAACTCGTTTAGTAATAACGCCATTTAAGTGGAATAAATTTAAAAATGATTGGTTTATTATCCTTTATTAATACGACGGAGTTCCAGCAAGACATAACAGATGAAAAAATAGAAGTTCCAAATGATACGATTATGTATGTTATCAAAGCGCAAAAGGCGAAGGCACATCCCTGATTCTTATGCAAACGGCTTTGTGTTTCGCGTCCAGACGTATCTCGATGTGATAGTATATGTTTCTACCATAGACATATGAATATTAGTAGACCTGCCCTAAGTGATTAAAAGCGTATTATCCCCACTCCCCATACCGGTTCCATTGAGCCGGCTGGGCTCGCGTACGGCCTCAAGTGATATTTGAAAACGTGACGTCATCATTCTTGTGCGAACTATGGTCGAGGCATCATCGGTTCATTTTACGAAATAACACGGCAAAATGTTTACTTGTACTATGAAAACTGGTAAAAATAGATGCGAAAAAAGAGAATAAACCCAATTGTCGTATTACATTCCATATATAAGCATTATTTTATTTTATTTTAAGCATATTCACATCGTATAATATGAATCAGTTGTTACTATCACATCGAGAAACGTCTGGACGCGAAACACAAAGCTGGTTGGTTGCTGGGAAGTAAATTATGAACATTTATAAAAGTGTCTTAACTAAATACTCTGAAACTAACTACGACTCTGAATATAGAAGCTGCCTTACTTTGCCGAATTTGGACTTCGCAAATTTGTTCATAACGTGGAGAGTAATTTGCGCTCCCATGTAAAAATGTCTATTCATTCAAAGCAGATTTTACTTTTAAGAAGTAAATGGTGATATTATAATGCGAGATGCCTATTTACTGTCAGATTGATTTATTGACGAATCACAGTCATCTTCACTCCCTTCGTTCTTCAACAGTTGATTTTACCCCTCGCCTTTATCTTCTCGTCTATTAATTCCTATGTCTGTGGTTTCTACACTGATCCATATTATACGATGTGAATAAGCTTAAAATAAAGTAAAATAATGCTTATTTATGGAATGTAATACGACAATTGGGTTTATTCTCTTTTTCACGTCTATTTTTACAAGTTTTCATAGCACAAGCCACCATTTTGCCGTGTTATTTCGTAAAATGAACCGATGATGCCTCGACCATAGTTCGCACAAGAATGATGACGTCACGTTTTCTAAATTCACGGGAGGCCATACGCGAGCCCAGCCGGCTCCAATGGAACCGGTATGGGGAGTGGGGAATAATACGCTTTTAATCACTTAGGGCAGGTCTACTAATATTCATATGTCTATGGTATAACTCTTAAAACTGCCAGTGTAATCAATAATTTCTAAGTTTTTTTATCTATTTCTTCGATCATGAAACCCCATTATAGTTGATAGTTGGTTAAATCCATATTTTGAAAACTAGGCTCAATTTTCGCTTTCAATATTTTAGTTACAAAAAACACAAAGAAAACAATTTTTTTTATATTTGCAGTAAAATTTTTAATTTTAACATATTTAAAAATATATGTTCACTTCTAATAATAAAATGTTAGCGTATTTTATAACCTTTTTTTTAATTTTCTGATACATTCAGAAATATTCAATGTATTTGAATTTAATTGCAAAGCGGAAATACTCCTACCGTCTGACAGAATATGGCTGAGGCCTTAGGAGTTAACGGTCTGTACGAAGTTTGTAGGCTCTCTAATCTCTGTAAAGCAATTTTAACAACATAATTGCATGAACAAATTTTAAATCGTCAGTCAAGTTTCAGAGAGAATAATATCAAACTTCAAAATTCTGATTATTCTATCACACGTTTAGGGGCTTTTGAACAACTTGGCATCAACACGCGAAACAGAAAATTCGTAAACCCTTGCAAATTTCCCAGTAGCTGAGTTTTCCAATTCGCGCTGTGAAAACGAGAGTGCTGTGGGTACTGGCGTCTGGCGACTGGCAATGCACTTCAGCTAAATATATAATAGCTAAACTATTTCTGATATCGTTAATTTTTCCACCTACGTGGCTGCATTGTTAGCTGTTGGTGATTTTATCACACCTCGCGTCGTGTCGCCCAGTTGCCAAGATTGCGAAAACTGTGATTCGTAACATGTGAGCGATTATTTCGCGACGTTGGTAATCCTGTTTTACCATTGAATATTTCTATTCGTTTTAGCTCTCACTAAATCAAGTTATGATGAATTACCTAATTTAAAAATTAGACGTACATTAAATTTGACTCTAAAGCACATATAGGATGTTTCAGGTCGTAACCGACATACTTTAACCAGCGATATTCTAAGTTTATTTGGAGTAAAAATTAAGACTATATTTTCCATTCACTTGTCGCCATTTTGTTTTAAATTTTTATTTTTATTTTTTAACTTATAACATTGTTACATTGTACATAAAATTAGGTAATAATGGGTAATAGTGAAAAACATATGTAATTGAATTTCTACTCCAATGAAGAGTGTTAGCTCTTGAGCTTGGCGTAGGAGTTATTTCACAATTATTTCATGTTTATATCAGCCATTATTCACTCATTTCGAATATTTTTACACTTGAAACGCTAACGCTCCTGTTAAAGCTAACGGTAACGAGGATTGTTCACAATATTGCAATTCATTTTATTACCCTGTATTTTATACCCTGTATTTTATACCCTGTATTTTATACCCTGTATTTTATACCCTGTATATCCAATGTAAAAAGATTTTTAATTGAAAAAAATTACATAGCAATTGTACCGCCCATTAGCAATCGCTCAAATTATTCCTGACGTAAAATCTGTATTTTTTAAAATCATCAAGGATCACAAAATGCACAGGTATGTCAAACTAATTTTAGTTCTATTGAATCGACATAAATAATAATGTTTTAGTAATAAAAATATTTCACGTTCCAAAACTACACTAATAAAGTTGGTTGTTCTCAGGTGAAAAAATGTAAAAAGCAGTAATTGTTGAATGAAACACTAGCATATATTGAATATTTTCTCGGGTAAGAAATAAGCCCCCATAGCTCAGTGGTCAGAGCTTTCGACCGGAAATCGAATGGACACGGGTTCGAGTCCCGTTGGCGTCATGTATTTTTTATCAGGAGATTTTTTCAATGTGGATGAGTGTTTCAGGCGAACAATTATTGCTTATAAAAATAATTGTTAACCTCACATTGTTATTTCTAATGTAAACTCGCCGATCTGACCCATCAGCCAACAAAAATAACCTAACCTTATGGCGGCCTACTTGTGGATACTATGCAAAAAGAATGATTTCCCTAAAGCAGGGGTCGGCAGACTCTCGAGTGAGAAGAGCCAAGCTGTCAAGGAAACAAGATAACAAATGAATGAGAGAGCCATATAATCCGGGAGGGGTGGTTTGAGAGAATTTCTGAGAAAAAGGGAACCGTAGGAGGAGGGGGTATGAGTCCTTTGCAAAATAAAGAGCTTAATATTTGAAAAAGGGGAAAATAAGCTAAATCATTTTCTGGAGCTCTGATTTCGAAATTTGGCAACATTAATGCTGTTCGAGTCTAAGTTCGTTCGGCGACTCCATCTCATAAGGCTGGTTGAGTTTGTAGTTGAAGAGCCGCAAACGCCTATGCAAAGAGTAGCACGCGGGGATACTGAGTGGAGGATTTTTTGAAAAAGAAAGGATTGAACCTGGGTTTTGAAAAGATCCCAAGTTATAGGACAAATACACAGAAAGCCGCCAAATCATTCTACAGACGATATCACAAAGACGAGAAGTAGAAACGACCCGTTCGTTCTGTTGTTAAGTTTGATAGACTTTACAGGAAGAAAATAGTGGTGGCAAATGTCAAGGTTTTAGAACCAATGCTCAATAAGTAGGTACCAATAATTAAACATAGGTATTTGTAAATTGGCAGATTGATGTTAATATTGCCATAGTGTCGTGTATGGGTCCACAGATGGCGGAATTAAATAAAGAAAGCCAAATCATACACATATTTGAAGAGAAAAGAAACTTACGAAAGTACCAAGTTTTTTCGTCGTGTAGTCCTGATAATTTGGTCGAAACTTTTAAAAGGAAACTAAGAGAAGAACCTTCCAAGTAAAGCAAACCACTATCAGAAACTAAATATTACATGAAGACGGTCAGGACGGTCAAGTTGCTACGAGTTTATTTTTATTGAAATGGAAAAGTAAACGAAAGTGACTCGGAGTGTGTGTCCACTTTGTCAAAGAAGTAGCAAACCAATCCCTGTCTCTAAAAACATTTTTAATTTTAAAAAAAGACTAGGTCTTCTGATGAAGTTCTACAAAAGAGTTTCATTTTATATTTTCTCACTTGTATCATAACTACAAAGCAGAAAATTCTGGTGTCAATTTGGACAACTTTTTCGGACAGGATTTCCAGGTCAATGCAACCATTTTTAACTTGAAAACAATAATTTAACTAACAAAAAAAAAACAATTGTAATCAAAATCAACGTTTTTTGTTAGAAATTTATTTGCTAGATAACGAAAAAACACTGAAAAATATTATATTCATTTTTAAACATTATTCTCTTTTAATAATAGCATGCAAAAGTAAACCATATGGAGGCCTTGGTAGGTAATCTATCGCTTGTCTGGAATTGAAAACCATATGGAGCCACATTTCAAATAAAGAATAAAAATAGTAAACCATATGGAGGCACATTTCAAGGTAAGAATAAAAATAATCGCTTTGTAAAATATATCCTTGGTAGGTAATCTATCGCTTGTCTGGAATTGAAAACCATATGGAGCCACATTTCAAATAAAGAATAAAAATAGTAAACCATATGGAGGCACATTTCAAGGTAAGAATAAAAATAATCGCTTTGTAAAATATATCCTTGGTAGGTAATCTATCGCTTGTCTAGAATTGAAAACCATATGGAGCCACATTTCAAATAAAGAATAAAAATAGTAAACCATATGGAGGCACATTTCAAATAAAGAATAAAAACAACCGCCATGTAAAATATATCATTGGTAAGTAATTTATCACTTGTCTGGATTTGAAAATATTAATTTTACATTTTTGAAGTCATTTCTGAGACACATCGGTTCCAATTTTGAAACTGTTACGCACGTATACACGAGGAAATTACGTTATGCCTTATTACATTATGCAAATCTATCACACTAATAGCTGGTGTAAGAAAGTAGGTAGGTAGCTAATACATTGCCAATGAAGGAGAAATAAACATGTCTCAGGGGCGTTACACGTGAAGACGTGTCCCCCTTTGAAGTCATGAGATTCGGTAATTTCGGGAGCCTAGTTAACAGATGACTGTATTATCGTCACGTTGTGTGTTGGCTCTAGCGACACCCGAATTATCCCAGATTAACCGAATCACATGATGCCGCCCTGTAACGATTATTATTGGCTAAAATTCCGGGAATATCTTCAAATCAAATCCGTTGCGAGGAGACACGTGATTTTCAGCGCAAAAAAGCTAGAGCTAATTTCCTAGACGGAGAAAAATGAGTATTGCATTTTTTTAAATAATCTATTTAAAATTATTGGAAATCCGGTTAAAAACGGGAATGCAGGCCGTTTCCTGATAAACTTTTAGTAAATTCGTAATAATATCGTTCATGCACCTGCGTTTGTCTTAATAATATATAATGACGATGTGCGAAAATGTTAGGATTTTTATGAACACGTGTTCCGATATCGTGATAATATATTTGTATTTTACTAAAAATTTAACAGGAAATCTATTAATAAATTACTTAACGGGGAGCAGTCCTGTTTTTAACTGGATTACCGATAATTTTAAGAGATTCTTAATAAATCAGATAAATTGAAAATTTTCACTGAAGAATCAACATTATAACACTTTATTAGTATTCTAGGCAACGTGAAGTACATATCGTGGTAGTTAGTCCAAGAATTTATGCATAAAAAAAAACTTCAAGCGTTTACAACCCAATTTCATCATACAGAAAAAAATAAATTGTCTTGTTTTCTAACTAGTTATCTATGTGCATATTTCAAAGCTCCGTAGCTCTTGATGGAATTGACATGGCGACCTAAAAGTAATTGCGTTGAACTAGAATGTATAGTCGTCAGTAAACGGTGTGTAAATTTCATGAAGTCAGAGCTCACCGTTCAAGTTCTCATTGCTTCAGAAAGAAAGTCACCCTAAATTTTATTGCTTCCAATTTTTATAAACTAAAAAAGACAAGCAACTTAATACTTATATTATAAAGAACAACGATCTATTAATTATGTTTTTGTAATATGTGTGCAAAAGTTCATTTTAAGGATGCAAGGTTTTTGTCTAATTATATTATACTTTTTTTGGTCGGTGTAAACAAACTTATAGTTATCGGAATATTTCGATGATATATGACGGATTTATTTCAATCTCTTTCGAAACAAATAGTTTTGGAATACTTTGGAATACATTGGAAATTTCCCAAGGAAAAAGCTTACAAAAACTATTTTTAAAGAAATATTGAGTAACTTTAACAATATCAATATCCCGAAAGAATTTTATATGGAATCCTAACTCGTATATAATACGTATGTAGGTATATGTTTGAATCCATACATAAATACATATTTTGCAAATTAAACCTTTAAAATTGTAAGGATTTTTATCCGTAAATACCTGGAGAAAAATGAGCATTGCTAAGTTATTAAGAATTTCTTCAAATGATTAGAAATACTGTCAAAAACGGGATTGCAGGCCCTTTGCGAATGAATTGATAGGTTTCCTAATAGACTTTAAGTAAAATACGAACGTATTATCACCATGTCGGCACACGTGTTCATAAAAAATCATAATATTTTCGCATTTCGTCATTGTACATTATCTAGGTAGGTGCATAAACACTTGTTCCGATATGTTAGGCATTTACTAAAAGTTCATCAGGAAACGGCCTGCAATCCCGTTTTTAATCAGATTACCAATAATTTGAAAAGATTTTTAATAAATTAGCAATACTCATTTTCCTCCGTGTAGACCTTGATATATATGTATAACTGACTACCTATGGCGCCCGTTTCCTCTCAGGGGTAGGCATGATCGACAGGCATAGAACTCTCTCTTAGAAAACACTCTTTGCTTCATTCACATTAATACAGACTAGATTCACTTGATCGTTAGTAACAGTTGATAATTGCATATCTTCATGATTATTTGATTACGCGCGACTAAACGTTTAGCTACCCACTCAAGTTTGAGTTGTAAACACGGAAAGCGAAGCTGAACAAATAATAATAATAATGGATAATCTTACATCGTTACGCAACAGGACATCATGTGCAATGGATTCAAGTAATTCTGTTAGTGCTTCTATCAAAAAGGTTGGCAAGCATCCAATGCAAAATATCTCTGAGATTCCTGAAGAAAACCTACTAAGCGCGTTATTATTGTAATATAATATTGAAAAGTTATAAATCACTCTGCTTTCCACACTAGAGAACAAATTCCTTTCCAAGTATCACAAATAAATTCCAAGACGCTACGCTCGAAAACACTGTCGATTTCCATGTTTTGATTTCTATGTCATGAACGTCTTAATACAATTGGATCTTTTAGATCTCAAATTATTTACTGCAAGAATTTGGTCAATAGTATAGAGAGACGTATGTTTATTTTATTTTACTTATAATAAACATGTATGTGCGTCATGTATTTTTTATCAGGAGATTTTTTCAATGTGGATGAGTGTTTCAGGCGAACAATTATTGCTTATAAAAACAATTGTTATCCTTTGTGCTATGCATAAATAAAATCTTGTCTTTAAAACATTAATTTATCAAAAAAATAATAATTAATGTGAGGTTAGGTTATGCTGCTGATCAGATATAAAAAGTAGCTCCCAATAAAACCATTGGATTAGTAATGTAGTTTATATTCCGTTCACCCTCTAGACCAGATCCAATCAGGCTTTCGTCTATATGGCCGGCTTTATTGTACCGTATAATGTCTTCCAATCCCCTGATGAATGAATTCGCACATTCCTCATACAGTTTCTCCGACTGCTCTCTCGTCAGAATCTAATCAGAGATAATGTTAAAAATTTCGGTAAAGCCAGAACGGATTGAATTTATTTTATCTGGTGTATTGCCGGCTTGTTTTAGTGTGATTGTATTTTTGGTAATGCAGTAAAGTTCACACTATTAAAAACAGTGATGCACCAGACATCACAATAATAGGAACTACTTACATCAAAACAGACACTTAACACACATTAATTACCTATAATGTACGTACGCTTTCAGATAACTATTTTTTTCGGTGGCGTTACTAGAAAACAAAAAGGGTGACACTAAAATGACTTTAAATGTTGAAATAATCTTACTATTAACGCGATCGGAATTTATTTCTACCAATAGCGTATCTAAAACATATCTAAATATTTACCATATTTCAAGTTGTGTACGCTAAAGGCCTCGACCTTTATTTTTTGCTTGCAAACATGGTTATTTATTTTTATCGTTTTCTGGAAATGTCTGTCTCGCTGAATTTAAGGGAAAACTAAGTATTTTGTATTAGGAAGACAGCACGAGTTACCGCACGGAGTTGCAATTTTTTAAATTGTTTCCAATTAGAACCAGCTGTCTGTGATTACAGTTAAATTTTAATATTCGTCATAGAACTAAAAATAGACTAAATTAAATATTTATGTAAAACACGCACACTGAATACTGTAACAAATAACGGTACTTTTCCTGTAACACACCCTCAAGGGGGGCATCGTATTTATTATTGTATAAATTCATTAGTACACTATAACAAATTTTACTGTAAATGATGTAACAAAAAGATGTTACCACTTATATGGGATTGATTTTTATTTTAATAATAATGGAAATCATATATTTTTTTAATTTCTTTCTTTTTTATGTCCGGGTTAAATCTTCCCCATAGAAAAAACTAAACCCTTCCACACACTTTTCCACAAATGATCATCTAGTCAATGAACATTATGCAAGTGCTATACACGGTGTCCGGAAACTCGTAGTACAAGCGGGAAACTGGAGAATCTACACCACATGGGGAACCCAAAAAAACATAAAGTTTTTTGATTTGAGCATTTTCAAAAAAAAAAAAAACCAAAAAAAAATATTTTTCGGCTATTTTAGGGTTAAAGTTTTTTCTGGTGTTTAGGGTTGAATAACAGATGTTTTAACCCTGCAGAGCAGAAATATTTTATGATTACACCGGGTTAAATGAAGGGTGATTTCAAAATAATGCTTCAAATCCGAGTTTCTTCATTTGTTTTACTTTCAAATAGTTTTAATTAGTTGGGTACTTTGATCTTCAGTAATAATTTATAAGAATTTGATTAAAAAAAAAAAAAAAAAAAAATCAACTTCAAACTCGATTTACTTGATAACGAAAGCTCAAATAAAAAAAAAATATACTACAAAATCGACTCCAAATGTGATGTAGATTCACCAGTTTCCCGCTTGTACTACGAGTTTCCGGACACCCTGTATATAAGAAAAATAAATACAAAACAATACAAGAACAACACGTCAACTCACCAGAGATCAAATAGGAAAATAATTCACCGACTCCAGATATTTTCATATCAGAGGGTTCGGCTCGGTAGAACTCCTAACAGGGCCTATAAATTCTACTGATCCCTCGACATAAATATTTAAAAAATCTTTCTTTATCCTACATGTATTTAAAATGACTTTTGCATTTTTATAGTAATATTATTATTGTATTATTTTTTTAAATTATGTAGTTCCACATGAGTTGTAACATCTTTCGGACAATCCTGTATATTCCAATAGCGCAATTTCTGTAGTGGATTTTCACTCCAACAGTTCGTATTTAGATATTTTGTACGGGCGTTTTCTTAACTTGAATATTCCTGAAATGTTTACTTTCAGAATATATTATATCTGAACCACCCAAGCTTAAACATTGTTACGATTCATTTCCACAACAGTTTCTTTTAAAATACTGTAATTATCGTTTTGTTGTGTTTCCGCTAAATTAGTAAAAGCTCCTGCGTTTCGTTTCGCCTCGTACCGGCAACAAATCTGTCTCGAAGAAGGTTATGGAATAATTTAATTTATTCAGAGGATGAAGGAGAAAGAGACGCCAAATGGAGCGAATGCTCCGACCTACGCGTAATGAGGCGTCCTTTACACGCGGAGACCATTATAACAAGGAGGTCGCAAGCGCCTACCTGGCTACAAGGAGCTTATAATATATTAATATGTACAATCAATTCACATTTATTTTAATCGATTTTTTGTTTCACATTCCAATTCTTTTTTTTTGTTTTATGATTTTTAAAAGTACGCTTTCCTGGTGGAGTTTTTTGTTCGAAAATGTACTATTTATCCAGAAAGTTATAATGTACTTCCTGCGAATGTAGGTGCCTAGGTCTTTTTGGAAGTACGTCCTGAAATAATCATCTTTCTAAAGAGTAATTTTTGTCCTGAAATAATCATCTTTCTGAAAGAGTAATCTCCATCCTGACGTAATCATCGTTCTGAAATAGTAATCTCCGTCCTGAAATAATCATCTTTCTGAAAGAGTAATCTCCATCCTGACGTAATCATCGTTCTGAAATAGTAAGCTCCGTCCTGAAATAATCATCTTTCTGAAAGAGTAATCTCCGTCCTGAAGTAATCATCGTTCTGAAATAGCAATCTTCGTCCTGAAATAATCATCTTTCTGAAAGAGTAATCTCCGTCCTGAAGTAATCATCGTTCTGAAATAGTTATCTTCGTCCTGAAATAATCATCCCTCTGATAATCTCCGTCCTGAAATAATCATCTTTCTGATAATCTCCGTCCTGAAATAATCATCTTTCTAAAAGAGTAATCTCCGTCCTGAAGTAATCATCGTTCTGAAATAGTAATCTCCGTCCTGAAATAATCATTCTGAAAGAGTTTATTTTTTATTTTTTTTATAGTGAATACCTCACAAGAGTCCCAACTGCTCCCGTCTGGAGCCAGTGAGACTATGGCATCCCCAATTGGGGGATGTTGTGAGGCTGAAGGTAAGTAGGGAAGGGAAATAGGAAGGTGGGGAAGTACCTGGCTATTCAGATCTAGTCACTAAACACGGCTAAAGCCATTTGGAGCAACGTTTCAATTCTGAATGGTGGTCTTACACCAGGGCGATACTGGTAGTATCTTCCACTCTGGAACGTGCCGCAAATATACTATATATTATTTTAATTAATTAATTGTGAAATAACACAAATTAATCAAATAAAATTTATTTGCGCACGCCGGGTTCGAACCCGCGACCTTCGGAATGGCAGTCCAATGCGTTACCACTGGACTATGCCGGCCGTCTCAAATCTCGTCAGTAATCTCCGTCCTGAAATAATCATTTTTCTGAAAGAGTAATCCCCTTCCTGAAATCATCATCTTTCTGAAAGAGTAATCTCCTCTCAAATACATGTAGGATAAAGAATAATCTCCGTCCTGAAATAATCATCGTTCTGAAATAGTTATCTCCGTCCTGAAATAATCATCTTTCTGAAAGAGTTATCTTCTTCCTGAAATGATCCTCTTTTTCAGAAAGAGTTGGGTATTTCCTTCCTGAAATAGTCTGTAATTCTGAAAAGGTGAAAAATCTCTCCCCTGAAAAAAGGGAACTCTAAATTTATACACCGAATAAATGTTGATTTTACCCCTCGATAATTATAACTGCTGTAAACATTTAATTGTTTCCGGGAACCGATATCGTATCGAGTACCATTTTAAACTCTTGTATACGGGCGAAAAGGGCGCAGTTCGAGAGAAGTAGGTAAATATAATGTATTTATCGAACAGTTTCACATCTCCACGAGACATTATCAACCCCGTTTAAATATTTTTTTCTGAGAATCAGTGAATAGGTTTTGGCACAATACTGCTAGCGCTCGGCGCGCAAACAACTTGGAAATGCAAATCACGTAATGTACATGGCTCTATTGTTCGAAAATACGTAATTTACCGATATTATTCCATTATCTCATTTTATTCATTGCTTGCGAGCAAAACAAGTTATTAAACAGTTTGTATTTAGCAAGCGCTGTTTATTATATGCAAATATACCGGTCACAGTATTACGTAAACATTTGCATTAAAAAATCTTACATATTAGCCGATTATTTCAATAAAATTATCAGTGTATTATAAACAAATAATCTACAGTTTTTTTTAGTCCCATCTCACCGGAGATAGAGGGGCTATTGCACGGCACACGGAGAAAACTTACCGATTGCTAATTTATTAAGAAACGGGATTGCAGGCCTTTAACGAATGATTTGATAGGTTTCCTAATAAGATTTCAGTAAAAACGAATGTGTTATCGCGATGTTAATGAAGCGATGTCAATAAAAATTTTAATATTTTCCCATTTCGTCATTGTATATTATGAGAACAAATGCAGATGCATGAACAAGCGTTACGATATATTACGACTGTACTAAAAGTTTAACAGGAATCCCGTGTTTAGACGGATTTTAATTAATCAGTACTATTTTTTCTCCGTGCAATTGGGATATATTATTACTGAGGAAAGGGGAAGGAGATGTGGGAAGAGCGAACTTGAGAATTATGTAGCCACTCGGATCTGGTAACTAAATAAGACAAAATCCAATTTAAGAACTGACTTTGAGTTGTTATAAAAAACGTCCCGCATAGCTTTAAAATAAAATAACAAGCTTCAAGCGACTCAGATACTTGAGTCGCGCTATATCAAGAGTCAGAATAATAGAAGAGTATGTATGAGATGATCTATGAATGTGAATGAGGCAAGAAGTATGTGCCAAGACCGAGTTGTTTGGCGGTCTGACCTCTTTGCCCTACGGGGAAACAGCGTGATGTTTAGTTAGTTACAGAGACACTGAAAACAAACATTTTCAATAAAATTAAATGATTCATAGCTCAGTGATTTTCATGTAAGGATAAATCGAATTCAAAGGATCATTTACTCGATTGGCATTGAAAACATTCCATCCATCTGAAAAGTTGTAACGGTAGATATATTTATTCGTTTGTTGCCGTTATTCGAATCGTGAAAAAAGGAAAAAAAAAACGTTTTTAGAGTTGATGGCATTACCGATGGATGGCATTTTATGACGGGAGATAAAACTTAAGTCTAATATTTTATTAGGGATACGGAACCAATGTATTATTGATTCTTTTCAAAATAATTAGTTTTCCATCTCGCAAGGATAGTTGCCTTTTTTCACAAGGTATTGCTGACAGCACTTTTCTCCATTTAAAAAAATTGATATATATCTTTTTGATATTTACAATCCGTAGTGGAAATTCCATTAAAATGATATATTGAAACAATCAAAAACTTTTCTCCTCCTAATTTATTTTTTGTCCGTGACCAGTCCGAAGATGGCTATAATAAGCTAAAACCGGTCACGGTCAAAATAAAATAGGTGGGAAAAAGTTTTAAATTGCTTCAATATATCAATAAAATAATTGTTTAAGGTGATGCACATTTGTGTCGTGTAACATTTGGAATCGGGTCGTCAACAATAACACTCATTGTGTAGATGGCGATTAGGTTTAAATTCCAGCTAAACACTTTCATTCCAGTTCTGATTTATGCCAGAAAAAACATCGCCAAAAAGGATGTTTTATTTTGTGAATATCAGCTACAAATGTTTTAATTTAATTTTCCACATTTCAAAATTAAACTAAAACTGAAAAGCATTTCTTAAGTAATAGATTTTGAACTTTAAAACAGTTTTTATAGGTGTGATACTTTATTATTTTCTTGGATTATAAAAGACTCGATGAAAAAAAAGGTCCATTCTTACAAAGGCCAAGATACGTACTAACAATTTTTAATTAAAGCATCAACAATATTTGTAAGCGATAAAATTTTTAAACCAAAAACATACGATTTTGCTTTACTTTGTAGTGCTTCGCCTTAGCGGTTTTCGTATCGTATTTTTATACCTTCGTTATTTTGGTTAAGTAAGAAAAATTGTTTAGCTAAGAGTTATTATCATTATTTGAATATTTGGTTGCGTAACGTTTCTTTGTATTTTTGTTCCATTTCGAGTCTTTCTGGTGTTTTTATCGAGCTGCTCGGGTATTTTTAGATCGAAAACAAAAGTGACCCAATTGATGTTATTTCGATACCAAGGATATATTTTGATGACTAAATGAAAACAAAATTGATATTTTTTGTTGTTGCAATAATACTTAGAATATTTTGCTCTTTTGGGACTCTTTTTATCCATTAAATGGTACCAGAACATCAGCTCTATTAGATAGGTACGTAATGAAAAGTTATTCAATTAAAAATTCTGTCCAATTTACTTACATTTTGAATTAATGTAGGAATTCAATATTTTGAAAAAAGGTTTATAAGATTAATAATTCCCATTCTTACCAAACCATCCGATTTTCAAACATATCTGAGAATATATTACGTAAAATTACAATGATTTTCGATTTATTTATTAGCATTCAAAAATTGTGGTAAACTTATTTTGGCTCTAATTAGTTCTAAGAGTAAGAATTGGGTATAATAATGTTGTATGGTGAGCTCTGGCGTCAAGAATATTGCATAGCGTTTTCTGGGTGGGATTTATCTCGCAACGTCTTTCCAAACGTGAGCTTTGAAATTAATCAATAATTGAACTATTGCACATTTAGAGAAGTCACCTTTAACCTCGATTGTTCCACTTCTTTCGACTACTGTGTAAAAAAAAGTGTTGTAATCTCGGGCAAAGACGGTTAATAAGTCTAACGCATTATATGTAAATATAATGCAGAAATTGATAAAATTACTTATTTATTAATAATTATGGATTCCAATCGATGTTTCGCAATGCGATGTTTTATTCAATATTGATGCTTTCATGTTTATTTCAGCAGTACGAGAAACAATACAGCAGAAACGTACTATTCTGTCGTTAATTATTCAACCACCGTTAGAGCTCAAATCAAACGGTAGTAATCAAATTAATTATGGATGTAAATAATTCCTTATATATAGTGAATAAAAATAGCAACGTTTCAATTTGTGGCAACATTTAAGTATTACAGATCCATCTCCGTTTTATGTCGCCTTCGGCGTAATGCTACATATTATTTTAATACGGGCAATATAAAAAAGTTTTATTTTACCCTTCGTGTTTATGGGTTATTGGTTTATTAAATAGAACACCATTGTTGTACAAATAAATATTCCCCAGGGATTTCATTCTTGTAACCCTGGGTACACCAAGGAAAACTTTTCGGAAACAAAAGAAAGACATTTTAATTGGTCTCTTTTGTTAAAAAAATCCACCATTCAAACCATTAATTTTTATTTAATATCCCACAGCCGCAATATTCAAACAATAAAAACACTTGTTCATAAAGGGCAACTGGTAAAAAAATTTCAATCGTTTGTAGGAAATTTATTTTATTTTCATTTATGACTTGCAGTCACGTAGCAATAAGCCTGAGCTACATACATTAATTAAATTTGGATATCATAACATGTTTTAACTGTTACATCAACCAGTAGAGTTTCAGCTGGACAATTATTGTCTATATATGGTTAATTGTTTATTATCAGTATTTTAATTATAAAAATTCTCTAATAATCCGCTGCAGCGTTGGTATAGCTATACAAGGAAAATGGCCGTATTCTGCTCGGGTTCAAATCGTTACTCATAATATTATTCATGCCAGATTTTCTTCCTTAAAAGACCCTCCACACAGCATCTCCAAAGATGACATAGGCCCTGAGGGAAATTATTTTCTTCAGGGCCTCCTGTGTGGAATTAATATAAAAAAATATTGTCAACTGAAGAATACTGACAACTATACTACAGTATTACCTGAATTCAATTACTTTTTGTGTTGACTTACAAAATTGAATCCATCTCTGTGCGTAGGTCTACCCCGATGTATTTTGCTTCTTGGCTTTTGAAAGCACAATGGATACTATTTACCCCTATCGCCCGATCTTATAAGGTTTTGGAGTGTTATTCGATTCAAACAGGAAATATATTTTCTATTCGTGTTTCGATGTAAACTGCCCTCGTGTGTATAATCTGTCTTCCGTGCTAGGCCTTCATCAAAATTTATTGGGTTTTCTAATGACTCGTTCGTAACAAGTTTTGGTGTTTTAAAACACACAAAGTTTTGTGTTTGCATTCCATACACGTCGGTTTTAATTGATAACTGAGTAAACATCAGGGAACATATCAACTAAAGGTTGGCTATTTGGGTTCTAATTATTGGTTGTAAGTTCTGATGTAGGTTTATTCGAGAAAGCTTTTTTTATAATTTAGAACGTTTTACCTGTCCTTTCTAAAGAATCCAATATTTGTAGGATGCTGTATGGAAGATTTTTTAAGGAAATCAAGGAGAGGACGTTCTGGGAAGGAAAAAATATGAGGGGTGGGTAAAGAGTCTAGGGGTCTCTCTGTTCAGGAAAGACGGACGTGTGAATCTAGCCGTCCCGATGCGGTGCAAGACGATGAGTCGAGAGCGAACAGACTCTCCCGACCCGGCCCGTCACGCAGCTTGTTCACCGGCGATTCCAACGCCAAAATCTGAACACACCTCACCCGATAAGCCCGGCATATGATATGATAAGTTAAAAATAGCATTTTTTTACACTGGCATTTAAATTTGTCCCCTTTTTTCGTTTTGAAGGAAATAATGATACTCTCAGTATCACCCTGGTGAAAGTCTACCGTTTAGAAACGAAACATTGCGTGGAATATCTTTATCCGTGTTTTGTGACCAGATCTGAACACCTAGGTATTCCCAACCTTCTTCTAACGCATCTTCTTCCCCTCACATCCCGATTGTGGATGCCACAGTCCCGAAAACTGTTCCTGAAAATTCCACTTTTACGCTTTGACCGTAGGCCATTAAATAATAATTCTAAAATAAAATTCCGTCTGTTGTTTAAATGGTGTTCGTATTTAATGCCGTCGCAGTAACACGTAGCCGTAATAGCGTTCAAACAGAAATATATCTACCTTTCCCACGGGAACGTGGAACGGAACATGGAATGGTTATTCACATTTTCTTTTCATTTCTCCCTTTCCGACATATTAAATATTATTTAATTTACTCAATACGCTTCGAATACGACCGCCACTGAAGAGATAAACTGATAGACATTTGTAGTGGGCGTGTCAGTGTGCCGGAAAAAAGTTCAATGTTGTTTTCTTATTTCTTCAAACTTTTTCAAATATCGAAATTATTTCTTGCACTTAGTCTGACGGTTTTCTAAATTTGCGATATCAATTTTTTTTCAAATCGGTATGGATCACTCTTCACAATTTGTTCTTTCTTGTCTTCTTCAAATCTTACCTTTTGTATTTATTTTAGTTGTTTCGAAATAATAGGATATGGTCCTCCCACAATCGTTGTACCCACGAGATTCATAGGAGGGTCCATAAAGAGTCGGCGATGTGTGAATGCGGTTATGGTGCAGACCTCCAAACATGTGGTCAATGCATGTCATGACCCGCTGCATTCATTCAGCGGGATTGATGAGGTCCACAGGACGAGGTCCTAGACCAAGGCTGCCCAACCTTTTTAACAGTTGGGCCAAATTGACGATTTTGAATCACTGGCGGGCCACTGAGTACCTAACGGTTCCTATTTCCATGGGGGGGGGTGTTCAAAAATTCAAAATGAGTGCTCCCCACAAAATATTTGAAATCCATGGGGGGGGGGGGGGTTGTTACGGAACTTCGCTTCGAGGAAAAAAATTCCGCGCACCCAAAAACATCATATGTGATTCCACACAACAATTTTTCGAATTCCATGGGGGGGGGGGGGGGTGGCTACAAGATTCCATTTCGGACCCGAAAAATATTATATGTCTAAAACCGGTGTATTTTTGTTTAAAAAGTAAGTTCAACAGGTTGGATTTTTTCGTCCCTAATTCTCGTTCTGGGTAGCCTAAATAGCGATAAATCGCCTTTGTTGGCAACACTGGTGACCGCGCGCAAGCTGCAATGTTTGTTTTACCGCGGGCCCGCTACACTTTTTCATATTGGCGGGTTTTTTGAAAATGGTTCACGCGGGCCACTTATAATTCGTTCTGGGGTTGGGCAGCCTTGTCCTAGACTGACTCACTGACCTAAATGTTACCCTCTGACCTCTCCCCCACCATACGAAAGAAAAAAATTATTTCGTGGCTACGGTGATTTGGCGACAACAGTTTTATTTCTAATCTACGTAGATCACACTTTATATAATCCGACGACCGCTGATTTAGCGGCCTGACACATTCGCCTTGTGCCGTCGTAAACTCGTGATCGTCTCGTCTGAAACACGTAAAATTTGATCGTTTCGCTTCCCGCTAGCCGTCGAGCTCATCTCTTTCCAGACGGTTCCGGCAACCTTGTTTATGGGGAATGCTCGCTGTTAGCTTTCGATTCACTTTTACCCAGCGACAGATAAGAGAAGCGACGCGGCGTGCGTTGGGGCTCACGAGCTCACGAGCCCTCCCGTAGCTGTGCCCCTGGCATTAACAGCACGACGCGTCGTGGAGTTACATTTTAGACGTTTACAAATATCGTTGATTTTTGACGAAGAATGCGCAAAGCAAGAATTTGGCTAATTTCTTTATTGATTAGCATTTATATAAACGTTTCATAGACATAAATGAACCAAACCGAATGTTGCGCACCGAACTATTGGTACTGGACGAATGGACTGTAATTTTAACGAGGTAGAAATAATCAAACGATCGTGTTTATTTTTATTTTTGAAGGAAACTTAGGAGTGGGAAAGGAGGCCTTTACTTTATTTATTTATTTATTATTGGATAATTTGTATAGCGCCGCTTTTGTGAGATATCACCTCAGGGGCGCTTTACAGTTGATGCAGGTATTACAGAAAATATAAATATTACAAAAATAGAATGAAGTTAAGTTAAGTAAAATGAAGTAAAGGAACAGGTGACACGAAGATAGAAGATGGAGACTCTGCAGCAAGAATCCCAGGTGGTGAAGAAACTGGTCCAGCTGCTGCAGCGAAAGAGTCCACCGCGTCCACCAACAGTGCCAGCACGAGGTTCGTCATCCGTCCAGGTATGTGTCTGCTGCTAATAAAGCGCTGACACACTATCCTCTCACAGATACCAGACCTTGGCAGCACCGCTGTGACGTTCTACGAAGATAGAAGATGGAGACTCTGCAGCAAGAATCCTAAGTGGTGAAGGAACTGGACCAGCTGCTGCAGTAAGAGAGTCCACCGCGTCCAACAACAGCGTCCAGGTATGTATCTGCTGCTAATAAAGCGCTGACACCTCACATTGATAAGAGACCCTGGCAGCACCGCTGTGAAGTTTGGCAAGTCCATCATTTATCTCCATGTAATCCTGTTCCTGGTAATTGTTGAAGTGGTGCATTCTGTCCGCAATAAAAAGCGACGGTTGGGTAATAAATTGCCCTGGGCTTAGTAAAAAACTTGCCAGTGTCCAAGCTTACCCAGTTTCCGAGAATTTTGTTGAAAACATCTGGAGTGCATTTACCGGTCGCCGTTCGTTTCGAAAATCCGATATTTTTGAGCAAATTTCAGAATATTCACTTTAAAACACTGCACTCAAATCACATATTATAAAGTTCTAATAATTATTAAGTTTATTTTTATTTAAGTTCAAATGTTGATGGATTGATTTTAAAAATAATTTCAAAGGGATGTTGCCTCATTTCCCTTGAAAATACTAAAAAAACACAAAGCGGTTGGAGGAAGCGTTAGGACGCGTCCTGCTGCCACGAAGGGCGCTACTTTACCTTGTGAATGATGTTTTTTTTCTTTCGAAGTTCTTGTGTTTTCTTGAAGGTTTCGTGGGCAGTGTTATATTTTATAGATATACATCTATGCACCGTTCCACAGCACGAACTGTTTTGTGATCACAAACGATAATATTTAATGTATATTCACTTAGGGCTAACAATTTGTACTCTTTTACAAAATGTTTATGATATAAATTATTACGAGGGGCGACAAAATATGCAACTATATGCGACGGCGACCAAATTTGAACATGAATACAAAAGACACTTGCTGTGGGCTTGTTTTTTCAAAAAGTGTTTTCTGTGAAGGTACACCTTTAGGAAATGGATCAAAACAGGGTAAAAGAGAATTTTAGGAACTGGAATATTGGGATAATCATAAAAGTGTTTCAATATTAAACACCGAATTTAATTTTTATATATTTAAAAAGTATATTTTTAGTTTTCTTTTGTGTTATTATTTTCAGTTTTGACACCTCTCTTTAGGAAATGGATCAAAACAGGGTAAAAGAGAATTTTAGGAACTGGAATATTGGGATAATCATAAAAGTGTTTCAATATTAAACACCGAATTTAATTTTTATATATTTAAAAAGTATATTTTTAGTTTTCTTTTGTGTTATTATTTTCAGTTTTGACACCTCTCTCGTCTTCCGGGCGTATTATTTGATGGTAGGTGTTCTCAGTATCAAATATTGCTTGAATTAGCTTTAAACGTATTTGGTGACTAGACCGGAATAGACAGGCACAGGTACCCCAATTAGGGATGACGTAAACCTGACTTGATCTAAACATTTGAGACTCTTTGTGTTTTAACTACATAGAAACGATCTATTTTTCTAGTTAAAATAAACTAGGCAATATATTGTGATGTTCTTTGTATTTTCATGTTGCCGTTTAATTCCGTTTATGCCAACGGTTATCTCACAAAATTAATACAGGGTTTTCCAATAAGAAGTGTAATTTTGAATAGCCCGCTATTTCGGTAGATGTTACTTTTGAAGCTGTCTTTTTTTGACATTTGACAAGTAGAAACTACGCCATTAATAAAAATGGAACGATACACGCTTCAACAACGCATTGAAATTATTAAAATTCACTTGCGTGAATCAAATGCAAATCATCTTGAGTGATGAGGCCCATTTTCACCTCGGTGGCTTCGTGAACAAGCAAAATCGTTGCATCTTGGTCTCGGAAAAACCAAGAGTTATTGTTGAAAAGCCTCTCTATCTTCAACGTGTGACTGTTTGGTGCGGTTTATGGTCCGGCGGAGTCATTGGACCTTACTTTTAGAAAATGAGGCTGGAGCAACAGTTACGGTGAATGGATTGCGCTATCGAGAGATGATTAATGATTTTTTATGGCCGGAATTGGATGGTATTGATCTGGACAACGTTTTTCTTTCAAGAAGACGGCGCTACGTGCCACACAAGCAACAAAACCATTGGTCTTTTACGATTGAATATCAAAATAACATCTCTTATTGGAAAACCCTGTATAATTAAAATCATTATTACCCCAATTACATACGTCAGTAGTCTATTAAGAGTACAAATAGACCATTCAAATTAATTCGGTTAGTTTTGTTCGCCTGTAACGAATAAAAATTTTCGCCATTTGTTTTTGTTTATTTAAAAAAACACGTTGCGTGTGAAGAAGCCTTATCAGAAAATACCTTGTCATTTCTTGAATAATCTTTATTTATCGGAATAATTAGTTTTGTTACATACGCGTCCAAATGTCTACCACTTCGAATGGTAACTATTATTAATCAACACGCCATCCACAAAAATAAAAAGACTAGCGTCGAGTGCAATACAGGACCATGAATTTTTCATTTAAGGCGAAATAGGTAGACTTGACCTGAAATTTGGCATTTTTGAGGCCACTTTTAGACGTATGGACACTTTTCTAGAAAAAAACACAAATTGATTTCGAAAGATCGTTATTTTATCTTGTAAAGTAAGATGTAAAATTTTGAAAAATAATATTATTTTCATATCATAATAAAGTGTTACCGTTGGACGATGCGCAGATTTGTTGCATTTTCAAAGGTGAAGTTGTATTATACAATAAATATTTCAAATCATTGAATAATAATGTATAAACAATCAATAAATTATCTATAATATGTATGTATAAGAATTTTGTTTTTATTTCAAATAAAATTACTAATAAATAAATCCGAGCACGCGTTTTGTGACGAAAATCCCTCAATTGGACTATTTATTTATGGTCTTACAAATTGGTATAGTTCAGATTTTTTTAGAAAAATAATTTACCAAGACATAATTGAAACATTAGAAATAATTTATGACCAAAAAATATATTCTTAAAGTATATAATAGTAATTAATTTCGATTCGCGTTTGTTGTTTGTGTCTTGCCCCGGCGCAAGCCGAAATTTTATCATTCCCCGCTGCGACAGGGCGGCGAGCAGACGTCTATTCCACGCCAGTCTACTTGATAACATTTTAAAGAAATTCCTCGCTTAAAAATGAGGAGGAAAATACCCTCGAAAAAAAGTTTTATTAGATAGCACAAATTACGACATCAAAAACGTACGTGGGAGATATATTTTCAAAAAAACAAAGGTTAGTGATATTTAATTATCCGTGTACATTGTTCGTACTTATATGCTACAGGGTCGTTCGAAAGAATCAGTCAGAATAAGCACATATTTTTATAACATTTGGCGATAATTTTGTGTTGTTTAATTTCCAGGGAAAAGAATCAACTATGGACAGGAGTTTATGTCTGTTATCATTTTTTCATGTATAAATGATAAAACTTATGCCAAAGTACGTGAAACTGTTTGTGATTGGTAGTCAAAAAGTGACACGAACCAAATGAATTTCGATTCGTGATGTGCGATTCAAATCATTTTTTTGTTCATAATTTCTATTTTATTGTCCAATTCACTATTACATTGGTATAATTCAACATATTTCATGTTTTTTGTGTTACTTTTTGTCAGTTTCATAATGTCATATTGTGAATTGAGCTTCTTGTTTTAGGAAAAAAAAACAAGGTTATTTTTGACATACAAACCTATGATTTTTACTCGTGAATTTAATAACATTTCGAAAATTAGACAAGTCAGGTCGCTCCGTTAATCATGAAAACAAATACATGAAAGCGATACAATATTATGCAATCGCATAACTACATATGTAGGTAGGTACCGTAGGAAATAGTTGGAAATAAAACCTAGTTTTAATATATAAACTACTTCAGTTGTAAGGAATAAACCCTCTTTTCAATGTCATACATATCAAATCAAGTAATACGTTGAAGATAAGTATTAGAAATAAAACTTACCGGTAATACCTTTCGGACAAACGAATAAATAAGTAAAACAAAAGATTTTTACTCACCTTTGGAAAACTCGTGTAAAATATTTAAAAAAAAAACAAATTAAACAAATATTTGAAATTTTTTTTAAATGTATGTTTATATACCTACATATTTTATATCTACCATGTCAACAAACTGCATTTGTATTTATTTATGTTTACGCACTCCGACGTATAATTTACAAATATGTATGTAACTACTTATAGGGAAGAAAGCTACAACCAAGAATTAAACAACAATAATTGTTATTTCATCGGAACCATGCTGTAGTTTTCACTGCCGCGCGAGTGTACGGCTCGCAGCGGAATGAATTCGGTATTTCTGTCTCGGTCTAAAAAAACGTCCGATCGCGAGATCGTCTTTTAACGAAATTTGAATTCTCGTCCGCTGGTTAAATCGCCTTAATGTAAAGTTGCCGCCGGTAGATACCAACGGTTGATTGAAGTTTGCGGGGATTTACTACAATGGCTTTATAGCTGTCGTAAGGAACATTGAAAAGTAAATTAGCAAAAAAACTCTCCCTCCCAGCGCGAAATTCCATAGACAGCTGTCAACGAGTTCAACACCGATTCTGCCGAAAAACCTGAAACATTTTTTTTGTGCCATGATTGAATTTTTCAGTAGCGTCACTCGGCGAGTTGTGTATTTTGTTTATGGCTTTACTCCGCTCTAAATTAAAATTTTAATTTTAGGTCTGACAAGAACATAGCTGCTTTATTTATTATTCAGCCCAGGGGCAGGGCCGGCCCTATCCGGGCGCAATTGGAGCAGTCAAGTGAATTGCTAAGGCGCTGATAAGTACCTATCAGTCCTAACACATCTCCCTTGAGAATGTTTTTCATAAAAATGGCGCTGCACAAAAATACGAATCATCCTAATATTATTTTTTTTTTGTGTTTACAATTTTATAAATTTAAGTGATTACAATTTTTTGTATTCCTTGCAACCACCATACTAGGCTCATGCCCGTAATATAGTAGTCATAATGCTATAAATTACAATTTTAAGATGTAAAGAAATAGCATGTTGTAAAACAAAAAGTAATTAAACAAGTACAAAATAAAATACACAAAATTACTAACAAATTTATTACTTACGTTGTAAAACAAAATATAATAGGTCTAATAAAACATAAGAAATATGAAAGAGAAAAAAAAGAAAACATATTTAAGGAAAAATAAGTCTAGATATATATAATACATAATTGAATATAAACTAAGAGATATAAATATTTTAGAGAAAGATATATTATTATTCACTAATTTTAGTATAATTTTTTGTTTGAATTACGATTTGAAATATTAGAGTGAACAATTATTGTCACAATTGACTATTGTCGTATTGATTACAGTGATCACCTAAGCGTATAACGGTTTTGACAAGGGGCGCCAAAACTTTACGCGCGCCAGACGATGTTTGTCTCAGAGCCGGCCCTGCTCAGAGGCAGTACACCTACATTCAGTCTTATTGTTTTGTGTTTCGGTGATTATTTTTGCATGACGAATGAAATTTTGAATGATTTAGGAGTGTTGATTTGATATTCTTGTGGCGTGATGTCTTACCCGGCTTTTATTATTTGCGATTGAAATAATAATTATTACGGTACCAAGATTTTTGCCGATTTTGTTTGATTTGGTGCGAACTCCGTGGTCGAGGGGTAAAGCTGTCGACTAACACCTCGAAGGTCGGGGGTTCTGATCCCAGCGTGCACAAATCAATGTTATTTGATTAATTTGTGTTATTTCACAATTTATTAATTCAAAATAATATATAGTATATTTATGGCACATTCCAAAGCGGAAAATACTCTCATAATCGCCCTAATGTAAGATCACCATTCAAAATTGAACATCGCTTGAATGGATTTAGGTGTATTTGGTGACCAGATCCGAATAGCCATTTTCTTCCCTAACTTCCTCTTCCCATTGTTCTTCCCCTCCCCAGTACCTTCAGCCTCACAACGTACGCAAATTAGGGTTGCCAATGTTGCCATAGTCTCACTGACTCCAGACGGTTGGGAGCAGTTTGAACTCTTGTGCCGTCATCATATTTAAAAATATAAAACTGCGGCAGTTTAAAGCTATTTCACAAGTTTAAAAAAAAAAAAGGATTATTATAGATTTTTTCAAAAAAACAAGAAAGGTGGTCCTCCAAAGCTTCTACTTGGCTGCTTGTCTTGTAATACTGTGTTTTAATTAATAAGGAACGTGGAGCATCCTTGTCTTGTAATATTGGCGTTAGTAAGATTAGATTGTTAATATTAATTTTAGTTGTAAGTTGCTAAATATGTAAATACTCGTATATATGTCGTTAAGATAGTAGTTATAGGCCTTAGTCGTAAGTCACTAGATATAAGTCTTAGAGATAAGTCAGTAGTTCTAGTATTAACTATTTAAGAAATATATTTGTACAGCGCCCTTGAGGTGATTTCTCACGAAAACGGCGCTATATAAATTAGCCAAATATTATTATTATTGTGTCTCAATTAATAAGGAACATGGAGCATCATTTTTACACATAATATAGAAAGTGAACTGTCATAAAACAGTGAAAAGGTACAGTTTAGACTGAGTCAGACAGAATAAAATCTATCAATTTGGTGGACTGAACTATTACGAGTATATCACTGACGCATGAAATGTATCTCGTCTAGAACGTGGCGCAGGCAAACCATCAAGTCTCGTGTTGTTTTCGTTTTTCATGTGTTTTTGTTTTGCCTTACTTATAAGATTATAACTTATAATAGGCCTAACATGTGACGAGTGGATGTGAAGGTGTTCACCGCAATCCGTGTAGTTTCGCACGTAATCGTAACGTGGCGCATGCCAAAAATATCCGATTTAAAGTTGGCATCCAGCGTCAGGAGTATTAATCAGTTTTTACTTAGAATTCCTCACAAATGGAGACAAACCGTCCCCTGTGGCTGGGAAAACTCAACTCAACCCAGCGTTCAATTTTAATAAACACGCGCTGTATGTAATGCTTAGAAGGCCCAATTGACAAATTTATATTTATTACTTCTTTAACGCGTGTTCAGAGATCTTAAATTTACCAATTTTTCGTTGTTCCGTTTCTTCCAACGGTTTAAATTTTCTATAATACTAGAAAGGATTATACAGAATGTCCGGAGATAAACTTCGAAAGGTGGTTCTACATGATAATACAATTAAAAAAGAAACATAACTTTTTTAGAAATTACAACATTTTAAGGTAGTTTCTGGGTAAAATAGTTCATTTGTTTGAATGGGGAAAATAATATTCTATGGGAAAAAAACAACGGTTTTCTAAAAAAGTTATGTATCTTTTTTTAAATTTTACCATCATGTAGAATCACCTCCCGAAGTTTGTGCACTTACCCTCGGACACACTGTACGGTAAAAAAACACATTAATCTACTTCACCTTAGATCTTTTGCTGCTGTTCGCCTACAATGTATAATACTGAGGTTTGTTTTTAACAGCGACAAAATATATTAAAATTTGTAATTTCTGTTGTGACTTCGTCTATTTATTTGTAACTCAGGTTCAATGAACTCTACCACTTGCATCTGCTTGGAAAATTCCAAGGAATAAAGAAGTAAATAGAAGTGCCTTCCATACAAATTTGAATGGATACAAATGTCTCACTTACACTCGCCTGACATCACAGATCTGTACCCTATTTGAATTTCGTAAACACAGTTGTATTGTAAATTTAAGCCTCGATTGGGCAAATCACGAAACACACCCACAAGGCATTTCTTGTCTTATTCTTTGGGGAATTTAGACAGGCGGTAAAGTACCTACCTATAATGTAATATTTTTAACAGAAATTTATTTTAGTAGCCATTTTCAAATATTGGAACTGATTTGTCGTTAGAATTAAGCAGAGGCGGATTTGCAGTCTTGGCCGCCCTAGGCCCCAGACCATGTAGCCGCCCCTTTCTCAGTACCCATCATATTGACCAGGAGTATCCAAACTTTTCAGTAAGTTCCTAGGGTCAAAACCGTTTTAATTTTCCTGCCATTATCATTCATGGTTCATGGGGTGAGATTTGTCCAGGTCTTGGCGGCGGATACGTCTGCCCACCTGCTGCGTGGCGGGCCGGATCGAGAGAGACTGGGTGAGGGAGGCCTTTTGACCTTTTCAGCCGGACTATCTTGACCCATCGCCTTGCACCACAGTTGGAGGGATGTATTCATACGTATATCACTCCTGGACACACTAATCCCCAGATTCCTACCCACCCCTCATACATTTTCCTTTTCAGAACTTCCTATCCTTCCCTTCCTTAAAAAGACCCTCCACACAGCATCACCTAAGATGACATAGGTCGTGAGGGAAAATATTTTCCTCAAAGCCTCCTGTGTGGAATTAATGTAAAAAAATACGCTTGCTAAATTCGCTAGTTCAATTACTGTATAATTGTTGATTGTCGCAGGCCGGATTGATGACATTGGCGGGCCGTTGTTTGGAGACCCCTGATATAGACTATAGACTACATAATGAATTTACTTGATTGACAACTTTTATCGAAATATTTAGGTACTTAGGAAGTAATTTCTTGTTATCATCTGTGACTTTTTTGTCACGATTGGCCGCCCCTAATATCTGGCCGCCCTAGGCCCGGGCCTACATAGGCCTAAGGGCTAATCCGCCTCTGGAATTAAGACTGTCACTGATTTTTCACGGGTCTGCGCTTGTATTACCTACAATAGTTCTGTAGCTATTTTTTTTAAAATTCCGTAACTGGTTTTATGTGACTTGATATAAAAATAATCTGTTTCTGCTATTTATTTCGCTTCTGGTAGAATTTTTATGTTTCTAAGGAATGCCTTATAAGAAAATAATATCAACGTAACGGTGTATTAATCATTTAAATGTTTCCCAATTCCTAATAGAAAACCATCCTCAGGGAATGGAATTTCAATTAAGGTAATTAATGAAAGGAATGTCACATAATAATGCAGTTATTTAAATTCAATTTTTACATTAAAAAAATAACATTACAGATTGGGGTCTCGGTCGTTATAATTGTACCGTTTATACAATGCATTTTTAAGTGCATTGTAGGACATGAAAAACATATCGATCTTTTGATCAACTACATTTAAGAAGTACGTGGCTAAATTGGTTCGGCTCGCTCTACAATACAGGAGGTTATAGACAAATAAATTGAATTGTATTACGATGATGTAAAGTACCTACATTTAATTGTTAATCGATTTACCGGACAGGTGGCAATTGTCCCGTAAAATTACAATAATATGTTACCATTTACCGGTAACCGTTATATGAATTCCCACTTACGTTTCGAAACACCTGCCCTGTACATCAAATCCTTAGCTTTGGTGAAATATAACATAACTCTGGCATTATATGTTAGACGTTTGGACGCATTTGTTTTCATATGACATATTACGCTTTAAAGTGTTCCGGTCGAATTAAAATGCCTCAAAAAGTTTTCTGCTCAGCAATTTCAAGCAGTTTTGCAGCTCTACTGTGGTTATTTCTTTTACATGTGAATACCGCACAAGAATCGCAACTGCCTAGCGCCAGTGTAACTATGGCATCTCCAATCGGAGTAGACATGTTTTGAGGCTAAAGGGAGTTGAAATCGGAAGGAAACGGGGTAGAGGTTATCAGTATCACTCTAGTGAAAGACCGCCATTCAGATTTGTAACCCTGCTCGAAATGGCTTTAGCCGTGTTTGGGGTCTGATCTGATTAGCCAGGTACTTCCAAACTTTCTATTTTATCTCATTCCCTTCCCCACTCCCTTTTAGCCTCTCGATGTTTATAACATGGAAATATTTAGGATCATTTTCAGCACTAAAGATAATAATATTGCTAATTTATTAAAGAATCTCTTCAAATTATTCGTAATCCGGTTCGCATTTCGTCATTATATATTATCAAGGAAAATGCAGGTGCATGAACACGTGTTCCGAAGTATTAGGATTTTACTAAAAATTTATCGATAAACGGCTTGCAATCCCGTTTTTAACAGGATTACAAATAATAATAATAATAATTAAGAGATTTAAAAAAAATCAGCAATATTAATTTTTCTCCGTGTGGTACTCACAATTTAGAAAATGCGAGCAACATAACATATAAATATAATATTGTATTCGTTTAACAAATATGAAAATACGGAAAATAAAAATATATTTTATGAGATGTTTAATAAATGTTCGCATTTGTGAAGTGCGCCTGGAGCGAATCCTCGGCGTTGCGCCATAAAATTCATTGTCCTGTGTAAATGAAATAAATTGATTTAATTATGCTGAGATTTATCCGTCACCAGACGTAATGAGCCGACGCACATGTTCTACCACGAGACACGACAATATCGCCTCTGGTTATAGGAATATGAAATACATTTTAGCCAGACGTATTCCAAATGATTTATGTTTAACGGTCGTTAAATGTCACTTTTTTATTTTATTTTAGCCTGTCCGATTAAAAATATGAATAATATTTTTAGTTTTAGAATTCTATAACTAGGCTTTATCTTCATTAACTCGCACCTTATATCAATTCAAAGATAGGCGGGTTTTAAATTTAACTCAATATAATTATGTAATATATGGATACAAATATATGTAGGTACCTAATTTGTATTGAAAAAAATAATCATAATAATCGGATTTGTTTCTTTAAAAACCTTTCAATAGTGTGAATTCCTTAAAATGGATGTTACTTATGTATAAATGGAAGTAGGCAGAGCGGATAGGCCGCCAAACATCTCGGTCTTGGCACACATTCCTTGTCTCATTCACACTAATACGTCGTCTCATACTTACTCTTCTGTTATTCCGTCTCTTGACATGGCCCGACTCAAGTATCGGGTTCACTGGATCGTGCCATGTCTTCCTTGGGCGACCCCGACTTCTACCAAAATGGATGTTTATTTGTTATAGTTGTACTGCAAGTATTTTAGTTTTTTTTTTAATTATTGTTGTAGCTGTTTAGGCGATCAAATCCATTATCTATTCGTGTTGCCCAAAGATATTAGAAGAACGAGATGTGCTATGCGCAGTTCGTACTGAGTGGAATTGTTTTGCCGAGTGTCGCCGGTTTTGTTCACCAATACTACTGCACACCTTCGCTTGCGCTAAGGTATCCGCACTAATACATAGAACAGATTTCTGTGCGTACACGTCCCGATACCGTTCAAAGTACCCTAATTAGGTAGTACTCCGGCTACGGTCCGGCGGCCAACATAGCATATCTCGTTCTTCTAATATCTTTGGTGTTGCCTAACCGCAGTTTGATATTGGAACCAAATGTAGCGAACCACTTGGGATGACCTATGGGAGAGTTGTCGGATATCCAATAAATGGTTCCCGGGACAACGGTACGCATACCCACCTACCAAATTATCCAAAACTCGTTCTCTTGATGAACAGCGCGCATGTGGGACAAGCAATCGGCATTCGTATTTTATTCCTCATATAATCCTGCCCTTCTTCAAGATCCCTTCCTTAACCCGACTCACAACGTCGCCAACCGGATTGCCTTATAGCTCACATGGTGGTACACACTATAAACGTTGATCCACATGGCAAAAAATGTAGGTATATCATTTTTAGACCGGTCAGTAACCGAGTTGGCATCGCGTCTGAGTCGTGAGTTTAATCCCTCGGATGGCTAAGTCCTCCATCAAGACACAAGCAACATTTAAAAAAAAAAAATCAGATTTCGTAACCCGGGAATGTTTATTTTTTTTAATGTTTACTATGCTCAGTAAATTTATTTAATACAGGTACCCAGTCACGGTAATTTTCTCTTCATATCAGCAGAATAGTGCTTACACACCCATGTAGTAACAATGATGCCATGCTTGATATTTTCCTTTCTAATAAATTTATGAGCTGATTAATCAGTTTTGTTGGATAAATTTCACATTTTCAAAGTAAAAACTTTTATTTTGACGTCAAGCATTTTGCTCGGTAGTTTTTCATGTTTAATTTTCTACTCGTTTTATCAAAATTTTAAATAGATTTTTTGTGTTCTTCTAATGGCGACAGCAGAAACCGTGTACGATTTTTAAGTAGCTACATAATGTGCCAAAATTAATTTCATCTCGAATAGATCAACTCCCAGCGAAAAGAACAACAATTTTTAAACCAAACAAAATAATGTCTACTTGAGGACAAAACGCCGTTGTTTACTCATTGCAAAATTTTTCAGGAGATCATATTTTTTTTTATTAATTAAAATCGTGTGGAGATTATTATTACTCTTTTTCATCCATTTCCCCGTGGCTCCATAGTCCCACTGGCAGCGAATTGCGGAATTCTTGTGTGGTGTATATAACATTATTTATATGGTTTTAAAAATAAACTCAATTGTGTGTCATCACTGAATACGATTTGACCAATTCGCTTAGAAACCAAATTGAATAATGTGACGTTTCAGAAAATTAAAAAAATAAAACAAAATTGCTATCGCTTGATACGCTATTAACCAGTGCCAAACGATCGCAACGTCCTTGATCATAATAATTGTTTTTATCGGTTGCATTGAAGTAGGAAATTCGAAGAGAATATCACAAAAGAAAAGCCGGCAAGAAAATTATTTCCACTGTTTCAGTAAAAAATCAACTTGTGCAGAAAATGTACAGACTAATGTTTGGATATTAATTTAATATTATCTTTATCACATTTATTTATTGTTATTAAGTTTAATTTGTAGAACTCCATTTTATTTTTTTATTTTTTATATATACAATAATATTATTATTGGGTTTATAAAAACAGTTTATTTTTAAACAAGTTCTGCTGTGTAATTATTATTACGCGTGACAGCTGTTTCGCCCTCTGAAGGCATTATCAAACTGTGGGTAGCCCACTTACAGACGATAAATTTATATTATTTCTAGGTAGGTATTTTAATTTCATTTACTGATTTCTTAATTGATTTCTAAGTAAAATATCAAAAATTATTAATGGTTATTACCCCAGCAAAGTTTCCCCAATTAGTGTAATGTTTAAATTTGACTGAATGTCTTTATGTTAGTTATTCCCAAACGATGACTCATAGGGTTATTTTAATAGCATAATTAAGTACTTCCTAAGTACAAACCTAATGCAAATATGAGTGCACTATGTAAATGAAATAAATTGATTTAATTATGCTGAGATTTATCCGTCACCAGACGTAATGAGCCGACGCACATGTTCTACCACGAGACACGACAATATCGCCTCTGGTTATAGGAATATGAAATACATTTTAGCCAGACGTATTCCAAATGATTTATGTTTAACGGTCGTTAAATGTCACTTTTTTATAATGTCTTTATGTTAGTTATTCCCAAACGATGACTCATAGGGTTATTTTAATAGCATAATTAAGTACTTCCTAAGTACAAACCTAATGCAAATATGAGTGCACTATGAAGTACTTAATTATGCTATTAAAATAACCCTATGAGTCATCGTTTGGGAATAACTAACATAAAGACATTCAGTCAAATTTAAACATTACACTAATTGGGGAAACTTTGCTGGGGTAATAACCATTAATAATTTTTGATATTTTACTTAGAAATCAATTAAGAAATCAGTAAATGAAATTAAAATACCTACCTAGAAATAATATAAATTTATCGTCTGTAAGTGGGCTACCCACAGTTTGATAATGCCTTCAGAGGGCGAAACAGCTGTCACGCGTAATAATAATTACACAGCAGAACTTGTTTAAAAAAATAATAATATTATTGTATATATAAAAAATAAATAAAAAAAAAAAAAAAAAAAAAAAAAAAATCTTTATCACAGTTTATGAAAACAAAATTGGCGATCATTGCCTTTTTGACGTTTGAACGCTCCCTGTTGAACGCCCATTTCGTTAATCAATTTGTATTCATCTGTCTAGCATAACGGTCGTGTTTTTATGCTTTTCAGCTTATTAACGCGATTAATTAATTTTGTACCTTAATTCTCATAATTAATCAATCAGAATAACCCTACATGCAGAACTAGCAGATGTATTTAATAGCACCTTAATAACTTACAAAAAAGTATTTCACATTTAAAAAAAATATTTATTGTTTTTCTTTAGCCTTATTGTAAATTTTAGTCAATTTGAATCATATTACTATGTTTACACAGTATAATAAAGTTATTTTTTTTAAACAAAATTATTATATTTGTTGTGTTTAAAGGTATTTTATATCGTAAAGTAAAAATAATTAGATTAACCCCTTAAAAATATAAAAAAAATTACCCCCCCCCTGCTTATAAAAATATTTTGTATTTTGACGAATATTTAAAAAAAAGTCGTAGTTCCGTTACACAATAAATTATGTTGTCTGTTTTGAAGATAATAGTAGAGCTATTTTCATTTTCGCCAAGCACCTTCTTTCAGTGTTACCAGAATAAAATTAATTATTCACAATGAAGAATTAGGAAAGGTGTCGTAAATTAGGTCGCTTGCTAGACAGATAGATCAAACGGACATGATACGTTTCTATTTATCTTCGTATGATGAATTCGTTTTTTATAATTGAATGAAATAAATTATCTATCTTCTGTCTTGGTATAAGTTGTAGAGATTTTTTTTAAAGTTAGTTCTATAACTAACGCCATAATTAAGAGAAACAGGGGAGATGGGCCATGAACCCATATTAGTATGAAACCGCACGCACAACGCGCGTCGCCAACGTCATTCACCCAGCGGCCGGCGCCCCGCCGTTTTTCTACCCCACCCTAAACGCATAACTTTCGCTGGCTTCGCTACTTTGATAATCCGAAAAGTTTGGTCGTAGTAAGCGACATTCTGTACACTTCCATGGCACATCTTCCTCTGTTTCTATTATCTACGAGTTGTACATACGTATTCGTTGTAAATCATTCTTGTAAATAATGACGCATTCTTCACAAGAAAACGCTTTGTCTTTATTTAGACTATAAACTATTATAATCAGGAACGAGTGTGTAGGACGGCCTGGAGGCTAACATATATGCACTCAAAATATCTCTGTTGCTAGAAACTAAAATTCTAACTGTAGCTCACCCACCACAGCTCTGAAGGTGGAGGGGCAAACCTATAGACTACCGACATCTGTCGGATAAGTCTTTAACCTATAATATCCATCTTCACAAGAGCCACCTATGTCTTGTAGCTCGAACTATCACAGAATTGTATTATATACTAGTGGACCCCGCAATACTTCCCTATTTCTAATGTCTTTTTCGGGCGTCTCCGACTTCTTCCACCTTCCAAACCACTCTCTAAACGCTCCTGGCACTAACAAGAACAACCATTGAAACTTTCAGCGATGTAGGTTGACTGTTTTACGAGTTTTGCGAGCTGAATTTGTATATATTAAGATTTCCTTGAGGTCGCCAAACCTCACTGTTACGGTAGGTAAAACGCCAAACTTTGAGCCTACTTATAAATGAATACCCCCACTTAACCCCATTATAAAATGAACCCACTGATGATCCTCATAAATAATAATTATTATTATCTCGGGCCATTTAAGCAGGTACAACAGCGCCTCTATCAGGGCTTTTGCTGAAACTAAAAGTAATATTTTACGATAATAAAGCGACGTAAAAATGTAACTGCCTGTATAAATATAGAAAACAGTTTTTACGATGCCCGGATAACATAACATTATAGGAGACATAAAAGTAGCTTGATCAGCTTTACAACGTAATGCCGCTTCTAAAGCCTACTAAAAACTACCCGACGGATACAACAAAAATTCATTACTCTTCGCTAAACGACCATGAGACTACTTATCTTAATTAATCAGGTCGAAAAAACAATCTTTTCCACGAGTTTAAAACCATCTCAACTATTTTAATTTCCTTATAATGTGTTTATAACTTTATGAATCGGGATAGCGGAATAATAGTCAACAAGACAATAAAATTCCTTCTCTCTAGAAACCAATGTCGCCATTGACTGAATAACTTTTGGTTCTAGCCCATTTAGCTCGCGCTGTGTCTCTCTTACACTTGCCTGACATCGTATATCGTTATACCAGTTGACCGAAATGATCATTTAATAATGAGGCTGACACATAATTATGACATGTTCATTCATTGCTGTGTTTGAAATTTAAGCAAAAAATAGTCTGACTTTTGGATCACGAAACACGCCCACATCGCATTTCTTGTATATTTTCATAATGCACGTTGTCTACAGACAAAATATATCTCGGGTAAATGGTGATGAAGAAGAGACACTGGACAATCGGTTACATTTTTTTACAGTTCTCTCGTTCCCTCTGTTTCATACTACACATAAAGAAAATAAATTGTTTGTGCGTTCCGTTTAAAGCTCGTCAACGGTGAAAGCTCATGTGAAAACTGCACAGCCTTTTCCGTCAGCAATTTCCAGGTAAACGCAAATATTTCATATTAGAACTATTTCATTTAACTGTCAAAAAAGAAAAATATTTTTTTTATTTCATGATTTCAAAATTGCGACGAAAGCTCGAGCGAAAGGGTAGTAACACTGAAGCGATAAACCGATAGAAGTGTGTTGTGGGCGTGTTTCTATGCCCAAAGAAAAATCAAATTTTCATTACTGCTGAAGAAATGTATGAAATATTTTAAAATATCGGTATTCTTTCTTGAATAGATGATAAATAATTTCTTGTGTGTCCCGGGCCTCGGGGTCGGAAGGTCTAAAATAAATTGACGACATTAGTTTTGTTTAAAATCAGTACGATCGTCTGGGTATTTTCTCTTCAGTGGGTAGTTACAACTAGTATTAGGTAAATAGCACGTATTCAAATACACTTTTCGTATAGGTTCTTTCTTATAAGTCCTTAGAACTTTAGAGCTTTATACATTATGAATATTTTAAGGGAGTGAAAGATTATTAAACTTCAGTATTATTTAACAGTCTCAAGTTTTGGATCCACCGCATTATTTACGTCACCAAAATCATGCAGTACATTCGTGTTTTCGCAGGCGTATTATGCCCATTACTACCAGCACAATATTTTAGCTAAATCTGGATTACGGAAGGAGCCTAGGTCAATACGTTCCGTCTTGTTTTTCTTCAGCCGACCTTAACATGTTTTCCTCGCATTCAAGCGCCAAGGAGAAAAGTATACTGATTATTTTTTCATTCGGCATTCGTGGTTACGTATTATCTTTTTGATTTATAGCTGGCCGAATGTGTAGACTTTATTTTAGTGGTCGTCTTTGGTTAATTTATCTTCGAAACTTGCTCTTGTTTTTGAAAACTAAAGCTTTTTAAGCATGCTTGTTATTGTTAAATATTTGTATTTTTTAACACAAAAGTGGTTTAAGACATTCGAGTTATGTAATAATTTAATAGCTGCTTCGCTCCCTCGCTTTTTTATTTGAGATCTGAAACCAACCCTGGCGTATGACAGTGAGGCATAGAACTGGCAGAGGAAGCATGAAATTTGGCTGATTACTGTAGAAATGTGAGCTCTGAGGCGTATGTGTCGTAAAATAATGTGTGATCGTATTAAATATCTGGAGATTCAGGAAGAAGTAACGAGCAAAGGTAAGTGTAAAGGATAAGATTGAGACTCTTACGTGGTTTGGACACGAAGAACGGATAAACAAAGGAATGAAAATGAGAGAATAAAAAATAATTTTTGGAGTTTTTTTAACAATGAAAGAGTTGATTTATCGTGATCATTTTTTTGCTTTGGCCGTGTTGCGCCAAGGTTTCGATCAGCATTACAGTGTTAATTATCAGAGCAGATGTGTAGATAGTGGTGATCTGTGTGTTTATGTACCTATGTAGAAGTGATACCGCGTTGCGCACATTAATGTTCGTCGGAACAGTGTTTCAGTATGATAATTGAAATGAAAGTGGTTTTCGGCGTTTAGTTTTGGTGTAGCTGTCAAGCTTCTACCGGATACTAAGAACTATTGGCTAAAAGAAGGAAGAGCAACACGGAACAATAACTCAAAAAATAATCATGATAATACTGTTGGCCGTGAAAATCTCAAATTATATTGGCCTAATTTATTGGTTGTCTTTTCCTCTTAGAAATATTTTTTGTTGTAACGTTGTTTAATACGATCAACAATCGTAAATAATAATGTTGACGTATATAGATTGCCGTATATTACTTCTCTTACAAAACGTTGACATGACAGGTAGAATTAATTTTATAGTCAAAGCGTCCGACATTTATTTTTTTAATACAGTTGATAGATGCTGACGAATTCTTGGTTTGTGTTACAATATTGCGTGAATTTGTCTAGATCGTGCTGAACCTCCATGAATTCAGTTCTTAAAAGTTATCCAAGATTAGATTATGTGGCTTATATCTCGCACGTTACGTGTTCTGAGCTAATTATAAAGGAAGTAGAATTCCTAGACTTACTTGGTTTTTTTGCTTTTAAAGATTACTGGAATTTAGTTATCCTTTGTGTTAAATGGAGTAGATTATTTACGTCCTTTTTACATTGGCCTTTGTTTTCAGCACCTATAAATTTCAACTCTCGAAGCCTTATCTTAATGCTCAGTGCGAGTTTTCTGTTTTTTTTTTTTCTTTAATGCGTATCATCCAATCATTCCATTTAAATGTGTCTTACATACTGTTTTAATTTTACCACTGATTATTTTTTCTTTACTCTGCTACGTGCATTTCCACATCGGCACATTTTAAACGTAAGCATTGATGATTGTCATCTCGGTCAGGGGTAAATAACATTAATTCTATACTAAGGATGGGTTGTTAGTAACAGAACTTGAATGGGAGTTTAACGGAACTTGAATTTTAACTTTTCCAATTTGCAAGTTTACTTTGTGGTGTTATTTTAATTAAAATAAAATAAATAACTTTGTAAACAGGGTTATTTTCCTATTTAATCAAGAAGGATGGCCATGTTTAAAAACCAAAGGTTTCTTCATCAGGATAAACGTGTCTATCTTTTTTTATTAAATGGTTGTGTGTGCAACGTTTTTTAATATTATTTGAGCAATAAATATTAATATATTAAAGTGTTTCTTATCCAATTTTGGATGACCTCATAACATCTGTAACTCAATCTTTCGAAAGAAACTTGACCAAGAATCCAATTATTATTAAGATTTCTTGTTCTTATACTTAAACCACAAATCCAGATGTTATAATTAGGTATAATATCCTGTATCATGTTGGGTATAAAGGGTTCAGTCAAAAGGCGATTCTGTTCACGTACACTTTTACTTCTAATATCAACAAAAAATAATTTGATATCAAATTGAGATTTTTTCCTAGTATTAAAACAGTGACGTGAACTGATATTTTGTATTTTTCTTGTAATTCTCTTTGCACTTCTCTTTACATTAATTTGAGATATAGTTAATTATTTCTAGATACTTATATCCTTATTTTAGTTAAAATCGAATCGGTATTGTAATAAATTACGCAATTATGATTATTTTTCTCTGAAACAGTACATGCGTCAAATTTTTACTGAGCCTTTTTTTGTTTTTTTTTTTTTTTAAGAAAGACAAGCATTCCCGGGTTACGAATAACCTGACAATATTTGATAATCTCATACTACCACCACAGTGAGCGGAAAATATTTCTTGTGTTGTGATGGAGTACTTAGTCAGCCGAGGAATTGAGCGTGCGACGCCTGGGTGACTCAAAACGATACCAACTCAGCTACTGACCGGTCGTAATTATTTTCCTTTTTTGTAAAAGAAAAACAAACATTCCCTTGCTACGAATAACCTGACAATATTTGAAAATTTCCTTACAAATGAGATTTAAATTGTTTAGAAAAATATTATCAGTGCGTGAAATTAAACGTGTATTTTCTCAAGAATTTAGAAAAGAATCTCTAAATTTATCAACTTCACACAGTCGAGCAGCTCGATTAATATACTATGACTTAAGTTGTTTTCTCTGGGATTTTTAATCGAGAATTTACGATATCCTAGTGATATTCTAAAAATTTTCGCTGAAGATATTAGCGGGCGCTAAATGCCGTGAAATTGGAATTCTCTTTAATCCATTGTTATTTAAGTTTTTCTACTTGTAGTTAATTTGACCTTCCCGATTGATATTTTTAGAGTTAGATCTATGTTCTAAGATTTGTGATCTGTAAAACAACAAACAACACTCGTGAAATATTTCGTAGGCCTGACTCGGTTTACTTTTCGTCGCAAAGTTGACTTTGATAATGATCTGCCCCAATAAATCTTTCACGCTCCGTGATCGTTCCTTGAAAAATCTCTTATGTTATTCTTATGATATTCATTCGCGATCTGCTGATTATCTAATAGGATTTTTCTCATACATTTCAAACGTACAGCGCCGGCTGTTGCGAATCAGAAGACCAGCAAGCAAGCAAGCGCTTTACATGCTGTCATTTGAAATTTATACCATTAATAAATAATATGGATTTTTTTAAATGAAGTGAAAGTCTAAATCAAGTATAATACGAAGATGAAATATAATA
Organism: Hesperophylax consimilis; assembly: GCF_061612785.1. NCBI lineage: Eukaryota > Metazoa > Arthropoda > Insecta > Trichoptera > Limnephilidae > Hesperophylax > Hesperophylax consimilis. The sequence continues at coordinate 3,954,652 of NC_142851.1, read as the reverse complement.
CAAATTTTGTAGGAAAAAATTGCTTATCAAAACCCTTTTGACGCTCGCCCTATTTGAACGATTTGTCCTTTAATTGGTGGTCCGTGTTTTATTTTATGTTATAGATCCTTTTTTACAGACATGTTTTTTTTTTATTACAAGATATTTTCCATCACGTTTTATTATTATGTATACCTTTTTAATGTCTTAAATATTGATCGCAATAGACTTTGAGTGCCTAAAATCAGTGTGATTTCTTAAAGTTTAATGCTATTCGTCTTTTACGGTTTATGGAAAGAATGAAGAATGAAAAAATCATTACACCTTAAATGAATACTTAACATAAATTAAATACCTCTGTTTTTTATTTTTTTCTTTACATACATTTGTTAGCATGTATTTGTTGGGTTATGTAGTATAATGTGTATTTGTTGGGTTAGCTGGAAGAAATAGGATGTAACCTATAAGCTATACCCTATGTACTCTGTATTTTTGTGCAATAAATATTTTTTTGAATTTGAATTTGAAGCAAGACCTGATCGAATTATCCATTGAATGAACAAAATCATTTCATCTTACATAACGTTATATTATTATTTTATAAGTTTTTCGAGGTCTTTCAAAGGGATCCCGAATTTTATCAATACATCATGCTTTTGTCTATAAATTACAGGCTCTCGTTTCGTTGCTGGAATACAAATAGTCCCTAGAATAAGTATTATCATTTTCCCGGAGCTTTTCTTCTAAAATATCATATCTCAACGTTTTTATTTTTGAATTAACCACAGCCGTAAACATGAATAGTTTTGTACTTGGAGACGAAATGCCTGGACAAATAAGGCTTATCAATACTACCCACACAAACAGTTTTCAATTAAAATGATCAAAGATGTAACCTTGCAAATAAACTAAAGCTACCCACGGGTATATAAAAATAGGTTATTTAATAATAAATGTACTAAAATCAAACTTATTGGGCACAAAAATTATCATGTTTAAAAAATACTGAAATCTATCTAGTGTTCATACTTCTTACTCGTATCAGTTTGTCATACCCACATTTGCAGTTATATTTAATTACCATCACGTTCTCATTTGTATTATAATTTGCACACATGTCGTGATGTGATAACTTGGGGCCATTTTAAATATCGCACGAACTCCCTTGACCAAGATCTGTGACTTTCAATAATATTTCTCGCGGATCCATTTGCCCTCGATACCATTACCAACAGATCATATCCAACACCACATCAGTCATCGTCGTCGTAAATTTATTGGCATACATAAAGACCGTCATGGACCTTGACTATTTAATGCGAAATTGTAACTATTAAATATTTTTCTACTATTCTGCAAATTTCAATCATAAGTGTATATCCCAAGACAAAACGTTTGCACAGCCCTTGGCTATTTGAGTATTTGAAAGGTATTCTCAAGTTTTTGGCTATTGATGCTATTTTCTGGATTTGTAAAGTGCCCTCGATGTAGTAAAACTGAAGCTCTAAAAATTAGTCCCGTATTGTTAGTAATCGGGTGAGTAAATTGTGCTTGCGTAATGCTGTTTCATCGGGTCGTTTAGCGTTCGTAAGAATATCGTCAAAACCACTGAATCCCTTCCTTTAACCTCTAAAAATTTTGTGAGATATTTCTCCCACACGTCAAACACTCGTCAGTCTTATGAGATATTTCTCCCAGCCTGACATGGACTCATAAAAGTCATGTTATCTTGTATTTTAGTGGTGAGATATAAGATTTGAACAGTATTAGAAAGAGAAAACACACCTCGCTTCGTATTTGAATTTAAAAGTTTACAATGGACGCTTCCAAAATATTTAAATAAAATAAAAATAAATTCTTTGCAATAATATTTAGCAGTTGAAAAATATTTGTCTACATTTGCAAATTTCTTAATACATATATTGATATATTATTTCTCATATAAAACGAAAACGAGTCAACTGAAAGTAATTTAATAATTCTGTGTAATTAAATGTTTTTTTTAATTTCGTGTAAAGTGGTAGGTAATTACAGTTTTCACGATAAAAACCATCGATAAGCTTCTTTAAAAACTATGTTTTTACCAATGTATTAGTGGGTAAACCTTCATGTAAATTCCTACGTTGGTTTTGTGCTTAACTGTATATCCCTGTCTGTTTCCTTTTTTATTTCTTCTTGTTTGTTCTACTTAACTTCCCTTTTTTCTATTTTTGTACTGTTTCGTATGAGAAATTTATAATTTTTATATCAAAATTCCAATGTAAAATTGTACCTATTACCTCCCACCTATGTATTGTAAGTTCCTCTCGTCTTACAATGAGTTCATCGGGATTGCTTTAACAATAAATAATAATAAAACATATTTTAAAATAACACATTCAAAATTTTAATAATGTATCGATATCACAGACATAGGAATTAATCATATGTCTATGATCGATATGTAATATTAAAATCTGGAAGAGTCTTTAATCTGTTTTCAAAACAGTATGTTATTTTTAAATGTGTAAAAAAATTATTTGGAAACGAATGTTATTCGAAATTATTTCCCGCGATACACGTTTTCTAATGCAAACATTGCTAAATACAGGGTGTCCGAGGGTAAAGTGCACTAACTTCGAGAGGTGATTCTTCTAGCGGTTCATCATTCCACATTAACATTTATGGATACGAGGAAGGTTGGGAAATACCTGGCTAAACAGATCTGGCCACCAAATCCATCTACGAATCTGAATGGTGGTCTATTACCTGGGGCGATACTGAGAGTATTTTAAACTCTTGATACGTGCAAAGTAACGGATGTATCATTTTAAAAAACGATATATTTCTTAAGGGTTTTAAACTTATGTAAGTCAACGAAAACCCTCTCTAACAATCTATTACATTATCATGATTTATTTTATATAAAACGAAGCCCCGTTTGGAATTAAAATTAAACGTACCTCGCACTTAGTTCAAGTAAGTACTGAAAACGAAGACATAATTGGAAATGCAAGAAGTCCATTAGCTCGTATTTAGTTCCCAACTAACTCTTTCCCGGTGCATCGAATTCTTTGTAACTTTTTCAATTAGACGGGGCCAAGTTGGTTTCTTTACTCTGCCCTGTCCTCAATATCGCGAGTGTTCTGTAATCCTATCTTATATGCGCCAGTCCTCCGTACTTGCTTGCTTTGTGGGGTGTGACTCCACCGCACTCCACGCAGAAACTTATGTAAATCCCTTATCAGGGGTAGGTATAATTTGATTAAATTAGTTCGTATGAAACCACTAATTCATTTAAATACTAATTCATTGAAATATTTCGGTACATTAATAGCTTCATCAGAAATGTCAAGGCATTCATTATCAACGAATATGCCTTGAACAGGCAATATATAATATTTATTATCAACTACTTAATAAGATTTTTAACCGTTTTATTTGTTACACGAGGTGTCTAGGATAAAGTGCAGTAACTTCGGGAGGTACGAACACAAGTAAAATTATAACTTTTTCGAAATTCCATTTTTTTTTCATACAAAAGTTATAACTACCTAAGTGCTAAAAATATGAATGAAAATAACTGAGAAAATACTTTGTGAGCTGAAAATAGATGCATTGACCTATAAATTACAAGTTGAAAAAACTGTGCAAGTTTCATCACGCCAGAGATAACCGTTCGAGAGAAATTGATGCTACTCGTACACCGTATTCTGCTTTGTTTTTACAATTTTTACTTATTTAAAAACAATCCTATAGGTACACGCTGGAAAGTGCGCCGCAGGCTGATTATTTTTACATTAAATTTGTCAACATCGCTCGCTCTCCTTAGTTTTCCAACCACACCCAACATAAGAGTGTTCCTCCCGGGTTAGTGTGCTTTCAGGACATTCTGAGTTATTATCCAATCCTCCCCGATGTCGTGTCCCGTGTATCGTCGGATAGGTACAGGGCGCATCGCTGGAGATAATTACATTCCATTACAAGGAGGCTTTTTCTCGCGATTTTCCCGCTCCAATGAAATTATTTTCTCATTTCCAGGTTTTAATTAGATTTCAAAATGCTTCTCTCGCTTTATAGATCAAAAATTACTTTTTCTTGTAAAAATATGTGGTAAAGAAAATACCACCTCATGCCGCTTACTTTTTTTAGGTATTTAGGGGTAACAGGACAATTGCCCCCAGTACGGCTCCCTGGTGGTTGTGTTGTATTGTTTGTTGTGCCTGGGAAATTATTATTTTAACTTCTTGCGGAGTTTTTAAAGGGGAAAACACGAATAAATATGGTTCTGCATTATAGACGTATAAGTACTTCTTAATACATATAAATGTTATGTCTTCAACATCAGTTCAACCTTTAACTTATTTTGCCTATCTTTAATCAGGTGTCTATAGTTTGTTGCACTTAATTTGCTAGTGCAGTTATATGCAGTTCCAAACTGAAAAAAACCTTTGTCATAATACTCTATCGCAAGCTGGTTGACCATCTCCCCAAAGCAGATAAGGATGTATAGCGGAAGATTCGCTATACATCCTTATCTGCTTCCAACCACGCCGCTGTCTTCTCTTTGTCATAACTTCTTACGACCAAATCTACCTCCCTCTTTGCTACATAGGTGCTATGTTATGTAATACTACACATATTATATAATACTTTCTCTACTCGCGCAAGGTGATTCAACTTTATTTTATATCCATGTTAGTCCTGGTTCGATCGTGACCTACCAGATCATTGTAACCTGCTCACAAAACATCAATGAGTGATTACTTTCCATATTCAGTGTGGCGAGCGATCATTTATGTATAAATTTAGGAGATAGTAGATAATTGAAATCTAAAACAGGCTTTCATTTACCTTCTACCTACCTATATACTTCAAACGAAAGAACTCGATCATAGATCGGTGACGTGTACTCGGTTCTTGGTTAAGACGATACTTTCGACTTAAGGAGGCCGGCCGCGGCGGTGGGCAGCGCGCGCATCGATCTCTCTTTTCTTCTATGGCATTTTTTCCAAAGTACCCGATCAAAGAGCGGGTACTCTCGACCCTATCACCTCGCCAGTGGGTCGTGTATCCTAGACGGTACAAGTAGGTAACGCTGCCCGCCTTCGCAAGATTTTCTATAAAATTAAATCGGATATTAAAACGTTTTTTGTTCAGTTACTACTCTACGCTTGGATTTGAAAATAAAAATGAATTTACAAAATTGCATTAATTGCTTCATCGTCATAAAATTTGTACCTCTGAGACCCCTTACAAAATTCAACGGATGCATTCATTTTACTATCTAGCTGTAAACATCTTTTCCTTCATATCGATTTCATTTAAATTCACAAATAAAACACGAGAAAACCCCTCGTATTATGCTTACAGTACAATCTTGGTTCCAGCTGCCTGCTCCGTGTTATCCTGCAATACTCTCTTTCTTCCTGTTTCCTTATTTCCCCCGTCCCCCTCGTCCCCCCTATTTCTTCCTGTATAATCCCATATTGCTGCACATTCCCTTCCCTGTCACTTACATCAAATAGCCATTTGAAGCAGCCACGTCTGGTTGGCTCAAGCGCTGAACTTAAAGCTCTGCACCAACATTGGAGAAGAAACTCGGATTTCGCACAAACAAAGATTGTTATTTTTCTGTATTTTCAAATAAGGATTGCGTGTTCGATTCGCTTGCGGATTATGGCTGAACGTTCCCGAATTATTTCAGTAGCAAAAAATATTCAGAACATTGTTTTTATTGTGCCGTACGGAATTATCCAATAATAAACATTTCGTTCCTTTATTTTTTGATACCCCAAAAATATGAGTTCATGTTTGTACATATAAAATCAATACATGCAGTGAAATTAGTCTGGTGTTGCCAGATTAAAGAATAAATATTTAATATACTAGCGCACATCCTTGAAAAACCGCGAGTAAGTTTGAATTCTTTAAAAATCAGTTCCAATTTTGAAAATGACATTTAAAATAATTTTCTGTAAAAAATATTCAATAATAAATATGTTTTTATAGTTCGTCTGCATTCTACACGCAAAGTTCAAATTTTGAAACTGACACTTAGGACGGGTTGTTTCGGAGAATTTGAACAATTCATCAAATTTCAACGTTCATTTTCGGGTTCTGTGAAAGACTTATTCAAGTTCTGTTTTTATATCATTGTAGGCTAGTTGCTTGACAAAACTGAAATAAAAACAGAACTTGAAAAAATCTTTCGCAGAACTTGAAAATGAAGGTTGAAATTTGATAAATTGTTTATATTCTCCGAAACAACCCGTCCTTAGAGTCGAAGCAAATTTGAATACTTTGAACCAGAGTTATGCAGGTCGTACAGACAACCGACTTTACTATTTTTGATTTTTTTCGTATTCATACATTTTTTCTTTGTAATTGTATACATGTATATTTAAGTTCTGCCAGATTAAATTTATTTGTATTTAGTTAAACTTAAATAAATAAATTAAAATATGAGAGAATAATGTTGTTCAAACGTTCTTTATATCGTAAATGCGCTTCGCAAATCATAATCACAAACCTAATCTATAAACTTTTAACATATTTTCATGAAAAATAATACCTTCTCTTTTTTAAAATTCAGATAAAATCAACTTTGACATAACGCAGCGTTTATAAAGCACAAGCTTTAAACTCTCTGAAAGTTTTACAAAAGTGTTTGACGTGTCAGCTCACTGGTACTGCCGCGGTATCTCAGTGCCCAATCTTCCGTGTAGCTTCATAAAACTGAACGAATTTCATAACCGTCATATCCCCCGCTGCATTACCGCTTACAGTAGCACGGAATGCGCTGGAAGTTCACCCGCTGACGTATTACGTCAGGGCGCATAACGCCGAAGAGCTTCGAACCCACGGCTGTTGATCCGCAATAGGTTAACCGCCCTGGCAGTGACGAGGGCGGGGCGGCGACTGCGCGGGCGGGGAACCAACCGCCCTTGCGTTTCTCTACCCCGACTTCTTACCACATATTTTGAAACTGAAATTCCACCGGATGCTTTATGCTTTCGGTGGATTGCGGTCGAGAATGATACGCCGTAATGGTCACGATATAATATTTAAACGTTGTAATGGTCACGAAGTTAATATTGAAACGTTGTAATGGCCGCGGTATTGTATGCAAATCTTGCAATAGCCACGAGCTTGTGAGGTTCTGTATCGGACTTTATAGGTAACGTAATGGGTCATAATGTATTGCTAAACAAGTTATAAGCTCATATTTTATCACGCGACATTGCAGGAGTAAACGGAGGGTGTAGTGTGAACTTGAGCGGAAATATTCCAAAGGTCTGAAATCAAAGCTCGTTTACTTGAAGATTTTGAGAAGATGATGCATGGAAAGGTGTGTTCAGTTTTTTATGTGAATACCGCATAAGAGTCTCTACTGCTGCCAACCGTCTGGAGCTAGTGAGACTATGGTACACCCAATTGGGGTATGTTGTAATGCTGAAGGTAGTAGGGAAGGGAAGGAGATGAGGGAGATGAAGGTAGGAGTAGAACCTGGCTGTTCAAATCTGGTCACCATATCACTCAAGTCATTTGAAACAAGTTTAAACAACGTTTCAAAATCTGAACGGTGGTCCTACACCAGGGCGATACTGAGACTCTGATAGTATCTTGCACTCTGAAAATTATTAATATTAATTTAATAAATATTTAATTAAAATAAAATTATTACATAAACACACCATTTTTTTAAGCCGCTTATGTATAAGCCACTTTTTAACCACGAACAGTTTGTAATATGGTATCATTTTGCATGGCGTTTCATTATTTGGAAGAATGTACTAGGTTTTCATTTTTTTAAATATATTTTTTTAGTTATAAAATTCAAAATTTTATATAAGTTTATATCATTTTATATCAATCATGGCGTCATGTCTGTCTCATTATTTGGAAGAAAGTACTAGGTTTTCATTTTTTTTACTTATATTTTATTTAGTTATAAAATTTAATCAAGTGTACATCTATTCTAAAATTACTAAAAAAATAATATAAAAATATAAATATACCAATATAAAAATATTCTATTACCTACGTCCTAGTATTTAGACTTCACAACATTGAGACATAACCCACGAAAAACTGCAAGACTTTTGGCTTCCTTAACATTTAAAGGGAGTTCACTGAACATTTTGAAACCTTTATAATAAATATTGTTTTGTGTTACCGATAAATTTGTCTTAAGGAAGCCTAAAATTGTTGCAGATTCTCATAGAATAGCCATGGACTGTACAATTAATGCTAACACTTTTTAACATATAATCTGGTAACATTTTATTTTTGACTTGTATATAAATACTAGGATATTATAGACCCATTGTTGAACACACTTAAAATATTGAGTTGGCATTGCATTGTTTTTATCCTAGCATATCTGCTACAGGACAATATAGACCTCATACCTCTGTTCTGAATTATTTCCATTATTTTAACTTGCGTTTTATTGCTCAAAAATGACAGTTGTGCAGTATTTCAGGTGGGATGCTACAGTGGTGTTGTAGACCAATTTCCTTGTTTTAAGGTCTAATTTTCCCCTATATATATCATTAGACTTGCTTATTTTTCATTTTCCAGATGATTATTAGATTGAAGGATTTATTCATCATTCATCGGATCAGAAATCATTCTATTTATTCCCCTTAGTAAAAAGTGCATTAATTAGTTCCACGTTCCGTCCGCCCTGATTATATCGATTCAAAATTCGTCTGTCAATGAACTTATTTGATGGTGCACTCATGACATCAACCCCTATTCCGGCTTCCGTAATCTCCAGTCCTCCACTGCCCTCCCGCCCTAGCGGCTGCGGGCGGGGGCGATGGTCTCTCTTCCTTTGTCTGCAGCGGCTCCAGGGTCGACAGCCGCCCTCGTGCTCCCGCCCTCAGTCAGACTTGCATAATCCTCGCTACGCGACCGGAGAGTAAGGAACGGTACAGAACTGGATCGGCCAGAGGCACTGGACTTAACTTGGCTTTGTACCACCCTACTTTTCTAGCGCTGGGATTCTATTATTACTTTTAAATCTTTACATCACCCCCATTTGAAACCTTTTTGCAAAATTATTATTATTATACATTATGTATAGGGTAATAGCAAATAGGAGTTAGTATATAAAGAAGGTAAATTTAATACTGTCAAGCTGGTTTTTGCTGCTTCGCTTGTCACTTTAACGCCGTGTCATTTCTTTACTGTGTTTTTAGCCATTTTATTAGAATGTATACATTATGTCAACTAGTGTTGGTTCTTAACCTTCTTCAGGAAAGTATAAGCAACTGGACAAACGTTATAAAGGTGCTGTCCTAAAGGTTAAGATATAACCGAAACTAGTTGACGTGATATGTAAATTGTAATAAAAACAAAACTTTAGTAAATTTTCATTAATGTCACTTATTGATGTTGATTACTTATTCAATAAATAATTGATGGAACATATAATGTGTAGGTAGACTACCTCAATTAACAACTTGCATATTAAGTAAAAAATCTTGTAATAGAATATTAATATCAAAACTAAACTAAAACTTCTCCTTTCAGAATTTAGAGCTAAACTATGAAAATGAACAGAGTAATTGAAATTCAATAGAAACCAAATTGATTTCAAGTTTTAACAAACCTTTCATCGGGTAGGAGGAAAGGGCGTTGCACTCAAGTGCACCTCGGAAGGCGATAGGTTACAAACCCTGTTATACGTTTTGAAATATTCTTGTGTGTAGCCTTTTGGTTAGTGGTTATTTGGGACCGACCGAGCTCTTCCGCCTATCCCACATCCCGCCTAACCCCGTGGCGGCGCGTTGCCCCCGCTTTGTCCGCCCTACGACCTGGCCGCGGTCGACGGCCGCCCCCACTTCCTGCAGCCCTGTGCTGTAAGCTGCGATGCTTCTTACTGTAACAGTGAACTATCTATAGATTCTCCTGAATATAGATTTCATTCTTTTTACATATCATTTCAGTTCTTTACGTGTTTCAGACTTATACTGAATCAAGGGAAGTTATACCAGAGCCAGAGCTAAACCCGGAAAATAACGTACATAATATAAAACTTCCGAGCTTATTACTTTACTCGGTACCATCTGTTTTAATGGTCGTGATTTGGTTGCATGTGCACAACGTAAATCTAACTCACAACTTTCAAATTCTGAATGCAAAATATCTTTAACCGTGCTTTATGGCATCAGATCCAAATAATATTTTTCAATTAACACAGAATCGTGACAAAGATAAATCGCAGTGTTCAATTGCATGGCCGGGCAGGGAGGGCGTTAAATCATAAAGAGATAAAGCGGTTGGAGGATGTAGTAGGAGGGTAGGGTACGGAAGAAAGGTCGCCGGGGCGGATGGGCGGCTCGGGCGGCTTTGGGCGGCCCGCCCGGGTTGCCGCCCCAAAGCGCCAATGCTGCAAGGCTAAGAACCCGAGATGCTTGGATGATCGACATCTCGGTAACGAGCTTGCGTCAAATTGCTTCGTTTTATTATGCTGGATATTTCAGCCGTCTGCTCTTTCAGGAACCCCGTACTGCTGCTTGCCGTGTATAATTAATAATAATATGTTTGTCTTCATTGGAAGTAAAAATCTTTTCTTAAGACATATACGAACTTTAGATAGATAGGTGGTCTGTCACTGGTCCCTCTGCAGTTTTCACTGCATTCAGAAAGCGAAAGAGCTGGCACGTATAAAAATTAGTTTACCCAAAATAGCAAAAAAAGTTTATAAAAAAGGTTTTGCTCTCGTTTCTCTTCAAATCACAATAAAAAATAAACGTTCGTATTGTGTTTTTTTAACTTTGTTAGTACCTTTGCAAGTTATTATTAAAAAAGGTTTCCTACTAGCTTACACCATGGTTTATACTGTAAAGTTCTGTCACAAAATAAATTAGGGGACTTGAATTTGAATTGTTCGTGAATTTCAAAGTGACAGGCCTGACAACTGTCGGGTAGAGACTGCAGCGAAATTTGAATAATTCAACAATCATCTCCTATGAACTGTGTTGAACTTAGATTAAATAAATTAAATTTGTTTTTCTTGCAACCCTAAGTCGTAATAATATGTTTTTATTACCTTACGGTTGAGTTATTGAACTTTTCTCCAACCTTTCTACATTTTACGACTTACAAAACTATTGTGTTCAAAGACAGGGGTACCTGAGAAAAGTTGCGCCTTAACCTCACGTTCTTAATTGGATACCGCGAAAACGTACATCTTGTTTTATGCCACCATTAGCAGACACAAAAATAATAAGGATCTCCGAAAATTCTTAATGTACAAAACTCTCTGACAGATACGTGATACTAAAATAGTGCTTCTCTGTTGCTATATTACTAAATATTATTATTATTATTTTTAATGATAAACTTATTATTATAAGGCAAGGTTTTATATGCAAAGCACAAAGGATAACAAATTATTATAAGCAATAATAAGTCGCCCGAAAAATGATAACGTGAAAAAAATATAATAAGCAGTAATTGTTGATTGAAGTACTAGTACATATTGAATTATTTGGCGTGTTGGAAATAAGCCGACGTAGCTCAGTGATCCAGAACACCTGACCGGACATCAGAAGGTGCGGGTTCAATTCCCGTCGGCGGCATTTATTTTTACTCGGGAGATATTTTCAATTTGTATGGATTTTTCGGGCGACTAATTATTGCTTATAATAATTCGGGCGACTAATTATTGACGAGTGGCCGAGTTGACATCGCGCTTGGGTCTCACTCGGGCGTAGTGTGTTCAATTCCTCGGCTGGCTAAGTCCTCCATCACAACACAAGCAACATTTTCAGCTTACTGTGGTGGTAGTAGGAGATTTTCAAATATTGTCAGGTTATTCGTAACCCGGGAATGATTGTCTTTCTTTTTAAAAAAAAAAATAATAATAATAATAATAATTTGTTACCAACTTATACATAATATACATATAAGAGGGTTCCGGTTGGCGTGGCTTTGTTTTTTTTTAAATACAAATAGACAGTTTGATTCCAAAATTGATGATTTTGAAAAATAAAACAAAAGGAAACTCAATGTCTACTCGAGATTTTGAAAAACCACCGCATCCCCTTTTGCACCTCTTAAATCAAAATTGTACACACTTCTCTTCGTCACACACGTCCAAAATAACAGGAATAAAATAATACTGTCTGCATTTGATTTCATAAAACTCGACGTAAAACACAGGCAAAGACGGGGATTTCAGTTTATATCACCGGCTCGAGTGTGCTTCGGATCATTATTTAATTTTAATAGTAAAGATCTTCAAACAGTATGAGTAAGTTCGATTGATTATTCAATCGAACACGTACACTGCACAATGTTCATATAAACTCGCGCGTAACCACAACTATTTTTGGTAATCGCTGTACAAACTTTAGAAAATACCATTTTAGCAATTTAATTGGTGTTAACTGACCCAATTACATTCCTCGTCGACGCCCTATTCAAACGGGGTTACTTATCTCGCGACCCTATCAATGAAAACTCACAAAGTAGAGGACTACCTAAGACTTTCAGCTGTAGTATGCCTTCATGCTTGAGTTCTATCGCATTCCGTGCCAGTCCGACCACTGCTACTGGTGTAAACCTCCCCTACCTAATAGCGCTTGCATCTGGGGCCATTGGGTCATGAATCATGATTTACGATATCGGTAATCACACGGAAAGATCAAGAAGCTAGATATATATATTGCGATCATTATTTTCATGTTCGGTCATTGATACCAAGTATTTTCAGAAAGCGTTCGGAAAAATTATAAATTATTACAAAATTTTATCAACTATAACAAATGGAACAAATACAAAATGTAAGTATTTAGTATTGAATACCTTTTAATGTAAGTTGTTATTATCCGGCTTAACACGAGTTGTTGACAAATTTAAAAGTGTCAGTATTTATTTATTACTTAATTTACGCCATTTTTAGGGGCTTTTACATAATAAAAATTATGTATTAATACAGTATATAATTATTATAAAAAACTAAACTGCTTTAGTAAAAATCTTTTATACTTGTTAAGTTATAAATTGAAAATGTCCACTGACTCGGTATAATTATTTCCCTCCGTAAGTATTCTGGGCAATGAGGAATACACGTGGTAGTACCAGAATTTCTGCAATGAAATAAATTCCGACTTCGAGTATTACGTAGTGGAATCCGAAAGCTTATCAATGCAAGCAAGTCAGTGAAAATCCTTCTGTGAGACTATTTAAGCATATTCATTTAATTTAATAGAATGTTCCAGAAAATTCCTGGAATACCCATTTTTAAAAACAGAAAACGTAAGATTTTTTTTATTCTTTCAATAACCTGAACATGAATATACAGCGTTAACCTATCATTAAATTTGTTTTGTCTATTTGCTGTTAAATGGTAAATGTAGAAACTCCATTGCTAACGATGAAAATTACCTTGTAAATAGTTGCGTTAATCTCGAAATTCCACACAGAAAAATCCGTACAAATTTCATAACGCTAGAGCTCATCGTTAGAGATTTTCTGCTCTATAGTTTGAGTCTAATTATGTACATTAATTTTATTCAATACTTTCTACCTATTTATGTGTTAATTTCTCACACTTGTAACGTTTTGTATTCCGCACTGCGTCACTGAGATAAAATTAATGATGATCTACCTACTGAAATGTAGGTTCGTATCGTGGGGTTGGCGGGGTACGTTACCCCTAATCTCGCGGTCATCCCTTGCCCTCCTCAACTCTGCGCGAGATATCAGCGGGTCCTTCACCCCTCCCAGGTGCGGCAGGTAGTGTAGATACGTAGATACCCACCTGTCCTGGCTACTAATTATATAACCACGGGAAAAGTCCCATCAAAGTAGATACCCGCACTGTAATTTTGTTATTCTCCTGACTAGTGTTTCTGCGAGTCCGTAAATTACATTACTATCGTACATCTAGATCCTCGTTCGTCTGCTCTATGAAACTTTTTTCGATAATTACTCGTACATCTTGTTTTTGTACTAAACTATAGCAAAATCTACACTACCCAAAGTTTTATTAAGGCTTTTTATTTTTTTAATTTGGACATCCACAGTAAATTTAACTACAAGTTTATGTAGTTATAAGTTAAATTATACATATTACGTATGTCCTTAATATGTCTTGTTAATTTCGTCTGGAATGAAAATTCTTCTAATGATGTAGGTGGGAGTATTGATAACAAAGAATACTAAATAGGAAGATTGACAACAAAGAATAGTAAATAGGAAGATTGATAAAAAAGTATATTAAATAGGAAGATTGATAACAAAGAATACTAAATAGGAAGATTGATAACAAATAATACTACCTAAATAGTTCTTCGATTTAGTTATTCTTATTTTAATTTAAGTAGTTTTATTTCCGTAACGAACTCCCCGACGGGGCGGTAAGTTATTTTTATCTAGACCAAAAGTCTCTGTGTGAAAACTAATTTGATGTTTTTAAAGTATTAACGTTTTTTTTACATAGTTCAGCACATTTCTACAATTAAAATAATATAAGATACTCTCAGTATGGCCCTGGGGAGAGAAAACCATTTAGAATCCAAACGTTGCTTTCAATGGCATTATCTGTTTTATGGCAAATTTAATTTTAAAACCAATAAGAGTCCGATACAATCGTAATTTATTTTCTAAATGTAGAAAAATTTAACGAAATCTTTAATTAAATTCTTGATCATTTCCAAGAATTCGATTCAACAAGTTTTCGACTCATCTTTGCGGAAATTGAGAGATTTTATCATCTCGTCTCTGCCGTATATATGTCAACATTTACACTTTTTATCACACTTTTAACGAATTCGATATCCATTCGAAATGCGTTTGAACATTATCATTCATTATATATTCTTAAAAAAATCGTTCAAATGTCGCAACATTTCTACATACTTATTTATATTTGGAAGCCTGTCGTTTTTATCTTCAATCTAAGATTATTTTCAACGAGCTTTTCTCTACTTCCTATAAATATAATATGCACGTATTATAAACCTTCTGGAAGAAATTCTCTAAATGATAGTGAAAATCTTATCAAAATCCGTTGCGTAGTTTAGAAGAACTATTTAGAGATGCTCAACTCATTTGATTAATATGTGAATTAATTTCAAACTCCTGTTAGCAATGTTCATTATTTTCACGAAATCGTATTATTTTTAATAAGCATTAACTTTGTGGCTCACCATAATTTACAATAAATATATATATATATTTGTTTTAGACCTCTTTAATTTTAATTACACTCTACCGGTTTTGGAAGTACCCTTCCTTCATCAAGAGAATATTAAAACGAGAGTTTTAAAGTGGTCTAAAACAAATTAGTATATTTTTATTGTATTATTTTTATCTTGGGTTAGCTGGCTTTTTTGCTGAACAAATGTCGTGTTTTGGGACACTAGTGTTAAATGTAATTATTTGTCCATTTATTTCACGTTTCCATTCAAGTTATACTAATCAAACAGAAGATAACACAATGTTAATCGTGTCTTGAATAATACAATTGAATGTCTGTCTCTTCGTGCATCTTTGTGCAAGTACCATAATTAACAATATTTTAATTATATAATACCCTGCACTATCACGGCACTTTTACCAACCATTGACATGAAGCGAAAAACTAGGTTCAGCTTTTTTACCTCCAACTCTCAAACCGCAGTGCTCTAACTAAAACTATCGAATCTGATCTAAGGGCACTTCTTATCGCGTTTTAATAGTGGAAAAGGTTCGACGAGATATTAGTACGCAGTAGCGCTTCTATTGTAGCTCTATGGTACCAACACGTAAAACTAGCTACATTACACAAAACATTTAAAATTGACTGAAAATAAATATGGGAAGATATTATAAACAAAACTGGAAGCGTTCCGAATGAAAACGCTTTAAAAGTATTTGTATTGCCATATTTATATTGTATCGTTTTGTTTCATTACCTTTTGGTAGTTTTCAACGGAATACGCGGAAAAGACATAATTTAGATGTGTCCCGTGATATTGCTTTTAACACGCATTTCCTTGAGTTACTCCTACGAGATTTCTGTTTTTCTGGCCTAGATTTAGAAGTTTCGTACATACGAACAGTCCTACCTCATTAGTCCTAAACGTAATCAAGTTAATGGCACACAACAAGGCTTAATTCATTCGTTCAGCCCCCTCTCCTGGTCCCGATAATAGATCGAGCCAGAAAAAGTATTTTCTAGAATGTTCCATTCACAACGTAGTCTTATCATTGCCAGACATACCCAGAATACTATCATAATTTGTTTACAAGCTAGAGTCTCTTCAAAATAAAAACAAACCTTTCACGATTTTCCTGCGCAAACATATGTACACAATTTTGATCGGATCAATCATTTTTTTCACGAAAAGTATTTTGTTCTTGGAAATTTTTATTTTCATCTTATTCAGGGGATATTCTGTAAAAGAGAGAATGTTTGCCAATTGGAAACGTCACATTGGATTTACGCAGAGAATTTTAGGTAGACACTACTCAAATCTCATGTGCGCATATTCACATGGAAAAGTATTTGAAATATTCAAGCATTTGAGTAACACGCAGATTCCTCGCTGAGATTTAACATCTGAGAAATTCTTCCGATAGCAAAAAAGTTTTTTTTACTTGTAGTATTGCTTGTAAACATGTTTATGTTGGTTTAAGTGTGTTATGAGCTATCAGCGTATCTATGAATATTTTGTAAAATAAATATACTAAAATATTAGGATTAGCAGATATCTTCCATTATATTGAAGCTTTACTTACGTGAACATATTATTAAACTGCCCAAAAGCATTGTATAACATGAAGATTTCCCCTTACACTATTTGTTTTATTTCAATTTACCATCGAATTCTTTGTGCTTATTTCGTTACTTTGTTTTTCATATTATTTACGCATTCTTACTAAAACTTTTGTGCAAAATATAATTACAAGAATAAAATAAATAACATTTACAAAGTAGATTTCTTCTCACCACTTTTCCGTTGAAAAATAAAACTCTTAAGGGAATAAAAGAGACTTAAAGGATAACCTCTCCCGCTTCTGAATCAATTCACTGTTATCCCCTTTCAGATTATTTCATTTGATTTGTCAGTCGAGAGCAATAATAAATGTAACAATCTTTGTTTCCATCATTTATTTCTGTGGTCTCATTGTCTGTGTGATTTAACCGATTTATGATTTAGAATTTGACGTCAACGACTGAGTTCTATATTCTTGGCAATTTAACTAGCCCTATTTATTGGACTAATTATTATTTTAGTTTTGTATTTAATATTTTCAATGAATTATCATTCAATACACTAAAGGTCTGGAGCCGAGAGCCCTGATTAGTTTCTTTTTCGATGTAAAGTGTAAGACAATACAGTCAGTAGACTCTGTCAATGTAGAGCGATGCACATGTATTATAGTTGTATAAACGCCCATGTTTTAGTTTGATCTCCCTCTCTCAGTTTAGCTTGCGACTAGTAACAGCGTATGCATAATATTTGTACTCGGTTAACAATAAACGATATAATCAATCTCGGAGTATCATGATATGAATCTTCCACTAATATTGGCACAGCCTTCTGTTTTAACGGCCTTTTGTTTAGTATAACAACAGTATAACATAAAGCAACTAATCTAAATATGTATTTCAGCATCTTTTATTTTAACAGAAACCATTCTCGTGTTTGGTTTTAAGGAGAAGTGAGAAATTTCTCTTGAGGGTTGTTTGGTAATTGGTTGATCCAATTATTTATTGCGTGGATTTTGGTTGATAACTTAATGATCGTTATTTATGGCTATTAAAAACCTTTTACATACAGTATTATTATATCATAGAACAGGCCTGTGAAAAATCACATTATAATTTATTGTAGGATTTGTGAAGCTATTTTATATAAGTATTTTTATAAAGATAATTGCCTTTTTAAAACAAACATTGTCAATTTTAGAGACAATTATAAACATTTCGTATGAACACCGTTATTAAACTTAAAAAATTAAGTGACTGGTAAATAAAATTAATTTCAAATATAGAATTATTAATTAAAAATTAATATTTTTTATTACTCGAACCTACTTTAACGCTCATATGAAAAATTGTTTCTGCGATCAGTTCTATTTTTGAATGTCAAAGGAAATCCCAGTTCTAGAGTTTATGAAACCATGATTACAGATAAACACAAAGACACACCACCTAACTTATTTTTGATCAAGTTTTGTTAAATGAAATGCCAATTTAACTGTCTTTATCGGCCATTCTGAAGGCAGTTTTTATATTTTATATTTTCAGAACGTGGGCAGCAAATCATAGTCTACAGCTAGTTTATGAGTATTTTTTTCATCTAGATGCTGTGCTTTATCTATTCTGCTTGCTATCGCTCTGCACATAATAAAATATGTCCACGCGAATTTTAATCTCGTGTGGGAGGTATGTTCATCATGCTATTTGAATTATAGTACGGAATACTTCGTCAGACTCAGATTTGTCTTTGGGAGTTTTGTTTTTCAAATTTATAATTTGACATAATTCATATTCGAATTAGATTGAATATTATCCTTCAATAGTTTTACATGCCTTCGAGCTACAAGATACACGACAAAGTGCATTATTGCGGTAAATATTCTTCCGCGTAACCAAAAACCAAGGACACGTAAAAGTGACTTAAGTGTGTGGTTAAGTCAACTCTAGAACTCGGATTTGCTTGGATTTTTAATTTAAGTGTCATTTTCAAAATTGGAACTGATATATTGTATTTATTACTTTTTAGTAATCATATCACCATCCTCTTGATAGCTTATCCATAGGATAGGTAACGTGTATTTTCTATTTACCATTTATTTTTTTACTAGCTATACCCCGCCACGCGTTGCTGTCAATCAGTCTGTCTGTGCACAGAGATTAACAATAGCGCGTGTTGATTTTACGTCCAACAGATGGCGATGTTTTTTCAAAACAGCATGTTTTAACCTGTCACAGGTGACATCTATATAATGTAGGTATGTAAAAACACACGATTATTCGAATGCAGCATTATGTCTAACCAATCATTGAAGAACTTTCGGAGATTTAAGATTAAAAAAAACGAACATTTAAATATTTGTTTATATAGAAGATAAATTCCAAGTGGCTATACATCGAAAACGTTAACTGAGTTTTCTACCTATTGTGAGTGTTCATTTGTTAATTTATTAATATACATTATCCTATGGACTAGCTATAAAGAGGATGGTGAAACCCTCTTAAAGTGCTAAACTTGTTAAACCTATTATTAATGTTGTATTATTTTGTCAGAAAATCACTTTAATACTTAATTCTTTATTTGTGATATGTATATCTTTTGTTTATATTTCTCGGGGTTAATCTTGACAAGTCGGGTTTCGTGATGTTTCATGGGTCTGCGTTTTTTGGCTAGCATGCAATTATACAATATTATAACACCCCTTTATTTTAAAAGGGTCTGAGCTAGTACGTGATAATATTTTCCTCCCGATTTCACACTGAACTTAATATTGAAAAAAGGTTCCTTCCGGTTGCTGGATAAAGGTTCTTATGATTTCTACTAACCAGTGGCGGCTCGTGACTTTTCAGTGTGATAGAGTGCTATGTTTGAAAAATGCGGACACTACTGATGTTTTTGTAGCTGAAAATGATTTTTTTTTCGAAAATTATTTTTTTTGTATGAAGAATTTCAGGTAATTTCAGGTTTTTTTTAGTAATTTATTAAAAAAACAAAAAGACGTTTTCATCTATAACAACATCAATAATGCCATTTTTAATAATATTAGCACTCTAGTACACCCAAAAGTTAGTAGCCGACACTGCTACTAACTACACACATATTTTTAATATACACGTAGAAAACTTCCTGATAAAAAATATGACTAATTTATTAAGAATCTATTGCTGTTAACAACGGGATTGTAGGCCATTAACGAATGAATTGATAGCTATCCTTACAAACTATAAGTAAAATGACTATGTTTTGTCACGATGTCCGAACACGTGTTCATAAAATAATAAATTTTTACATTTCGTCATAATAAATTTTGAAAACAACCGCAGGTGTGTAAACACGTGTTTCGATATTATTATGAATTTACTCATTTTTCTCCATGTATTTATTACATACACATTCCTTATGCTAACCTAACCTATCATTTTATCAGAAAGCGGCTCGCAGTCCCGATTTTAACAGGATTACCAATAATTTGAAGAGATTTTTTAAAATTGCTTTTTTGATTTTACCTTATTTATTACATAGGTACACATTCCTTTTGCTAAAATTCTTTTGCTAGCTACTTTACTCGTATAATGTGCAGGGTTTGTACTAATATGGTTAACTGACGGTTTAACATAAGATAACATTTCAAATATTATCCAATCTAATGAAAACGTCGGCTATACTAATTAACGTCAGAATTATTATCTGAATCTGTTTATCATTTTATTATAAACTTTCGGGCTGAAACTGAAATGCGCATCCTGTGTGCTGTACACCTACTAACGGTACCTGCCGTTAAAATCAAATACATAACGTTTACCTACAGTTTGTACTTCTAGCGGAGAACACCCGCCGCTGAATCCGGCCGTTCTGATGCATTGCAAGTGTTATAATAATAACAAATATTATCACACAAATATTGCATGGAAATTTACTTTTTATTAAATGTGAATACCGCACAACATTCCTAACTGCTCCCAACCGCCTCGTGAGTCCGTCCAGGGTGACTATGGCATCCCCTATTGTGGGGAGGGGGGGGGGGGCTGAAAGTAGGTAGGGGTACGTGATGAGGGAGAGGAAGGTGAGGGAGTACCTTGGTATTAAGATCTATTCACCAAACACTAAAAGCCATTTCACGCAACGTTTCAATTCTGAATGATGGCCTTACACCAGGACGATACTGAGAACATCTTCCACTCTGGAACGCGCCACAAGTATACTATATATCATTTTCAATTAATAAATTGTGAAAAAAGCACAAATTCATCACATATTACTTACTTGCGCACGTCGGGATTTGATCCCGCGACCTTCGGCTTTGCTAGACGAGAGCCTTAAGTGTCAGCTACACTACTCGCTTCGACGCTTCGACGAAGTCCTCGACGAAGTTAGCCGAAGTTTGAAGTGCGTGCCCACACACTCGTGCAACTTCGCGAGTAACGCTTCGAGTCCTTTGACTCGGGCGCATTTACCGACAACAATCGGAAGTCGGGCGAAGCGAAGCGAAGTTGCCCGAAGCGAAGTGAAGTTCGTGCCCACACTATCGTATTCGGTCAACTTCGATCAACTTCGCGAGTAGTGTAGCTGGGCTTTTACACTCAACCACGGAGGCCGTCGAGAATTAGTTACTTAACTTTAAACAACTTTTTTCAAAGTCAGCGAATTTGCTAATTGATTTTAAGGTTACTTATTAAAGTAGATTATTCAAATAGCATATTCGTAGTTTTTTTCTGAATTTATCAATCTAGATTAGGCTGTAAATAGTGAGTAATATTATGGTGATTGAATAGTAAACCTCTCAGTAATTTGGTTAAATTTTATCCTTCGCGAAATCGATCCTGGTAAAAATCCAACCTTCCTTTTCCCCATTTCCTAACCCTCCCCTCTCCCTTCAACCTCACAACATACCCCGATTGAAGATTCCATCGTTCCATAGACTCCGCGAAATGAGCTGGTCTCCTACAACGAAAAATCACGTTGTTTACAAATGTATCATTTTAATTAAAGCGAGGACAAAACTTTATGGAATTTGAAAATATAGAAATTGTACCTACCGAAGATACAAGCCGTAAAATGTTTAAATTTGCGGCTGGCATCACGCGACACCAATACAATGACACAAATGCATGCAATGGCATGCGTTCTACCCAAGTTCCCAAAACCGATTATAACTGTCATTTTTGGAATACTATGTTTATTTTTGTTATTAACTTTTGTCCCTAAATATGCATCAAAATAAATTAGAAGACAACCTCGTTCGTACGTAAAATAATTATTTTTTATCTTATTTATCAACCGCGTTGACTGGCACTCCCGAAAAAGCATCTAAATACATATAGCTTGAAAATACCTTGTCTACCTTGCGGAAATTCTGTTTTCCTGTTGCATCAGAGGGTGGGAGGGGTTTAAAAATTTAAGTAGGGGCATCGCTCCGTCCCGCGGAGCTCCGAGGAGTGCATGACCCTCGTGGCCCCCGTGCCAGGGCGTCGCCCCCTCCCCTCTACAGTGGCTGAAAACATCCGGAGAACGAAAGAGTTCGCAGATGTTGTAACTTTTAATTATGTAATTATGTAAAATTTTCATACAAACAACATATTATACTACTATGTGAACGTACACAAATATGTGTGTGCCAGTATGTATGTGTATATGTATATAGATGTGTGTTCATAAATATCATATGTGTGATTTGTAATCTAATCTTTAAGCATGGCTTGTTCTATTTTCTATCTTATTTATATTTAATTCATACTACATACAAAATAACTATCTTCCATTGGTCACCATAAAACAGGCAGCTGATTTAGCAGTGGTGATTTAATATCATGTATTTATAAATAAATTTGCTCTTTTTGTACGTTTGATAAGTTGGTTCCAATAAAAAGGTACATTGAAGAAAAATAACAAACGTACAACATAAACATAACCAACCTAAAGTAAACTAACTCAACCAATTGTTTGATCATGTTCTGTTTGGTCTGATTACCAAACAAGTTTAACTTCTGACATTGTGTACATTGTCCTAAATCTGGGAAAAACTTCTAGTCAAATATTTAAATAAATTTATATAATTTTCCCAATAAAAAAATCTTTCTTTTGACAAATATTATGATTTCTGAAATAATAATCTTATACAGGGTGTCCGGGGGTAGAGTGTGTTAACTTCGGGAGATGATTCTAAATGATGGTAGAAGTAAAAAAAAATTTATTTTTTTCGAAACTCACGATTATTTTTCCATAGAAGAATATATATTTTTCCTAAACTTGTTTGCCTAAAAACTACCTTAAAACAATAGAATTTCGAAATAAGTTACCAATCTTTTTTACTTTTAAAATCATGTAGAATCACCCCCCGAAGTTAGCGCACTTTACCCTCGACACCCTGTATAAGTATGTTTAGTACATAAAGCATTAACGACCACATTAAATGGAGACCCTTCTTCTTCTTCTTCTTCTTTCGTATGATGGGGGGGGTCAGAGGGGGACATCTAGGTCTGCGAGCCATTCTAGGACCTCAGGCGTCGCCATGTGTACCTCATCAATCCCGCCGGGGAAAAAATGGAGCGGGCATTCGTTGACCACATGTTCGGTGGTCTGCACCGCACCACATTCACACATCGCCGACTCTTTAAGGCCTTATCTGTGCATCATGTGGGCACGGCGGCTATGGGAGCACCTTAACCTATTGATGGCGGATCAGAAGCAATGAGAACCCAGGCTGTCTCTCGGTGGGGTTCTGTATAAGGTGGGCATTTCCCACGTTGGCCGTTTGCCACTCAAGTTTCCACCTATCTTCTGGGGTTAGAGATGCATGCATGCTAATGGAGACCCTAAAACAATGCAAAGGCCATCTGAAATGTAAGCGTAGTAATATTATATATGATTAAAAAAGTGACGGTCAGATGGTTTGGACCTATAGAAGGGATGGATGTAGCAAGTATGCCAAGAGAACATTATGATTTAAGATCCCCGAAAATATGGCCCGATCAAGTAAATCAAATTGAGTCTTACATATTAAGTATGTTTGGATGCGAATGAAACGACTATGTGATGGTCTATCCTTTACCTATCCCTGCGAGGAAATAGGATGGTTGTTATTTTAAAGTTTTATTTACTTTTTTAGGTAAACGTAGGATAAACCTCACTAGTCCATCTCTAATTACTATCAGCCTCTCTAAAGCAAATATCTTGATATGAAAAAAAATGCCACTTTACATTTTCACTCCAACGTAAATGTATTTATTTTACAGTAGATATGTTTTACAGGAATTGCTGGAAAGCTTTAATATTGTAAAAAATAATTTACGTTCAACTAATATCAGTTTACAAAATTCTGGGAGTCGTTAAAAGGGAAAAAATCTTCTGTGTTGCGCGCTGATGACGCTAATAAAGCTAACGCGGGTCAGGCCGCTCTTCTATTTTTGCGCGGAATATCGGGATGATGCTATAAAAATGATGAAGGTCCCGAAACCCTCGGAATAACATGACAAACGCCAGAATACACCGACGGAATTTTATATTACTGCTTTTTGGCACCACACAAAAAATCTTCTAAAATTTTTTCAAGTTAACTGAAATCATATTTTAATTCTCTTTAGAGTTCAGGTCGCATTCTCTTTGTCACTTTTTCAAACCAGAAGCGTTCTGTATTTTCGTTTTCACGATTTTTCAAAGCAAATTACAAATTGTTTCTACTTCACTTTTAGAAAAACATACAGTTTTCCAAACGTGTTTTTAAGTGATTGTGATAACAACGAAAATATTTGGAAAATCTGAAGAAAATCGTTTCACTTCTGATAGGTCCGATTATTTATCCGTTGCTCTCTCCTGTAGGAGGTTGACTATCATCAGGGTAATATTTTATCTTCAATCTGCAGCCCAGAACAACTCTGCGGAACTACATTTGTAACAGTCACGTATATTTCGAAGCCATACCTATTTCCTTTGCTAGTTCTTCTACGCCCAACAATTCTCCCCTCCATCATTATTTGTGTAATCTTGTTTGAATAAATGCAAATCTTGACGTGGAAATTAACCCTCTTTCTGAAATCCGATTGCGTTGAAACTCGGCAGACTCGTTGTCGATGACAATGCATTTTGCTTGCAATCACGCACACAAACGCGGTCATTTACCCATTTCTTCTAAATTGGATAACATTACAGCAGTTACTTTTCGAAATAAATGTCTTTCCTATCCAATCGCGATTCGGCGCAGTTGTTAGTGCGATTAATTCCAATCCTTGGGAGGAAAGGTTCAATCCTCAGTCAAATCAATAATTATTTTTTTTTTGCTTGTTTTTTTTCCTCATAATAAAACAAACATATTTGAGTTGCCTTTATTTTTATATTCATTGTAAAGTAATTTTAATGAGTTACAATGTAATACTTGAATTATTCTTTTTTGTTGTTTTAGTGCGCTTGTTTTATATTTCCTCTCCATTTCGTGGATCTTTGTATATATTATATTGTTCAGTGCTGACCTAAACTGCTACTGCGACAGATTTTGACGTCCACGTCTCTGTAACAGCTTGTCACAAAAATTCCGACCCTGCGCGACTGAAGTGGGTATTTGACCCGTTTCCTATGAATCTGACAACTTCCCTTAGCTTGTTTCATCGTTTTGAAACAATAAACCATCTTCATATTTACGAAATATAAAACCTTGTCGTATATTTGGCTTCCACAGCTAGCGGAAGTTTCGTTATTATGTTAGAAAAACACTGAACAATTAATCCATAGAAGAAACAGTTGCCGTTAATTCACGTTGGACCTTTCGACTCCCAGGCTTCATACAAACCAATGAAATTGATTATCTGTTAAAGAAATAATTTCGGTACCTATTTGAAAATGCTTGACCATTTTCAATAGAAGTAAGAAATTGAGCTTACTTGAGGACTTGTGATGAGTCGTTCATGAACGAACCGCACAATTGAGCCGTATTCGTACGACTCCCGGTAAACGGTTAATATTTTTATCAGGAGATATTTTAGAATATCAGAAGAATATATAATATGAGAAGTATTAATTGTTATTACATACTCAGAGACGTGAACGGCGTCTGGCAGTCCGACATCTGGTCTTGGACATATGTACCTACCTACTAACTAACTAGCATCTTATTTTTCTCGTGGTACGAGGCAGCGTACCGGTGCCAAGAGTCTTACGATCACTCAGACGCTTACGCTGGGAGCCGTATCGGGGGAGCCGTAGCGGGGGAGCCGTGACGGGCGAGTCGTATCGGGCGAGCACAGTATTCTCATTGCTCATACACTCTGAGCTCATTGCTCCCGTTCAAGTGAGCCGTCGTTCAATTGAGTCCACTCTTTGAGCCGTACGAAAGTAATGAACTTGTACCGTGGCTCCCGCTAATAAAATAAGCCATGACAACTCGCAAATCACTTCTAATAATTTATCTCTTCAGTGAAAGAGACGTCATGCAAAGTAGTTCATTCAAACTAGTTGAAGAATGAATATTTAATAAATCCGGAAAATACTTTAGATTTTAGTTTAACGTTTAATAAAGTCCCAAAACTTACGGAGCTTGCTTAATTACAGAGGCGATAAAATTTTGAAAGCACCCAATCAATTTAATGGGACGACGGGTTTATAAAGTTAATTTATTTAATATCAAATTGCAACTAATTTTTCCAATATTTTTATGAGACCGTTATCTTTATATTTTTCTATGTCTTGTTCTGTTTCATGTTTCGTTTATATTTATTAGTATTATCTTCTTCTTCAATTTTATATCGTCATTCGAAATTCAGAATTTCCAAGGCCTTTAATTTGTATTAAAACACTCATTACTTTAATACCACTATAGTCTTATGAAATTTAATTACAATCTTACTTCAGCATCGTTATACCACAACTCGTATTCACTAACTATTTACTAAATACCCTTCAGGCGAAAATGAACTTTCAAGGCTGTTACTTACACAACAACTAGCAACGGTTAAATTTAACATTTAATTCAATAACCCCATGAGTGTTTAACCATTTGGGATATTGAAGACTGAAACGCAAACTCTACACATTAATACAAAAACCAACAACACTTAAAATCATTATAACTTCACTAGTTTTACTACCCAGCTTTTCTCGTGATGAATTCTTGTGCGTATTATTATATATTATTCGACAGTAAATCAGTAAAACACTGCACGCCACTTCAACAGTTTCATATAGAGACTTTAAAGTACAACGTCTTAAAGTAATTTTTCGTGATTAATGTTTTTTAATTGTTAAACGACAAAGTTTATGCGTACATTTTTTTAGGTTATGTCGTGAAAACTGTAGATTAAATTAATGAACCCTCAAATCCCACATGGATTATAAATAGAATTGCAATAATTTTCAAAAACAAAAAATGATCATCAAATTATAAACTTCAAAAATTGTTATTATTTTTATTGATCAGTAAATTTTCGTTTTTCTCATCGCCTGTACAGTATTATATCCCCTGAAAAATGAACGTGAAATGGACGTGTTTTGCTTCCAGAACTTAAGTAGGTAAATGTGGATCAGACGACATGGCGACTTACCTTTGTTTTAATGTTAAATATATCAAAACTCCGTAGCTCATGATGGAAGTAAAGTTTCGTGCTGAAAATTGTCAGGTTCACCTATAAATTGCAGGCAGAAAAGCTGTACAAATATCATGATGCCAGAGCACACCGTTCTAATATTTGTACTGCATCATATTTCGGGCAAACAGATTTTGTTTTTTATAGTTACAACAATCCTTTGCGCTGGATATATTAATTGTAATGTTTATTAATATAGCTTTGTAACATTACCCATTTATATTATTAAAATTTATATATATTCTAATATTTATTGTGTTGTTGCTATTTTTTTTATCTTAACACAGTTTCAGCGGGAAGGGTAGTTCTACATTTTACACCGGTCCTACTTGTATGGCGGAAAAGACATTGCTTTCCAATAATTTGTTTAAATATTTTGAATCAATCTCTTTCTAAGGGTCCCAACTTCATGTGTATGTAAATGTGAAACAAGTCGTCACCATCTTCAAATTCGTGCCTTTTTTGTGGAATAATATTTTGGTAT
Organism: Hesperophylax consimilis; assembly: GCF_061612785.1. Classification (NCBI taxonomy): domain Eukaryota; kingdom Metazoa; phylum Arthropoda; class Insecta; order Trichoptera; family Limnephilidae; genus Hesperophylax; species Hesperophylax consimilis. The sequence continues at coordinate 3,926,930 of NC_142851.1, read as the reverse complement.
TGATCAAGAGAAACGTATGTTTAAACTCTGAAGATACGGAAGTTTTTTTGTGTTACGTCAATTTTGTACATATTAAACATCACTCAACGTCCCAGCATTGTCTTTAACTTCAGTTTATTACGAAAGTAGTTTGTAATTTAAGACAATAATTTTATAGTTGGGGTGTGGTGAGTAGTACTTAAAAATCTCATTAATATGAGATGTATAGCTGTTTAAAACAAAGTCCATTTTCCGGAATGGGAGCCTTGTTTTTGCCCGCTTGAAGTGCGTTAACAATGATTTATAAATTCCAAAAATGTTCGTGTTTTACAAAAGGTGTTGGTTTTGGTCTTGTCGACATAACACCAAACATTTTTTATGATACTAAACAGAGATAAAAACATTAAAAAGAAATGTCGGGATAACTTTTTAGACTTTTGAATTGGTACACCACATATATATTGTGTACAGGTTCCTGTATCTATTTATTTATAGGTAAATCATCATCATCATCAAACGGGTTCTACAACTCGTTCTTCAGTTCGACAGTTCGGCTATGGAACGATTTCCACGCTTATTTGATTCCTCCCTCCTACAGCATGAGTCTCTTCAAGACCCTCGTTCACTCCTTCCTTCAAAAAGACTCATCTACACAGCATCCCCAAAGATGAAATACGCAAATTATTAACAGGGAAATTATTTTTCGCAGGGCCTCCAGTGCGGAGTTAATTTTAAATAAACTACTTTCGTTGGTAGGTCTGTCTGTAATGTAACTCCGCTTTAATGAACTTTTATTTGTTATGAATTCAATTTTCACTTATAAAATTTGAACTGATTGTGACAAGAATTCAGCAATCTGTAAATTACCTATCTTATAATATAAAATTTCGACAGAAAATTATTTGAATTTGTCGTTTTTGAAAATTGGAACTGAATTGTTATGAATTCAGACAGACGATAAAGTATATACCTAATTTAATATTTTTTACCAAAAAAATATTTCAATTCTATATTCAAAAATTGGATATCTTTTATTTATATTTCTTGGGTTAATCGTGACAAGTAAAGTCAGATTTTATGATTTTTCTAAAGTTTACGCTTTTTCCATTTTCTAACATAATATCCCATGATTTTTCACGGGTCAGCGCTATTTAATTGAATAATTATGGAGGAGTAGAATACTTAGAAAAAAAAATATTTTGCATACTCTTATAATTTGAAATCTTGTATTATTTTGTAATAAATAAATTACTTATTACCTTTCTCCATGATCATGTCAGATCCTTATGGCAGGACTTAAATTAAAAGTCAGGGTAAATTGGTTCCTTCCAACTGAACGAATGACTGTTAATGCAAGAAAGATAACACCAAAACTTGCTCCCTCGACACCGGCTTGTTTGAGAAGTCGAACCTTTTGAATGTAAATTGATACATTTCATGTTGATTCACCCACAATAGTATATTAAAATATAGCAGACCCGTGAAAAACAACGGATCAATTAAACGATTGATACTTGCACGTCAGTTAAAAAGCGCACAAACCTGAAATCTGACTTTACTTGTCAAGATTTATCCTAAGAAATTTAAACAAAAGAATTAATACAAATTTCAAATAATTTTATTCGATCGCTTTGAATTCTTGACACATCTGTTCTAATTTTGAAAATAACAATTAAAAATAATTCTATGTTGAATTATTATATTACAGGTAGGTACTGTATCGCTTGTCTGAATTCATCTTACAATCATTTGCAATTTTGAAAAGAAAAAGCAAATCTGAGTTACGATCACAATCGAAATTACTATTTTTGATCATAAAGCTTATCAAGTACTGAATTTCAATGTCTTCACCCTTGTGGACACAAATAAACCAGTAGATAGATGAGTATACGAATCCGTCTAGACTAGTATCCAGAAATATGGTAATTTTATCTTACGCTAAAATTATCAAAAATATCTTTTCACTGCATGGATATGGATCACATTTTTAAGATGTTTATAATTATTTCACTTCGTTTCTAAATTAACTCACTACGCTATCAACACATACAAATATATAATATGTAACTCGGCCACCCTAAAAATACATTTAATTGAAACGGGCCATTACATTGGATTTGTTCATGAAATCCTGGGAAGACCCAAAACACATAGAGCTCGCCTAATTACGCAGGAAATTGAAATTCATAAAAATCCCACTAATATAAAGACAACCGGGCCAAGCTCAATAGTATTGGTATCCGATCATTGACGACTAAGCCAAAACTAAACGCAAAAACCTTCATCATAAATTATAATGTATTATTAGCTCTTAAAGAATTTGAGTTGGCAACACGGTATCACGGCACCACAATCTTTATACATATACCTGACGATGGACACTCTAATGCTGTCCGAAATGTTTGCTAAAGAAGGAGGTAGCGCAACACGGCATAATACCCTAAAAATAAATCACTAAGATATAATATGTACTTGAAATAGCTAAACGAGAATAAATATTTTGTAATTATAAACTAATTAACCCTTGAACAAAAACATTTATCGGATAATTATGTTGAAATAATTGATGCCCCGCCTATTTTTATATTCCGTGATAGCGTTAAATCTTCAACATCCACTTTCGCCTCAATTTTGTTTTCATATTTGAAATTTTACATTATCATCTTAAGTTTCCAATTAAATTTCCAGCAATTTTTCAAATTTCTCCCCTGGATTTTTCTCCATTCCTCTAATCCAGATCGATGGTACTTCAACTCTGGGGTTGATTTTGCCAATAGAATTTTCCCGCATACTGTCGTTGATGGGCTGAAAATTATCAATTATAGTCAATCAAGTATTCAGAGCCACAAATAAATTCGAGCGGACGAGGGTTCGCTGAAATTGCTGAAATGGCTGAAATACATTACACAGTCCGCATTTGAGGTCGCCAGGCCATTCGATAACAATTCATTAATCCGACATCGATTTACTTAAACATTGATCAGGCGTGGATAGCCCGTTGGAACCGCACTCGCTGAACTACGGATACACATTTAATTATTTACCGCTTCGGTGGCGTGCTATCTCATCAAAGTAAGCCAGTTATTTTACTTAACTTGTACATCAATGTTTTTCCACGTTTCCCTTTGAGAAGAGATCGAGCATTAATAATAAGATGTCATTACGAATTCCTACTGATATCGTAGTATTTTTAATTAAATATCAAAGGTTTTTAGTCAGGCGTTTTTTTTCACTAATTTGACGGCAGTTTCAACCAGTTTCGTGACTTTAGGGTGTGCTAATATTACAAAAGTGGCATTATTGATGTTGTAGCTGAAAACAATTTTTTTTTCAAAAATTATTTTTTCTATGAATGTTTTCAGGAAATTTCCGTTTAGCACGGGTTTCCTGAAAAACTTCATACAAGTAATCAAATTTTCGAACAAAAAAAATGCAATTTTTTTAATCACCCAAAAGTCACGAGCCGCCACTGGTTTCAACACGATACAATAAGGAATTTGCTGAAATGATTGTGTTGTTGATTGTATCTATAACCCGCATTTACCTGTTCTCCATACGCAAAGATCTGGTACATAATATTACTGTCGCATTCAGTGAAGGCTTGTGGCTTTTTAGTGTGAAAAAGTGCTAAGTTTGAAAAATACATCATTATAGATGTTGTTTTAGCCCAAAATGATTTTATTTATTTTTTCGATTATTTTTTGTGTGTAAAGGTTTTCAGGAATTTTCAGTTTGGCGGTGCACCGATTTCCTGAAAATTTATCGTACAAATAATGAAATTAAAAAATGACAGGTTTCTTATTACAACATTAATAATGCCGTTTTGAACCAATTAAATTCATACTTGGTATAATACATACATAATTTTGGTATTTGAAATTGTTTGAATTTTAGATAATTTTTGCTTACTTTAGAAACTTTAGGATTTCGTTGGGTTGAATTGGGTTGGGATACAAATTTTGTTTGCATAAAGTTGTGTTTCAAAATTTAGGTAAGTATAATAAAGAATACAAAATTAAAGTATCATATTGTAAGCATGAATATTTGGGAATAATTATAAGATTTAAACATCTCTGTTTTGCACAACGATGAAAGAAGAGTTTTTTTTTTAAATATATTTTTCTTCATAGTCTCCTTGTAACTCTATACACTTCTCCTAGCGATGCTCCCATCTCTCTAACCCATCCAAATAGTACTCGGCGTTTTTCTCTGCAAAATAATTATTCAAAAAGGTGATTGCCTCCTCATTTAATGAAAATATCTGTCCTCCGAGCGCAGTTTTTAGATTAGGGAACAAAAAGAAAAAAAGAAGTCGCGTGGGGCTAGATCTGTTGAGTAAGGCGGTAAGGTTTTTCCGCAATTTCTGCCTTCAGCTTGTCAAGTAATGATCCGTAGTATGCTTCTGTAATAGTTTTTCCTTTGTGAAGATAATCAATTAAGGCGATGCACTACGTCGTGTAATATTTTAAATTGAGCCGCTATCAATAACAACCCTTACGTAGATGGCGATAAGGTTTAAATTCCCGCTTAACACCATCCGCCTGTTTTGATTTATGCAAGAAAAAAACATGGCCAAAAGTGCCTTTTATTTTATTTTGTGGATGTTCAGGCATAAATATTTAATTTTTTTTCGATCATTTTATAAATAACTTAATTTGTCACATTATACAATAAAATCATAACCGAAAATGGGTTCGTAAGTAGGAGATTTTGAACTTTAAAGCAGTTTTCATAGGCCTTATACATAATTTTTTTCTGGGCATATAAAAAGACTTATCTAAAAAATGCTCGATTATTTCAAAGGCCAAGATGTATTCTACTCGCAGTATTTAATTAAAGCATCTGAAACATTTCTAGGCGACCAAATTTTCAAACCAAAAACACATGATTTTGCATTACTACGTATGGCATCGCCTTAAGATAACTCCATGACTATCCCAAAAAACAGTCGCCATAACTTTCCCAGCCGAGAAAACAGTTTTTGCTTTTTTTGGAGCCGGTTCCCCCTTTGCAGTCCACTTTTTTTACTGTATTTTTGTTTCGGACGTATGGTGTATCCAAGTTTCATCTACAGTAATTAATCGGCGCCAAAAATCGGATTTATTGCGCCTAAACTACGCCAACAGAGCGCTGGAAATGTTCATTCGAAACGTTTTTGGTCTAACGTGAGCAAACGCGGCACCCAACGCGCGGACAGCTTTTTCATGTCTAAATCTTGATTCACTTTAATTCGGCGGCCGTCTAACACTATTTGGTGAAGTTTAGCAATGTTATCGTCAGTAGTTGCAGTTTTTGGACGTCCCGAACGTTCATCGTCTCCCAAGCTCTTACGGCCACGTTTAAATTCAGCTGCCCAAAATTTCATTGTCATATGGGTACATCTCTTATGGGTACTGAGTCCCCATACTTAGAGCCCAACTCATCTTTGATTTGCGTAGGCGTATTGCCTTTCAAAAAAAATAATTTAATAACAGTTCGATACTCAATTTTTTCCATTTTCGCAAAAACACACACATCGACCCACTCAAACGACTGTCAACTAAAAACTACGCCTCCAAAATGGCCGAAACTTTGGTGAGTAACTGTCAAAAGATTCACTACATTCTCTAGATTTTATTGACGAGTACCGCCATCTTTGCGTTGAGGTCGGAAACTTTTTAGACCACCCTCGTATATCGGGTGAAACGCTCAAAATGCTAGAAAACTTTATTTATTTATAATGAAATACTTACACATATTTAAATCGGTTTGATCTACTAGGACAACAGAGACACGGATCTAATGTAGGTATCTATTGTTACTTGTACAACCGCCCTTTCTGCGGTGCGGTTTGAAGGTCCGAACTGCCCAAACTGGAATTAGGGTATTGCTTTGAAGCTGAAGTTATATTAATTGACCTTTGCATACCTAAATCACTTGTTCGATCGCCCAAATCACTGGCGCATTCCGAGGCTGGATTCTTGTGACATTTGGGTTTGTTCGACCCATACTGATGTAGATAGTAATAGCGATAATGGGATCAAAAGGTGGCCGTTAATGTCTACAACTTGTACAATATTCTACATCAGTCAATTGGGTATGAAATTATCATTATTTTTTTTCTCTTTTGATTATGTTACATACTGTTTAATGATTTTCTCACGCATTACAATGCAACATATCAAAACATTCTAAACGGGGGGTATTACATCCACCTTTCATCGCCTCTAGATTAATAATATAATTATACTATTCGGGAAATGTTGCGATAATACAGCTGAAACCTTATGCCTGCTCTACTTATCCATGCATTCTAAACGGGGGGTATTACATCCACCTTTCATCGCCTCTAGATTAATAATATAATTATACTATTCGGGAAATGTTGCGATAATACAGCTGAAACCTTATGCCTGCTCTACTTATCCATGCATTCTAAACGGGGGGTATTACATCCACCTTTCATCGCCTCTAGATTAATAATATAATTATACTATTCGGGAAATGTTGCGATAATACAGCTGAAACCTTATGCCTGCTCTACTTATCCATGCATTCTAAACGGGGGGTATTACATCCACCTTTCATCGCCTCTAGATTAATAATATAATTATACTATTCGGGAAATGTTGCGATAATACAGCTGAAACCTTATGCCTGCTCTACTTATGTATGCATTCTAAACGGGGGGTATTACATCCACCTTTCATCGCCTCTAGATTAATAATATAATTATACTATTCGGGAAATGTTGCGATAATACAGCTGAAACCTTATGCCTGCTCTACTTATCTATGCATTCTAAACGGGGGGTATTACATCCACCTTTCATCGCCTCTAGATTAATAATATAACTATACTATTCGGGAAATGTTGCGATAATACAGCTGAAACCTTATGCCTGCTCTACTTATCTATGCATTCTAAACGGGGGGTATTACATCCACCTTTCATCGCCTCTAGATTAAAAATATAATTATACTATTCGGGAAATGTTGCGATAATACAGGTGAAACCTTATGCCTGATCTACTTATCTATGACTATTGACAATGTTCATGATCAATTTCACCAGAAGTAAGATAAAATTAAGCTTACTCCAGGCACACAGACGCGCCCACATCACACTTGAATCTGTTTATCTCTTCAGTGGCGTACCTAACCCTTTCCGCTTTTCCCAACTGGCTCAGACCGCGCCTTTAGGTCTGGCGTATCAGCAGAGGACCACTAAAGATATACCTACTCTTTCTAAGATCAAGATGTATCCAAAACGTCGGCATATCGATGGAATTCGTAGACTTGTATTAACTCGGTCATATTGCAAAACCCTCTTAGGCTCTCAGACAAATGGCACTAAATCGACGTTTCAGCTTCTCTAGGGGTTTCCGATAAGTGTGGGCAAATGCGTTTAATATTCGGAGTTTTCGATAACGAACTTATTTCTGTTCACTATTTCATTATTGAACACAATACACTATTCTGAGACGCCACAGTGGGCCATGGTGAAATAGCTCGAACGCAATTATTATTAATTGAGAAAACGTATTGTAACGGAACCCTTTCGCTACGAAAATAATCGAATAATATTTTTTTCATAATTCATAAGGGATTTTCTTTAAATTTATGTCACGTAATTCATGATTTATCTATTAATTAAACTGCTGCTAACCTAAATTATATAAATATTTACTTATCTTTAATTTAAATTCATTCCTTTAATTGTAATTAAGACGCCTCGAATTCTCTCGTAGGACTAGTGTAGTTTTTTTACTCTACATTTTTTTTTTTTTTTTTTTTATATTTACTCCACACAGGAGGCCCTGAAGAAAATAATTTCCCTCAGGGCCTATGTCATCTTTGGGGATGCTGTGTGGAGGGTCTTTTTGTGGAGAGGAAGAAGTGAACATGGGTCTTGAAGAGTCCCATGTTGTAGGAGGGAGGAAACACAGAGGCCGGCAGTTCGTTCCACAGCCGAGCTGTTGAACTTAAGAACGAATCGTAGAAGCGACCCGTTCTCATGTGACAAGTGTCAACATTGGTAATATTGGCATGTAACTCAAAAATATCTTTGACTTTTCTTTGACATTTATTTTCAACTAGCTGACGTTTACCCGGCGTTGCTCGGGGTTAGGAATGGTTTGGAGTAAAGTTTTGAGGTTGTGAATTCTAGTGTAGCTGAAAACTGGGTGCATTTTTAATGTGGAAATAACATTATTGTATTATAATTATTTATTTATTTATACGCCTAAAACGGCTTTTACAAAAAAGTGATACATTATGCAGTGTGCATAAGAGAATATCTGTTTATATAGGAAATACTAACAGTATATAGATGTAATTCATTATGTCTTCCTCGGGCATCCTCAGATTCTTCTGCCGTACACTTCCACGTCATACATTCTCCTTACACCCTTTTCTTCGTTCATCACAAATGCTACATTTTACCACACATAAGTATTTGATTTATTTGATCTTACCAGTTCTTCATTGGGCGTTACCGATTTCTTCAACCATTACTTCCATGTCATATATTCTCCTTATACCTCTTTCTTCGTTCATTACCTACGTCCACAGACATAGGAATTAATAGACGAGAAGATAATGGCGAGGGGTAAAATCAACTGTTGAAGAACGAAGGGCGTAAGACTGACTGTGATTCGTCAATAAATCAATCTGACAGTGAATAGGCATCTCGCATTATAATATCACCATTTACTTCTTAAAAGTAAAATCTGCTTTTGAATGAATAGACATTTTTACATGGGAGCGCAAATTACTCCCCACGTTATGAACAAATTTGCGAAGTCCAAATTCGGCAAAAAAATTCGGTTTTATTTTCAGAGTCGAATATTTCGTTTAAGTATTTAGTTAAGACACTTTTATAAATGTTCATAATTTACTTCCCAGCAACCAACCAGCTTTGTGTTTCGCGTCCAGACGTTTCTCGATGTGATAGTAACAACTGATTCATATTATACGATGTGAATATGCTTAAAATAAAGTAAAATAATGCTTATATATGGAATGTAATACGACAATTGGGTTTATTCTCTTTTTCACATCTATTTTTACAAGTTTTCATAGTAAAAGTCAACATTTTGCCGTGTTATTTCGTAAAATGAACCGATGATGCCTGGACCATAGTTCGCACAAGAATGATGACGTCACGTTTTCAAATTTCACTTGAGGCCATACGCGAGCACAGCCGGCTCCAATGGAACCGGTATGGGGAGTGGGGATAATACGCTTTTAATCACTTAGGGCAGGTCTACTAATATTCATATGTCTATGCCTACGTCTCATTTTACCACAAATAATTATTTGATGCATTCTTCTTTGGGCGTCCACGACTCTTTCTACCGTTCATTACTGTATACCATATTGTTGCTGTTAAAAAAACTCCATTATATCGACTACGTATCTCATTCTAGTGCAGAGATGATGTGTTAAGTCTTCCTCGGGCGTCCCTGACTTCTTCTACCATTTAAACCACTCAATAAACAATCCCGACACTAATAAGAACAAACTTTGAAATATTCAGCAAAATCGGTCCAGTAGTTTTTACGTCTATAGGGGACGAAAAAACAAACAAACATTAATTTTTGTATATTTATAAATTCACGTGATTTTAATTTAAAATTTAATTAAACGCTTCAAACGCGATTTGATTTTCATGTTCACTGGACAACAACCGAAGCCAGTGAAAGACGAAAATGCTTCATGACAAAGTATATTCTTTTCCTTGATATATATTTTTTTGAATAAAAATTCAACTCGCTCGTCGAAGGCGCTTTCTGGAATTCACTGAAAGGTGCCTTAACCTTTGTCTTGTCGCACACCCTTTTTGAAAGGATATCGTCGCTCTTAGTCCTTTCGTTATCGACGTGGAAAAGGTACACTAAATTATAACATCGAAAAATCACATTTATTTTTGTGATAAAATTTTTTCATTATCATCTTCCATTATATTTATTATTTAAACGCCCAGGGGACATTTACATACAATTAAAGCATGCGAGGGGAGTGGTGCTGTTGAACAAACTAGCAAAGAATTTGGATGTAAGTGACTGTTCCCCAAATGACCTAAAACAATTATTGATAGCTAAATGCTGATATGATGTAAAATTGTACTGTAACTGGAATGAATGTTCTGTTGTACAATAAAAAATAAATAATAAACTTTTTTTTTTTAATCTACCTTAATATTAATAAAAATGTTTAAAATTGTTTTATAAGCAAGGTAGAAATACTCGTAGTTCGCACATACGTCATTTGAAGTTTTCCAAGTTCATATTGTCAAATACATCCATGTCGTTAAAATATTTGTTACCAAGACCGTTTAAACAATGTATTGGGGAATGCAAACTACAGTTGAAATGAGATATACAGAGTGAAATTTTAATGTCTGTCTAATTGTTCGTTTATATACATGTAGATCGGTTAAATGCAGAACTTCACAACAATAGAATTTAGAGTTCAACAATTTTAATAAAAATTTAGTTTGTTTATTGTTCGTCTGTTTTCTAAAGTTGGTACATTTAAAATATTCATTAACGGCAAATAAACTCGTAAGTGCTCGCAAAGTAACTTAAGTTTAAAATTTATGAACCATATGATAAAGGTAGTGGGTGGGAGATTGGGAAGTACCTACCGTTGTGTGTGGAGGACACTCATAAATGTTGTAATGCTTCCCATCTCAAATTGTCCTGATTGCCGGATCAAAATGTTCTAATGCCTACAAGGAGACACGCAAGACGCAAGCACGCGGTCTTATCGACACCGAAAGTGAGCACTGAAGCACATTGAAGGTTAAGCTGAGGAATACACTGAGCTGAGCTTACTTCGGATCATCATTACAGATTTCCCCGCTTTGATAAGTTCCAGATTATTAAATTCTCAAAGTGTCTATTAAAAGTCGTCGTCGAGGCTGAGTGTGTATGGGAGATGATAAATCCTTATTAAGAGAACGGGATGTTTGCCTAAACAAACCGAGAGCCAAAAGGACCTAACCACAACACCAATCATCATCCTTTGTACTGTATGTTCAACACACATCTATACAAAGTTCGCTTCTGTGTTGCCTGAGCTTTATTTGGCGAAGTGCGAATCTAATTTAGTCAAACAACTTAGTGCTTATCTCATTTCGCTCGTGTGTTAATCAAATAAACCTTTTAATTCCTCCAGATAATTTTCTAATTTGTGTTTAATTTTTACTAGATCGTCGTTTTATTAGACTTTGGCTGTACGTTTATTATTATACCTTCCGTGTAGATTTTTCACATCAATTCTCTGTTTATTCAGTTGTTGTTTTTTCATTTAGATTTTCAGCCAATCCTCCTATATTTGAAACGTTTGAAATACGCTTAAATCATACTGAAAAAGGCAATCATTTGTATGTTTATTTATGATATACTAAATGTATGTTTTTTGTGTTGTTAACTATATTTATATCAATTTTCTATTATTTTTACTAGGATTCTGTTACTGGTAAAATCCGTGAATAACTACTATCTACTTTTATAGCATATATTATTTTTGTGTGTTTCACTGTTCATAATGCTTGTAAAGGTAGTTTTCTTTAGTTCTATGGAAGAATTTGCATACCGCCCTGTTCAATTTCGCAAAATAAAGTCCTTGGATAAAATTTAATAAAATCCGAAAAGGTTTTCACGAAAATTGAGAACTTCACTCATTTTATTTTTATTTCCTATTTTCGTATTACATATATTTGTAAATTAATTTCTTAAAGGGAATATTATTTCTGTTAGTTATTAGAAAAGCAATTTATATGATTTCTGGAACGAAATATCATTTCAGTTATTTATTGGAATATTGATTTCCTCGACATTGTCGTATTATGTTGCTGTTTATCATTAATAATTATTAATAAACATGAATTTAATTACCGAGTTTGTATTTTGATATTCCATTATAATATTTATTACAAATTAACTTCACGGCGGTACAGCTACCACTTTTCTAAAAAGATTCAATATGAATATAATTCGATTAACATTTTCTTTCTACTAAATAAATTTATACTTGTAATTCCTCAAACAATTTCTGCATTTCTATGTACTTTTCCGCAGTAAATGACGTACGTTTTTCTGTTGTTTCAGTGTTTTCCAAGGGGCAGTGCGAGACGGGGCGATACAGGTTCCTCGCCAAGTCCGGGGGCTTCGCCTGGGTACTGACCCAGGCCACCCTGCTGCTGGACAAGCAGCAGAAGCCACTCAGCGTCGTCTGCGTCAACTACGTCGTAAGGTAGGACACCCAACCATTATTTCATACACGCCGGTCCTTCGTATTTAACAGTGTAATTATATAATATTTTATTCAACAAAAATTACAGGTTTTACACAAAATTTTAAATTTCACACAAATTTTCAAATCGTATACAAAATTTAAGATTTTACACAAAAAAGTCTGCTTTTGCAGTTTTGTGATTGTACACAATTTAGTTTTTTCCACTACATTTTCAATTAATACTATCAAAATAGTGTTACCATTTTAATAATATTTTTGAAACAACTCGTTTTTTGGTTATGATTTCAGATTCTCACGACCAAAAGTATTATAGTGATTTCTTTGTTGGTATTATATCGTGTTGCGCTACCTTTTTTCTTTGGCTAACGTTTCGGACAGCATTGCAGTACCCATAATCAGACATCTGCCCTGAAGATGGACACTGTATGCTGTCCGAAACGTTGACTAAATAAGGAGGTAGCGCAAAACGGCATAATACCCCAAAAATAAATCTCTATAACTTTTAGTCAAATATTTAATCTTCACACAATAAGAACCAAACAAATGCACAGTGCTTAATAAAAATATTTTTTTTTATTTAAAACTTTTATTTCACTTTTAACATATTTTCTTTCTTATTTTTTACCATAACGAATTTACTTAAAAAATTATATTTTCAGATAAACCATTTATTTCACAAACTTTTCACATGTTTTTGCTAACATCTACAATCGTTATTCTACAAAACATTTAATCTTCTCATGACGTGTAACAAATCGATTTCCTTTCAGTGTTTTTTTCCGCGTTAGCTTTCGTTTTCCTCGAATTGTGTATCATCTTTTCAGAAATAATAAGTGTAGATCGTTCTAAACTAAATGAACAAAAAGGTAAGTGAACGAAACATTTTTCTCATTGTATGACCATGTTTAATAATATTTTTTTACAGCTTAAAGGTAAACCTGACATAAACCGGGTATAGGTTTATTCCTTTAATTTATTTATATTTAACACCATTTTTTATTGAGCATGTCTTAAAATTATGATAGAAACTGATGCATCTTTAATCGAGTTTTGTCTCGTTAAAACTTTTAATTGGTAGTCATAAAAGTCGAACTTTCGAATGACTTTTGCGTCACTTCCTGACTTTCAATAATTTAATATGAAAGTTCTGAATTCAAGTTTCCCACTTTTTCTACTGTAAGTTTTCATTTATCTCCCTGCTTGTTATTATAATGTATCTCTCTGTTTGTTGTTATAATTTATGTATAAATCTTTTTCTTTAGGGTCTCGTTTTAATAATAATTGCATATAATCATACGTTTTGAATACTCTTATAGAGAAGACACTGAATAAAAAAAAATGTCTTGAATTTTTTACATCGGTTTATTTTATTTGGTTTTACTCCCAGCTGGGCTTTTACATTGATTGTAAGATCAGAATATACCTGTGAGTATACTAGTGAGCTATCAAAAATTATACATAAAGTTTTTTAAGCATGAAATAACGTTAAACTGATAAATTATATATGAAAAAAATATTAGTAAAACATGTTGCAGTAACATAACAAAAAATATTAAAAAACTACATTACCAACGCTACTCTAATTTGTAGATTTCAACAAAGTACTGTTATACATTACGATATTCTATAAACGGAGTCAGTAAATATACCAATAGTAACCCCAAACATGTTGCCCAGATCATGCATCCTATGTGTTAGTGAGTGTGTCTTGATAGTTGATTGTGTATGTATTGCAGAAGAATGTTACGTGTTGTCTTGTAGTGGGAAAATTGAATTTAATAGTGCGACAGTATTTTCAATATGTAATATTGATTATTAGTGTTTAATTATATTGATTTCTGTAAATTTTAGAAAAACAGAAAATGGTTTGCCTTCTCTTTGGAAACATTCGATTTATGATCTTTAGAAAAGTACACAAATACACCACCACGACATTTTTCACGTTTTCTATGTATACTTTTCCAGTTGTTAATCGGATACCATCTGCAAATGACTACGCGGATAATGTGTTGACAGAGACTAATGGATTAACGTTTAAAATTATTTTATCGTTGAAGATACACTGTCAGCTAATACTAATTTATCTATATAAATAAAAATTTAAATGTTCGTTTGTTCAAAATCTTAAATCTCCGAAATTTCTTCACGGATTGCTTTGAAATTTTAACACAACGTTGCATTCGAATACGCGTGTGTTTTTATGGTGACCGGATAAATCATCAAAATGATAATTCATCACATCTTTAAAAAGTTATATAAAGTCATGGAAAGTGGTGAAACAAAAAAAATTACTAGGTTATGTAGGTTAGGTTAGGTTTAATTTTTTTTTCAACGTTTCTTATCATTTTATATCACTTTTTAAAGGTGTGTTGAATTGTCACTGTGTTGAGTTATCATGGAACCGTTTTTATATATAGATGTCACCTGTGACACGTAAAACGATATATTTATTAAAACAACTCCATCTGTTGGACGTAAAAGCAACATGCCTTATTGTTTCTCTATCTGCACAAAGATACTGAGCCACAGAAACACGTGGCGGAGTATAGCTAGTTATTAATATATAAACTCTTCATAAAAAAATGAGTCGTACGTACTTCGTTCAAGAAGCTGCAAAACTTCAGGGGGTTATTTACATAATTTAAGGAAATAATGTATTTTATCAAATAATTTTTTTTTTCTGTTTACCTTAGATAAAAAGTTCATGTAAATGCACTCATACCTCTGATGGTCTATAAAATAGGTAAATCAACTTATATCAAAATAATTTCATTCTTTCTAAATGAACTCTCAGGCTGGAAATGTACGTCGGTCGTTTGCGGTAATATGTAGGTGAATGAATGAAGGCTACAGTGCCACGAGCTGCGTTACGAGTTGACTGAAGGAACGCAGGAAACCAACCTTACCCTAAATTTTTTTCGACATATCTAAAACGGGTAGGCGCTATCAAGTTGTACATAATAGCCAATAGTATCCAGGCTTCTCACGCGTCCATCCACGCTTTATTTTATTCCTGGAAGTCAATCTTTAATTGAAAATATAAACAAATATTAACAGGCTTTTTTCAATCTACACAAAGAGTGACAACAAACCGTCAGGAACAATTTCTTGGTTCCTCGATCCTTTGTACGCAGGAAACTGATTACATTTTTTACCTCGGGCTAATGGACCTTAATGTCACATAGTTCTGCCCCTCTTGGGGTTGTGTCACGTTTGAGGAGTATATTTCAAGATTAGGTCTTGGGATATTTGTCATCGTTCAGGTTCACACGGCCACACCTCTCCCCCATTTCTCGTGGCGGTAAAAGGAAAGCCCGTTTCTCTCCGCAGATCATCCTAATAAATCACATTATAAAGGATTTAGCCCATACACACTAACTTCCTTTAATGCGATTTGAAAAAATTGCAAGGAAAAGCCTTCCCCGTTGGCTTAATAATGACATATCGTTTTCTCTCCCAATGGAAATGTACGGAACATATTTTTTTCGCGAATTCAGAACATTTACCTGGTTATCTAATATTGAAAATTTTCCATTTTCACCAAATTTACTTGTGGCATATTATTTATTTTTATCAATTTTAAAATTCACGCTTCATAATATAAAAATAATCAAACGATAAACACCTTTGTAATACAACACTTATTGAATTTAATATATGGACAAAGGCAGCCGATTGGGTTTCGCTCAGTTCAAGCATCGTCAGGGCCTACATATCAACTAATTATAATTCAATATTAACATAAATAAATGTATAGGAAAATAGTGTCTACTATGATAGACACACACCCTATATCAAATCCATCTTATTTTACACCTCCAAGTTATCATTTTGTTTTCAAAGGAAATTTATTAACTTACCTTTATATTTAAAAATAATAAATTTATAGGGTTATTGCGGAATAATTATAGCGGATATACCTAATGGTATCCTTTATAGTCCAATAGTTTTTTCGTCGCCCGGTTAACGAAAGTTAAAAATAGGAGGGGGTAAATAGAATCATATAAATAAGTAGAGTCCACGTGGTCTAGCCACAGTGGTCTAATGGCATTGGATGCCGAAATAGCTGTCACAATAATAAAACACTAAAATAATTGCAGAAATTAATTTTAACACTATTAAATTTGATTTAAATGAAATTTTTGAAAAATTAAACAAAGTTCTACGAATTAAATACCAAAATATTTAAAAATACTGTCGCTTATATTTTTTTAACTAACTTCCAAGGTTTCTTAATTTTGGCAATTTACAATGTTGAAGAAAGGAACGGAAGGTAAAATATATATTATGTTCTACCAAATACTACCACACTTCAAACGAACTCGTGTGCATATTTCGTTTTATGAAATTTATTTGTTTGTTTTGATACTAATTTCTTCTAATTGAACACAGTTCTCAGGGACCCTCTCAACGCAACTTTTATTAACTTTTCTATAACTATAAATCTATATTATCTACTACAGTATATTCTATCACCATCAATTGGAAAGATATTTTATCTTTAACAGCATTACGTTTCCATGGCAACTCGACAGTCTGTCCGCTACCGTCTCGTACGCAGACTGGGTACAAATTTCCTTTTTCAATTAATTTCGCCCCATTCCGCCGGACGATTGTTCTTCTTGTTTTTGTAGTTGACCGAGATATACAGCTGTACGTTGTCACATCTTATAGCGTGTATTAGAACTGTTATTCTGGGCATCTGGTGCTGTCATGAATCAGATATTACTTTCTGTTTTCGTCGTCAAACACTTTTTTCGACCAAGAACTTTCATGACACGGATGCGATAGCAAGCCATATCTTAAAATCTTTTTCGAATATCTGTTTTTTTTAAGTGTTATATTATTTTTACTATTAGGGAATTTCTAATTATTCATGCTTTTCGTAATACCTTGAAATAATCTTTATTGAACAGTGACAATATTATTGAAAAATCGGAAAAGATACATACGAGTATAGTGTAACTATGATACAGTTATATATGACCGAAGGGGAAATGGTTGGATTAGCCCATTGGTAGACAAGAGCCCCGGCATGGCTTAGGTCCTGGGTTTAATTCATCTATGCGACCGTATCTTTTTCTGATTTTCTGTTTCAAATTTTCGTTTGAGAGTCGTTAAGAGTTAGGCTTCAAAAATTAAATTTTTTAATTTGAGGTTTTTCGAACAAATAAATTGAAATAATGTCTTTGAAAAGAATCATGTCATCTCATCTTCTTCCTCTTTTCCTTCTCGGATTTGGGACCCATTGCTTCGACAAGGCGCTTCCAGTCTTCCGTCCTCCGTCCATTGGAACAGCCTCTGGAATAACTTTCCCTAACTTTTCCCCAACTTATTAATGCCAAAATTTGCATTGAAATTGTACTCGACAAAAGTTAAATGAATCAAATTTAAGATTTAAAAAATCTCCCTAAGAACCCTTAAGGCGATTTTGTCCAAGGCATTCTGAAAATAAAATATTTATGGTTTTTATCTAAATTCCATGGTTATTTTTTTTTTCTTACTCACATTTAAAAGTGTCATCCACTTCCTCTTATTATTTGATCCTCCCTTTCGTTCGTTTCTTCTACTTCAGTCAGCTCTACCGGGAACCTTAATTCACTCAAATTATCCGCGATAGGGCTCATCTTGAAACTTGACACGGATCTGATATAAAATTTAATAAGGGTTTAGTACTGAATGGATTTTATCCCATGAGTCCCATTTCGGCTACTTGAGATACGCTGAAATTCTTATGACAGTTTTTCATATGTTTTTACTAGAAGCAGATTATTAACACACATTTTATCTTCTTATAAAATACTTAGGTTGAGGTGTTTCAAAGCTGATAAAATTGTGATCAGTTGTCAAGCATAACTGTGAAGTTTTTGACTGATCAGCTGATGATCGGAAGCTGAAACTGTTCGACAGTCGGCATTAGTATAGATATATTTTCCATAAAAAATGTCTATAAATTAGATTTACAATGGTATTAAAACAGCTACAAAAGAAAGCTTTTAGGCTGAAAAATCTATCTTCTCTACATAAGAGTTTTCCAGGTATATATTTTTTTCAACACACACGGATAATTTTTGACGGATTGCATTATCCAGTCTGGAAATGTTAAGCTTTCCCGATCGTTACGATGTCAATTGAGTATGATTCCATTAAACCTAAAAGCTTTGGTGCCTAAAAAAAATATTTTCGGTAGTTTTACATTCCAGCTTGAATTCATTTTAGTCGTCTTGTTTATACTCTAGTAGATTTTCCAGAATAGAAATTCCAATGCTTGTTTTCTTGGCTGACATACGTTTGTTTCTTTGCATCAATTTATTATTTCTGGTCTGAGCATGTGGTGCACCTCGTAGCATTTTCATTAGAGATGATCTCAATATCTCAAAACTATTCATCGTCGTGTTATAGTAATGCGGGGGTATACTGATTTGCTGGTGTTGCGTGGTAATTTAGAAATTAAACTGGCGAGGGTGCTGTTTCTCTTTTCAAAGAGTCTCTTCATTCATAAACGTAGTTCTTACATTCCATCATCACAATTATTCTAGTAGGTATTCATTCGCATCATTGTGTTAAGATTCTTAATTAGATCGGTTTTTAGAGTTCGTGGAGGTAGGTACTATATTACCGGTTATGAAGTCTATAAATTTATAATCCTAATTTCCTAACATCTCACGATTCCTAAATTCCTTATTTTTGCTTACGATTAAACTTCCTGATCTATTATTTTCCGGAAATAATGGTTAAGTGGGTCTATAAATTATTGTTGTTTCCGAGTTAATCATTGTCAAGTGTCCAACTTGGTCCCAACATTAATTGCCTAATTAATGTTGACCAATTTCGGAAAAGATGTTGCGCAGTTTTTGTCTTAAACTTATTTTGGTTTGGTGCCCTAAACTGCTTAAATAAAGCAAGGCTTCATTTATTTATCTACTTACCATCTTAGTAATTAGATTTTTACACGCCCGTTCAACGTGGTGTAGTAAAGCTGAGCCTGGTTTAAGACCGTTTTAACCAAACAAACGCCATGGTAATAAGTCGAGTTTTTCACTGTTCTGACCTTACACGCCGCGTAATATTTTTACACCACGTTTTTTAGTTAGGCTGATAGCTTTTACTATAAATACTTGAACTTTTCCCACAAATAATCTTTTAGCATCGGAAATAAACAATTCCGTATTTGGTATCTTTGGTTCCATTCTTTTTATCTTCAGATGAACTGGTATAATTATCGATCATATTATGACTAAGTCTTTGCAGTCTTTCGTTTTTTTTTGTTTAACTAGCTGTACTCAGCCACGCGCTGCTGTGGCTCAGTCTGTCTGTGCATATAGAGAAACAATAGCGCGTTTTGTTTTTACGTCCAACAGATGGCTCTGTTTTTGAAAAAAAAACTTTTAAAGAATTGTGCCTGTCGCAGGTGACATCTATATAATATATGTATATAAAAACTCTCGCGTATTCGAATGCAACTTTGTGTCAAAATTTCAAAGCAATCGGCAAAGAACTTTCAGAGATTTAAGATTTTGAACAAATGAACATTTAGATTTTTATTTATGTAGATATTCGCTAATATACCAAGTAATAATCACCCTAAATTCGTTTGCTTCTTTTTACTTTTTTTTAAATATCCCTGGAAATTTATAAGCTCTAAAAGTTTAGTAATAACAAAACAGCTTAGGCTTTTTGTTAGAGAGTAATATAAGCTTTATTGGTTTTAGCTCTTTTTACGAAATAATAATGGTCATTTGTGCCTTAATATGAATCTGGGATTAATTTATAATATTCTCCCTCCGACCGTAGTTTCTTAGGATAAGGGCAAATGTGAGGGCCGTAAGCCGTTAAGATTTAGGGCCCATATTTTTCACTGCAGTAGTGTTTTTTGGCGATATTTATCGTTCCGTAATTCCTGAGCTAAATTTCGTTGGTTTCATTTTTCTACTGACAAGGCCTTTTGACTTCTATGTCCCAGACAGGTCAATTAAATGGATTATCTGATTCTATAAAAAAATCGAATTTTGAATTCTGAATGAAAGTTTAAACAATATCACTTCAGATATGATTTGAGATATATGATCAACATCATCGGTCTGTAAACCAATAGTGGACCGTGCTCGGAAAATCGGTATAAAACCATCGGTAGTTACGTCTATCAATTCGATATTGTAAAATTTTCGATATCACTGTGCTAGAACAACAACACTTTTGTCGGTTTGTATCTTCGGTGGTTGACGCCCTTGAGGTGATTTTGCACAAAAATAGCGCTACACAAATCATCCAAATTTTATAATTATAATTGGCAGTCTACATTTAAAGGGCGTTTTCACAAAGTTGTTATATACAAATTTTAATAATATAACTGTTAAACTGATTCCCACTTAAACGAAGCATGTTGGTTGATCCTTGTGGAACTCTAACGCGGGTTTGTTTATTGGAATTTTTTTAATACATTTTCCTCGGCGAAGTTTCCCATTGTTCTTTGTATTTCCATCACGGATTGCAAATAAAACGGGAAATTCTGTCACGCCCTTTGCCGTTTATTCTCACAATTCCGAGTCTTATCGCCCGAATGTTTCATGCCTCGCCCAATACGCTTTTCCTCGCAACGGTCAATCACGTATAGGAGACTGTTTCGCCGTAAAACGGATCAACCATTCGTGTAATGCCCCGGCCCTAGCTGGCTAGGGCTGAACAAACAACCGGATCTACGTTCACACCAACGTACACAATTCCAAATACCAAATCCTTCACCTCAGTACATGTGGTATTTTTGTAATTTTGTCGATTTTCCGCCTTATTGAACAATTTATTGAAAAAAATATATAACAGACAATCAAGCATCTCGTCACATTTGTAAACAGTTTAATTGATTTTTTAATAAATTTAATTTAGATTAAATTTGATAATATTATCATTAAGTTCTGCAAGTGTTTTAGTTTTTTATTACTTGCAGAACTTAATAATAATATTATCAAATTTAATCTAAATTAAATTTATTAAAAAATTAAATGGAGTTCTACGAATTAAACACAAAAACAATAAATAGTTTAATTGATGTTTTATAGCGTAATACTTATGTTGGACATTACGTTGCGATGACCTAGATAATTCGGACTTTACCATTCGAAAGCTTTTGCTTTGACAATCTAAGAGTTTCGATATATCAACATTCTGCTCATGTAAAGTTTTAGCTATAAAGTAAATTATGGGTTTTACTAATAAACATGTTTTTTAACTTTAAACAGCTGATAAACAACCATTAATGTATTGTAAAGGCTTGTTTGTTGAAACAGCTGTGTAAAATTTAAGATACTTTTATTAATTAGTAAGGGGGTGTATGTTTAGAGATCGTGTAGTTTTTCAACGTGTCTATATATAGCCAATTCCAAGGAATTGTATACATTATCCATCGTATTTTTTTATATGTATAGCCATTTAGATCGGTTACTAATTCCTTCAATCTAAAAGTTCAAAAAAACCTTTTCATCCAAATCATGTCACCAATCAAATAATATTCCATTTTTCGCTAATCGCATAAAATATATTAAATTTATAAGGCCAGTATTTCCTGGCGTAATATTTTTACGATATTATTTTTCCCTTCTCTGGTGACGTTTCACTCGAAGAAATGGACTTTCAATTAAACTTTGGATGCCCTTTGACATGTATAAACCCCCACTTCAGCCAATCGCATCACCTTTCCGAATTCAGCTGTAGAATCCATTACATTCAACTTACTGCTAACTTTATTTTCTTTTCACTCTTACAGTATTCGAAGTCACGTAGCAATTGCACTCACAAACTGAAGTGTTTTAATGAAGCGTCTACTTATAGCGGAAAACTTAAAAGCTCGCTTTTTAAAGCTTTCAGGTTTTATTGTTCACACGTCTTGATAAATTATTAAGGTTTTATTGTTCACACGTCTTGATATATTATTAACGTTTTATTGTTCACACGTATTGATATATTATTAAGGTTTTATTGTTCACACGTCTTGATATATTATTAAGGTTTTATTGTTCACACGTCTAAATATATTATTTGTGTTTTATTGTTCACATATCTTGTTTTGTTTTCTTCAAACACATTTTGTTTTCTTCAAATACAAATTGAATTGTGCACGGTACTTGCATACGGAATGAACGTACTGTTATTGTATGAATCAAATATTTGTAAGGTACCGTTATATTAGCCTAGCTTAATTTACTATATAGGAAGTTTTAATCACAATTTGCCTGCTGTATAAAAATGTGAATTTAACATTGTGGCAAAGCAGTCGTCGTTCTATCTGCCAAGGATCCGTGATGTCTGTTTCATGTTGTATAATGTCTCTAAATCACAATCCAGGAAACATGCCTGCGCTCGAGATTCGGTAAACCCTCCGAGTTCTCTTTCGCTAACAACGGCCATAAAGTCCAGCCTAATGTATTGCCACAGTTGTATTACCGAGCTGTGGTTATAATTCTCCACGCGCCGCTACTGCCAAACGATTCGGCAGTTTCCGCCGCCGTACGAAGGAGTTTTCGTCAAAGCTTCCGGCTCTATATCCGGCCCGGAAATGGGCCCGTGTGAGAAAAAATGCCGAGGGATATATTTATTTCTACCAGAAGATAAAGGAAATTTGTTTTTCTCTTATGTACATGCGGTTTTTTGCAAGGCACATCATTTCCCAATGGTTCCCGGAATTAACGGGATTTATATGTTTTTTTGTAATTTGCTTCAATGAATTCGCTCATTTTATCATTTCCAACGCGATCGAACCTACATATGAATTCCAATCCCCCCTCCACATATAGATTAATTTTCCTTTCTAATGCCATTTGTTTATGTTCAGCGAACTGCAGTAAAGTGTGGTTTAATATATCAAAAACGAAGGTAAGAACTGCAATCAATAAAACACACTTTTCAGAGAAAATTCTAATCATGATATGTGAATTTCAATAATTTTGTTTTGTGATACATATATGTATGCTCATACTATACTCTATATATATTACTATACTCTATATACTTAAATTTAAATCATCACTAAAACATTTCTTTTAAATAAATGTCACTACACCTTAAATTAATACCTTACATAAATTAAATACCTCAGTTTTTTATTTTTTTATTTACATACATTTGTTAACATGTAATTGTTGGGTTATGTAATATAATGTATATTTGTTGGGTTAGCTGGAATAAATAGGATGTAACCTATAAGCTTTACCTTTTGTACTCTGTATTTTTGAGCAGTAAATATTTTTTTGAATTTTGAATTTTTATATATATATATAGGTATATGTCATTTATTTTTTTTGTGATCACAAAAATAAATATTTATATATATAGCTTGAAACTTACTGTTGACTTCTTATAAAATTATTTTCGATCTTACTGTTAGTAAAAAAAACCTAATTTTAAACTAATATTCAATCACTTTCAGTTATGAAAGCACATCGAAAGTCCGAAGCGCTAACCACTACGCTGAACAGGGTGCTTCTGTTAAGGGGCGACTTTAAATTATTCACAAACAGGTCATTCACAGAAGGCGTTAATTTTTTTTTTTATAAAAAACCACTTTTGCAATTTATACTTTAAAATATTAAGATGAATTATGTGTTTGCGCCCGTACATACGCAATATGAATATGAATAAATAGTTATGTTCATAAAAAATTCAGTTATTTCAAGAAAAGCATACAAATACAATATTGTATCGGTATTTCAATCCAGGTAAAAACAAATAATGCGGATTAATATCGTGAAGCATTACTTGCATAATTGTATTATAATAAAATAATTAAAATAACGCCATCTATTTAAGTCTTTATTATAACGTACGTTTCGTTTACCCTTAATGTTAATAGAACACCAGAGTCCTTTTCTGTGTGTAAAACCCACTTCCACAAATAATAATGTATGGCCATCGCGAGTGTGAAAGCATCACAGCTGACAAAGCGTTTCGTTCAATCAATTTATATATCGTATATTTAATTGAATGCCACTCCGATTTGTTATAATAATGTCGCCTGAAACACTGTAAACATATCGTGGATCGTCGACCTCCGTAAATCAAACCAATGTTACAGATCTGTTGCCCATGGAACGTTTGAAATCATGTCTTGTTTTTTAATATGTTTTTAAAAAATAGCTCTCATTATGTATTACCAATATAAACTCGGGTGATGGGTGTTCGGTTTTCGATTTGCCTATGCGATTTAATTTATGTCATTCCTCAAAATATTAACATAGAAACATATGAACTGCTCACACTAATTCCACATTCCACATAGATTTCACCGTTTATCCTATATTTTTATAAATTTGGCACAGTATGGCTCAAGACATTTTGCAAACTTGCCATAATATGCCAAAATCGTTCAATGGAAATAAAGTATTGCTTTGTTCCTTTCACAAATTTAAATAACTTTAACCGCTCGTTTTCTAATTGGACCAATTATTGCCTATAATAATTTGTTATTCTTTGTGCTATGCATAAAACTGTGTCTTATAAACATTAGTTTATCATAAAAAAATATATTTGTCAACTCAAAATATTTCACCAACAAATGTAGATATAATATGTCTCGACGCCATCTAGTGGGAAATTTAGCACTAACAAAGCCTTTCCTACAAAAATAAAGTTGGTTGTTTACAGGTGAAAAATGATAATAAGTAGTAATTGTTATTGAAGTACTAGTACATATTGAATTATTTGGCGTGTTGTAAATAAGCCGACGTAGCTCAATGGTCCAGCGCACCTGCCCGGACATCAGAAGGTGCGGGTTCAATTCCCGTTGGCGGCATTTATTTTTACTCGGGAGAATATTTTCAATTTGTATTGATATTTTAGACGACTAATTATAGCTTATAATAATTTACATAATAGTTATTTTTATATCGCGTTTTCAGGTATTGAGCAAACCGTATTTATTAGTAGACACGAATTCGCAGTGTTCATAAATTTTCCTCCGGTGTAAACCGAGATAGAGATATATTCTCCTACACCTGATTCCTTATTCAAACCTTTCCATTCCACCGAATATTTTTACAATGTTCCATTTTTTGAAAATGTCTCAATATTTTGCGTACGCACCCTTTGCTTCCTTTTCCACTTTGAATTATTCAACGTTTTTCTAGGGAAATGTGATCAGATGAATCGTTTTTCGAACAGAAAACCAAGATTCCTTACTTTTTTGTTGTTAAATTTGTGTCCACATCTTTGATATCTGGAATTTGAGCCTTTCTCAAAAATCCTCAGTCGCTCTTATTTTGAATTATTATTTGTGGTGATCTTGACTGCACCAATTTATGGTGGACTGCTACCAGTTTGTAATATATTTATGTGGTACTTCTGGTAAAGATTAGTAAGTTATCTTAGAGTAAAATTCAGGATTGGTTCTTAATAATAACAGAGTGTGGGTATACAATTTACCCGGTTTATTGCCACACTAGTTGTGCAAGTTACTTGAAGGAAGCATACTGGTAAAAAGACACAATACGAAAGCAGACATACTCGTTTATACTTGAATGTCTTTTTCATACATTTAGACATACGTTCATTACATTATTAAACGTCATTATAAAATTCCACACTTATAACACAATCCTATGATATCCAGGTACAACCAAACTCCGTTATGTAAATTTATTAATTTCCAAATAAACACTAAACACCGTTCTCAAACTATGATCAAAAACACCTCTAAATATTGCGAGATTATCCAGGCTTTGTTATATTATTGATCTTATCGTGCTTGCGTTTCATATTTTTCAGTGATGATAAAACTTAATAAATTTTATTTCACACGCTAACGTTGTACTACTTTATAAATTTACCCGAACATTACTAACTTCACCCAACGTTATCTTTTTATCGTTGTCCGCAGGTTCGTGAAAATATTAAACACTTACCTAGAAAACTTGGTAAAAAATTTAATGGTCTGATAATGAAATTTTATATCTTTAAATATTTTCTGGTGTATCTGGTGTAACTTTTTTTATCATTTTAAGAATGGTAAAACCAGGTGAAGGTATTTTTAAATTGTGACAAGCCAAAACACTTATTTGAAAATGTGTGTTCATTTCAAGAAATCCCCGGGCTGGCTTCGCAGTAGATGCTGCCTGTACAACATGTGTCCTTTATTGTTATATTTTTTCTTCTGAAAACTGGCAAGCATTTGCCACTGGAGAAACATTTGCAAGGGTCATCCTCACTTTCTTGAGTCGGGTGATTGAGATTTATTCCCTGAGAAAATTGGAAAAGGGACGTCTGTGAATTCAAAAGGCTGGAAATCGAGTTCTTTTGATCCTTGTCTTTGGTTGTACGCTGTTCGTATACCCAACGCGATGCATAGAATTCTTACTTTAATTTCAAATCGTGACAACGCTCAATATTTTTTATATGTTACTATCTTAGACCCGCGAAAACCCACGGGATATTATAATTTTTGGTTTTGTGAATCTTGTAATTTGTAATTATATTTTTGTTTACAAATTACATACATGAAATAATATCAATAGTAATGGAAGCTATAGTAGCAACCGTAAATCATTCAATATGTAGTGTATTTAAAGAGGTGTCCTCTGCGTGCAAAATCGAATCTTCTCAAAGCTTAAATTTTCTAATAAAAATGCGCTTACCTAAGATTATCTGAATTGACCTGCTTGGTAAATTTGTCAATAATTTAAACAAAACAAATACATATTTCAAATTAAAAATCAATAATATATAAAATCATTTATTTACCTACTTTATCGCTTGTCTGATAACGATTCATTAACAGTTTTAATTTTAAAAATTAACAGTTCATTGATCTTGAAAATTATATGCAGTACAAATGAATACAATTTTGCAATCACGTTAGCATCGACAACCGAAATTAATATGTTTAACAATAATTTTACTATCCTACCTTGCCTGAGGTTCAACACTATTTTTTTCTTTGTGAACAATCGATAAATACGGAGGAAATAATGTGGTGTTTTTCGTAGATGGTGAATGATATTCATATAGCTTTTATTACTCGTACAGGGGTTTGCGAATATAACTTGTGGTAAGTTTACTTGTTTTGGGATTTTAATAGAAAATAAAGGGCTCGAATCTGTGTATTGGTGCTCATTTTAAATGTTTATAATTTATGGATGTGCTGCAAATAACCATACTATCATGAGTTACGCAGAAAATATATGATTGTACTTAATGTGATCGCGTAGACGTAAGTTTTAATAAAAACCTCGCCCTTTTATATTATTTTAACCGTCTATCCAAGTGCCGTCGTGATTAAAGCGAAAAATCCCTTGTAAAGAACCATTGGTATTAGGACTCGAAATAAATTAGTACCACGCTTCTAGCCCCTTAAGTCTTATCTTTGGTTTTATCGCCCACTTCGGGTCTAAGGGTAAGCCAGTTTATTGTTATTAATGTAACAAAGTTGTTTGTTAAGCGTTCGTAACCTGCTGGTCGAACCTCGATTATATCTGAAATCAGTACTGTTATTACAAAAACTACAGTTTATGATTTTATTATGCTAATTCACTAAATGGGTTGCTTTGCTCAGAACCAGTACGGTCATGACGCTCAAATGACGAGAAAAAGAAAAAAGGAAATGTATTTTTATTTCAAGTAATCTTGCGACTATCTGGCTATCCAACTTTATTCACCAACCATCGCTACCATTTCTAGCAGCTTACATTATTGAAAATATCTTAATTTAAGATATTTTTAAACTACTTTAATATTCAACCGATTTATCGTATTTCTTCTTGACCAGGTTAATCAATCACACGGAAAAAACTTACTGACGTAAAATATTCATAAATTATTAAAAATCTCTTTTCGTATTCCTGTTTAAAAGGGGACTGCAGGCCTTTAAAGAACGCATTGACAGATTTCCTAGTGAAATGTCAGTAAAACACAATTGTGTTCATAAAAATTCTAATATTTTCGCATTTCTTCATTATATAATAACAAGATAAACGCAGCTGAAAGCACTAATAGTTTTCAGGAAATGGCATGCTGTCATGTTTCTAACAGGATTTTAATAAATCATCAATTTTTCATTTTTCAACGTTCCCTGTCCTAGAAGTTGAAAGTTCTTATTCAAATTGGCGAGAACAGTTTTTCTTTCAAATCAGTATAGCTCACACTGATAGTGGTTTTTTGTTCGCTGTTGGTACGTTTTCATTCGAACATCTTTATGTACTAAATAGATCAAGTACTAATAAGAAATAAATGTAAACAAATACTAAGAAATGTCGTTAAACGATGTTTGTCATCAAATACGAAAGAAAATGTACATCATTACGTGCTGATGAATATGTAAGTACATAGTTTTTTTTACCATTCTTTTTTGACATATAGATATAATAATATTCTAATGTTGCTTTTTGTTTGTGTTTAGATCATACATCGAAAGATGTTGCTGCGAATATTTTCAAAAAAAAATGTATAATCAAAATCTACCACCCAAAAACTCTCACGGCCTTCTAGTCTAGCCTATCCAATTACGCTTTAAATATTTTCCTTTGTGATTCAAGACGGGCTATCTTCCCGAAAGTCACAAATCTTGGCAATACCCGTCAAACTTCGTTGATTGAAGACCATTGTGATTTGATTTTTGCCTTCCCTACTTCGTAATCTGACGTTCTTGAATATGTTTTCTGATTCGATTACTGATTTTCACATCTAAATTTGCGAGTCTAGTTTCCAAAGTTGCCTTTAAAAATATTATTTTAAACTTAAAAATAAGTAGAAAAATTTATTATTTTTCGATCTGCATAAATCGTGAGATTTTTTAAGGTCAAACTTTTTGTTTTCGATGAAAATGTTTTCAGCAAAATAATGCTTTTAAAAATATTTATTAACTACTAAATAAGGCGAAAAATGTTTTAAATTTCCATTTATGTAAATCAAGAGATGGTTTAACGACTTACGACTGTCAAACTTTTTGTTTTCGTCGATAATTTTTACAGTAGGTGTTAAATTGACTTGTTTTGCGCTTTGCCTTTGATCGCTATTTACCGAACAAAGGCTTCTATTTTTCCTACTACATTATAAGCCATTATTAACTAACTGTATTCTCTCAGTATTTATATGGGTTATTCCACCCTTTTATCGTGCTTTTTTCCTTAATTTCTTCAAGAAAATATTTTCGATGGTACGCAATTTCATATATTACCACGATGTTAATTATATTTTTTCTTTATGCTATCCATATTAAAACTACATCTTAAAGTCTTGAATACTTCAGGAATATTCACATTTTTCCGCAAGTTCTACATATATTTTGAAAATTATTATTTTTATTTTGCCATTTTGCCGAGATTCGGGGCACTGTACAAAGGTAAAAATACTTATTACTATTCACATATGTATAGCGATAATGGACAAGGTTCAGATTTGTGGGATAAATTGATAGAAATGAAGTGAAATGAAAAACACAGAAGATTCTAATTTGCAACAATGCCCGGTGGAAGAAAATATTTTATATTTTGACAATTTTTATTTTTGCTTATTATTATTTAGAAAGTAATATAGTTGCGATCTTAAGTAGGTTGCACCTTTAATATGTTAAAATTGACGTAAGCTTCCTTAGTATTGTATTTGTAAACAATATCGGGGTATTTCTTCATTATATCAGAGAAGAAAGGCGATTATTTGCTCCTATTCTTGCGAGCACAAAAGATCAGCAGTATGAAGTAGGAATTCAATGAAGAATGTCAATCTCCCTCTACAAGAGGAAGGGTGTAGGCCAGTGGTTCTTAACCTTTTTGGGGGTACCGAACCCCACCAGTTACATATGCACATTCACCGAACCCCTCCTAATTTGAAAAATTAGGAGTAAATGTCTATGGTCCGTATATAATGACTATGGTCATTTTCGGGCGGCCATCTTGACCGGTAATCGCAAGCTCTACCGCTGCGTGATCACCTTTAGCCAATGATGGACAAGCGGGGCATGTCACCACGAATCATATAAGTCGGGGGTCTTGATCTCCACCGAACCCCCGAGACTGACTCACCGAACCCCTGGGGTTCGATCGAACCCAGGTTAAGAACCACTGGTGTAGGCTGTAGTCTTGTTGGCTTGCGTGTGACGCGGGGCTTTTTATCCATTGTCGGCTTAGCTGAAACAAAACAGTCGGTAAATTCATTTTCAGTAATTGTAAACTAGTTTTATCGTTGGTACTTTGTAGCCACCCAACGCTCTAAATTACTTGATTTTAGTTGAGCCATTCGTTTACTTTAAATTGTTTTTTTTTCTTACTTAAATGTCATGATCTTTTAAGACATATTGTGGACTAAAACATGAAAATTGTCAGATACACAAGTAGTCTTAAAGATTATTCGAGCTCCCTTAAAATAGTCCACATGTAAGCTCTTCTCATTTCCACCGATTCCCATTCTCCCCGCCATCTAATTGTGGTATCCAAACTCCACCATAATAATATTTTCTTTTCGATAAATTTTTATCTCCCTTATAAATATGTTCGAAAATATAAAAACATCGCTATGTGATTGAGCCTTCTTATTTAGCCAACATATTTTCCTTCGCACCTTTTGTGAATTTTTTGGACGTCTTTCTACCAAAATTAGACGGTTTAATTAACTGTTGGAAAACCAATTAGCCTCATCGATGTTTACTTTATTATTAGGTAATCACTCTTATAAAATTCCCTAAATTTCCCTAGAATTATATACATTTAATTAATATAATTTTATGAGTTTATTTATTACACTGTTATAAACATATATATATTAGTTTATTTATACACGTGGTGGAATTATATAGTATTAAAATAGAAAATAAAACATTTTTTAACTTATTTCCACTTTTTTATTTTACCAGTACCGGTTTCGTCCTATTATGGACATCTTCAGGCTGGCAATTGAAATTCTTTTGTTACAGAATTTATACAAAATTAGGTACACAATGTCAAGGTAGGTACATATAAGTGGAAATAAGTTAAAAAATGTTTTATTTTCTATTTTAATATAATTTTAATATCATTTTTTATCATTTATACAACTTCGAAATTTTGTTTTTCTTTTATATAGTATTCAATATTATTAGTATTTAATTTATGCTTTAATAAAATATTTTTGCTGTGTAATGCCATCAAATTGTATTTGCATTTCCGTGAACCTTCAAAATGTCCCAATTTTTCCAATATTTTATTTATTGGTCACCGGACAAATCATCAAAATGATAATTCATCACATATTTAAAAAGTTATATAAAGTCATGGAAAGTGATGAAACAAAAACTTTATTAACTGGGTTAAGTAGGTTAGGTTAGGTTTAAATTTTTTTTCATCGTTTTTAATGATTTATATCACTTTTTAAAGGTGTGTTGAATTGTCGATGTGTTGATTTATCATGGAACCTTATT
The DNA here is from genome assembly GCF_061612785.1 of Hesperophylax consimilis. Taxonomy (NCBI): domain Eukaryota; kingdom Metazoa; phylum Arthropoda; class Insecta; order Trichoptera; family Limnephilidae; genus Hesperophylax; species Hesperophylax consimilis. The sequence continues at coordinate 3,895,337 of NC_142851.1, read as the reverse complement.
AATTCTTTCACACTGTTAAGAACCTAATAATGAATAATCAATACGAAGATCGATACAATTTATAATTTAACCTCATTGATCCAACCGGTTATCACGTGAAAATATAATAAATAATCAAAGAATTAAAGTGTGTACCACAAAATATTTTTGTTTAATTATTTTTTCATAATAGACACAATAGAATCTTGGCATACCTACATTAAACAGTAAAGCATTTGGATTAAATCAATAAATATTTTTCACCCTCTGCCCTACCCTATGATTTGAGCTTTACCAAGTTTAACAAATTATTTCCTTATATCCCAGTTTTCAACGAACTGTGGAGGTAGGTACCATTTGAAAATATATCATGCTTTCGGTTTCTCGCCTTTCCATTGCAGAAACAAAACAAAAGCCGCGCGCGCATTTCAGCTTCACTTTCACCCGCGGCTGGACGGTGGGGGGTGGGCGCCAGGGGAGGGTTGGTTGACTCTATCTGGGGGGTAATTGGGGTGGTTGACCTTGGCCTTTAGAGCGCTATAGGCCTGAATTGCCTGAAAGTTGGAGCCCACCCCCGGAACACAGTTTCGTGGTGAAGGGTTGTAAATACCAGATGTTGGCAATACGCGGACCACAATAAAAGCCTTCGAATAAAAGTTTTATTACTCTCTTTGTTTCGCAAAATAAACTACTTAATTACTCGCGTGCGAAGGAAGATTATTTTACAAATCCTCTATTTGATTAAATACTATTTTTCATATCTGTATTCACTATACACTTTTCATGGTTTTATCTCAAACCCTATTTGAACATTATTTATTCGTCTCTTATTATTTCCATTTTTCCGTAATAATTCTTCCTTCAAAACCCAGACTATGTAGAAGAGTCCATCGTTACATTATTAGATTGTGTAGTGTATTATTATATTGCCTTTGATAAATGAGAAACAGCTAAACTGTTCATTACTGTCGTTACTTATTAATTTAGCATGGAACAACATTTATAATTAACTTTTTAATGTGTAAAGAATTTCTTCCCTAAACGATAGGCGTGAAAAGCGACGCAAAATCATTTTCTTTCCCTTTACATTATGGAGTAAGTTCTTAACTTCTGATTTCCTGATAAAGGTGTTACGTAGAACGTATGGTAGACATACTCTTATGCGAATGGTACCATGTTCAAAAGGGTAGATAAGTGTTGAGTTTTGTATGGACGAGCTTTCACAGTTTAGCTTTTCACGGGGGGTGAACTCTATAGAAGCGTTTTATATGCCTAACCCATATCGAGTTCAATTACTTCTTTTCCGTTTTTATTATCGTACGACTTTTGATAAATGGCTAATAAAAGTATTAATTGCCGATCTTAAAACGTGTATGTTTTTTTTCTTAAGTTTGAACCATAATTTTAGATCGAACAACAATGTTTTATAAATAGAGTATGCGCTGTGAGTTGTTAGTTTCCAAATAGCTCAGTTTTCAACATTTTTGATAAATGGGGAATCTAATTTTAATTAGATTTTCTAAGCTTCAATCAACAGTCATAAACTGTGTAATGTAATCAGAAGTCTTACTTTCATTATTTTATCCCTTGCCATCGTAAAACTATCTCCCTTTGATCGTACCTTCCTGAAACGTATACGCTTCATGACATCATTAATTTCCAAACTTACACACACCTTTCCCGGAAATCTAATCACGAAACCTTGCTCTCATATGTTCACATTTTGACTATCCTCTCTTTTCGGCCTATTTTAGCGTATGTTTCCATTACATTTTATCAGTGAAATTAATATAATTTTGACTTGGAGGTTCGCAGCTTTGATGTAGGTACTGTACGTTTTCTTCTGTATTAGATCTCAAGTTTTGTCTATCCTTGAAATCGGACATATTATCTAATATATGTTGGTTCCAGGAGGCGTGGGATCGCAGTCCCGGACTAATTTATAGGTCCCCTTATAATTATTCCAGCACCCTGGGATCTCCCCGAAGGATGTTGCGCGTTATAATGTAATAATAAACGCAGGTATTTGCGTGAGCTTTAAACTTATCATTAAATATGATATTATGTAACCCGCTTAACTACACAGTTACGATTTACTATGAGAACTAAGTGTGCGTTCAGTAATATGGATTCATAACACCCTTAAAACCTGAGGCTTCGTTGAATATTTAAGTACTAATAACAATTTAATATCATTATTTTTAATCGAGGTTATCGTCTGACAAACTAGGTTAACATTTACTATTTTCGTAGATTAATTGATAATGTTAATTTTATCATTTGATTGTGTTTTGAAATGGCACTTTTGAATCTAGTTATTTTTGCAGCAGTCAGCCAGGTTGGCAGCAATCAGAGCGATATTATCTTAAAGCATTCCTTATTTGCGTGATAAAGGTATAAAGCATTTTATATCACAATTAATTTGAAGCGTTTCAGTATCTCAAATTACGAAGGAATTCATTCACTAAATTTTAAACTGAGAGCTTTAAAAAAATCGTTGGATTGTTATTACTTTAAGCCGTCACCACTTCTCGACAAAAATCTATTGAGTGAAGATGAAGGCAGATTAATCCCTCTCCAGTTTAATAAAGGATTATAATATGTTTTAATTAAAATTTTCCCCTTCGCTGGAAGGCACTGCGCGGGAGGATCTGTGTTAATTAATTGCGTAAACTTGCCCTGTTCCTGACGATTTTAATTAAAGATTTGTTGACTTGTATTTTGTTCGGTTAAGACTGTCAACTGCCTCCGCATTAACGCACAAAGTTGTGAAGCATCGCCCGACCCTCTATTGAGAAATCGACTATCATTATTTAGATAAAAGCTTCTTTTCCCCGTTTTTTATCTATTTATTTAGTTATGTTCGTTTCGTATGCTTACTATATTATATAGTGTTGTAGTTTCAATATCGCTCAAGAGATGGGAGTGTGTGTTTAGATTTAAGTTAATGAAATTTAGTTTATGTAGTTTTGATGGCAGTGGTAACGCCTCATGACAGAGACAACATGTCGGCCATGCCCGAATGGTTACGAGTACAGCCGATGCTAGTCTCCCGATCGTCAAGTGTATACATAATTAAGAAGAGAATTAACAGCACACTACACTTAAGATATTATATTCTGTATTTCGTGAATCAAGTTTTGGTTTTTTATCTATCGGTCCATCGACCTGTCCCCAATCGAGAAAGTTGTACAGTATTATTGTTATAATATTCTTTGGTTTCAAACTCATTTTGATATTTCTAAATAATGAGCCGACCAAATTCACCAAAACGTCGCCGTTAAACCCCTGACTTAAATTTTGGACAGGGAGGCGTTACGTGTATTTAATTAGAGCAATAAAATTTCTGGTACTACGTCCCCGCTTCATCGCGTTAATTGCAGAAGATAAGGGGTAAATTTAACCTAAACGTGGAGAATTAACTTCAAAGCTCGTGATTTCCATACTGTCTAAGTGATATTACTCGTATGACTTCTGGACACATAATTGTTGACCTTTTACATAAACTGCAATGGAGGAATTTTCAGATTTTTGAGATTCGTTAAAACATTGCTGATGTAACAAATAATGAAAGTCTTGGTTTGAGATGATATGGTAATATCATTTAGAATATTATCAACAAACTCGCCTTCATGCTTCATACAGCTAATTATGCTAATTAAAGAGTTTAAATTAAACCACTTTTTACCATTTGATGTCATTCTTAGAATATTACAAATCAAATATTAATTCTTTATTTACGTCAAGTATTTCCCTTCTACTGTTTTTTAAAAGTTTTTATTTCAAGCGTCTAAAGCAAATCACTAGGAAAAAGTATTCTGGATTATCCATACAGCTTCGAGATAATCTTTTGTTCCCCGGTCAATTTTGGTTTAGTATGCGGGTATCCTCTCACAGGGGTTTAAGTATAGATGGGATGTCTCAAAATTTGAGGCAACCGCTCTTCCAAATCATTTGCAAAATCTCTTTGATCGTCGTTTTATACCATTATACCTATAGCCTGCGGTCTTTCGTTTTTAAAATTTGATTGTTAATTAAGGTCACATCCTAGTTTACGCAAATTTGTTTGAATTCTGCATGGGGAAACCTCACATTATGTGCCCGTTTTACACATTAGTAAGCTTTTTGGTTTTTAAACTAATATTCTCCTGATGAAGGATGGGCATATCTGGTATCGGAATCAATATTTCACCCTCGGGTACATTAAGACCGACGAAGATCGAAGATTCAATCCAATTGATCAATTTTTACTAACGCTACGGAATCCCTAACGAACCTCTTTTGAGTAATACCGTTTCACTATCGACTGATTTGTCTTCTTAATATAGATTTAGTTTAGTTTGATTCCCCTATTTCTAAATTATTTATTTTGCTTTTCACGCACGTATCACAAGAGACAAAGTCAGAGGGTATTTTGTTTGCCTTTAATATTGGACTAAATTTATTACTTAAGGGAATTACGCAAACAGCTTTTATTTACGCTCACAGAAGTCTAGTAATGTGTAAATATTGTGACTATATTCTAAAAGTTTATATCAGTCATAAGTAGGAGTTAGCGAATTATGACCCCTTAGTTTTTTATTTGTTTTATTTAATCCTATTATGCAGACGAGGTTGATACAAAACACAGTGAGCGTGTTTAAATTAGCATGAAGGCCATCTGAAATCATTATTTCTTCTTGCGTATATGGACATCCGAAATTTAAATTCTAAGATCCTTTGAATCTAGCTAATCCCGCTTTATTGTTATGGCTTTTATTCAGTAAAGGCTTTTCGCTTGACTTTGAATTGATTGATGAATTCCTCTCATCCAAAAACATCGTCTCTCCATAAATGCCATAATTTATGACAAACGAGATAAAGTTCACTGCTGATCTATTAATCTTGAAGCTTGAACTTGAACGACAACTTTTCTGTTCTTGTCACTGCCTTTTTCCTAAATCATATTTCCATTTTGCAATCTATTTTATCTTTATTAACTTATGACCTTGTTGTAAGAGTTTTAGTGTACTTGTTAATGTCGCCTCATTTCCGATTTCTATCAAGTTCTGGATAGAACTGGATAGACGGACCAATTTCATAATAGCAATAGGTACATATTATAATGATGCATTGATCATTAAACCTACCACAAATATTAAGCATATAAGTACTTTTAAACATCATTCAAAACGTTCTAATAACCAATACGCACAAATACCTACTTCTTTCACAAACAGCACTGAGAAACAATTTATTCTTATTTTTAACATTTCTTATTTGTAGTTTAATGTGTTCTATTTACTTTTTGGTTATTATGTGTTTTATTTTCTTCTTATTTGTGTTTGTGCTTTGTGCAAAAATTTGTAACTACTACAAAAAATACTAATAATTTCAATTCGTGTCGATGCGTTTGTGACTCCTTCAAGAAAGATAGAATTTTAAATCAATCGTAAATATCAAAAAGCTTCTATTTTTGATACTGACAATTCGTAGTGGTATTCCATCGTAATGTATATATAAATATATATTTTTTATTCCATTCATTTACGCCCGCAAGACTTTTACATAAGTATATGTGGTATAATTTTGACATGATGTATAATTTAGAACATGAGAAAGAAATAATGAAAATAAAATTATATATAAACAAAAAATACATACATGCATGAATTAAAAAAAAGAGATATAATATATTGAAAAAAAATGGTGTCTTCTTGGTCTTTTTAATCTTGAAAAAAAATTATGATAATGACGGTATTTTAATTTATTTTTTTGGTTGTATTAATAAATTTTAATTTTGCCATTTTCTTTTTGCCGTCAAAACGACACATTCGTGAATTCGGCGGTGTTGACGCCACATCGAGCAACGTTGGTGATAACCGTCTTATGAGATATCGGCGGTTTCTATGTCATAATGACATTGTAGCCAGTTGGAACCGTTTCAGAATGTGCGGTTTTTAAAATCAACATTTTTAGTACAATGATGGAAATCAGAAAAATAAACTTTAATCTTCCACATATTTTAAACGGTCATAGTTTGTTAAAATATCCCAAATGTACAATTATTCCTCTAACTGTATTATATAAACACAATTGGGGGTGGGATGGGTTAACAGGGTGGTATATAATGATTTTATTACAATTATATGGATTGGTACACATAACCCCCCTTCCCCAAATGTTGTACATATAAATTGTAGATAGTTTAAGGTGTAATTGTCTGAAGATGGCTGCTGAATTCTATTCTAGTACTATTTATTATTCAAACACACATTACCTCACAAACACTTCAAATCCAGAAACTAATAGAAAGTCTAAACTTCTTTCCACATTTTTTTTACCGTTACCGTTATAATAATTGTATATAATAATCATACGAATAAGCTGTAAACGGAACGGTAAAAAAAGTGAAAGTAAGTTTTAAAAAATTTCAACGTATTTTTGAAAACGTTGTTTTGTCGGTAAACAATTTCGTCAAGTTTCTGGATTTGAAGTGTTTGTGAGGTAGTGTTTGAGTGTATTGAATGTACGTTCTGTATATGCAGAACGTTCAACATCCAACACCTTTGCCCTGAGCGTGTGGTATCCAATTGCATTTCACTTCGGGTTAACCGTCCATTGTTAGAGGCTTAAATTACATACTGCGTTTCCTGCGTACGTCGTTCCTACACTCCATTGCCGTATTTTTATTTTCTTTTCATCCTTTCTCCCTTTATTTTATAGTATTCGACCTGTGGAATCCCACCTTTGGTTTAAAATGTCTGGGAACCCACGGTAACTAATGAATCCTGAGAAAAGACTTTCATTGTTTTAAAAAAAAGTTTTTAGTTTTAGTACTTTCTTCCCTTTCCGTGGTAAAGTGTAAACATCCAAAACCACTGCCATAACTATAAAACTATGTGGTTTTATCCGTGTAATATAAATTGATAAACTTTTCCAAATCTCAGACCGTTAAAAATTTACGATTATAGTTTAATTCGTGTGATATTTCGGTTGCTTAAATCAAGATTTTATTATTGTTTATTTTGTGTCCATTATTTATTAGTAAGTTTTGGGTTTTACAAATATTGTTTATTTGATTAATACATACATTGAAAATTGTTTTCATGCTAACGTTTTTTCTGCATTTTAACATTTTTGTTTGTGTGAAATTTTAGATGTTTACACATTCGTAAATTATTCTGTATTATTCGTGGTCTGAGGACGTTCAGATATTATTTTTGGATTTTAGTACTACACTTTTACATCGGCGTGGGCGTCCTAGCGCAAGTTGCAAGCTGCAACGTCATTATCTTCGAGATTCCCCCAAAATTAGTTCGGAACTTATAAAGGACTTCATGTACCCTATGCAATCAATAAATTATGTTGTAATTTTGAAATATAGTTATAATAATGTGTGTATTGAAATAGGTTGATGCTATAATTAATGTATGACAAGAGAGGCTTATTGCATACCAGATGCCGCTAGTTTTATTTCGGGATAATCCTCTTCGTGGAATGATATTTGCAATTATGTGAATCCGTGTTTCTGAGTCATTCATTTTAGTTTCGTTGGATACCGCCAGAGTTCAGATTATTGATCTATCGATGGCCTTTCTGTGGTTAATGTGGGCGATTTGCTTTTTAATCCAACTATCAAATGCCGGCTTTGAAACCATCGTGGTGAGTGAGGTCCATCAAACTACACCGACCTGTCTTTTCGTATAGGTATTATTCAATCTCTCAATAGTAAAAGATTCCAATTTAATACTTGATTCCACTTGTTTCATTATCAGATCGGACTGGTTTCAAACAATTACGTTCATTTTTATTCTGGTAATTGTTTTGCTTAAAGTGATTGCATATTATCTCTTTGACTTAATTCGAACATGTAACCTCGTTGCGCTAACACAACACTGAAGGAGATACTCGATGGTTGTAATAATTCAATTAGCATCTTAACCACCTCAATTAGACTGCTGGACTCACACGTCCCCGACAGGCAGTCAGCGTTGATTTTGCTTTACTTTTTATAAGCATAAACAGACTCGTGCAATATTTGCTTCCGGTGCGTTTGGCAAGCCGCTTATGTGCGCAAGTCGCGGTCAATGAACCGTCTCGATGGTACCACTTACCATTGCTGCATGCTGCGGTCTGGAGTCTATAGTCTGCTCATTCCTCACTTCGCATTCCTCATTCCTATCTGCTACCTTCCACTAGCAGTTATAATATTATAACAAAATTTAACCAACAATATCCCTTTACAGCTCTACCCAACAAATACGATGATTTTTTTTTAACATTTATTTTGTCCAAAATGATGATGTATTCAGATATTACACGAGTTTCCATAATTACAGTCTTCAATCTTTTAATTAAATCATTGTTTCATTCCTCGTTCGCTCATCAACTCTCGTGTTCCTTGCTTCTCGTTCGCTTTACATGCCGTGTTGAAAAAACTCTCGGTTTGGTGTAATCTGTCAGTCATTACTCACAAACCTGTTTGCGAAATAATCATACCCGTACATGGAGTCCGCCGCGCATGTTTTTATTCCTTCCAAGAATTTCATTCATTGGGCTATTATGCTACAGTCTTTTCGCTGCACTGAAATATCCCCACGAAACTCCACAAACTCCTGCACTCCTAGTATTTCACATTCAGGCAAGTAAAACAACCCCACTTGTAGAGAATATTCCCCGATTTACTGGATGTATTTAAACATGGATTCTTTTGTAAATGTGCCGTTTGTGCATTGGGTGGCTTACTGGTTTGTTCGGTGGTCTAGTTTTAGCCTGGTGCTTTCTCTCATTTGCACATTCATGCAACTGGCTATCTCCGAGGAGAGCCGACAACTTTCGTGTTCCGTCTGATGCTGGTATCCAAGTCTATACGATTCGTACGTCGCGTCACCATTTGCAAAACACGTGGTGGCTTGAGCAACCGGTGTATTACTTGTGCAATTATTGGCAGAATACAGGTAAACTATTCGATTACATTGCTCTTGAATTTAAATTCGTCGGTTTAGATAATGTTTGTTTCATAATTTGAAATTTAATTACGTTGGATGCTTTCGCTTCTGTGGGTAGAACCGGCTTTATTATATTGTATTTTTTCTTTCTCATTTTTTTATTGCTTATGTCTGCGGTTGTTATTCTCTAATAACAAAATAAAGTGTTCAGTCGTAGAAGCAATTTTCAGCGTTATAAAACTATTTTCTAGGTCTTTTTATGACCATTTTAGTTGGCTTATTATACCATTGCTACATTATTCCAACTTCATGTACGGGTAATGTATTTTCTTGTGTTCAAAGAAACTAGTCAAACGTGTTGGGTGGGTTTGTATATAGGCCAGCAATTCATCGTAATATTTATTTATTGCCTCTTCGTAAAATGTTTATCTCAAATAAACCTTGTTCAAATTTAGGGTTGTTGGAAAAACAAGAAGGCTGTATGATTTGATTTGCTCCCACGAGATCTGTTGCTAACCGACTGATAAATAAGTGATTTTTCTCAAACAAATGCATAGTATATAGTATAAGCGCTTATTCTAATACATATCATCTACTTTCGTTTAACTGCTTTGGATGCAATTTATTACGCTAGTTTATGTGAACCTTGGTAATTATAATTAGTTATTGCTTTGATCGTGTCATACAATTAATCAATCAAGTGTGAATAATATTAATGTCTACTATTAGATGCGGGTTGAGAAAATTGCCTGATGCGGGAGTGATGATGTTTTTTTTTTAATTTTTGCCCAATACTCCGAAATCTATTAGATTTCCCTGTCAGATTTTTGGGAAAATTCATGTTAATATTATTAAATTTTCTAATAATTTTATTCATATCTTCCATAGCAACATTCTCCATTGATGTGTTTAACTCAAGGCCAAGTCCGTGCAATAAGTCATGTCCCCGTGAATGATGAATAATTTTATCAAGGCGCACTATAGATCACGCTCTTAACTAAGACCGGCACGTACACATGGGTTTTACTAAAATATCGTGAAAGAAAACTTATAACTATATCTCTGAGTTTTAGATCGAGTTAACTATGTCTAAAAATATATCCGCTTGTATTTCCAAATGATTTTCTTATATATATTCCAATAAACTGGCACACCTACTTACTACAACTAAATACCTAAATTCGCCCTCCAATAATAGCGTGTAACCAATCAACAATGATCGCTGATTGCTTTGCTCCTTTTTTATATCAATAATAAACACCGTAATGAAAACATTGAAGGATTTAACTTATTATATATCTCTGCACAACCGGGGTTTCTACAATTCCCTAATTTAAAAATAAATAAATTTTCTCACTTATTCGAATGATAATAATTGGATATTGGTCCGTTCCATCTCACCTTTTTAAAATGCACCTGCTTGACTCCCCAGATTGTACTTTCTGTGGTCTAAAGTATCAACTTTACATGTTTTTGGCCCTCTCTAATAATAATAAAAATAATATTTGGATGATTTCTATAGCGCCGTTTTTGTGCAAAATCACCTCAAGGGCGCTGAGTAATATATAATACATGTCTACAACGATCTACGTTGTTTCTAACTATAGACTAGTCAAACTATTATCACTTTATGTCTATATTCTTCTACTCATCTCCGTATAACATCATATCTCTTCAAAGTCCGAACTCAGCCCCAATCTTCCATAGTATAATTATGAAATTTACCGTTTTAAATAAAATTAATGTATAAATTCGCCTTCCCCTCTCCATAATTTGAAAAGATGGCCTTGAACACCCTTGAAGGGTGAAAGCCATACAAAACTTTATAAATAAAAATCGTACGAGGCCCACATATTTTTCGTTAAATATGATCAAAAACCAAACAAAATAATCCCGAAACCGTCTAGTTGTTCCTACCGAAAAATACAGTTTCCTTACGATGCGTAACAACGCCCCCTTAAATATGTTCAAATGAACGTAAAAATGTGTTTGCGCCACTGTATTACCGGGAAAGTTCGTGGCTAAACCCAATTTACAAAAAAATCATTGCTTCCATTTCGCACGTGGTGCCTCACACGTTCGCCTTTCTTACCGCGAAAGATAATCTATAGGTTCCTGTAGTTTGGTGACGTGAGGCGAATGACTAAGCCGCGACCGACTGATGCAATCCGATGCAAACCGTATTACAACGTATTACCTGAAGTTAATTTGTTTTGCCACTTGACTGTCTTACTTCGTATTTGGCGCTCACTGCTTCTTCCGCAACATATGAACCAAATATGAAAATTATTTATTTATGATCTATCGCGGTTGTATTTTTTTTTGCAGAAACTCCTTTTTTATAAAACGTTAATTGTATAAAGATTTTTTTGTAATCAGTTCGGCAATGCATATTTGAAATGTGACTGAATTATCAAAGAATATCGTTAAAATGGCTTTCGCAATTCTTCTCGCAATTCTTCTTGCGAAAATGCCAGAAGTGGTCTGTTTCTTCTTTAAAAATTTTAAAATTATCGCTTTGCTTTTAAATCGATGAATTTCGTTTTTATCTCGATTACCAAAAAGTCGGCTCTCGTTTTACTAAGTAGGTATTAATAATTAATTTTTGAGACAATTCTCCAAAATTGATTCACTTAAAGGCCTTATCTCTACCGACTTTTCTCAGTACGGTAAAAATACCATCACAATTGTAGCGGTTGAATGATGTGAGTTTAAGCATGTAAACCCAATGATTAAGAACATTGTGCATTCGTGATCCTAGTACCTACCTATTGTCTTCAACTCCATGTGGTAGTTTTAGGCTAAAAAGTTGCCAATATGACGTAGTAATATCGATTCAATAATTGTCTTGGTTTGAAGTGTTCAAATGTGTGTTTCAGGTTTGTTCCGCAAATTGCTTGGAATCCGTGAGAATTCGTCGATAACGTTTTAAAAACGTATTAACTAGTTCTTTTGTTTTGTCAATGACCTTTCTCTATATAGCATCTATGCAGTATATAATATCTATAGTTAGGTAATGCAGTATATAGTATCTATGCAGTTTACAAATAAGTACGTCCCATTATTTTTAAAAGTTCAAATACTATTTTACATCGTAGGTACATTATGTATTTTTAAACAAATTCTTTTTGACCAGAAAGAACCCTTACTTCAGGCCCCTGGCATATTCTGTTAGAAGGTTATAGTCTTTCCACTTTGCAATAAACTTAAAATAAATGAATATTCCTTAACGTAAACTGAAAACTGTTTTTGAAAGGTGATAAAATACTCTTTATTAGAAATAAACATACGGTTTTTGAAATATTAAAATTAGGAATGCAAACATAAAAAAGTTTTAAAAATTATTCACTTTACGTTTTTTTTCGTAACTAATATTACTGATGACAAAAAAATTCAGTCATATTTTATCACACAATAAACATTATTGTCACCTAATTTTTTTGTCGTTTCATGTAAAAATTTACATTAAAAGTTTAATAATTTTTTTTTCAAATGCGGTCGGAAACATAGAATTCGTACAGGTGAACATTTTAATTCGTCTGTGGTTAACTTTTATAGATTTGAATATAAAGCGTGGTGTTTCCTCTTATAACGTTTAGATCATATTTCTCACCATGACAGTAAGGGAGTTACAAAGATTTCTATGAAACGTATGTGGGCTGTTCCCAAAAGAAAACAAATCAGCCCGAGGGGTTAAAATAACAACGAATACAAAAATAATAAATGTAGCTTGTTGTAGTGAGAAGTAACATGAGAAAGAGAAATTGATAAAATGCTGCCGAAAAAAGAGGACGGTTTACCTGGAACTAGTGGCGGCTCGTGACTTTTGGGTGTACTAGTATGTTAATATTACAAAAAATGCTTTAATTGATGTTGTGTAGCTGGAAATTTTGTTTTTGATTTTTTGTATGAAGATTTTCAAGAAATCCGGTTGGCGCACAAACTGAAATTTCGTGAAAATCTCCATACAAAAACTCGAATTTTCAAAAAAAAAATCGTTTTCAGCTACAAAAACATCAATAAAGCCATTTTTTGTAATATTAGCACTCTAGTACACCCAAAAGTCACGAGCCGCCACTGCCTGGAACATATTATCAGATTGAAATTTAGACTAAATTAAATTGGTAATTTATTGATGATGCTGTAATTATTATTTATGGATTTCCTGATTTCGAATGCCTCCTAGGATTCATATGCTTTTAATTTACAGTTATCAATATACTATCTCATATTTCTAAACATGTTTCGAACCATTAAACATTATCATAACAGATTTTTGTTTTCGCTTTCAAATAAGGGTTTCCTTGTTAATCAAATTAAATTGATGTACCAGCTCTGAATTCCTTCCGGTAAACCACCCAAGTCCTGAATCTATTTTAATTCAGTTTAATAATACGCAATTTTGCCCGAATTCGGAGAACTGGTTGGGGTTGGTTGTAGCGATTAATTGCATTACCCGCTCTGATTTCATCATACTACAGAATCCACCGTTGCATAATGGTTTGGGAGAAATTATTAGATTTACCGAAAATAAGAATTTAGAAGAAATTTTCGAATAAGTATGCCTACTTTTTATTCGCTTTATTCTGCTGTTCTTTTTCGTGAACATCATATTTTTATTTGATCAAACACCGAAAACGTATATTATTTTCTATATCTTAATTGTTCCGCTTTCCTTTAGCACTATAGGAATCCGTCTAGTGGAGTATGCAATATGCTCGGAAAAAAGAATGCGACCCTGTTTCTGGGTTTATTTGCTATTGCGTTTTCGGCCCATAATTATAATATATCTATGTTTCATAATTGAAATACGCATATACTTAAATTGAATTCAATTACGAAAATGTTGCTTTATAATTTATTACGCAACCCACAAACTGTGTTGTATTAGTTCCCTGGAAACTTGTGTAAGTTGTCCCGCTGTGGTCAAATGTGACGTGAACATCGGTTATGTTTGCTGACAGCTTATGAGGATCTCATAAACCGGGATAAGTTCCTGAGCTTTAAGTATTATGTCTTACAATATTGTCACTGTGCTGAGTTATCATGGAGCCGTTCTTCCCATTGATACAGATCAACCCATATGAATATGACCTAAGTCCAGTGTTTCCATCTGTTAATTTTAATGTTATAACGTCTTGTGTCGATCTCATCGTTCGTATTTTAGCTCGTTAATTGTACGTCATATCTCATATCCATAATAACTTCCACGTTATGTGTATATTGGTTTCCTAATGTAGAATAAAATTTGCATGCAACCATTATTGTATTGGTACTCTTGTGAACACTATACTACTGTTTATAATAGTTTACATCGTGACACAATTTTGTAAAGTTTGCAACTAGTTCCGCACTACTGTCAGGTCGGAATTATTATAGTTAAATATGTCAACATGACGACAATTGAATAGATATCTCGAAATTTAAATACAAATCCCTACACAATGTATAATTACTATTACAATTATGAACGACAGATTCGGCAACAATGTAAAGCAAACTTATTGAAGTATTTCAATTAAATTCTTGACATTCAATTTTAAATTTGTTTGTTTTAGGGTGAATATTTAATGTTATTGCAATGGTGATGCAATTTCTCCCTTCAATATTATAGGGGTAGCTTCCCATCCAACCGCCCCTATCGCTGTGGTGTTGCGCCATCATTTCTCCTGTTACATTTACAAACGAAACTTGTGGATATTTGACTAACTTGTTTATTAGGAATTCTCGTGTTTATCACAACAATGATCACGAATGAATTAGGTCGTCCAAAATTTTTTTACATAATAAGTATAGTTATTCTGAAGAATTGTGAACTTTTTGATATCAATCACTTCTACTATCAGTTGTTAAGTTAGATACACGCCTGTCTGTATTGACAGCCTCTGAGATCGAGGGGTAAGGCTCTCGACTAGCAATTCGAAGGTGGCGGGTTCAAATCCCGGCGTGCCCAAGTATTTTTTTTTGATAAATTTCTGTTATTACCCAACTTATTAATTTAAAAAATATATAGTATACTTGCGACACATTCAAGAATGGAAGATACTCTCAGTATCGCCCTGGTGTAAGAACACTATTCAGAATTGAAACGTTGCTTGAAATGGCTTGAGCCGTGTTTGGTGACCAGATCTGAATAGCCACGAACTCCCCCACCTTCCTCTTCCCCGATCTCATTCCAATCTCCACTACCTTCAGCCTCACGGCATACCTCTATTGAGGATGCCATAGTCTCACTGGCTCCAGACGGCTGGGAAAAGTTGGGACTCTTGTGCGGTATTGACAAAATATTTTTGAAGTGAAACTTCTTTAGGCGCGTAATTCGGGGACGGAGTAAAACCGAGTCAGGATCGACACGAAAATGCGGGTACCCCCACCACCGCTCACCGTTCACTGTCCCTCTCTCACCATATGCGCTTGTTGAGGTGGGGGAGCCGCTCACGAACGTTCTCTCTCTTCTCTTCTTTCCTCTCTCTCAGACACCAGCGAACTGCGCCACGCCAAGCATCAGCTGCTTGGTTAGTATACTGCGTCGTGAGTGTAATACGAGTGAAATACGTAATTGATTGTGGTTCATACGGTTTAACAAAAGAAGTTTCACTTCTGTCTTGCGTAGGCTTGACACACCCACTTTTTTTTTTTTCTGTAATCACTTTTTTTTCTCATCCTTTGCATTAGTTTTAGTTATCTACCCATATCTGTAATCTGATGCAATCTTCACCTTCTGTGTTACGATACGTTTTATTCTTTACGCACATTTAACAATCCGACTCCTTTGAATTTATTTGCTTCCACACTTAAACTGCTAAAGTCCTCGGAGTTTTGGGCGAAGGTACCTGGGCAAAATTAGTATTCCCTACAAGAGCTTCGGAACTTAAAGCTTGACAGCTGGCTATAAAGTGTATAACCCAGTAATGTGTTAAGGTTCACACTGAGTTTATCGTTAAATAAATAAGAATCTAACGAACTATCAAATACTCAAAACATGCCTTCGTTAAATCTTTAAGAACCCGTTCCCTTACTGATCATTAACTAATCATGTATTTCTGTTTAGCCTTGATCTTAAATTAACCCCACCACCTCACAATATTTAGTAATTTACTAACTGTCGCTTTAAGCAATGACAGATTTCGCTTTCAACAAGTTTGATAAATTAATAGAGCTTTCAGCCCGCCCGATAGCGTTTTGAAAACGTGATATTTCCTAGTTGATTATTTTTGTCAAATGTAATCATAATTCAAAATTACGTATTTTTTTTTAACTGCCTAAATTCACAGGTCTCATTTTCAAAATTCCAAATTCAATGCGGTGAAATTCCAAAACTTTCACGTAATATTAATTAAAAAATAATTTAATTGTGGTACCTTAAAGTCGTAAGATTGTGGGTAATTATGAATTGTCCAATTTGGATGTCGCAAGTTTTTTACTTGTAAAACATAAATTTAACAACAGCTCTTTGGTAATAATGTTTAAAATTCTTATCACGACTCATTTCCACGCTCTCGTTATACAGACAATTAGAATTTTCATTTTCCGTCCATTCGCTTTTTTCTGAAACTGAGCGTAATTTTTCGTCGGAATTAGGTTTAGTTGTGAAGGCTCTCCGAATTGTTTCCACTCTACTTTTCTTCATAGCAAAATTCCAATAGCGTGTAGAATTATATTTGAAGAGCAATAATGTACCAACCTATCTTACGAATTCTTATATTGAGAAAACATTTCTTTTTGCATTTACTGTTCCATTTTACGGCGTCGTAAATCTGCACTCCCAATTCGCAACTCCTCTGGTGGAAAATCGGTCCCTGTTGTGTAATTTTCTTTGAAGTTTGATGTCCAGAGTCGTTCTGTTCTGAATGAAAATGTCATTTTCTTTTGTATCGCCCATTTGATAACAATATAAATACAAACAGCTGAATCCAAGATCGCATTTCGTTCTGTAATATTTTTTTATCGAGTAACTGAAAATAAATATGTTTCGTAGTGATAATCTTTAAAGAACGTCTGACGTCTGCCCGCAGCTCGACGGGCGTATTATCACATCTCATCAGAGATCTGCCGGCTCTCCTCCACAGCTTCCCTTATCTCGAGCCGGGGAGCGCCGATAGCCTGTACCCTCTACTGCCTGTAGTAAGCTCTAGTGGTTTAGGCCTCCCTGCCCCCTTACCCCTCCTCGCTCTCACTCTTATTTTATTTTCAACCAGGACCTTTATTTACTACTACGACGGCTCCGAGTAGCGCTCACTCGCTCACTTTCCACCTTCTACCTCCCCTCTCCTCCCCTCTTCCGGCGCTTTCCCACTCGGTAATCTCGCTATCCGTTGGCATTCGCTCTCGGAGCGTAGTCGCGTTCACACCGTCAGTAATATCGACGCCGGTTGTCCAAAGAAAACTTGCTAAGTACCAGCTGCGTAGTATTGCGTAACAAATATTATCGAAGCGATCAGCTGTTCGCAAATATAGTACTACTATTTTCAGCGTTTTCCACGGGATTCCAATAGTGTGATTCCATAACTGGCTTAGAGATAGTTTCTCTAGTAGCAGCCAGCGTCCATATTCGAAGTATTGCAGGAAGTCCCAGTAACCAGCCACAGCTACTGTAAGCACCGGGCGCTGATATTGTCAGTCGCAGTCGCAGCCGCAGCCGCCTGGATCCCAGGATTATCTTCGCACCTCCACCAATTCTCGTGCTTCCCAGAGTTTTATAGTGAATATTGTTTATCATTGTGCCATTATGGTAAGAAAGTGTCCATTATTCCAGCAGTAGCCGCTTCTCGGCGATTGTTATGATTTTCTGTTGCTTGTCATGTGTACCTATTTTGAGAGCTAATTTATTTAATGCGCAAGTGACGTGAGCTCAAGTGCATCGTCTAATCGTTTTGGCGTTTTTAGTTATGTGAGTATCTTGAGACAGTAATTAACTTTTTAATTTTTTTTTCTAATTTTCTTTCAGACCCTTGTTTTTCTATTTATATTTCTGATCATTGTACAATGAATAAGCTCGTACTATGAAATATTACTGTATACGAATACATTAGCTCTCAAAATATTATATTGAATATTTAAAAAAATCTTATTCGCTCTCTTAAAACCTTGTCCCAGACGTTAAACTAAATGTTTCTTTTTGCTAGATTTATGGACGGCCACTAAGGGGGCCGTAATTCTTAAAGAAAAATTTCTAAAGATTTACTTAATGTTTCAAGTTTGACTTGTTTTTAATCGAGTTCCCTGAAGCCGGGCTGTTACCCCTGCTTACGTTTAAAACAACTGCGAACCTTTTTTCTGGTCATTTGAAAATCGATCTTTTGTAATGTTAAATTTGTTGCCAGTACAACGTAACGATAAATTACCACTGTCTATCATCGTAGATCACTCGACGTGCCAATGATTTAGC
This sequence comes from Hesperophylax consimilis, assembly GCF_061612785.1. Taxonomy (NCBI): domain Eukaryota; kingdom Metazoa; phylum Arthropoda; class Insecta; order Trichoptera; family Limnephilidae; genus Hesperophylax; species Hesperophylax consimilis. The sequence continues at coordinate 3,877,040 of NC_142851.1, read as the reverse complement.
AGTTGATGCGATTGAAATAAATCAACTCGAACGACGCAATCGGAAAATATTTCAATTTCAACATAAAATGATTGCGCTACAACAACCGATACATTATATTATCATAAAAAAACTGTTCGTAAGCTACTTATCAAAATTTAAAGCATAAAAATAACGAGATATTAGTTGAGGTAGTCCCACCCCATCGACCCCTTTACTGTAAGTAGGTTGGTACTTTAATGTCATATTCATCAATTGATTTTCTTTATGTAATTTAAAAATAAAATCATTTAGTTGCATAATACCTATTATTTCAATTTGGAAATTCAACATTCACTTGCTGGCATATTCTGTAAATGGTTATGAATGAGAAATAGAAAAGTTGTTTAACTAAATCGCGACTAAAATCAATTCCACGCCTTTAAGTTTTTTTAACATTAATATTCAAAATTCGAAGAGCTATGCTTCCGTTAACCTTTCTTACGTTAAAGATGACATGTTCAACGTCAATATCTATGAAACCATTGTGTTCATTATATTCGCGGGACGCTGTTGGGCTGTCTTTTATGCATTTCAATTATTTTCAATGCAAGTTCATTCCTTTGGTTCGGCTCGACTCTCCATTTCGGGTCGTCCACAATAGCAGAGGCGACTTAAGTGGGATCTGCTCTTCTGTCTCACAATACATTATTCAAGTTCAAGGCTATGTCATCACGGAATAAACATCCGTATACTGAATAATGTCTTAGGTAATCAGCTTTGTTGATAGAGCTCGCATTTTTTACCAAGCATCACCAATCACCATTGTGTGTGGGTCCAATTAAAATAATTTGGCATATTCGTTTATCTATTGTCTTGTAATTACGTTTAAAAACGGCAAAAACGTTACTTTATAAACACATCATTTTATCAGATTTCATAATTCTTGCGGTTTTCGTTATTTTTTTCTTGGCAAGCTTTTATATTTTTTCTCTATATTTTATCAGTTCATAGTGTGGGCAATTCACCAGTTGATCTGTCAGCGGATGTTTCATCTGTTGTTTATAAAACAGAGTTCGCATAGCGACAAATATATTCCAATAATTTTTATAATAAAAAAAACTCACTCAAAATTTAATGCACGTTCCCGCCACCGTTTTGCATTATTTTTTTTATTATTATTCTTGGCGCGTATTTCGGTTTTTGTAACGTTGGCAGGTTGATCGTAAAGAACTTAAGTTACCCGTGAAAATGTTACTTTCCCCTCACGGACCACCGTTACTGTTAATCCACACATTTTTTTTACATGTTAAGGGCTTATGCGTGGGTTTTTTTAAGTGAATAAAAATATCTTTGTTATTGTTATGATTCATTATTAGTTAAAAGTAGTCTATTTTGGAGTTAAACGAAATGTTTACCTTTATCAGTGTCAGGTTTATTTTATCTTATCAGGTTCGCGCACACTTTATATTCTTTGTGAATCACGTGAAATACTAAGCACGACCGGTCCCAGTGCAATTTGTTCTGGCGCTTTATAATATCATTTTAGTTTTATGAGAGTTTATTGCTTTTTGGTACTTTTGGCGTGTGCCGCTATTTTTGTATACACTTACACAATATTTACCATATGCCAGTAATTTTAGCAACTATTATGTCAATATTTGCAAAACTCTTTTCTCGTGTTAATCTCTAACCTTGAAAGATTCATTGGGGCTTTGTTTTTTATTTTTCTTTTACCTATGTGTGGTGTAGCTTGAGAAAACATTTTATTTGTATTATTATTCGTGAAAGTTTTCACTGTATTCCCGAAAATCTTACAATTTACCTTCTTTTTTATTATTATTATTTAATATATATATTTACACGATGATGCAGTACATTTTCTTTTGACTATCACACTAGGCTAATGCCCGTGATGTTTACCTATAAGGGATGTATATTTTATTTTTGGTTTTTGAAATCTAAGCTTTTCTAAAAACCATTGTATCGCCAATAATATTCATCATAAATAATTTACTCGTATTTACGCGCTTGAATTGAAAAAATATCATTACTTTTTTAATATCCTTGAAGGAGTAAAAATTTCGTCACGTTGTTTTACAACTTTTATTTTCCTCGTACTTTATATTTCAATCATTTTGTTTTCCTGATTTCCCTTTAAAATTGAAATCCCGAGGTGATTCTAAACTGTGCGTTACACGTTAACACACTCTCTTCTTAAAACAATAACGTCTGCTTGAATTATAAATAGTGAAGCCAAGTCGTTGTGTTGTGTTGGATTGTGGGACTCTGCACGTAGAAAAATTAGTAGTGCTAATTTATTAAGAATCTCTTAAAATTATTGATAATCCTGTTAAAAATGAGATTGCAGGCCTTTTCCTGATAAACTTATAGTAAATTCCTAACATATCGCAGCACGTGTTCATGCACCTGCATTTGCCTTGATAATATATAATGACGAAATGCGAAAATACCAAGATTTTTACGAATATATCAATTCATAATTTATGGGCCTGCAATCCCGTTTTTAACTGGATTACGAATGATTAAAAGAGATTATTAATAAATTAGCAATGCGTATTTTTTCCGCGTGTAGCTCGATGTTCAGAATAAAGTCATACAAGTCTAGCGTTACAAGAAGCCATCTTTTCCAATGATGACTTCGTGTTTTTCCGCAGTATAAGTTATGAAATGTCTGGATTTTGATTAGTTCTAATATTGTAATAATGACGGTTATCGGTATCGGATAATGCGCGAATCTGGCGATAATAAAATAACAGCGAACTCGGCACGCACTCGATATCTTCAATCGGCACTTTCGCATTTCGTAATGCGGATTTATAGATTTGACTAAACGTAAATCCCTATCTGGTATTGGATCTCTGACGTAAACATAATATCTCACCTTGAAATGTATCGCAATAGGGTATTTAAATTTTTTTTGGAGAAAATTACGATATGTATGTATTTATCCGGCCCGCCACGCAGTAGGTGGGCAGACGCATCCGCCGCTAAGACCTAGACGATCCTCACCCATGAACCCTTGCACCCCTGCTAAGTCACCAAACGTAGCGAACTACTTGGGGTGACTGACGACAGAGGTGTTAATAATCCAATGAATGGTACTTGGGGCGGCGATACCCATACCCGCCTCCCAAATTGATTACGAAATACTTATAAATTCATCATTTATCAGTTACGTGGACAATCTATTATTATTCTTACCGGACTGGGAAGTACTGATAAAAATATTTCTCTCTTGTTATTCCTTTGTTTTCCTCTCTCGTTTTATTTCGGATATTTTATCCTGCCCCGGCATCATTATAAAGCGAACCGTCTCTGTGTCCTCGAAGGGTGTGTCGGAGATGATTATTTCCAATTATTCTCCATTTATCATCGTTGGTTTGAGAGTAGATACATAAAGCGACTCTAAAATTCAATTCGTCTTTGAATTATTCATCTTCTGAATGGTACTGAAAAATTTTAATGATCTTGTATTTTTATCGATACATTTAAAAAATAAATTTAATAAAATTTTTATGCGTGACCTCACTGTATATTTAATTTTTTTTAGTGAAAACATTGTCAAACTTAAGTTTATATGTATCTCTAAATTCTAAAAACAACGTCGCTATCCGCGTCTGTCTGTTTGTGCGCTTAGTTCTTCTAAACTACGCAACGGATTTTGGTACGGTTTTCACTATTATTTAGAGAATTTCTCCCGGAAGGTTTATATATAGATTATAAATGCATATTATATTTATATAAAGTAGAGAAGAGTCAAGTAACGCCGGATACACGTCAGCTAGTTCTAAAAATTATAATCTAAGTACCGGTTTCAAGGACTGTTTTGATGACTCACTACTGCTACTGGTATTCAAACTGGGCCGCCCTCAAACATATGAGTAAAGTGATGAAACTAACTTACATCTTAAGCTGTTTAAGACATATTATCCTGAATAAAAATTTACTCGGAATTACTTACTTTGCACTCTGCTATCAATAATACAATATGTCATTACAGGATGGGTTGGAACTTATAAAGAAACACCACAAGCTTTAGACAGCACACAAATTAATATTAAAAACAATTCTACTTACACCATATACATATTCATCAGAACTTCTGTTTACAGATTTTACAGATAGAAATCTAAATGCTTTATACTTCTACCTCGCAACATTACAATTTTTCAAAAAAATATTCTAAATAAAACTGCACCTTTTAAAAGTTATATAAAACTCTGACAAACATCAATTCTCCCAACTCCAAAATGTAAAAAAACAATGGGGCAATATAAATTTCTTGTAATTTTTTTAATACTTTACCCGAAAGTATTTAAAACATAAATAAATAACACACATCCCCATTCACACAAGCTTAACTTAATTATGATGTTTCATCTTATATATAACATTATACGAAATTATTACTATGTGCATTGTAACATATATTTTGCAAATGACGTAACCGTTTTTTTTATAAAGACGTTAAAAAAATAATAATGATTTATTTTTTAAATCGAACTTAATATTACTATAAAACCTGTAATGAATGAATCATAATTGTCATTAATTTGTAAAACTTCATTTAAAATGATACTTAGTTTGACTATTGATCATTTTATTATTATCTTGTTTTCCAAAAAGAGTTTAATTCTATGCAAATGCATTAAAACCTGATTACAAATCAGTTTACACTTTAATTCTGCCAATTATAATAACGTGGTGGGAAGGTCTTAATTATTACTTAGCATTTGATAACATAAATTCTGACTATTCTCTTTTTATTGATGCAACCGTATAGCCGTAGCCTGCTGCTCGATTTATTTTTGTAACTCGTCGGAATATTTATAAACTGCTTCGTTGTCTCTGTAATAAAGCGGTGGCGAAGACTCGGCTTGGGCCGCTCCGCTCTATCGGGAGGGACTCCTTCAAAAATGTGTGGGGTGTCTGTAAGGTGACCAGATTGTTTGGATTCAGACCAGGACATTGTTTTTGTTTAAACATACAATGTAATACATTATTTTCTATAATAATAACGTTAGTTTAAAAGTTGGCAACATGTTGTCTGTGGCAACCCAGTTTTCTTTTGTTTTTTCTCTATGCTCTGTACACTGCTGTCATTTTTCTTGTAATACGTACATCGTTAATAAAACCAGTTTTTAAAAGTGTTATATTTTAATTTAATAAACACAGAAGATTACAACAGGTTATGGGCCCAGATCACCACAGGCCACATACCTATCAAAAATAAAAGTACAGTAAAGTGACTAGTTGAAAACAATTACCGGAGAAACGAAAATAAACCTCACACCACACGCGTGTTGGCGTTGGAGGTTAAGTTCCCGGGAAGGAGAAAAATACTTGCTACATTTTGCTGCAGGGAAGGAAATACTAGTAAGAAAGGAATTGAAAGACACGGTGGACGGAAATAATACAGTTATCAAAAGTGTTATAGGGAAGGGAGGGCAAGATGGAAGGAGCGGGCAAGATGGAAACTATCTACCTATCGCCAACCACTCGACAAAGTGCCCGTGTCTCTACGCACACAGATATAAGCGGCCATGTTGTATTTATGTCCGGTGACTCGGTTCGGCTCGCGCCACCAAGCGACTTGCACGCGTGTTTTGTATTTTCGCGACGAATTATTACAAAATCAGTTGACTTTAAAAGTGTGACTACTCATAGAAAGTAAGTAATACTACCATTTTGTTTTTATAAACACTAACTATAAGGAATAGATTGTATGAATTGATATTTAAAGAGGAAAAAAATTAAAGGATTTTCTAAGAAATTGATATTATTATTGGCAGTTAGCTTATGGGCAAGATGGAAAATTGCATTTTAGGGCAAGATAGAATAGTTTCCATTTTGCCCGCGTTCAATTATTTTGATTTCTGTTTTAATTTTTTTCAACTAATTGAGAATGATTCTCTTTATAGATGGTGTTCAAGTATATTGCAAATAGAAACATAGGATGGACGAAGCTGTAACTACTACAATACGCGCAGCTTATAGCTACAAATATTTATTGAGAAAACAAGACCAACAGCAGATAGACTTGTTTAATTAATTCCAGATAATTATGTTACTCATCAAAATCTATAAGCTTTAAATTTAGCTCGAGAACAATATGTATTCATGGTCAGTATTCCCCCCCACCAAGCCACAAGCTGCAACCATTGGACGTCTCGGTTTACCGTTCATTCAAAGTGGCTTTTGAGCAAGTCCTAGACACTTTTCAAAAGAATCATCCTGGAAGAAGAATAAATAAGTTTGATATAGCTAGGCTATATGCATCGCCTATGAACAAAAGTGCTACTGTGCAAAATGCCACTAGTGGGTTCAGAAAGGCTGGCATCTTCCCATATAGAGACATTTGTTTACAGATTTTGACTTTGCACCGGCCACTTTTTATGAAAACGCTCCAGTAATTGAAGGCGAACAAAATTTCATTGCGACTGTTGAGGGAGACAAAAATACCGACACAAATGATTATTCGTCAATAAACGTCAATATTGTAGACAATATTACCAATGAAACATCTACTGTCCATGATGGTTATGAAAAAAAACAGGATGAAGAAGTGCAACTTAATTTTGATAATACACAAAATACGATGTCAGAAGACAGTATATTTAGACAAGTTTAGGTGTTATTGATAAGAGTTTGGAACAACCATCCACCTCGTACTAAATTTCTCCAATTAAAATACTTCCATCACCAAAAGTTACTCCTACAATAAAGAATCGAAAATTGAGATGTAAATAATCAGAAATCCTAACTAGTTCTTCATTCCAAGAAACTATTGAAAAAAATAAGGAGCTGAAAGCGAAACCAAAATTAGTCCTTAATCCGGTCATCAATGGCAAGGAAAACAAAGGAAAGGGCAAAGGAAAGGGTAAAAGAAAGGGGAAAAGGACAGAAAAAGATGAGAACATACTACAACATCCGGAGCAGTCAACACAAGACTATGTGTTGTGTGTATTATGTGGAGAAGCATATGTGGAACCGCCCACAGAGGACTGGGTACAGTGTCCACAGTGTTGTGGTTGGGCACATGAACTATGTTCAGACATAGAAAACGGTTGTCTTTTATGTGTCAACTGTAAAATTTATGGATATCTTATTCATTCCATCTTGCCCTTATAAGCTTTCCATCTTGCCCTCAGGGTTAGGGCAAGATGGAATATTTCATGTTTTTCTTTTATGGGTCCTAACAGATTTTATACTCAACTTTAATTATTTTTAATAACTCAATTTTATAAGCATGTAAGATCTCTCCGAAGACTTATTAAAATAAATGATTGATATTATGTTGTTATATTTTTTTTTACATCTTAACGTTAAGCCTTCCATCTTGCCCTCCCTTCCCCTATTTTAATTTAATAAACACAGAAGATTACAACAGTTTTAAATGGAGGAGGGGGGGTTTGAACTCATAATTTGGTTTTAAACCTCCCCAAAATCATCCACGATATCCTCTGAGTTTATTTTACTCCGAATGTGATTAATCTAACAGTTACAAATATCGAAAGTCTTTCTTGAACTGATATGCAAATGACTTTTTTCTGCCTGATGCCTGGGAAACGAAAGGTATTATGACTTATCTTATTGGCGACATCAGTTCTTTTTCGAATCGGTATAGGTCACATTTCCAACATTATTCGGTTTTGTATGACTATCTAATTGTAAAAAAAAACCTTTTGCTCTCAATTTTATGTCGTGAGTGGTGGACTGCTTTCGGAAAACGCGACACTTCCGCGCCCTGGCTCTTTAGTTCGTGACAACGGAACTGAGTCCCGAAAACGGTCCGGTCCCGCTCAAAACAAGATGTGTGGTCGGTGAAGTTAGCCGCATCTACCTACCTACTTGACATTCCGTCTGGCCACCGCCATCTTAACGCACCTCGAATAGTTGGGAGTCCCACCTTTCTTTTTCTTTCCCTTCATACACAAAGACAAAATATGATCCGGATTCCCATTTTTTCTGTGATCGATAACCCATTTGCACGAACAGACCAGTCTTTGAATTATTGTGCTTTATTGTTGTTCATCTTTTTAGTGTTACACCACTGCAATGTTTTATTATGCTTCATGTTTTGTATTGCAAGTCTTGAAGACTTGCATGACTAAATTTGGATGTTCGAAATTAGCTCATTAGTAAGAAAAAAGTTGTTATTATCTATTTGCAGCTTAATTATAGTCAGCCAATCTGCTTTTATTTGCTTAGACACAAAGTCCATAAGTCTTCATGTTTCTTATACTAAAACCGCTGTTTTCTCAAGCAGTCAGAGTAATAACGTCTTATGTGATTTTGTCTAGAGACACACATACAAGTTGAACATTTGGACCGTAACAAAAAATTATTCGTATCGGATATTATTATAGATATCAAGGCCCCTCGATCATTCATCCATTCGACGGACTAGTTCTTATTCCGACGAAGCGATTGTTTACTTTAAATGTTTCTCTATATGTACATTTATCTCGGTTGTCACCACAGAGACTGAGCGCAGTAATTATCTCTTTGGGGAAATAATGCTCAGTCAAATTGGTGAACCCGAATTTTTTTTTTTCATTTTATTTTACTCGGAGTGATTGTCTAGAAAAAGATGGTTAAATAAACTCTTTAAAGAACAAAGAAAAATAACCCTTTAAATGCAAAAGCCCAATTCCGGAAAAAAATAAACAAGAACACGCCTGCCAATTTCAATAAACATTTCTGTCTAGAACTTGCGAATAGCTAATCAATATCTAATCCCATTTCACCCCCAAACATTTACCGCCTACCTGGAAACAAAATGTTTTCTACCACGAATTCTTTCCTCTTTTCTCCCTCGCTCACCCTTTAATGACTTTTGTGCCATTATCGACCTCATTATTTTTATCGATAAACATTGTGATTTCATTTCCATTTTCGACATCACTTTCGCTGTCCTATTATTTTTGAAACAGTCTGATCTTCTATCACATTTCTAAAGAAATGTTGTGCAAGTGTCATACCGTTATTAACTGTTATTTGTTATTATTACAATTCGGCCTTTTTCCATCGGCCATGGAAATGTACTAGTTTTTCCGACCTTGACATTCGCTCTCGCCTTTACTTCGCCTATTGCGATAAAGTCTAGTTCATCGTTTCGAAATATTTAAAATTAGAATCGGTTTATATATTTATTCTGTTTATTGCGGCGCGGCGGGACTTGCACCGTTCGTAAATATTTATGGTAAGCGAGACGTAACACCTTTTTATTAACACTTTTATTTTTATTGCAAACTTTTTTTTATTTCATTGAATAAAATATAAGTCGTTACTATTGTGGAGGCTGTATATTTATCATTGCGTAATGTATATATTTTTGTTTTTAAAGAAGTAAATGCTTTCGAATGGTGAAGTTAAAATTAAATATGTATTTGGCTCGCAGATTCTTCAATAGCGACCAGCTGCTAACTCTATACAAATGTTAAGTACGCCTAACAGTTGAATTTGAAAGCCACCCCTGGGCTGGAGCCCTATAATACTTGATAAACCTTCTTGATTCTGTGCAAAGTAGGGCGGTTCGTCTGATTGCCGTATCTTATGCACAGACGCAATGTGGGCATGCTGAGTCTGGTCTACATGTATGTTTATGTAGCCTGCTCTAATTTATGCGTTTGATTTAATAGCATTATACGCGGAGAAAACATTCTGATATAAAATACTCTTAATTTGTTAAAAATCTGGTTAAATTATTCGTTTTCCTGTTTAAAACGGGACTGCGGGCCTTTAACGAATGAACTGACAGTTCCCAACAAAGTATCAGTTAAAAGCTAATGTTTTGTAAGGACGGCGGAACACATGTACACACAAATATTGTTTTGACATACTGATATTGCCTCTCATGATATTTATTAGAAAAAGAACACGTGTTCTCGATATATTCTGAATAACTAATATTTTGTTAGAAAATTGACATGCTATCACTTTTTTAACAGGATCATTTTCTCCTTATAGTTAAGTAACTTAAATAACACAATGAGCTTATTTGTGATTGAAAAAACCTCGTAACAACTGAAGAAATGGTAGCATTGATTTTTGTTTAATTTTAGCATGGCGCCTAGCTTATTCAGGAAAGCCATAAACCAAAATCGCGATTCGTCTCATAACATGAACTTTCCCCATTTTTCTCACAGGTCCATGATTTTATTTAATTTTCTTTTGTAGACTCTCATTTTTGATGCTATTACGAAAATAATTAAGTTTTCTAGTGATCCTTCGGGTCGGGAAAATTTGGACTTAAGTTTCACGTAAAATGTAATTTAAAATTTTAGCAGTTGATTAAACTCTCACTTATTGAATATATTTTTCATTTACATCACCTTCAATCTTATACGCCGAAGACGCCTTACCATGCATTTCATTATGATCACATCACCTATAATATTCAGGAATAAATGTAATTTTACGCTGAAGATCATCCACAGTCTAAATGAGTATTGTTCCTTCTGGATGGGACGCTCTCAATGAGATTGTGTATTCTCTTTGAAGAAAGTAATGTAGGTTTAGGATCACTTATTAGTGGAGAAACCAGAGCTCTACATTTTAATCAGTCTTAAGTCCAAACTAGCGTCATCTATAGACCCAATCGTGCCATATACATTATACGGTCTTGTACATCAAGGCGTGTGTCCATGAGTATATAAGTATCCAGTGTATTAGATGGTGGCGATGTTTTATTAGTTAATAGGCAGAACGGGCGCCAAATAGGTACATCTTCTGTGTCGCCATTCTAATTCTCGCCAGTATCTTCATAACAGTACAGTCCAGTTTAGGGTAGCGTCAGTCAATCGAAATGCGACCGCCCAAATCGTCCGACATGACCAGCTTTTTTGTCTCACTCGTCCGTGCTAAAATCACGAGTTGTCTGGTCACTAAATTGGATGAGTTGAACAGAAGTCATACTTATGTACAACTAACAGTTGAATCTTATCGATTTCAATTTTCTTTGTGTCGATGCTTTCTGCGTAGTCACGCACAATTGATATTTTTACTTTGTCTTCTTCAATGAGTGAGTATTATTAGTCTACCGGTTTTTTTCCCGATTGGCGGAAAGCAGTCAGTTGTAAGTGTGATTTATTTTCCAATTACATTTGAAGTTTGTTTTGTCGGAAACTTCGCCGCGCCTCTGAACAACAGGGATTTGTGTTCGGTGTGAAGAAAATCACTCCGGTACACGCGAAGTAATGTTACTCAAGTTAAGTCATTCTTAACGAAAATGTTTCAAAATAACAAACCTCCAGACCGCATGGTATTGATCTACCAAAATGTTGTGAATCGGGAACTTTATTTATAACCATCTATTTCTAGAGGGATCTTTTGGCACTGGCAAAATTCTTCTAATGTGATGACAGTAGCAGCAATAGTGATAGTCAAAGCCAATCTTGATATAGCTTACTATTTATTTTTCTTTCCCCGCTTAAAAATTTATCAATAATAATTGTTATTATTTTGACAGCTAATCTCTATAATACTGACAATCAACAAGTTATTCATCATTGATATTATTTTTTCATGAAAGAAATATGGAATACACAAATTTTCTGAATAACAGGTTAAATTAAAAATAACCTTGCAATTAGCGGAATTATTCACTTTCATAATTAATGTGAACCTCACGCCGGATTAAATTTCTCTATATGATATTTTATATTATTTACATGTGCGGCACGATCAAGTGAATCAGATACTCGAGTCGGGCCATGTCAAGAGTCAGAATAATAGAAGAGTATGTATGAGACGATGTATGAATGTTAATGAGGCAAGAAGTGTGTGTCAAGACCGAGTTGTTTGGCGGTCCGTCCTCTCTGCCTACCCCTGCGGGGAAACGGCGTGATGGTTAGTTAGTTAGTTGTTATTAGATAAATCTTAAGTAAGTACATTTTATATTGTTTTAAAATAACAAATGTCTGTAGATGGTTTTTAATCCTACTCGAAGGACCAAAATGACGAATCAGTCGCCCAATTTGTAATTTATTTACCACGAATTTGTAACTTCTTGTTGTTAATTTCTGAACTCATTGAGTAGTTGTGTGAAAATTTGCCATTGGAAAGATTTTCTTAAATCTCTCGCCATTTATGGTGAAACAAACATCAAAGTTTCTCCAACCACCCACACAGGTATCTAAAACTCGTATAAGCTTGAGGCTGAAGTAACATTTAGACTCAACCCTCTGTACTACTCCCTATTTACTGCCTTTTAAAAGGTGGGTGGATAATAGAAACTTAAAACAGAATATTTAATGTCGTCAAGCCGTGTAAATATTTAAAACAGTATCACAGTTTCTATTTCCTTGTATTTCTTTATGCTCCGCTACATTATTTTATGAAAATTTAGTTTCCTGTTTAAGTATTAATTCCCTATTGTTTACGCACTCAAACTTTTACAAATTTTATTTTTCGTTTAATAAATTCGTCGTCACTATAAAAACTGAAATTCTTTTATGTCGCAATATGCCGCGAACTTTTTTCCTTTGTTGGCAAAAGTTTCAAAATAAAACTTTATATTCCGCTATATCCTTTACTTGTGATGAATTTTTTCGTCCATTTCCCAGAAATGTGTTTTGTTATACACAGTTTTTGAAAGTTTATTCAGAAGTTTGCCCCTCCCAACATTTGATACAAGGATATCCGATTGCCCCTTTATTTTGGGTAGTCTTCATCCGAGCCTATTCTTTTACAAAATACTCGGATCGCCTTTGATTCCACCTTTCTTCTATCATACACAACCGTTCTCCGGGTAACTTTCGTATTTGGAGAGTAAACATATTGATTTCCTCTTCTCGCGTATCAATTATCGGCGGCTAACGATATTTTGTTTTCGTTGGAGTTATTACGCCAAAGTGGTTTTGATTTTATCGGTTCCCCGAATATCCCGAGTGCTCCAAAAGCTTTCAATCGCAAGAGGATAAAAGATTTTCGCTGTCAAAAGTTTTGTCATTTCTCACAATTAACTCTGAGATGGACATACGATTGATTGTCAAACAGATGAACGGTTTCATTATCTTTCATTGCTCTTTGATTCCTTACTTTTGTATTCTTATAACATTTTTTGGCCTAGTTTGAAAATAGTTTTGATACATTTCTATGAAAGCAAGATAATTCTTGATATATTTTCACAATAAGAACAAATTCTTACAAAATTACAAATCATATGAGCACTCATAGTGCTTTGGCATGTTTTCCCTTAAATTCAATATTTACTTGATTCAATAATCATAAAATAGGCTTTGAAGAACATCTTTGAAAAGTAACTTTTAAAATGAGTACTTTAGCTTCTCCTTTAACAACTTTTATATCATCATTTTTAATCGCAGTTCTATATCTAACAGTCTCCGTTTTACATTTCATTCCGTCCAAATCCTTCCCTTGGAATAACCATCTCGCAAGAAGTGATTTCATTTACACAAAAAGATCCCTAACCTAATCCACGTCGGATACAAAGAGTGGGAATGTCGTGAAAGTCTTTTCCATTCAAATTACTCAGGAGAGTTTCAGGAAAGAAATAATATCGCTTAGCCGAGGAAAAAATATATCCAAGTCATTCTCCTTCGCACGATTTCTCTGAGGAACACTTAGAAACTATTTAGAATACAATTTTTGTAATCTGGATGTTCTAAACAACCGTGCTTTCAAAAAATCATTGTTAATTAGAAAAGAAATACACAAGACAGTGTGTGCCGTTGTCCCCGAAGTACGCTCAATTTTTACTTTCATTGGCCCGTTCGAGATCTAGGTGCCGAAGGAGCCGTTTTATTTCAAATAGCCATAGATTACACTTCTTAGGATTATCTGTTCAGCGGCACAAGTTCTTATAAAACGTAAGACGTAAACTTAATACCTTTTTAGATACACAAGTTTACAACAATCACTGACTTTTGGTTAAAGATTTTTAAAAAAGTGTTCTTTAGGATATGTAAAATGTTCAGGTGAAACACCGCGTTTCCTCAAAATCTACGCTTTTACTTTTTTGTTGCTGCAATAATACGAATAATCAATTACTTGCGTTTTTTCTTCAATCTCCGTTGCCGACTATCAATTTATTATTAATTATAATATTCATCTCTGCCGGTTCTGAGTCTAGTCTGTTGTTGGTGTTGTTCTCCTGTTCCTATAAGTGTGTGAGTATGTTGGTGGTGGTGTTGGTTTGTACTCGCTCGGACCACGATTGTCTAATTTAAGCTGATCAACCCGCCGACACGTGATCGGGAACATTTTGTGTACGGGAGTAGTTTTTCTACGGCTTCTGAAGGCCACGCATGATTCTCCGCTCCTGATGCCCTCAACTCGTAGGTAGAATAGATACCACACGTACGTCATGCGTTACATCGTTACATGTTGTTATTGTAAACGTTCTAGAAGGCGTTCAATTTTTCACCAACTTACGCCCCCAAGTAACTAACCTAACCCAACGTTGAGGTTGCTTATGGTTATAATTACTGGGTTTCGACTTTTATTTTTCTTAATTCTCATTTAAGATACCGAAATTCCGTACAAATATGTGTATCATTTGTACAAATCACTTGTGATAGTGCTCACAGTTCGATAGTTTTGTATCATACGATCTTTTCGCCTTATAGTTTTTTTCTTTCTTTTTGCAGGTCGTTCACGTTACCATAAAAAATGTAGGATTACAAAAATACATCTTGGAACGCTAGTGTTATTTGGTACGCGATCAATATTTTCACAAAACATTTCATGTACTTTGAAATTCCATTTTAATTTTTCGTATCTAGTTTTATTTGTCATTTTTGGAATTGTACGAACTTCACGGTAGTAATTTGAATTAATTTGTTATTGAAACGTAATCACGTTAGAGGGATATTACATTCCCCAGGCAATTTGTGTGAATAGAAAATAGGCCAAACGAGAGCCTTTGTTCATACGTGAAGTTTGTTATTACAGTTTGCGTTATGGGCAATTAGTTTGTTGCTTAATAATAGCCGGACCCGAATTATGGAAATTCTGTTATTCTGTCTGACATTTTACTCAAACAATACATAGTAGATAATATATCATACTTTATTTCGCAGGATGGTGGAAGGGGAGTTCCATAAAGTAACCCTTTAAGCGGCCGGAATTTTTTTAAAGATTTGTTCCCTCGTTGAGATTATTTAAGCTTTCTGAGAGAAGCTTTCTTGTTTCTTTTTTTATGTAAATACCGCACATCCAACTGCCCCGAGTTAGTGGGGCAAGATCTGTTGCATCCTCATTTGAGATATTTTGTGATCGGGGAGGGGAAAGAGATGTGAAAAAGAATATTTGGGAAGTTCTTGACTGAAAGATTTGGTCTAAAAACTCATCAAAAGCCGTTTCAATTAACATATTGTTTCTCAATGGTGGTCTTTCGCCAGGGCGATTCGATGAGAGTATCTACAACTCTGATTCGATGAAAGTATCTACAACTCTGATTCGATTAGAGTATCTTCAACTCTGATTCGATGAGAGTATCCACAACTCTGATACAACAACAAATGACCACTCTTGTTGGCTGATGGCATTTAATATCACACTAATATCACGCAGTTGGTAACAAATATGCTTCACACCGACACGCGACTCATTATTTGTATTATGTTTTTATCGCAAGCCCGGTACATATCTTAAGTGTATCTATTATCTCCTTTTGACATTATGTCATACAGCATGATTTATTTTTACAACGCTTGTGTACAATGTACACATTATAAAACTGCTGGCGTGAATCAATATCGACGTTCTTTTATTCATGTATTGTTATCTCAAAAATTTTATGGCATTCTTGTCACAAAGTTTTAAAATATTTTGCGTTTATTTTAATTCATTAAAATATTCTAAAAGTGTTTCAAGTAATTCGTCTATTTTTATGTCCATAATCGAGCTATCAGTGTGTAAACTTGATGTATTTTTGGGACGGTGAAAACACGAATAAAAGTTTTATTAATTAATGTAGGTATGATTTACTATGAACCTCAAAAGAGTTCAAATCATTCCAGTTCATAATTAGTTCATCAGTGTGATTGTTGCTTTGCTCCCGAAATTAATTGAATACTGGCCGGAATTCTGAATACTGAATAGGTATGATATTATCGTCTCATTCGACATTAATTGAACCCTATTTATTATATGAATAGTATATCGTAATAGGTTATGCCGTTCGGATTAATTATAGTTTGCGAACACTGTGTTGCTCTTGGTTATAATTAATAATTGAAACACAAAAGAAAATGTCAATTGAATTCTGTCATCTTTTCGTTTGCTCTGCGTCATTTAAATCATCCTTTTGGCGGTGGTGACTTTCATCATATTAATTTATTGTCTAGGAAACATTCATACAGGTTTTTGTGTACTGTACACAAAAACGTGAAAGTTTCAGGTTGCAATTGCAATACCAAACATTCGACATTAGTATTTAGCCTGTTTAATGGGTTTGCGAGATCATTTAATGATTTATGATTATTCATCTTTGTTTTAGTTATGTTCTGGCTACTTAATTGATTGCGTTCTTAAACCCACTTCTCATCTGATAGGGTGGAGACCCTTGAGCTATCTTAACAGATATCTTTGAAACTGAGTAGTTCCTATCTTTAGCATGATGCTCCCTCAATTTCGTAATCAAGTTGCTCCCTTTCGTAAATTGGTTTATGCGCTCTCCCCTATAAATCCTCGTGCGGTGATTCTTGGTTAATTATTCAGTAGAATCTTGAAAATACGGAAACATTCAGCTCTTAGCACACTGCGAAAATGGGTCAATTTGATAAACTCCAACTAAGGTACGAAAATTACTAGACAACATCCCAGATATTTTAATGACAGTTTTTCTTTCCATCTTTGTGATTCGTTTCTTTTTCAAATGAAAATTTTCCTTTTAATTATTTTCCGTTGTATATTTTCTACGTTTACGTTCGTCTCTACGGAGTTTTGCCTGATATCTCTGACAATTTTCGATAATGTTTTCGTCCGATGCCGTCAACGAAGAATACAATCTCAGTAATCTTGACATTTTCCTTTCTCCCGGGCCGACTTTCATAATAAACCTATTCAATTTTCCCGCAACGATAAACCTTCCACCCCTTCTATGTTCCCCTGAACATAGGCGGTGGCCCTGTACGGTACCCCTGTACCAGGGAGAGTCCCATGAAGAATGGCTACTCGTGTTATGTGTCTAAAGGGAAGCCTTCTTGCCTTTTCATCCCCCGCTTTGGTCGGGCCATTTCGTTCGCTCTGGTGGCGACTATATTAGGTAAACTCCTCCTCAACCTTCGCCGACAAGTTTCACGTTCAAAGATACGAACTTCGCAGCGTGTCGACTGACGAGTCTCGTGGGCTCAAGTCTTTAAGCGCCTATAAATGTTCATACCACCAAGTATATGCCATGTTTATAGTCATTCTGTGACCTACGTTGTTTCGTTTCATTATTGACGTGTAATGTCGTTCATGGCGATAAGAAAAGCGAATTTTATTTAATTGTGTGTGTTTTTTTGTGCTCAGTATTTTAAATGAATTTTTTGTAGTGTTTTTTTCGTAATCGGTCAAACGAACCATTAGCTTCTGAAAGCTGCAATTAATTTCGGACTTTCTAGACCACGTTGAGCCATCTCGCTATTTTAATTTCACACCACTACTCCCTGCTCGACGCTAGTTGGATTGTGACGCAACTCCCTGTTGGGAATGTTGCGATGTGGATTTTAATAAAATGAGTTTTTTTATTAATATTTTGAATAACTGGGGATAACAACAAAGGACATGTTTATCGCTTGAGCCTAAGAGCCTACAGCCATGGCGGTACCGCAATGTTCTCGACGTTTTCAATAACTCCGTGTTATTGAGCTTTTACGTAAGTTTCAGTTGTTGTGAACGAGTCGCCTGCTCACTGCTCAGTGCTCACGTAGGCAATATTCTCGCCCGACGACAAATACCTTAAAAGCTGTAGTGGAAAGCGATCAATTCTCCCGGCAAATAGGATTATACTGTAAATACCTTTCCTAGGCGTACCGTATTAATATATATTTCAAGTTGTCAACATAACGTAGCCCCTTGTATTTTGTAATGGTACGTATACATTTACGAACCGATCCACGAATTACTAGAAATTAACAGAGCAACTGCAAGCGGCGGCGTTTCGCGCCATTTACGATTGCTTCGTTCTTTTTCCGTAAGTTGAGGTTCAGCTCGACAGTTCAGCTGGCTTATGTATACGTAGCATAAGATATCATTCTTACCTTTAGATATTATTTATGTCGACTGGCAAAAAATAAAACATTTAATAGATGGACTACATTTTTTTATTCAATAATAATTAACATCTCTGGATCTTGAAGTTTCTCTGAAATTAGTTTGGTTCGATTAGTATTTCATTTGAATCCGCTCCAATTCATATTCTTGCTTGATTAACGAAAGCCTTTCTTTTAACGTATCTCTATTATCTTGTCTTGAAAATTTGCTGGTTCTTTAATTATTTTATCGCCTTTGGGCTAGCGATAAAATCTTATAACAAAGGAACCAAGAATTGTGGAATTATTTAACAGGTTGTTATTCTGACTGGCCATTGGGAAAGGTTATTTTATTTTTGGGTTGTTTATCTTTACTACCTAGAATTATTACCTTGACCACACGCAACTTATTTTGAAATTGTACACAATAGAATATTTTAACTTTTAAAGTTCTTACAATGCTTTAAATTATTTAAAGAACAATTTTTAAGACAGTTTTATTTTTGAAATCCAAGTGACTAAAACCAGCGAATCCCAACAAATGAAAGAATAAGCACAATTGTTTAATTAAACATTCTAAATTCGGTGGTCTATGCTGTGCATTTGTTCTGCGTGAAACTAACGCAAATATGCTTTGAATTTAATTCTCATTTTCAAAAATAGAAATTGGAATCAGTTGTGTAAAGAAATTATTTCAAGTAGGTACCTACCTATAATATTTAGATATAATTATAAATAAATAGAAAATTACTTTAATTGGAGTTTTAAAATTATAAACTGATTAAGAATTAGGACTATCCCGTGTTTTTTCACTGGTCTGCGTTAAAATATAATAACCATTTTTTCACATTTCTAGTCCTCAGACTGCCAATTTCGGAGCTACCAATATTTGTATTAGCTAAGCTTATATAATTCATAATTATTTTTGTTATTAATTTAATTATATTGTACAATGTGCTTATCATTATATAGTCTCAAATGTCGTCTCCCTATTCTTTGCAATCTTCTTTTTGCTGCTGGTTTAACTTATAACACAAGCGTTCATTCTTATGGCGTGAAACGAATTTACGCTAACGGATAAGGAAATATCAAGACCCTCGTTTGAATTTCCCGGCACTCTGTATATAAATTTCCATCAAACAAAAGTAAAAGTTTCCTTGAATTTTTCCTCCCTTATTCACGGGGCACCATCTCGCATCCAAAAATAAGCAAACGTACGCGAAGAGAGCAGAAAATAGATGAGCGAAATTTGCATGATGATGGAATAGAGTGAAGCAAAACCGTATCTCTCATCGTTCTACCTAGAATTCCATGGAAAATTTCCCTTTACCTTTTCACCAGCCCTATGTATGACTTCTCACCTCCAGGGAAAGTTTGACACAATTGCAAAGCGAGGATTACTTTATGCGTGGTGTTAACGGATTTGGAAAATAATAAATAAAACCAGAGATTATCGTACTTGTAACATGTTCATCAAATATGTTTTTATATAATCGTGGTTTACTTGTTTTTTTAGACGTATTTTCCTAAACCTTAGAATTCTTGCGTCCCTCGTCTTAAAATATAACTCCTTCCATATAACCTTTAAAAAGATTTCTTTCTGCTGGATTTTAATGGGTACCTTGCCGCCCTAAACCCTTGTAATTTTCTTCGAGGAAAACCTAACCGAGTGTAGCGCGAGAGTAACTCATTCGTTTCCCTTTGATCTATAAAGGGAATGACGATCTTCCGTTGCCTCTTAATTGCGGGTTTTTTATAGCTAACATTTTTATATGTTCACACTCCTTTAGAAAATCTCCTTATTATAGTTGAAATATCAATTTGTACACCATTTCAGCGACTAGAAGAAAACAATTTAAAAAATTATTTTCGCCAATTCTGGAATTTTGTGATTCAATGTTGAAGTGCCTAGTTGTTAATTTTTATTGTATTAATGAATTTAAAATATTATCGTGATGAAAATGTGTACGTTTTATTTACTTATAAAATGTAAAAAAATGCAAACATTCTCTAGTACGTTTTCAAAACACCGCGTTTATCTCATTTACTCACGGTTTCAGTGCCAACTTTCCCTTTCTTTCTGCTCACTCCCTCCATTCAAAGCGGTCTCTCTTGCTGTCTCGCTCCCTCCCACTGCCGCCCTCTGCGCGCGTTATGCAAGCCCCTATTAACAGCTGATTCCGAAAGGTTCTAGACTTTTGGGCGACCGCTGGTTGCGCGTGTGTTTGTGATTCGTAGCAAATCTGGGCACCGTAGCGCTCACCCCATACCGTCTTCTTTGCGCTACCTCTCTAGCTCTTGCTACGGCGCGGTGGCGTAGAACTGCGTGACTGCCCTACCTCAAACTACGTCCACATACACGCAAGTGCGCAGATCTAGAAACCCGCATTTCGCCCCCGTCCCTCAAACGTTTACATCGTATTAATGTTAGCGAAAAGTTTGCTATAATTGACCCTAAAACATCGCTGTACTACAATCATATAACAATAGAATCCGTCGAAAGAATGTTCGATGCGCGAAAAGCGGGCCGTTTTTACTTTGGAAATTGGTAAACAGAGATGGACCTGCCTCAATAAAATAATTATTGATCTTTCTGTTCGCACGGTTCGCTTTGCTCAAACCGTGCGAAATAGTGTTTGCCAACATAATTTGCCCAATTTGTCCATTTTTTACTTCTAAATATTGCACAAGCAAGTCACGCCACAGTTAAGTACCCTATTTTTCACAATTTCTCGTGCACATCCGGGTTCCAACCCTAAAGCCTTTCCTACAGGTAATATTTCTCCGGCCTAACTGCCGTTATGTGCCGTCAGCCAGTCTGACCACCTGAAATGGCTCTCTGCTTTCAGTTCCGGTTCCGGATATTCCCTTTTTGTTTCTACGCGAAACAAGTATTACCAAGCCTGTCTTTCGCCATGAAACTGATGACCCCGAATAACCTTTACTCCTTGCATATATATAATGTGTGTATACATACATTATAGGTTTCAATACATCAACTTAAATTCAATGTGATATAATTGTATGTACAGTCTCTTTTTCGGATTTGTTTGTGTTGTGAACCGATGCGACGTCTGAAAAATACCGATTTAAAATGTTTTGAAGCCTTTCCCATTTGTTTGCTGAGCTCGGTTTTTGTGTAAAACGAAAGTAAACATAGTTGGATAAATATTTTAGACATCTTTCATCATAGGTATATTATACAATTAAAACATATCAATATGTGCTTTAACACCATCACAGTCCAATTTTACTAATATATACGGAATATATATATATATACCTGTTAATAAATTACAAACAAATTATGCTAAATTTAAAAATACAATAAAATTCCTTCAATAATAATTCCCAATGATATCCTTTTTTTTCTTTTCTATTTCATAACTGTTATGTGTTAAATATTTTTTTGCTCTCGTTCTTTTGCTGGATACTTTTTATTAATGCGTTAATTACCTACGTTTCTCCGCCTCTTCAAAAAAGGTTTAATGTGATTATTACTACGTAAATGTAACAAAAAATATGTTTATGTTTTATTTATTTCTAGTTTGTATCATTAAGATTAATATAGAAATTGAAATTGCTTTGATTCGATAATATGTTTTGAATGGCTTCGATAAATATGAAATGTTTTAGGTAAACACTCTACGAATTTAACATGTTATTCCAATCTTACAGATGTGCGGGTTATTTTCATTTCATATAAATAATATATGATTTATGTATGATAACTTATCGTATAGTTTTTATTACTTTGTTTCGGTAATAATTTTTTTTAACATTGTAATTGTTCCTTTTGAGAATTGAATCACTTAACAAAATACGTTTAGCAAATTACTTTTGAAAAATGGTTTTTGATGAGGTTTTTCGAGAACTTCAAACGAAGGTTTCTAAGCGTACGATTATTGAATACACAAAAGAGGTTTAATGACAATGTTTATGAATAGAGGCCTTGTTAAGCAGTCGAAATTTTAACCCTTAAGCTTAATAATATTTAATTTTGAAAATCATGAGCAAAATGTGTCAGTTTAAATTTGTTTTCTCAAATTAAATTGTCGATTAAAAAATCTCCCGAGCTTCGAGAACACGATTGTTTCTCACAATATGTTTTTTTATTAAGATCGTAATCCTGAAATATTCTTCGTAAAATGTATATGTATGTCATTGAACTCCCACCTTTTACGTTATTTTAATACATATATTTACAAATATACTAAAATAGCTCCTCGCCCACCCTCACCGCCCTCCGCCCTCCGCCCTCCGCCCAACCCCCGCGCCCACTAAAGCCGATCGACTTTCGCTTTCCCCGAAGTGAATGGCCGACGGGGAAAGCCCCCCGCCACACGCTCCCTCACCCCTCCCCCGCGCTCATATCAAGTTGTGAAGTAGGGAAAGGGAGGAAGGGGGCAAGGCCGTTCGAGGCCATTTCCCCCTCTCTGTATTTTACATCCCAACTTCCCTTCCTCGGAGGCGAGCCGAATCGATTTTCCTTTCCCCCGCTCCTCCTCTTCTAGTCCCCTCTCCGCTCGCGTGCACGGCGGCAGTGTTTTTGGACTACTGCGACGCCACTGGGTTTGTAGCGCGGCGGTTGGGGGCGATAAATCTTATCGTCTCTTTGTTTTTTGACATCATATTTGTTTTACAAACGCCATTCTTTCTAACATGCTTTTTTGCTCACAAACGAGGAAAAGATTAAAATCATACAACAGAACATTAAAAAACAAATCACACATAAATACACCCCATTTGATTGAAAATCTTACTTCACTACTATTTTATTATCCTGCTAATTATTATCTACTGCTTCGAATCACCATTCTTTAATTTCATTTTTCGTTATAAACAAATGCTTCATATTTTCTCACAACAAATACGACTATTGACCAAGGTCGGGGCAGCCATTTTCCATTAATTTGGGGAACGACTCCCCACGCCACTGGCATGGTGTACGTGCGAAATTCCTACCCCGCTTCGTGGGTTTCCGCGGAGTAGCGCAACGCACCCGAAGCCGCCCGCGCCTGCGCACCGCATTCACAACATAACATCTGACATTTCAAGTCCGCTGAAGACTTACACCGGTATATAAACAAGCGTACAGACAGATAGACGGTTCAAGTTGCCTTAATCTTTATCGTCATTCCTCCAATAGACGGGCGAGAGAAAGCATTGTTTTCAAAGAGTCTAGATTCTGATATACTATTTTCACTTCAAACTAGATGTGGTTCTGTCATAACTTACTCACACCACATATGAGCGTCACTGGGTTCTGGTATGTAACGCAGGTTTTATTCATTTTTTTTTAAATATGACGATTTTTTGTAATAACTTTTTTTCCTAGAAACAATCATAGTAGACGGAATTAAATAGTTGTTCAAATTCTGTACAGACTTAGGACGGGTTGTTTCGGAGAATTTGAACAATTCATCAAATTTCAACGTTCATTTTCAAGTTCTGTGAAAGATTTTTTCAAGTTCTGTTTTTATTTCAGTTTTGTCAAGCAACTAGCCTACAATAATATAAAAACAGAACTTGAATAAGTCTTTCACAGAACCCGAAAATGAACGTTGAAGTTTGATTAATTGTTCGAATTCTCCGAAACAACCCGTCCTTAGTAATAAGAAAAGTTCAACCGATGTTAATCGCCACGGAACTGTCCAAACTAAAATTTGGTCTGTTTGAATGTTCAACAAAACAGATTTGTAATTTCAATCACGTGTACCTTTTATCGTTATATTAATTTAGCTATTTTCTGTAAAACATCCAACCCTTTGCTTGTCACGCTTAACAACAATCGGTTCATATTTATTTTTTATAATAATAACTACTACTACGCATTGCTCTGCAAGTACTTTCGTAGTACTAAATTACTTACTAATTTTGTACTATTGTTGTTATACTTACATTTATTGAACTCCTTTGTACAACTTTCTATGATAATGAAACTACATTCTTGTATTTTACACCTATTTATACACATACTTAGTTAATTATGTTATGTGTTATTATCTTATTACGTTGTGCTTTTTCTTGTATATATTCGTTAACTTAAATGTTACTTGTTTTATACGGAATGATTTTATTAATTAATCCGTAGATTAACATTATTTTCGGTTAAACAGATTATGGCGTTACTTTATCTTCAATTTTCGATTATGTCATCGATTATTTGATGGCTTATTCGAATGTTATAATACTTATTATCAGTAACACAACAATAATGCTGATATTATGTAAATTATTATCAATTTCGTTATTATTATTGAAGCCTTGAACTCGGAACTCTTCACTTTAATCAGTGTAGAACATTTTTGTTCGTGTTCTAATCGCCTTTTACCTACTTATTTGTTGTTGAGCCTGTTAACAGTTCATCGAAAAATATTTTTGTACTGACAGTTGAAGCCTCCTCAATAATGTGACGCCTGTCTTGACAGTTGGCGGCAATTAACCGATAATTCAGTATTCAATTGTAATGTAAGCATTAAAAATTATTTTGATTATTTTGAATATATTTTTTAATTTCGTTTCTGTACAAACATTGTAAAATAATCGTATTGACTACAAAACCGAATTACTGTCGTCCTTGTAAAATCGTCTGCTTCCATTTCGTTCTTCATTGTCACTTTTGATTTCAAAGCCCAAATTACCTTTCATTAGGTTCTGACGAATGGTGATTTCCGCTGTTTCGCCATTAGTGTGTCATCCTAACCGAAGTAACTGGGGTAATTTGGTATTTTTTCGTTTCAATTACCCATGTTTTCTGAATGGAATGCCACACGTTTTGTCAAAATGTTACAGAATTTTTAATGAAATGTACCTACGTGACTGGTTATCGCTCCGTTTTATCATTTTAATTTTTAAAATTTATAAATTTTTAGCTGAAAGCCGTGAATTAATATTGAATTACACTATGAATTTCTTAATTATAGGGTTCAAGTTCGTCGCTCGTCAAATTTCGTCGAATATCGCTGTTAATTATTGATCCGAAGTCTCGTGGCTGTATCAACTAGTTATCTAGCAATTTTCTCTTCAAAAGGTTTCCCATTTCTCATTCCTAACTAATTATTATGATTTCCCAAGTGAAACTTAATATACGATTTAATCCGACCGTGTAAAATATGTTTGGCTGTCTGGTTAAGTTACCTGGCCGATTCTCTCTCGCTAGTTGTATGTTCTGTTGACTTTGGCTTCTTTAAATTTGAGGGATTTTCCCCTTTATTGTGGGCACGTATCCCACCATTCTACCTGACTCGTTTGTTTACGTTAAGAATTATATTTGCCTGGAGCAGAAAGCAAACCAAGCGCGGAATTGGTTAATACGCACGCTCCATAAAACCAACTATTTGATGCGGCCATGATTTTGAAAACTTTTGAAAAGGCCGTTACGGGAAATTACTTTGGGAATACACACATACGAGTAGATAGTCCCAATGTCTTACTTTTGGGTATTACGTGCAAACAAACCGTGAAGCTCCGTTTAAAATGAAATTCGTTCACTCATTTGTCTTTTCTAGGCATCCATTTTTTCTGGTGAATAAGATTGCAAAGTTTTGTTGATTTTGTTTGCTCCGCCTACAAAATATTGCATATCTGAGAACGGAGAACGTTTACTGAACTTCCGTCGTTTTTTCCTTTTTACCTGTGGCTTTCATAAAGAATTTTGATAAAGCTCCCACTCTTCTCAGACTTCGCTATCGTCCATGTGCCATGTCCCTACTCTGCTCAACCCATTACATGAATTCGTGATTCTTGTGAGCCGTACATAAATTCTGTAAAATTCGAATCGTGGTTGCCATCTTTACGAGTCTATGTGCTCTGGAATAACCACATCTTCTACCCACTTATATTCAAAATATATGTACACATCTCCCGAAGACCATAATTGGCGTTCAAATTTGATTACATATTTATTATTATAATATTTGCAAATTCTTCTAAACAAATAAATCTATGTTTGAATTCCTAGTGTATCTTTTTTATTTAAATTTGGGAAAATTTAGCATTTTTCTAGTACGTAGTTACTAATATTATTTAATTACTATCGTAAAATCAGTAATCTTCGTCAAATTACTATCAGCAGTAAGTACATGAACAAATTGTATGCAGTCTTGTAAAAAAATAAAGTAATTTATGTCCTAATATGGCCGACAGCTTCATCTGTCAGCTGGCTAGATGAAATTCGAGAATGCTGTCATTAGCAGGTCTATCTCGGGAATTTCGTCTAGGTTTGCAGAGCGAAGTAGTCAAACTTTATTAGTATGTGCTCTTATCCCGGAGGAATATCAAATTGGACTTTCTCTGTTTCAATTTGGTCTCTAACAAAAAAATATAGGGTTTTTTTATTGCTAAGAAGCCTCGCGCAAAGCGCCTTTGACGCTTTAAAATAATATATAAGTATTATATGTACTTATTTTTTTAATGCAGACTAAATTTTCTTTTTCATTTTTATGTGATGTTTTTAAGTACATATTTTATGTCGATAAACATTACATATTTTGCAATGTTTTTTTTATTAAATACCTACCCTCTCCCGTGTTTTATATTTCTTTATTTATAGTAATAATCAAAGATTCGGCTTGGTTTCATTAGAAGTCATCATGTCACAGGATCTTTTCCCCTGCCCACCTAAAACTCTATTCATATTCTGATTCAGGTCGCGTCATTTCATCTGGAATCAGGATCAGGAATGATGTAATAAAATTTTGACTTTGAGCGGCTCACAAAGTCCCTCGTCAGGCTTGGATATTTTGGTGATCCGCCTGCCCCTATCGCCTGTCGGTGGTGTCACCTTCAGGCTGCCATCGAATCCACCCCTATCGCTCGCAGTGTTCATTATTCTAGCAACCCTTTCGTTCAAATGTTTTGTCAACTTCAGCCACTGTTCACTATTTTATCCGTAAGCCTTCTGTAATTTTAATGAGGTATTTTTCGAGGCAGCTTTGGTTCGCTTCGTGGATTTTTGTTCTTCCTACTGATTATTTGCTTAATTTATGTTCGGTATTAGAACAAAGAACAATATAACCTTTTCACATCAGGTTTCATTTACCTTTGTGTCCTTTTATTTTAATCAGTAGAATATAATCCGTTTGAATATTTCGACTTTTTGGAATTCTTATTTTTCTTTGGAATCCATAATTTTTTCATCGCAGTCTTCTGATACTTAAATATTTTTTATATTTTATAATAAAAGATATTTTTTGATTTCTCTTATTTTTCGTAACATTCGTCAGAAATGTTACTGCTTAAATCGCGAAAAAAATAATTCTGTTTTTTTTTTTTAATTCTGCTTGTTTTTATTTGAAAAACTAATCCTAGTAAAATATTAAAGCGTTGGTTTTTAATATCTCGGTTTTAATAAATATATCTCTTCAAAATAGAACTACGTATAAAATATCATTTTAATTCCCCTCTTTTTAAAAATGCTATAGTATAGTAATATAACTAAATAACCACCACTTGTCCCAGCACATATTCCTTGCTTCATCCACATTCATGTACGCCTCATACATAGGTACCTACTATAATAATTACAAACACTGATTAATATTCACTATCACTATGTATAATGATATTTGTGCAGATAGTAACTAGATCACTGCTATTATACTTACAGTAAGAAAATGATTACATAATTTAACGTTAATATATATGTTGACATATTTTCTCCGACATTAAAATGGTCGACATAACTCGCGCCGAGATTATTTTATAGAAATAGAAGAATTCCTATCATCCAACGTATTCAGTTTTATTCCGATTGACATATTCAATCGCACACTATTGAATCAATTTGTTTACTTTGCAAATGCAAATCGTTGGACGTCTTTCATGCAAACCCGTTTTAATGAATATTAATTTCAGTTCGAAATGTTATTTAACATAATATTTGAAATAGGTTTTCATAAAGTTGTGTTGATTCACTATTTACTGAATAATACAATTTTCTTGCAAATTATTCTTCAAAATTATCATGAATGTGTATCGTACCTACAGTGTATTTTTTATTTTATGTTTAAAATATATATTATGATTTATCGTTCCTGTAATCCATTTATTATGTTTTTTTGTTGTTTATTTTATATTTTTCTATTCCCTGCATAATGTTAACCCGGCGGTGTCCCTTCGCGCTGTTTGGTCTTCTGAATAATAATACTATTTGCTCTGGACTAACTTTTCCATTTGTGGTTCTGTCAACTTTCAGAAGGACTAGCCCGTAGCTTATTTCAACTTATTTCCAACATCCCCTCATAAATAAGCAAGTTTATTACTCCTCACTTGAACTTTTATAACTTATGTATTTTTAAATCTCTGACATAATATCTTTTTAATATGATTTCTACTAATTTAGTATCCAATCTGTTGTCAGGTTGTTTGTTGTGAGTTTTAAATTGCGTATGGTCGTGACGTATTAAGCTTGAAACTCGTGACCGTATTATGTGCATATCGTGATATTTCTCTTAGCCTACATATTATCAAGGTATTTGCATTTTTACTGCGCTTTATGATTACCTTGCAGTCGAGACATATAATATTTCTTTTACCCTGAACTAATACGAGGATATCGAGATTTTTACTTTAAATTTTATTATTTTCCCATGTTACGTCCAAACCGTTAGACGAAAACTTTGTGTTATATTGATTTATTGATCCAAAATTGTGAATCCGTATTCTTGACATGATATTAAAATAAAATTTCTTATTCGATAGGCCGTAGGACGAACCTTCTAAGTTTCGGTCATTGGAATTTCAATATTTTAATTTTGCTGGGAATGTTTACTTACCGCTGTTTGAATCAATATTATTTTTGTATTAAAATATGTAAACGTATTCGGTTTCAACTGTTTATAAGCGGGTGGTAAATTATCATTTTAAAATCACTAAAAGTACATAGGTATTTGTTAGCCCGTGAGAAAATGACAAACGTACATCCTATTAAAATCTGATGTTGACAAATGTTCAAAAACGTTGTAATAATGTAAGTTTATAAACTTCTGTCGCGTTTGATTTACTTCATTGCGTTAATTAATATTTTCTGTCAGTTGAAAAGCTTTCACTCGCCAAGCGAAATGAATATTAACCCACAGATAGTTGTATATACTCTTCGCTGATTTTGATCTGACTTTTCTTTTAAATGTCAAAGACACCTTATTCCGCTGGTTTCGCGGAATACTTCACAAAGGATTACTAAAGGCTTAAAACTTTCGGAGTAACGTGACAGCGTTGTTGTGTAAGTTAAAAGCTTTGTCCCAATTCGCTCCATTGAGACGAAACATCTGGACATGAGTAGCCCAGATGCTAAAAGACGAATTGGGAAGCTTAATTAATTCAATCGAAATAATTATTACATAAGGGCAACATTTTTTTTCTAGATAAGGGATTTAAGGGCTAGTCTTAGCGAATCTCACATTTAATTGAAGAAACAACGAACCTGCGCCATTTTATTTATTTTTTTCACGTTTAATCGGCCCCTGTCAACCGTCCATCTCGACCCGACAGCGATTTGTCAAATTTTGTGTTGGATTATTATCAGCCGTTGATTTAGCCGTCAAGTATAGCAGTCAAAAATTTACAAATTTCATCATCAATTTAAAAATTAACAGACAAAATCGGCAGTTAACGGGAGCCCTTCAAATGTAAAAAAAATCAATAAAATGCTGATCGTCGTTTTGTGACGATGTTAAATGTGACGGTCGATCAAACGACTGGCTCTTAATTTATAAATTAAGATGTTTAAAACAGCTTTTTGTATCATATTTATGTGAGAAAAAGTTCACTTTTTCAAACCGAAAAAAATTGCTTGTCAAATTAAAGTTCCCACTTTTAAGTCTGAACCTGGTTGCCTAGTAATGGTGTCAATGACGCTTGCTGCTTAGCGATTTGTTTGTGAAAATTTCTTGGCATTAAGTCATAGCACAGTAACACCCTAACACACTATTGCATAATGGAACACACAACACAGAACTAACAGGATAGCTGTCATACAACTAATGCGTTTTTACATCTGCTAATTAGTAATCGGTTGCTCCTGTGCAATATACAAGCAGCGTATTAATTTGCCGTCTTTCATATTAATATTTAATAATCATTCGTTTAGGTTGTTTCTAACTAATTTTATGAATCAAATTTTGACATTAGCACAGCGTTAAGCACAACGGTCATCTTGTTACGCTTATTGGCTGATCACAATTTGAACTAAAAGCTGAAATGGACCGAATGGAATGGGCGTTTAACGGAAACCTTTCAAATGTCATCATTAGAATTTGTGACGAGTGTTTGGAACAACTCTAACTTAACATTTTTTATAAAATAAGGCGCTTAAAACAAGAATTTGAAACTGTAGTTAAATTTCTTTCAAAATTCTTAGCATGAGTATACAAACCCGCTTATCTAAAATTGTTTACAAAAACCAACGGAACATTTTTTGGCACCCATTGTGCTTCGGTCGTTTTTTAAGTGTTTTGACTATGGAGGAAGATGTTTTATTACTTTGCATTCTTCTGTATATTTCTCCCTTTAGTCTTCGCTCCAGTCTTCCGTTCATTTTACAGCTTCAGAGAGTCGCTGGGGACTCTTTTCTCAATATCTTCGCTCTGTATTTCAAAAAATTAACTTTAACATTCTTTTTTTGTACTACATTAGTAGACCAGACCAGTTTCAACGTACTATTGTCCTGGTATAACTTGGTTGGCACTGTTTTCTGGATATGTAGGTAATATTATAAAATTGCATTTGATTGTTTGAATAAATAAATCTACTGTTTTCTGTTTGATATTACAACTTTAACTAGTCATTATGTCGTAGTTTTTACAATAATTATTGTAATTGGTAACTTCCGTCAGTATTTCTACTTCTATCCTTTATTCATCATGGGGCTCAGGTGCAGGTGCAGAATCGTAGGTGTGTTATTATCCAATTACCTCACCTCATTTGGGGCGGAGAGTGCTGTCAAACGTACACATATTTCAAAGCGATGCGACATTTTCGGCAAACAATGGCCAGCGGTTGCAATAAATCATCGCGTTTGTTAATTAGAATTCGTGGCACGGTGCGTGTGAATTGCTTCTCAGAATTGATACAAATTATAGTTTTATGTGATGTGATCCAGGTCCTCAGTTGGAAGTACCTAAATAAGTATTCGTATTACCGTACTGCAATATATGTTTTTGAGGTAATAATAAGCCGCGTTGTGCCATGCTTCCTCCTCGTTTAGCCAACTATTCAGAAAAAAAGTAAATTCCTTACAGTGTCCATCGTCAATTGACTTAAAACTCATATTGAAAACGGGATAGCATGCCGTTTCCTAATAAACTTTTAGTATGTTCATAATAATATCACGTGTTCATTTTCACAATGACGAAATGCGAAAATATTAGAATTTTTATGAAGGCATGTTCCGACATCGTCATAACATATTCCTGTTTTACTGATAGAAAACCTGTGCATTCGTTAAAGGCCTGCAGTCCCATTTTAACCGGAATACGTAGAATTTGAAGAGATTTTTAATAAATTAACCATATTTTATGTCAGTAAATTTTTTCGATTTACTTAAATCGCTATGGTCATCAGAATCCGAATAACCGTACTGTGTGTTAATGCGAACACGACATAATAAAATAGGTTCCACGATAACTCAACACAATGAAAATTCAACACACCTATAAAAAGTGATATCAAATCATTAAAAGCGATGAAAACCTAACCTTAACGTAACCTATTTAGTCTAGTATTGGTTTCATCACTTTTAATGGCTTTTTATCACTTTTTAAAGGTGTGCTGAATTATTATTTTTATGAGTTATCCGGTCATCAATAAAATATTACTTGATACTGTTCATTTGTACACACAATCATTTTTTTTAAATATTCCGCTGGTATTTATAGCATGCCCCCGCAAGATTGTAAGTCCATTAACCCCATCCAAAATTAGAGTGCCTACTTTGATGTGTTTTTGCTATTTCTATCTGTTATTGTGTGCCGCAGCCGGCCGGTTCTCCACTCTTTAAAACTGTCCATACTAAAAGAAAACTGTCAATTGCAAAGAACTCCGGCGTCTAAATATAACAAACACCCACGGTGCGAATGCGGC
The DNA here is from genome assembly GCF_061612785.1 of Hesperophylax consimilis. Lineage (NCBI taxonomy): Eukaryota > Metazoa > Arthropoda > Insecta > Trichoptera > Limnephilidae > Hesperophylax > Hesperophylax consimilis. Next base: position 3,844,770 of record NC_142851.1, on the reverse strand, counting down.
CTCGTGAACAAGATAATATACATAATTTAGGTTTATCAATCACATCTGGTTGGATCTACCGATTTATGAAAACTAAAACAATGTTATACCAAATATTTAGTGCACCTTTTTATGTCAATACCGCACAAGCGTCCCAACTGCTCCGAACCGTCTGGAGCCAGTGAAACTATGGCATCCCCAATTGGGGTATGTTGTGAGGCTGAAGGTAGTGGCGATAGGAAAGTGATGGGGAAGAGGAAGGTGGGGGAGTACTTGGCTATTCATATCTTGTCACCAAAGACCAAGCAACGTTTCAATTCTGAATGACGTTCTTACACCAGGACGATACTGAGAGTATCTTCCACTCTGGAACGTGTCGTAAGTATACTGTATGAATAAATTGTGACAAAAAACATATTCATCAAATAAAATTTACTTGCGCACGCCGGGATTTGAACCCGCGTTCATCGGACTGCTAGTCGAGAGCCTTACCCCTCGACCACGGAGGCCGTCATAACCTAACTTATTTGAATGGACAATGTAATTTTTCCTTTAATCTACGACATCAAATTAAAAAATATATATTTATTGTATAAGTATACAGAAGTACAAAAGGTACAGCTTATAGTCATATTATATTTCTTAAAGGTAACCCAATTCACAAGAAGTGTACGTATTATATTGTGTAAATATACAAAAATATAAACAGCGGTTTTTAATTCATGTAAAGTATTCGTGAGAATCGTAAGATTTGTTTAAAATGAATGTTTTTGATGATGATTTAAATTGGAGTATATCGTGTATTTGTTTAATGTTACGTGGAAGGTGTTTATATACTTTAATAGGTGTATCGATACATTTATGTTTATTTCTTTTATCTACTTCGTTTTCTCACATCTTTTTTTTATCTTATCATCGATGAAAAAAAGTATTTTATTTCTAATAGCTACACATTCATATCTTTTGTTGGCATGGCGTTCTCGGATATCCGACTTAAGTCGAACCGAAATACCCGCATACGGCCTCGCCGCTTTCCGACGTATCAGCCCGTCGGATATTTTTATTACATTTTTGGCCTAAAGCGGTCTGTTTCATGCTTTATTGCGGCTTCGATTATAGCACTAGCATGCTGGCCTGATTTATGTGATAACGTAGAGGGGTGAGGCATACATTCATATAGATACTTTCAATATTCCATGATTTTCTGAACTGCATTAACTATATATTTATCATAACTTTTCTTCGCGGTTTATGTGGATAGGCGTGGCAAATTTATGTAGTTAATCAGTTCTTGTGTCATTTCGGACAATCGTTTCGTTTTTTGTCATTTTCATGTCCTTAATGCTTATGTAGCAGCGGTTTTCTTACTGAACTATTTCTTACGCAGACTGCGTGTAAATATTTGATGAACTGCAAATATTAAACTATAAATAATATATCGCTGCTAAGATATTATGTCCCTGTAATCCAAAATGTTATAATATTCACCAGGTTTGAGAACTTTGATGAGAAAGAGTTTTTTCTAAGAAGTTTGAATCCATGTTGTTTTAGAAGTTGGGGTTGGTTGTATTTCGGGGTTTTTGGTTAAATATTAAAGTACTTTAGGGAGCTTGTGGTTTAGAAATGAGTTTTAATAACGTTTAATTTGGAATTGCGGGCTTCGAGGTTAGAATGCATTGCGGTAGTTTCATTACTAAGTTCAATAAGTTCTACATTTATCTCTAGTGTTGTTCCATATTAGAAATTAATTTTTTTTACGGAGAGTTAGTTTTCAACGGAGAAAACTTACTCTTATAAAATATTTCTAATATACTTAAAATCTCTTCAAATTATTCGTCATCCGGTTAAAAACGTGATTGCAGATCTTTAACGAATGAATTGATAGGTTTCCTAGTAAATTTTCGATAAAACACGAATGTATTGTCGCAATATCGGAATACGTGTTGATAAAAATTCTAATATTTTCGCATTTCGTCATTATATTATCAGGACAAACGCAAGTGCATGAACACGTGTTCCGATTTATTAGGAATGTACTAAACATTTTAGTAGGAAATGGCCTAGTATCCCGTTGTTTAACAAAATTTCTTAATAAATCACCAATACTCATTTTTCTACCAGTAGATGAGTACTTGGTATTATTTTAACAATTAACGAAGACATGTTGTCAACAATAAAGTATGACACAAAGCTTCAGCCCGAAGCTGTAGTAACCGTTAATCTGTCCTGAATGTTCGTGAAACTTAATTTAATTTCATCCCTTGATAAATGTAACCTGTTGTCGGCCGTCACTTGTTACGTTTACTTTGTAACTAAAGCTGATCCAACAATTCGCGCCAAAACAAATCGCCCACACGCATCACGTGGTCTGCCGACGTAAATTTGCCAGGAAACCCCCCTTAATATTCAACCAAATCTCATACCTCCACCACCAGTACACTGAGCCCAAAATCACTTGCTGTTCACATTTCTGCTTTTCCACCCTAACGCCACGCAAGATTGATACATTCGGTTAGGTGGAATAAGCGTCAGAATCGCTTGGTTAAATAATATTACCAGTGTGAGTGATGGAAACCAGACGGTTGGGGTAGGTTAACATCATTAATCATCGTGTCTTTAGACTTCCTTGCGCTAGACGGTGATTGTGTCTGAAAAATGGCCGTGAATAGTCATGGTCGGGATTTCGGAGTTTATCAACCTTGAATTAGTTCTGCCTCGTCATTATGGATGATATTGTTTATAAGAGAGTCTGACGACCCCTTTGGGTCCATAATAAAGAATACGCTGTTTTCATTAAGCAGGTCATGAATGGATCTAAGACAGTTAGTATTACAGAGGTGTCTGTTTTGATGTATTTGCTTTTAGTTTTCAAAATACCCGTATTTTCTTTTTAATCAGGAATATTAAAATATTTTTCGCCGTTTCATTTTGTTGTTTTGCCAGAGCTAAGGAAGCATCTCACGCTGAATTAAATATAATATTTTTCTTGGCTCGGAATACATTTTCATTTGTTTTTTTTGTACCAACAACAGATTGTGAAATGTTTCTGCGAAATATATTAGTGGTAGATTTTCTCTGATACGCCCCGGTGATAGACCCCATTCAGAACCTAAAAGTTACTTTAAATGGCTTTAGACATGTTTCGTAAGCAAATCTAAGTAGACAGAACTTCAAAACATCCCTCTACCACATATCCTTCCTCTCTTATTATCACTGAATTAACATTATGTGCCTAATTTACCCGGTTTGAATATGACTATCCGCGAATAAGAAATACATTATTCAAATGTAATTATTATATTTACTCGCTTAATTACGATGGCCTTTCCGCCTTGAATCCTGAAGCGTCTTACTTTCATTGATGATGTCATATCACTTAGAATTTTCCGTTGACTTTTGCTCCTTGCCTCTCCAGAACGTTATCCATGAAGCGTTGTTTTCTGTTAATCTAAATTAATACTATGTTCCTTAGAACGTTTTTTTACAAGGTTCACAAACATTATGTTTATGATAAGTATTAATATTTAATACAAACATCATTATCAGTGTGAATCTCGGTGAGGAATTCTATTCAATTTTTATTTTTACTTTTGTTTAGCCGAATGACGTCACAACAGTTGTCAATATATCCACAATGCTTCGCGATTGCGCTGCGATCGGGTTCGAATGACGTCAGAGGCGTTTTGATTTAATCGATTTATTAATAAAATAAATCAAATAACCTTAAGTAAAAAAATACGCATTCAAGGAATATAATTCTATAATTGTATTCATATCATTCTAGTGCATTTAACAGGAGTTCTTTATTATTTAATCTTTATTTGGTATACCTAAAATCTGGTTAGTTTTTTTTTGTCTTTCCGTGGTTCACAAATATATTATAAATATGTAAAAGTATCTTTATCCGAATCAATCTTTATAAATCTTCCATGTTAAATAACGCAAGACATAATTTATGAAGTAAAAAAGTGCGTAGCCAAAATGTCAAGCTCTCAAATGTTCCTAAGGAGATGGCATTCCGAAAATACAGTCGAGATTAATAGGTTGGTTTGTTGGTTGGATAGCTTCTTCACTCAGGATTCGGGATTTGGAAAGCGAGAGTTCATAATACCGAAATAGCGCCCGCATAATGAATCGTACTGTTCAATTCAGAATGCACGAGAGAGTGAATCGTTTAATTGAAGTATTTCATTCTTGTCAGTATTATTATTTCGATTCATCTCATGCCGATTGATTAGATACAAACTGCTCGTTGATCGTAATCTCAGTTATCAACAAAGATTACACATTTACATGCTAAGTATAAGGGTTAGTGCAATGCAATATTCAATGAGGAGAATAATAAAATAATAACGCGCTAGGATGTGTACTAAATATTATACCTACATGATTTTTTTTTTTTAAAAACAAATTCAATTTATTCAATAAACAAATTTACAATGTGTGATATACATATATATATTTCACTAGTAATAAGATAAGATATTATGATATGATTAATATTTATTATTTTTCAATGTTCTCCCATAAAAAGCAATTGCTTGTGTGTATGGGATGAGGTATTATTTGTTTAGTTTCTTAGATTTTTATTTAATTTTTTAATTTTTAATTTTTTGTTTTTGTTTTTCTTTTATTTTTTTTTAAATTTAGTTTAGGTTTTCAGTATATTTTTTTAATTGTGTTTTGAATTCTTTGAAACTATCATTTAGTGATCTTATATTTTCTGGCAATTTATTGAAGAAATTTGTTCCTAAGTATTTGTAGTTTTGCTGACCCAAAGTTTTTTTACAAATCGGAATTGGTAACATGTATTTTTGCCTGAGATTTGCTATGTTTTTGAATGGTACGGTTTTGTTTAGGATATCATCTTTGTAAACTTGTAAGGTTGCGTGATACAGGAAAAGAGTATTTAATTTTCTGACTTTAAATTCTTTGAAAATGAGTTCAGATGAATATAAAAATGATTTCTTTAATATTATTTTAATTTTTAGTTTTTGCGCAATGTAAAGAGGTTGTGTGTGAGTTTTATAGGCGCCCCCCCCCATCCTATTATACCATATTGGATTATGGATTGACAGAATGCGAAGTACGTCATTCTCAGTAGTTCTTTATTTAGAATATGTCTCAAGCAGCTAAAAATTAAGGTTAATTTTCGTACTCTGTTTTTGAGAATGGTTATATGTGGTATCCATTTTAGGCATTGGTCAATAGTGATCCCTAGATATTTGGTTGAAGTTTTAATATCAATATTAGTACATAGTAAGTTACAGTGGTGTTGTTGAGTGCTTGGTGCAGAGTGAATTCGAATGTTTATTTCATGACGCGTTTTTTCATTTGGTTTGTTTATGAAAAATGGTACGTAGTGTGTTTTTTTAGAGTTTAACGTTAGTAGGTTATTGTCAAACCATGTAAACCATTAATGAATACAATCATTATAGTTGATATATGACGGTCTCCAGAGGGTCATCAAGGGGAACTCAGTTCGGAATGTATTATTACTACTTCTAATGAATAATACAGGTACAGTTTCCGAATTCAAAATTTTACATATTTTAAAAGCACATGTTTCTCGACTATCATTAGTAAGAGTATTTTTCCAGTCTCATCGTTATTGTAAAGTTACACTTTAAAAAATGAGTATTTCTAATTTATTAAGAATCTCTTCAAAATATTGTTAGTTCTGTTAAACACGGGATTTACGAACGAATTAACAGGTTTCCTGATAAAGTTTTGTTGAATTGCGAATAGATGTCGGAACACGTGTTCATGAAAGTCCGAATATTTTTTACATTTCGTCATGATATATTATTAAGGCAAATGCGCGCGCATTTGCTAGAAAGGGAACCTGTGAATTCATTTGTAATTCCTGCAATACCGTTTTAACCGGATTACCAATAATTTCAGGAGATTCTTAATGCATTAGCAATACTTATTTTTCTTCATATGTATCTGTAGTATAATGGTTATTAAATTAAGATGCAAAACAAGAACCCATTATTTTGAGGTTTCTTTATATTCGTCATTCGTCATTCGTTTCTTTATGTGTCATATGTATTCGTGCTATAAAAACTTACAAATCGTAGCATCATTTTAAAAGTTATTTATTTCAAAGAAACTCTCAGGGAACTACCCCAGTCGAGTTTCTTTCCTGTTAGATTTCTCCAGTATTTCCGCTTCCGGCTTGCATAATGTTCCCTTGCAAGTCGAGCGCGGAGTGGAAGTTAGTTCCCCAGGAATCAGGCCACGCACGAGACCTAAATACAGCCCCTAGCCCCTAGCCCCGACCCTATACTGGGGTAGTACTCTATCTGCGCTGTGCCGTGCCAGTGGCACAACCCTCCGGGCCGCAGATCGATAGTCCCGAAAGACTGAATGGTTTTCACTTCGCGGGAGGAACGACCCGCTTTATATTAAAGATTCTCGCGACAATAGGTTCAGCCTACTGTACCCTTTAAAACTCCACTAAAAGCGGGAACGCCATAAAAGATCTCATCCCATTATATGCGAAAATTTCTCCAGTTTTATTCGGAAAGTTTTGCTTTAATGGGGCACTAAAATGAAAACGATTTTAAATGACGCTATATTTTAACTTATTTTTTCATCGATTGAATATTATTTATTACTTTCAGGAATCCAATTATATATATTTTATTCCTTTTTCCACAAAATAGTATTCATTCTCGAATAAAACCGAATTATCGTCTCCTGAATGTCGTGACCCCCTTACACCTCGTCGGAACAGATTTTTATGACGAAGTAAAAGGGTCTGACAATCGCTAGGGGCCTCTCTTCCCATGGGAATTTTATTTATTTTCTCTTTCGGGAAATGTATTTTTCTTCGAAGAAATAACTCTAGGTCTGATAGGTCTTGCTGTTTGGTCGCAGATAAAAGTTGACCCACTCGCCGAGCTGAAGATGCCCTCCTTTGGTTTACACCAATTTATCAATATACTAGCTGACGTGTACCCGGCGTTGTTGTGGGTTATCCTTAGGAGATATACATATACCATCGCGGACTTTTCTGTAGGCCTGCACAAGATATACAATTCCGTAGAACATTATTTGGATATATCTCATTTCGGACGTTTCATTGCCAGCGTTAGCAATGAAACGTCCGAAAATAGTTTTTTACGACTTGATTACAAAACATCGACTTTTCCCACTTTTTATAAGTATAATATGCATATATTATGTATGCAAACCTTCCGAAAGAAATTCTCTAAATAATAGTGAAAATTCTATTGAAATCCTTTGTGTAGTTCAGAAGAAGTGTACGTAGTGCAGAACCAGACAGACGCGGATAGCGAATTTTTACAATTTAGAGAAGTATTGCACCTTTTTTGAGAGCTTGGAAATATTAATATCGTTATCTTCTCATAGTTAACATGATAATGTTTTCTAAATATTTTCCTGTACCTGCAAATAAAAGCGTCTCAGAAACATTGAATTTCTTTGATCACTGCCTAATAAGCTTAGAATACAATAAATCACTGCTAAAAATACACACCAGTGTAGCTGTGTTAATTAAAGCCAGAGAACTAAAATCACTCTCCTGTGAAGTTTGTCATTTGTGGATCTTCTTCTTTTAATGTAAATGTGATGTATATATTTGTGAAAAATAGAATTCCGTGTCTAAATAATATATTGCCGCCGATGAAAAATAAATTGGCCTCGCACTGCCTGTATCCAAATTCAATAATAATTCAATATATCAATGAGCCTCATTGGAGAGAAATTTATTAAATGTGTCGTAATGTACTCTCGGAATTGGCTGAATTATAGCGTCGTCCGTTTGAACTGCCACATAATAATAATATCTCGGACACGCAATGATGGCCAATTGAGAAATTCGTTAATATTATGTTCGTGGGCAGTTGTTATTTATGTCTTGATTATTAGACCTACGTGCTTTTGTTTCACATTTTTTATATGGCCCATGATTTCGTTTAGTTTATTTTTATTAAAACGTTTTACGTGTTTTTTTGCATTCTTTTTTCTTTACGACGACAGGTGTGTCTGTCTGTATGTCTTTGGGGCTCGTTTCACCTTGAGGCATCTCCGTATATATTCCCCAAGCCTCGTTCTATTGATCCAGTCGTATACCCAGTTACTTACCTAATCAAGGCATTTCGATTGAATGTTTAATTATGTACTTATTGCTGCCATTAAGGTTTATCACCTTTGTTTCAACTGCCTTCCATAACGCGCCAAGAGGATTTTTTTCTTTATAGTGAGAAGCTTGATAATAACTTGGCCTTAGCGCGCTTTCCTTTGTCCGGTAAAAATGTGCTTATATAAAAGATTATCTTTAATCTTTATATCTAATAACACTTCAGAATCGTATCATTATTTCTTATAACACCAATTGGGTTCTTTCTTTTGGTCTTCGTGTTATGTATTTGAGAGCTACCTTGCGGTGTAGATTTTTTTCTTCTTTTTCTTGTCACTTTTTCGTATTCAGGGTATTTTGTTGAAGATCGCTTCACAAGCTTCAAGTTAATGTAATCCCTCACGTAAGCACATTTGTACCTGTTTGATGTTGATGTAAATCTCGAAAGCTTCTTCTGTGGTATTTTCAGGTTTACAGATACTCCCTGTTTCATTGCGTACTTTCTGGTTTGATTTGCCTTTCCATTCTGGACACGTTTGCTAACCACCCAAACCACAACTCTGCAGAGCTATTTTTATAAGTGATGTAGTTTTCCTCATAAAATTCTTGATTTAATTATTATTATTGTCTCCCCCGTGCATTCTTTCGAACAAATCATGTGCATAATTTACAGACATCGTATTGAACGATTTATATGTGTTTATTTGTCTGTGTAAAGTGGTTTTTACTTATTTTTAAAGCAATGTGAAAATAATCTGGCTCGTTTTCAACACTTTCCTAGCATACATTGGCATTTACATCTTTTTCGCAATTTGATAGTTTCAGCATGCTTTCTTTCTAGACACATACACGAATCTCTTTTTATTTTGTCTCACAATATCTAGTCGAACTGCCAGAATCTAACAGGGCTACCGTAATCACGATATTGAGGAATAAAATTAAAGTTGTGGGAATGGGAGAAAGCTTCCTTAATATTGTCGGTGGTTAGGAGACCCTGACCATTCTGATCTGGGGAAACACCAACACCTTAAAATTTGCCAACTTTGACACGATAAAGGTTATTCGTAATTATCGGTGATACTTGACTTTTCAACCGGTCGGTAATGTTAAGAATTGTGACTACACGGAGAAAAATGAATATTGCTTATTTATAAAAATCCGTTCAAAACGGGATTGCAGGCCGTTTATTGTTAAATTTTTAATAAATTTCTAATATATCGGAACACGTGTTCATGCAAATGCATTTCCCCTTATGATATACAGGGTGTATCGGCACTAACCCGACAAACTTTAACCAGCTATTCCTTAGCACATTTGGAGTAAAAAATGTTATGGGCACTTTGCTGTCCGGTAGCATTTTTTTTTCAATTAAAAACAAAAAAAAATCAAATTTCCACACTACATCACTGTCATTGGCATTGCGTTTCGTGTTAAACAGCTGTTATAAGCAAGTATGTCAAAAAGCGTCTTCGCTCTTTCGCACACACTAAATAATAATAGTTAAAAATGAGACGAATGGTGCCGTGCTATTTCGTTGTGACTGTAAACGTGCGCCAATATAGGTACACACGTGCATTATTCAACGGAATTCGAATAAAATATTTGCCAGATGGGTTTTCAAACTTTGTCAAAGGATAAAACAGTGGTGACATGTGGTGAAAATATGAATAATAAAATTTTTATTAAAAAAAAACGTTACCGGACAGCAAAGTGCACATAAGATTTTTTACTCCAAATATGCTAAGGAATAGCTGGTTAAAGTTTGTCGGGTACGTGCCGATACACCCTGTATAGTGACGAAATTAAAAAAATCTAATGATTTTTATGAACACGTGTTCTGACGTCGCGAAAATACATTATTTGTTTAACGGGAATTTATTTATTTATTTATTTATTTATTAACGCCCTTTTCTCGGGGCTTTTACATGAGAATATTAAGAAATATACATTATTTATTGTACATAACTGAATTGCTTCATTAACAATATTTTTTATCTGTTTAAAGATAAATTGAAGATGTCCACTGACTTGGTATAATTGTTTCCCTCCATTAGTATTCTGGGCAAAGAGGAATACATATGGTAGTTAGTCCCAGAATTTCTGAACTGAAATAAATCCTGACTTCTAGTATTACGTTGTGGAATCCGAAAGCTTATCAATTCTAGCAATACCGGATTATCAACTAAATCCCATTAATTCATTCGTTAAGGGCCTGCAGTCCCGTTTTTATAGGTATAGCTTTAGCTGTATTGATAAACTAACGTCGACAGCTTAGTTTATCGTATCAATTCTGCTTAGTTGTCGATATATATTATAATATAAATCCATTTCCAGTGTTTCCACCAAGGACAACGTGTAAGCTGCAATCATCAAATGCACTTTATGATGTTCATAGAAGCACACTACGTTATCACTGTTATCAGTTACCTATAGTTATTATATAGTTCTACGAATGTGTTAGCTTTGATCTTTTTGCACCGTCAGATTAATAGTTGTACGATCGTCGTATATCTGATAACCTACTATTTCAAGTGATAAAAATATTTATCTACTTACAGTTCATGTTTCAGGTCATGATATATTTTTACACGGTGAAAATTTTATATCGCCTTGTTTTTCTTACTATATTTAAGACAAACTGGGAAGATATTGATTTATATATATCATTAAGCATACTTTTTATGTCTTATATATTACTTTTAAAATATGTAAGCAAAATGAAATAATGTTAGTAATATTTTTTTATATACGCCGACCGGTTTTGGAACAACCGTTGTTCCTCAGGGGCAAACATACTAACTTAACGTTCAAAACAATGGGTGAACATCATATATTACTAAATGTGTAAGTGGGGGGGGGGTGAAGGCGTGACTGAGGATTAGTGAAAAGAGTGGGGGAAGGAGATGGGAGGGACAGTGACAGGGAACATTTCTTAGATGGGACTGCAAGAAAAATTATTATTATCACACCTCAAATGTTCTTTGATTCTAATGTTATTTCTAAATAAAATAGAAATGATTAAAACTGTTAGAATCGAACTCGATAGGTAGACTTGGATACCTTCTCACGTTATTCTTATCCTTAATAGAAGATTCTAGATACACTATTTAAATATTTGGTTGGAAATTCGTATTATTGATTATTTTTTCCATTTGTTTTTTTCTGCTCACGATTTATTTAATCTTGTGTTAGTTATCGTATCGGGAAATAACATAAGTAGCTATACACCTTAACCTCTACCCCTTAGTTGATAATAATATCATAATATTTATCATAAACATAAATGTCGATGGAAACTATTGAATACACTTGTATACTATTTGTAAGACGTTTGGTGCAAAGATATCCTCCACTCAGTATCCCCAAGGATTCATCTATATCTATATTATGTCACATAGACCACAGGAAATCATTTCCCTGGTTTCAAAAGTTTCGACAAAATAGACATTGTTAAGAGACGGTTGACAAAATTCGGCTCTTCATATTTGTCCACAAAAGATATTAACAGGCGGTGATGCCTCTTTCAAATAAAAATTAAATTTTGTTTGAGGGCAAATATTTGACCTAAAAGAACAATTATTTTTTTCAAGTAAAAGGTACAGCAAATATATATTACGGATATGTGCTATTTTATTTATTGGAGTTTTAAATTATAAAATGTAGGCCATTAAATAATCATTTTTTTTCAAGATTTTAAATAAAACAAAAAGTGTAAATGTAAAAGTAAAATATGAAAACATGGTAAGAACGTTTGTTGTGTCGAAATTATAAATTTATACACGAAAAATTTATGTTCCAACGTAAGTCGGTCGTTTGTAATTTAAATTTATGCCCATACAAATGCAATTTTAATAATTCGCACTTTATATTTAAATAGTGGTTGGCCAAAATTATTTTTTTTAATAGTTTTAATTAACTCCAAAATAATAATAATTGCCAAAGTTGCCTCTAAAATTATGAAAAATCGATTTTTTTAATAACCTGTATTTTATAATTTGAAACACAAATAAATAAATTAGCACAAATCCGCACTAGATTTTTGCTACACCAAAAAATATTATTCAGTTTTGTACATTCCAAATAAAATTGTTTTATGGAAAGGGAAATTCGTATAATTATGTAGATATGGTGTTCGATATTTGTATGCGTCTTAAACGTAAATTCTCGCTAGAAAGTTACGTTCAACTTCAGCCACTTAAACGGGCAGAAGTTTCAAATTGAAATATGTAAACTGTTCTCGAACCCCTTGGATTCAATTATTCCCCTAATACCCTTCTCTTCCGCCGGCTTAGCCGTGCCAAGTTGGTATCACGTAGCTCCTTCGGGCGTCTTATTAAGGAGTTGTTGGTCTATTAGTTCCAGCCTTAGTTGGTACCGTCAGGAATTCAAATAGGATCTGACAGCCTTTAGCCTTTCCGTGCTGGTCAACCTTTATCACGGCAGTCAATTTGACCAGAAAATTCAACAAAAATCTCTGTTCCTTCAATAATACATTTTCGTTTCGCTTTACACTTTGTTTATTTTTAGTGTTCGTTATTAGGTTTCGACATATATTATATAGGTTCTAACTAACCATCACGACGTTACCACAGGGTTAGGCAGAGAGGTCGGACCGCCAAACAACTCGGTCTGGCACACACTCCTTGCTCCATACATCAGCTCATAAATACTATTTCTCTCTATTATTCTGACTTTACATGGCCCGACTCAAGAATCTGATTCACTTGATCGTGCCATGTCTTCCTCGGGCGTCCCCGACTTCTGCTACCATTCACATTTGCGTAATACATTCTCTTTACACTCTTTTTTTCGTTCATTCGCTCTACATGCCCAAACTATGTTAGCGTCCATTTCTTAATCTTACTAATTACGCTTACATCAGCCTTGCATTCTTTGCGGATCTCCACTTTTCTCACACGATCATACATGGTTTTTATCACACATATGCCTCAGGGATCTCATTTCTACAGAATTCGATCTTTAGTACTTAAATCATATAAATACACTATCAATACCGTAAATAGTATGTACTTGCAACATAAAATTAACAACACCATCTAATCCTAATTCCTGGTGGTTTTTGAAAATTATGTGATAAAAAGGGGTGACTTATGACCATTATTTCAAACCTCAATTGTTGATTGACATTTTGGAAAAGATTGATAATTTGTCTAATGACTTCAAATACTTCTGTTTGTTTTTTTATTCATTTGTATTATAAATTGAGTAAATCAGCATAATGTAATATATTTTTCTTTTCACTGATTTTATTAAATGTTATTACAACAAAAGAATAGTTTTGATAACATTCTCTGTAAATTTCATTTGTTTACACATTCCACCAACAATATTTAAATAATACAACAATCGTTTCTAGAAAGAATGTTTCTAAACTGCAAGCGATAAATAAAATCTTTTAATACGCACTTCAGTCGTTACGCTTTTTTATTATCACTCTGACTGGTAACTAATATGGTGTGGACAAACTGATAACTAATGCATCTTTAAGGTGAAATAAATGTTATTTTTTTATAATTTTCAAAATATCATCACCACTGACGTGAATCCTATCTCATTTATTGCATATTATTTTTGTTGAGCTAAAAAACTTTCCTAACTAAACGGTAAAAATAAAATAAAAGATACATTATTTTCATATTAATTGAACAAAACAATAGCACCATTTATGAAAAGGACTGTTATTTGATTGTTATATGAACGGGCCGCTTAAGTACCTATATCCACTGCAGGGCGATTGGAATTAGTTCAGCGTTGTTTCAGTAATGTATCTTCACTCTGTTAACTCATCTATGTGACTGAAGGTATTTATTTGTGATGCTATAATGTCAGTGAATGATGTATTCTCTTTGAGTGAACATTTCAACTCGCCTCTCTCTTATCACCCCGTAGAAAATACTTATCTATTTAGTTTTGAATTAACTTTACCATCTCTTCGTTGACTATTTATTATTCAATGTAGGAGCTTAAGAGTCCCCGAGACGATCAATGTCAATTTTCGATGTATTTACATCACGCGTATCGAGGCGCGATAGACGGAACTCAATCGTCGCGTCATTATTTTCGTCCCAGTAGCTTTGTAGACATCCGCAGAAACAGTACCTAAAGTGTGCGAATACAGAAATAATCTTTTGATTTTACTTTCCGTATCTGGACAATTGCGATATAGTACAATTTAAAAGTAAAACAAAATTCCATTCCGCGATGAAACTCAGTTCCGGAGGTCTCTTGATCTGAACGATTATCAATCACACAGCGTCAATGGTGCTTGTCAATGCGCTCAATTAAAATACTTATCATTACAGCTTTCAATGGGAAATTTCATATGTCAATCGCATCAATTGCCTCTGTAAACCACCAATTAGCATTTGTCAATCACACCAATGACGTAAATTGACGTAACAATTGGTATTTATTGTTTCGGGAATGGTTTACTCTTTCTGCAAAATATAACAGTACTAGAAGTGTAAATAAAAACACGGCATAAACCTTCTCGACTATCTATTCCAAAATACATTTAATTTGGAAGGAATTATGTGTTTTTTTCATAATAATTTCTGTAAGCGAAACTTGAGAACAAACAGTGCTTCATTAAAAGAACTTCTCGTATTTCGCATTATTTTGGGCTCAGAAATTATAACGTCAAGCTTCCGGAATTTACAACGAAACACTATGGAACAAATCATTTTCCCTCCGGCAAACCGTTCCTGCAAAACAATCACCTTTGATTACATTATTACCATGATAAAGCCTATGTTTTCACCTTCGCCACTTTTTTATCGCGTAAAATGTATTATTATTATTATTATTTACTGTTGCCTCCCATTCTTGTAATAAAATATTCACGATGTCTGCTTTACAGGTGACTCTCTTCCAAAAAGCTTTCGGGTGTGAAAATTTATTCATAATTTCTACCGCTATCGTATTTTCAGCGTAAAGTGCGTTTTTTTTCCTATAAGTGAACATAAATCTAGTATTGTGTGCGCTGCTTTCGTATTAGACGGAAAATGAAAATTTTCAGCCCACATGGGAAAATATTCTTACGATTAAACTTAAAGTTAGGTGAGCACGATGATGTCATCCGCTAACATATCGATACCCCGATTAAATCGATGCGAAGTTATCATACGTTCCACAACGTCCGATACGCCACTGAGAATACGGAAAACCTTGCATTACTTTTAAACAAATGTAAATACTTGCAAAACAAGCCTAGCGTCAAGAATCACCAAGTAGATACTAACCTACGCAAGTACATGTCGCAATAATTAATTATATGTTATTATGAACATGGCGTGATCTTTATGTTATCCATTGCGATTTATACATTTTGTTATTGATCTTGCACATTGCGTTTTTCGTAATTCTAATTTATTCCGTCAATGGGGTGCCTACTAATCAGAAGTTATTCATCCATCCGACTTAACTGGTGGTTATCTAATAGACACAGTTTACCATTTTCTTATCGAATTCTTATTGTGTATGTTATAAGTTGGCATTTGAACCGTGTCGGTGATTATTGCTTACGGTGTGAAAATCTCGGTCTTCTACGTCAGATAATTCAAGGGAGGTTATCATTGTGGAATTGCCCCACGTTGCCAAGTGCAGAACAGCTTACTGTAAAAGGCTCTGCTACAAAACGTATAATTCATACTTTCTTTCAACTGCTTGGGAAATATTAACTGTCGTGTTCCTTTTTATGAGGTTCGCACTCCTCGAGCTGTTTATGTTACAAGGTCGATTAATCAAACTTCGTCTTAGGTCACATTCAGTGCGATTATTAATTCATTAGTCTCAGTCATTATCTGTATCTTTTAGGCGTATTAAATATAATGTGTTTTATACTAAAAGCTATAATTCGTTCCCTTCCGTGTCCAGCAAGCCAATGCAGTTTGCTTGCAAATTGTAATGAAGTTATCAAGAAAGTAATTAACTAATATATACCAAATTAGCTACTCATTAATAATATTTATTATAATTTTAACTTAGTTGTTAAAATAAACGTTTTTATAATTGGTAATTACTCCCCGACTTTTCTTATTAAATGCAAGGTGAAAATAGTTCCACAAAATAAAAACCAACATTTTGATTATCCTTATTATCTATGTTTATTTAATGTAGTTATTATTTACTTACTTAAAGTACATCGTGTCACATTTCAATACATTATTTGTACGTCGTTACTTGCGATAAAAACCATTACACTGTGAATTGTAATTGTAATTCTAATCACTTGTTCTCGCAGGTACTACTAGTTTTGCATAGGAATGTTTTGGAACAGAATCAACCTGTCTGAAGGTTCAATTTTTTTTTTCGTACCGCGTTGTTATTGTTTATCTACCTGTCACTAACCTTACCCAATATTCAAAACTTGAAAGCCAAAATAAATACTTCACTTCTGTATTATTTTCTTAGAAATACCTCTTGTTTACATTTGTAATAGTTGAATTTCGTATCGAGAACTAATTTATTTTTTATCAAGGTTCATTGACATCGTTTAAACGTGTTTTATTTTATTTTTTTATTAAATCGTTATCAGCACGGCACATAAACGGGTGTGTAACAAGATAATTATCTCATAAACCCTATCGATAGTGTGAACTCTGGGAAAAAATTCTCTCTTCATTATTTTAGTCTAAGAGGTCACGGTCTTTTTCATAACGATCAGAGGAATGGGTAGTTTTAGTACATATTCAAAGTATGGCATCTCCGCATATGAAAAACGTTGGTCTGCCTGCTCTAAGTGGTTGCAACTATGAGTTATAGAGCTTACAAGAGGCTTTATTGTTTCGAAAAAAAAACGATCAGAGGAATGGGTAGTTTTAGTACATATTCAAAGTATGGCATCTCCGCATATGAAAAACGTTGGTCTGCCTGCTCTAAGTGGTTGCAACTATGAGTTATAGAGCTTACAAGAGGCTTTATTGTTTCGAAAAAAAAACGATCAGAGGAATGGGTAGTTTTAGTACATATTCAAAGTATGGCGTCTCCGCATATGAAAAAAGTTGGTCTGCCTGCTCTAAGTGGTTGCAACTATGAGTTATAGAGCTTACAAGAGGCTTCATTGTTTCGAAAAAAAAACGATCAGAGGAATGGGTAGTTTTAGTACATATTCAAAGTATGGCGTCTCCGCATATGAAAAAAGTTGGTCTGCCTGCTCTAAGTGGTTGCAACTATGAGTTATAGAGCTTACAAGATTAGGCTACATTGTTGCGAAAAAAAAACGATCACAGAAATGGGTAGTTTTAGTACATATTCAAAGTATGGCGTCTCCGCATATGAAACAATTTGGTCTGCCTGCTCTAAGTGGTTGCAACTTCGAGTTATAAAGCTTACAAGATTAGGCTACATTGTTTCGAAAAAAAAAACGATCAGAGAAATTGTCAGTTTTAGTATATATTCAAAGTATGGCCTCTCCGCAGATGAAACAAGTTGGTCTGGCGGCTCTCAGTGGTTGCATTTCAGAGTTATGATGCGCGCAAGTCATTGCATTGTTGCGAAAAAAACGATAACAGAAATGGTCAGTTTTAGTACCTATTCGAAGTATGGTGTCTCCACAGGTGAAACGAGTTGGTCTGCCTGCTCTCAGTGGTTGTATTTCAAAGAAAACAAAAATAACAGTAATCAATAAAATAAAAAAATTAAATCGAACAAATCCAATTTTTATTAATTCAACTTCCATAATCTAAACATCTTTGGGTAAAATCACAGATTAATCATTTTGTAGAATATTACTAAGGCTTAAAGAGTTAAATATTTACTTACTTCTAATATTCTTTTAATATTTTTATGAGCTTTTTCATTAGTCACATCAAAACATCATGGATTTTGGCGATAAAAGTAAAAATAGCTTAAAAAAAGGGGTCTACGGTATCGTATACCGTTTACCTAATTCGAGTTTGAGGGATTTCTTAACGTACTTCGAAAAATGGTGTTCAGAAAACATAAAAAAAGACAACCTAATATTATAGGAACCATCTAAATGACTCATTGAAGGTGACGATGAAGATAATGGATATTCCAAAACTTTTGGCAAATCTAGTTTCTGATTAAGGGAAATTCCTAAAAGACGACCGAAGACGTTTCGTTCTGCTTTTATAACTTGCAGTTTTTGTGCTGCTTTACATGGCTTTTTTGATTTATCTGAACAGAAATTCCTGATTTCATTGCGTTTTATTGGTTTCTCGAAACGGTCGGGATTTTCATTACATTGAGATATAAATTCTTTTCTCTGATTTTCTCCTGTAGCCTCTATATTGAGCAGAAAGTCTGCGGTTTCATTCGTTACTGAATTCCCAGTGACAATATTGTACAGTTCGTCTTTATCGTCTTGATAATCAAATGGTTGCCATAAGATTCTACAGTATCGACAAGTTTCTTCACTGCCTTTTTGTTTTTGGAAATGTTGGCTGTCTGCAGATCAGAGGTAACGTCTTGTACCCTGGTAATATTAGTTTCTTCTAAAACATGAGTTATAATGGTGGATCTCAGTGCATGGCTTTTTGCCCAACGCTGTCGGCCTGACAAGGAATTAGTAAAATGGCTAACACCAGACAATCGCTTAGCAGCATCGGCGTTTATGGTTTGTTCTAGTGTTAAATCAACGGGTTGTCTAGAAAACGCTTTGTCAGTGCGCTTGATACCCAAGCCATGACGTTTTAAATGAAGCTCGAGGCCTGGGTGAGTGTCTTGGACTTTTAATATGTCGTCATGGTGCTTTGTGAGCCATCGCGCATAATTTGGATGATTTAGTATGAAAAATATATTGTTAATTTTTGGAAGTACATATTTGTAAAGCTCAAAATTGTTTTCTCGTATCGATCGGCTCAAAAGAAAGTAATACTCGATCAGATTTATATATTGCATGTAAAATTGTGCCGTTTTGCCGTGTTCTCCGTTTTGAGTTTTTTCTCGAAAAATTCTGTATTTAGAGATGATTTCTGATAAAAAGAAATTGTCAACATCGACCAAGATGTTTCCAGAACTGTCCATTCATCTATTTTTTATTTCTTGCAGTTCTTCTACCAAATCTGGTGACAGTTGTAGATTTTCCTCTTTTAAAAAGAATTTAAAATGGATTAATTGTAAGGCCAGTGAAATAATAGGGTGAAGTCTCTTGCATCGATTGTAATGCGTACCAGACATGAATCCATTAAGAGACCCATTGGCTAGCAAATCAGCTTCGATTAGCATATGCGTCAAACCACAATCATCTATAAATTTTCCTATAGCTTTGAAATAGGCCAGGATGATATGAAATGT
This sequence comes from Hesperophylax consimilis, assembly GCF_061612785.1. Lineage (NCBI taxonomy): Eukaryota > Metazoa > Arthropoda > Insecta > Trichoptera > Limnephilidae > Hesperophylax > Hesperophylax consimilis. The sequence continues at coordinate 3,825,401 of NC_142851.1, read as the reverse complement.
GCCAAGAAAAATAAAAAGATTGTCAAAATTTGGCCGTTCTGTGGATTGTATTTGTAATGCTACTTTTGCAATTGCAAGATCATATGTAACACATATATATTCCTGACCACACTCTTCGGCTATACTTTTTGCTTGTTGCATTGTTGTTTTAACAACGGAAGTGTTAGTGGGAGACATGTTTATTGGGTTCAAATAAGCTATTTTCTGTTTACTGGTTTGATCATTCATAGTGAGGTTATTAAATCCTACCCACATAGGAGTATTCTCGATTTCAGCAGCATGACACAAAACCCATAATAAATCTCTATTCTTTGCATTTATTTTGACAGATTCAGTTGTTTTACGTAAGTCACTATCAAGTAAAATCATACTGTCACTCATTCTTGGTTTTTTAATGGGATGATCTATATTAATGTCAATCACGTCGAATGCCCTTCTTCTTTTGCCTTTAGATGGTTTCATTGACAAGTCAATAGGTTGATTTCGTATGGAGTACTGTTCTTCATTTTGAAAAATAATTCCTACTGTGTCATGCAATGTATTTTTTCCAGAAGGTGTGTCTACGTAACGGTCAAAATTATCGAAAGCTACTCCAGTATTTAACTGAGGACATGGAATTATCCCAGACGGAATGAATGTTGTTATAGATTCATCGATGGAGGCATAGGTAATTTCAGTTTCTAATTCTTCTAATAAAGTGTAGCTAGGTATCTGACCATATTTGTTCAAAATGTTCACAACTTTTCTGCTGTTAGTTAGACTTTTAATAGCCATTCCCAGAGCTAATTGTTTAGAAGGCTTAACATGTCCATTTGTCACAGCGTAAATTTGATCCTGGCTTATCGATTCAGCTTTCTTTAAGCAAGTCTCAGACAACTTTTTTTTTGTGCGCGAACCGATGCCAAGGAGCTCCAAGTTGAATTTTTTAAGAGCATCGGGTATATTACACTCGCCTTGGAGTAATTCCTGCACTGAACAAGTGGTTGGTAGGGGAGTTTTAGGCAGGGAAAGAATCTCTTTTCTCAATATATTAGCAGCAGACGTGAGAATATCTCTTTTCACTAATTCCTTCTGTTTCGACATCACGAAATCAATTGGCAAACCCGTTCTGAAAACTAACTTACGTCCATTTATTTCTTCTATAGTTAAAACGCTTCGATCAAATGAGGCTCGAATTTTCTGTTTTAATCTCGAACATGTAATATTATTTTCAGTGCTATTTGACTGCAGAGAAGATTCATAATATTCGTGAAGATTGGACATTAAATGAATATTATTGCCATGAATTATGTCGTTTATGAATTCATACAATTTTTGTAAGGCATTTTTATGGCTCTCGCGTATAACGTGCCACACACCGTCTTTTTCATTGGACTGACAGTCGGATATTTTTTCAGTTCTTCTAAAAAAATCTTTCAAACAATTAGTGTGATAAAATAATGGAACACTTGTCTGTGAAATTTTATGTTGTAAATTGACTTCGTTAGATGCTAACGATTTCATCAGTATCTTTTCGCGGGTTTCATTTGATTGCAAACAGTGCATCTTTTCAAATTTTTTATGTGATTGTTTACGCTGGTGATCGCAGAATAAGCATATAGCTTTGCAACTAGACGTACTTGGTGAAGGTGATGACAATGTCTCCGCTTGATTATCTGAAGTCTCGACTGGCAGAAGTGTTAAACTGTTGGTCTCAGGAGTAGATATTATTGTTTTTTTCACTGCGGTAAATTTTTTATAGCACGATAGATGATATACGGCAGTACTGTCACAATCATTTGGTATTTTGATATGAGCATGTTTCAAATTACGGTTAATACGAACTGTTAATATATCACGACACTTTTCTAAACTGTTTTTATTAAAAGGCAGCACTTTTTCGTCCATCTTACATTCACAAAACAGGCATGTAGTATTTATGTTCGACATTATTGTAAAAGTGGGAGTAACGGGTAATAGTATTAAAAAATGCACCAAAACAAGCGAAAGCACACCCTCTCACAACGATTGTACTGCGCACACTGACGCGGGACGCGGGCCGACGGGCCGGACGCGGGCGGAGGAGGGGGAAATGTGTGTGTCAAGCAGGGTTCCCGATTTGCGGGAATTCCCCAAACTGCGGGGAATTTTTCAGATTTACTTAAAACTGACCATTTCTCTGATCGTTTTTTTTTCGCAACAATGTAGCCTAATTTTGTAAGCTTTATAACTCGAAGTTGCAACCACTTAGAGCAGGCAGACCAACTTTTTTCATATGCGGAGACGCCATACTTTGAATATGTACTAAAACTACCCATTTCTGTGATCGTTTTTTTTTTCGCAACAATGTAGCCTAATCTTGTAAGCTCAATAACTCATAGTTGCAACCATTTAGAGCAGGCAGACCAACTTGTTTCATATGCGGAGACGCCATACTTTGAATATGTACTAAAACTACCCATTCCTGCGATCGTTTTTTTTTTCGAAACAATGAAGCCTCTTGTAAGCTCTATAACTCATAGTTGCAACCACTTAGAGCAGACAGACCAACTTTTTTCATATGCGGAGACGCCATACTTTGAATATGTACTAAAACTACCCATTCCTCTGATCGTTTTTTTCGAAACAATTAAGCCTCTTGTAAGCTCTATAACTCATAGTTGCAACCACTTAGAGCAGGCAGACCAACTTTTTTCATATGCGGAGACGCCATACTTTGAATATGCACTAAAACTACCCATTTCTGTGATCGTTTTTTTTTTTCGCAACAATGTAGCCTAATCTTGTAAGCTCTATAACTCATAGTTGCAACCACTTAGAGCAGGCAGACCAACTTTTTTCATATGCGGAGACGCCATACTTTGAATATGTACTAAAACTACCCATTCCTCTGATCGTTTTTTTTTCGAAACAATGAAGCCTCTTGTAAGCTCTATAACTCATAGTTGCAACCACTTAGAGCAGGCAGACCAACTTTTTTCATATGCGGAGACGCCATTCTTTGAATATGCACTAAAACTACCCATTCCTCTGATCGTTTTTTTTTCGAAACAATGAAGCCTCTTGTGAGCTCTATAACTCATAGTTGCAACCACTTAGAGCAGGCAGACCAACTTGTTTCATATGCGGAGACGCCATACTTTGAATATGTACTAAAACTACCCATTCCTGTGATCGTTATGAAAAAGACTGTGACCTCTCAGTCTATTTGGTTTGTATTATGCCTGGAAGTACGCATTTGGTACGCATTCATTTGTTTTAAGATCGAAACAGTCACAGTAAGGTTTCAATTAGTTCCAATTACATTCTAATTGAAGTGTTTTATTTATAGCGTAAATTATACAGTCATTTCTGAAGATTGATGTCATAAAAAGTCGTTCGAATGTATAATATTCAACATGATACAAGTCAGAAGGGTCGATTAGTTTTCAATTAACATTATTGATAACTGGCAATTATAGGCTTATACTCACAGAATGTTATGTGGTGGGTGATCATTTATATTTTAGTCCCTAGCATTGCGTTTCCATTTTTTTTACTTCAGGTTTGGTTTTTAAACAAGTCCGTTTTATTGTATTATGCATTTATTTTAAAAACGGTCCCATAACTCGTAATTTGTTACTCGTTAAAGTAACATTAAATTGTTATTTACAATCATTTTTTCAGCGGGGGTGATGGGTACATTTCCCCCCTGTTTTTAAAGTTCAACTTACCAAAATTAAGAAAGGATGTTATTAAATAGGTCTAACAACTTTTTTCTTCGTGGTGGTGTGCGATTGTAAAGAGAATAGACACGGAGGATTTTAATTATTAAATGTACTTTGTTTGTAATTACTTCTATTTGAATTTCACTATTGTTTTTGGGAAAGATTGAATACAAATCTTGAAAACGGAAATTAACTCAATTCCTGATATCCGATTAAGCTGGAACTCGGCGGATAGATCGTTGATGACAATGTCCCAGGACTGTACTGTTCCTCCAGTCCCTGGGAGGAAAAGTAGAGTCCTCAGTAAAACCTTTTTTTTCCGTCAAGTTTTAAAGACATTTAAAAATAGATATGTTATCGTAAAAAATTTTGTATTATTAAATTATTAGTATAAATTAATATAATATTTTATACAAGCAGTAAATCAAATTATTTAATCATTATGTTTGCTTTTCAATTATTTATTAATTTAATTATGAACGGCTTGTTACCGTTGCATAATCATTATGTTAATCTCTCGATGCCAGGCTAATGACAAAGTGTATACATTATGAAAATATATCACATCCTTGACATGTAACTGATAATAATGTGATGCAGGTCGTAAATGAGACTCTTCATACAACAATTCTAATTAAATTATTAGGTTCATAATTCTTGCACTTACTTGTGACCTTATTTTACGGTAGTTTTCCTTTAATAATATAGTGGAAAAATCCTACTGTGGCCGGGTTTTAAATGATTTTCTTTTAGTTAAATTCATCCCTCTGAAACAAACATTTTCCAAAATATTCTTACTTCTTACCTATCGATTTAACGTTATATCTAGTCTCAATATTAAGTTAGTAATGGCTGTTTTGTATTCGGAAGCCATCCCTATACAGAGATCGTTTCTATGCGGGGTGCGTATCGGGGCCAGGGGGTGGAGGTGGAAACAGTATAACATCAGTCGGTGTTGTTGACCCCAGTGATGCCCTATTGCTTCCCTTATGAAGGGCCAATTGATGACCTTTCCCTCCGATTTGATTTGTTCAAGAATGCTTTACTTGTGTACTTTAAATGATTTATATTTTTGATGGTTTTCCTCGCAATCTTCCGTTTAAACTTATTTACGTTGAACACCTTTAAAGACAACCTCCGTGGTCGAGGGGTAAAGCTCTCGACTAGCCAGCTCGCGGTCTCGGGTTCGCATTCCGGCGTGCGCACTTCAATTTTCTTTGATTAATTTTTGTTATTTAAGAAATTACTCAATTAAAATAATATATAATATATTTGTGGCACGTTCCGGAGTGGAAGATGCTATTAGTATCGCCCCAGTGTAAGACCACCATTCAGAATCTGACGGCCGGCATAGTCCAGTGGTAACGCATTGGACTGCCATTCCGAAGGTCGCGGGTTCGAACCCGGCGTGCGCAAATAAATTTTATTTGATTAATTTGTGTTATTTCACAATTAATTAATTAAAATAATATATAGTATATTTGCGGCACGTTCCAGAGTGGAAGATACTACCAGTATCGCCCTGGTGTAAGACCACCATTCAGAATTGAAACGTTGCTCCAAATGGCTTTAGCCGTGTTTAGTGACTAGATCTGAATAGCCAGGTACTTCCCCACCTTCCTCTTTCCCTTCCCCACTTACCTTCAGCCTCACAACATCCCCCAATTTGGGGATGCCATAGTCTCACTGGCTCCAGACGGGAGCAGTTGGGACTCTTGTGAGGTATTCACTATAAAAAAAAAAAGAATTGAAACGTTGCTTGAAATAGCTTTGGCCGTTTTTGGTGACCAGATCTGAATAGCAATTGGGGATGCCATAGTCTCACTGGCTCCACGCGGTTGGGAGCAGTTGGTACTCCTGTGAAACTTCATTTCGACAGATGAACATTATTTAATTTGTATGCGACAAATTTGTTAGGAAACGCTTTATGATTCATCAACATTCTTATATTTTAAACAGCTACATAAATTGTAAGACTCAAATGATATAAAATTTTAGAATTATAATAACTAGGTAGGTACAGTAAATAAAATGACATCGTTTCATATTTATTATGGTAGAAGAACAATAGAGGAAGTAGGTGTTAGGATACATGTAATTACATAGGTTCTGAAGTATAATTAGAGAACGTGTATAAGTTATTTTGATAATTTTGAGGCCAACTTTCACAATCCTGTTAAACTCCAGAAGCGGTGACATCGACCGACCGATCGCAAACATCTCCAAATTTAACCGCCCCACACAGTTTTGTCGAATTATCTTTAAATAACATATTTATGCCAAGCAGACGGCATTGATGGCGTTGATGACGTTGACGGCGTTGATGGCGTTGATGACGTTGACGGCGTTGATGGCGTTGATGACGTTGACGGCGTTGATGGCGTTGATGACGTTGACGGCTTTGATGGCGTTGATGACGTTGATGACGTTGACGGCGTTGATGGCGTTGATGACGTTGACGGCGTTGATGGCGTTGATGCTATAATTTAAGACCAATATTCTAGCAGCACTGTTCTCCAGATACCAAGAGCAGGAGAGACGTTGGCATCATAACAAAAATAGTTTATTTGATACTACCGCTGAAAAATGAGTACGGTTTTTTTTTCAAGATACTGTTAAAAATTTGAGTACATGGCCATTTCCTAATAAAATATTATAACACGTATTTCACTCAGGTACCCTTGTCCGAATAAATATGGTGGACGAGATTCTTAACTATTATTACTCATAGCATATTCGTGCTTTACTGATAGTTCGTTATGAAATTTGTTACAGGCATTCAGTCCCGCTTTTAACGGGAAAACAAATAATTTGACCCGATTTTTAATAAATTAACAATATTTCATATCTCTAAGTTTTCTCCGTGTAAAACTAATACAATTAACCGGCGAGCACTTGCAAATTTTATGAGAAATGCTCTACCATGTCTTTTACTTAATTGGGTGGTATAAATTATATTTACAGGATTTATGTTTCAAATGAACCTTTAATGGAATTCTTTGGCCGATTCATTCCGATTTGCCATTAGAAAGTGCAAAATCCTTAATTATTTTTTTGCTTTAATTTCGTGTGATAGATCACCAATGTTGATTTGGTTTCTCACTGCATATAAACTATTGTTGTATTGTGGTAGGTACCATAATTTAAAAAAAATGTGAATAAGAAATTCAAAATAAACACGACGATTTCACATATGAACAAAAAAACAGCTACCATCTTGAAATGGAAACGGAACGTCCTCCATAATACTCGTAAGTGCATAAATCATAACTGAGACAACTGTTTCGGAAATTTTGGCATTTACATGGTGGCATCTAGCAGTTGTTCTTATTTGATCATATTCTGCCACGGGGATAGTTCCACAGCGTGCAACGTGCAGGACTATCTGCTTCAGTTTTAAATTGAATATATATCGTGCCCTCTCGGTTGCATAGCTGATGCGGGTATTCGGGAGAGATTTCTAGGAAGCCATTAATCTTCCGGACTTGAGTCGCTATTTAAATTCTTCAGCAGGTTCCCCTCACTTTCTACTCTGCAGCGTGTTGATTCAGTGTTAAATTGTTTGTTGGGGCCTTGTCCACCCCTTTTTTAAGGAGGGTAATAACACCTCCTTATTTGGTAACACTTTAGATTAACTACCCCGACCTAAACCAACTGAACCCGAACTTGCTCAACCTAAACAAATTGACCTTGATTGAATAACGATTTTGTATCCAAGAGCGTAATGCATGATGATCATCAGACATTATTTGCGTGGTTTTATTAATCATCGTTGGTATATTATTAACGATAATCGGCATCGGAAATCGAATAATATTTCACCAGCCGGGTAGTAAAATTCTATTGTCCCATTGATATGTACCTACCGCATTACACCTAATGTGCTTGCAATAAATCGCACGTAAAGAAATGATATTAAAAAAACTTTGTATTCTTAAAACGATTGACGATGGTGACATAAAAGTGCTTTATGATTAATAACTGGTTATTTTAAATTCAAGGTCGTGTTGATTACATTTTGATACAAGTTTTGAAAAGCATACTAACTCAAATTTTTCGATGAATTTGAATCTTCTCTGTGTATAAGTAAATCACGAACAGTTTGATGAACCGGAAAAAACGAAGAACTTTTTGATCGGGAAATTCGCTCCCTTCAAAATGAAAATTGTATTTTGGGAGGTAAGATGGGATGCTGTATTATATTCCCGGTTCCCCGCGGGCAGCAACGTGATGGGTTGTTTGAATTCGGGTTTTGAAATCCGGGTTTAGGAAACCTTAAATGGGGTAGCAGGGTTAATAATAACGATTGACGATAATGCATTCTTACATCGCTCATTACAAGTTGATTTGGTTAAAACGAGACTTTTCTCTTTTCCTCCTTTTTATTGAGTTTTTGTTTTGCTAAAAAAATGAAGAAATTGAATCATCTTATTCTGTTTGAATATTTTTCTTATGACATGCCGAACTTGCCCAAGGCACTTCTATCTGAATTTTTTTTTGCTGACGTAAAAGACGTATTTTATTTTTATTTTAATGCATCGTCGCCACATTTTTATTCCTTTTAACCCATCCAGCGTTTTAAGGTTATGTATGTAGTAGTATTTTTATATTTAAGGGTTATAGTTTTCTTTCACATTCCCCCAAAAAAAATGTTTTTACGAAATACCGAGTTCTCTCAATTTTTCTACGTTTGAAGTAAAAAAATGTGGTAAGCGTTTTTGGCAACATTTTTCACCTGAATCATTTAGAATAAGTAGTGTTTATTTTAAACACATCCACCGGAAATATAATTTTATCTAGTTTCTAAAATAGTAATTGTTTTGAGGGGAAAATTAAAAAAAAAGTTGTATACAGCACATTTGAAATATATAGAAAGTATTGTAAACTGTACAAAAATGTTAAAATATCTGAAGGGTTTTAATTGTATTATCCTGACCATTACCCACATTCTTCCAATTTGTAAAAAAAATAATTTTTGGAGTGCATTATTAATCTTGTTCCAATGATAATAATAATACATAATATTGCATTTGTTAGCTGATGAAATTATCGTGCCGCTAGCCAGATACAATATTCGATGTATTCCCAAGTCATTGCTCTGAAAATTCCTCGATATAATAAGCCAACCTTAAACTTGACCGCTCGCGAGTTTCCACAGTATTTTTAGCCGAGAAAAAGTCGGCTCCTCCGCAAATAATGTCGTACGATTAAGCGGGTTTATTAATTCCTCGTAACTCGTAATGCCCCGCTCTCCCGCTCTCCCGCTCTATTGACCTTCACTGCGCTCGCCTGCCAAACGGAATAATTATTATCACCGCTTATTCCATTTTATACGATGTTTTCGCGCACAACTTTTCCGCTCGTTTTATTGCAATTTATCTGATTTTCTCACACTATTTTTTTAAATCTTATTTTGTTTTTCTTTACCACATTTTAGTAATATTATGCGCATAATTTGGAATGTAAGATAAATTGATTAAGTAAATATATACTGTGTGCAGTATAGTTGTGAATGACGAATACTTGGAGCAGGTGGATGAGTTTATGTACGAGTATTTGGGAAGTATGTTTACGAGATATGGGAAAGCTGATATAGGTATCGAAAAGAGGGTAAATGCAGAAAATTTTATTAATGGAGGACTGAACGCGGTTTGCTCTGACAAAATATCTATTGCCCGAAGAAGCGAAGCTAGCAGACCACAATGGAGGGTAGATACCCACAATGGAGTGCTGGCACCCTAAATGGCAGCGAGGCTTGAAACTGACAGAGGAAGGTCGAAAGCAGACTGATTGATGTAAAAATGAGATCTCTGATGCGTATGTATGGTAAAACAATGAATGCAATGATGATGTAAGCCTAATGAGTACGATTAAGAAAAGGATGCCTAGATGGTTTGAGCATGTTAAGCGAATGAACGAAGAAAGGAGTGTGAAGATAATATATGACGTGAATTTGAATGGTATACGAAGTCGGGGACGCCCGAGGAAGACATGGCACGGTTAAGTGAATCAGACACTTGAGTCGGGCCATGTCAGTCGGAATAACAGACGATCTTGCATGAAACGATGTATGAATGTGAATGAGGCAAGGAATGTGTGCCAAGACCGAGTTGTTTGGCGGTCCGTCCTCTCTGCCTATCCCTGCTGAGAAACTGCGTGATGATTAGTTACTTAGATCACTGTAGCTCGTCAAGAATATATATAAAAACTATAAGCACTTCCTTCCTGTGTCCACATAACTAGTTTCTAACTATTCTATATAGATTCTAATTATTAATATAGTACTTAATTTCCATTTTGAATATTATTTGTTATAAACTCGTCAACATGTTGTGAAGCATAATATTATTATTGGAGCTGTCAATAGTTTCAATTTCCCGGGTATGTACTTAAAACACAGCGAATACATTTCTTACTGTCAACTCATTTATCCGCCTTGTGGTGACACCTTTTTACCTATTGCCTACATTTTACTTACCACGTGTTCCAATGCATCTGCTCACGTGGTTTTCCGCGTCAGATTCACGTGAGGGCAACACAGTACTTGTCGTTTATAATATGACTATTATAATGTGGATGTGGTGAGTGTTGTGTGTGGGTTATGTCAGCGTGCGTTCTATTTTTATTTGAAACCGCTCTGGCAAGGGGCCGATGAAATAGGTGAGAATATTGTGACGATTTGCATTCGCCAAATCCTTGGACCGTTACGTCGCGTGTTTGCAAAACTGACTGACTAGGTACTAACGACATAATACATCGATTGTTCTGCGTAAACCCTAATGCACGATTTACTTAGTTTACTTAGGTTATCATTTCAGAAATGCTGATTGCTTTTTCAAATGCTGTTGCAACCTTTAGCGACACTTTTTTATCTGCATAGATAATATACACAAGAAATGCCGTCCATATATTATTGGAATGGAAACCAATGTCCTCGCTGACTTAATGCCTTTTGGTTCTAGCCCATTTAGCACGCTCTCTGTCTCTCTTACACTTGCCTGATAAGGTATATCGCCATCCATAATGATGATGATGAAACACAATTTCGTGTTGGAAAGGCCCCATTGGCCAGACTTTTGAATCACGAAACATGCCCACATCGCATTGGTTTTCTTCTTATTTTGAAAAAAAAAGCTTTGATAGCTTTTGACTCCAAATATCAATAGGACAAAAGGTTTCACCAATTGACTCGATACATATTCGTGAGGGTCTGTGAGGTTGAGGAATTTTTTTACAAACAATTTTTAAGGATTAAAATGTTAATAATTGAATACAATATTTTATTTACTAATTAAAATATAATTATCTCGGTGACATTTTATTTGTATTGAGGTTTAGCAACACTTTCAATTTCGCCCCCAATCAATTTATTTAATCGAATTCTATTTCTCTGCCAAAATGAATTTATCATTTTGTTCATTGCACACTGGGGATTAAGTAACTCCCCGATTAAGTGCTGTCATTTGTCTACAGGTGGCATTATTAGATTCTCACCGAAATAATTATAAACATCTTGACATCGCGGCGCCACATCGCCGGGTGGAGTTTTACCGCCCCCACAAATCTTATCCAATCTTCCTCTCATCTGTCAGTACTCTTGCACATAGTGAGTCTTTGGGTTGTTTCTACCATTTCATTGGATAAATAATCTGTCATTATCACTGCCGTGCAGTCTACAAAGTCTGGAAAGCTGTGTCTACCGCATGAGAAACAACAAACCATAAAGAGAAATGGAAATTTATTTTTTAAATACGACAAAATGGGTAACTCTTTCATTTACTTGAAATAATCAACGGAAATGATCAAAACAACACAAATATTCATTGTACAATATCATTCATACCTGTACTCTAATTTAATTTTAATTAATTTATTTAGTACAGGATATACGTACTGTAAATTTGTAAAATGTTTTGACTGTCAAACTAGGAGGAATTCCCGTTTTCTTGAAACAATACATACAACCAGTGGCGGCTCGTATCTTTTAAGTGTGATAGAGTGCTTAGTTTGAAAAATTCGACATTATTGAGGTTGCTTAGTCTAAAACAATTTTTTTTTCTAAAATTCATTTTAGTACGATTATTTTCAGGAAATTTTTTCATATGAAAAACAGAAAATTCGAAATAAAAAACATTTTCGGATAAAACAACATCAATAATAGCGTTTTTAAATATTAGCACTCAATACACTCAAAAGTCACGAGCCTTTGGTCACCATGCAATTCACGCCACTGGTGATAATGATGTATGAGTCTTCGATGGTGTAGGTATACACCTTTTCTGTAACTCTTCAATACTCGGTTAGGGTTTTAATATTGTTTTTTTTTCGGAATATTTTCCATTGAACAATCGAAAAAGCGGTGTAGCCAATATGACATCAGTATTACTATTGTACGAGTTGGAATATGGCTGTTAAAAAGATCTTCAGATCATTTTTTTGGTATTGACTGGTAATTAGAGAGTAGAGATTTTACTTATATTATATCTTAACCTCGTCAAAATGTCTTAGATTTTTTTGTATTAGTGTCGCGAATTCATTTATATCATTATTTATTTGTATCTTCGTTATGACAAGATGACATCTGGGAACACATAATAAGAAGTGCTGTCAGCTACACCCGCCTCCCCGCTGTCTCAAAAATATATACCCAGTTAAATAATGGGAAAGATTTTTTTCCTTTCATTTGAGTTCTTCCTTTGGGCATTGTGAAACAGGTAAACAGTGTTCTTATCTTTCCTTGGGGAAAACGTGTAAATATTTAGGTTCATGGTATTCTTGGTAAAAATGTATCGTTGAAGAAATACTTTAAATATTACGACTAGCGAAGTACGTCGTAAAGTGTGCTGATTGGTGAGATATGTGTCGCAATTTCTTTAATGTCTATGTGTGAGTTGAAAAAAGATACATTCTTTTATTATGGATAATATTTTATGCTAGGTATAAAGAGTATAAGTAAAAATGAGGCGTGTTGAAACAAAGACAGCAATCTCCACTTCTTTTCATTTTGAGTAAAATGCAATAAATGTTTTTTTTTGTATTTTTCCAATACCTTATGTATCACACCAGCTGTTCACACTTTGTATGGGGTGGCGGTTTTAAATATCATATTTCTGGGTCTCTGATTGGCTCAAACAAAAACTGCTGTTTTTGTTCCGTAACCTGAAGGAAATCGCCATGTTTGTTGTGGAACTGAATATTAAAATTCAAAAATGTATGGAATATTGTCGTTTATGCTCCGAAACCTTTGCAGCAGTCGATAGTATTTTTGATTCTCTATCCATCGCCATATCTAAGTCATTTTACACCAATGGTGGAGATTGCTGCCTTTGTTTCAACACGCCTCAAATATATGTTTTCAATTTCTGGGATTTTCTTCACATGGTATCAAAAATATATTTCAATTAAAAATAGGCATTTGTTACTTAAACACCCAATAAAAGTAATCACGGTTTATAAATTTTAAATCACTCTCGTTGATAGATTTATAAATTCTAGGTAATTTTTTCTTAATACGTGGATTGGATTATCAGATAGTATAAAACTAGCTTACCTGTATCCAGCGTTACTCGACTTTTCTTTACTTTCTATAAATATAATATGCATGTATTATATATATCAACCTTCCGGAGGAAATTCGCTAAATGATAGTGAAGACCCTATTAAAATCCGTTGCGTAGTTCAGAAGAACTAAGCACACAAACAGACAGACGTGGATAGAGACTTTGTTTTATACTATTTAGATATGACATCGCTAGAATATCACTGTTTATCGGATAAATGGGTTTAGGGTTAAATACAATTTAATTGCTCACCGTTCGAGAGTTTTTGCTTCTTCAGATGTCTCACCAACAGATTTTTTGCTTTAAAATTACGATTATTTATGTATGTAGGTTTCCACTTGATATTATTATGCGCTTTGAAATTGAATGAATGTATATGCCAACACAATAGACGTAAAATAAACGATTTAACGTTCTTATTCAAAATACTTAACTCTAAATTCGACTGTTGTGAACTCCTGCAACTTATAAACATACATACACCCACAGTAACAACACGACAAAATACAATATTCTACAGCAGCACACATAAGCGTAACTACATTGCCCACTCTCCGATACAACGACTTCACACCATGGGAAATCATTACTTGGGTGATGTTGACATATTCAATACCAACTTGGCAAGTTTTGTGGATCATTTAAAACATTTATTTCAACAATACTCCTAAACACATCATGTAAACCAACAAATAGCTGTAATTTTCTGTTTTTGTTTCTTGTGTTTGTATGACTTGTTGCATAGCTTTTATCAAATGTAATTTTATTCTTATTTTTTTATGTTTGAAAGTATTTGTCAAATTAAAATTATACTACCAACCATGTAAAAGCCCTCTGGGCGTTAAATAAATAAAAATAAATAATGCGGCGTACTTCCGATGAAGCGAATTCTATTTGTTATTCATCCATTATAAGTCTTTAGGCCAACAACAAACAATAACTATTTAAATAGAAACTGCATCTTCAAGGTGCTTAGGTAATTAACCTTGAATTTATGATCAAACACGTGATGCGAAAATTTATAACATAGTGATCTGTACACTGACACGCTCTACAGTAGGGTGGACTGTCAATTTATGTACATCTTTTTTGAGGTATCGTTCTCTCAGATGTTTTAATTTTCACTTAGAATAGTTCCTGTCAAAGGACCCCATACCAAGGCTTGATTATGTAACAATTTCAACTTTTTTTACTTAATATTCACGTTTTAGCAGTTGGATGGTTCGAGTGTTACAAACAATAAGTTTTCTGCTAAATGAAAAAAACACTTAGTAATACACCAACTGACAGCCAACCTAATTTTTATATTGACTGTTAATATAAGCCCTGACGAAGCTTGAGGTGAGCAAAACCTGATTGGCTGTCATTTATTAATTCAATAAAAGTGGTGTATTACAAAGTGTATTTTTTTCATTTAATATATCTAACACCTCTATTTGCTTCCTCCGAAAAGATATGTTGTCTATGGACTACTTAACAGTGAAACTTAAAAAATGCGTTCGGTGCCTAATCACAAAGACAAATTACTGTAAAACATTTTGTTAAATATGAAATTAATGTGCTTTGGGTAATTATTTATTGAACACACTAAAATGTATTGATTTTAAACTTTTCCGTCTGGTAGAGGAGGAAAAGTTGTTGTTAAATTTTTCGAATATTTTTTACGTATTTTTATCAGTATTTAAATACGCTACGTTTTTGAGAGCTTTGACGTGTCCAAATTTGAAACTGTACTTTGACGGCCCACCCTAGTTAACAGTGTCTATATAAATCGGGTATTTAATGTACCCAGTAGGTATGCACTTATGCGCTATGATGCACCGTCGCGTCGGATGCATAAATAAATTCCATGTTCACGGCGTTTTGTTTTGTTCGTCGGCCACTGCACAGGCACAGTGCATCACTACATGTGCAGTGTGCACTGTGCATGCGGTGGCTGGTTTTAGTGAATATATTATGAGTATTACGAAGTGCGGCGTTGCACCGATGCGATGGCCACGACTTGGCGGGAGTGCATTGCATTGCATCGCTTGCCAGTCTATAATAGTTAACATCTCCGCGGCAGGAACTTACATAATTCTGTTTATCTTGGATACTTGATCAGAGGGTTTGTGTTGAGATGAACAATGAGACTTGAAACTAAAAAAAAATTATACTAATATAAATACACGCTGTGCTTGTGGGATTATCATATTCATATTTTTTTTAAATTTCGAAACGGTTAATTCGCGCTGGAATTTCATTTGAAGGTGATTTTTTAAATTAAAAATATTTATACCTTTTAAAAACTTGTTTCCACACTAAACAAGCGGAAAAAAGTTTAGAAGGTTTTAATCAAAAAAGTAATATTTCTAACCTAAAAAAATATGTACCTTATCGACTCAGTGCGCTTTATCACAGGAATCTATTCTTATAAAAATAAGCCGAAAATTTCGTTTTTTAATTTCAAATATAATTTTATGAACTCTATATTGCATAAACATTTAATATACTGTGCCACGGGTTTCTTGTTTCTTCTTCCGCTTGGTGCAATATGCTCGTGTCGGAGGTTGGCTATCATCACGGCGATTTTCACCCTGCAGGCTTGGTTTCACTCGTTTGTCGTGCCAGTGTGAGGAAATATAGGATAAATGAAAAAGTATATATTTATATAGATATGTTTTTTTTGGAATAACTTAATGAATAAAACCTCAAATTGTAATATTTAAATATTGAAGACAATATTAGCAATTTCTAAGTGCCCCTGCAAGGCAAGGGTTCTGGGTTCGAGTCCTAGATGTGACGGTATCTTTTTCTGATTTTCTGTTTCAAATATTCGTTTAGGAATTGCCAATATTGTCTTCAATAATTATGTATGTATATGTGTTACCATTTGTATTAAGTTTCTGATAAAATTCGAGGTGCGACGAACGTCTACAATTGAATTGGTTTACATAAAGTATTTTACTTTACATAAATTAGTTGTGATAAAGAGAATTCTGACATCCTGGATACAACAATAAATTGGATGTACACATTGATAACGGTGTTAATGGTTGTTAACCCAAATCCTTGTTTGCGCTCCGTGGTACTTGTGCTACAGCAAGCAAACACCCGCAGGTAACGCATTTTACCGCTGTTTTTTTCTCGCACGATAATGTTATTATGCTTGACACAGTTTCTTAAAAGTCGATCGATGTTCAGGATTCATATCCTCTGGAATGCTTGTAAATTTATATATTTTTAGCGTTTCGTTATTCGTAAAAACGCCCCTACCGTGTTTGCATCTGTAATAAGCAGTCGTTCATATGCGTACTACGCAAGTCTAATATAATGTTTGGAAAGGTACTTTTTTTCTGAGTTTCCTTATAGAATCTAAACTGCTCGGAGCCAGTGTTATGTTATTATGCTTGACACAGTTTCTTAAAAGTCGATCGATGTTCAGGATTTATATCCTCTGGAATGCTTGTAAATTTATATATTTTTAGCGTTTCGTTATTCGTAAAAACGCCCCTACCGTGTTTGCATCTGTAATAAGCAGTCGTTCATATGCGTACTACGCAAGTCTAATATAATGTTTGGAAGGGTACTTTTTTCTGAGATTCCTTATAGAATCTAAACTGCTCGGAGCCAGTGGGATTTGGCATTCCTGATTCTGGGAAAGTTGTAAGGCTGAAGTAAGTGGGGAGGGGAGGGAACCCATCCAAGGGATTTTTCAAGAAGGTCTCTCTCACCAGACCTATATAATGTAATTTCAATTTAAAATTCTACATTTGAGTATAAACTACTCTTTAAACCATGAATATATCATAAATCGATTTTGACAATGTTACCTATCCACTTGTTACATTTTTACATCAAATTTTCGTCCAACGAAAATTTGATGTAAAACGAGTTCTGATTTCGTGTAAAGCGTTTATTTAAATAACTTTTTTTTGCAAATTAGTCAATTAAAAAAAACTAAACCCCACACCAGCCCTTTATCGCAAAACTACCAACACCTTATTTTTATCCTTCAATAAATTCGCTGAGTTAAAAATCTCTTCCGACCAATTGACTTGATTCATTTACCTATTCTCCATAAATTTATTCAGATTGTTATCTGGCCGCCATTTCCACGCGAGAATTTGTGCGGCTGGATTCTCGAGGGGGTCGAATGACGTCACCGCAATGCCCAATTTGATCCAATTTAGGAGTTTTACCCCCGTTGGCTCCTCTCATCCCAAAGTACAAACGTACCCTTTTCGCGTTTTGTCGTCGTTTCAGTTGAGCAACAGTGGTCGTGTATGGCTGCACGTAGCTTCGAATGAATAATTATTTCACATGCGAAACACATTTAAACCTGTATTTATTTTATCGAGTGTATGTATACAATAAAAGTACGCGCATACACTAAACACAATAAAGCCACATTTTCATTCAGATATTTTTATTTTATTATTATTTATCATACACGTTCTTGTGTGCACGTATTTATGCTCTCTATGAAAAGTGCGGGATTACACTAACTTCCCTACATTCAAATGACATGACTTGTGGGACACACATTGTAGTCACATATGTAATTTTTTGTGTAAATACTGCGCTAGAATCTTAATTACCTGAAATAATTGGGACTATGGCAAAAAATAAAGATTTCTTAATTTAAATACTCTGACAAATTCAGGGTCATCTACAGTCAAGATAAGATACTACGATTTTGTTATAATAACATGGCATTTATATAGCGAAGTTTAGTGTCATTTGTGAGCTTAACTATAAAAAACTAAAAAACGGTAATTTAGTATACTAATATACTTCACCACTAGGTCATGTTCATTATTCTTACGGCACAAATGCAAGACTTGGGTTCGAACTTTGAAAGACGTTTTCTCAGGCTTAGTACTTAGTACTTCCAAGTAGTTCGTAGGTATTTCCAAGCTAATGCTAAAACTGATAATATTATTACTATGTATCTCATACTTACTGCATTTTTTAATTCGTGGTCCACGTCAACCTTAAAAAAACATTTTTTTAATGAGAAAACAGTATTTACTTGTTGTTTCAGTTTCTCAGTTTTCAGTTGAGTGCCGACAAATCGGCGTTTATTAAAATATTATTTTTAAATTTTCAAAAAAGAAAACAAAAATAATAGTAGTTACCGTAATTCATTTTCTATGTAATTTAATTATATGCTTTGCATTATCTACCTCACTAGGTGTGACCTGTTCTGAGGTGACAGTACAGTAATACTATCTGATTGCATTGATATTGACAGATTTAGAAAATGTTTAATTTAGATAAATATTTAATGAGTACAATTAATATAGTATGTAGTGCGTAAAAGAAGTAGAAAAATGGTGCATTTTTAGACATATGGTCAAAAAGACGTTGATGAAAAAATATAAAATAATGAAAGTGAAAATGCAAGACATTAATTATCTTAGAATATCTATAATCTTAGAAGTAATTAATCTCAGCAGTCATTAATCTTGGAAGTCATAAATGTAAATAAGTAGATATAGACTTTTACTCATATTTTCAATTGAATTAAAAAGTCAGAAATTAATTCCAAGTTTTCCTCGATTGCCGGAAAAATCATAAAATCAACCGTGATTCACTAATTATAGTTGAAATACACACTTCCTGTGTATTTTCCGTATTACTGATTGCGGCTATAAATATAAATGTAAATATAATAAAGTCACCTAATTTGTTGAATGTTACCGCAGACATCGTGTAGGTAGTCGTGTATTTATATTGAAAATCGTACACATGCTCGCCGGTGTTATTTGCTGGTTTTGTTATCGCTAAAATGTATGGTCTCCCGATAAGATTAGCTGATTGCAAGATAATCGTATGGCTTTAGATGCACGTTAGTATGGCTTATTAATTATTATTACTTTAATGGCTACATCATGAATTTAGTCAAAGATGATTATTTAACAATCATTCTTTTCAAAAGTTCTTCTTTTCCATATTTATTTATTTATTTATTTTAAACCCCTATTCAGGGGCTTTTCACGTATGAATACAATCTTTTGTATTTGTTAAGTGATAAATTGAACATGTCCATTGACTCGGTATAATTTTTGATCAAATCTTATTATTTAAAATCCTAAATAATGGTCTGGACTCACCAGAACTTACCAATTTAATAAATCTTCATATTCCGTCTAAATCAACTTGACAATCTGATCTATTTTATCTACCCTCTTGTAGAACACACATTCGAAAAAATTCCCCAATTCCTCGTATATGTGTAGAATATAATACAAAATTTTACAGCATTGACATTTTTGGTAATAACCTAAAGAAATATCGATATGAAGTAATGCGTACGATCGATTATTAATATAAGAGTATGAAATGTATCGGGAGCATCTCCTATCCTCTTCCTATTTTCCCCTTCCACTCCCTTTCCTAACACCAAATTAATTTTAAGATACTAAAACTTCATTTTTAATGCACTTTAACATAAGAAACTTCTGTGGCTTGGCTTCAGTTAACTTGTATATTTATATCTATAATTGTATATTATATAAAAGCTGTTTTTTTCTTACAAAATAAATAATTATTCTGAGCAATAAGGAATGCATATGGTGGTTAGTCCCAGAATTTTTGCACTGAGATAAATCCCGACTTCTAGTATTACGTGGTGAAATCCGGAAGCTTATCAATGCAAACAATTCTGAACTATCAAATGCATAATTTAGATTTTTATACAGACATAATACCAAGTCAGTGAAAATCCTTCTGTCCGACAATTTAAGCATATTATTCATTTCATTTGAAAGAAAGGTATTGTTCAACAAAATAGCACTGGATAACCTTTTCATTGTGCAAAGATTGTATATTTAGCATACCCGTACATTACAGTAATGAGTAATGATTATTTAGTGGTGAATGCGTCAAGCGTTCAATCGTCATTTTATAAGTTATGGTGCTGCCACACGCAAAGCTCACATCAACAGATAATATAAAGCACAATAGCGCTCGCCATACAATCCCATACAGACCCGACACACGTAAAAAGATAACGCGCTATAAGTGTGGTTCTGAACTTCGCTAACCGAATTTATTTTACGTAACCGCTCCCGACGCGATATTTGAAAAGTTATGCGTCCCCCTCTCCGCCGTAAAAAGGAGAGGGGGTCATTTTAATTACGGAGCTACCAACTAAGTTCCGTGTTCCCTTTGACAGCCATGACATAAGCAGCCTAATAATGCATTTCTTATTTATTATGTTAGCTCATATCGTCATGTGTGCTAGTAAATTTAGAAACATAAAAAAAAAAACTTAATTTGGCAAACATACTTAACATATATTTAAAATATAAATATAATCAATATTTGAATTTGAAGTAAACAAATTTTCGCCCTTTCAAAATTAATCATATTTTTAATCTCAGTATGTTTATATGGTAATATCATTCGGTTTTTTTATAAAAGTTGGACGGCTTGGACGAAAGTTGAGCTTATTTTACAATAATTTATTATATGTCGCTTTCGTCGATCGGCGTGCGAACTGCGAATTTCCTGATTCGACGGAGAGGTTATGTCAGGTTATGTGAAAATGCGCTATTTACGCGCAGATTGTTTAAAATCTAAAAAGTTTATAAATAGCATTTATAATTATATAGTTGGCGGCATCATCATCTGAGGATGAGCTGTCCAACAGATCCAGCAATAGGCGACAAGTATCATCCATTTCGAAAACGTGCTCAAGCTGTCAGTAAGTAAAGTTGTCACTTTGACAGATGAAATTATGTTCCTCGGCCGCTCTCGAATTCAACTGACCCCCTCTCCTACCATAGGAAGAAATATTTGATAGCGTCGTGTGTCGGTAGAAAAGATGATGCGCTGTACATTAACTTTTGATGTGAGCTTTGCGTTTGGCAGCAGCTTTATGTGCCGCCACATAACAATAGGAAAAATGCATTTATTGAAATGCTTCTACTTTCATTCGCTATTATTTACCTTACCTTACCGTCGTACTCTATTTGAATAGCTGATAATCCAGTGTATTGGATTCTTTTCTTATTTGACGAGGATATTTTTAGTATTTTGGTTTAAAGAATTTAAATTACATAGAATTATTTGATTTATACATAAAATCCATGAATACGGATTAGATGAATGTTGCCAAAAACATCGGAGTTGTGGTAGTTCATTTTTTTTATAAATTTTTGCTGGCTTATGCTGGTTGACAGTTAAAATCATCATCCCTTAGTGATTGTTGACCTTTTTTAAATAAATCTATTTTAATGCAAATCTTGGATGAAGAAATTAACCCACTTCCCTACATCCGATTTATCTGAAACTATACACATAGACTCGTTGTATGACAATGCATTTTACCAACTGTGGCTTTTTTGTGGCAATCACGCGTACGCGCGCGACATATACTCATTTGTCTGAAATTGGATGGGATTGATTTCGTATATTACGAGCTCATTACAGCAGTAATGATTAATTAACCCAGTCAAACCAAAAAAGGTTTTTTTTTTTAAATACATCTAATAATTGTATTTTAGTAAAAAAGTTTTACTGGTTGATTTTTTAAACGATGCAAACACAGATTTAAAATGTTTCCTCCCTACTTGAAAAGTAAGCACAGTGAAAACTAAAGAATTATTTTCGGCAGTATTATAAATCGCGCCATCTTGTTTATAATTTGATAATATTAAATGATTATTTTTCAGTTAGCTGTTTATTTGACAACTTTTGTAATTTGATACGTTTTAATTATTGTTGAATTGTCGTTTTTCCTGTTGAGTTTATGCAATTTAGTGTCAATTTATTAATTAATGTTTTTTATTCATTATTCCCCGCATTTGTCACAAACTTCCTCCAACTCGTATAATCGTCAATAAAATACATCATAATCTCCCGTTATTGTTTTCTTGGGAGTTGTGCTGTAAGTCAATAAAGTTTTCGGCTGTTTTATCTGGATGTTTACCCCCCATTTGGCAAATTGATTATCCCTTCTCAGCGACGTGAGCGGCAAAGTTATGTAAACTTTACTGAGATCGATGTACTCGGTAATACTATTTATGTACGAAACTTTCTTAATTTTCTGATATTCACTTCGGTTTTGAAGATTGTATTAAATTTCTTAATAAATCATACTTGAAAACGCCGGTGGATTTTGGGGTCATGTTGATTGATTCCCTCAAATAACCTTTCGTGACAGACGTATATCCGGTTTTACTGAAAGACTTGCACTTTCTGATTTGTATTTAAATATTAACTTTTCTCATAAATATCTTCATACCCTTCTACTTCTCTACCACCTTTCCTTCCACTACGTATTCAAATTCGCAAGAGCAAGATCCAGAGCAGATCTCTGGGTCTTTCATTTCTATTTGACACCGCTCAAAGGTTCCAACCAGCCGAGTCAGTGGGGCGTACGGCATTCTCATTAGGGGAGTATTGAGAGGCTGATGGTGTTGAGTAAAGACGTTGAAGACCTCCGTAGTCGAGGGGTATTGCACTCCTATATTATGCTCTACTCTCCGGTATTGGCTATTACATAATTCACCAAAAATAATGTATACAATGTATATTGGATACTTTAGTCTCACTGGCTTCAGAGGATTGGGAGCAATTAATTCTTTAAATTAAAGAAAGACAAACATTCCCGGGTTACGAATAACCTGACAATATTTAAAAATATATACCACAGTAAGCGGAAAATGTTGCTTGAGTTGTGATGGAGGACTTTGCCAGCCGAGGAATTGAACACAATACGTCTGGGTGGGACCCAAACGATATGTCAACTCAGCCACCGACCGGACTCTTGTGCTATATTTACAATTAAAATGAGAACGGAAGAGGTCCGGAAGTATACGACTATTATTTTTGGTCACTTAACATAGCTAAAGCAATTTTAAAGATGTTTTGGTTCTGTATAAAATTTTTATTTGGCTGGGTGTTGTTTGTTTTTGTTAAACAACCCAGTTCGGCGTGATAATAGCAAACTAATCATAACATGACATTTTGTGTTTTCCCAAATTGAAACAGAATACATTACATGGTTGTCCTAAATCAAGCCTTTGAATTTGCGCTTTAACCGGAAACTCCTTCTCGTATATTATTATGACAGGTCCGCCTCCTATTTCAAAATGTCCTCGTTTCCGATTTGATTACCATAAAACTTTAACACATTGGTCGTATTTTATCGTAATCTTTGGTAACAATATTTTACGATGTAATAATCGTATATTATAACGCATTCCACCTTCGAGTTATTTGTTTTTATTACACGACAATAATTCCATACATTTAAATCGATTCACCATTCTAATTGCATATTATAATTGACTTTCTTTTTTATTTTTACTGTGGGACAAGGTTTAAAACATGCTATAGCAGACACGAATCAGCGTTTTCATAGTGTTATCCGCAAATTTATGCTAATCAGTAATAATAATTGAAAAAAATGTAGAGAGAAATGGATGGCTTAACGCACACGTGTGTTAAGTACAGTTTTAAGTAAAAACAATTACTCACTTTGTATGTAGATGTTTCATGGGAAATTTACGTTACTCACTTAATTCAGAATGGATAAAAAAGGATATCACATTATTTTTTTGCTTTACATCTTATAAAAGTAACCTGGAGTATTCTTATAAATTATGTTTTCCAATTGAACTTAACACATGTGTGCGCAAGGCCATCGATATTATAATATGTGTATAATAATGTAATAATAATTATTACTTGAATTACACGAATAAATATAATAAAGGACAGATTTACCTACAAGATAATTAAATGAGGCAAGTCGACTAGTCTGCAAAAGCGGGAACAAATTCCCCGATGCCAACCAGCGGGTATATAGTCAATTCACTTTAATTAAATTAATAAAAGTCGCTCATGTATCAATCTTGAAACAGTATTAATAATTTTTTTAAACATGCGAGTTTTATATATATTTTATTATATTTAATTTGCCAGCAACCCGCGCGTGTGTTTATGATTTGGGTAACTTACGATATTGCCAAAATCGAAGCACATATTGGTTCAATGAATACAGCGGGAAACCCAGTTCAAATCCCGGTCGCACCACTCACCCATTTTTCTCGTGTGTTTTCTGATCCGTTTGGTTTGATGATTTTTCATATTGTTTCAATGGTAATTGATGCATTACTTCGTACGCCTCCTGTGTCGGGAGTAGTATCGGCAGTTAGACGGATTGTATAGGTTCGCACATGTCCGTTTTGTCCACAGCGGCGTCGAGTGCAGAGATGAGATCCTGTCGTGCAGCCAGGCGCGGTGGTCCGCCCTCGCCCCGCCCGTGTCGGCGGCGCCGCGCCCCGCCCCCACCCCCGCCCTCGCTCTGCTGAAGCCGTCGGCCGCTGCCCCGCAGCCGCCCCGCCCGCAGCCCGCCACCGCCAAGATCTTCGCGCCGAGGACCAAAGATATGAACAAGGGATTCTTGATGTTCTCCGAAGAGGAACCAGGCCTCACAAGTAAGTTCAACTACCATCTATAATACCGGACATGAACAAGACAGAGAACAGACTCTGGACGGAACTAGACTTGTTTTTTAGTATTTCAACTTGGAATATTTCAAATTCCATTACGATTCATGGTGCTATCAGCTGATCACATTTTGATTTAAAGCTAAAACGTGCAGAATATTGGCGTTCAACGGGGACCATTCAAATCTAAAAAAAAAAAAAAAGTGCTGATGGTCAAATTTATAGTCATCATCAATGTGATGAAGTTTAAAACACCCCAAGCTTAGTATAAATATAGTTATACTAAGATGGGGTTAACCCATCCCTTCGGAGGTCTCTGATTTACTTGCATGAAAAGATGCAGATACCCTGTCATCCTTGTGTATTTCCTACCACCTGAAAGTCTTCTTCATTGCCCACTTCAGTTGTTCTCCTGAACTATTCTTGATATTTCAAACTTTATTCTCATGGGTGTTCTGCGTTCATAAATCTTTAAAGATACTTTCTAGAAAATCTTTAAATTATATTTCGTTTTGAGCTCTTTATGCTTCCTTTAACTTCTCAAATCAATTAGTTTCTTCAATGTATGCGGTCTTCCACAACGCATTGTCGAGTTTGTATCTAAATGACCATGCCCAATCCCACTCCCATCTATCTGGCTTACCGTGTCTAAATATCTAATTTCACAATCAACAACAGTTTTACGATTGCTCTAACACACCTTAATACAGCCACGGCTATAAGTTATAAGTTACCTATAAAAGCGAGATATCCTATCCCTAGTTCTGGATGATGATGTATGATGTACAACGCTTCACTAAACACCACGTGTTCATTATGTATGTATATTGTTCCAAGAGATATGATCAAGCATCTGATTTGCCATCACCGGTGCATCGCTCCCAATATAAACTGTGTGCAAAGTGGATCAATGCGTTGTTACATGCCGTCCTTTAGTGGACCCCGTTTTCTTCCCCCCTCTTATCTAAGCGCTAGTATTTATCTCAATTGCTCACAAACTATGACATCAAAATGGTGTTGTATGAACAATTGTGCAGCGAATTTCATTTAGATGTTTGTACAATCCAATTCATTTTCCAACGAAGTCTTCCAATAAAACTAATTCATTGTAGAAAGCAATCACTTTGTGGTTTGACATATTTAATAAAATAAAATACTTATTGTTTTAAAACCACGAGTTTTTAATAATTTTTAGAACCGACCGGTTTCACTTTACTCGAGCATCTTCAGGGTACAATCTATTACAGTAATAACTTGAGTAAAGCGAAACCAGTCGGTTCTAAAAAATACTAATAACTCGTGGTTTTAAAACAAAAAGTATTTTATTTTATTAAAACTAGTTCATGTTCAGGACCATTGATTACCCACATCACATTAAACTTTCCCTTGTTGAGTGTTTTTATTTTACGATTTGCTAAAACGATAATCTGTTATAAATTTGTCGTTCTTCCAACTTACTTAATATCGTTTGACAGTACAGACGAATTCCTAGATTATTGTATTCATTAAAATACACAATTATATATTCGCTTTCTGCTGATTTGATGAAAATATGATTTCAAATGAAATTTAAGGGGAAAGTGAAAATCCACACTCAAACAATTTGAACTTTCAAAAAGTATGTCAGTCAAGAAATCCCGAGAATCTTTCTTAATATTTCGGTACTTTCAAAGTAATTTGTTTTATCAGGACCAACTCAACAGGAAAAGTCCTTAAAAAGTTTTTAGATTGTACAACGATTCGTTTCTCAAAAATTTGTAGTCATTGATTATTAATTATGATTTTTAAAATATTCAGAAGTTTTTTTGTATTATTTAGCTTAAGGAATGAAATTAGTCTAATTGTGAATTCCTTAAGTGTATTTATAAGAAGCAAATTGATATTCTAGATTTTTTATTAGAAAATGTAGGTATGTTTAATTGTTTATTTGTTTTTCAGTGCTTAAAGAAGAGCCCGAGGACCTGACCCATCTGGCGCCCACCGCGGGAGACGTGTGCATCCCGCTCGAGGATAACCCGTTCGATATGTTCGATGAGTTCATCCTGGGGGACAACTACTGCAGCCTGCTGCCCGAGGAGTTCGGGGAGCTGGATCCGCCGGGCGGGCCGCAGCACCAACCCCGCCACATGGCAGATCCCTTCATCTCCTACAGGGACGGGATTGACTCATCCCCGCTCAGTGACATGAGCCAGTCTCCCTTGATGTTGTCGCCGTCAATATCAAAGGTACGTCTTACCCTTTCTACTTGTGAACCTCTTTCTCCGCAATTGTGCTGCGATCGTCCTCTACGCCTGCAACTGTAGTGGGCAATAGCCATATCAAGAATCCTCATTTCAATTACAGTTGGATCTAAATTTTTTGAGACATTTGTGCGTTTACATAAATTTGAAGATATTGCGTGGAATTCATTTTGGCAAATATTAATATAATTTGTTTTTTTTTTAGAGTCCAGATATAGGCAGCCTCCCCTCGCTGTGCAGCCCGGGGGGCTCCCTCTGCGACGACGATCTAGTGCCGGCTCCGTACGGACCCGGCGCCGAGCAGCTGTTGCTGGGCGGGCCGCAGGACGCGCGTCTCATGTGGGGCGCGCTGCCTGACCACCTCACGCTGCACCAGCCCGCTCCCGCCCCCGTCCCGCTGCCCGCGCCCCCCGCCTCCAGTCTCGCCCGGCTTCTCGCCACGGCGCAGGCTGGAGACGACCATCTTAAAGACAGACGATCAGACGACTCACTCAGCTGTCTGAGTGACGTTGATAAAAGTAAGTATTCAAACATGATCAAAAAGAAAATAGTTAACATTTTATTTATTTTTATTAGAATGAGAGTCTTATCACCTTTTATTGTTTTAGATTCTCTCGGCTGTTGGAGATCGGAAACTATGGAATCCGCTGTGAAACGACTGCCGGACTCTGGTGGTGGAGAAAGAGGCAGTGAAAAATACCGAGACAAAAGCGGAGAACGAAGATCTGGCGTCGAGAAGGGCGGCACGAAGCGAGGGCCCGCCAGCCCCGCGGGGGGCGGCTGTCCCAAGCGCGCGCGGGGCTCCCGGCGAGGAGCTCCGGCCGCCGCGCCGCCCCCCGCCCCGACACCGCCCGCCAGCAGCGTGCTCATGAACTTGCTCGTCAGCGGATGCGACGTGAGTGCGGGATATATTTGCCTGGTCCAGAGTCGCCCCAAGGCGCGCCCATGAACGGCCGCCCCCGCCCCCGCGCCCGCCCTCCGCCGCCGCTGTCCATCGCTCGTGCACGCAGTCGCAGCCGAATACGCTCGCGCACCCTCCATTTCTGTTCACTAGCTGAATGCGGATTCACGCCGAAATATTCAAACGCCAACTTCAACTGTCCTTCAGATGCTGAGTTGCTAGAGCCTTGATCGCGTTGTTCATATTTATTTGTGGACTTTTTGGCAATTGATTCTTATTGCGTTCAACTCATTTCCGTCATTCTCAATAGATGCTTGATTTATTTGCCAATCTTTTAATTTCTATTTATTTTCTGTTACCATCTTCTTCAAAATATTGGCAAACATATAATGTCCAGGACTGCATCAACGGTGGCGAGTTTCATTTCAAATCCCCCTGCGATTCGTGTTGTATCGAGTGATGGAGCGGCGGACTAGAATACAATATTTTTACCCTCCGTTTTCTGAAAACGGAGAGTAGCTCTCTGAACGTGTTCCAAACACGTTGTTAATGATAAGATAAAGTTGACTGTGTGAACTTGCAAAAGAGCGTCTGAAAAGTGCTAGACACTAATTAGTTGGTTGGTTGGTTGAAGAGGGAACAGTGCAGTGGACTGAAGATAGAAATGCAGCATTCCATGTTATCATTACAATAATACCCGCCTGTTGTCTACTGAGCTACCGGACTGGAAGGTAGTATTATTGACAGTAGATAGTCTTCCTCCCTGATGAATGTGCACCCTATTGGGTCGACAACAACCTGATGAAATCAATTCAAGCCACTGTTTTCTTGGTTATTGCTAATCAGTCCCGTCGACCCAATATAAAGCAATAATACATTTTCACCTTGTGCTATAAGAGGGTTTAATTATTCCTCAAGGTGTCGTGTATAAATATATTATTATTTATTGTTAATAAGTTGTCCTGCAAGTGTCTCATTGTGTGGACGACTGCTGTGGAAATGATCAATGTAGAATATTTTGAAGTTTTGCTCTTTGCCGGATTGAAGAGTCGGGACATCTTAATTTTCTCTAGTTCTTAGGGTTCATGACGCTTTGTTTCGCCATGATGTTGTTTTTTTACGAATTGTTTTATTATAAACGAACATGTTACATAAATTATTGTAAAAAGTTGTTATTTTGTTCAATAAATGTTTATGCATCTCTAATGTCGAATTAATAAAGATATTATCTACACTTATTTCGATGTACAAAATTGTATAATAGTTTGACTAACTATGTCTAGTCAAATTTGAATGTGTTTTAGTGGCATTTTTGGAAACCACGTGTGCTTAGTCAGCTGTAATAAGAATCAGTAATCAATAAATCATCATCTTATTAAGAATCCAGTCAATCATGCTGAATTTCATATTTACCTATAAAACTTTTCTATATATCTTTCAATAGTACCGACAGTGTGTTCCGAAACAATCACCCCATTACCGAAACAAAATAGGTAACTACAAAATAATACACGATTGTGTTCATTTTTTTTATATTTAAATTTTATCTCCTCATATAGTATTGTACCAACTACAATAATAATAAATTATAAATAGTAAATATACCTCAAAAAAATTCTTACGCGTTCTGGATAAAGTCATTCACTTTTAAAATAGGTATTTTAAAGTAAATAATAAGCCAATCTAGATTTTTTACAATATATAATCGATGCATAATACACACCGTCCTGGGCGTTTAAAACATTTACGGTTAATCTCATCAAATAATATTATCCTATGTAAAACTATGCAAACTCCAATCGCTGGTACTTCGACGTCGAAACTTTCATATAAACTAGTAATGTTTATTGTAATATTTAAGACATTATATGATTAAACTCTCGTGGGTTACCTTTTCAAACATTTAACGTTTCAATTAGGAGTATTCATTACCCTTTATTGTTTTATTTTGTTTGTCTACTGGCATTGTTGTTTCTGTTTTTCCGATCTTTTTTATCATTAGAACCACATCAATTAATTTGCCACAGTCGTTCTAAATATCTTAGAAACACTACAAGCGCCTGTACTTTGATATCTGCTTGGAATTGTGCAAATGAATATGGCCGCGGGTTAAAAGTGGTGTTTTGTCTCGACTAATTCACATTCGCCATTTGCTACATGTCGTCAACTTGACAAATACTGGGTCATTGACAACCAGATACATGAATAATTTGTTATATCAACTCCCAATAATCGAACATGATTGGTATCTCCTCGTGGTTTGTTTGGTTCGATCGATTAATATTTTTTAATAACTGTTACATAATTTTAATGTAAGCATTTAGAATTGAAACGAACGTTGCTTAGTGTAATAGTATTTATGATGAAGCGTTCGCCCGAATTTCTCGATTATTCGACATAGATCACATTACGACAGAGATTATAACATTATTGGTACACTTATTAATGTACTATATCATATTAAATACTATTCAATTCTTTCACTTGTTATGGCGTGTGAAATATTGGGATCTTGATTATGATCGGAATTATCCAAATCATTCATTAAAATAATAAACGTTAAGAATGCATACAGGGTGTTAAGGGACGTTCTGGAATTACTTTTACCAATGATTCCTAACATTATTTGGTGTAAAACATCCAAATGAACTTTTGGAATCCGGTGACTTTTGTTAACGTTTTTTTTCACCTTTTTTTTCAAAACCAAGCCAAAAAAATTTTTTTTACTTGTCGTCACACCCCGATTATAACTGTCCAATACTTATGTTTTTTTGATGTTTGAAAAAAAATCATCTAAATGTCACCGGATTCCAAAATTTCATTTACATTTTTTACTCCAAATAATGTCCGGAATCACTGGTTAAAATAAGTCAAGTACATCCCGTAATATCCTGTACATTAGTACTATACTCGTATTATATATCCGACCAACGAATTTCACCCTAGTTGCTAATTCTAAGCAATCACAAATTATAAAAGACAGTCTGGTTACCTCTTACAAAATTTCACAAATGAAGACTTTTTCATATTATATAATTATAAACATTGGAGAATTATTATTTGTTAGTACGTTACGAGATCCCAAATATTGCATGTTTAATGTATGTTTACAAATTAAAAACTATTGGTGTTTCTAGGTAATTATTTTATCTTTCAATTGGAATATTGGATAAATAATCGGATCTTAGTGCATTTCAATGAACCCTGTTTGTAGTATGCAAACAAATATATCACTAGGCAATTAAACAAGTAATAAAAAGATGTCTAAAATATTAACTATTTAGTGTTTCAAGTTTAGTTAGATAAATCCCATTTCCATCCTAAATGAATTATATTGTTGTATTTAGATTAAGGTTAAACTTAACGTAAGTTAGTTATAATCTACGCGTTCATAGATGGCGTTAATATAATTATTAATAATTAATTTTATTATTTTATTAAAGGACACCTTTTTCAAGTTATACTTTATATATCAAAACAACAGCATGCAAATACAATATTGTATTTGTAGTATGCCTCTCTTGAAAGAATTGAGTTTTTATTCGAATAAAACTATTTATTAATATTCATATTGCGTATGTAAGGGCGCAAACAAATAATAAGTGTTAATATTGTAAAGCATAACCTGCTAAAAGCTTATTTTAATAAAATTATTCAATTAACGCCATCTATGAACACGTAGTTTATAACGAACGTCGCGTTTAACCTTAATAGTAAAATCTATTAGAATCACTCGTTTGGCACACAAATAGCGATTATTATTGTACAATTGAAGGTTTAATTAGATTTGAAGATATTTATTAGTACTTTACGTATTATATTTAGTAAAACAAAGTTGCTATTTGGATTTTAGTACGTTTTTGGAATCTTTAAAATAATTATTGTGATAGATATATTGCTATGGACTGATCGTGTATTTTTGAGATTGGCATTTTATGACATTGTCTCGTATTGTTGAAGCCTTGGGAATATTTACAGATTTTACTGAAGAGTTTTATATCTTTTTTTCACAACCACCTGTATCTTCCGGCCTCTGTAGGCTTTCGAACAGTAGAAGTATTAATATGTACAAATTGTGTGCGGATCGGTGAATAAACCGCGACAGAGTGGCCTTCCAATCTATCATACATACCTACCCTGAGAAACTCTTAACTGTCTTACTATGATCGTAATATGGCTGACAGATGACGCTATACGCATCACGAGAATATAGCGCGGTCTGTCACATACTTGTATTACATATTACGCCAGGTAAAGTTGCACGTGCAAGTGCACACCGCACCGGCAAGTCTGTCGTGGCTGGTCACCGGACGCACTGCCAGTTTTCAAACAGTTGTACAAACCAGAGTTATTTTAATGATAAACCCGTAGATTTTATACATGCCAGCGAAAATACACTGGTGCATACATATTATTTGTCTGTCCGCGAGTGGTAGGCGTAGGCAGGCAGGTGTAAGTCGTAAGGTAAAGCAAGTGGTTTGAATTTACCTAATGAGGAGGATGCACGTTTCAGCGCATTCACCGTTAGCTTCAACTCAAGAGCATCCCGAAAATTAGACTGAATTTACCTTGTATGCGTTAGGAAGAAAGTAAAGTGGATCACTGTGTGGATTGAAAGATTTGTACATACAAGTGCTTTGTTTAGTCGTTGCGGGACAGATTAGATGCATTAGATCTACGTAGATTGCAATGTCGGTCAAGCCTTGAGATTGTTAGTTACGGAACGTATGCAAGGGTTGGCGTTTAGCGCAATAGAGAGTCTGGTCTACCAAATATAGTCAGTATGGATGAGAAAAGTTATTTAGTATCTAATGGGTGCAGAGAGAATGTAAGCAACCATACGTGCGAGGAGTGTATACTAGCAGTAGGGTGTCAACAGCTGTAAACTATACAGAGTAAAGTAAAGTAATGTGCATCTAGTCTGTTAGTTGCTTTGTCTGTGTCAGTCTTTCCCTCAACAATTGTGGCTTTAATCCAATCCCATTATATCTCCTGGTATGTTGTATCACCTAGATACAGGAAGGCGGTTATTGTACTGCTAAATACGAAATTATTATGTAATATAGAGTATCATCTTTATTCGATGTTGTTGTTTCGATATTACTGTATATTATGTATGAAAATAATTGTATATCACGATTATAAATTTATGACTATTATTATTATTGTGAATTCTTCGATTTTGGAAATTGAAACAATAATAAAATTGAATAAATTTGCCAAATACGTGCATCCGAAACTGTCTCGTGTTCATTTATTAACCCAAACTATCCCTCCTCACATTCCTACTATCCCGAAAGATTATCGAAAGTATTTAAATAATATGTCATATACACTACACACTATACTTATCTAAATCTTACTCACATAACATGTTATACACGGTATCCAGATACTAGTCTTAGAAGTAAGTCTCAGAGGGCGTATTATGTTGTTACATTGGGTATATAAAACTGGTCGAGGTTGAACACAAAAATCACATTTCAAAACATAAAAATTACTACCGCCCAAACTAGTTTCTAAATCCCAATACAAAATAGCGCCTAAATTCAGTTATAACAGCAATTGAAAAACGAAAACCGCAATTTTTATTCGTCCTAGGACAGGGAGGAAAAGTTCTTAAATCTATGTATTTTCAAATACGCACACGGTCCGAAAGGGGAAAAAACTTTTCTAGCCGTGTCTACGCTTCGATGCATTTCAAAATACGATAAAGGGATAACTGATAACGACCGAATATTTTTTTCAAATTTGACCAAAAAATTCCAACTTTAAACTCGATTAGCTCGAAAACAAAATCTCAAATCAAAAAAATTAAATCACGTAACCGATTCCCGTTTGTACCACTAGTTGTCGGACACCATGTAGGTATAATTCAAATGTTTGTTTTGTTATTTTATGTAACGCCATATTTAAGCGGACTTCAGCCCGACCAGGAAACTACGTTCATAGCTTTAAAACAGAGAAATCACAAATTTCTAGTTTTAAGGAATACGAAAAAACCGTTTTTAATACTTTGTTGATAAACAAAACATTTTCAACGTATAGCTGTAATATTCAACGTCAAATCGAAATAAAGAACCTGGCAGATTTTTTGGAAATATTTGTCGCCAGGTCACTGAGAGTTTTCGTGAAAGCTTTTGAAGCACCCACTCCAAATAACAATGCACCCATAGAAACCTTCGCCCGTTTCCTATTTCACGAAGATGACAAAATTTAACGAGGGTCACAAAAATACTTCCCTTCGTAGTCACAAATAATTCTAAAACGCAGAACATTCAATGTTTCTTGGTTCGATTCCAAATTTCTCTAGAAATTTATTGAACACATGGTACCTTCTAGATTAGTTCAACAGAAGTAATAAGCTAGTTTTCACAGTAAATATTCAAGTTCTGTGAATGTCCTATGCAGGTTCTATTATTATCCAAGTACCTACTGTGAAACAACTGGCCCATGGTGAACTAGTACCAACTTGAATAAAACTTTCACAGAACTTGAATTTATACTTTGAAATTTGATGAATCGTTCAAATTCTCTGAAATAACCCTTTGTTGTTGTTTTTTTGTTTTAATTTGTTGATACTGGGTTGGTACAGCTAAAATTTCACAGCTTCTTCTCCAAAGGAAGTAGTATTACACTTGGATATATTTAGCTTGTATATTTACTTTGCTCTGATTTTATGATTATGTGAGGTGTTTGCCTCCTTGTATTTTGAAGCAGAATATTTTTGTCATAGATTTATCGTTAGTTTTGTAACAGAATTGGAATAAAATCGCAGCATTGTAGCGTAGAAATTACAAGCCTATGAATGTACTTTTAGATTACCCGCGGGTTATCGCATCGTTGTAACTACTAGTATTAGTTATTTCGTTATTAGTTACTTCGCGAGTAGTATTAGTATCTCACCTTGAAAATCACTATTATTTTATGAAGCTGTGAATTATTCCTAATATCATTAATTCTAACAGCGCTTCTGTTGGATAATCGGATTATTTTGACTGGTTTCATGGAGAGTAGGTACTTTGTTTTGTTAAGAGCTCTATTAAGAATAATGAACTTACTTTGGCTTTGTGAAGGCCCCCAAATTCTGTATGATCTTAAAATCTTTAGCTCCATAACTTAAATTTAAAACCTTTCTCTGGGACTCTTTAATTTGCATACACAGGCGTATCTCCTATCTCGTAAGCGTCCTGGGGGGAGGGCAAAGCCTATGTCTAAAATATCTTCGTGCTTACACTGTTTCCCCTGCCTTGGACCATATTTTATAGCTATGCAATCCTATTTACTTAAAACTCTCGTTTTCAGGCGCTTCTCAACTTATCTAGAAACTTATGTTGGAACTTTTTCCAAATAATTCTGGTCCCCTGAGATAGCTGTTAGTACACACTGTACACATTGTTCACAATCACCCTACTTTATCAATACCAACTAATCTCTGGATTTAAGAGGAGTTATCCCGAGGGTTTTCGGTTCCATTTCAATACATAGTACATAAAGCGTAATGTCTTGTCGTATCTATACATATAGTTCCGATGAGACATTCATAGATAGGTTCTATTTGGATGCACGCGAAGTTTACGAATGTCTGACAAATGTTGACCAATCCAGAAACGTGTAAATATAATCAATAATGTAGTTCGGTATAATATCCGAGTATATCCAAGATCTACTGAAATAAAAAAAAATAACATTCATTTACAAACTAAAAAGCACCTTCTGTGGCTTACCAAAATGTTAAATTATCACAAATGTTATCGAGTTCATAGTTAACTCTTGACAATCCAAGATGCCAATCAAAACGGCTGTAACGAAGTGGGTCTTCCGACGACCCCATGGATGTTTCTGTCTTATGGGCTTTTAAACTATAGAAATCCCAATTATTCAATCAATTATTAATGGTAACGTATTTGCGCAGAAATACGTAAAATACTAAAACGATATGTAAAGTATTTAAGCTAATGAGGATAGTAATTTTGGGTAGGTACTACCTACTCCCCCACTTGGCTGCGGGATAGTTAAATTGACAGGAAATATTTCATTATAGATATTAGATACCAAACAAGGAACTTTCATAGAAAAGCTCATACTCGAGCACACGTTGCCTCTGTGAACTTTGACAATTCTCTTGATTTTCTTATTTTCAATGTGCAATTCTGAAAAATTACAGTTTTGAGCTCCGTTCAACTTTCCAGTTTTGAGTTGAAATAATATAGCCCATGGGTTGTGACGGCTTATTGGAAATAAAGAGAGAAGAGATCCCGCCGTTTTGTTTTCAACACGTAATGGCGTTGTTTTCTTCGAGAAACTGGTAAAGTTTTTGGCGCTCCGGAAGTCGGCGATTCTCTTTCCTCAAATATTAATCCCGCCGAGGTATAATCTGTAACAAAAAATTATGAAAAGATACAAAGTGTCGTAGCATTTTTTTATTTTTCTGTTACAGTCGAATCTGATTATGTAGGCTGAAAACTTACTGTGGACTAAAAAAAAAAATCTTTGACAACTATAATCAACCGAACTCTTTATAACCTTAAACTGCAAAGCATGATTTCGATAGGGCGCTTTTAGAATTTTGACAGTTAGACACGATGCGTATCTTCTGTTTTGTCGTGTGAACCTCATCAATCCCGCCGGGGAATTAATGGAGCGGGCATTCGTTGACCACACTTTGAGAGTAGTATAAGACATGCTGCATCCTCTGCATCTATTCAATGTTCTGTAATCTATAATTATTATACTTAACGAGCAAGGCAGATCACATAATATATAATAATAAAAAAAATATTTAAAAATGTTGATATATCACATTAATTCCTTTCTTCAGCTCAATGACCAATTTTCCTTCTGTAAACAAATCACAAGTTAACAATTTAAAAGTCAAAACTTATTTATTTAGGACAACGGGACACATTTTAGACGTTCCTAGGAGCAATCAATTAAAATTGTATAAGTCGGTGGTAATCGTGATAATTGATAAACACGTTTTACATTAATTCGTAGTATCGGTAGATTCTTATATATTTTTAGGAAACCAGCGATTAAAATTATCTAATGGTTAGCGAATATTAAACGGACTGGCAATGGTCACTTGATACAAATACCAGAGGTATTTTAAAACGCACTGCACAATCTATCCAATGTTCTAACGGCCTATTCGCCCTATCTGGACACGAATTAATTCAGACAAATACAAGAGGTCTATTTGAAAACGCACTGCACAATCTATCCAATGTGCTAAAGGCCTATTCGTCATATCTGACCGCGAATTAATTCACGACAAATACAAGAGGTCAATTTGAAAAAGCACTGCACAATCTATCCAATGTTATAACGGCATATTCGTCATATCTGATAACTAATTAATTCAGACAAATACAAGAGGTCTATTTGAAAACGCACTGCACAATCTATACAATGTGCTAAAGGCCTATTCGCCATATCTGACCACGAATTAATTTAGACAAATACAAGAGGTCTATTTGAAAACGCACTGCACAATCTATCCAATGTGCTAAAGGCCTATTCGTCATATCTGACCACGAATTAATTCACGACAAATACAAGAGGTCAATTTGAAAAAGCACTGCACAATCTATCCAATGTTATAACGGCATATTCGTCATATCTGGTAACTAATTAATTCAGACAAATACAAGAGGTCTATTTGAAAACGCACTGCACAATCTATACAATGTGCTAAAGGCCTATTCGCCATATCTGACCACGAATTAATTTAGACAAATACAAGAGGTCTATTTGAAAACGCACTGCACAATCTATCCAATGTGCTAAAGGCCTATTCGTCATATCTGACCACGAATTAATTCACGACAAATACAAGAGGTCAATTTGAAAAAGCACTGCACAATCTATCCAATGGGTTAACGGCCTATTCGCCATATCTGTCCACGAATTAATTAACAAAAAAATTTATGATGCTGAAAAAAAGGGCCCCGAGTTATATTTTTTTTAATCAGCGCCGCGCTTTGAAGTTTTATCCGGCAGAGGTACATAGGTTTCCGTAATTTTAAAACTCTGGGCGACTTGGAGAAGGTGTGCCTGGAGTTCCAATCTGAGAGATAACACTTGCGAGGTGTTCTTCACTCTCGATATATGGAAGTAGTAGATAAGTAGGGTAGATTATAGTAATTACATTTGTGGTATGATATTTACCTACCTAAATTAAATTGTTTTAGATATTATAACTTTCATTGAACAAAAATGATTCATAGAATCCCTCTGCAACCTTTACGGAGCAAAATTACTAGTATTGAATATTGATAATTTATTAGGAATCTCTTCAAATTATTCTTAATTCGGTTCAAACATTAGGGATTGCAGGCCCTTCACGAATTAATGGATGGGTTTTCTAATAAACTTTTAGTAACATACGAACGAATTATCATGATGTCGGGAAACGTTTTCAGAAAAAAGGCAAATAACAGGTGCATGAAAACATGTTACAATAATTTGGGAATTTATAGGACGTTTCCTGCAATCCCGATTTTAACCGGATTACCAATAATTTGTATAGATTTTTTCCATGTATCAAATAAGAATAATTTATTTTTTCCCTTCTGTAAAATATCAATATTGCATAAAATTTGCTTATCAAAGTACAGTTTTCAATTATTCGTCCCTACGGATAAAACAAGGCTACCATTTATTTAAAAGTGGTCTATTTTTGTGGCCCATATTTTGTATCCGTATTAAAACACAGTATCCGAAATCCAAACATACCACATTCACATTACTCAATGAAATTGGTAATAAAAGAAAGGCTCTTTGCAAAATTACAAAGAGTAAAAATCACGCTCTAGAAAAGTTTTCTTTACAGCTTTACAAAAAAAATAACGTTATTCAAAGTTTCTCATTATAACAAGTGTTCTTGCAAAATTTTAAAAATTATTTTTCAAAGTACCAATTTGAACTTGAAATTAGTCCAACGCTTTTGTTTATTACTCCCCTTCCCAATTAGTGCCTAAATTGTGAAATATAATTTTAACGCGTTTTTCTCTAATGAAGGATTACAGGATTTCAGCAATTCTCAAATAAAGAATTATGTTGTCCCAAACTCTCACTGGTTTCGAATAATAATAAAAAAACCTTATTTTTATTTAGTTTTTATCTGCATTAAAACCAAATAAAAATCTTTTTTAAATTTCGATATCGGTTGAAAATCTCACAGTGTTCAAACTGGTGGGCGAACTACATTAATTTTTCACCCCATTACAAATTTCCATAGCGTAAATCATTTTATTTATGTCTTGTGAACATATTTAGTAATAAACTATTTTATATATATACACACCCAGTGAACGTTACAATTATTGGGATTACCAATATTATGAAGAGATTTTTAATAAATTAGCAACACTAATTTTTATCCGTGTACAACAAAATAAGATGCAATAAATGATTCGTAAGTAGGAGATTTGACACCTCAGAGGCTTATAAATAGCCGAGTAAAACTTAAGGCCAAGATTTGTTAGAGTATTTAATTAAATAATATATCTATATTACATCACGGCGATCAAATTTTCAATCCAAAGAACACGATTTTCATGATTTTTAAGATCACGACCCAAACCACCGCCATAGAGTATTTAGTTTGTGACTTACGGGTATGGTAACGCATCGACTGTGTCTAGTAAAGCCACAAAATCAAAACTGCAGGTGAAGTCAAAAACTAATATTTACGTAGAAATAATTAAAAATCTTAATTTTAAATAAGAGCGATTTTTTTTTAAACAAAAAAACGTATTTCTGCAAGTCGGATCGTGTATTATTATTGGGAATGTTTGGTGTATAAGTAGAAACAAAGGCGAGGAGCCTTATTTCTATTATTGTCTATCGAAGCGCCTAAATGCCTGGCCACACGTTTTCGCCCCCCACTCCCCGCCCCGGGCACGAATGGACACCCAATGCCGCGAGCGGAAGCCCGTCGCGTCGATGTTATTAATTTATCGACCGGCCCTAAGTGACCCTAACCCATGATATCAGATCTATACCACAGCTTTAAGCTCCTAGCACACGTAGAGCCAACGTTGGCGCCAACCCGCTGTGAATGGTACTTATCCTAAAAATGGTATTCGACTTTTTTTTGACATTGTTTATTGTGATTTTTATTTCGATAATCTTACATTTTCCTTCATGTTCCTTATTTCCTTGAATCCCAAGACAGTTTCGACATTTTTATTATTGTGATTATAACTATTTGTATTTAGGTTATAGTATTATTTATGTTGTACTTTGTGTAACATGTTCATTTAATTTAACAAAAAAACTTTTCGTTTTACAACTTTGTCATTGAACGTTTTTTTGCAACATTATTGCAAGCAGTGAGCACAGGTAGCAAAATTATATCCACTTCTTTTTCAGGTGTTAAAATTATGATAATATGGAATGTTGCATTTCTAATAATCCGCTGTGTTTTTTTTTATTTAGTGTCCAAATCTGTTATTTTTTACATTTTATTTCCCATTCACTTTTTCAAATAAATAATTTAGCTACAGTTGTTTCTTTAAATACTTTGAAGTACATTCTTAACGCTAATTTTTGGTAAATTTATTTTTAAATGGCACATTTGCTATTGAATCTTTGCACAAAAATGTTCCATTATTAATATTGTCTTTATAAATGTTTTCAGGAAAAAGCCCACGTTGTGCCCTTTTTGAGCAAACAGTTTGAAATGATGGACACTCAGTTTGGGAACCGTTCATCAATGCAGGAATCCAAGCTGAATGCAGCTCAGATAAGCAGTCTTCTGCCCAAGGTATCCAGCCTATCCATGAAGTCAATGCGCAACAGCATCAAGATGGCAGGGCTGGAAGAAGGTCTCGGTAGTGAGGATGACCGACCGCTGAGCATATCCACATTCGACGCCATGCAGTGTGGTTCTGATCCCGTCTTAACCACCGTTCTCTCTCAAACCTCTCCCAAGCTCATTCATAACCCTCTCCCCAAGATCTACAGCTTTTCATGTTTAATCGACGCCGATAGCAATCTTCTGGAAGAGATGCCTTCGGGAGAGTGGGCTGATGATATAACTTCCAACATATTGGACGATTTCAACACATCCATATGATCGTTGTTTGTAGACCTCCTCTAATCACTTGCGAGAGGTGTCCGCGGAGGTTTGTGTTGTTTGTAAGTTGTAACCAAATGTTATGTTGGATGTTACAGTTTATGAAGTTGAATTTATTATTAGTCTAAGACAATTTGTCACACTTTGAACGGCCGCCATATTATATATGTGTATCTCTAACCACCATTACATCGACTACTTATTATTATAATGATTACATTTGATTTTGACACATCTGAATGGATTTTTAAATTTGACTTTATTCACACTTATTTGCAAGGCTCGATCAAAATGTTGTACACTTTTGGCGCAATCGAGTGATTGGACATTAATTAAACTCATTTATAAATATTAAAAGAATAGTTATTATCTGTATGGCCTCTCTCGGCAACTTCTTTTTCCCTCGTCAGTCATCGTCCATGAGTGAATTTTTGGAAGTAATCAATTTTGTTTGCTCTGATTTTTGTATGGCTTTGAAGTGATTGGAATTTCTTTTACTACATATTATTAGTTGAAAGTCATTTTATTATCATAATACACTGTTTTCACATTTGAGGCGCTCAGCGAAAGAGTGGCCCAACCAACAAAAAATTATAATCAGCAAAAACATCAGATTGTTAGAGATAAGTAACTAATTTAGTAATGGAAGAATGATATTATATATCGCCATCCTTTGAAATCAGTGAAAACTAAAATTGGCCACTGTGGCTTCATAGATGTTCTTGAGGAAAACTTTAACATTCTGATTTTTTCGCTAATTATATATTTTTGTTAGTTGGGCCAGTCTTCCGCTGGGCGCCTCAATTATCGTTTCTTTTTTTTTTCTTACCAGATCCAAAGTTAATCAAACGCAACACTCATTTTTTTTAGATTAGTGTATGTGTGTGTGTGAATTAATCTTGGAATATAAAAATTTAATATTATTTTCTTTTTATACAAAATATGTATTGTTTAAATTAGCATTTTTAGTTCTAATGCTTATAATGTATATATAAGCTATTATTTGTTTATTGTGTTACTCAGGTGCAATAAATGTGAGAATCCTTTTACTTGTGTTGGATCTAATGTAGCATTAGAACATAAGCATTTATTAAATACCCATTTTTGCAATATTATTTTGATAATAGGTCACACTTAAGGTCTTCTAGGTGAAATATGTCTAATTTGTTTTCATCAGTATAAAGAACATTTTTTAACAATTGCAAAATGTAATGTTTTTTCTTTAAAATTATGGTCAATTTAACAATTATTCTAGGTAGCTAATATAATTATAATTTAATTTTTTATTTCATCTCTAGTGCCCTTTTTTTTCAATAGTGTGGATACTTTGAGAATGAGATTTAAATTTTATTTTTTTAGTTTTTATTATCTAGGTCGTAGTAATTAATAATAAGTTTGTTGAATAGGCTTCACCAACTAATATTGAGTTGGTAGATATATCCAAGTTTAAACATATAAATGTTACTATTTTAGAAACATTACGGCATCAATATTTTAAATGTAACTTGAAATCTCCAACAGTTTCAGAATTTTATATCATAGGGCCTCTTTATCAGGGTGGCAATTGTTTAGTTATTTAAAAAATATGTAATGGTCTTATTTCATAATCTTCAATTTGTTTTTATTAGTTTTATTAATAATCTTAAGTATTTCTGTGTGTAGATCTTCTGAATATTGACACTGCTGTAATCAATTGTAAAGTTTTACAGAGACTTCTAATATTTTGGAAAAGGGATTAAAACGAAAAACAACAGTTTTGATGAAGCAGGTCGGAAAATTAAACAATTATATTATTAAAAAATTTGAATTGCAATATTTTTAATTGTAAAATATTAATATTGCATAATCTTTTGCTTAGAGATACATGCATTATTTCTTTAATTTAGTTGCACAATAATATTTAGATTACAACTATGTATGCAAAATTTAGTTTTAATAATTTCTCACCTTTTTCTTTTAAATTTAACTTTCTTTTTTTAAATTTCTGTATATATTTTATGTTATACTAAATAATATATAATATGTAAGAGTCAAAACAATTCTGTAGGTTATAATAGAAACTCAATCAATTCTTCTTCGTAGCTTTTCACATTAAACATTATAAAACAGTACCTAGGTAGGTAGCTTAACAAATTAAAAAGTCTTTTGATACTATATATTTACCTCATAAGTTTTATTCTCTGAATTCATTTCTCCAAATTGTCAAAACCAAAATACATTTTATGTTTTGTTTGGTTTACATTTAATCGTTGGTCTAATTCAATGTTTTTTTCAAACATTTTTGGGTTGTTGGAGAATGTTGTTATTGCGTTAACAACAATAAATTCTTTTATAAATCTGAAAAGATTCTTTGTGAAAGCATTTAGATTATTGACAAATTAAATATATATATTTTTTAAATTAATATTGTTATTTTATTAGTGTTTAAATATTCTGGGACACAATGATGAATTGCCATATAAATTTATTCAAATATATATATATATTTTTTATATGTTATTGTCAAAATATCATAAATTTGTTTCCATCAATTAATACACCATTTTTAGTATATTTAATGCTATTTAGTTAATCTTTTGAGTTTGGAAATTTTTTTGTCATATGGTTCCATGATAACTCCTCAAAATGACAATTGAACACACCTTTAAAAAGTGATATAAAGTCATTAAAAGTGACGAAACAAAAACTAGGTTAAATAGTTACACATGTAACCTATTTAACATAGTTTTTGTTTCATCACTTTTCATAACTTTATAACACTTTTTATAGGTGTGTTGAATTGTCATTTTGATGAGTTATCCGCTCACCATTTAGGTTATGAAGAGTCATGAAAATATGTATTTCTTAATTCTACATTATTATACATACATATTTTACAGTTCATAATAATTTACAAAGAATGTACAAGAAAATAAAAGGTAATGCGCTTTGTGTGTATCTAAAATTATAATGATTTATAAATTGACAGAATTAGCATGAGTAGGTAGGTATATTTAAAAAAAATATTTTCTTCAATGAATTAATTAAAATCTCAAACACATTTAATGTAACATTACTACATAGTTTGTAGGGTTCTAGTTGAAATTTCAATGTTTTGTCAGTTGAATAAGTTAATACAGGATCTTACTGCGTGTTCAAGTTTGGAAGGCGCTAAGTATATCCAATGAGTAAACATGCACTTAGCCACTCGAGCGATGGAGATTTCTGGGTGTTCAGCTTTCGATTCGGCCATTTGATTTTATTAATATC
This sequence comes from Hesperophylax consimilis, assembly GCF_061612785.1. NCBI lineage: Eukaryota > Metazoa > Arthropoda > Insecta > Trichoptera > Limnephilidae > Hesperophylax > Hesperophylax consimilis. Next base: position 3,781,234 of record NC_142851.1, on the reverse strand, counting down.
GGATTGCTAACTACGTTTACGGTTAAGTCAATGAATTTACCAATATTTCTCCGTTTATCCAGTATGTTAAGGTTTTATACAAACATTTTTTATAAAAATCACCTAACCCAATTTGGGTAACCATCGCTCGAGTGGTTGATACAGCACCAGTATGTTAACATTTGGAAGGCGTTGCGTTAATCATATAAAGAATATACAATGAGTAAACATGCACTCATAGAAAGTATTCCATATTTTTTTATGATAGCCATATGAAAAGTCTATTTTCATATGCAAGTTTTATAAAATATATACATAAAACAAAAGGCCAGAAAAAAAAGTATAATTTCTGTATTTCTTGTATTTTTGCAAGTGGCGTTTTAATAGAACATAATTAAATTATTTGGCTATACTCCTAGTAAATACAATGTATACTTGCTTACTTATCTGAAATATAATGCACTCCAAACATAATATTATTGTGTGCATTTCATTTCATATTCACCAGTTTGCATATTATTAAATTAGACCTTTTTACTCAAATGATATTATGAAAAATGTCTCGGCCATAAAACATTAGTGATTGGGGACTTTTATAATTACTATGGCAACAGCACGGGAAAGCATGACGGCAAAACAGGGAAGCCAATTTTATGGGTTTGCATAAAGTTGTTTTTAATTTACCATCCGTGGTAATGGCATGCCGTCGACGTAAACGGTAAATTTAAATCGTCTTCATAGAAACCCATACTTTTTGCTTACCTGTAACGGGCCATGCTGTGCCTTCCCGTTACTGTAGTAATTATAAAAGCGCCCATTGGCTCAAAATGAATAACCACAAGACTATAATCATGTCATCCCAATAGGAGATTGGTTTAAAATCTTGAGACATGCCTGTAAATAAAATGAATAGTTTTGTCCATAAATAAGTTCATATTATATTACTATAGTGCCACCACCGAGAGTTTGCTCGCTGGGAAACCAGGAACTTCAGAAGATGTTGATGTTTTCGCCACGAGCAATCTCTCGTTGACCAGAGAATAGAATATAGTTTTATATGAAAGAGTATTAAATGTATTAAAAAATGATCTCCATTGATTGACCAATGTTTGTGTTGGTAAAAACCTGTTGAGATCCTGACCGCTGACCGCCACAACCAAGTCGCACCTACCACACTTTTTATAGCAATCAATTAACTCTTAAGATTATACTGTGTTGTGTTTTGTGAAGATACAAGAATCCATTTTATTTTTTTATCTTGTTAAGTAATTCATAATTGTACACAAATAATATCAATTAGAATTAATCATTTTTTAGCATAATGAAGTTAGATCAGTACAGACATATTTTATTACATTTTACGTATTTAGTTTCGTTCTTTGTATTTTAATAATTTCATCTAATGTTAATATGGCCGAAACCCAACTGCATAGTTCTGCAGTTCACTTTGTTGATGTAAAGTTCTAAATAGGCAGAATGGTGCATAGGCACAATTAGCTATTGGTTATAAGGGCGTCGTTGTGAACGGACAGTTTGATTTTATTGATTTGGAGCCGTGTGAAAAGTCTGTGTAGTCTCTGTAACAAATAAATGTGTACTTTATTAATTGAATCCTGCAGATTTATGTTAAATAATACAATAAATTTGGTGAATAGAATTAATGCATCTTTTATTTTCATCCTCTTCTCAGTTTTTTAAACTGTAAACATCCAATGACAACGCTCGTTACACCCCATCTTACAAGAACAACGCCATTTATTTATTTATTCATTAATACTGGGTTTTTGACGAATCCAGATACAAAAATTCAATAAGGATAGACAATGCAAACAAAATCCATTTCCACTATTAAGTCCACCCTGAGTCACATTACAAATCCACTGTTGGACTCTGCTCACACACTCTTCACATTCAAATGAGATATTTACCTAAATTGGATGACGATATTGGATTCTGAATAGCACAGACTTACAGAAGTAGAAATTCGCTTCAATTTAAACGACAAAAAGAATTATGTTACTTCTGGTTTGTAAGAATTTAATGTAAAATCGAATTTTTTATAAGTTAGTTATTTTAAATTGGTAAATTTTTAACCTCTCTACAATAAACCACTTTAGAATTGCAGTAACCATTCATCTTTGCTAAATGTCTATAGGCTATTCCAGTGATTTTAAAAATAAACATTAACCCTCTTGTACTCCAAGATTATGTGAGGTTTCTAGAATATTAAAATTGCCAAAATAGATATTGTCATTGCACTTGCAAAAAAGGCTATGTGCCAGATTTCAGCAAATCTTTTTTTTAATCGAATCCAATTTCAGCTATGTGCATTATTTTAACCACTATCGCACAAAACTAATTCAAACATTGTTTGTTGACGCATCAACTGGGAAGTTTGTGCTTGCCCTGTAAAGTTTGGTAAAACTCATATAGCTGGACTGCGCAATGACGCAATGACGATGTATAGACCTCTAGAAACAATGCTTAGCACTGCAGTGGGAGGGCTGAATTCATGTGTCTGTCACTCCTGAACACACTAACCCCCAGATTCCAGACCCACTCCTCATACCTTTTTCCTTCTCAAAACTCTGTTTCCTTAAATACCCTACTCACAGCACCCCAAAGATGATGTGTGTGGAGCTAATAGCTAATGTTAAAAAACGAAAAAAAATTGACAACTTTGGAAATTTTGGCAAGCTTAAAATCAGACTTAAATCAATACAAAAAATTAAAAGAATTTTTTTATTTCAGTTATCATTATTTCACCGAGCTGGGTATCCTGGTATTTATATCCACGATATCAAATAATATAATATTTAACTTCTAAATATACGTCGAACAGCTAACCCATTGGCATCAAACCCTGCCGGCCCGGGGGTGTGTATCGCTTTGTCTTAAACACACTGGTCTTAAATATAGCGACTTAAAAACGAAAAGCAGACTTACAGGTGAGATCTGGGTTAAAAATTTTAATTGCCAATCGCTCTATAGATAATGAAGCATTCATTTAGTATAAAAATCCGTGGTGTATGCTTTGAAGACTCGTTCCAAATTAAATCAAATTAAAAATGATAAATGCCAATAAGATTGACCAATGTAACACTTTTTTAAACTGAAAATATATTTTTTACATAACTTGATCCAATACAGAAGTTAATTTTAAAAATATATTATGTTTAAACTTAGGGTTAAAAAGTTATATTAGATTTAGTAAATCGCTGCAGATTTAAAAATTTTGGTAAAAAATTAATTCAGATGTGAGGGGCAATTTTTTAACTCGACAATTCGGATGTCCATGGGTTAAAACAATGTGAAATATTTTTAGATTAAATAATTATTTGTTTTAACCACTCGAGCGATTTTTGGCGTATCATGACAAGTTTGCAAAAACGTTTTGAGCGATTTCTTGTCAAAATGTGCCGAATTTATTGAATGTAACAATATGGGATAAACGACAAAATCTAGGTGGATTCATTGGCTTTAAACCGCAGTAAGCAGTTTGTATGTTTCCATATTAATATTATGAGGTATGATATTAATTAAATAGTATGATAAATGTATAAATATATATACAACCAATCGCTCGAGTGGTTCTAATCGGTGACCAGGTCACTCATCAAAATTACACCTACAAAAAGTGATATAAAGGCAGGAAAAGTGATGAAATAAAAACTAGGTTAAATAGGTTACACAGGTAACTATTTAACCTAGTTTTTGTTTCATCCTTTTTAATGACTCTATATCACTTTTTAAAGGTGTGTTCAATTGACATTTTGATGAAATATCATTGAATCATTCTAATCAATTTGGTTGAGGAAAATATTGAGTCCTTTAATCAACTGGAAAGTAGTGACAAGGAAATTCGATTGGAATCATTATTGGGATCAAGATGATCGTGACTGTGGTAATAGTGAAATAGTGATTGCGATCAGTAAATGCATACATCGAAAAGTGTTAAACTGCATTCAGTGTCAGTGAAACACAACCTTTTCAAAACAATGAAGTCAGAGCTAGTTAGTGGAAAGTTGAAAGTTATTAGTAGGAATGATAACATAGCTAACAGACTCCAGTTCTCTGTGGGTGACAATGTGATTTGACCGCAAGTTTCATCTGAATTTGTTATACATAGGTATTAATAATTTAAGTTTTTTTTTTTTTTTTCATTTATTTGTTCTGTTTGGTTCACAATACAGCACAGTTCAAAAGGGAGATTATTGTAGTTTTTTTATGTTGGCTTGATAAATATAGTGGTTTTGCATTTGTGTTGTTTTAAAATTAGGCGTAATAAATTTATTTCCATTTCTCATTAGTTTGTAATATTCTTGGTATTCTTTGTTATTTTTTTCTTTGCACATTTTTATAACGGAAGCTTGCTTAACCCTTAAATGCATACTGTTGCAAAACTGCAACATACCGTTCAAACCACCTTTAACTCTTTGGTGTATACTTATTGCATGCCGTTTTAGAATTATCAAGTTCACGGTAATATATTTTATCGAGTGGCATCACCTTTTTTTTCTTTCGCGAATGTTAAATGTCACTTTTTCTTTAACAAAGTGAAGATTCTCGAAAATTGGTTGGAGGTTAGAATTACAGTTGGGTTTTGCTGTTATTATTTTGATTTTCTTAGGTAAGTAGATACAATAATACAATACTTATATGTAATAACTCGTATTTTTCCGGTACACTTATTACTTTTGAGAATTTTTTTTAGGTTGTTTATTTTTTTTTCATAGGTCAATGGTTCATATTATTTTTTATTAAATACATGGTGTTGTAAATCTGCAACAATTTTTTTTTAATCAAATATCATTAAAAAATTACAAGAAAAATAAATTCTTCATATTTCCTTGCATATGCATGTAAATATCTACAAAATATATTTTTTTCCAGAAAAATTAATAAATCATGCATTTAAGGGTTAAATATGTCACTGACATTTGGTACTGGAAACAATTTGAAAAGTGATTCTGTTGAGAATGTAGATTTTTTTTTAGTATTACATTTATGATGATTCTTTGTGAAACTTTCACAGAGTTTAGATTGTTTTTATAGGATCCTCCCCAGCCTATGATTCCGTAGATAAGCAAAGAGTGGACAAGGGCATAGTACACAATTTTTTTTGTTTTCACTTTTAAAAATATTTCTTAACCTAACAACTTATAAAAATACATTTTCTTATTCTCTTTACTAGCTCTGTAATGTGGCTGTTCCACTTCAGGTTTTGATCAATTATCACACCGAGATATTTATATATCTTATATTTATCACATTATTCGTCATGGATTATAATACCAAGTTTCTGATTAGGTATTTTCTAATGAGAATAAGACATTTGTTGTGTTTTTTGCAATTATGAGTAGGTTATTATCAAACCATGATTTTAAAGCATTAATATCTTCATTTGCAAGTTGGTTAACTGTTTCCCATGTTTGACCTTTTATTTAGTACAGTGTCATCTGCGTAAGAAATTAATTCCCCTTTAAATCCATTTAAGGGCTATGTGGTTTATGCCATTTTCTTTTAATTTTAATACAAGTCTTTCGTTGGAAATGCTGTCAAACGCTTTCTTTAGGTCAATGAAAATACCTATACATTTATATAGGTATTATTAAAATTTGATTTGGTACTCTGAATACTAGATTAGATGAGATTTTTGCAATGGCATCTTGAGTAGGTACTTTTTCCCTCTGTAAATCCAAATTGATTTTCATTTATGGTTGAGTTTTTTTTAATGAATGCATCAAGTCTTTTTCTAGCAATTTTTTCAAAGATTTTCGATATATTAGATGAGAGCATAAATAAACCACTCTCTGGATAAGAGTGAAATAGGTCTATAATTAGAAACATTCTCTGGACTATCGGATTGAAATATTGGAGTAATTATGGCTTTTTTAAACATGCTGGGGGAAATTCCTGTCTTGAAGCTGTTATTTATTATATGAGAGATTGGTGTAGAAACATAATTTTTAGTTTTTTTTCGGAAAGACCGTCGAACCCCGGGGCAGAACCACCTCTCATTTTTGATATAATTTTCTTATATATATTTCTTAATGTTTTCATAATATTGGTAGTGTTTAATACTTTTTACTGCTTATAGCTTTTTGTCAAATAATGAGACAGAAACCAATAGAAAATACCAAAACATGAAAGCCTGGCCGACTTTTTAATTGTGTTATCACTTGATAGTATTCTTTATAAACTGACACTTTGTTTTATATTACACGTTAATATTTTTAAAACGTAAAATTTTTATAAATACAAATAATGTCAGTTTCTTAATGAACATTCAATATCAATTTCCGATTGAGCACAAATTTTGTTATTAATCTATTGCCAGAAAATTTATCCTAAGTATTTATTGTTATTAAGTTTAATTTGTAGAACTCCATTTTATTTTTTTATTTTTTATATATACAATAATATTATTATTGGGTTTATAAAAACAGTTTATTTTTAAACAAGTTCTGCTGTGTAATTATTATTACGCGTGACAGCTGTTTCGCCCTCTGAAGGCATTATCAAACTGTGGGTAGCCCACTTACAGACGATACATTTATATTATTTCTAGGTAGGTATTTTAATTTCATTTACTGATTCCTTAATTGATTTCTAAGTAAAATATTAAAAATTATTAATGGTTATTACCCCAGCAAAGTTTCCCCAATTATTGTAATGTTTAAATTTGACTGAATGTCTTTATGTTAGTTATTCCCAAACGATGAATCATAGGGTTATTTTAATAGCATAATTAAGTACTTCATAATGCACTCATATTTGCATTAGGTTTGAAGATATCTAGTAGGGGTGAACGAATTATATTTGTTTGTTCATTAATTAGAATAGCTTTCGGATTATTAGAGTTTTTGTTAATTTCTAACTGCTCTAAAAGATTCAGTTTACGGCCTTTATTTTGTACGTGTAACGGAGTTGGTTTATTATTATCATTAAGTGAGTGATTTTCATCTAGGAGATGTTTGGCAAATTGAGATTGTATTTTATTATTATTTTTAAAAGATCTTATATGTTCTTTAAACCTAGTGTTAAAGGACCGGCCCGTTTGTCCAACATAAACAGCGTTGCATTCGTCACACTGGAGTTTATTTAGTTTATTTAGTAAAAAAAAAAAAAAAAAAATAGTGGCATTTATAAACTCCAGTGTGACGAATGCAACGCTGTTTATGTTGGACAAACGGGCCGGTCCTTTAACACTAGGTTTAAAGAACATATAAGATCTTTTAAAAATAATAATAAAATACAATCTCAATTTGCCAAACATCTCCTAGATGAAAATCACTCACTTAATGATAATAATAAACCAACTCCGTTACACGTACAAAATAAAGGCCGTAAACTGAATCTTTTAGAGCAGTTAGAAATTAACAAAAACTCTAATAATCCGAAAGCTATTCTAATTAATGAACAAACAAATATAATTCGTTCACCCCTACTAGATATCTTCAAACCTAATGCAAATATGAGTGCATTATGAAGTACTTAATTATGCTATTAAAATAACCCTATGATTCATCGTTTGGGAATAACTAACATAAAGACATTCAGTCAAATTTAAACATTACAATAATTGGGGAAACTTTGCTGGGGTAATAACCATTAATAATTTTTAATATTTTACTTAGAAATCAATTAAGGAATCAGTAAATGAAATTAAAATACCTACCTAGAAATAATATAAATGTATCGTCTGTAAGTGGGCTACCCACAGTTTGATAATGCCTTCAGAGGGCGAAACAGCTGTCACGCGTAATAATAATTACACAGCAGAACTTGTTTAAAAATAAACTGTTTTTATAAACCCAATTTATCCTAAGTATTCAAACTCTTTCGATATTTTACATCGTTTCAATTTTTATAATATGTAATAATATAATACGTAATAATAATATAATACAATAAATAAAATTATTGTTTCGGTTACGTACTTTTTGGCTGTTCAAAAATACCCCGTGACATTTAAATCGAAGTGGACATTTATTGTCTATGTTTTTACCGTTGATTCTTGTCCTTTATTATTTTCAAAATATTCGGATTTCGGATATCATCTGTTTATTGTCTATGAAATAACAAAAGATTTCCCGACTGCACTAGAGGTGGGTCCTATGAGTACTTTTCGTTACTGGGTACAATGAGTACAGGTACAAAAAAATACCTGGTAAAAATACCAGTGACAAAATACTCAAAAGTATTTAATACCGACCTGAGGATTGCTTCAGAATAAGTAATTTTAAGGAACTCGCATAAATTCTGCCCACATATTCCCCACAAATATTCTACGGGAGCTTGATTCCCCGTTTTATTATTCGAAATCCGCGGGGGGTGGGGGTTGTTACAGAATTTCTGATAAAAATTATTCCTTACAAAAAAAATTTCAAAGTGAATACTCCTCACGAAATATTTGAAATCCATGGGGAGGGGGGGTTGTTCCAGAACTTCGCTGAAAAAAATTCCGCACAGGCTAAATCATCAAATGTCATTCCCCACAATAATTTTTCGGAATCCATGGGAGGGGGGGGGGTAGCTACAGAAATCCGTTTCGAAAAATTCCCCATCAAATAATACCCATCAAAAATACTCATCAAAAATACCCATCGAAAATACCTATCAGAAATACCTACTAAAAATACCCATCAAAAATAAATATTAAAAATAAATATTAAAAATACTTGTCAAAAATACCCATCAAAAAGTACCTAAAAAAAATATTTAGTCCGGGTATAAAATGCTCATGAGTATTTTGGAACCAGGTATTTTAGAGATCTGTCACAAGTACAAAGTATCGCATGGAAATACCCGGTACTTTTGCTGGGTACGATAAATACGCCTCACCTCTAGTCTGCACCCGTCACAGTCTGGCCGAGACTGGTTTATTTATGGTCTGGCCGGGAGTGGTTAATTTATGGTCTGGCCGTTGTGTTTTGTTCGTAATGTCGTGCGAGGTTTCCATAATTCCTCTTAATTCAATTACAGAAGATTGACATGTACAATCGAAGAATATTCTTACATTAGTATTCCGGAGGTAACTTTAAACATTACAGAAATGTGTACAGTTGAAACCAAAGACATTTTTGAGAAGCCGAACAAATAACATAAAATTTTGCAGGTAGTAACTATGAATTCGTTTTCCGACGAAGTAAATAGCAAACATTCTAATAGTAGCATACTAGGAAAACGGAAAAAGGTTAGAGAAAAGAGAAGCCATTACTTGAAGAAGTGGCTAGAGAAAAGTACACAGCACACACTGGACGTAATTCCTGATTACGGCTTTCGAGACGTTAATCCCACCAACCAGATGAACGGAAATTGTTGGAATCCACAGTACGCCCTTTACGGACAGCGGCTTTTCAATGCTGCCTCCGATCCGAGTGTTTTTCGGTACCCTAATCCATACGGGTATCCGCCAGAACCAATATCCTTGCCGTTATACCCGCCAATACTATGTCCCCCACCATTGTCTACGCACTACCCCAACCCGCCCGCATGGGGACAACCCAGTCCGATGAGACAAACTCCTCAACGAAAAAACCGGGGATCTAATAATCCAAGGAAAATACCCGTCAATCGGAATACTTCAAATGTTGGAGTTGGTACTATTCACACCCCTAATGCAAACAAGTACGATCCTCGAAATACGTCTTCTGTGGCTGGACCAAACATAGATTTTGCTAGCTTACCACCAGTGATTGACCACATTCCGGGTCCATACGATGGTACCGGCCAAGAGGACGATACTTCTGGAAATCAAAGAAGATTTAGCGACCCGGGCATTGCGCAGAATCCATCATTCGACCAATCTCATGAAGAATCTCAATATGAAACAGATTCTGATAGTTCTGGCCCTGGAGGGAGTCAAGCTGAAAATAGACTGATTATGTGCCTTGTAGACCAAATACACAGCTTAAAAGAAACCAATGGAAAACTATATAAAGCATTACACGATACAAGAGGTTAGTATATACTTTTAAAATTACTTTGGCAAAAGATATCTGCCCTGAAACATCATATACATACATTGCTCTACGACTAAATGTACTTAGGCTGTGTGTAGTTTTTTAAGTTCGGGTATGAATTGTGCATTCAGTATTTGAAAATGGCGATGTTATTATCATCTCTGCCGATTGTTGTGGTCAACTCAATAAACGAATGCACAAGTTCCTGATCAAATTCACAGTATAAATACATTTTGGTAAGAAATTCGTCACATTTAAAATTTTCCACTTTCCACGGTTCATTTTTCTTCAGGTAGGCACAACTTTTTAGACTGCAGGCCACTTTTTAGAATTACTTGTACATTTCGGAGCGATGGTACCGCACGCCTCCCTAGACCACCATGCAGAAAATTAAAGTAACGGTCTACAGCGCTGTCCATTGTGAGACTTATTCACCAAAATAACGCTAGTTATTTTATTAAATACTGTGATGGTTTATATATTTATCACCTTTAAAAAAAACAAAATCGGAAACTAGTGCAATAACTGGTAAAACCATGTATGATCATGTGAGAAATGTGAAGATACACAAAGAGTGCAAGGCTGATGTAAGCGTAATGAGTAAGATTAAGAAAGGGACGCTCAAATGGTTTGGGTGTGTAATGAACGTGAATGAATGAAGAGAGGAGTATTGAAGAATAAATGACCCAAATGTGAATGGTGGAAGAAGTCGGGCCCAAGAAAGACATCAAGAGTCAGAAGAGTATGTATGAATGTGAATGAGGTAAGGAATGTATGCCAAGATCGAGTTGTTTGGTGGTCCGTCCTCTATGTGTCGATGGTCCGACAGGGATGGTTCATCCTACACTCTCCACCCTGAGACTCAAGGTTCCCAGAGTTAGGTCTATCACCTCCTGTCTGTTACTTGTAACAAAGGTGGGTTCCCTACCTCTATTGAGAATCTCAAGGTTCACTGTCATCAGGTATTCCAGGATGTCCTGTCCTCGATGGTTCATGTCCGTACGCCCACACACAATGTGGTGCGAGTTAGCATCAGCTCCAAGTATCAGTTCCCCACCCTTCTCCCTGCAGTCCTGGATGAGTCTCGTTATTTCCCTTGAATGTGATGGTTCCGCAGAGTTGTAGGGCATGTATGCTGATGCCACCACTACTTCTCTGCTTCTGTGATTCAGCGTGATGTGAGCAGTGTGCCAGCTATTCCTCTAATGAGGATGCAAGCCCTGGGTCTGTCTCCCGAGTCATTGTAGTAGAGTAACCATTGGTTTCACGTTTAATCCACTGACCTTCCCCCTGTAAGTCCAGGGTTCTTGGATCAGCGCGATATCCAAACTGTCCCGGGTGACTCTCCTGCTGAGCATGCACTACCTCCAGGTCGCAGCCCTGCCATTTCCGCAAGGTCGGCACAATCTCCCTCAGCCATTTCTCTGACTCCTTGTCGGAGCAGGTCATTCTCAAGACGCCCTTGTGAGTGAAGCACTCTTCGAATCTGGGTCTGAACTGTCCTTTAGGGATGTTCACATCACATGAATCACATCGCCCGCCCTCTCACTCACAAGGGCCTCCCGTTCCTTTGTGAACTCCTCCTCCCAGTTCCTATGAACGATAGCCACCATAATTTTGTTGACGGCGGCTTCCACATAGGTGGCAGGGGGGGAATTCCTCTAGGCTTTTTCCGAGCATTTCCCGGTGATAGCCCAGAGGTTTTGGCTTCCGGTGAGGTTCCTTGTCTTCCTCTCTTCCCGGGCTTCTGTTCCCCGGGCATTCCTGGTTGCTCGCGGTTACCCTGTGTGATCCCCATTTGCTTCCAGTCTGTCCCGGGTTTGATTGTCCCGGCTGGACTACACTTCGAGGTCACTGGTTGTCCCCAGCTGACTTTTGAAGTCCCTGTTGTTCCCGGTTTCCTCCAGCAGCCCTTTCCCGGTTGCCTCCAGGGGTCCCCGGTTTTACCCGTCCGGTCTCCTGTGTCCCTGGCTGAGAGCCCCGGTTGGACTCCTGCTTCTCCTTTTTCCATTTCCTCCTTGTAGCTCCACTGAGTTTCTTCCTGATACATAGTTTTTGAACGTCCTCTGACAGACAGTTCACCTTATCTCCCTCAGTGGCAGTCGCTGGAGGAATCTCCTTTACGTCCTCCCCTCTCCACCGGTTCCTCGAGGGCCTCGGTTGGAGGTCTTCCGAAATTCTCAGGTCCCTTTTTGTTTGGGTTCCTTAGAGGCCCCGCGAGGGACGAGACTACCGGGGTGAACTCATCACTCCTCTCCACTCCCTCTTGGTTCCTCGAAGGCCCCAAAGGCCCCTCATCGATGTTATTTTTTGTTTTGTTATAGTCCATATTTAGTCCCACGAGTATCTAGGGAATTAAAAGGTCCACCCCAGCAGACCCCCGAATGCTGGGGTAAGGTCTAAATACTCCGAGATGCGACCATATTTCTCGGAGGCACCATTCGTGACACTGTTCCCCATTCAGCCCTAAGCACGGTAGCTCACACCTTAGCTTGGGATAGCTATATCAGGTCGTGTTTCCACTCCCTGAGCGACGGGTTCGCCATACTCCCTATCCAAAAGTGAATGGTGGAAGAAGTCGGGGACGCCCAAGGAAGACATCAAGAGTCAGAAGAGCATGTATGAATGTGAATGAGGTAAGGAGTGTATGCCAAGATCGAGTTGTTTGGCGGTCCGTCCTCTGCCTACCCCTGCGGAGAAATGGTATGATGGTTAGTTAGTTTGTAAATGTGTTTACAACATTATGTTATGACTAATACATACGTTATTTGACAATATAAACTACCTACATAGACCTGTTTACAACATTTTGATCACAGTAATAATAATTGAAGCATTGGATGAAAAAATTATTAGCTCAAACGACAGTCTGCATTTAAATATACTAATGTCATATACTCTGTCAAGCGCAGTTTCATTTTGGTTAACCCAAACAATAATATTTCTAATATGTTCATTTTTGTAAATACATTTCTTTATTTTTCACTAGCTGTACCTCGCCACCCATTGCTAAGGATCAGTCTGTCTGTGCAGATAGAGAAACAATTACGCATTTTGCTTTTACTTCCAATAGATGGCGCTGTTTTTAAAGGATTTTTTTACCTGTCATATAATATAGGTACATAAAAACACGCGCTTATTTTATTTATTTATAGAATACATGATAATACAATAATACATTTTCTTACATGTGATACATTAAATCACCACACTAGGCGACTGCCTGTCTCGTGGCGACTAATGGTATATAGTTAGTATGTGAGGTCTAGTGTTAACATATGAATTAAATATTTATACATGTTTAAAGTATGAAAGATTATATTAGAATGAATTATAATGGAAATAGAAAATATAAAAATGTTAAAGTAGAAAGCAGAAGACAAAAAAAAGGAAAATAAAAAGAATAAAGAAAATATAAAAATATAAGAATAACAAAAAAATAAAAAATTTAGAAGTCTAAGACATGCTATTATGCAGGAAAAGATCAAATACATAACTCTCTTTTCTGGTTGTGTAAGTGTACATGCATGTATGAGCGCGTAAATACGCGTGTACACGCATACATTCACACACACACATATTCATATTTATAGATGCATACATATTCATACAAAGATATACAAATATATACAAATATATATGTATACATACATACATACACATATATATATGTATGCATACATACATAGACACATATATACATGCTTACTTGTACATAGTTGTTTATTCACTATCTGAGAATGAGAAACAAGTGATTAACACTGTCACAATCATTAATCAAAAAGTCATCAAGCGCCTTTTTGAAAGTGAGATATTTGGTTATTGACTTTATTTCAATTGATAAATTGTTAAATATTTTAGGGGCAAGAAAGTTAAACTGAAACTGTGCCATTGAAGTTTTTGTTGCCGGAATAATATAGTTGTATTGGTTCGAGTATCTTGTGTTATAATTTGAATCGGATATATATTTTTTTGTAAATTTGAATTTAAAATAAGAGGTAACATTTTTTACATATAAGGATTTTATATTAAGAACTTTAAAGTCTTTAAATAAGTCCTTCGTGGGTTGTATATAATGTGCTTTGTAGATAGTCCGTATTATCAATTTTTGGGCTTTTATTAGTGGATCTAGTACAGTTTTAGAGCATCCTTTGAATGTAACGTTGTGTTAAAATTTTAAAGCAATCGGCCAAGAAAGATCGAAGACATAAAATTTTGAACTAACGAACATTTACATTTTTATTTAAATAGATTCGAGTAAAATAATATTATTTCTAGTACTTAAAACACTTTTTTTTTACTTACAACATCAATTTGTTCGATGGGTGAAAATACTTCATAAAACGCAATAAAATTAATTTTGTGAATGTTTATGAAAGATTTTAAATTTTTTTAAATAATATATGCATTCCAAAATAGATAGTTTGCCCTTGTTTTGTAATTATTTTCAATCGTCTAACATAAAGACATAATATGCCAAAAACTTTGAATGCGATTATCTCAGAATGCAATTTTAGCAATTAGCCTTTTCACCCAATGCTTCAGTTTAAATTCTCTTTGGATTTGACTGTTCGAGAAAAACTCAAAGCGTACATCCAGTAAGTTAAATAAAATACATAAATTTGCAGGTGAACTGGACGCCTTGAAGCAGCAAAGTGCCATCTGGCGGAGTGACTCTGCGTCCAACTTGCGCTCTCCTCCCCAGCCTGGTCATCCCCTGGCCGCATCCTCTGCAGGGATGACCAACACCCCGTCCGTCTCGGCCATGTACAGCCCGGGGATGCTGGCCGACCTGGTGCGGGAGATAAGGGACGCTGCCAGGATCCGGGAGGAGGCCCTCTATGCCAAAGTTAGGCTCCTGCTCGAGGAAAGAAGTAATACTAATAAGGTAAGATTCTAAATTCATATTTTTATTGCATCGCAAATAAACCAATGAACTTCTGGAAAATACGATCCCGCTCCTAATGAAAGTTATCATTTTAATAGCTCAGCATTTTATTGGCTTCATTGTGTAATTCAATTTAAGAATTTTAAATGCCATCGAGCTTTGATGGAGAACTCATTGATTTACATTAAATGTGTTCTGATTTATTGGGGTCCTGTGATATCTTAGAAATATCTGCTTAAATTTTCAAAACATTGTTATTGCAACACGTCTTTCTTGAAAGTATCTTGAATCTCTCAAAATACAGAAGTACTTGATTTCAAATTTTCAAATAGTTCAAATCAAAGTTCTGCTTTAAAGGGTGGGAAACGGAGGTGGGGTGGTTTTACGAAATCTCATGTGGGCAGTTACCTTTCTCCTGTTTTGAAGGTCAAGTGTGAAAAATTTCATCAATTTCATAATAAAACTGTAGATTTGTATAAAAAGCCGCCGACACAAACACTCTTCTTTTTATATATGATGTAGATATTTTATCCCTACTGAGGCGATTCTTCACAATCACAATGGCGCTATATAAATCATCCAAATGTTATTAGGTACTTTCTGGTATATAGCTGACTGTAGAGTTCTTTAACACTATGATATCTTTGCAATGTGGGCTTGGTTTACGGATGTAAGGATTTGCGGCCACCATCCTTGGCTCTTCCCGCTGAGAATGCTCGCAATTACTCCTTTCAACTGGGATGTTATGCCACCACTCGCTTTTTCATACTGCTGCGCGACTATTTCGGGAACTCTGCCATGCTGGAGAGCTTATGTGTCTATTTTTGACACTATCACACACAGTTTCAGTGTAGATCTTCCTTCCTGCAATGGTTTTGGCAAAGAGGATACATCATAGACATATGAATATTAGTAGACCTGCCCTAAGTGATTAAAAGCGTATTATCCCCACTCCCCATACCGGTTCCATTGGAGCCGGCTGTGCTCGCGTATGGCCTCAAGTGAAATTTGAAAACGTGACGTCATCATTCTTGTGCGAACTATGGTCGAGGCATCATCGGTTCATTTTACGAAATAACACGGCAAAATGTTGACTTGTACTATGAAAACTTGTAAAAATATATGTGAAAAAGAGAATAAACCCAATTGTCGTATTACATTCCATAAGTAAGCATTATTTTACTTTATTTTAAGCTTATTCACACCGCATTATATGGATCAGTTTTAGAAACATATACTATCACATCACAATGTAGCGATTCTCAAGTGTGCTCATCGTTGTTTACTGGGGTAAGTAAATTATGAGACATTTGTAAAAGTGTCTTAACTAAATACTCTGAAACTAACTACGACTCTGAAAATAGAAGCTGCCTTACTTTGCCGAATTTGGACTTCGCAAATTAGTTCATAACGTGGCGAGTAATTTGCGCTCCCATGTAAAAATGTCTATTCATTCAAAAGCAGATTTTACTTTTAAGAAGTAAATGGTGATATTATAATGCGAGATGCCTATTTACTGTCAGATTGATTTATTGACGAATCACAGTCAGCTTCACCCCCTTCGTTCTTCAACAGTTGATTTTACCCCTCGCCATTATGTTCTCGTCTATTAATTCCTATGTCTGTGGGATACATAATGTATAATGTAACAAAGCTGAAGAGAATAAATTATTACCTGTATCTATATATTTGATGTCGGTGAGAATAGATACAAAACGGAAATTTTAATTCTATTTAATTTATTGTGTAACAGATTATACACCCTTTACAGTACTAGATCTCTTATTTTAACATGCTTAACATTTAGGAAGATAGATGTACAAAAAGTTTTAAGGTTATTTAAATAATAATAAAATATATCTACTGTGCTAGAACATGTGTTCTGCCATGTGATATCTTGATTATTGAAAATATTTGTCCGTCCAACCTATAACGCTGTCTGCATAACGATCATAAATAATGTGTGCAGGTATTTAAAGAATTTATGATATTATAAAATGTTGGATAACATGGAGACTTGCATGCGTAATGTAATGACTAATAATTTATTCAATATGACCATGTTGGAATATATTATTTTCTTGCAACAATAAGTTGGAATAAGTTTATCATAATGTGGTTTCGACCTCTAGGATGACATCAAAGATGAAAAAACTTAAAAGGATGTGAGGCACTTTTTGTTATAGAGAATTTTTGCGAATAAAAGTGCTTATACCTTCAGGCTAATTTGTTAGCTTTTGGGAACAACTCGTATGGTCACACTTCTTACTATTGTAAGTGTCTTCCTTACTATTGTAGTTAAGTATGATCTAAATCTAGAAGCTAACCACAGAACAATTCAAATGTGCATCTTTATGTAACCAAAGGTACCGACTGCAATTTGAAAAAAACTTACAATTAAGTGTTTCTATATATTTTTTTTCATTATCAGTAATTTTAGTTACAAAAAATGTTAAGTGAGCCATTTTAATTATTTTTTTTCATGTTTGCATTCAAAATTTTAATATTTCAAAAAGTATATGTTTATTTCTAATAATAAAATATGAGAGCGTATTTTATCACCTTTCAAAAACATTTTTTAGTTTTTGGATACCCTCAGAAATATTCCATTCATTTGGTTTTAGTTACAAAGCAGAAATACTCTGACCATCTGGCAGAATGCGCCTGAGGCCTGAAGAGTTATGACAAAATAATGTTGGAATATATTATTTTCTTGCAACAATAAGTTGGAATAAGTTTATCATAATGTGGTTGTATATCCTTATCCTGTACAAAATAATGTTGGAATATATTATTTTCTTTCAACAATAAGTTGGAATAAGTTTATCATAATGTGGTTGTATATCCTTATCCTGTACAAAATAATGTTGGCTTTGCTGTGTTTTTTCTCTCATTGATGGAATAATATAAAATTTATGCTCGTTGTGAACCGGCTTGGGATATTTTTTGCTCTCTCTGCTGCATCCTTTCTTTTTGAATTACTAAAGAAAGAATATTATTATAAATTCAAGACTCGATATTTACATCATGAAGTAGAATAATAACACATTATTTCATTTTAATAATATCAAGTTATCATTATTCATTACAGTAATTCAGTTTATACAAATGTTATCATTTTAGACTTAGTTTTGCAGTAAAGGAATTTACTCCAAAATCCATAAATATATAGTGATATTAAACAAGGAATAACCCCTTTGAATTTGTGTGATTTGGGAAATGGGTATTAAACAAATACTTTTATGAATAATAAATACGAAATGTATATATTTGATGGCCTATTTGTACATGGATACAAGTAAAAAATGCTGATTTTGAGTTAATGCTACTATACTGCAATTTCTTTATGAATTGTGCTCTGTTCCTGTTTTAATAGAGATAGTACTAACTGTTTTTATTTATTGAAATATAAGATAATCTCACACTCGCCATGATTACATGATTCTTATATTTTGAAATTTTGATAAATTTGTAGTAAATGTCAGTTTGTTTATCACTAGTCGTGTTCTCCCGTTGGTACATATTTCACATGGTTTTACAGTAAGAACATAATATTATCGTAACATTGGTTTAGAGGCTACGACTTATCATACTTTTTATCAGATTTGTTCCAATTGTTTATCCATTTGTTAACATGCTCCATTGTAAATACCAAAACGAACGTCCTATAGAATCGGAATGAAGTCTAGATCAGAGAACTGACAGGAAAGGCATTATTTAACTAGAATTAACATGATAAAATGGAGAGTGTAAACACACGTTACAACTTTACGTCTGGTTTGGACTCGGTTCGCATTAAACTCAACCGGAGGTGCTACCGTTCATTCCCATATTGTCTTCTTTATACCATTAATGTTGTTACATAAAAGCTTATTTAACACCAATGAATAAAAATGTAATATATAGATCTTACAATAAATGCAATAGGATGCATTGAAAAATTGTGATGTAACATTTTCCGGTAGAATATGGTAAAATTACAAATAACGGAATATATTATGCTGGTGTATGAAATTGAATATTTGATTTGGTAACCTACATTATACTGTGACTTCCCCCATTGAAATAGAAGTTTTCGCATCTATTATTAGGTGTTTCTTATCTGCCTGGAGTCATTAAATCCCCCACATCTGAAAGTTTATATTTGTACACCGAGATAGCTTCTTTCAACAGACACACAGTCTATTTATACATTTTCACTCTTTTTGCTAGTAGTGCCCACAATAATTATGTTTTGATATACATATCTGTTGAATTCTATATTCTGTGAAATCTTCTTCTTTATGTGCCGTATCAGGTCCCCCCGACGTTGGCGATCACTCTAGAAAATGTCTCTTTGTCTTGCGCTGCCCGGAATAGCTCCTCCACACTTCTAATGCCGGTCCACTCTCGTATATTTCGCAGCCAAGACATTTGTCTCCTACCAGGCCCTCTGCGACCCTCTATCTTGCCTTTCAATATTAACTGGAGCAAGTGATACTTCTCCCCTCGAAGTACATGACCCAGATATGAAATTTTCCTGATTTTTATTAATCTAAGCAGTTCTCTCTCTGCTCTAGCCCGCCTGAGAATTTCTGTGTTGGTGATCATGTCGGTCCATGGGACTTTGAGTATTCTCCGGTGAAGCCACATTTGAAAAGCCTCTAACCTGTTCATGGTATTTACTTTCAAGGTCCATGTTTCACATCCATACAACAAGACCGACCACACATAACATTTTAGCATTCTCTGCCTTAGTTTTAAGCTGATATTATCATTGCCGAAGAGGGGTTTCATTTGAATGAACGCAGTTCTTGCTGCTTCAATTCTGCACCTAACCTCTACATCTGGGTCAAGAGTCTCCGTGAGAATACTGCCGAGGTATCTAAATCTTTCGACCTTTTCGACATTGCAACCATTTAACTGTATCACTGATTCAGAGTGATCTAGTCGTCCAAATGTCATCCCTTTTCGACATTGCAACCATTTAACTGTATCACTGATTCAGAGTGATCTAGTCGTCCAAATGTCATCCCTTTTCGACATTGCAACCATTTAACTGTATCACTGATTCAGAGTGATCTAGTCGTCCAAATGTCATCCCTTTTCTACATTGCAACCATTTAACTGTATCACTGATTCAGAGTGATCTAGTCGTCCAAATGTCATCCCTTTTCGACATTGCAACCATTTAACTGTATCACTGATTCAGAGTGATCTAGTCGTCCAAATGTCATCCCTTTTCGACATTGCAACCATTTAACTGTATCACTGATTCAGAGTGATCTAGTCGTCCAAATGTCATCCCTTTTCGACATTGCAACCATTTAACTGTATCACTGATTCAGAGTGATCTAGTCGTCCAAATGTCATCCCTTTTCTACATTGCAACCATTTAACTGTATCACTGATTCAGAGTGATCTAGTCGTCCAAATGTCATACATTTTTTTAATGGATTTACAATTCTTCTTAATAATTAAGAACCTGATGGTGGTAGAAAAAACGGTAACGTTTTTCTTTTCAAAAACAAAATATTAGTTAAAATATTAGATTGGAAAAATGGAAATAGTTGTTTCTTGTAGTAATTAAGTGTTGTTTAAATAATGAGTGCGTGTTAAGAAGTAAGTTGAGTAAGGAAACTTTACCCCAGCCAGCCTCACAACATACGCCAATCGAGGATGGCTCTTATTGTCTCCAGACTGTCGGGAGCAGTTACTTTTGTGCGGTTTTCACTTGATAAGTTATTATTTATTTTTGTTTGGTAAAATATCCCCTGGACACCATCTCAGTTTTTATGTGTCAGAAATTATACTTGTATCTTAAACTATTTCAGATTTCCAAAGGAAGGAAAAATTAATGAAAAATGGATTGACGCAACGGAGAGAAAGGGAAACTGGTTTCCTCCTTGTCATAACATCATTTGCCAAAATGATTTTAAACCAGCAACAAAAAATCTGAGACTTTTTGCATGGGCAAACTACCTATTACTGGGCTCCATTCAAACTACCACTTACATATGATTCGGTGCATTTTCTATTTATTTTTATAGATCATATTTTTATATTTTGAGTTAGATGGGTGGAATTAATATTTTTTTTGTTATTTACAGCTCTCAAATGAACCCACAGCCTTAACTTCATTCGTACAGTGAATCCACTCTATTTTATCAATCTAGAGCACCTGATTCAATGCATTATTCAGGACGTTATAAAGTACTTTCTGGTACCCAAAACTGACAGGCATTTCTAGCATTAACCCCCAGTTATTTAAGGAAGAGTTTTTGTTCTGATGGCTTTAGCCATGTTTGCTGACTGGATCTGAATAGCTAGGTACTTCCCCAAATTCCTCTTCCCCATATCCTTCCCCCCCACCACCTTCAGCTTCACAACATACACACTAATTAGGTATGCCTCCGTATC